>NC_051063.1:84772049-86122049 GCF_004664715.2 Peromyscus leucopus | reverse complement strand
CAACTCTCATTCTGTTGGCTGAGAGCCAGGTTAGGATTCTGGAAGGAATGAAGATGTTCCCTCTGTGATGAGATTCTTCCCACTTCTTCAACCTCCACGTCTCCTAAGGGCCCACCCAACGGCGGTCATCCCCATCCTTAATCTATGCAGCTTAATGTGCACTGTCTCCATCCTCTCAGGGACCCCATCTCTCTCCACCACTGAATCCCCAGGGTCTGCACAGGGGTTGGCACATGGCAGTGTCTGATAGATACTTGATGAATGAATGAATGAAATGAATGAATGAATGAAATGAATGAATGAATTGGGAATGGATGATATGAATGAATTGGGAATGGATGAATATGCTGCTGAGGACATAGTGTTCAATTACCTGCCAAACTTTTGATCAAAGTACGTGTTAGTAACCCAGAAAGCGTGATACAAAAATCAAAGGGGAAAAAAAAATAAGCATTTTCTTTATTATTCTTTTCTGCATGGATAATAAATCCTTACAACTGAAAATAAAATTCGTTGTTGTTTTTTTCAGAGTGTTTATTTATCTATCCCAAGCTAACCTGGAACTCACTCTGTAGCCAAGTTTGGTTTCAAACTCAAGATCCTTTAGCCTCAGCCTGGCTAGGCCTCAGATTACAGGTGTGAGCGATCATTCCCAGCTCTACATTGACCTTTTAAAGGGGGGGCGGGGCGAGCTGGCAGGAAACACTGACTCCACCTGCTGTCCTTGCTTCAGGTTCTTTCCATAGACTTGTTTATGGAAATACACTTTGGTCTGTTAGGACACAATCCATTGTTCTTTTTTTTTTTTTTTTTTTTTTTGGTTTTTTGAGACAGGGTTTCTCTGTGTAGCTTTGCGCCTGGCTCTGCCTCCCGAGTGCTGGGATTAAAGGCGTGCGCCACCACCACCCGGCACAATCCATTGTTCTTAAACAATCTGTGATTATCACAACTGGGGAGACACTGGTTCCTGAGAGCTTGTCCATTCCCTGTGCTTTGATGTCACTATTATCCTGGAAGCAAACTGGAGGTAGGAAGCCTGAAAAAACACATACTTACAGATTCCAAAGGCTTTTATCTACAAGTTCCTAGAATTCAGAGACTTAAAAAGCTGCCACAAGATACGTATCAAGTGCTAACACACACACACACACACACACACACACACACACACACACACACACACACGGGCCATGGAGATGGCTCGGCAGGGATGGCACTTGTCACCAGGTCTGATGACCTCAGTTCATTCCTAGGACCTAGGAGGAAGAGAAGCAACCACTGCAGAATGTCCTCAGAATTCCACACCTGTGCCATGACACATGAGCGCCTCCTACCACACACAAACAAAAACTCAACAATCAAAAAGCTTCCTGAGCTCTGCCGCTCCCCCAAAGATCACCATCCTCCCACTCGTGCACACACCACGCCCTCATCTCCTCAGACGCCTGAGCACATTTGATGAGAAACTTCCACAGGCCAAACAGTTCTTTAAGACTGAGACACACACCTAAGTGCAGGACACCCTACCCCTGCCTTTTTGAAACTCGCCTTCTATTTCGAAAAGACAGACATTAAACAATAACATATACCAGATGGTGATTATATGGAGAAAAATAAGTTGGGGGTGGGAGGGAAGGAGGGCTTAGGGGCTGAGGTATAATTTTAAACAGAGCGGTCAAGGAGAGCACCGCGAGAAGCTGACATTTGAGGAAGGCTGGGAAAACAGGGGAAACAGCTGTGCAGCCATCCTGGGAGAGGCTATCAAAGGAGGAGACAGCAAGCGCAAAGGTGAAACGCAACAGGAGGAACTCATCGACTTGAGAAACGGTTTGATGAGAGAGTCAACAGAGTCCACAGGAGGTCATGGGGGTGGGGGACAAGCCAGGTCACATGGGGCCTTGAGTATCATGGAAGACTTTTGCTTTTGTTTGGTAAAGTGGGAACCATGAAGGATTTGTGGCAGAGATCACCATGGCTACCACTGTCACTACAAGGTAGCATGGCTGTGGACCAAGCTGGGCACACGTCCAACAAAGAAAGTGTATGTACTGGTCTTTTTTTTTTTTTTTTTTTTTTTTTGATAACTCAACATAAACCAAGACATACAAGAAGAGGGGATCTTTTTTACTTTGTAGATTTATTCATGTGTCTGAGTGTTTTATTTGCAAGTGTCTGTACACCATAGAGATGCCTGGTACCCTCAGGGATCATAAGAGGGAATTTTAGTTGTGAAGATACTTCTACCAGATTAGCCTGTAGGCAAGTCTGTGGGACACTTTCTTGATTAATGATGTAGGAAGGTCCAGCTCATTGTGGGTGGGGCCACCCCTAGGCAAGTAATCCTGGTCCTGGGTGTGTAAGAAAGCAGGCTGAGCAAACCACAAGGGCAAGCCAGTGAGTAACATTCCTCCATGGCTTCTGCTTCAGTTCCTGCCTCCAGGTTCCTGCCCTCAGTTCCTGCCTTGGCTTTCCTCAGGGACGGACTGTTACCTGGAAGTGTAAGCTGAAATAAACCCATTCCTCCCCAAGCTGCTTTTTGTTCATGGGCCTCAGCAATAGAAACCTAAGACAGAGGTAAAAGTTCTATATCTCTAACATTGATCATTAAGCAACTGAGGTGTGACTGAGGAAATGAAGCTTTCATTTGGTCACATGGCCAAAGCTGCCTGTGGCTGGTGCTGTAGTGTATACTGTGGACGAGTTCCTGTGACACAGACCTTCAAGAAGATGGGAAAAGTGTTGTCTGCCCACCAGACACCTGGACAGCGAGCTAGGAGGACCAACCTGAGTCACATCGGAGTCAGGTCAGGCGTCTGGTGGGGCTAGACCCCACATTTTACAACCAGATGAGCAAACAGCCCTCAGGAGCAGGTGACTAACTTGTTAATCAGAGCTACTACTGGGTGAAGTGCCTGGATCACCTAGTTGTTGAGCCAGAAGAAAGTGGGGTGTGCTGGCTGTGGGCCAGTTCCTGTGAGTCAGTGGACCTGATTTGGCAAGGCCTGTATGACAGGGCCCTGCCTCCCTGGCCACCTGCCTGGTGCCACACCCCAGCCCCCCCTGCCCCCCCCCCCCCCCCCCCCCCCCCCCCCCCCCCCGTCAGCTAGCGTGTGTTTCGAAGATCCTGTACCTCAGCTGGCTCTCATATGTAAAGTGTTTAGACAAAAGCCAGACAGAAAACCACGTGCCCCAAGTCTCTGCTGCCCACACAGCAGAAAAGATCCCCAAGTGAAAGTCACAGCTGTGTTCTAACAAAAGCTTATTCACAAAAATGGGTGGCAGCTGACGTGGTGAGACACGTGGAAGCTGAGACTTACTATTCATTGATAAAGCTTAGTGTGTGAGATGATTCTCAATGTGCACGGGAGGGGTCTTCTTGGTAGGGACCAGACTAGTCCTTAGTGTCCTCTCTACTAAGACCGCTTCAAAAAAGTCCAAAGCAAGAGGCTGAGGCAGGAGGCTGGAGAGTCTGAAGCCAGTCTGCGTGAGGCCCTTTCTCAGAATAAATGTAAACAAATGGGGCTGGGGAGATGGTTCTGTAGGTCAAGTGCTTGCCTTGCAAGCACAGGGAACTGAGTGCAATCCCAGGACCCACATGAAAAAAACAGTGTTTATAATCCCAGCACTGGGAAGGTGGAGGCAGGCGGACCCCGGAGCCAGCCTAGCCTACTTGCTTGTTACTCCGTGAGTTCCAGGCCAGTGAGAGACCTGTGTAAAAAAAATAAAAATAAAAAAGGATGCACCTGAGAAACATCACCTGAAGTTTTCTTCTGACCTCCACACGCATGTGAACCTGCAGGAACACACTCGTGCATACGTGCACACACAAATATTAAATAAATAATAAGTAATTTCCAGTGTTCCTAGGAGCAATGACAGAAGCCTCTGGGGAGCAAAAGCACACACAATTATGAAAAACTTTTCTCCTGGATCCCCGGTGAGTCTCACAATGGCGGATCACACAGGGGCTTCTCATGCACTGTCCTCTTCTGCAGCTAGGATAAGAACCCTGCCCATGAGTGAGCCTGAGCCAAAGCTTCAACCGTGAGGGGGAACCTCAGCAGAACATGTACATGCCACACGTCCACCATGGCAGTGGCCTGGCTCCTCACAGGTATTCAACAAACATCCCTCAGATGGACACATGGATACGTGACCTTTGGAATTTCTCTGCTCCTGGGTGGCTGTGGTGTGCTGGTCTGGTTTTCATCACTAATTTGTCACAAAAAAAAAACAAAAACAAAAACCAAAGCAGCTGGTGTATCATAAGCAGGTGGATTTCACACACAGTTCTGGCAGTTCATGGTGCCTGGCAGGCTCAGCTCTGGTGAGGACCCAGGGACGGCTCCTGGAAGCAGGCAGGGTACAGCACTGGAAGTCAGAGGGGACCCTGGGGATCCACAGTATCTTTGGAAGAGACCCCCCATTAAGTTCCACCTCTTCCCCCACCCCATCCCTGGTTTTTCAAGGCAGGATCTCATGTAATCCCAGCTGGTCTCAAAGTCAATGTGTAGCAGAGGTTGGCCTTGAACTCCAACCCTCCAGGCTCCATCTCCCAACTGCTAGGATTACAGGTGTAGGCCACCATATCTAGCTCCATCACTTTCCAGTACCAGTACCCTGGGGACCGAGCCTCCAACACACAGATCCTCAGGGATAAGCCACATCCAAGGCAACACAGGTGGCTTGTCAAGCAATTTCTCTGTGCCTCCGTTTCCACAGAGATATAGCAAATAATCCTGCCCTGGTTTGCTTTCTGTTGCTGTGGTAAATGCCACAACCACGTGCTACTTGAGTAGGAAAGGGTTGGTTTGGCTTACACCTCCAGGTTATCAAGCCCATCACCGTGAAGGAACCAGGAACAGAGGCCATGGAAGAACACTGCTTACTGGCTTCCTCTCTGGCTCAGGCTCAGCCTGCTTTCTCATACAGCCAGGTGGGTCTTATCTAGCCCAGACGCACCTTCCTCAGGACGGCATCCCGGGCCTTCTCATGTCAATCATCAGTTCAGACAATCTCTCACAGACATGGCCACAGGCCAATCTGATATGCACAGTCCCTCAGCTGAGGTCTCTTCTCCCCAGGTGATTCAGGTTGTGTCAAGCGGACAATAAAAACACTTCACTGAGTTCCTAATAGAACTTGGGAAGGTACGCTCAGACTCCATAAGCAAACACAGACCCTGGCCTGCAGAGTCCACATGAACAGGCTCCAGCTTGCCTGACCCAAGCCCTCCATGATCCTCTGAGCTCTACCAGAGGTCTCCTCACACACACCAGGGGCTGTCCAGTGTCACAGACACCCTCACATTGCTCACTGGACAGCCAGGGGGCAGGTCCAGTACAGCCTCGGTGACCTCAGCCCAGGTGCGGCAGGATCTTGATGTCCACCAAGAGAAGACTCAAAACTAGTCAAGAGTGAGGCCAAGTTACAAGATTACAAAAAAAGACAGAATTGAAGAGAGTCCAGGGCAGGTAGGAAAGGCTGGCCCAGCTGCCTCAGCAGTCACAGTGGATACAATTCACAGGCTTCCAAGCTATTCCTTCGGTAAGTTTAGATTTAGAGGAAGCCCACGCTGGCCTGGAGACTTACCACAGAGCTGTGTCCCCAGAGAGAAGGGAAGGGAATGCTGGTACAGATAAAACACAAGACCACTAAGGGGCCCTTGCTCTTCCTTGGGTCACAGGATGCTGGACCCAAGACCCCATTTAGTAGCCAGAGTTCATATCTATCGTTTATTTTTACTTTCTGTGCATTAGTGTTTTGCCTGCATGTATGTCTGTGTGAGAATGTCGGATCCCCTGTAGCTGGAGTTATAAACAGTTGTGAGCTGCCATGTGGGTGCTGAGAACTGAACCCCAAACTCGAGCAGGGCAGCCAGTGCTGTTAACTGCTGAGCCATCTCTCCAGCCCCCAAGGAGCCAGAGTTCTAACAACACTGTATGTGGTGCTTCTCAGAAAGGGAAGGGCAGTGCTGTAGACCTGGTTGTCAGCCAGCGAGGGACAGAAATCAGAACCAGTAGGGTGTGTGGTGGGGGAGGGCCCTTTCTCATGTTCCTTGGTCCTCCCTTCCTCTCTCCCACTGTCCCTCCCTGTTTGAGACAATCCAGAGCCTCACTAGGCAGCCAAGGATGGCCTCCAGGTCTTGGCACTCCCCCGTTCCTCGGCCTCCTGCTGACTAGGCACTCCCCCATCCCTCTGCCTCCTGCTGACTAGCCACGGTGCCTTGCTTGGCTCTTTCCCGGTGCCTTGCTTGGCTCTTTTGGTTTCTAAAATGACATGTACCTGTTGTGCAGGCAGGGGACCAGAGCGAATGCATGCAGAGGTAAGAAGACCACCGCGGGGCTCAGCAGACAACTTTAGGAGTCTTCTCCTTCCACCATGTGGACCCAGAGATAAATCCAGGTCACCCACCAGGCTGGGCTGACAAGCCTCTTTGCTCACTGAGCCACCTCAGCAGTCCTGGTTTGCCTTTTGAGAGGAGCTTTCATGTAGCCCAGGCTAGCATCAAAACGGCTATATAGCTAAGGATGACCTTCAACTCCTGACCCTCCTGCCTCCCGGTCCTGTGCCTACCCCTCTCTATTTCCTAACTAGCCCTCCTGCCCTCTGCCCTTCAGGTCCCTCTCCTTCAAAGCTCCTCCCACTTGGGTTGCCAACAAAGGCCCCCCAAACACTCCTCTTTATATCCCCCTGCCTCAGCTCAGTCATATCAGAGTCACTCCACATTTGAGCTGGTACTGCCACCTCCCCCCTGCATCCCCACCCCCACTCCAGTACCTCCCTGCACCCCCTGCCCCCCACTCCAGTACCGCCCCGCCCCCCGCACTCCCCGCCCCCACTCCAGTACCGCCCCGCCCCCCCACCCCTACTCCAGTACCGCCCCGCCCCCCGCACTCCCCCCCCACTCCAGTACCACCCGCCCCGCACCCCCCCACACCTTTGTGTAATTCCTTTCCCAGCACTTCGGTTCCCTTGGATTTTCTTCCCATCCTTCTGTCCACCGCTTACTCCCTTGACCTGGACCTCTGTGGCCAGACTCTCACAGGCTGGCTCTCCAGGAGTCAGTTCCAAGGGCCTGACTACAGCCTGGCCCACCCTCCCTCCTTCTACTCCTGGGAGGGAGCCCCAAGTGCACAGCCTAGTTTGACTGGGTGGTCCCAGACCCAAACAATTCTCCTTGGGAGAGAGCAGCCAGCTTGCAACCAAGTCACACCCCTCCAAAGACATTTCCCCCTTTTATCCCTCCAAAGTTTTCACTTCCTGAAAAAACAAAGACAGCCACCTCTAATCTGGGTCGCCTGTTGCTGGGCAGAGCTGGGCTCCTCCAGACAGAGGGGCAAAAATAGCACACGAGAACCAGTCCCCATGAGAACCCTGACCGAAGTCCTGACTGAAAAGGCTCATGGAATCTGCAGCCTGGTTCCGAACGTCCCACCCTCCTCAGACACCCAGAAGAGCGGTGGGTCACACACCGGATGAATGGGCTCAGCAGATAGGGGAAGATATAAACACCACAGTCAATGGCTGTTTTCATGTTTATTGCGATGTAGACTTGACTCAGGAAGAAGAGAAGTCCATGCAAATGCCTGATGGTGTATCTGCAGAAGCCAGTCACAAACCTCACGCTGTCAGTGTTACAAAGACCAAGCAAAAATACCTGTAGTGCTGTCAGGGCTCGGGGACAGTATCTCAAATTATCATGCCTCAGAATCTCATGTCCCAGCTACTAGGCAAGACACACGCTCAGAACTTCTCTTGCCCAAGGCCAGTCATAAAAACTGGAATCCTTTGTCTCAAAGACAGTGACTTTAATTCCCGCCCGTCTAGGAGGCTGGAAGGACTTCTCCACCTGTGTATGACAGGTGCTGATAGGAATCTCCAGAGGGAAGCTCCTCAGGGTTAGGGTTGCCCAGGGATCCCCAAGAAGCTGGGTTCCCAATCTGCATAGCTCACACATGGCTTTGATGTGCCTCACAGCTCTCCAGGGGTGATCCCATGTGGCTTCCCCACCTAAGCCTCACAATGGAGAGGTCACCCTGGATCTTTGGGTCTTCAAGAGTATAACAAACTTTGATGTAGCTAGGCAGAGTACACACCTAAAATGCCAGCACTGAGTGACAGAGGCAGGAGGATGGTAGGTTCAAGGCTATACTGTAAGACTCAGTCCGACACTCAGGGGGAAAGGAAGAAAAGAGAGAGGGGGCAAGGTTTCCAACAACAACACTGTGCACATGTGGGCTGAGCAACCCCATTCACTGGACCCAAGGACTGAGTCAGCCCAGATGTCAATCAGTGGATGTGTGCACACACAAAATGTGACCCACCGACAATGGAGTATTAGTTACCCATGAAAAAGGATGAAGCACTGTTTCATGTGACCGTGGACAAATTCTGATGATATGCTGAGAGGAAGCTACTAAACACTCAGATCAGTGTCTAGATAGGAGATCCACAGACAGAGGTAGGAGCAGGCTGGTTGCATGAGGCTGAGGAGGAGGAAGGGACGGCTGAATGGGGTGAAGTCTCCATGGGGGTGATGGAAATGTGCTGGAACCAGTCAGAACCAGTCAGAGCATTCTCCTGAGGCAAGAGAAACTTTAAGTAGTAAAATCGATGCTATAAAGGATTTATTAATTAACTTGCTTAGGAAATATAGATTATACAAAGTGGAATTTTATAGCTGGAAGTTTCTCTGGTCCCACTTGGCCCCATGGTTCCACAGCTGCTTATAAAATAATCACTCAGAGGCTTAATATTAATTTACAAACTGTATGGCCTATGGATCAAGCTTCTTGCTAGCTAGCTCTTATCATTTAACCCATTTCCATTCATCTATGTATCGCCACGTGTTCGTGGCTTTACCTGTGTTACCTACATGTTGGACTGTGGGCTGGCATCTCTCTGACTCCACCCTTCTTCTCTCTGAATCTCTGCTTGGATTTCCCACCTGCCTCTAAGATGTCTTGCCATAGGCCAAAGCTGCTTTATTTATTAGCCAATGGGAGCAACACATATATTCACAGCGTACAGAAAGACATCCCACCACAGAATTTAGATGAAGGAGCACTGACTCCAATACGATGGAGATAAGTGGTACACTAACTAGGCTTGCTAAAAAACGGTAGGAAGAAAAAATTTGTACCGCAATTGAAGTTCAGGGTTGTGGCAAAGAACACGACCCTAAGGGCAGAGCAGGTTTGCAACCATCATGAAGTCCTGGTCTGCAGTTAAGTGTCCTGAGCTCTTACCAGGAGAAGCACAGTTCTGCCAGGTGGGTAAAATGACCCGGGTAACAAACATTTGAACAGAACAGCACTGGTTGTTAAGAAGCAATCCTGGCAAATCTCTGCCATGTAAATCTCCCATCCATCCAAGTGGCCCGACTTACAGTCTCCTGTCTCTGTTTTAATTGTTCAAAGTGTGGCCAGGGGCTGAAGTGAAAGCAAGTTAAGGATGAGAGTGTATGAGGAATATATAAGCCTAAAGTGTGTAAGTTAATAAAACCTTCTTCTCCGGGCCAGCTCCTCCTTGGGCATCAGCCAGAGCAGGATGTGAGCTATCATTAAAGAGCTTTCTCCTTATTCTTCCTGAATAGCAGAGTGGGTTCTCATTAGTGTTGGGGACACGCAGAGTGGCTTCTCACTGGGGATGGGGGTATGCAGAGTTTTGGTTCACACTGGGGGGCAGGGAGCATGCTTCTGAATCACTCCATGCTAATGAACCACAGCTGAACATGTGTGATCAAACCTCCATTAAGAGAAGAGAGATGGAGGGAAGAGAGAGGGAAAAGGAGAGAGAGGAAGTGTTAGAATAAATGATCACACAGAGAGTGTGTGGACAGAGTAGCCTGCCAAGACAATCCTGTTTGTAAAAGGGATACACCAAGACCCAAATGGGACAGGAAGTTCACTTCGTTTGTATTCTAACATAGGTGGTGACTGTTCGTTCCCCCTCTCCCACGTTCCCCCCTTCCCATTGTCTGGGGGTTGGACCAATCTTTCAGGGTTACCTAGTTTTAAAGGAATCCATTCAAAGGAAATGAGGGAAAGTAGAGGCCACTTAAATTCTGATAACACAGCTGGGCATGATGGCCTGTGCCTTTAATCCTAGCATCTGCAAGGCAAGAGAGGCAGATCTCTGTGAGTTCTAGGCCAGCCTGGTCTACTTAGCGAGTCCCAGGTAGGCCCGGGCTGCATAACAAACTATTTGAAACAAAACAAACAAAAAAAGCATTAACCAGGGATAGGATAATCCCTCCCCATCAGGGGGAAGTGGTGAGGGGGGGGGGGTCCTCAAGAGCATATGGTAGAGACAGAGTTCAACCTCCAAGAGGCAGTCAAGGAGTGTTTCTGGGAAGAAGTGACCCTGAAGGAAGAGAAGAGATATATGTACCTTATAAGGAAGGTCATGGCCCCCAAGGTGGAGGGACAGGGGCTAGAACAGAACAGCACCATCAGGTGGTCATGGGAGGAATGTGTGCGAAAGCAGGAACCAGTGGAGAAGGGCATCCGTGCAAATACAATCACCAGAATGTGCCGGGCACTGGTGAGCCACTGAGACCACCTTCCAGGACCCCGGTGGCACAAGGAGGCACAGCCATAAATAACAACAGTTAACGTTTTGTAGCATCGCCACTGGTCCCAGGACAGCCCCAAAGAGCCATGTTCCCAACGTCTGGGTGCTCACATCCAAACCCAGCGCCCTGCACTCTGGGCAAGGAGACCTGCACACACTGCGGCCCAGCACAGGACCGTTGCTCCTCTACCCCACACCATGCCACTGTGGGGTCCTTTTGCAAAGAGGCCCCACTTCATGCAGCTTGATTAGGAGATCAGAAAACAGCATCTGCCTGGGGCTGGCAGTATGAATCTGTATCCCAGGATGCCAAGGCAGGTCGGATAAGTTGAAGGCCAGCCTGGGCAGCACAGCAAGACAATGTCTCAAACTTTAAAAACAAACAAAACCAGAGGCAGTGGTGCACACCTGTGCTTCCAGCCTCAGGAGGCAGAGGCAGGAGTCCAAGGCCAGCCTGGATTACGTAAGATTGTTGTCTTGGGAGAAAAAAAAAAGTGAAATGTAAAAGAAGGCTGGGGAACATAGTTCAGAGGGAAAGCTCTTGTCTCGAGTGTGTGAGGCCCTGCGATCGATCCCCAATATTGCGAAACAAGCAAAAATGTGTCCATATCCAAGCGGGTGGGGAGATGGTTCAGCTATAGGGGCCCAGCTGAGTGGCCCTGCAACTCTCGGGGAGATACGAGAGGACTAGACTGCCAACATTGTAACGGCGTGAGCTGGAATAAGAGGAAGATCATGGGAGCCAACCAGAAAGACACTTGGTTTTCACAGGGCTGGGATGGAATCCTGGAACTTCATACAAGGCCAGAAAACTCTACCAGGAGACACGCCCCCGCCCCTCACTGGGGGAGTCTAGGCAGTCACACTGCAACCTTTGACTGCTACCTGAGGGCTGAAACGAAGTTGACATCAGCAATGCCAGATTGAGCGAGAAAAACGATCAAAGACCCCCGCCTGGTTTTTTCTGATTCCAGAGCACTGTCCCAGGATCAGGGTCTTTCACTTAATGTTGAAAACAATCCTAAGGAAGGGGCCCAATGCCCGAATCCATATGCTGTCCCCACGCTAAGCTTTGCCTTGGTAGATACAATCTCACACTGAAACTCAGCCTACAGATATCATTGTGAAGTCTGGCTGAGGGCAGAAACAAAATAAATACAAACTACAAGGAAGCTTGCCAGAGGGGCTTGGCAGCTCTACTCTACCTACTGGGCGGTGTCCTTACACATATCTGTAAAATCTTAGGAAGCTGTATAACTGACTACATGTTTAACACAACTAAAAAGAAAGATCTCCCTGCTCCCATTGACTATTGTCTATGACCAGGGGCTGCGTGGGGCATTTATTAATATTTCACTGTTTCTCGGCCCATCTGAGGCTCAGAGAGGGCAAGTCACTTGGCAAAATGCACACAGCAATAAAGACCAGAGACAGAATGGCTTCCAAGTGGATCTAAAGAAACTATCCAGGGGCAGGGGGCTTGAGGGCAGCCTATAGGGCAGGCAGGTTGTCACAATCTCTTTACAGAACAGATAGCATGGCGATCTAGAGGCTGGCCTGGGTCCGAGGGTCATCGTGTGGAAAGCGAGGACCGCCTCCCCAGCTCGGTAGGCAGGGCGAGGGGAGCCTCCTCGGCGGACAGGTCCGCTGCCCCCGCTTTCCCCGCAGCGATCCCCTGCGGAGGACCAGGACGGCCACCCCGCCTTCCCGCACGCTCGGTCCCGCCGCGTCCTACCTGTGTGTACGGCCCGCTGCCGGCTGGACCCGCGGCCCGGCTCGCCCGCGCTGCCCTCGCTCATCTCGGCCCCGCGAGGACCCTCCGCCGCCCCAGCCCGCCGCCCCGCCTCGTCGGGTTCCGGATGACGTCACAGAGGCGGGCGGGGCCGTTCCCACGGGCGCGGGGTGGGGACCAGAGCTACCTCTGGCGCCTCTCCCTCTTCTTTCTCGGTCTCCTTTCTTCTCCCCTCCTCCTCGCCCCCTCCTCTCCCCTCCCCTTTGCTCTTCCTATTCCCTCCCTCGGTCTCTTCTGGTACTCTGAGACCTAGGCTTGAACTCCTAATCGTCTGCCTCCACTTCCCAAGTGCTTGGATTACAAGTCCCGCTGTTGTAAATTTGGTAGCTAGGGCACGGAAAGTATGGAACGTTGCCGTTTGGGCACGTGTGTGTGTGTGTGTGTGTGTGTGTGTGTGTGTGTGTGTGTGTGCGTGTAGACACGCATAACTTAAGACAGTCGTGTAAGTTGCACCAAATATCGATCTGTGTGTAGATAACTCTCTAGAGGGTGCAGTTTACTCGCTTGCATGGTTCCTGGGGGGGCGGGAAGGAGGTCAGGTGGGGGAGGATTTGCTACATGTGCTTGTCTTAGAAATGTTCTCATTTCACTGATACCCCATACCGATATTCATGTGCAGCTGAAACATAAAATTAAAAGTAATGAATGGGGCCAGGGAGATGACTCAGCAGGTAAAGGTGCTTGCCGCTAAGGCTGACTGAGTTCTAGCCTCCGAATCCACATGGTGAAAGGGGATCGATCAGCCTGCATGCATACAGACACAAAATAAGTACACAAATATATGAAATTGGGACAATTGCCTTTTAAAAGAGAAAGTGGGGGCTTGAGAGAAGGTTCATCAGTTAAGGACACTTCCTGCTCTTCTGGACGGAGAGTTTGGGGTTCGATGCCCAGCACCCACAACCACCAGCTTCAGAGGATCTGACCCTCTTCTGACCTACACAGGCACCTGCATGCATGTGGCATATGTTCACACACACACACACAATAAAAATAGCTCTTTAAAAAAGAGCTTGGGATACAGAGGCAGGCAATTATCTGTGAATTTGAGCCAGCCTGGTCTAATTAGCAAGTTCTAGGCCAGCCTGAGCTACCTAATGATCCCAGTCTCAGAGGAGGAAGAGAAGAGAGGGGAAAGAAGTGGGAACTATGGGGTGCAGTTGCTGTTTTACCTTCTCAGGAGGCTGAGGCAGGAAGGTCACTTGAACCCAAGAACTCAAGGCCAGCCAGGGCAACGCAGGAACTTCATCAAAATAAAGAAAAGTGGGGAGGGGACGGAGTAGGAAGAGCAGGCAGGTGGCTACAAGGCAGAACAAGAAGTTCTATTTTGAGAATTTCTAAAAGGCTCAGACTCCAGCTGGCACTGGAGACCTTGTTGAAGGTCACCCGGCTTCCAGCGTCCCTCCCTGTGCCTTCGCAGCCCTGTACACACACACACACACACACACACACACCCTGTTTTCTTACACCATGCCGCCTTCCTCCCTTGTCACTTAGATAGTATCTGTTGACCTCTGGATGTTCACTCGGTTTCTGTCCTTGTAGTTTCTCTGTCCCAGGGGATGATTAATACAGGATATTAACATTGCTTTAAAAAAAAAAATTCCCAGGCATGGTGACTCAGGCTTGAAATCCCAGCGCTCTGGAGACAGAGACAGGACTATTAACGAGTTCAAGTCCAGCCTGGGCTACATAGCAAGACCCTCTCTCAAAGCAAATAAATAAGAAAACTGAACTATAATATAAAGACTGCGACCCAATTACAGCAGAGTGCTCGGGCGTGCACCAGCTCATCTGTGTGTAAACTACAGCTCATCACCAGAGTCCAAGTCATTCCTCCTCAAACAGAAACCTGTCTCCTACTGTTTCTCTTCTTTTTCCAACTTTCTTTCACATTTTAATTTTCAATTTATGAATATGGATGTTTTGTCTGCATGCTGTGTGCCATGTGTGTGCCTGGTGCCCGTGGAGGCCAGAAGAGGGCATCAGATCCCCTGGAAATGGAGTTGCAGACAGATGTGAACTGCCGTGTGGGTGCTGGGAACCAAAATCAGGTTCTCTGGAAGAGCAGCCCGTGTTCTTAACGACTCAGCCATCTCTCCAGCCCCTGGAGAGTTTGTTGTTTTTTGTTTTTGAGGTTTCTTTAGCCCAGGCTGGCCTGGGACTCATGATATAGTCAAGGATGACCTTGACCCCTTGCCTCCACCTCCCAAGTGCCGGGATTACAAATGTGTGCCAACATGCCGGCACTTCACTGTCAGCCCTTCCAGCAAACTGCATTTGTGATAAAGTAGAAATTACTGAGCTGGGTGTGGTTGTGTGAGGCCAGCTTGCATCGTGGGACCCTGTGTCAGAAAACAAGGAGGGGAGGAAGGAAAAAAGGAAGGAGACAGGAATGGAAATGAGAGCTAATTATCATCATCACCATCACCATTTGTGTGTGTACAGTGTGTTTGTGTGTGTGTGTGTGCAGATATGTATGAACAGGTATGTGGAGGTCAGAGGTCACCTTCAGGTCTCACACCTCAGGAGCTCTCTACCTTATATTAGTTACATTTCTATCACTGTGATAAAATACCACAATCAAAGTAAGAGTTTGCTTTGGGTTTATGGCTTCAGAGGGTTAGAGTCCTTGATGGCGGGCGGGGTGGAGGTAGCAGACAGTGGGCAGCTGGAGCAGCTGAGTGTGCACATCTGGATCTACAACCAGGAGGCAGAGAGGGCTTACTCCAAATGGCATACGTCTTTTGAAACCTCAAAGTCTGCCCCCAATAACACACCTCCTCCAACAAGGCCACACCTCCTAATCCTTCCCAAACAGTCCTACCAAGTGGGGATCAAGTATTCAGGCATAGGAGCCTAAGGAAGCCATTCTCATTGACGCCACAACACTGTGGTAAAGTTGGGGTCACACCTACTGGCTCAGCAATGTCAAAGGTTAGAGACACTTAGGGTGCTTAATACATACCATCAGGACCTGCTGTGTGTCTATCTCCTCAGACTTTTTCTCCTCCAGTGTGCTTCCGAGCTCTCAAAACTATCCTTTACAGGGAGGCAAGATCCTCCTGTGGATAGCCACAGAAGCTTGGTGAGTGCTGGGTGATTTAAGGGTACCACCTGACCATTTATGGACCTCCTTTCAAGATTGTGTCTTCAGTAGCAAGGGATTCAGTTAGACTGGCTGGCCAGGAGCCCAGCGATCCTCCTATCTCTGTTCCCAAGACTGTGATTACAAGCACACACTACAGACAAGGTCTCACTCTGTATCCCAGGCTGGCTTCAATTTACAATCCCCCTGCCTCAGTCTCCCAAATACTAGGATGACAGGCACGTGCCCCCACATCCAACTGAAAGCCACTATTTTGAAACCTCTTACTAGACACAGGTACTTTAATGCTGTTTCCTTGACTAGACTCTCAATAGGCAAATGGAAGACACCAAATCTATATATTTATTAAAATCTTCATCACTGATGCACCGAACAATAATAGACTGCCCCAGCGCTAAGTGGTTGTGCAGTCAAATCACCTCCCCCAGGGCATCCCTGGTTTTCTTTTTCTTTTTTTTTTTTTTTTTCTTTTTTTTTTTTTTTTTTTTTTTTTTGTTTGTTTGTTTTGTTTTGTTTTGTGTTGTTTTTCGAGACAGGATTTCTCTGTGTAGTTTTGGAGCCTGTCCTGGATCTCACTCAGTAGATCAGGCTGACCTTGAACTCACAGAGATTCGCTTGCCTCTGCCTCCTAAGTGCTGGGATTAAAGGCGTGTGCCACCGCCACCCAGCCTTGGTTTTCATGTCTACATAACACATGGGTTTGGGCCATGATGCCAAGCTGGGCTGACTCCTGTGGGGGGGGTAGTTTGAGAGCCCTGGTGATCTAGGAATGCTTTTGATCTGAAGGGTGGAAGCTGTGATTGTTCTCCAGCACCAAGCCGGAGGTCATCCTATCCCACACAACAGCCATTCTGCCTCCCAGGAACTTGGTAACAAAAACCTGAGCCAGTGGCTGGAGAGACGGCACTGCTGTTCACAGAGCCTACCACACCTCCAGATGACTCAGGTTTGGTTCTCAGCACCCCAGGAAGGCAGCTCACAGTTGTCTGTAGCTCCAGCTCCATGGGATCCAACATCCCCTTCCCATCTCCAAGGACACACACATGTATATGGCAAATACACACAGACACATGGAATGCACATAAATAAATTAGTAGGGGCGGGAGGCAGCTCACAGGAACTCCAGTTCCAGGGGATTGGGCACCTCTGGCTGCTCAGGCAGCGGCACTCACATGCACATCCCTACCCACACCCCCATATATGCAAATATGCATGATAAATTAAAAAATTGCACACACAGCTGTCTGGTGTTTCTGCTTCCTTTTGACAAGAACACAGTTTTCAGGAACACACCACGTATGTTATGAGAAGAGCACTCAGGATTCAGTCTCGAGCAGCTTCTGAGGATCAGCCACCCGGTGTCTTGGTCTTCGCTGTCTGTACCAGTCCACATCTGTAGATGCAGCATTGGTGGTGTTTCCCCTGGAAGCCCTTTGTTGTGGACCACTGTCCTCCAAGCACAGTGGCCATTACCATCGTCATCAGAGCAGCTGTGACGACCCAGAAGAGATCAGGGCTGTGGAAGTTCCCAACAGAAAGAGGGCATGGGGAGTGGCAACAGATCCTCACCTGACTCCAGCTGGATGCTCTTCTGTCCCTGCTGTCCGTGGTCTCCGGAGGTGCTAGACTATACAATGGGTGGAAGGTTCATTGAAGCGGGAATCTATACAGTTCCGTCTTGCTGGGCTGGGACTTGGGGGTAATGAGACTCTAGGAGGTGGGTCCTGGCTGTGGATAATCAGTCACGAGGGGCAGGCCTTTAGAAGTTCTAACACAGGACTGGTTCGGGGTCCAAGGTGCCTACATCCTGTCCATCACCATGTGAACAAGCTACTCCAGCCTACCACCACCTGTCTACCATGCTTCCCCGACATTATGGGCTGAAATCCCTCTGGAAGCAAGGACCCAGAATTCTTTCCTCCTGGTATTGTCATGCATTTTGGTCACATCGGTAAGAAAAGTAGCCCACCTGGCCGTTTCCTGGGCATGCCCACCTGCCCTTCCCACGCTCCTCGACCCTTGACCCTCTTCTCTGTGTCTCCCTTTCTCATGGCATTTGCCATTGTCTAACAAGACAGACAACAGCTTGCTTTCCGGTTACTGCGCCACTGTCGTCGTTTCTACCCGGCTACAACAGAATGACAGTTCCGTGGCAGGGAGGTGTGTCGTCATGTGGTATGCCAGGCTTCTTCTTTGGGGCCACCAACCAGCTCCCAGATCACAACATGGAGACTTATTGTTGGTTATGAACGCTTAGCCTTATCTTAGCTCTTATTTTAATCTGTTTCTCTTTATCTACGTTTTGCCTCCAGGCTTTTTACTTTTCTTTCCTTCTGTACGCTTAACTTTCACTGTTTCTCGTGTGTGGCTGGCTGGCGGCTATGCCCTCTCTTTCTCTCACCATGCTCTCTCCTCCTCCTCCTCCTCCCCCCAGATTTCTCCTCCCACTTACTTTCTTTGCCCTCCAGCCCTGCCTGTCCCTCTCCTGCCTAGCTATTGGCCATTCAGCTTTTTATTAAAGCAATCAGGTACCTTAGGCAGGCAAGATGAAACAGATGCAACACATCTTTACATAATTAAACAAATGCAGCATAAACAAAAGTAACACATTTTTACACAGTTAAAGTAATTTCTACCATATGGTGGAAGTTCACCAGGCATGTGGGAATTAATGGATGGAGGAGGGAAGTCTCTTTCTCTCAGAGACTGCTCTATATTATTTATTTGTTCATTTCATTTTACTGGTTTATTCATTTGCGTTTGTTTTGCTTGTATTTTTTTGGGGGGAAGAGGGTCAGTGTAGTCAGGATAAATCTCTCTCACCCATAGCCCTGTAGCCACTTATAAAATAATCACTCAGAGGCTTAATATTAATTACAAACTCTATGGCTTATGCCTAAGAATTCTTGCTAGCTTGCTCTTTCATCTTAAATTAACCAATTTCTATTAATTTATGTATTGCCATGTGGCTATGCATTAATAGTCTGCTGGCATTTTGCTTCTTGGGCAGCAGGCTGGCATCTCCTCTGCCTCTCCTTTCTTCTTCCTGTTTCTCTCTTGAATTTTCTGCCTGCCTATAACCTGACTCGCCATAGGCCAGAGCAGCTTCTTTATTAACCAATCATAACAACACATATTCACAGCATACAGAAAGACATCCCATAGCAGGTCAAAGTTTCAAGTATCTCATGCTGACTTCAAATTCACAATATAGACTAGGATGACCTTGAACTTCCAACCTACCTGCCTCCAATTCCTGAGTGCTGGGATTACAGGGATGTACCACTGTGCCCACTTTTATGGGTGTTGGGGATCAAACCCAGGGCTTCATTTCTGTTGGGTAAACTACCAACTGAGTTATATCCCCAGCGCTCTCTCTGTCTGTCTCTCTCTCTGTCTGTCTCTCTCTCTGTCTCTGTCTCTCTCAGAAAGGATCTCACTGTGCAGTCCAGCCTTGCCTCAAGTTTACGATCCTTCTGCCTCAGCCTCCCAAGTGGTGGGGTTACAGGTGTACACCATTCTGTGCTACTGCTCTCTGAATCTGAATAGATGGACTTTGCTGGCTTCTGGTTAGTCTGTCGGCTGGAACTCACCTACTCCATGGGGCTGCAGATCGAACCCGGGGCCTCAGGCATGCTGGGCTGCTCTTGAGTGCTGGGTACCCCATGAGTGCTACTTGTGGAGATTTCTGTGCATCTGCCACTGTACCTGAACCTAACAGAGCACTCACGATGGGTGTTTGTGTCTTCATTCTGAAGCCTCCGTACAGACCAAACTTTTCTCTCGATAACTGACCTTTTGCTATGGGGTGTCCACCATGACTCCTCATGACGGACAGAGGAGGAATGTCCCTTCTCTCTCCTACACACTTTGGCCTCCTTACTTCCCACAGATTTACTTCCGGTCCATCTGGAAAACATTTACCTCCTAAGGACTTCCGCCTCTGCCCATTCCTGAGGCCCCTGATACACTGCCCCCTGTTCTCACTGAGTGCTGACTACACAGTCCCTGTTCTCACCGAGTGCTGATACACAGTCCCTGTTCTCACTGAGTGCTGATACACATCCCAGTTCTCACTGAGTGATGACTACACAGTCCCTGTTCTCACCGAGTGCTGACTACACAGTCCCTGTTCTCACCGAGTGCTGATACACAGTCCCTGTTCTCACTGAGTGCTGATACACCATCCCCAGTTCTCACTGAGTGATGACTACACAGTCCCTGTTCTCACCGAGTGCTGACTACACAGTCCCTGTTCTCACTCAGTGCTGACTACACTGTCCCTGTTCTCACCGAGTGCTGACTACACTGTCCCTGTTCTGAGTGCTGACTACACAGTCCCTGTTCTCACCGAGTGCTGACTACACAGTCCCTGTTCTCACCGAGTGCTGACTACACAGTCCCTGTTCTCACCGAGTGCTGACTACACAGTCCCTGTTCTCACTGAGTGCTGACTACACAGTCCCTGTTCTCACCGAGTGCTGACTACACTGTCCCTGTTCTGAGTGCTGACTACACAGTCCCTGTTCTCACCGAGTGCTGACTACACAGTCCCTGTTCTCACCGAGTGCTGACTACACAGTCCCTGTTCTCACTAAGTGCTGATACACCATCCCCAGTTCTCACTGAGTGCTGATACCCCATCCCCAGTTCTCACGGAGTGCTGACTACACAGTCCCTGTTCTCACTGAGTGCTGATACCCCATCCCCAGTTCTCACTCAGTGCTGATACACTGTCCCCAGGGAGGACTCGGTTGAAATCTCCCAGGCTGGAGCTGACGCCCTGACAAGAGCCAAGGGTTCTCTGAGGCTGCTCCTGGCCTATGAGCCAGCTCTCCAGAACACAGCGGGGAAGCTTGTCTGTGGGTGGAGGAAGGGACACCTCCCTCTTGGCTATTGTTGCGGACAGCAGGACGCCATCGCACCCTTAGCTGCCTGCCCTCTTAGGGATTGATTACTACGCCTGTACATTTGTGGTCTGTATGAATATGTCAAACCCCAAAGGCTCCCTTTGGGAGAGACTCTTCTGTTCTGACGAGTCCTCATTCCAACTTTCTCAAGTTAAGCCATCCCTTTCCAAGGGCGAAGACAGCCTTGGCTCAGCAGTGGGCTCCTCACTCACCAGCTGTGTGACCCAAGGCATGTTATTAAGCCAGTCTGGGCTTCTGTTTCCTAATCTTTTTCCCCTTTCCCCCTTTCTTCTTTTTAGATAAGAGCTTGCTTTGTAACGCAGGCAGGCTTTGAATTTACAATGCTCCTGCTTCAGGTACCCAAGTTCAGGGATCACGGGTATGCATGACCGTACCTGGATCTCCTGTTCTACCAAAGGAGGCTAGTAATGGTATCCATTCTCTGCTAAAGAAATCATTAGCTGGACCTGGATTTTGCAGACAGGGAGGGGGTGGGTTTGACTCCTAAGGTGACATGGGTATGTGGGATCTGTATCTAAGGAGCAGGGCGGGGCTTGGTAATGGGAAATTACTAAGAGGAAACATCAGGGTTGGGTGAGTTCTTAAGTTGCCCTGACCAGATATCGGACAAAAGAACTCAAGGGAGTCTACTTACTTTAGCTCGCGGTTTCAAAGGCCTCCATCTAATTTATATCATGGTGGCCAGGAAGCAGAGAGATGGTGGAAAGGAAGAGGTCAGGGCATGGCGTAGCTTTCCCAGGACTTACTTCTTCCACAAGACCTGCCTCCACCTTCCTCCACCTTCCTCCACCTTCCTCCACCTTCCTCCACCTTCCTCCACCTTCCTCCACCTTCCTCCACCTTCCTCCACCTCCCAATGGTGCCGTTGAGTTAAGAACTCACTAAGATATTAGGTCAGAACCTGCAATATCTACCCGTGGGCAATCTATCACACACACAACAGGAATGTACTCCTCTAATTAATTCTGTAGGTGATTCCCACTCTAATTAGGGCGGCTGTGACATCCTGATCTAAACATCACAGGGAGATAAGGGTGTTTCTGGCTAGCCTGATCTGATGGTCTGTCACTGCAGATAGATCAGGTGACAGACACCATCTAGGAAGAAAGCCCTGTTCAGACAGTGAGGGGCACCAGGAATTGGGGCCCCTTCCTTTTCTGACTGAGCAAGGCTCTCTGCTAACACTGGCCTTCGTGGGGAAGCCTACAGGCTGGCCTGGGAGGTGGCCAGGAGTCAGGCCGAGCAAAGACTCTTAGTCACCTCCATGCAGGTCAGGGATTGGCCTAAACTGCAAAGGCAGGGCACCTGAGCTACATGTTATATAGATCTGAGTCCAGAGGGCACATGCGGAGCTTTCCAGGTTTGTATGTCCCAGAACAAAGAACTGGTCCAGGGACACATGATAGTAGAACAAATAGAAACTGCTTTAAGAAAGAGAACACTCCCAAGCGTGGAAGTGGGCCAGAAAGCCGAGAAAGGATGGAGGTGCTAATGGCCCCCAGCTGCAAGTGTGGCGAGCTGGTGAGCTGGTGAGCTGGTGAGCTGGCATTTATAGGGCATTTGCCCTCTCCTCTCAGGAGAGCTCCTAGGGCTTGCTTGGTTTGTTCCTAGTGGGAGGAGTTCCCAGGCCTCTGCCAGCTGGCTTCTTACATATGCTAATCTTCCTCTCCCCCCCCCCCATTCTGCCACCAGTTGCTGTAACAGAAAACCCCACACTGGGTAGTTTGCACAGAAAAACACATAGCTCTCACAGTTTGCAGCGGGAAGCAACATCTGTTTAGAGGAGGGTGACAAGTCCCGATTCTAGAACATTCCTGTGAAGCAAATTGCCTGAGTGCTTCAAAATTATCAGCAGCTGGGGGTTGGGGGCAGGGGTTAGGGGTGGACATGAGGAGGGAAGCTGGGTGGTTGAGCTCTTGCATAGTGAGCAGGAGGTCCTGAGTTCCAGTCCAACCCTGGGGTGGTGGTGGTGGGGGGGATGGGAAGAACTGTGATTAACAAAAGAAGGGGAGGAAGGGGAGGGCCTGGGGACAAAAGGGGAACAAAGCTGGGACTTGATGGGATTCACAGCCGACCTCCTCTGCTGATGCTTGCTATCAGTGTGCAGCAGGGAAGCGTTTGCTACCTGCTGGCACTCCATCTTCAGAATTCCTACCATCCAGAACTGTGAGAGTATTCAAAAGCCTGCCATCAGGGACTGTGGGATGGCTGGGCGGGTAAAGCACTTTCTGCACAAGCTTGAGTATCTGAGTTTGGATCCTCAGCAGCCGGGAGCACACATCTGTAACCTCAGCTCCTATAGTGAGAGGGGCCACAGGAGAAGCTGGGAAGCCCTCAGGCCAGCTAGGGAATACACTTGTGAGCCAGACTCCACCCCTCACAGGCGGGAGGAAGACAAAGGTCTCTCTTTCAATGTCTCTTAGCTCTCTTTCACTAAACCTGGAACTCAGCTGCCTGCTAACAAGCCCCAGTGTTTTCCTCTCTCTCTACACGCTCACTCCCATTTTTACCCCAAAATGCGGTTACAAGGGTGCATGCAACCATGCCTGGCTTTTTACTTGAGTGCTGGGGATTTGAACTCAAGTTCCCACGATTGCAACTAGTGCTCTTCCCCACTGAGCTCCTTCAATTTGCAGACACTTGTCTTAATTTACAGACATGCTATGCTAGCATTAAATAAAGACTCTGGTGTTGTTGTTTAACTCTTTTGGGGGGCTCAGCTCCCAAATAAATCACACATGGAGGCTTATTATTGATTATGAATGCCCGGCCTTAGCTTGGCTTGTTTCTTGCCAGCTTTCCTTAACTTTAAATTAACCCGTCTGTCTTTTGCCCCTGGGCTTTTCCCATTCTCTTACTTCTGTAAACCTTACTCTAATTCTATGGCTTGCCGTGTAGCTGGGTAGCTGGCCCCTAGAATTCTCCTCCTCTGGCTACTACTCTTCTTCTCCTCTTCCTCCCAGATGTCTCCTTCTATATATCCTCTCTGCCTGCCAGCCCCTCCTATCCTTTCTTGTGGTAATATATTGCTGTACTCTTAATAAAATTTGCCTGGAGGTCAGAGGACAGAACAAGCCATTAGATTAAACATAGAGACCAGGCAGTGGTGGCACACAACTTTAAATCTAGCACTGGGGAGAAGAGATCCATCTGGATTTCTGTGAGTTCAAGGCCACACTGGGCTACATGAGATTAATCCAGTCTCAGAGAGAAACAGAGCCAGACAGATGGCACACATCTTTAATTCCAGCACTTGGGATCACACACCTTTAATTCCAGCTCTAGGAAGGTTGAAATAGGAAGTGATATGGCTGGGCAGAGAAAAGAATATAAGGCAGGAGGAAACAGGAATTCACTCTCTTTCAGCCTGAGGAGTAGGTGAGGTAAGAGGTGGTAGCTGTGGCTTGCTCTGCTTCTCTGATCTTTGAGCTTTCACCCTGATATCTTGCTCCAGGTTTTTATTAAGACCAATTAGGATTTGTGCAACACTTTCTCCTGCCTTGTTATTGGCCATTCAGCTCTTTATTAGACCATCAGGTGTTTTAGACAGGCAAAGTAACACAGCTTCATAGAGTTAAACAAGTACGACATAAACAAAAGTAACACCCCTTAAGAAATATTCTACAACACTTCCCCTTTTTTGTCTAAATAAAAAGAAAGGTTTTAATTTTAACACAGTAGAACTATACACAATAAAAACAGTTATCAAGTAAGAATTAATTTATAATATTCAGTCCATTTACATTTAGCAAATTCAGAGAAAGCACTCCGCCATCCATCCATCTTAATGACTCCAAAGTTTTACACCTAATTTACTCTCTTTCATAACTACGGAAAACTGCAACTATAACTATCTAGTCTTCAACTCCATCAAAGGCCCTGAAGGATAAAAGATTATATAACTACAAAGACATTTGGCTGCCTGCACAGTCACCCAAAGTTCCTCCGAAACATTGGGGCATCTATCTTCAGCCTATGGGTCTTGAATATCTGGCAAACTTTTCAGTGAAGCAGGAAATTTGAAGGACTGTCCTGCCTTGTTTTGGCAAAGTTCAACAGTCTTGTTCCTGTATGTCCTGTATGTCCAGTCTGCACAGCACATTGTCAGCAGTCAAAGGCAAGAGCAGTTTCTTTGCCCAGGGGCTAACCTTGCCATAATGAAAGCAAACTCCATAAGGAGTTTCTTCAGTGCCTAGCATCTCTGAAGTGATTGGTGCTGCCAGGAGCAGATGTGTCTCATTGTCATGAGAAACCTTAAATTAACAAAACATTTTAAATGCCATATTCTATAGGTCATTGAAAGGTTTAAAGACCATCTATCTATCTAAAATATGATCTGGAAAGCATACCTAACATATCTACAATTTTGATTGTTATAAATGACTAACCACTTAATGAGGACTACTGGGGTCCGGCCTCTAATAGTCTTCTTTGCAGGGTTTCCAGAAGAGACGCTACCAATGGCGGAATGAATCTAAGTACACTGAGCTCTTTAGTCCATTCACTTTATTCCTCTGAGACAAAATTCTATCTACACAGCTTCAATTCTGTACCCATACTTAACGCCTCTCTGTCTCTTCTCCTCCTGTCCTCTCGTAGTTCTAACTAACTTCTTTCCATCTCATCCTCATCTTCATCTTTGTTCCTTCTCGTTCCTCCCTGGGAACTGGTCTAAAACCTTACAAGAAGTCAGACTTTTACAATGCAATGTGGTGATATTTTATTTGTATGTTAATAAATAAAGTATGCCTGGAGATCAAGGGGGGAAAAGGGCTATCCAATTTTAAGTAAATATAGAAGTCAGGCAGTGATAGCACACGCCCTTAATCACATGGCAGGCAGGGTCTCTGTGTGTTCAAGGACACACTAGGGAACAGCCAAGCATGGTCACACATGCCTTTAATCCCAGTACCAACCATAGAGACCTGGAGGTCTGTACAGATAGGCAGTAACAAGGAAGTGAGGTAGCTGGGCTAAGAGCCAATGAGAGCACAAACAGCAAGACAATAAAAACCTGGGTAGACAGGAAGTATCTCCTCTTGGGAAGCTATGGCGGTGGCATGGTGAGTTAAGGTTAGCTGGCGGCTCTCACTATTTCCCTGATCTCTAAGGCTTTCACCCCTATATTTGATTCTGTGATTCTTATTTAATAAGACCATTTAGGAATTCATCTACAATGCAAAGCTTTCAAGGTCCCCATAAGAGCAGTGATAGTCAGCTTCATTTGCAACCCAAAAGGGGCGTGAATAAAGGAAATGAGGTCAAGTAAGGGCTGGCAAACACATTTTTCTGGTAACAGGTACTATGTGGTACAGAGTACCAGATAGCTAGGTGACTTGTGTCATGGCTTGAAGCACCTGGTGTGAAAAAAGCCTTTTGTTCTAAGTAAGTTGCTTCAGGCTGCCACATTGGGCTGTGAGAGAAGAGTGGGGGTAGGTGGGGGGTGGGTGGGGGGTGTTGAGCTTAACTTGCACGAGAAGGAAAGCTGTGCACCTAATGTCCATCTAGGCGAGACAGTGTCCCCGAATGGGTGTTTAACTTAATTCAGGAGACTAGCAGGTGGTGGCCTGGGTGCTTATTCTGTCTGTTGTTTGTCCTTGGATATAGCTAAAGGAGATATCTGATTCTAATGCTAAAAAAGGAGAAACAAAAGGTCTGGAAGAAGGAAGCCTTGCCTGCGTGGCTGTTACCCAAATACCTTAATTGTATATGTCCAAAGAGTGATCAATCCACACTGCTTAGAAGTTTGGGGGAAGCTATGAGAGCACACATGAAATTCATAGCAGGAAACAACTGTTATATTAAAAGCCAAATAACACCAAATACTCCTTGAGACTTGGCTTCCTCTGCAAGAATTCCTTGATTCTTCCAGGTATTAGCTTTTGTTACAGTCAGTCCTGCTTCAGATTCCTGTGGCCTGCAGGAACTGCTAACCTATGCTTCCTGATTATCCTATATAGTTTATAATAATAGCTATCAAAACTAGAACTTCACCCTACATTTCCAAATGAACTGCATAGGTACAGTACCTCAAACAAAAATAGAAACATACATACATACAACGTGTTGTTACAAAAATAACCTTAAATTTTTATCAGTATACAAAAATCCTTTAAACAAGAGTAGAAACTTATATACAGTGTAACAAAAGTAATTTTAAATTTGTATCAATATTCTATATTCCCCTAAATGATAACAAACATCCATAACCCACAAAATAACCAAAAACCACCTACCCCATCTCTTGGGATTCTGGGCATAGTATTCTCCATACTGCTTCTTGCTGTCTGTGGACAAAGCATCTTTAGGGTCCCAGAGAGAAAATTTGAGATAATGGCCAAGTCCTGAAAAGAGCAGCTATAATCTTTGTTGATAGATATCACCTGCCAAGATTCAGGAGGTCTCACTTGATCAAACCTGATATTAACCCTGAAGGAATCCACAGCCCCTCATCTCCTGTGGGAACAAAACTCCAAAGCATTTTTGAGTTCCATTTGACAAATATATTTTTTAACATCTTTTTTAAAGTTAAGATAGTCCTAAAATATCTAGCTTGGTCCTAGATACTTGTGCAGTCCTGTTCACAGCCCCATGTCCGCCAGGAGTTGTTGTTTGCGCAACAACATTCAAAATCAACACAATAACATACAGGATCCAGATGCCCTATATATTTCCATCTTATGTGGCTTTTTTCTTTTATATTGCTTTTACTCCCTTTATAGACTTTTTAAAAAAACTATTTCTTTCTATGACTATGCTCATATCTTTCTTTCTTAAACTTACGCATATTGTTAAACATGTTGGAACCTATTTAGAGGTTTTTTCCCCCAATCTGGACCTCTTTTACTGTGTATCTCTAGTCTTTTTTGACCGCATGAGCAAACTTTAAACTGCTAAGATACACCTTGATTCTCCATGTGTATGCGGCTCTCAGCTGGCTCTGCTGCTTCTCTGGTCTCGAAAGCCAAGTGTGAAACCCGAGGCCGGTCAGAGGGTTGTCTGACCAGGAACTGCATTCAGCCTTCCTAGAGCTCTAGAATGCTGATGCTTGCACTGTGGCAGGAGGTTTTTTACTTAGTTTTTGCTTCTATTTAATGTGAAAAAAAGCTGTTTAAGTGTTCTGCTATACAGCAGGGTTTCTTAAAGGAGCATATGCTTTTTCCCCCCTCTCTTTTCAAGCTTTCTCAGGCCCTATGGAAATTTGGGAGCCTCAAGTTGGTATGCCAAAATGTTGTTGTTTTTCTTTTACTCTTGCCCCACATTGGGCACCAAAATGTTGTTGTTTGTTTTAACTCTTTTGGGGGGCTGTCACCCAGCTCCCAAATAAATCACACACAGAGGCTTATTGTTAATTATGAATGCCCAGCCTTAGCTTGGCTTATTTCTTGCCAGTTTTTCTTAACTTTAAATTAGCCTGTCTGTCTTTTGCCTCTGGGTTTTCCCCATTCTCTTCTATAAATCTTACTCTTATTCTGTGGCTTGCTATGTAGTTGAGAAGCTGGCCCCTGGGTCCTCCTCCTTCTCTGGGTACATCTTCCTCCTCCTAGATTTCTCCTTCTATTTATTCTCTCTGCCTCCCAGCTCCACCTGTCCTTTCCCCTGCCTTGCTGTTGGCCATTTGGCTCTTTATTAGACCATCAGGTGGTTTAGACAGGCACAGTAACACAGCTTCACAGAGTTAAGTGAATGCAACGTAAACAAAAGTTAACACACCTTGAAATAATATTCCCCAGCAGTCTGGTGTGTTCAATGGCTTGTGAGGTTTATCATCATGGAACCTGCACTTTGAATCAGGGCCTTTGGTGAGTCTCCCACTTTGTGCGTCAACTGCTGGGAGAAGGTTTTATCCTCGGAGGTGTGGGATCCTCATGAGTCATGATTCTCTTATGGGTGGAATAGTGGAATTCGGATATAGTCTGAGCTCCAGTCATGTGAGCCAATTATATTACATTCAGATCCATAGCATGCCACAGAGGTCATGTGGCCCTCAGGTCAAGCAGACCCAGACTGCAGCACTGGCCCTGTAGTTTACTGATGGGTAGGCAATGTTAGGCAAATTCCATTTGCCCCTGTTTGAATCTACCTCTTTGTGTCTAGATTTGCATGTCTTTAAACTTAAGATAAGATATGACTATGTTTCCCCAGCCAGTCCAGAAGTTCAGCGCTCAAGCCATCCATCCTCCTGCCTCAGCCTCACTTGTGGCTGGGACTGTACCCAGTGTGCCCCTACACACAGTTCAGTTTCTGTATTCACCAGTTGTCACATGAGGGAGTGCATGATGTCAAGTGCCAGGTGAGCTCCTACTCTGAACTCTTTTGACCAGTGAGCCCCTTTCTTAGACTGGGCTAGCTTCTTTCTTAGTCTAGGTTAACTCATTTCCTTGAGGAAGCCTAACTCCCTTTTCTGCCTCACACCAGAAGCAGGTGGCCACTAGAGGGCACCAGAGAGCAGGCACAGGCTCTTTCAGGCCACCTAAGGAACTTTGCAAAGTTTACATTGATGCCAAGCAATTCTGCAGAGTGTAAACACCATCCTCCCCAGAGAGGGCAGACTAAAACCGTATCTGCTCCCAAAGGTGGCCAGAGTTCTGTTGGGGCTCTGGGGAGTCTGTTCTCTGGCTGCTATGGAACTGTCACAGCTTATCCTCCTGAAAAACAACCAGTCCAATCTCCTTTTTGACCCTGAGTCACACCACCTTTCAAATAGTGTCATACTTGATGGCCTTTATGAAGATGTTTGTACACAAACTGGAGGGCATTTATTTGTTTTGTTTTGTTGAGACATGGTCTCACTACATAGGTTAGGTCCCAACTGGCCTGGAAATCTTTTTGTAGACCAGGCTATCCTCAAACTCACCTCCTGAGTGCTAGGATTAGAGGCATGTGCCATGGGGTTATTTAAGAAATGATTTAGCCAGCCCAGTGACAGTGGCGCACGCCTTTAATCCCAGCACTCGAGTGACAGAGGCAGGCAGACCTCTGTGAATTCCAGGCCAGCCTGGTCTACAGTGTGAGCTCCAGGACAGGCACCAAAAACTACACAGAGAAACCCTGTCTCAAAAAACCAAAAAGAAGAAGAAGAAGAAGAAGAAGAAGAAGAAGAAGAAGAAGAAGAAGAAGAAGAAGAAGAAGAAGAAGAAGAAGAGAGAAAGAAAGAAAGAAAGAAAGAAAGAAAGGAAGAAAGAAAGAAAGAAAGAAAGAAAGAAAGAAAGAAAGAAAGAAAGAAATGACTCAATGAACACGACATGCTCAGATTTAAAACTTTTTATTACAGTGTAAGTGTGTATGGAGATCAGAGGACAACTTATGGTAGGTATGCATTTCTCCCTTTATACCATGTGGGTGGAACTCAGGTCGGCAGGCTTGGCAGCAAATGCCTTTATCCTCTGAGCCATCTTACAGTCCCATGATTGCATGTTAAAGAATTATGTCTGACACCAGCTCGTCATGACCTTCTTGGTCTCAGAACCAGATGTTAGTATCCCTGAGATAACCAGGCAAACAGATACCACTTCCTTAAGGAGACATCCAGGACGCTGACATCCCCAAAGCCCCACATACCCCCTGCAATAGTCAGAGTGGCATCTAGGACACTGTGTGAGGTGCTGAGGCAGACCTGGAGCACCCTGTGTGTTGGGCGAACACTGCACCCGTAAGTTGCACCTCCCAGTCCCCCACTGTGCATTTCTTAAACAGCAATGAAAAGCAAATGACATGCAACTTCATGTCCTCATCTTTCTTAACTCAGTTAATGGAGGAGAGCCATGGTACGGTGCAACTTGTCTCCAGAATGTTTTTATCTGCCACCCCCCATACCCCCCATTCATTTCCCACTTCTGTCTGTGGTTGTTTCCTGTGTGAGTTCAGCAAAGAGTATTTGGGCCGCTGTGCCAGACCCATCTCACCTAGTGTAAGAATCCCTTGTTAAAGACAAGCTGGGTATGAGCACGCCTGTTGTCCCAGCACTTCAGGGGTTCAAGGCTATCTTCAGCTACATAGTGAGTGCCAGGCCATCCTGGCTACTTGAGACTGCCTCAAAAAGCTGACAACGTGGGGCCAATGAGACAGCTCGGCAGGCAAAGCGCTGCTAAGCTTGACGGCCTGAGCGCCAGCCAAAGACCCACGTGATGGAAAATGGGAACCGACTGCTACATGGTGTTCTCCGACCTCCACACATACTGCCGTGTACCCCCTAATAAGTAAAATGTAATTAACACACGCACGCGCATGCACGCGCATGCACACACACACATGCACACTCACATGCACACTCACATGCGTGCCCCTCTGTTTTGTTTTATGAAACCCTCACTCTACCCCTGGCTGTTTTGGACTTTCAGCAATCCTCCTGCCTTGACCTCCCAAGTGCTGAGATTACAAGCCTGGGCCACCTGTCTGGCTGACACTTCCTTCCTCTTCTAAGACAGGGTTTCACTAAATAGTGGGGACTGTCCCGAAGATCGTCCTGCTGGGATGACAGGCTAGGTCACCGTCCTGGCCACTTTTCCTTGTTCATCATGGATGGACATTTGAGTTTGCTTCTGTTAAAAATAGTGCTGGGGCTGGGCAGCACTTGGGAGGCAGAGCCAGGCGGATCTCTGTGAGTTCGAGGCCAGCCTGGTCTACAGAGTGAGATCCAGGACAGGCACCAAAACTACACAAAGAAACCCTGTCTCCAAAAAAAACCAAAAAACCAACCAAACAAACAAACAAAAGTGCTGGGAAGACCAGAGATGTGCATATATTTGGAGGTCCCTCTGGAGTATGGGGGATATCCCAGAAACAGGTTGCTGGATGACACCCCACTATTATTTCAGTATTGGGGGACTCCCCCCCATACTATCTTCCACTGAGGCACCTGGAGTGCTGCAGCGCCTCCACCCATTCACACCTACTTTCAGGCAGCTACAACAGTAGCCGGGTGCTTGCTCACTGTGGTTGGGATTCTTTTATCTATCTATCTATCTATCTATCTATCTATCTATCTATCTATCTATCTATCTATCTATCTAGTTTTCCAAGACAGGGTTTCTCTGTGTAGCTTTGTGCCTTTCCTGGAACTCACCTTGTGGTTGGGATTCTATGCAGTCCCCAGATCTAATAATTCACTTTGCATTTCTTTAGGATCCCGCAGCCCTTTGGAGCTAGCCGCTCCAGCCCAATGCCTTCTGCTTCCCCAGGGGACTCCATGGTGTGTGGCAGCTGCCAGGCGGAGGGTGAGGTTTTTGTAGGAGACAGTAAGTAGTGCTTGCACACCGGGACCAGCAGTTGCCCAGAGACGCCACCCGCAGGGACCCGCTGGATGCCAAGGATACTGTGGCAGGTCTCTGGATAGCAGGACGACACACCGCCTGTGCACAGTCCAGGGTCCTCATCGCCAACTGGGACACAGCATGAGTGAGAGAGGCACTGTGTGGAGGTGAGGGGCCACACAGTGGCCATGGGTAGCAGCTGTGACATGGGAGCTGGGAACCACGTAGGTGGGGTACGAGAAAGCCCGGTGTTGGGGGGATCTGGGAGCTAGGGGTCCAGACAACCTCTGCACCCCAACTGCAGCTCTGGCTTTCTGTGGCAACAGAAGCGGAGTAGTATTGTCCAAACTACAGCTTGTAAAAGAATATCTTCAAGATCTATTTTCTTTCTTGAGACAGTTAGTTATACAGCCACAGGGTTTAAAACCCCACCGGTATCTAAGCCAACAGTGAAGCGCGCCCCTCCCCCACCACTTGCCCCGCCTGTCTCTAGTCGCCCAGAGCGATCACTGCTGCCAGGTGCACCTGCAGACAACACAAGAAACCTCACACAATGTCTAGGGCAGAGTCCCAGGCTCCATGGATGGTTTCTAGAAGGGAGAAATCGGGCGGGGCTTGTGGGTGTGGTTGACTTGGGGTGTCTCTAGGGTGGAATGAGGAAAGGGCTGAGATGCTGCTAACCACCCCACGATGCACAAGGCACCCAAATGCTGAAACTGTAGAAGTCAGGAGAGCCTGCCTCACAACCGCTCAAGGACCATTTTCCATGTACTTCCTCCCGACCCTCTGCGACAAAACCACCAGTCCCCGTGTTCCTGGGGCCATTGGCCCCTGGGGACCTATCCCTGCCCCAGGACAGTTCTTGAAGCAAACCAAGTCATCTTCTTGGGGACCATCTTCTATTTCCTCTCATTTTAAGGCCTTTTCTCAATTTGTAAAAAATAAAATTCCCGTCTTACCTTTAGAAAATCACCACTTTGCATTTAAAATGTGAATTTTACTTATTTTTAAGATTTTATTTTATTTTGGCAACAGAGTATCACTTTGTAGCCCTGGCTGAATTTGCTATGTACACCAGGCTGGACTTGAACTCATAGAGGTCTGCCTGCCTCTGCCTCTGCCTCTTGAGTGCTGGGACTAAAGGGTGTGCCCCCAATATTTCATTTTTATTTTTAATTATGAGTATGTGGGGGGGGGTATGTACCCATTAGTGCAGGGCCCCTGGAGGGTGTTGGATCTTCAAGAACTGGGTTATGGGCAGTTACCTGAAGTGGGTGTGGGAATCCAATTTCATTCTCTGCAATAACAACAAATGTTCTTAACCACTGAGCCATCTCTCCAGACCCACAAATTTATTTTTAATTTCCTTAATAATTGTGTTTTTACTGTTTGTTTCTGAGACAGGGACTCCTGTATCAATCACAGTCTGGCCTTAAACTCACTGTGTAGCTGAGGGACCTTGAACTTCAGATCCTCATGCCTCTGAGTGTTGGGGTCAAAGGGGTGCACACGCCTGGTCTACCTGGCACTGGGGATGGAACCCAGGGTCTTGTGCATGCTAGCTAGCCCTCTCCAACTGTGCCACAGTCCTAGCCCTACTTTGCATTTTAATGTGGGTGCCAATATTGCAAGCTGGGAACAGGAAGTGTAAGCCCCATCCCCCATCCCCCTCTCTCTCCCGTCCTCCCTTTATAAGACAGGGTCTGCCTCACTGTTTTCTAGGCTGACTTCATACTTGACACCCTCCTGCCTCAGCCTCTCCAGTGCTAGTTCAGACTTGTGCCACTGACCTGTCTCGTTCCTTCCTTTTGAATGTTTCCTTCTTAGAGGCAGCATTGGGGGAAGGCTGAGTGTCTGAATAGCTGGGGTTTCTCTCTGGAAGGTTGAGTCTTGTGTGGCTAGAAATGAACTGAGTTGTACAAAAGTCCCATTTGTCTCTGGTGATGCCAACACTGAGGAGGTGGAGGGGATTTTGCTTCCATTTCTCAGATGAGGAGGGTAAAGCTGAGGCTGGGAGAGGGTGAAGAGTAAGAGTCATCAGGACTTGAATTCTGAGCTGCCTGCCTTGAGATGTCAGGCATGTCCACAGTGACTGCAAGGCACTGCTCAGGGGGAGGTAGCTGGCTGCAGAACACAGTGTCCCAGGTTCTACCAGCATGCTCCAAGGGACCCATGGTTCAGCCTCTTCCCACACCTCCATGACACTCCAGGTGGGGGGAAACCCGAACACTTCCTTATGGTGTCTAAGAAATAAAATACTGAGGTAAAAGGACTTTGCTCTTTTTATTGTCTTGATGCCAAGAGGACAACAGGGGAGGAGCCCAGACTCAGGAAGAAAGCAGAGGATTTAGAGTCCTGGTGAGCTAGCTAGCGCCTTGGCAAGCCCCAGACGCTGGGATAGGAAGGAGGTCTGTGCTACAACAGGTGAGTCTTGGTTCTTCACTGGCAGGGAGGGGGCAGCTGATAATGAGGGGCCTTTGTAAAACTTTCACAACCTAGGTCAACAGTTCCCCCTGCCTCTGCCACCAGCTGAGTGGCAGCTGACTGAGTGAAGGAGACCAACCGCCAGGCAGGCATACAGGTGTGCATAGGGACCTGGACCTGGGCTGAAAGAGATGAGCCCTAACCGGTTATTTTAGAAGAAGGAAGTGTCTGCTTCCTTTTCCTTTATGTCTGCCTAGGCAGTCTCCTTCCCAGAGGCAGTGCTGGCTCGGAAAGCATCTCTGTAGCTGAGCTCTCTTCCTGGAAACAAGTCCCTGGATAGAAATGCCCGAGCGAGCCACACAACAGACCCAGGCCAGCTCTGATCAGAGTGCGGAGGGAAATTATTGGGACGTTTCTGCAGGACAGACAGACAAACTGAGACAGGGACAGGGAAGGACGTTACAGAAGTAAAGAGGATGCTTGGGGACGTGTCGGGGAGAAGAAACACACAGGACTGCTCTGTGGCTTATTCCTGGGTGTGGGTGCAGAAAATGCACACGGTGAACGTGTTAGCCAAAGAATGCGCATGGCGAGGTAGAAGTCCAGAGCACTCTGGTTAGGACCATATGTGCTCCAGCTACCTCCTACCTAGTTAGAATCTAGGCTTTCCTGGTCTTAACTGTGTTTTGGTAAATTACTGTTCCCTTCTGGCCTTGATTTCCCTCCCCATCTGCTGAATGGGTAAGATGCTATGAGCTCACACCTGTATAAGGAAAACATCAGAGCTGATAAGAGTATATGGAGTATTATAGACACCCAGGAGTGTCTCCACGACCTCTGCTACCTCCTCACCCTTCCTCTTTTGCTCTTCTTCCTCTGCTAACATTGATGATGCTCTTGATGGTGGTAACCAAAGTTTCAGGTCTTTGGGCAGAGAGGCCCTGGGGTTACATCCCACCCTGCTTCTGTTTGGCTGTGCAACCTTGAGCAAATTTCACAACCTATTTGGCCTCAATATCATCATAGATGGGAGAGCCAAACCTCCCCAGGAGGCTTGACGTTTCGGTTGCTGAGACTGCAGAGCTTGGTCCAGTGTGGACACACAGGCAAGCCCTCAGCGCGTGGTTCCGTCTTTGTCGATGCTGGCGTTACTTTGAGTAGGATCTGTGTGAACTGGGGGGAGGAGAATTGCTCTCTGGGAATGGATGTCAAAGGCAGGATTGAGGCCTAGCGTGGAAGTGCACACCTGTGATCCCAGTGCTTGGGAGACTGAGGCAGGAGGATTTCAATTTTGAGACTACGGAGCAAGACTTTGTTTCTAAAATCAGAGAGAGAAACAGAAGGAAGGGAGAAGGAGAGAGAAAAGAAGAGAGAGGCCTAGGGAGACGGCTCAGTGGACAAGAGCACTGTGCAAGCGTAAAGATCATCACCCATGGCAAAGCCAGACGTGGTTGTGGGCTCCTACAACTGCAGCGCCATGGGGGCAGACAGGAGGACTGCGGGCCATCAGCCCAGTGCCAGGTTCAGTGAAAGACCCTGTCTCAAAAGACCCAGTGTCCTCCGGTGCCCCCTCCCTGTGGGCACATGCAGTCGGGATGTGCTATTCGGAAAGGTCCTCCGGCGGGTTCAAGTGGATGGTATAATGCCATCCGAGGCCAGTGAGTCACCTGCTGGATATTTCTGTCCCGGTTTCCCAGAATGAGGTGATGAGACCGTGTTACTGCTGAGGTTATTTGTAGTCCTTAGGTTCAACGTCCGCAGAGGTCACGCCAGCTGCTAATCACTAGGAAGGGCTATTTCTGGAAAGAAACTGCTATGAAGGAGCGCAGGATTTCCATGTTGTTATGAATGCTAGACCAAACAATTCCACTTCCTGCGGTTTTTTTTTTTTTTAGTCTGATCATCATTTAAAAGAAAAGAAAAAACAGCGTTATGTTTGTAATTTACAAGAAGACTTAGAGGCCTCTAATGACTATTATTAGCATCCACATTAAATGCAAAAAAAATATAGAAAAGTGATTTTTCCATAATGAAGATGGAATTTCTTCTTTGGTAGAATCTTGAGTTGTAAGCAGAGTGATCAGAGGGATGGCCTTTAAATGAGGGGAGGGGGGCTGTCTCCTAGAGGTAAATGAAGGGAGGAGGGGGCTGCCTCCCAGAGGTGGATTTGCCTCAAGAACTGTCTTTCTAGTGGGGAGGGGACACACAGACCACAGGGTCTTGTCTGCATCTGTATGGAGCTGAGCTATTGAAGTCGAAGGCAGACTATGCTTTCTTTGTTGAATCTTCAATGTTTTGCTCATGGAATCTGGAGTGACTTGAATCTGAAAAGTCCCCAAGAGGTTGGTGGGCTTGAACACATGACTCCCAGCTGCTGGTGACTTTGGTGGTGGGGCCTGCTGGTAGAGAGGGGTCCCTGGGCTGGGCCTGGAGGGTGGTAGCCCCACCCACCATCTGGTCCTCTTTTCTCTGCTTCTTGAACCACCAAGGTGTGAATAGGTTGCACAGCAAAACTCCTGCTACTCAGACTGTTCCAGAAGTCATGCCTCCCCACCAGGATGGACTGAAAGTCCCTGAAACCATGGGCCCCCCGATACAGCCTTTCTTCATGAGGTTGATTCCGTCAAGTATTTTGTCCCAGAGATGAGAAAATTAACTGAGGGAATCTGTATTGGTTTCATTTGGATTTTGGACATCCCATTCTTTAGTTTCATAAGCTGTAAGAGGTACTTACTGCCAAAAACAATTTCAGGGCCAGGAAGATTGCTCAGTTGGTCAAGTACTTGCTTTGTAAGCATGCGCACTGAAGCCCCCAAAGCCATGGGGAAAGGTGGGCATTGGGCTAGAGAGATGATTCAGTGGTTAAGGACTCTCACTGCTCTTGCGGAGGACCAGGGTTTCGTTCTCAGCACCCACTTGACAGCTCACATCCATCTGTAACTCCAGATGGCCCTTCTAACCTCTGAGTATGTGTGCGTATGCACTCAGGCATGCACACACACACACACACACACACACACACACACACACACACACACGAGTCTTTTTGTTTTGTTTTTAAAGCTAAGCATGCTAGCGTGTGTGGGACACCAATGTGGGGAGGCAGAGCAGGTGGGTCTTGCCAGCAACCTCACCTATGTGAGTGCCACCTCAGTGAAAGACCTTGTCTCAAATAACAAGGTAGACAATGGCCTCCACAGGCACCCACACATCCAGACACAGGCATCCACACATCCAGACACAGGCACCCACACATCCAGACACACACACACACACACACACATCCAGACACAGGCACCCACACATCCAGACACAGGCACCCACACATCCAGACACAGGCACCCACACATTCAGACACACACACACACACATCCAGACACAGGCACCCACACATCCAGACACAGGCACCCACACAGACCAGACACAGACACAGGCACACACACAGACCAGACACAGGCACCCACACATCCAGACACAGGCACCCACACATCCAGACACAGGCACCCACACATCCAGACACAGACACACACAGACAGACAGACAGACAGACAGACAGACACACACACACACACACACACACACACACACACAATTTCAAATAGTACAAAGAAGATAATAAAAATTAAACACTTTCTTCTTGTAACTTCTACGCCAAACCTTGCACATCGTTTGGTCACATGGGAGATAACCTCATCTTATCTGTTTCTGGTTACCATGGTAGCCACCTTTAGCCCTATGGGTTCTGTGTCTCATTGGTTATTGTGGAAACATTCCATGCTTAGGTGCAGGTGCTTAGTCCCTGCAGCTGTCCTTCATGGACTCTGTTCTGAGGGCTCAGGAGTCCAGCTCACCTACGTTGTCTCCTGTCCCCTCCTTCTCCCATTTGGTCCCCTTCTAGTTTTGTTTATTATTTTTTCCTTATGCAGCTATGGATCATGACATCTCAACTTTCACACTATTGAGATGTTCAATCAGGAAAAGTTTGTGGGCTGTGAGACGTTGAGTGTTGAATTCCACAGATGCCAACAGCATACTGTATTAGTTCTCTCTCTCTCTCTCTCTCTCTCTCTCTCTCTCTCTCTCTCTCTCTCTCTCTCTCGTTTTTTGAGACAGGGTCTTTCTATGTTGCCTTGGCTCTCCTGGAATTCTCAATGTAGGCCAGGCTGGCCTTGAACTCACAGAGGTCTGCCTGTAAACCAATGTTTCCTATTCCGACTGCCCAGCCTGACTCAGAGGCTGAATATAAACTGTAAATGCTCTGTCAATAGCTCAGGCTTGTTACTAGCTAACTTTTACATTCAAATTAACCCACTTCTATTAATCTCTGTATTGCCATGTGTCTCGTGTTTAACCTGTCCTCTAGCACATCTTGCTCCCTGAGTGGCTGCCTGGCACATCTCTCGACTCTGCCCTCCTTCTTCCCATCTTTCTCAGTTTGGCTTTCCTGCCTAACTTCCTGCCCAGCTACCCACCTATCAGCTTTTTATTAACCAATGAGAGTAAAACATATTCATAGCGTCGAAAAGGATTGTTCCACAGCATCCTCCTGCCTCTGCCTCCCAAGCACTGGGATTGAAAGTGTGTACCATCATACCCAGCAGTTCCTTTTCTCATTACTCTAACAAAAGCAATTTAAGGAAGGGGGCGTTTATTTTGACTCTCAGTTTGAGGGTGTGGTCCATTGTGGTGGGGAAATCTTGGCAGCAGAAGCCGGAGACAGCTGATTACCTCACATGCATACAGAGAGCAGAAATGATGAAGGCTGGTGTTCAGTTCCATTCCCTTTATTCAGTGTGGGAATCCAGCCCGTGGGATTGTATCTCCCACAGTTAGGGTGGGTCTGCCCACCTCTGCTAACCTAATCTAGAAACTGCTTCTCAGACTGCCCAGAGGTTTGTCTCCCAAGTGATGCTAGATCCCATCAGGCTGACAATTGAACTCAACTATCACACATACACACACACACACACACACACACACACACACACACACACACAGGCACACTCGCTGGCATTCAAGTCTGCCGGGCTTTGACAGATATTCCCCTAGCTGAATGCAGTTGCCTGGTACTTATGGTTCAAACACCCCACCTCATAAATTGAGCACATGGACACCTCAACACTTCTAAGTTCCCCTGTTTCACTCCTAGGCTTCTAGACATTACCTTCATGGACTGTGGCTCTTAAACGTTTTATGTTTCTTGAATGTTGGGGAAACAGTTTTCTCCTGTGTCTCCTCTGCCAAAGCAATGGTTGGTGTCACTCCAAAAGTAGCCACAGGGGAGTTCCCGGAAAGCAGTGTTCCTTGTAGTCATGATGGACCTGGCTGGAACTTGAAAGAAGGAAGCCCTGGGTGCCAGGGCACCTGTCCAGGTATTTACTCAGGGCACCTGTAGGAGACTGCAGCTTACCCTGTGACAGGAAGGGGGAAGAAAGTTCTCCCTAGGGAGGGTCAGAGTTTGTGTAAGGTTTAAGGATTTAGGCTCAGTGCCAGGCCTAGCTTCTCACAATGTTTTAGCAACAGCCTGACACCTTTGTTGATGCCTGGGAGCTAGCTCCCAAGGCCCTGGCTTGGGCCTCGGAAGGGGAGGCCCAAAGAAAGCTGGGCTCTGGGAAGTGCAAACTCTACTATATCTCAACAGAGAGACTCATAGGCTTGGCGGTGCAAGGCTTTTCAGTACTGGCCAATTAGCCTATCCTAGCTGGCCCATAGTTGAATTAAATTCCAGTATTTTCTACCTCGAGTTAGTCAGCATCCCCAGGTTAAGGACTCAGTCCCACAGGATACCCCAATTCAGAAGCCAGTGATTATTCCAGGCTTCTGTTAAAAAACAAAATTGCAATGAGTTTATTTGAAATATATGTATGTATGTATGTGTGTGTGTACATATATACACATATACATTTTTAGATCACATTTATATATCTATTTATACAGCTGTGGCACAAATGTGGAGGTCAGAGAACAACTTTGGGAGTTGGTTCTCTCCTCCTATCATGTGAGTCCCAGGGATTGAACTCAGGTCATCTGGCTGGTGGCAGGCATCTTTATGCACTGAACCATCTTATCCAGCCCCGACACTTTTTTAAGATAGGGTCATGCTATGTAGTCCAGCCTGGCCTTGAACTCGTGGTCCTCCTACCTCAGCCTCCTGTGTGCCCCTACCACAGGTCTATACCACTGTGCCTGGCTAAAACTCACAGTGCCCTAGGTTGCCAGTGTCTCCTTGATTTTTTTTAAATCTTTTTTGCTGGACCAGCTGTGTAGTGCAGGCCTCATGTGCAGCTGGCCAGCACTGGACCACTCAGCCACACCCCCCATCTTTGAATGATCTTCATTGACTTTGTTTGTGATTCTAGAAGCAGGCACCGCCCCAGTTATGATGAGCTTGATAACCAGAAAAGGACTAGGGGAGACAGAAGAGAAACAGTTGACCGAGTGGTAGTTCCCAAGTTACTTTCCCTAGAAAGGTTGAAGCAGAGAGGACCTTTCCATCCTGTTGGCTGAAAGTGGCTTCTCTGGGGAAGTGGTTCTCACCTCTCTCTCCTGATCTGATCTTGGAAGATGAGATAAAACAACTTAGTTTTGACTTAATAATATGAAAGTTTGGTGTGAGTGACTCCATGATGGTTGGTCTATGGGGCCTGATGCGTGGCCTCATTTAAGTTTTATTTAACACCGAAAAACGTATTTTGTGCTCTCTCTCTGTCTCTCTGTCTCCCCCTCCTGTGTGTGTGTTTGTGTGTGTGTGTGTGTATATATAACATGTGCATAGGCTTGTGAGAGACAGAAGTAGACTCCCTGTCGTATCTATGTGGCTTTTTCCATGGGGGCTGAGGATCCAAACCCAGGTCTTTATACTTGCACAGCAAGCCGTTTACTGACGGACCCATGCCCTGAGCGTCTGATAAAGAACTTCTCTGACCAGCCAGCTCCCACCGCTCACTCCTTCATGGGCCTTATCATTTGCTACAATCACTTACACAACTCGGGGAAAGCTCACTCTTATTTACAGGTTTATTGTCATAGTTATGAGAAGGATACTGATAAACAACCAGACGAAAGGGATCATAGGGTGAGGTGTTGGGGGCAGGTACTTCTCTTCCTGTTGACGAATGCCACCAGTGAAGCATGCCATCCGACCAGTGCCTGGTGTATTGAAGCCACAAGTTCCCAGAAGCCCTGAATTAAGGGAGTGGTGTGAAGTCTTCAATACCTAAGTATGATCCTGCGATCCCTCCATCTGCAGCTTGGTCCTCATCTAGTACGACAGGGGTGCGGCTGAGAGCCCTAAGCTGCTGCCCAGGCTCCCCAAGATTCACCTCACTAGAGTAAAATAGAAAGTTCCCAAGCATGGGAAACTCTATGTCAGAGACCGTATATTATTTTATTGTTATTATTTAAAATTTTGTAGTGCTAGGGAGCAAACCCAGGACATGAGCATGCGAGGTGAATACAGAGGAACTACAGCCCCAGCCCTGAAGTCTAAACTTGAGACTGAAAGATTCTGAGTCTGGGGAGATGGTGCAGAGGCTAAGAGCACTGGCTGCTCTCTCAGAAGACACTGGTTCAATTCCCAGGATCCATGTGGCCGTTCATAACTGTCTGTAACTCCAGGGGATTCAACACAGACATACGTGCAGGCAAGACACCAATGCACATAAAAAAATAAAAAGGAATCATTAAAAAGTGTTAAAGAAGATAGATTCTCTCCTTGTCTCTATGGTTCAGGAAATGACAAGGCCCTTGGGCTCTCCCTCTGTCCTTCCACTTCTGCGTGGAGAGCAGCTTTATGACCAATCACTTTCGTCCCGACTCTGCTTCCCTCAGTCTTTTCCTGGCTGTCAAGCCAATCTTCCCCCAGCTCATCAGAATAGGTATTCTATTTTTACAAAATTAGATGGTGCTGGATTCTAGAGTCACAAATAGGAGTCAAGGAAGTTCATTCATGGCTTTGCACATGCTGGGCGTTACAACTGAGGTCTGCCCTCAACCTCTAGCTGCTGTCTACTGTCAATGGAGGATGTGTATAATTTATTTACAAATATGGTTGACAATGTTAGGTCTCAAACCCGGAACAAATGGCTAACCTATTAACATATCAAAGCAGACTCCGGACACCTGGTTCTCCCAGCATCCCTCAGTCCCTATTACAGGGTCCTCCTGGCTGGCACACCTTGCCCCCTACCCTAAACTTCTCCAACTGGGGATGGGAGGGGTTTTCCCTTCCCTCAGCTACTCTTCCTTATATAATCCAGCCATTTGGGCTACAGGGCCCTTTTCAGCCCTTTTGGTCTCTTGGCCTCCTGCTTCCTTGGTTCCGGGTTCTCTCACGGTCTCCTTAGCCTCCTGGCCTCCCTGCTCTGCCCTCCCCACTTCCTCAGGGTCATGTTCACTCTGGACCCTTCCAGATGCCTCTGGCTATGCTCTTCCTCACATCTACAATAAATGTTCTTCTCCGTCATTCCTAGGAACAGTCATGTCCTCCTTTTTATTTCTTTTTTTCATTTATCTGGTGCCCAAACCTCAGGAGTGGCATAAATGAGCTCCCATCCAAGGGACTCAGCAGCTGCTGATCTGATTCTCCTAAGGTATGTAACGGATCATTTGTTTCTACTGGCTTCTGCTACCCTCCATATTTGGCCTCACTTCAAGTTCCAGAACTCGCTTTGATATGCTAATAGGCACCTCAACCATTTGTCCCGGGGGTTTGAGATCTAACAGACTGCACATTGTATGCATGACGTTAAAAGAAAAACCTTTATTTTAGTTTAGTTTTTGGTGCGGTAGCTGGAGCAGGCCTTAGGCACGAGAGGTAAGTACATCGCAGCTCCAGCTTCAGACACATTCAATTTCTCAGAGTTTGAGAAAGGAAAGATTCTGGAATCACGCAGCCATATGAATGAGCAACGGTTTAGGAAACATCATCAGTCAGTGGGCAGATAAAATAAGGAAAGAGACACTCAAAGATTGCCAGGGATGTTCAAGTTCACGGTTTGCTGTATTTGGATGGATCTGACCAGTTTGTAGCGTGTAAGCAGCTGAAAACTCAGCTGCTATGGTTGGCAGAGGTGTGGCTACTTTTTACAAGAATACCCTGTCCAGGCAGGTTACAGTTCACTGTGTGTGGACACAGCTTGGCACCAGATTTAGTTACATAGTTTCCATGTTTCTATGCATGTGTGTGTTCAAGGAAAACAAAATCATATATTTAAAAAAAAGGTTCATTACTTATTTGTGTATGTGCATGTCTATGTGTGGGTGTGTGCCTGTTCTTGTGGGTGCCCCAAGAGACCAGAAGATGGAATCAAGATTCCCTGGAGCTGGAGTTGTAGGCACTAGTAAAGCAGCCTGATGTGGGTGGTGGGAGCAGAACTTAAGTCCTCTGGAAGAGTAACAAGTATTCTTAACCACGAAGCCATCTCTCTAGCTCCCCATATTTTAAATTCTATTTAGATTAGGCAAAGTGAATGGAGCCAGTCTCAAAAGGCAGCATACGATGGGTTGCATTTATACAACATTTTGGTAAAGGTGAAGCTGCGTGAGCAGAGAACGGGTCACTGTGACTAAGGGATCTAGGAGAAAGTTGCTGTAGAGGGCAACAAGGAGTTTTGGGTGGTGCTGATGTTGGGACCCTGGTGAAATCCCACAAATGACCACCATCCACATATGCAACCGACAAGAGCATTTATTATCTCCAGAGTAATGATGCCAGCGTGTTGGAGCCACACATCCAACTCAAAGGCAAAACGGCCACCCTGAAAGAAGCTCACAGGCTCCTTTTATAAATAGTTGAAAGAATTCTAAGGCAGGTAGGTCCTTCTATCTACAATTGGCTTAAGCAAATGGCAATCATATTAGTACATTTCTAATTGGTTAGAGCTAGCAGGGGTTGGCCAAGGCTACAGCTTTTCCATTTTTGGGCAAGTCTGGACAAGTCCCAGGCCTTGTCCTAATTTGGCTATTGCCTTGAGGTACCCTGGGGGGTTGGCCCAGGCCAGGTACACGGAGTTCCTCTCATCCTTGCTGTGTGTGGGGGGCAGGGAGCGGGGGCATTGGTAATTGATCGCCCTGTGTTCTGTCTTCCTCAGAAACTGTCTTGTTTAGTTTCAAGAGGCAGGAGCTGAGACCTAGTTCTTAACTGAGTTATTAGGAGCCTGTCATGGTATTTGTCTAGCCTTTTCACTCTGTGCTAATGATAAAACTACTGTGCTCGTCAACTTCCTGTTACTGTAACAAATACCTGAGCTGATCAGCTTACAAAGAGGAAAAGTTTATTTGGCTCACAGTTTTGGAAACTCCAGTCTGATCACTGAGTCTGTTGCTTTCAGCTTGTGGCCACCATCCAGGCAAGGAGGCCAAAGAGAAGAAGGAGGAGCTGGAGGCTAGTGTCTCCTTTAAGGACACCCCTCCCCCAGTGACCCAGGACCTCCTATTGGGCTCTACCTCTTATAGGCTCCACCAACTACTCACAGCAGCACCAGCTGGGAAGCAAGCCTTGAACACACAGGCCTTTGGGGGGGGACCCCAAATAGCACCCACACATTAAAAACAAAAATCACTGTATGTTAAAGTAAAAATAAAATGCGGGTGGTGCCCATGATCCAATTTACTGTCTACCCAAACAAACAAATGACTCATAACTCTCACTTTAAAGGGAAATACGATTATTCTGGAGCCAAATTTGAGTGACCACCGCAGCCTGGGAACACAGATTTAGGTCTCCCCTAACTTAGAAATTCCATGTTCCAATGCTGAATCTTTATAGTTTTGAAGAACAAAGAAAGTCATGAGTCAAGGCAAGTTTAAAATACATTGGTGGATACATCAGAGAGGTGTTTACAGAAAGATGGGGGGAAGCTTTTCTACAGGCCTCAGATGCTATTTGATGCCAGTCTTAGCTTCTAAGTTGGCAGAAGCTACTGGTCTAATAAATTAATAGATTCCAAAAGGGTTTTATATGTTAGCCACAGGATGTTAGTTCTGACACAGAAGTGGGTGAGGAATGGTGCTGCTCCAGGAGGCTAGAACTAGTCCAAGATAAGGTCGTTAGCCTCTGGACCTGAAACATTCCAATCACTACAGTTCTAATCAATCAGTCTTGGCAGACACAGCTTCTTTCCAGGAATTCCACTTTACTGTGTTTTGACTTGACGAGGGTGCAGGAGCTACATGCATTCGGGAGAATCATTTCAGAGTTTGGATTTTGAGAGTTGAATGTTAACATTTTTCCAGCCTAAGAGATGGTACCATATTCTCCCTGTCAGCCCCGTGGCTACCAGGGAAGCAGTGAGCATGAACAGCGTTTGCTGTACTGAGGAGTGAAACGCTTTGGACGTTCATCCATTTGCTTCACAGCATCTCCAACTTACTGTTGGGTTCCTTGGGGCGTAAGTCAGGAGTGTCTGCAGTGTGATTCTGGACACACACTGTGGCTTCAGGGAGTCTCTGAGCTTGCTGCTTCATTTGGTCTGTATTGGAGAGGACATAATGGAGAGGCTGCTGAAGACTCCTTGGTAGAGATGCTATGCAGCTGTTCACTGGGCTTCAGCGGAAATGTTTTTGTGTATGTCTCTGTGTGTGGTATGTATGTGTGCTTGCTTATATGGTCACAGGTGTGTGGGCACATGTGTGCAAAAGCCAGCATACTTGCTTATCTTACTTGGTATCTTAGTTAGGGTTTTATTGCTGAGAAGAGACACCATGACCACGGCAACTCTTATAAAGGCAACATTTAATGAAGGCTGGCTTACAGTTCGGAGGTTTAGTCCATTGTCATCATGGCAGGAAACATGGTGGTGTGCAGGCAGATATGGTGCTGGAGAGGTAGCTGAGAGGTCTACATCTGCATTGGCAGGCAGCAGGAAGTGAATGCTACATTAAACCTGCCTTGAGCATTTGAGACCTCAAAGCCCCTCCCCCTTGGTACATAATTCCTCCAACAAAGCTACATCTTCTAATAGTGCACCCCTATGGGCCTGTGGGAGTCATTTTTATTCAAACTACCACATTTCATTCTGACACACACCCCCCCCGCCCCCACACCCAGGCTTATAGTCATTAACAAAGCAAAATGCATTTAGTCCAACCTCAAAAGTCCCCAGTCTGTAAAAGTCTCAAACTTGTTTAATTCCAAAGTTCAAAGTCTCTTCTGAGACTCACAAAATCTCTTAATTGTAATCCCTTCTAAAATCAAAATAAAAAAGCAGATCATATACTTCCCACATATAATGGAACAGGATATACATTACTGTTCCAAAATGGAGGAAGGGAACATAGTGAGGAAATACTGGACCAAAGCAAGACTGAAAACAGCTGGGCGAACTCCAAACTGTATCTCCATGTCTGATGTCAAAGCACTCTTCAGATCTCCAACCCTTTATGGTCACAGTTGTGTGGGTGTAATGAGGGCAAAAGCTAGAGGTTGATTTCAGACACGTTCCTCTGAATCAGCAAGGGCTTTCTCTTTGCACCCTTTTTCCTCTCTCTCTGTCTCTGTCTCTCTCTCTGTTTTACATAAGTATTTGCACATATACTGACAGTCTCTCTCTGGAGCTTGCCAAGCAGGACAGAATGACTGACTAGTGAGTCCTAGGAATCCTAATCTGCTCTGCCACTCCAGCAACTATACCACCACACATGGCTTTTAAAAGTTGGTCCTGGTGATGGAACTCAGGTCCTTGTGCTTGCAAGGCGAGTACTTTACCAACTGAGCCACCCCTCGGCCCTCTTTGAGCCCTTTCAAATGCTCTCTGCTGTGCCTAGGTAGAGCGGGCAGGCACCACCTTCAATCCTTCCAGCTGTTTGTCAGGTCTCTTCACCAGCTGCAGGAGGAGTAGGGCATGGGACGGATCATCCAGTCAGCACTGTGGGCTTTTAACATCTCCCTTTTATTGCTGTGATGAATGGCTATTCGATTTCAATGACAATTTATCACATTTGCTTCGAGGCTATAAACTGCCTTTCTGAAACCCAGTAGGTGTGCCTACTCACTGATTAGATTTATTTGAAAGCCTCCGTCACCTGTTCGGGTTTGATGGCAAGAAACAATCCCGATGCCAGCTTATTCCACATTTTTCTCACCACTCTGCCCCCAGACATCATGCTTTGCTAGTTGACTGTTTGCACAGTTTCCATTTGAAATGACTATGACTCAAGAAAACTTGCACTGGGCAGTGGTGGCGCATGCTTTTAATCCCAGCCCTCGGGAGGCAGAGTGGATCTCTGTGAGTTCAAGGCCAGCCTGGTCTACAGAGCAAGATCCAGGATGGGCACCAAAATTACACAGAGAAACCCTGTCTTGAAAAACAAAAACAACAACAAAAACCTCTTGCCTTTTTTCACTCAGCTTATCAGTTTTCTGTTAAGAAGGCCTTCTTTAAAAACTGATTTTATTTTACTTACTCATTTTTTAAATATATATAATTTTCTAAATTCTGTAAGAATTTTGCGCAATGTGTTTTGGTCGTATTCATCCCCGCCCTTTAATTACCTACCCACTTTTGTGACTCTTTTTTAGTTTTATGTGTGTGTGTGTGTGTTTTTAAACATATCACGTCCAATTTGTGCTGCCCATATATTCTTGGATATGTGGTTTTCTACTAGAGTGTGATGGACTTATCAGGGGTTGTCTTAGTTAGGGTTTCTATTACTGCAATAAAACACCACGACCATAAAGCAAGCTGTGGAGGAAAGGGTTTATTCAGTTTACTTACGCTTCCGCATTGCTGTTCATCACTGAAGGAAGTCGGGACAGGAACTCAAACGGCGGGGATTCTGAAGGCAGGAGCTGATGCAGAGGCCATGGAAGGATGCTGCTTACTGGCTTCCTCAGTCTGCTTTCTTGTAGAACCCAGGACAACCAGCCCAGGGATGGCACCACCCATCATTGGACTGGGCCCTCCCCTATTGATCACTAATTGAGAAAATGCCTTACAGCTGGATCTCATGGAGGCATTTCCTCAACTGAGGCTCCTTCCTCTCTGATGACTCTAGCTTGTGTCAAGTTGACACACAAAACCAGCCAGTACAAGAGGCTCCACTTTTTAAATTCTCTATTTATGTGTAAATGCTCTGTCTGCATGTACACCTGCCCTCCAGAAGAGGGCATCAGGTCCCATTACAGATGGTTGTGAGTCACTATGTGGTTGCTGGGAATTGAACTCAGGACCTCTGGAAGAGCAGTCAGTGCTCTTAACTGCTAAGCCATATCTCCAGCCACCAGAATTACTTTTTCTCTTTTTATTTCTCTGAGACAGTTTCTTTGTGTAGCCTTGGCTATCCTGGGACTAGTTCTGTAGACCAGGCTGACCTTGAACTCACAGAGATCGCCTGCCTCTGTCTCACCAGTGCTGGGATTAAAGGCATGCGCCACCACTGTGCTGGGGGCTATGCTCTTAAAACCATCTCTCCCTCTCTCAGCTACTATCAGTTGCCAATAAGTCCTTGGCTAGGGATGGGACTTGGTGCCTGCCCATTTTCCCTTTCCATGTTGGGATTTGATCTGAAGCTATAATTTTATATTTGAAAATTTCACACATATATACAATATATTTTCATCTTGTCAATTCCCACTCTCCCCTCAAACTCCTCCTAGAACCTACATACTCCTCTGATATTCATATATGTCTATATATAATGCACACACACACACACACACACACACACACACATACACATCCCGCGCTGAGTCAATTGTAGTGTCCACTGTGATGGAGAGTCATAATGGTGACTATGGTGGTAACTGTGACATTCATTTAGCATGGAAGTGTCCACTGTGGTGGTCAGCTGTAGTGTCCCCGTGGTGGTCAGCTGTAGCGTCCCCGTGGTGGTCAGCTGTAATGTCCACCATGGTGGTCAGCTGTAGTGTCCACCGTGGTGGTCAGATGTAGTGTCCACCGTGGTGGTCAGCTGTAGTGTCCACCGTGGTGGTCAGCTGTAGTGTCCCCTGTGGTGGTCAGATGTAGTGTCCACTGTGATGTTCAACCATAATGGTCACTATGGTGATCAGGTATAGTGTTCACTATGGAGGTCAGTTGTAGTGTCCACTCTGCTGGTCAGCCACAGTGATCACTCTGCTGGTCTCTGTGTATAGGACCATCCCCTGGAGCATGGGCAATGACACCCTTGAAGAAAATGATACTCCTTCCTCCAGTAGCCGTCAATGGCAACAGCACCTCAGCTAAGGGTAGACTTCCCGACCTTCTCCCCAGCCATGGTCAACTTGACACAGAGTCATCAGAGAGGAAGGATGAGCAAACGCCTCCAGGACATCCAGCTGTAAGGCATTTTTCTCCATTAGTGACCAATGTGGGAGGGCCCAGCCCTTGGTGAGTGGTGCCATCCCTGATTTTCTATAAGAAAGCTGCTGAGCAAGCCATAGGGAGCAAGCTAGTAAGCAGCACCCCTCCATGGCCTCTGCATCAGCTCCTGCCTTCAGGATCCTGCCCTGCTTTGAGTTCCTGTGCTGACTTCCTTCAGTGGTGAACAGCACTGTGGACGTGTAAGGTGAATACACCCTTTCCTCCCCAAACTCACTTTGTGGTTGTGGTGTTTCATCGCAGCCATAGAAACCCAGAACCCCTAACTAAGACAGTGCTGAGATGTTGACTGGCTTTATCTTGTGTTGTCAAACACAGCTACTGTGAGTTCCTGAGCAAAACGTTGGGCGCCAAATGCAGATGAATTTCTAAGCAGTCTTATTAAATAAAAAACACGGAGCCAAATATAGGGGTGAAAGCCTTAGAGATGAGGGAAATAGCAATAACCACCAGCTAACCTTACCTCACCACACCACACTTTCCAAAGTGAGCTACTTCCTATCTACCGGGGCCTTTATTGCCTTGCTGTTCTTCCCTCTCATTGGCTCTTAGCCAGCTACCTCACTTCCTTGTCACTGCCTGTCTGTGCAGACCTCCAGGTCTCTATGGTTGGTACTGAGATTAAAGGCATGTGTCACCATGCTTGGCTGTTCCCTAGTGTGGCCTTGAACACACAGAGACCCTGCCTGCCAAATGATTGAATTAAGGGAGTGTGTGCTACCACTGCCTGACTTTTGTACTTAAAATGGCTTGCTATTTCCTCTGATCTCCAGGCAAACTTTATTTATTAACATACAAATAAAATATCACCACATTTCAGCACAAATAAAATATCACCATAGCCAGCATGTCATGCCCACTAGATACTGTTTCACCCCTGTGCTGCCCAGCCTCCGGTTCTTACGGTCTTCCAGCTCCACTCCACCCTGTCATGTTCCTGAGCCTTGAGGGGGAGGGGTTGATACAGATGTCCCATTCAGGGCTAACCACTCCACGGTCTCTTATTCTATTGCATTTTGACCTGTCATGAGTGCCTGTTAACCGCCATCCACTGCAAGAAGAAGCTTCTCTGATACTGGCCTGAAATTGCATTAATCTCTGCAACTAGAGAGGGAAGTAAGGTCACTTATATTTAATTTCGGATAAAAGTCTTTATCCTTGCTTCTACCTGATTTGAAATCCTAACTGAAGTAATTCTGGGCTGCGGCTCAATTGGTGAGGTGCTGGCCCAGCATACGTGAATCCCTGGGTTTGGTCCCCAGGACCACATGAACTGGGTGCAGAGGTGCACACGTATAATCTCAGCGCCAGGAGGCGGGAGGAGCTGGAGTTCAGGCTAATACTGAGCTATAGAACAAGGTGGATACTGACCAGCGATGTGAGACTCTGCTCACACTCATGTCCTTGTGTGCGAGCCTGTAAAGCACTGACTGCACTGGGAGGATGAGGTGAGAACAGGAACATGTAGGGGGGGTGGAGGTGGGGGAGTGAGGGGAGATGGGGAGGTGGAGGGGGTGAGCTCAGTTTAGGAGGGAAGGTTCCTGCCTCTCAGAAACTTCTCATCTTGCTAATTTAGGCCTCATGTCCATCTAAAATAGTCGCTTTATCTTTAATGAAAAGGCCTCCCACAGGTGCTTTGTCTCAGTATTTTCCTCACTATTTTTTTTTTCTTTATGTCACTTGAAATTAGAAAAATGAGGTCATCTCAGCTTCTGGTTTTGTTTTTTTTTGTTTTTTTTTTTTTTTTTTTTTTTTCTTTTGGTTTTGGTGTTTTGTTTTGTTTTAGAAACAAGGTTTTACTATGTAGTCCTGGCTGGCCTGGAACTCACTGTGTGCACCAGAGAGACAGGTCTTCAACTTGGGATCCTCCTGCTTCAGTCTCAGGAGTGGGTGGGATGACAGGTTTGCCAGGCCCAGCTGGTTGTCTTAGCTAATCTGTTTACCTTGGCCATTCTCAAACTCTTGGTGGGTTAGGAAGAGTGATGATTTTGTCCCCGGAAGGCTAGCTGGCAGTGCTTGAGAGTTTTTTTTTTTTTTTTTTTTTTTTTTTGCCTGTTACAATGGGGGTTAGGTCCTTTTGGTGTCTGGTGGGAGAGGCTGCAGATACTGCTGAACATCTGCTGCACACAGGCTTCCTCGCCACAACAAAGACTTGCATGACCCACATCACTTGTACTGATATAGAGAAAACAGGATTTAACTGCACCTCATGCCACAATTCTTGTGTCTGTGTGTCTGTGCATGTGAGTGCAGGTACCTGAAGACACCAGAAGCGGGTACTGGATGCCCTAGAGCTGCATTTACAGGCAGTTGTGAACCTCCTGACTGGGAACCAGCTCAGGTTTCCTGCAAGAGTAGTATGAGCTCTATTATTATTATTATTATTAGTAGTAGTAGTAGTAGTACAGTGTTCTGCCTGCAGGCCAGAAGAGGGAACAAGATATCATTACAGATGGTTGTGAGCCACCATGTAGGTGCTGGGAATTGAACTCAGGACCTCTGGAAGAACAATCAGTGCTCTTAACCATGAGCCATCTCTCCAGTTCTGAGTCTTGTCTGTCTGTTTCCTTTATGTGAGTTGCATAGGAAAGGAACTAACTGACTGTCCTCTTCAGGAAAGGAAGAGAGGTCAGTTGTGGGAAATCCTGATTGTCCTGGGAAGACAATGTAAAAACGAATAGACTACTAACCCACAGTGGTGGGAAATCAGTATGGCAACTTGGGGAACAGCTGAGTCATCCCCAGTGAGATGGAATATGCTCCATCCAAACAGCCCTGGAAGCCAGAGTTTTCTCCCTTCCTTATGGACATTTGCACAGCCCAAGGAGACTCATCTGGGGCGTACAGAGGTCACTGTGTAGAGCTGTGAAAATCGGGGACAGCCCTGTGACCCAGGAGAAGGAGCAGGGATCAGTACAACAGAACATGATAACAAAATGAAATATATGAAGCCATTGAGACCAATAAGTTCTTACAGTGTGACTTCCTAGCCTTAGCTGCTAGAACTAACATCGAGGATGGATTTCCAACCTGGCTTACATTAAGCTAAAACATAGGTCATTGTGTTTTACTTATGTCTAGCTCATATAATTTCTATTATATAGAGAATGAAATGTTTAAATACTGTTCACAAATAATGTATATCATGCAGTCATCCCGCAGTACCTGTAGGGGACTGGCTCTAGGACCCTGCTGACACCAAATGTGCAGATATTCACATCCCTTATATAAAATATCAGCATTTGCATAGAAGCTAGGTATATCCTGTATAATTTAAACCCTCTCTGAATTACTCATAGCACATAATACAATGTAAATGCTATATAAATGTTCTTACACTAAACCTGGAGAATAGTGACGAGTCTCTGCAGGCTTAGTCAAGTGTGATTTCTCCCTTCAAATCCTTTCCTTCAGTGAGTGGATACAGCCCCCACTTCTACCCCCAGGTGAAGAGGTCTGGCTGTAGTGCTTAATGCTTTTTCTTTCTAGTGTCCAGAATTCAGTGTAGTCTCCTGTTTTTGTTTTTGTTTTGTTATTGTTGTTGTTTAGGTTTTTTTTTTTTTAAGTTCTTAAGAGAAAATAAACCCAGCAGGTATTTGAGCTTGCCTCGAACATACACACATGCTTCGTGTCACAGGCTCTCCCCCTCATTTTGGGGCCTTTCATCTCTGCCAAGTCAGTAAGCTTGGAATATTCAGGTGAGGCCAGCATCAGATTAGAGCCACTTATATTTACTTGTCACCCAGTTCCTAGAAGCCATCCTAGCTTTGCAGACGAAGGTAACTAAGAAGAACGCATCACACATTTCAAGAGAAAGATTCTACATGTTTTCACCATAAAGAAACAACTGACATTTAAGGTGATGATATGCTGTTGCTCTGAGTTGATCATTATCCAATGCATACACAACCCCAGATATCATGTACTCCATGACTATAAAATACGACATGTCAGTCAATAAAGTTAATTAATTTACAGACTCCTGCTTCCTGGAAGCCATGACGTCAGCAGCTCCCGACTAGATCTGTAGACCATGTTGTATTGGGCACAATTCCTATGATTGTAGACACAGTGAGATAAGTAAGGGCTGACAGTCAAGTTTCCATGGAGCTGAATATGATCAGTTAGTGGATTCTCCTTTCTCTTTTTTTTTGGTTTTTCGAGACAGGGTTTCTCTGCGTAGCTTTGCGCCTTTCCTGGAGCTCACTTGGTAGCCCAGGCTAGCCTCGAACTCACAGAAATCTGCCTGGCTCTGCCTCCCGAGTGCTGGGATTAAAGGCGTGCGCCACCACCGCGATTCTCCTTTCTCTTTAGGAAAGACATATAAAATATTTTTATTTTGTACTTTCACTTTATGTGTGTGGGTGTTTTGCCTGCATATATGTCTGGGCACCGTGTGTATGCTGTGCATTGGATCCATTGGAACTGGAGTTACAGATGCTTGAGCTGCCATATGGGTGCTGGCTATAGAATCCAGTCCTCTGCAAGAGCAGCTGGCGCGCTTAACTGCTGAGCCACCTCTCTAGTTTTCTCTTCAGGGAAGATTTTTTTATTGGCACATATTCACTGTTCTCAGCGATGGGTTTGGTAAGACATTTTACCAAATATATCATGTACTTTAACCATATTCACCACCATTCTCTCCTTTTCCTCCCCTTCTCCTTCTTCTAAACCTCTTCCTTCCCCAGATCATCTTGCTTCTACTTCCATGCAGTGTGTGTGTGTGTGTGTGTGTGTGTGTGTGTGTGTGTGTGTGTGTGTGTAATTTTGTGTGTCTACATAAAACTCAAAATCTACAAATGAGAGAAAAATGTGATCTATCTACCTACCTAACCTGCCTACCTATCTATTGAGAAAAGGTCTTACTATGTATTCCTGACTGGCTTGGAACTTGCTATGTAGACCAGGCTGGCCTTAACCTTACAGAGATCCTCCTGCCTCTGTCTCCTAAGTGCTGGGATTAAAGGCATGTACCACTATGCCTTTATTTCCTTTTTTAAATATTTACTTTTTGTTTGTTTGAGACAGAGTCTCTCTACATAGCCCTGGCTGTCCTGGAACTCACTATGTAGACAAGGCTGGCCTGGAACTCAGAGATCCACCTGCCTCTGCCTCCTGAGTGCTAGGATTAAAGACGTACTACCATACCTGGATATTCCTTTCTTTAAAAAAATTTTCTTAATGTACATAAGTGGTTTTGCCTACATGTATGTATGTGCACCAGGTGCATGCCTGGTGCCCACAGAGGCCAGAAAAGGATATCAGATCCCCTGTAACTGGGGTTATAAGTGATTGTAAGTTACCATGTAGGTCATGGGAACTGGACCTGGGTCCTCTGGAAGAGCAGCAAGTGCTCTTAACCACAGAGCTATCTCTTTAACCCAGTGCTAATTCTTTGAATCTGACTTCTTTTGCTTAATATGATGACCTCTGGCTGCATGCATTTTTCTGTGGTTAAAAGAATTCCCTTCATCATCAAGGCTGTATAAAACCATTGTAGAGATTCACACATCAGTGACTAGAGGGGACCCTGGCGTCCCTTCAATTTTAGGCTCCTGAGGTTGTCAGTCCCTGTGTGCTTTATATGTGACCTTGGCTGATGGTGTCGCTCTGTTACCTGATCCCTCTGGAAGAGTTCTCATAACTCCTAGTTAGAAACTGATCCTCAGTAGCATGGCTGTCTTGCCAAGCTGACCTGCTTTCTGCTCACCTACCTCCCCTGCTCCTGTAACCTACCCTGATTTCTTTTAATCTTGGCTAATAAGAAGCTTAAAGCAAAATGTAGTTCTAGGCTGGGCAAGGTGGTGCATGCCTATAATCCCAGCACTCAGGAGACGGAGGCAGAAGGGTCAGGAGTTCAAGGCTAGGCTTTACTGCATTCTGTCTAGAAGCTAATCTGGATTACATACGACCCCATTTTACAAAACACCCAAAAAATTCTCTGTTGTTGTCATTATGACTACTTAGGAATTGTGTGGGATCACTCGTCGTCTGTTACAGGAACTACCTGTTTCTTTAATCATGTCCTGGTCTAGTCCACAGCTCCTAATTCTTCTAGAAGTTACCCAGGGCTCCATTATACAGAAGCACCAACGTTGCTCACTAGGGACTTCTGTTCCCTGAAGGCTGCCTGGGGATGGTGCTAAGATGTTACTATTGTTGTTAGGTGGGTGTGCAAACAGTTAGGTGCCCAGCCCAGCCAGCAAATGGGAACTAATGTCCTTTCTACATGACACCAAGTGCTGGTGTTCCTAACCACTTTCATTTTAGTATCACATCAACATTTAAGTCAGATAATACTTCCTGCCTTCACCTAGATTTTGTTTTTATTCATTCAGATTTTCTATGAATTAGATGCAAGAAAGTCAGAAGTATCTGTGAGCCCCAAACCTCGGTGTGTTTTTTTTTCCCTCTGCAGCTGGTGTTATGGGTATGGCTTCTGGTTTTGGTTTTCCTGGCCTTCCTTTCTTTCTTTCTTCTTTCTTTCTTTCTTTCTTTCTTTCTTTCTTTCTTCCTTCCTTCTTCTTTCTTTCTTTCTTTCTTTCTTTCTTTCTTTCTTTCTTTCTCTTCCTTCCTTCCTTTTCTTTTCTTTCTTCTCTTTTTTTCTTTTGAGACAGAGTCTTGCTGGTTAGCCAAGGCTGACCTCAAGCTCACAAGGTAGCCTAGGCTAGCCTGAAGCTTGTGATTTTCCTCCTCTGCTACCAAATCAAGCATCACAGTTCCCACACCTCCAGCCTTCATTTTCATTTTCATTTTAGGAGTAATATATTGACAAATATGTACACAGGTCTTAAGTGTACAACTGGACAGATATCTACACACACACACACACACACACACACACACACACACACACACACACGTCTATACCTCTAGGTATAGAATACACAAGATCATAACCCAGTTCCTTAGGGATACCCTCATGGAAGATCCTACTCATTGCCTGGCTCTTTCCTTCTCTGTGTCCAGTATTCCCACTAAAATCAGCACATGTTACTATTCTGATCTTGAACTGGGATGGATTTATACAGCATATGCTCTGTTGTGTTCGACCCTTTTATCTGTGGAAGTCATCCATGCTACCTCATGAACCAAAAGTTCAGTCTTCTTTATTACTGCATAGTGTTTTATCCTGTGAGCATGCCATAATTCATTTTCTCTTTCTGCTCTGGAATGACATCTGAGTTTTCAATTTTTGGGGTGCCTTGATAAAAAGTTTCTATGAAGGTCACATGACTTGTCATCTTTGGGTGGATATATTTATTTCTCTTGGGCTGGTCTACATATATCTTTTTATTTCCTGAATACACTAGTCCTTACTTGGATGTAAGTCGAGACCTTGGCCTTATGTAGCCCTTGGGAGTTCCTAGCATAGACATGGTAATTGGTACAAGGCAACAAATGAGTTCCAAACCATGTTAGGAGAGATAATTTGCAGCAAAGCTCAGCAGTAGGTCTTCATGGCAAGCACTCCAGTGTGTCTAAATGTCCCTGCTTGCAAAGGTCATGTTGTAGTCAAGATTCTTCTGTTTCATTGGCCAACAATCAGCAACTCGACCCTAAATTATGTCAAAAAGGGAATGCAATGATGCAGACATGTGGTGTTCACCTGCCTTGAGGTGTGACTGGATCCAGCGGCTGCACACACATCACCAGCACTCTTCTTTCTACGTTTCTTTTGGCCCTGCTCTCTCTCTGTGGGCATCACTTTTAGCAAGCCTTCCCACTGGTGACTAGTGGAAGCTTCAGGCTTAAATTGCCTGGCTACGATTCCAGCAACACAAAGTTTCTAGGATTGACTCTCTAGTTCTGCCTGGATGATTTGCCCGCTCCCCGGTCACGTGATCTGGAAGAAGACAATCTCCACATCCAGCCCACAGGGGCTTGGTGTAGGGAGGGGTGCTACTCAAGGAGACGCGTTTCCACAGCAGAGAACAACGGACACCAGGAAGGAAGAAAGGGGAGGAAAGCTGCTTCCCCTGGTGCTGAGCAGAATCGAGTCAGCCCGTAAACGTTCCGAAGGCACAGCTGAGGGGAGAGAGTTAATATTTTCTTAAGCTTTGGTTACTCAAAGCCGAACCCATGTCATTTACACAGAGATAAACTTGTATAAGTTTGCCAAGCTTTAAAAATCTTGTACTTCCTTCTTCGAAGGCATCCGCATTTACCTAATCATTCAGGCGTCAAACAGTGGAGGTGTGTTTGTGTTTTACTTTCCTTACTTCCCCCTACAGGCTTAGCAACAAACCCTGTTGACTCTTCTTGTGAACTTTCTCCTCTGTGTATTATTTTCTTCTTTACCCCCACTGACACCACACCAGTAGCTCCAAGCTGAGCTCTTACCTCCTTGGAAGAAGAGTATCTTCTCCTCAGCAAGTCCAGCCTAGATCCTTCAGAACTAATGGGATATGTGAGCCCACCCATTACTGAGCCAAAATCCTGTATCCAAAGAAATGGTGGATGTTAATTGGCTAGGCTGGGGTTACATGATCATTGTGCATTGTTGTACAATGCAGAGTTTCTGTATCACCTACGCTAAGTGGGAGTGGGGAAGACTTCTAGAAGAAATTGAGGCATTGTTGCTAGAGAAGGGACATCTAGAGAAAACTTTGTCACTTGATTAGAGAGTGCTCCCCATCTGAAGAGCTCATAGAACTGATAAAGTCACATTTTCAAACAATAACGGATCCCAACTGGTGTCTTCACCCTAGCCTTCTGTCTCGGTTCCATAGACTAATCCTCCTTTGCGCACGCGTGCTGATTTGTGCCTTTAACCCTAGACACACAGATCAACCAAAATTTCAAGGTTAGATGCAGTGGCTCACACCTGTAACCCCAGCATTGGGAGGCTGAGGCTAGAGGATTGTGAATTCCAGACCAGCCTGGGCTACACAGGGAGACTTGTTACAAACAAACAAACAAACAAACAAACAAGTAAACAGCTCAAAGATGTTCTGGTTCCGAGGGCTGGGACGAAGCTCGATTGGTAGAGTACTTGTCTAACTTGCACGAAGCCCCCATGGCTTAAGCCAGGCACCTTAGCACAAGTCTGTAGTCCTTGAACTTGAGCTCAAGGTCATCCTCTGCTACACAGTGTGCTCAAGGCCAGCCTGGGCTACATGAGACTCTGGCTTAAAAATTATTTTGTTTTTTTCTAGTCTTTGGTTAAGAACCCCCCCCCATCATACAGATTAATTATTAAAGATATAACTGTGTTTGTAGGTATCAATATCTTGAGAAAAGACACAGGTTTATTCTCTCCTCCATAGTAGTCTGAGCTCCATGCTTTGCTCAGGGGAGTTGCCCACAGCTCAGCTCGCCATATATTATGCTGTTGTTCCTATAGAGAGCACTGTCGTCCTCATGACCCAAGACCACCGTTCAACAGCTCTGTGCCGGCACACAGAAAGTAGAAAGCTGAGAAACGGGAATGACTTCAGTCCTCCAACAGTATGACCTGGAAGTTATAGATAATACTTCTGCTGGCCTGCCATTGAGCACTTTCAGAGCCTCCTCATAGGTGTGGGGAGGCTGCAAAATGCAGTCACTGTTCTTGGCACCTAAGCACCTAATTATCAGATATTGGAAGAAACCTAGCAATTTATGCAAGGGAAGAAGAAAAATAACTGACCTTTCCTTTCCTTTTTGGCTTTTTAGGTTAATAAAAAGGTCCCCGAGTTGCTCCAGAGGCGGTGATGCTTTAACACAACCGGTTGAAGACTCTACAGCATCATGTCTTCCTTTCACAGGAACAGCAGCTTTGAGGGACATGCTGACTACTCTGGCTATTCAGGGTCTCAGGATCATCTAGAATTTCCAGGTTCTCTGGACAATCCAGGCTTCCACCGTCCCAGGAACAACCCATATTCTTCCGGCTCTAGAACAAATCCAGACTACCCCAGCTCTCTAGTGGAAGCAGATTATCCCGGATCTCTAAGTAACACAGACTATCACAGCACCAGGAGTCCTTCATTCTCTGCACATTCCAGAACAAGGCCAGACTATCAGGAGTCTTTTCCTAAGCCAGACTATGATGACTTCCAGAGCAATCCCTACCGCACAGGCTCATCCCCAGAGGCTCACTACCCCAGCTCTCAGCACCATCCTGGTTTTTCAGGAGTCAGAAGCAGCATGAACTATGCAAGTTCCAGAACCAATCTAGGTTATTCGGGATCCTGGGAAGAACCAGACTACCCTGAAGCTCAGAGCAACTCTGGCCATCCTGGCCCCAGAGCCAATTCCAACCTGCCAGGCTCCAGAAGAGATGTAGGTTATGCTGGTTCCAGAATCAATTCTTACCGAGACACCTTGGAGGAACCCGATTACCCAGGTGCTGAGAATCAACCAAACTCTCCCCGCTTTTATGGAGAACCAGACTATCCTGGTGCTGAGAACTCAAAGAATGCTCCAGACTTTTGGGGAGAACCTGATTATCCAGGTGCTGAGGAAGATGATGGTTATGGCTCTTCCAAACTGGGAGTCATCAGGAGGTAAGTTCAAGTCTATCCCCCACATTGGGGTACTCATCAAGGCAGTGGGAGTTGGTCCACTGGTTTTGGTTAGGGACATACATTGATTACCTTTGTGTCTAAAATACCCAATGCAAACAAACAATGCCAACAATTCAAGCCCATGGTGTCTTGGTACTATGCTCTTGGGAAGAATGTCATGTCCACAGGAATATGTGGCAGAGGAGAGCTGTTCCTATCCTGGTGTGTGTGTGGTGGGGGGGAGTGAAACTGGGTGGATAGTTGGAGGTGCAGGGACAAAAGTCCTCCCCCAAGGACCCACCCCCAGTGAGCCACTTCCTCCAGTCAGATCTCATCTCCCAAAGTTTCCAGAAACCCCCAAACAGTGCCACTAGCTGAGGACCAAGCATTCAGCTCACCAGTCAGTGTGGGATAAAGGATTTCAGCTTCGGGAATTTTTGGTCACTGTTATCTGGTATAGCTTTAGAGCTTGACAGCATTATCTGGGTGCCATAGCTGGGCCAAATCTAATTTTCCTGGGCTCACTTTTCCAGAGGTCATGTCAAGAACATACTTCTTTTTTTGGTTAGTTTATTGTTGTTGTTAACCTATACGTTTTGCCACATGAAATTTTAACTGATACATGTCTTACTTTACATGTACCAATTCAATTATAATATTTATAAATTTGAGTTCTTTAAAAATGACTCTCTTGGAAGTGGTTTTTCATTTCCATAATGTAAGCACTTGGGAGGCTGAGGCAGGGGGATTGTGGCTTAAGGCTAGACTGGGTTATATAGTGAGACCCTTTCTCAAAACAAGGAAGGAAGAAAAGAAAAGGGGGGGGTGGAGGGAATGAGGGAGGGAAGGAGGAAGAAAAGAAGGAAGGAGGGAGGGAGGAAGGAGGGAGGGAGGGAAGAAATAAAGGAAGAGAGGGAGAAGAGGGGAAGGGAGGGGAGGAGCAGGAAGAAAAAAGAAATAACAAGACTCCAGTAGCTTGCATTTATCTCAAGGAACAAGGACACAGGAGTTGGTATGCAGCTATCAGATCAATGTCTTTAGGGCCTAGGTAGTGGATCTTCAGGACCAGGCCACAGATGTTACCTCTGACCCCCTGAGTCACCGTTCCAAGAGCCACCCTGATCCCATCAGTCCTCTTTTCATCTTTCACGGATCCTCCTAACCTGGGAGCCAGGCTGTGCCCCTTCACTTATGGACTGAGGAACAGGAAGCTACACAGTGCCAACACAAGAGCAAGGTGCCAGCCTGTGGGAGCCCGTTTTCGGGTTCCTCGTGGCTTTACCCAGCAGGTCCACATAGAGGGTGATTAGGACCAGGGGCCTGAGTGCAGGTGTCTGAGATGGTCTGCACTTGGCTGTGCTGGGGGAGGAGGTCTTTTGCTCTACCCCTTGGCGTCTCTATAAATACCCTGGGGCAGAGACAGTCGGGCCGTTGGAAAAGGTTCCAGGCCCTCTCGAGGCTATCCTTTATTTTCTGTTTATCTCCGCAATAAATCCTTTTATCTAATATTTCCTGATGCTCACACTCAAGAAAACTCTGGGGAGCTGTGGGGTTGGTGGGTAAACGCCCCACACCAGCCCCAGAGCAGCTGGTCCTGCTACTGTCCCCTCTCTACCTCAGAGCTGTGCTCCAAGTGACTTGACTTTAACTGTTCACTAGAATCACTCTGCTAACTGGAGTCCTTCAAAAATAATATAAGGAGGGTTATAGCGAGGGCTCAGCCGTTAAGAGCACTTCAGACTTTCTGCCACTGTAAACAACAACAACAACAAAAAAACTGACATAAACAAATTAAAGGAGAGAAGATGTATTTGGCTCATGGTTTCAAAAGTTTCAGCCCATTGTGGAGCAGAGAGCGTGGTGAAGTAGAATGCTTCACGTCATGGTGGCCAAGAAGCAGAGAGATGGGGAGAGGAAAAGAGAGGGGAGGGGCAGGGGGAGGGAGAGAGAGAATACACATTCAGGTTTGTTTTTCTCAGTTCCTCTTTGATTTCATTTGGGGTCCCCTTATGGGCAGTGCTGCCCTCATTCAGGGAGGGTCTGCCCCCTTAGATAATCCTCTCTGGAAATGACCTTCATAGACACGGAGGTGTGTCTTACGCATTTCCTAGGCCTTCTCAATCCAAATCAAGGTGATAATAAGATGGACCAGCACAGATAGCCATCCTCTGGGTAGTTCATGGTGTTCAGCAGAACAAATTCAATGGAATCTCTATTTCCTGCAGGAAGAATGGCCCCTTGGGCATGCTAGGGAGAGAGATTGAAGACTACCCTGAAGGCATTGAAATGGCATCCATGGCGATGGCAGGTCCACAGGACCACTCTCCTAGAAATGGCTATGGTAAGTATGTGTAAAGGTGACATTAGTGTCCCAGGAAGAAAGCAAAGGCAATGAATTAAGGCATGCCACAGCTGTGACACTGGCTCCTCCTCCCCTCGCATGCCCTGGCGTGCAGGAAGCCAGGTGCATCACTGAGAATTAAAGAGGAAGAGGGGAGGGGAGGGGAGGGAGGGGGCGAAGACAAAAAGGAAGTGGGGAGGAGGAAGAAGAGGAAGAGAGAGGGGAAATGGAAGGCAGCAGAGAAGGACCATCCAAGAACAGCACAGGATGTGGGTGCTGTGACGCTCAGGAGGAAGGTTAATAGGCTGGGGTGGGTGCTGGGAATGGTTTTGAAGGCAGCAGAGGGGAAGGGATGGGGTGCATCTCTCTGTGAGTGGATGCTCCTGGACTCATGCTCTGTGTGAAAGTACCACAAGTCAAAATGCATCGAATCCACTATGGAACCTCCTCATTCAGCACCATGCTGCGCTGAAGAATGCTTTGAGCTGTTTCCCTTGGTGATGTGTGGTCTGTCAGGGAGCTGCAGTTCACTGCCGCTACTCAGCATCATGGGCCAGGCAAATCTCTAGAGTGGAAATTTTCAAATTTATCAGGGTGAGGTGGGACACTTGTAATCCCAGCATTCTGTGGGGGGTGGGCGAAGGGCAGGAGGATCAGAAGTTCAAAGTCATTCTCAATTACATAGTTTGAGGCCAGCCTGGGCTACAAGAGACTCTGTCTCAAAAATTAAAAAATAAATATAAAAAAAGGAAGGAAAAGAGAATGTTACATTTCAATTTTTTTTTTTTTATGATGCTGAGTATTGAGCCCAGGGCCTCACACATACTAGGAAAATATCCAGTTTCCTATATTGCTGAGCACATTCCCAGCCTTTAAAGTAACAGATTTGAAATCTGGGTGTGGTGGCTCCCACCTTTGATTTCATCACTTGGAGGGCAGAGGCAGGTGGATCTCTGTGAGTCTGAGGCCAGCCTGGTCTCCATACTGAATTCCACAGCAGCCAGGGCTACACAGAGAAGCCCTGTCTCAGGCACAACAACAGACAACTGCAGTTCTGAAAGCTGATTTCTAGGGAGTCCGTATCACTTCCCTCCCCCACAAAGCTGAACAACCCAAGTGGAGTTGTGGTAATCCGGGGCATCTGTGCTGCTGAGAACACAGGCTGCCAGGAACTACGTCTGCAGAGGGCAGGGACACTAATTGCTCCGCCCGAGACCATCATAAACACGCTGTGCTTTGCATTCTCAACAGAGACAATGACAGTCCCAAGGAGGAGGGCGAGGGAGTTGAGGGGAGATCTTACTGTTCTTACTGTTCGGATGTCCTAAGCACAGGCACACACAGAGCACAGAGGCAGGTATCAAACATAGTTGTGACAATAAAATTTCACAGGAAGGACAGTGAGGGGGAAAGATCTCCAATTTTGCTTAAGGGACAAACTGAGGCTCAGAAGGAAAATGCCAGTGTCCCTCGACCACTAATTTGACAGCCAAGAGGAATCCAGGCTGACCCAGACCGTGACTCCCTGTTTCCCATGAACTGCTGCTGGGTAGAGTCAGGGCAGACATGGGTGGATGTCTGACAAAGACAAGTTAAGGGCTCGGGGAAAGGTTTGATGGGTAAATTGTTGGCTGTGCAACCACGAGGACCTGAGTTCAGATCCCCAGCCACCATGTACAAACCAGTGCTGGGGTGGTGCAACCCCAGCAATGGGGGCGGGGCACGGGCAGATCCCTAGAGCTCCACAGCCAGCCGGGCTAGCTGAATAGATGAGCTCCAAGCTCAGAGAGACCCTGTCTCGAAGAATAGGGTGGAGAGGTGACTGAGGAAAACATCTGATATCAATCTTTGAGCTTCACACACACACACACACACACACACACACACACACACACACACACACACAATGAAAAAAGTCAACGGTGGCTTCCTTCTCTGGGATCCTCTATAGGACAAAGGTCCCAGAGCCAGCCAACCCCTGGATTCCCAGTGTCCCTCCGTTGTGGTAAGCTCTTCACGTCTGAAGAACTCAGAACCATCTGTGTGTCCTCCAAGGCTCTTGGTGATTTTCCTAGTGTCATGGTGCCTGGCAAACAGTAGATGTGGGAGAAATGCTAGTTGAACTAGTAACAACTGTACTGAGTTGTATCTGCTACCTTTTGTGACAGGAATGCTCCATAACAAACAAACCCCCAAACCTAGAGGGTTGTTTTTTCACTTGGTATTTTGGTGTTGTTTGTTTGTTTGTTTGTTTGTTTGTTTGTTTTGAGACAGGGTCTCATTATGTAGCTCTGGCTGTCCTAGAACTCACTTTGTAGTCCAGGCTGGCCTGGAATTCACAGAGATCTATCTGTATGTAGTTGGCATTTATTTGGGAGCTACCAACCAGCTCCCAAATAAAGACACAGAGACTTATTATTAATTATGAATGCTCGGCCTTAGCTTAGGCTTGTCCCTCTCACTCTTTTAACATAATTTGACCTCTTTCTAGCCATCTACCTGCTGCCCAGGTGAGGTGCAGGGCTGGCTCTCTTGAGTGCTGCAGCTGGTGAGGGGCAGGATCAGCTCTCCCAAGTTCTGCAGAGGGGCGGAGGGGGCATCTTTCCCTCACCCACACCAGCACATGGCAGATGTGGGAGCAGGGCCAGCTCACCCAAGCTGCTGAGAACAGGGTCAGCTCTGCTGTGTTGCCCAGGTGAGGTATAGGACCTGTTCTCCCTGTAGCTGCAGCCAGTGAGGGGAGGAACCAACTCTGTGCAGCCCTGTCTCTCAGCCTTCAGTGGTAACAGAAGCCATGGACATCAACACAGACCGTGGCTGCAGCAGGGCCACAAACCCAGACATGGGCCTTGGCCACAGCTCAGGCCCACACATCACCATGGCCCCAGGTGGTAAGCAAACCACCCCCCTCAGCCTGCTCCTCACCACCTTCACCTTTTCAGATCTGCCTCTCTCCACAGGGCATGAACCATTCTCTCTCTCTCTCTCTCTCTCTCTCTCTCTCTCTCTCTCTCTCTTCCTCTCTTTCTCTTTCTCTCTTACTCCACCATATATTTTCTCATCATAATAGTGCCCAACCTTGTTGTGCCGGGCAGGCCCGTGTTTTCTCCCGGTGGCAGGCCGCCAGGGGGAGGTGTGTGGGTCTCCCCCTGCTCAGTTTTAATGGCTTATTTCAATATTTCAATGTCACATGTCTTAACAGATGGTTCCACCAGCAATCCTGTGTGAAAGTCAGATTGTTATCCCCATTTTACGGATTGTGACACTGAGGCTCAGAGGTGTTAAATGCCTGGGGCAAACAGCTGGCAGATAACAGGGCTGAGAATTACTCCCAAGCAAGGGGTTCTAGAGCCTCTGACAGTGTGCCCTTCCAAAGTGCCCTCATTCTATGTTGAGTCTGCCTTTCATCTTTAATGCGGATTGCATAAACATATGGGAATGTGACACTGTCCCACACATGCAGAGAGTGGACTCTGTCCCAAGGAAAATCAGGCCACACTTACTCCATGTGCGGTCACAAAACATTACAGCTTCAAGGAACCTTTGTGCTCACTTTTACAAGCAGTTTCAATGTGACTTATAACTTATTAACAAGTATAATCAGTTATAAAATGAAATAGGCTTAAAATGTAAGTATATAAACTTAAGTCTATGTGAAACACAGTTTTGTGAAATGTATTCAGTTACATAAGCATATCTTTGTGCTGGAATACAAGTATTAATTTTACAAAATATTTTTTGAGATTATATATATTATATATATATATATATATATATATATATATATATATATGGGTGTTTTGTCAGCATGTATGTCTGTACACCATATTTGTGCAGTGCCCTCAGAGGCAAAAGGTGGGCACCAAATCCCCTAGAACTGGAGTTACAGTTGGTTGTGAACTGCCATGTGTATTCTGGGATTCTGGGAACGAGACTCAGGTCCTCTGGAAGAGCAGCCAGTGCTCTTAACCACTGAGCCATCTCTCCACCCCTAACTAGTTTTAATTGTATGGTTTTTGTATTTTAATCCTAGTTTCTACCCAGGTCCTTAACCTCCAATCTTTAGGACCTCAAAAGCAAAGTTTTAGTATGAGTCGCCACCCTTCCTGGCCACTGTGAGCACATTCGGCCATCATGTGTTCCTCAGTGTCCAGTGGAGAAGGACTGATTGGCCATGTTCCCCTCCCTATTCCAGTGAATTCTGCTTATGAGAGAGGAAGTAGCCCTGCCTGTGCAGATGGAAACCTGCTGCTATGTGAGCGTGATTGGTACACATCACCCCAAGGTAAGACTTATGAATCATCCCAAAAAAGTCACCCTTGGGGAAGGACTGGGCTCAGGGCAACCCAGGTACTGGAGATGGCCATATCTTCAAGGCTCTTGGCCTTCTAATGGATGCTAAGAACATCTTAATGCAAGGTTAAGAACTTGATGCTTTATTTATCCCTAGGGTTTTCTCCCTGCCTCCCTCCCTCCACCTCTCCCTCCCTAGCTTCTTTCCCTCTTTTGCTGTGGGGATGAACCTGGGGTCTTATGAATGGGAAGCACACACTTCATCCTTGAACCAGAGCCTCAGTGCTTAGTTTCCTATTCGACGATGCATGCTTCCCAGCTAAGCATCAAGGGTACCTTCATTAGGAACCTTCTGGTTGTGGGCTGGGGAGATGGCCTAGTGGATCAAGGCCTGCTGTGCAGCAGTGAAGACTTGAGTTTGAATTCCAAGAACACACACACAGAAGAAGAAGAAGAAGAAGAAGAAGAAGAAGAAGAAGAAGAAGAAGAAGAAGAAGAAGAAGCATCATCTGGCTATGATGTCAAGTGCCTGGAACTCAGTGCTGTGCTGTGGGGCAGAGACAGGTGGATCCTGGGACCTCACTGGGTAACCAGTCTAGCCAAAATGACAAACTTCCGGTTCTGTTGAGACACCATGTCTCAAAAAATAAGATGGAGAGCGACAGAAGAAAGACATCCTGGCATCAGTCTCTGGCCTCCACACATGCCCACTCACACGGGTGAGTGCGCCCATGCACACACAGGTGCATACTTATTCACATACACACACATCTAAAAAAATCTTCTGGTTATAATGGAAACCCAGGTCAGATGGGCATTAATTAGCAGGGAATTTATTGGCTTATGGAGGAAGGGTGTAGGAAAATTTTGCTGAATATAGAAACCACGGCCTTAGAATCCGAAGCCAAGGCGGGGTCTGTTGGACTTATTACTCATCCATCTCTCACCTTTGCTTGGCTCAGCCTCTCTTTAAACTTGACTTTCATAGATGGCCATCAGACCCACAGATGCCCCCCAGCATAGTTATCCTTTAGAGGGAAGGCTTTTCTTTCCTGTTAGCTGTCCAGTGCTATGAGGATTACATGCCTACACTGAAATCAATATTTTTTATCATAAGATAGGGCCATCTGTCTCATGGACAATGTGTTTCTGGGGCCAAAGTCCACTGATAAAAAAACTGGGAAATAATAAAGCAACTTGCATAATGTTGAGATGTGGAAGTATGTAGACCAGTGGAAGACAGAAAGCTTTGTTTTCTTTTTCTTATTTGTATATGTTTGTGTATATGATATAAATATGTATATGAGTGTTTGAATGTGGTGTGTGTATGTGTGTGCGCGCGCGGGCGCATGCGTGCATGCACACACTTATAGAAGTCAGGGATTGACATCTTCCTCTATTGCTTCAACTTATATATTGAGGCAAAGACCCCCACTCCTTAAAACTACATTTTGGCCAGATGTTGCCGCACATAACTTTAATCCCAGCACTTTGGAGGCAGTGGCAGGTATGTCTCTGTGGGTTCAAAGCCAGCCTAGTCTACATTGCAAGTTCCAGGCTAGCCAGGGCAATATATTGAAACCTCATCACAAAAGTAAATAATAATATTTTTATGTATTTATTTATTTATTTATTTATGTGTGTGTGTGTGTGTGTGTGTGTGTGTGTGTGTGTGTGTACATGTATGGGGGTCAGAGGACAAACTTGGGGGAGTTGGTTCTCTCCTTCTACATTGTTGGTGCCCAGGACTGAACTCAGGTCATCAAGCTGGGCGGAAAGCCACTTTAATTGCTGAAGTATGTTCCCTGGCCTCATCGAAGAGACTTTTGGGGGATTCCTAGGTCCCATCTCTGCCTCCCAAGCACTAGACTTACAGGAGGCAAACATACTTACATTTACATGGTTATTGGGATTTGAACTCAAGTCTTTAGGCTTACCTGCTCACACACATCGAAACATCTCTCCTGAAAGATTGAAGGTTTTGAAGAATTAGGAAAGTCTAATTGTCCTCTTGTGTGGCAATGAGGGTTTTACTTGCAGACAGAGACCAATACTCCCCATGGAAGCCATCAGAGAGACATCAAAGAATGCCATCACAACGGCAAGCCTGTGAATAAAGAGGACAGAACACACAGGGTTATTGCAGTGCAAACTGAGGGACACATACCTGCTGCGCCCCCCTCCCCACCCCACCCTGTGACTTAAAGCTGTTTCTCTCTGCCAGTGTCATATCCTACCAGCAGTCTCCAGACTCACCCTTCCAGAACTTTCTTAAGCTAGAGTGTAACTTTTACAAGAGATAGATACTGCAGCCTGGCAGGATGCTGTCAGTGAAACAGAGATTGGCTTTAACTATTGGGGAAAGAATGCCATGACCATTGGACTGCTCTGTCCAGCCAGCATGAGGGTGGAAGAATAGACCCCCAGAGACAGAGGGGGGTGAAGAAATAGAAGACACAGCTTTTAATCTCCCTGTTTTCTGATTTTCAAATCACGTATCAGTTCATTAATAATGAACTTATGGATTCTGGTAACGCACCAAGAACTCCCTGGCACAGAGCAAGCGCTAGTAAGTACTCTCTAATTTGTGAATGAGTGATGAATGAATACACGTTAGCACCTGTTCCAGGAGGGGGCAAAGGAGAAACACTCAAGCTCTGCTTTTCTGGGTTCAGACCACCTCAGCTGGACCTTTCGCTCCACTGCTTTCTGACATCTTAGCCTTAGGCAAAATCCTCTGCATCGAGCCTCAGTTTTCTTAGCTATGAAATGGGGTAGTACTGAATATTGTACTCTGAAGTATCTGCCCTTGGTTAGGGCAGGTCTGGGTGACACCACTGACCACTGTGGGAGGAGATAGGAAGTTCTTGTCTAGTCCTGACATTAAATAGGAGTCAGTGGAGCAAGTGTTTCCAATCCATCTCTCTGCCCTCAGTTTGGTCCACCGGAAAATGAGCCAATTGGTCCAGGTTACTTTTCAGTCAGTTCTGTTCACATCTCTGGCACTGAGGCCGAACAAGGGCTTGGTGACAAAGAACTTATTTTTCTCGAGGGACAGGAGGAGTGGAGGGAGCAGTTCAATAGAGAAGCTATCCCATGATGCCCTCAAGGACTGAGTCTCCCTCACTCTGCCCATCATCCTTAGCAAATGAATATCAACTTAATCGTTTTCAAAACCAAAGACACAAAGGCAGAAGGGTGGTGAAGAGCAAACGGCAAGCAAACCAACTTTTTAAAAGCCCATTCCTAAAAGCTGCTTTCTCATTGGCAAGAACCGGATCACATGGCTACCCTTTTCTGCAAAGGAAGCTGGGAGAATCTTAACTGAGCACCGTGTCTGAACAGGAGATGAAGCTTCTGCCAGCATGAGGAGGATGGCTATTAGAAGGCAGACCTGAGATGGTCAAGAGATAATAATAATTATGAACTCACCGGGGTTCATATAGAAATACATTTAGTTATTGATGTGTGCAGTCTCCTGTGTGGAAATCAAGGAGAAACTTGCAGAGATCGGTTCTGTCCTTCCACCGTGTGGGGATTAAACACAGGTCATTAGTCTTGGCAGCAAGCACCTTGACTCACTGAGCCGACTCACTGCCCCAAAATGTGCATATAAAAGGATGACTGTAAAACTGAGAAGAAAGCCTTGTCCTGTGATTACAAGTCATTTAGAAGACTCCCCACATTCTGTTTCTAGAACCCCATTGTCTTTAATGAAGGGTTCTGTTTATAATTTATCACTTAGCTACCAAGGCAGAATTCTCTGTAGGGAAACACGTCTCCTCCTGAGGAAGCCCTCAGGGGATAGAGGCAGGAAGTCATATTGTAATTTGTGTGGCGCTCCTCGTGAATGGGGTATCCTTTCTCCAATGTCCCTGGCGGGCCCAACCATGCCAGTGTGAGTGCTTATGAGGCCTTTGATGGCCAATCCTGTGAAGCACACGACTCATCAGAGGCCAGAAATGCTGTCAGATGACCAAGTAAATGAAATCATCATAGAAGTGGAGAATGTTCCATCGGGAGTCCAAAGACATCTAGCCTCAAATCAGATTTTTCTAAGAAAGTCATCAGCAAACTCCACCTTTGACATGGTTTCATCATCAGTGGTGGACACCATAGACAGTCAGATCTTCAGCAATGGGAATGACAGAAAGCACCGGTTGTTGAGATTTTCATCTCTGAATGAATCAATTTCTCAGAGCCATCATGGCCCAGAGTGCCTGGGCATGGATGAAACCTGTAGTTTCCATGAAACTGTTCAAGGTATGGAACACTCGGGAAAAGTTACAGAAGTAGCTTTAAGGTTGTCTACAGGTTATTGTTGTTTAAGTGTGTGTGTGTGTGTGTGTGTGTGTGTGTGTGTGTGTGTGTGTATATACATGTATGTGTACATATGCATGTGTGGAGGTCAGAGGACAGCTTTGGGAAGTCAGTTCTCTCTTACCTTTCCCTGGGGTCCAGCTTCTGGGGATTGAACTCAGGGCATCAGGCTTTCACAGCAAGGGCTTTTACCTGCTGGGTCTTGCTGGCCTCTGCACTCTATTTTTTGAGACAGGGTCTTTTCCTGAATCTTCAGCCCCCGGAGTCAGCTAGACTGGCTGGCTAGTCAACCCCAGGACTCCTTCTGTGTCGGCCTCCCCATCTCTGGGGTGATGAGTGTGTGGTGCTGGGCCCAGCTTTTTACACGGTCTCTGGGGGTCCAAAGTCAGATACTCACACTCCTGTGGTGAGCACCTGACCCACTAACCCATCTCTGTTGCTTTTAAAAAGTTTTTAAAATATCAAGTAATTTTCAAGGGGCACCGTCAGTAATCTAAAGGGTGTTGGAGATGAAGAGTGTCACTCTGAGACCTGCCTACTGAGCGCTGCTTTTCCAGGCAACCTTACCTCTTGTGCCTGAAGTTCAACCTTCAAGTTTAGCTTTGTGAGGCACTGAATTTAGTTACATTTTCTTGTACTCTGCACCTTTGAGGCAGGGCTTAATGAGGAGACTGAGGCTCAGGAAGCGTCATTGTCACCATGGTTTCATGGGACAAGACAAGATGCCTCATGGCTAGGTTCATCCTGAGCCCGGATCTTAGCTGAGACCTGCTGGTCTCTGAGCTCCCGAGGCCAACATAAATGCCGTTTCTCTCTCACCCCGTACTACTTCAGACATAGGCCTGGGGCTGGGGCTCAGTTGGTGGAGTGTTTGCCTAGCGTTTCAAAATCCGTGGGCTCTACGCCAGCACCCTATGCACGGGACATGGTGGTATGTATCCGTGGTCCTGGCACTCATGAGGTAAAGGAAGGGGGATCAGAGTTCAGGGTCATCTTTAGCTATGTAGGAAGTTGGAGACCAGCTTGAGTTTCATGAGATCTTAGACAAGACATTCTTTCAATGTTTTTGTTCTAGGTATAAAGTCTAGCCTGTGCCAGTAATTGCTAGGAGAAGGGGAGATGTACCCACACCCAACCCTTTACAAATGGTCAGGGCATCCTTGCTCACACTGCCTGTCCCTCCCCTGTTACTCTGCGTTGTCCCTCCCCTCCCCTCCCCTCCCCTCCCCTCCCCTCCTCTCCCCTCCCCTCCCCTCTGTCTTGCCTATCCTGCACAGGGAAGGCAAAAGCTCCTCCTTTTCACCAGAGTAAGTTGTTGCCCATTGAGGAGCCCCCTTCTACTTCTATGAGCCCAGGGCTTCCTCTACCTCTATGAGCCCAGGGCTTCCTCTACCTCTATGAGCCCAGGGCTTCCTCTGAGGCTTTCTGGCTCCATGTTGTGTCTGAGCCTGAGGAGCATCCCACACCTGCACCTCAGCAGGGCATCCATCCAACCAGTCACACTCACTGTTAGCAGATGGTCACAGCAGCTCGGAGCTACACCTGACACACACTATCCAGAGGAAGAAAGGTGGTCTTTTGCCTGCCCCTTTTGTGTAGAAAAAAGAAATTCTTTCCCAGAAACTTCAGCCAACAGTACATCACACTTTCTTTTTTTGATCTTGGGAAAAACAGAAGTATTGGATTAGAATAATCTAAATGTTTGTTTTGATTTTGAGCACACATGTATGCACACACACATAGACACACACACACACACACACACACACACACACACATCTTCTGGTCATGCCCATTTGTGGCTTTGTTTTTTGAGATAGGGTCCCACCATGTAGCTCTAGCTGACCTGGAAGTCACTATGTAGACCAGGCTGGCCTTGAACTTACAGGGATCCACCTGCCTCTGCCTCCTGAGTTTAGGGATTAAAAGTTTGCACCCCTTTGAAAGGCCCCAGTCGTGATTTTCGGAATCCCTGAGTCTCTGTTATCACCTTTATCAGTCCATTTGGTGCTGTGTGTCCATTGTTTGGCACTGGGAGACTGAGGGAACAGAACCACCAGCTCCAGGCCATCGTGGGCTATAGAGAGAACAAGAGTCTGTCTTCAAATAAATCATGCTCTAGTTTCAATACCATACCTGACTGATTGATTAATTTATTTATGGGAGTGTGCAGGACAGACTCTCACTGGGTAACTTAGAAAAGAAGGCCTTTATTTGGGATTGCAGTTCATGGGGTTAAGAGTCAGCCATAGCAGGGAAGCATGACCGTAAAGAGCAGGCATGGCGACTGGAATAGGAAGCTGAGTGCTCACATCTGGAACTAAGAGCAGGAAGTAGAGAGTGCTAACTGAGAATGGTTTAAGTCTTTAAGCTCTCGAAGCCTCCACCCACTCTGTGGTGTACTTCCTTCAACAGGGCCACACCTCCTCAGCCTCCCCAAACAGTGCCACCAACTGGAGAACAAATATTCAAATGCCTGAAACTATGGGGAAGATCTCACTCAAACCTAGATTGGCCTTGAATTCACTATGGAGCCCAGGCTAGCTTGGCTGTGAACTCACTGTGGAGCCCAGGCTAGCTTGGCCATGAACTCACTGTGGAGCCCAGGCTAGCTTGGCCATGAACTCACTGTGGAGTCCAGGCTAGCTTGGCCATGAACTCACTATGGAGCTCAGGATAGCTCTGGGCTTTCTATCTTGCCTCTGCTTCCCAATTCTGGGATTGTAGACATGCACTGCCAAGTCTCGCTCCAGTTTTAGCTTTTAAAATGTTAAGACTGTGTTAAAGAAATAAGAAACAGAACTCTGTTCATTTTCTTCTGCAGGACAAAAACTAATTGCGTCCCTGGTTCCCATGACATCCAGAGACAGAATCAAAACCATCAGGAACCAGCCGAGGACCATGAAAGAGAAGAGAGAGCTTAGGTGTGGCCTTTGTTCTTACCTGGGAGACTCAGTCTACTGCTTTTATCCCATCTCAAAAAGATAAGAAATGAATAATACAGGAGACAGTTCTTCTGTAAGAGAAAGCTTTACAGGGTGGAAAACCCCACCCCTACCCTGTAGGGTTTCTTATGTAGCATTATCTGGCCTCAAATTCAGGATCCTCCTGCATCAGCCTTCAAAGTGCAGAAATAAAGGTGTGTATCACACCCAGGTCTTTGCTTTTTATTGGTATAGGCTCTATGGCCCAGACTGGCCTTGAATTTGCTATATAACCAAAGATTGTCCTGAACTCCTGATCCTCCTGCCTCTACTTCATAAGCGCTAGGATTAATAGACACATGCCTAGCCATGCACCGCTTGCTAAAGGCTGGGTCTTGACCTGTCTACCTAGGGGGCATGTGCACCGTGGTCCATGACTACTCCCAAAGAGGATTCTCTGGAGAAAAACAAGTCTCCAGTGTGGTAGAGTTACCACTGCCTGGGCCAGGTACTTGCTTAAGTTAGCTTCCCTAAAAGATAAGGCATGTTCTGAAAAGGGCAGTCCCCTCTTAAAGCCCAGACCCTAGGGTAACCAGAGAGATGCATCGGGCAAAACCTCCAAAATCTCTGACTCAAATGTCTTCGTGTCACCAAAGGCAAGGGAAGTCTGAGAACCTGACACAGAGGAGAGGATTCTAAAGAGGCAGGATAGCAAATGCAATGTGCAGGGCCTGAGCAGGCAGGGAGGAGAAACTGGGAAACTCCGAAGCAAGCGTCTGGATTTAAGTATCAGAATACACACGTGCTGGCTTCGTTTTGACAAGCCTACTGTATTAGTTACTTTTCTATGGCTGTGAAGAAACACCATGACCAGGCTACTCACAGAAGAGTTTATTTGGGATTGTGGTTCTAGAAGGTAAGGGTCATGATGGCAGATGGAAGGCATGGTGGCTGGAGCGGTAGCTGAAAGCTCACATCTTGAACCACAAGAAAGCGGAGACAGCGAACTGAGAATGGCCTGAGACTTTGAAACCTCAGAGCCCACCCACAGTGATGTACTTCATTCAGCAAGGTCACACTTCCCAAAGCGTAGTGCTAACTGGGAACCAAATATTCAAATGCCCCCCCCCCCCACCTAGCCTCTGGGGAACATCTCATTCAAGCCAACACACCTACCATGGAAAGTTGAGAGTTGACAGGGCAACCTGAGAGAGGCATGTGGGAACACTCTACATAGCCTAAAGTCTTACTATAAATTTCAAACCACTCTAATTTTAAAAATTTTGTGCTATTTTTAACAAGCACCCAACAGAAACCAACCAACCAAATGAAAAGGAACAACTGAGGCGAGAGTTCAGTTGGAAAATGATCACCATGCAAGCATGGCGACTGAACTTAGATCACCAGAACCCACGTAAAAGCTGACACAGTGACCACTGTGTAATTCCAGCATTGGAGCCCTGGAGACCCAGGATTAACTGATTCTGCTTTGGCCCCTGAGAGGCTGGGACTACAAGCAGGGGCCTCAGTACCCAGCAGTGGCTGGATTTTTGTTGAAATGAATGACAACACTGACGTCCTTTATTTTCTCCTCCTGTTTTCCACAGAAAAATAGTTGACAAAGAAAAGAGTAAACAGCGCCATGGCGCCCTAGAGGCCAACTGCTGTGCTCAGTGTCTGAACTCCCTTTCGCTGGTAAGTCAACTTTTAAAATCATTTTTTTCACACCTTTATTCCCACACTTGGAAAGCAGAGGCAGGTAGGTCTCTGCGAACTTGGAGGCCAGCCTGGTCTTCATAGTGAGTTCCAGGTCATCCGGGGCTACATAGTGAAACCTGATCTTAGACAAACTGTTTTCTTCATTAACATAATTTGCATGTTACTGCTGTAACATGTGCTATTTCTACACATACACACAACCTGTTTTAGGGTTTCTATTGCTGTGAAGAGACACCATGACCATGGCAACTCTAATAAAGAAAAGCATTTAGTTGGGGCTGGCTTAAAGTTTTAGTCCATTGTTGTCATGGTGGGAAGCATGGCGGCATGTAGGCAGACATGGTGCTGGAAAGGAAATGAGAGTTCTACACCCAGATCAGCAGGCAGCAGAAAGAGAGAGAGACACTGGGCCTGGCTTGAGCATCTGAAACCTCAAAGCCCACCTCCTAGTGACACAGTTCCTCTAACAAGGCCACACCTACTCCAGCAAGGCCACACCTCCTGATAGTGCCACTCCCAACAAGCCTAGGGGAGCCTTTTCTTTCCCTCTTTTTTTAAAAATTGCCTACTATTTCTTTTTTATTATTATTTTAAATGTATTTATTTATTTTACATCTCGCAGATTATCCTCTATCCTCTCCTCCCAGTCTCTTCCTGCCTACTTCCTCTCTGCCCCCCCCCCCCCCCCCCCCCCCCCGTCCACTCCTACTCTGTTTCTATTCAGAAAGGGTAAAGCCTCCCTGGATATCAGCAAAGCATAGCATATCAAGTTGTAGTAAGACTAAACACCTCCCCTTGTATTAAGGCTGGACAAGGTGACCCAGTATGAGGGGTAGGGTCCCAAAGGCCAGCAGAAGAGTCAGAGCCAGCCCCTGCTCCTAGTGTTAGGAAATCCACAAGAAGAGCAAGCTACACAACTGTCACATATATGTAGAGGGTCTAGGTCAGTCCCATGCAGGCTTTAGGGAGCCATTTTCATTCAAACTCCACACAGCCTGAATGGCTCAAGTCTGGTTAATTAGCATTTTCCTGTCCTGTCCTTCTGTCATGTGAACTTTTTCTAGGGAGACAGCAAACTTCTGTTCACTGCAGACAAGGAACCAACTAGCTCGGTGGACCAGTCAGTGTTATCACAAGTTTCTGTACTGCCAGCAACTCCCAAGTACCCAGCAGCCACTTCCCAAATAATTGACTCTGAGGCTTAATATTACTTATAAATGCTTAGCTGGTAGCTCAGGCTTACAAATGACTAGCTCTTACATTTAAATTAACCCATAATTCTTATCTATGTTTAGCCACATGGTTTGGTACCTTTTCTCAGTACGGCGTTTTCATTTTGCTTCCTCAGTGTCTGGCTGGTGACTTCTGACTCCACCCTTCCTTTTCCCAGAATTCTCCTAGTTCGGTCACCCTGCCTATACTTCCTGCCTGGCTACTGGCCAGTCAGTGTTTTATTAAACCAATTAGAATGACAAATCTTTACAGTATATAAGAGCATTATCCCACAGCAAGTCAGTTCATAGAATTACCTACAGGGCATGGGCAATTTGCAGGCTGCCACACACACCACTGAAGTTGTCTCTCTCCCCAGCAACCCTTCACTGCCTTGTGTGTGAGCCCCTCACCCAGCAGCTGTTAACTGCCCACAAATCTTATGGAAGGAGCCAGGCTTCTTGAGTCCTTGCTCCCATCCACCAGGGAAAGTAAGTGGCTCCAATTTCACACAGATCTCCTTTGAGTACTCACAGGGCTGAGAGAGTTTAAGAGTGCAATGGCCACGTCATACCCAGAGGACAGCATCCCACACTTTCCTTCCTCACCTCTTCCTTCTTGCCTGCCTTCCATGCTTCCTTTCCTCCCTCATTCTGACCCCTCTTCTTTCTTCTCAGTTGTGGGGGATTGAACCCAAGGCTGTATGTGCTAAGCATGCACTCTACTCCCACCGCCCTTGATGTCCTCTCTTCTGGATCCGTATAAAACATATACCAGGCTATTGTGAGCTACAGTCATCCCACCGTGAAATACCAGCACTCATTCCTTCTTTATCCCAGTCCCTCTCTATCCTTCCTCCCCTCAATTCTTTCAAGCCTCTAACAGTTACTATTCCACATTCTTCCCCATATAAGAGGGAATACGCAGTATTTGTTTTTCTGTATCTGTATTATTTCATTCTCACGGTGTCCTCTAGTTCTAGCAGCATTTCAGCAAATGATAAGATTTCACTCTTTGTAGCTGATAGTGGATAATAGTGTGTGAATATATATATTGCATTGTCTTTACACATCCATGCACTGAGGACTGATAGGTCAATTCTGAATCTTAGCTATGGTGCTATAGGAACTTCCCTGGTATGCTGATTTCATTTCTTTTCATTGTATACGGTGCTGGTTTATTTCTGTTGTTATTGTTATGATAAAGCTCCATAACCAAAAGCAATCTGGGGAGGAAGAGTTTATTTGGCTTATACTTTTGAGATCACAGTCCATGGTGAAGGGACTTCAGAGCAGGAACTCAAGGCAGGACCCTGGAGGCAGGAACTGAAGCAGAGGCCATGGAGGAGTGCTGCTTACCAGTTTATTCCTCATAGATTGCTCAGCCTGCTTTCCTAGAACTCAGGACCACCTGCTCAGGAGTGACCCAGCCCACAGTGAGCTGCCTCCCCACTTCAATCACTCAGGAAAATGCCCTCACAGATTTGCCTACAGGCAATCTGATGGAGGCAGTTCCTCAACTGAGGACCCCACTTCCTAGATACGTCTAGGTTTGTGTCAGTTTGACAAAAACTAACCAGTGCACATACCTGGAAGGGGGTGACTGTATCATTTGGTGATTTTATTATTTTATTATTTTTCTATTCTGTATGGGTAAACTGATTTGTATCTCCTTGTAAATGGGATGAGCTCAGCAAGACAGTGACAGCAGCCAGTTCCAAGAGTCAGGAGTGGGAGGGGATGGAGGGAAGGAGAGCTCAGCAAGACAGTGACACCAGGGAGGTCAAGGGTCAGGAGTGGAAGAGGATGGAGGGAAGAGGAGCCAGCATTCAGACTGTACAGGCCAGCACAGGTGTGGGAGTAGAAAGGTGGGCACAGGAAGGTAGGATGCTAATGGCCAGTTTGGCCATTGGAAGCACAACCCGGGAAGGTGGTGGATAGTAGGGGTACATGAGAGGGTTGTTGTGACCATGCACGAAGTCACCTTTGTAAATGCACCTCAAAGCTGCCTGGCTGGGAACAGGGCTTTTGGAGCAGGGCTGTTCGGCCATTATAATGCCCACTCAGGAACCACTTGCTGAGAATCAAGGCTCCTCTTTGCCTCCACACTCTAGGCTTCCCGCAGAACCAAGAGCAACCTTTCAGAGCTTCTCAATTATGTCAGCTTGTGGCAGAAGACGTTCAAGGTCATCGGAGGCAAGTTCGGGACCAGCGTCCTGTCCTATTTCAGCTTCCTGAGGTGGCTTTTGAGGTTCAACATCTTCTCCTTCGTCATGACCTTCAGCTTTGTCATCATCCCGCAATTCACCGTGGCCGAGAGGAACACCCTCCAGTTCACGGGGCTGGAGTTTTTCACGGGGGCGGTAAGTTCTCCGTCCTCTGCGAAAGGTCACCACCGTGGAATCCCAGGGAATGCCTCGCACTTGCTCAGACCTCTCGTTCTGCCTGATGGAGAAATGGCTGGTTCTTCCTCAGGTATTGAGTGCCTGACATTGTGAGGCAAGCCACTGAAACACCCCAGGGGTCAGGAGTCAGTGCTGGGGAGCTGTTTTAGCCACACCCCAGTGTGGATGCTAGGAACTGAGTAAATAGCAGAGGTTGAACATGTCTGACTCTGTGGTTCTCAGGATGCTTGGCTTGATCCCCAAGTTCAGGTGCTCACAGTGGGGTTCCTCAACTGCAAAATCAGGTTGATCTGAAGTTCTCTCCAACTCCAGGAGCTTATTTCTAAAACACCTAGGTCTTTTCCCCAGCAAACTACAACTCCCCTTCTACACCCACGGGTTCTAAACGCTGATTCAATCAACCACAGGTGCAAGCTATGTTTTATCCAAGGTGACTCAGGATAAGAACCCTTGCTACACAAACATGCAGGTCTGAGTTAGGATCCCCAGCACCCACATACAAAGCCAGGCATGACTGTGTGCACCTGTAATATGAGCACTGAGGTGGGCAGAGACAGGAGGGTTATTGGACAGCCAGCATGGCCTCCAACAGCAATCTCTAAGTTCAGTGGGAGACCCTGTCTGAGGGAATAAAGTGAGAATCATAGATCAGATTTCTCACCAGCATACTCATGCACACACACACACACACATACACACACACACACATACACACACTCATGAGCGCTTGTATGTACACATTCACAAACACGATAAAGAATTATGTATATAAGCATGTAAACAGTCATGATCCTTGTCTTTATTCTCTAATCTACAGACTGCAACACCTATCTACAGAACATTCATGTCGTGTTAGGCATGTCATCTCAAGATGATTTAGGACATGGGAGGGTGAGCACACATCCTGTGTGAACACTAGGCCACTGCATGCAAGTGTTGAGCACCTGCTATTGGTGGCATCTTCAGTGGCCCCAGAGCTGATCTCCTTGGATGCCAAGAAGTGACATGAATGTCTAAAGAACTGCAGACAGGGACCTGGAATACATAGCCATTCACCCTTCTTAAGCAAGCTCTTTAACTTGGATCTCTTTGCTGTTCCCGTCAGGGTTATTTTAGGGACACAGTGATGTACTATGGGTTTTACACCAACTCCACGATCCGGCATGGGACGGGCGGACCGTCCTACAACATGCAGCTGGCCTACATCTTCACAATCGGAGCCTGCCTGGTCATCTGCTTCTTCAGTCTGCTCTTCAGGTACAGGTTCTGACTGGACGCTAGGGCTTATTTTATTTGCGTGTGTGCAGTTGTATGTGTACTTGTGTACACATTTGTGGGGTCAGAAGACAACTTTGGGTATCTTTCCTCAAGCAGTGTCTACCTTGTCTTTTTATTATTTATTTATTTATGTATTCATTCACTCATTTTTTATTTATTTTTATTTAAGCAAGGTCTCTCTCTGGCCTGGAACTTGCCAAGCAGGCTTGGCTGACTGGCTAAAGAGCCCCAGGGACCCATCTGTCCCTGCTTCCCCAGTGCCGGGATTGTAAGTGTGCCGCACCATACCCAGGTTCCATTTTACATGGGTTCTAGTCATCAAACTTGCCTTATTCTTGGATGGCAGCTACTTTGCCAACTGAATTATCCCCCCAGCCTCTAAGGCTTATCTTAGACAAGCTCCAAAGACCTCAGGCTGTAACCCAGGAAGCTGGAGTGTGATGGTGCATACCTGCCACCCTAGCACTTGGGATGGTGGGGAATGAGGATTTTGAGTTCAAGGCCAGGCTGGGCTATGTAGTAAGACCTTGTCTCCAAAGAAGCAATGTTAACCCAGAAGACAGCTTCTCTGCCACGCTGTCCCTGCACTCCTTGTCTTGCAGTGTAGAATGTGGACGGATGGAAGAAGAGAGGTGTTCACGTGACTTTAGGGAAACTGAGTGGTCAGTCGGAAAACAGACTCAGTAGCTGAGCAGTTCTACAGGCTAGACGAGGTGGAGGGATGATTGGCGAGGAGGTCCAGATGGGGAGGAGCACAGGGGTGTGTCAGCCTCTCATTCATTTATAGAGGACCCCGGCATGGATAGCTAAGACAGTCTCTCCTTGGCTTACAGAAAGCCATTGCTACAGTATGGATCTAGGATATGAGAGGTGGGAGATCTTCAGGTCACTGAGGGCCTGCACTCAAAGGGCATCGTGGGGCCCTGACCCCTTCTGCTCCTGCTTTCCCACTTCATGGCCATGAACTGAGCAGATATGTTCAGTGCCCCTCTGCCCGTCACGATGCATTGTTATGGGTTCAGAGCAGCACGGCCAACTAGACTTTTCCAGAAGCCTCTAAACCCATGGCTCCTCTCTTTACGAGCTGATACTCTTAGGTATGTGCTACCATGATGGGAAGCCTCTAAAGCCATGGCTCCTCTCTTTACAAGCTGATACTCTTAGGTATGTGCTACCATGATGGGAAGCCTCTAAAGCCATGGCTCCTCTCTTTACGAGCTGATGGTCTTAGGTATGTGCTACCATGGTGGGAAGCTGACCAGGACAGCCACTCTCTTCATGTTGTCTTCCACTGTGTCTGTCTGGTTCTCCTCACCTCTCCTCTCCACCCTCTTTCTTCCTCCTATCTCTCCTCTTCCTCCTCCTCTTCCTGATCTTCCTCCTCCTCTTCCTCTTCCTCCTCTCATTTTCTTTTGAAATTCTGGAGGGGAGCTGCATCCCAGGCCTAATTTCTTCTAATAAGAATGGCAGCATCTTTATTAGGTCCCACCCTGAGGTCTTCATTATTTTAGTTGTCACTTTTTTTAAAGACTTTGTCTCCTAATACAGTCGTATACTGATGTTACCAGGGCTTACAACTTTCACATCTGAATTTAGGGAACTCATAATTCAGCTCATATAACCTCCCTGCCAGCATCACTGTTCAAAGAAAAATGGGATTTCGTTGAAACTTATCAAACTAGAACACGTTCTTTCAGCTGTCACTCAGTGGCGATGCATTGTGGGAGGGCAGTACTGGTTTCACTCTGCATGGAAAACATGTCCAGCTGGGTGCCAAGGGAATCCCAGTCTGAGACACCTCATTATCACACAACAGAGGCTAATGAATGCCTCCTACCATGACTCTTGTGGCTTTCTGAGTAATGTCTCCCCAGGATTCCCATTTCCAACTTGTAGCACCCATGGACATGTCATTTTGTGAGGTGTATTCATCTCCATCACTGTGACGAAACTATTGCCACCTACAACTCAGTCCATGGTCACTTGGACCCATAGTCCCTGGGCCAGGGTGAGGCAGGCTAGCTGGAGGAGCAAAGCTGCTTACCTCTCGGTAGCCTTCCTGACGACCTAGCAGAGAGCATCTCTGCGCTGGCCAGCCTCCTCCTTCACTTTTGTCTCATCTGGGTCCCTACTGTGTTCCCACTTTCATGGTGGCCCTTTCCCCTTTGAAGATCATCTCTGGAGACAACCTCATGACACCCCGAGTGTGATTTAGTAATATGGGCATCTCTTAGTCTAATCAAGTTGGCAAAGATTAACCATCACACAATGCGAAAGGGACTCTGGCCAGGGTGGTGGATACCTGTAATTCTGCAAGAAGACCTTTACAAGTTTGAGACTGGCCTGATCCACATAGTGAGTTCCAGGCTAGCTTGGGCTACGTGGGGATACCCTGTCTCCAAAACAATACAACACATGGGCCCTACAAATGTGAGTAAGGATCTTAAAAGTAGGGAGGGGTGTCTTGGGTTGTCAAGTGGGTCCAATAAAATCACAGGGAGCCTGAAAGATGGAGATGAGAGGTCGGAGGGAGGGCAGAGGGCAGAGGGAGGAAAGAGGGAGGGCAGAGGGAGGGAAGAGGTCAGGGGGAGGAGAGAGGTCAGAGGGAGGGAGGGAACATGTTATTTTCTGGTCTTGAACATGGAGGAGGGGATGCAAGTCTAGAATGGAGGGAAGCCTCTGGAAGCTGGAGAAGGCAAGAGAATGGGGTCAGTTCTAGACCCTTCGGAAGGAGGCCAGCCTGTGACATCTTACCATCTGCCCTGCAACATGTGTGTGTGCGCGTGCGTGCGTGCGTGCGTGCGTGCGTGCGTGTGTGTGTGTGTGTGTGTGTGTGTGTGTGTGTATACCAGAGGACACCTTGGATCTTTTCTTTGATGTTGTCCATCTCTTTGAGACAGGGTTTCCACCACCCTGGGCTCACCGATTAGCTAGGCTGATAGGCCGGTGAGGTTCAGGGATGGCCCTGCGCCCGGCTCCTCAGAGCTGGACTTTGAGCATATGCTAACACACTGGGCATTTTTACATTGGCTCTGGGGATCCAGACTCAGGTCCTCATGTTTGCACAGCAAGCATTTTACCGACTGGGCCATGACCCCAGCCCCCATCTTAACTTCTGACCCCAGAAATGTGAGGTGATAACCCTGTGATGGGTTAAGCAATAGCTGGGTGATCTTTTATTGAGGCAACATGGATGGTATTCTCATAATATCCCTGTGAGGTGGGTACTATTGTTATCCCTATTATACAGATGTGAAAACTGAGGCTTAGAATACTTAATGGGGCAAAGATCTCACTATTGGCAGAATGCGGACTTACAAGCCACACCTGTCTGTTCCTGTCACATATAGAACAATGTGCTGATACTTCCCCTTCTCTGTGGGAAGAGTTTGTATTGCCCATGTTGCTTTTTATTATCAGTAAGAAACATCCCTGTATGCCTCAATACCTTCATAATAATGCTTGGACGTTTTGGTTTCCTCCTTCCCCAGCATGGCCAAGTACTTCCGGAACAACTTCATCAACCCCCATATATACTCCAGGGGGATCGCCAAGCTTGTCTTCTGCTGGGACTTCACTGTCACCCATGACAAAGCTGTGAAGCTAAAACAGAAGAATCTGAGCACCGAGATCAGGGTAAGGCCCAGATCCGGAGTCCTCCCCACCAGCCTCCTCGCATCCCTGTGTTTCCATTGCTTTTCCCCCCCTGCCACACCCACGCCCCCCTTTCCTTCCCTTTCCCATTTCTCTTTCCTTTTGAGACAGGATTTCAGGTGGGCAGTGGTGGCGCACACCTTTGATCCCAGCATTCAGAAGGCAGAGGCAGGTGGATCTCTGAGTTCGAGGCCAGCCTGGTCTACAGAATGAGTTCCAGGACAGCCAGGGCTACAGAGTGAAAACCTGTCTCAAAAGAGAGAGAGAGAGAGAGAGAGAGAGAGAGAGAGAGAGAGAGAGAGAGAGAGAGAGGTGGGGGGAGATTGATTCATGAGTATCACAAGCTGACCTGGAATTTGAGATCTTCTGCATCAGACTCCCAATTGCTGAGGTTATAGATCTTTGCCTTCAGTCTTGGTCTTGTCTATAAAATATTAAATTATGGGCAATACCTAGTACCACCCCATACATGGGGAAATGGACTCTCCACACCATGTCAGGCTCAGTCTACTGAGACCAGCTTCCAATTCATCTGAAAACATGTACACTTCTTGAACTCACACCTCTACACTGAAAATCCTACCCTAGATTAGTGGTTTTCCATCTGTAGCAACTGTCCCTCAGGTGGATGCTGGCCTATCTGAAGACAGTAGAGATTTCAGCTGCTACAGTTAGGAAAAGGTGCAGTGGTGTCTAGTGGGTGGCGGTCTGGCATGCCATGAAGTACCTCCCATACACGGTAAGGACAGTCTTCACCCCAGACGCAGAGACTGAGCTGCCCTGGTCTACAGGGATAAGATCCTTTTACTCAGAGAAGGGGAATTACCAGCTCAAGTGAAGCAGTCAGGTGTGGTGGACCACACCTTTCATCCCACACTTGAGAAGCAGATGTTGGAATTCGAGGCCAGCCTGATCTACATAGTGAGATCCAGGTTAGCCAGGGCTACAGAGTGAGACCCTGTCTGGAAAAAAAAAAAAAAAAAAAAAAAGGAAAGAAAAGAAAAGAAAAAGACCAAACAACAATAAAGCCCCCCTCCCTGCCCCCCAAAGAATGAGTAGTAATTATAAACTATCAATAAGAGGGCTTTGCCAACAGCTTTCATTTCTTCCTCCATGTGGTACTTGGCCTTGGTCATCAAGAAAAGGCTCCTGTTGAGTGTTTCGGGGTGGTGTACAGTTGTACACCTGCCATCCTGGGGTGGCAGAGGCTGGGGGTTCTGTGGTTAAGGGTAGGCTAGGCTACATAGTAAGACCTGTGTTTTCCCAAATGCAACGATAAAAGAGAAGGAAGGCAGGAAGGGAGTGACTGAGGGAGGGAGGGAGGGGGAGAGGGAGGGAGAGGGAGAGGGAGGGAGGGAGGGAAGGAGGGAGGAAGGAAGGAAGGAAGGAGAAGGAAAGAGCAGATGGAGAAGCAAAACAGAAAACGCACTGTGACCGCAGGCTACTGCATCTCTCTGGTCCCCTAAGATGAGGCTTCTCTGCCGTCCTGAGATTCTCCCTTGGTCTCCCATGATCCACCGTGTTCACAGACTTCCCCTTTAGCTCCCCTGTGGTCTAGGCTGGCCCTGTGATCCTGGGGATCTCTGCTGAGGTGGGGAAGGGCCAGTGGGTCCACTTGACTGTCTGGCCCTTGCAGGAGAACCTGTCTGAGATCCGCCAGGAGAACGACAGACTCACACTCCACCAGCAGCTGACCCGCTTTTCTGCTCACATAGCCGCCTGGCTGGTCTCTACTGGAGTGGCTGCAGCCTGCTGTGCCGCTGTGTACTATTTGGCTGAGTATAACTCTGAGGTAACCCTTAGGGCCGGAGCAAAAAGAACCGGGGAGGAATGGGATGCTGCTGAGGTAGATGCAGAGCTAAGGCCTCCAGCTGGGCGCTGTGGCAGCAGCAGCAGTACCCACAGAGGCTTGCGCCAAACTGCAGAATATCACAGGGAAAGGGGCACTGGGCTCCTGTGGAGATGGGATGTTGGCAGAGACCTGGGATCAGATTCTTATTTCTGCTTTTTTTTTTTCTGTTTTTTGTTTGCTTTGTTTTTTGAGACAAAGTCATTATACAACAGAGGCTAGCCTTGAACTCCTGATCTTCCTGCTTCAGTCTCCCAAGCGCTGAGATTATAGACACTCATCATTCTTTGTTATTCTGTCCCCAGGCCCCCATGACACCTTGACAGAGTAGATGCTCAGTAACTCCCGTGTGGCTTAATCTTTCCTGGCCCCCATGTTCCGCCTCTGGTACAATACAAACAATAGGTGTGGGATTACACACACTTGAAGGGTTGTCATTGGCCATAATAAAGTCTGACTTTAAAGAGGGGAACTGAATCAGTCTTTAGGGGTCTGCCATTGACCACATGGGGTGGAAGCAGTGGTTGGGCATCTGCAGGTAGAAAGGCTTTGCCTCCTGCATTTGCCCTGAAGTGCAGGGTGGCTACTGAGGCACAAACATCTCAGAAACATCCCCCTGGCCCAGGCACCTTTGCTGGGCTGAGCAGGATCTACTATTGGCATAACCCCAGTGGCTGTCAATCACTGGAAAGCACAGCTTCCGTGGCTGGCCTTGGCCTTATTTCATCTCTCTGGATTCTAGTTAGTCCCTGTGGCTTGAGGGATACTCCCCTGGCTCAGAGACACCTGTCACCCAGGTTTCCCCTCAGCTGCTCAGTATGGGACAGAGAGGAAGCATTAGGACCCAGACATGTTGGTTAATTTCCTCAGTGTTGTGACAGAGGCAGTGCCAGGGAGGAAGGAGTTACCTTGGCTCACAGTTTTAGGGGATGTCAGTTCATCTGGGAGGGGAAGACGTGGTGGCCGGGCATGGTTAGCATAGGTCTGAGTGGGTGAACCGTCTTGATGGGCCGAGAAGCAGAGAATGTACAGGCACCAGAGACTGGGCTTTGCCCTCCAAAGGCTGGCCCCTGTGATGCATTTTCTCCAACCATGCTTTCTGCCCCAAGGTCCCACAGCCTTCTAAAACTATGCTACCAGCTGGGGACCAAGTATTTAAACACACAGGCCTGTAACTTTACATCCTACCCACACCATGATATAAGGGTTCCAAAAGTATACCAAGAGGTCACAGGTGCTTTCAAGGCCTCTAGGAGTGGATACAGGTGGGGTTGGGCCCCAGGAGAAGGAGAATGAAACATGCATATAATATATATGTAGAACAACAATTTTTAAAAGGCCACGAATTTGAAAGAGAGCAGGGTGGGGTATACACAGGAGAGGAGTGAGAAAGAGGAAAGGGAAAAGAGAAAATACTATAGTTATATTTTAGTTCCAAAAAATAAATAAAAAATGGGGGCCAGGAATGGTAGGACATGGCCTTTAATCCTAGCACTCGGGAGGCAGAGTCAGACGGATCTCTGTGAGTTTGAACCCAGCTTGATCTACATAATGAGTTCCAAGGATAGCCAAAGCTACATAAGACATTGTCTCACCACCCCCCCAATGATGATGATGATGATGGTGATGTTAATAATAATAATAATAGAATCGCAGGAGAAATCCCATAGTGTTTAGTTCCCTTGCACCATAGCTAAAATAGGCTTTGTTTCCACAACCAGAGAACTCCATTTCCTAGCCCAAGGCATCTTGGTAAGAAGAGCCAAGTCTCAGCAGAGCTGTCTGAGTTTCGTCTGTTTCCACTCTGTTGCTGTGATAAAATATTCTGACCAAAACCAACCTGCAGAGGAAAAGGCTTATTTGGGTTATACTTCCAGGTCACGGTCCATCACTTGGGGGGAGTCAGGCCAGGAACTCAAGCGGGAACCTGGAAGCAGGGCATGGGTAAACACTGTTTGCTGGCTCCCTCACAGGCTCATGATCAGCTTAGCTTCTTAGACAGCCCAGGAACACCTGTCTAGGGCTGGTGCTGCCTATGGTGATCTTGGTCCTCCTGCATCAATTACCAGTCAAGACAGTGCCCCACATATATAACCACAGGTCATTCCGATCTAGGCAGTTCCTCAGTTGAGGTTCCCCCTTAGCACTTGACTCTAGGTAGTATCAAGTTGACAAGAAAAACTAACTGGCGCTGATCTGATTGAATGCTTCCTTGCTGGGTGACCTTGGGAAGACAGATTTACCTCTCTGAGATTCAGTATGCCTCAGAGGAACTGTGTGTGTGGGGGGGTTCCCTACTTCAGACCCTCTGATTGTGCGGAGAGGGTCCACAGCTCCACAGACCTCTAAGGCTTATCCTCCAACTTTGCAGTTCTTGAAGACGCACAGGAACCCTGGGGCAGTGCTGTTATTACCGTTTGTTGTGTCCTGCATCAACCTGGCTGTGCCTCGCTTCTACTCCATGTTCCGCCTGGTGGAGAGGTACGAGGTACCAAGACAGGAAGTCTACGTCCTCCTGATCCGGTAGGTGTGTTACACCTGATTTCAGCTCATTTCCAGGAGCTGGAAGGAGTTCCATTCAAGTGTCGAATGTTCCTGAAGGAAGGCATTCCAGGAATGAAGTCTCATGTGATGGGTTAACAGTTGTCTTAGAGTTTCTGTTGCTGTGATGAAACACCCTGGTCAAAAGCAAGTTGGGGAGGAAAGATGTACACTTCCACATGGCTGTTCATCACTGAAGGAAGTCAAGACAGGAACTCAACCGAGGCAGGGACCTGGAGGCAGGAGCTGAGGCAGAGGCCACAGAGGAGTGCTGCTTACTGGCTTGCTCCCCATGGCTTGCTCAGCCTGCTTTCTTATAGAATCCAGGACCAACAGCCCAGGGGTGGCCCCACCCACAATGGGCTGTGCTTTCCCCCATCAACCGTGAATTAAGAAAATGTCCTATAGGCTTGTCTGCAGCCCAGTCCTAGAGAGGCATTTTCTTAATTGAGATTCCCTAATATCAGATGACTTTAGCTTGTGTTATATTGACATAAAACTATCCAGCACAACAGCCTTCAAAGAACCCTGGAAAATGTGATTATTGAGTGTGGATGCTTTTTTACCAGATGGGGTGGCTTACCTTTTCAATGGCTGCTGGCCTGAGGATTAACCTAACTCTCAAGCGTCACTGCACAGATGGACAAGTATTGTGCAAGGGTTCCTGACTCAGGAGCCCTGGTACCCACTGCCTCATGCAGGGAGAAGGAGTATTTTTTAAATTCATCCACAAAAACAGAAAGGAGGATGTTCTTGGTGACTCCTTGGCTCAAAGTTGACACCCCTGGGTGATGCCTGTTTCTATGTACAAGAGATGCAGCCAAAGTTTGATAAACAAAAAACAAAGCTACCCAGTTTCTGTCCTTGCAGCCTCTTCCTGGCTGATTCTCTTGCTGACTCCTGGCTTTGACCACGGATGTGCACAATTCATAGTGTCCTCACAGATCACCTCCTGAGTCCCTCCTCTCTGTGGCCTCGGAAATCTGACCCAAGGTCCATGTGCCAGCCTCATGTTCTGTCTTTCTCCTCATTATGCTCCTCACTGGGCTCCCAAGTGTTCTCAGACATGTCTAACTCCATACCTGCCTCTGCTCTGGCTGCTCTCTTTGCCTGAAAGTCTCTTCCTACATATGGCCCTGGGGCTTGCTTCCTGGCTGCATTTCAGCTTCTCTTAAGTGTTGTCCCTTCTCGGTGTCTTCCCTCACACTCTTATTCCTTACATTATAATTTCCTTCTACATCTTAGCATTTTAGTTATTATCTCCCCCAGCAGTATGAGGGGAAATTGTTTTCTTGCTCACAGTACCTGGGACATTCCAGATGCTCAAGAATAATTAGAGAGTGAATGGATCAATAAATCAGTGAGTCGATTATTTTCAAGTTATGCTATGAAAAATTCTAACCATAGATGATCCTTGTGCCATCATCGTTCCTCCCAATCCACCCACTGGGCCAGGGTTCCACTTTCTCAGGTATAATGGCTGATATTGATTGTCAACTCGGTAGACTCTCTAATTATTTAGCAGACAAATCTCCAGGCATGTCTGGGAGTTTCCAGACTGGGTTAGGTGAAGTGGGAAGACCCACTCTAGCTGTGGACAGCACCAGGTCCCGTGGGCCAGGATCCAGGCTGAATGAAAAGAAAAAAAAAAAAAAAGCTGAGCACTAGATTCATCTCTTTTTGTTTCCTGTGTATGAAATGTGACCACTGCTCATGTTCCTATTGCCATGTCTGCCCTTACAGGATAGGCTTTATCCTCAAGCAGTGAGCCAACAAAACAAACAAAAACCTCTTTAACTCACTTCTTAGCAGGTGTTTGGTCACAGCAATGAGAAAATTAACTAATGCATTAGGTATGCACAGAGAGGTAAATATTAGGGATTGCCGTCACACTTGAAGTTTGGGAAAGATGAGTGTAACATACCACCTGTGGGAGAGTTATACGGGTTGAGATGATTTAACTAGGGACTCGGTACAGCATCTTGGGTGGGTACTCAATAAATAAATATTAAGCACTTTTCTTATTACTCTAGTGGGCTCTAATGGGAGAGAAACTGGTTCATTTGCAGGTTCAACAGAAGAGAGTGTATTAAGTCAGAATGGATTAAGTTTTTGCTGCAGTAACAAGCCTCCCCAAGTCTCAGTGGCATGAGACACCAAGGTTTACTTCTTGCTAGTGTTACACGTACATTGTAGACTGGAGAGAAGGTTGTGTGCATGCTGGTTCCCAAGGAACCCAGGCTGAGGCATCAATGCCCATCTGAGACAGTGCTGACTGCCCTTGTAAAGAAGGGCAGTGGGTTCTGGAGGGTCTCAGAGTGATGTGCAGTGCTCACGGCTAGAACGGACACATGGCATCTTATCTGCACATAGTTCACCTGCTAGAACTCATCTTGGGGGCATACCCAGGCTCGGAGGGCAGGCAGAGATGTCTGTCCTACTGAATGCCTACAGGGAGCACCGACCAACAGCACAGAAGTCTGCCAACGAGCGTGACCAGCGCCATTTCCTCTTCTGTTATTTAGAAACATCCTTCTGAAGATCTCCATCGTTGGAATTCTTTGTTACTACTGGCTCAACATCGTGGCCCTGTCTGGTGAAGAGGTGAGATTTATGTGCTGTTCTGCCTTGAGTGTGTTTCTTGGCCTTTAGTTTCCTGACAGCCATCACACTTCCTTTTTGAAAGAGGAGAGGAAAGAAGCTGGTCTGAGAAGCAGCTTAAAGCAGGAGGGCTTCGTGGAAAAGCTGAGATGCCAGTCAAAATCACTCAGTCTCTTTAGCCTCAGTCTTTGTATCTGTAAGATGGGCACTATTCAGTACCAGGGGTAGTGTGAGTACTGTGACCAGCCTATGGTGAGCATACAATAGACAGCATTTCTGAGGCTAGTCTGTTCAAATAGCCTGAGGTTGAGCACAGATCCTTCTTGAGCTTTGATGTTCCATTTTGTCCTACCCCAGACACCATGGGCTCTGCTGATCCCCAGACATGTAGCTCATCTGGCTGTCACTCACATCCTAACCCTGACTGTCCCCGGCTCTCCCACACTCACCATGGCTTTTCATCTTCTCTTGCCTCAGAGCATGGGTTTCTGGTCCTTGCACTCTGACAGTGGTGCCCCATAAGGCCTCAAAAGAAAGATAACCTCGTTGGTTCCAAGGCCCTCTCCTTGGAATTCCTCTGCTTCTACTACTAGTTTCCCTATGACCAAAAACCTCTGTATAATACACTTTTTCCACTTTTGTCCAGTGACAGCGTAATAATAAGAGATCCCTTATTTCTTTGACTCTACTTCCAGTGCTAGGACACACTGGGTCCCTGAGCGACCATACTGGCCAAAATAACATTGCTATGTCTGAACGCAAATTATTTGTCTTAACACAGTATCTTCACCAAATCCTAATCATTGAAGATATTCAAAACCAGCTTTCTTTCTTTCCTTTTTTTTTTTTCCCCTTCGAGACAGGGTTTCTCTGTGTAGTTTTGGTGCCTGTCCTGGATCTTACTCTGTAGACTAGGCTGGCCTCGAACTCACAGAGATCCACCTGGCTCTGCCTCCCGAGTGCTGGGATCAAAGGCATGCGCCACCACCGCCTGGCCCAAACCCAGCTTTCTAAGTAAGGATATTAGAGAACATATCATGTTATAGCTACCCATTTATTCTTCTGTCTATCTATTCATTTATTTATGTATCCATCCATCCATTCATTTAATCTAGCCATCCACTTATTCAACTATCATCTATCCACTTAATATTCATCCACCCATTCATCCATCCATTTATCCACCTATCCATGTATCTTTCCATTTATCCATTTGCCCAGTCATTTTCCCATCCACCCATCTTCCCATTCACCCATCCATCTACCCCTATTTCTCCCTGCATCTACGATCTATCCATTCTTGTACTCATTCATCTACTCATCTATCCATCCATGAGTCCTTGGGCTGTATAAGGAAACCTTCCTTCTTCAACCAGATCTGAAAGCTGCCATTACATCCTCTCATGGCTCTGACTTCCTGTGGGGGTCGCTATCCACCAGCTTACACCAATTTGTGAAAACCTCTAGTCACTTTTTAAAATAATATTTTTATTACTTCTAAATTCCATACATTTATACAATGTAGAAGTCAATAAATAGAAAGAGGAGGAATGTTGTTAGTCCTCCATGCTTCTTAGTCTCCTGAGGAAAATGCTTAGTCCTGGTGGGGAAATGGGATCTAGAAGGGACAGGGCAGAAATGAAATATCTTAGAAGTAGAGGTGATGAGATGGGGAGATTTTTGTACATGTGAGCCGTGAGCCTTATAGAGTAGAAAGAGAAGTGCAGAAAGAGAATATGTGCACACACACACACACACACACACACACACACACACACACCCGCAATGGTTATTTTTACAGATTAAGTCTGCTTTTCTGGGTACACGGGGTGTGATGAAATTGTGCCCACATAAGCTGAGCAGGGCTACCAGCCCTGCCTGACCCTGACTCATGTCTGCCTTGCAGTGCTGGGAGACGCTCATTGGCCAGGACATCTACCGCCTTCTTCTCATGGACTTCGTGTTCTCATTGGCCGATTCCTTACTGGGGGAGTTTCTGAGGAGGTAAACACTCAGTTGTGAGTGGCTCTGTAACCAGAGACTGATTCCTGGCTGAGCAGAAAGTGTGGGTTCCTGCCACGTCTGCTGTGTGTGTCTAATCTGCCCATTGTCCTTCAGGGTGTTGTTCTCTTCTAACTTAACAACATTCCACCTTCACCTGACAGCTCACAGGGTTTAGGCTGACTCTACCCAATCTTCTATTTGGACAAAAATTCCAGAAATACAACAGAAACTGAGCCACTTGAAATCTGTCTCTCCCTTTCTCTCATTCTCTCTTGTCTGTGACATGGGAATGGAACCCGGGGCCTCAGACATGCTGGCCAATCACTGCACCACTGAGCTGGGTCTCCAAACACATGTGTATTATTTTTCAAGATTTTTTATTTATTTGTTTATTGGTGAGTGTGTATGTATGTGTGAGTGTATGTGCACCACGTGCACATGTACATTCAACCACCTAAGGAGGACGTCAAATCCTCAGGAACTGGAGTGAACAGGCAGTTGTGAGACACTCAGTGAGGGTCCTGGGAACTGAACTTGGGTCTTCTGCAGTAGCAGCCAGTGCTCTTAACAGCTGAGGCATATCTCCAGCCCACACTAAAATCCTTATCTACTATAGATAGTATTACTATATATATCTCCATATTTGTGGGGTTGTTGTTGTTGTTATTGTTGATGCTTGTTCCTTTTGAGGCAGAGACTTGCTACATAGCACAGGCCAGCCTCAGACTCCTAGCAAACCTCCTGCCTCAGCCTCCAAGTGTTGGAGGCTTGACCCTCCCTCTCCCCCGATTTCTCTACATACACATTACCACACGTGTGCATACTGTACCATACTCTATAATCTCCGAAAAGTGCAGTCAAATGGTTTTTCTGCACAGAACACGGATCCTCGTTTCAGGTTAGAGGGATCCCTGCAGACGATGTTTTTACGCAGCAGACCGTGGTCTTTATTTTGGATGCAGATGTACAGGACTGAGGCACTGTGACTACTGGACAGATGTGATATATATATATTGCAGTGCTGGGGTGGGGAAAGACACAGACACTCCCTGCTGAGCCCTAGTCCTGTGGGGATCTGTTCTGTCTTTATTCACTCACTTTGTAGTGGTTTGATGTACGCCTGTTCTTTCAAGGCATTGGTTTTGCTGAGGCTGTAACCCAGGGCCTGAGACTTATAAATTCTTTTGTTGTTGTTGTTGTTTTTTTTCAAGACAGGGTTTCTATGTGTAGTTTTGGTGCCTGTCTTGGATCTCACTCTGTAGACCAGATTGGCCTTGAACTCACGGAGATCCACCTAGCTCTGCCTCCTAAGTGCTGAGATTAAAGGTGTAAATTCTTTACCACCAAGCTGCAATTCGACTTCTCTAGAGTGAGATGCCATGATATAATGCCCGGTTTTCTTCATGCCAGATTTTATCAGTTCTGTCCAGGCTTGCTTCTATTCCAGCCTCTGTCCAGCGCCTGAATGGAAAGGGGAGAAGCATTTTTATTAACAGAAATTTGTGGGGAGATGGAAACTTCCCTGTATAAAGAAATCTGGCTGAGGAGATGGCTCAGTGAGTGAGGATTTTATCACACAAGGATTGGGGCCTGAGTTCGAATCCCCAGAACCCACATGAAGCCAGTTGTGGTAGCACATCTATCATCCCAGTGCTCCTAATGGGAGACAGGAGAAGCCCCCCAAACTAACTCACCAAAAGACCCTGTCTCAAACAAGGCCGGAGAACTGACACCAAGATGGCCCTGTGATTTCCATATGCACACTGTGCCATGTGTGCACACACATGAATGTGCAGACACACGCAGACACATATCAGACACATCAACAAAGAGTCAAAACAATAGTAGTAAGACAAGAGAAAAGAAAATGTCATTAAAGAATGATGTAAGCCCTGGTCGGTCAACCACACGCCAGGGCAGGTGTGTTCCCAAGAGCAGTTGGGTAACACACACTGGACTTGATGGCAAGGGAGAAGAGTTCCAAGTCGGGTGGGTAGGGAGGTGATGGTGGAGAGGGTGGATGTCGGGGGAAGGAGGGTGGATATGATCAAAATGCACTGTGTGATATTCTCAAAGAATTAACAAAAATAATATTTAAAAGAACAAGAAAGAGAAAGAAAGTTTCCCCAAAGTATATAGAGAGCTTGTTTTCTTCCTTGGGGATCATGGACCATCACCGACTCTAAGGCAGGAACCGTGTGTGGCTTAGTTGGCTCAGTGGTAGAGGGCACACTTAGCATACACAAGGCCCCGGGTTCCATCCTCAGCACCAAAAATAGTTTTTAAAAATGCATTTGGGTTGGGAGGCGCTTGGCTTATTTGCTTCATGGAAAAAAAATATATAATAAAGAATGGGATCAACCAGAAAGTAGGTTGGCTGATTTAAATGAGGGCGGCCAACATCCTCTAGAATTGTTTACAATCATCATAATAGCTCCCTACTTGACCACACTGCGATAATCCCACATCTCCCCGGTTCCCTCCACTACTGGAGAAACTGCTCTAGGACCTACAGCTTCATTCTTAACTATGGAGGGTCTCTGCTGCTGTTTGTACTGGTCGCTGGGGTGCTCTGAGGTGTTGTTTGAGCACTAAATGTAGTATGTTTTCACAGGTTCATTGGGATGAAATTCATCACAAGTCTCAGCTTACAGGAGTTTGACATTGCCAGGAATGTTCTAGAACTGATCTATGCACAGACTCTGACCTGGTAAGTGTTGCAGTGCAGCAGACTGCCCCTGTCAGTTCCCACCTTGGAGTGGACTTGGGAGTTTGGGTTGTAGGTCCCTGATCTGTTCTTTAAAAATCTGAGTGGGGCCGGGTGGTGGTGGCGGCGCATCCTTTAATCCCAGCCCTCTGGAGGCAGAGGCAGGCAGATCTCTGTGAGTTCGAGGCCAGCCTGGTCTACAAAGCGAGTTCCAGAAAAGGCACAAAGCTACAAAGAGAAACCCTGTCTCGAAAAAACAAAGCAAAAAGTCTGTGTGGGTGATAGCAAGCACAGCTAGTCTGAAAGCTGGGAATTTGGCATGTGTTCTAGAATATTCTTTGCTTTCAGGAGACCTTGAAGATGTCAGATAAGAGTCAGCCTTAGACACAGACCATAGACAGCCACAGGCCTGGTTTGTTTACCACAGGCCTGTTCCACCCCTACCCCTCCCTCCCACCCCTGCCACAGTGCTTTTTCTACAATCCCGGTTTACCCCCAACAGTGTTGAATGCTTGCTTTACCTAAAGTGTTTGCACACACGTGTGTGAGCTTGTTCATTGTGTGTAGACACGTGTGTGTGCATGCATGTGGAGGCCAAAGAACAATCTTGTGTCTCAGAAACTGTTCATTCTCTATTTTTTTTTTTAAAGGGAGGGTCTCCCACTGGAACTCACCTCGTAGGCTGAGCAGGCCTGAGAGCCCCTGAGAGCCCTTGAATCCGCCTACCAGGTCTAGCATCATAGCACATGCCACCGTGCTTGGCTTTTTAAATGTGGGCTCTAGTGATGGAACACAGGTCCTCATTTACTTACCAGACAGGCACTTTTACCCATTAAGCTGTGACCCCAGCCCCATGCAGTTTATACATTGGAACAGAATCACCAATGTGATTGTATTCGGGGAAGATTTGGTCTTAAAGTGGAGACACCATTAGTGGGATTAGTCCCCTTATAAAAGAGGGCCAAGAGAGGCTTCTGGACCCTTCTACCATGTGAGGATAGTGAGAAGGTCGGTTGTCTATGAGCCAGGAAGTAAGCTTCACCAGACACTGAATCTGTCAGCTGCTCAGTCTTGGACTTTTGGCCTCTTAAATTGTGAGCAACAAACCTATGTTGTTCTAAAGTTAATGAGCTAAAGATGTTTTGTCATAGTATTCCAAATGAGTAATACAGTCACCAACACTTTCATTTTATTTTATTTTGTTTTGTTTTATTTTATATGTACGGGTGTTTATCCTGCATGTATGTCTGTGCATCATGTGTGTGCATTGCCTGCAGAGGGCATAAGAGGGCATCAGATGCCCTGGAACTGGAGTTACAGATGGTTATCAGCAGCCATGTAGGTGCTGGGAATTGAACCTGGGTCCTCTGAAAGAGCAGTCAGTATTTTTAACCATTGAGCCATTTCTCCAGCCTATATATTTTTGTTTGTTTCTTTGTTTGAGGCAGCTTAAAGCATGGTAGCTCTGTGTAGCCCTGACTGGCCTAGAACTCACTCTGTAGACCAGGCTCACCTAGAACTCACAGAGATCCACCTGCCTCTGCCTCCCAAGTGCTGGGATTAGGTATGTACCACCATGCCCAGTCCAATCACCAATATTAAAACACAGAAGATCATATAGAATTCTCCTCTCTGTCTCTGTGTGTGTGTGTGTGTGTGTGTTTCTCTCTCTCTCTCTCTCTCTCTCTCTCTCTCTGTCCTCTCCCCACCCCCACCCCCTTGTTTTTCAGAATGGCCAGGATGGCCAGGTAGTTGTACCATGTAATTTCATTTGGCTTTATTTCTGGGATGGTGCTGGGGAACAAGTCCAGGTTCTCATGCATGACAGCCAAGTGTTTCACCACTGAGATGCTGTAGCAGGAATCTTAAAAGTTCTTATTAATAAAATCAAACCCGAGGCCAGTTATTGGGGTCCATGTTGGTAGATCAGAGAGACAGAAGAAGCCACAGCTATCTCACCTCGCCTGTTCCTCAGCTGGTCTTGTTTCCTCAGACTGGAGGCCTCTGAGTCCTCATCCGGAATGGGTCTCAGCTGAATTGCTGCTCAAAAGCCTGAATGCTTAACCAGCCAAAATCTTAACCAGTCAAATGCCTCTAGTTTCTGGTCCTCACGCCTTATATATCTTTCTACTTTCTACCACCACTCCCTGGGATTAAAGGCTGGCTTTCTGGGATTAAAGGTGTGTGTCACCATGCTTGGCTATTTCCAATGTGGCCTTGAACTCACAGAGATCCAGAGGGATTTCTATTTCTGGAATGCTAGGATTAAAGGCGTGTGCTATCACTGACTAACTAGTGGCTTGTCTGTTCTCTGACCCCAGGTAAGTTTATTAAGGTACACAATATTTTGGGGAACACAATACCACCACATTTGTTGGAGAAAGTGTGTCACTGTGGGGGTTTCCTATGCTCAGGATACCACTCAGTGTCAGTCAACTTCCTGTTGCCTGCAACAAGATGCCCCACCCTAGCTCCTGGTACCCGTCCTTTCATACAGGCTCACTTAGAAACTTTAGACCAGCCTATGAGTCTTTCCCTACTTATTTTTAAGCGACGGAGTCAATGCTAGAGTTTTGTGTGTCATATCGTGGGCCCAAGTTCTATCTGTTGGAAAACTGCTAATTACAAAGCAATGCATTGGGAGTTGAATAAACCTGGGACTAGCCCTGCCTCTCACTGAGGTCCCTGACTTCTCAGAGCCTCAGTTTCCTGGAACTTGCACATGAATAGTAGCTGCTTTCAAATTACATTGAGGATGAAATTTGACAGTAGATGAACAGGCCTTTGCAAACTTCAGCAGGCCAGGCAACTGACAAGTATCTCATTATTTTATCTCGTTAAAATTGCTCCAGGTGGCCTGGCTGTCGGCAGGTCACTCTGTCTTTGAACAGACTTTCCAGCAAGGGAGGACTTTTCTTTGGTATTTAGGTGATGATGTGTCTGCAATGCCAGGCCACAGGCTGGCTTCCAAGGTTATCCACCCACATTATTTCAACAACCAGGGACCTTCAGGGAGGGTAAAGGGTTGAGAGAATAGTTGCTGCGGGAGATTTGGAAGATTAAAGGAAAATGATGTGTCTGCTCACTGAGAGTCTGGCTCAGACCCACTTTGTCGGCGCGGGGGTCCTCCAGCTGTTTCCCTATGAGCGCTCTTATGAGTGTTTGTTAACAGTGCATAACTGGGCTGGGGAGACGGCTCAGTCAGCAGGGGGCTTGCCTCACAGACATGAAGACCTGCGCTTGATCCCCAGTACCAATATAAAAGCCGAGTGTGGAGGTGTGTGTCTGTAACCCCCACACTGGAGAGGTGGAAAAAGGAGGATGGAGCCCTGGGGATTGCTAGTCAGCCAGTCAAGTCAAATAACCCAGCGCCAGGTCCATGAGAGACCCTGCCATATAAAACAAGATGGAGAGTAAAGGAAGGAAACACCTAAAATTGCACTCTGGCCTCCCCGCACGTGTGCACACGCATGCACCAGATAATGCCCAACAAAGTTGGGCGTTGTGGTGCATGGCCTGCGATCCCAGCGCTGAGAGACTGAGTCAGGAAGGTTACAAGTTCAAGGCTAGCCTGGGCTGAACGAGACCTTGTCACAAACAACAGAAATACATAACAAGAATCATCATGTGGCTGTGTAACCCATCTTGTGAACTTTTCATTTTGTGAAATTGAAACACTACGTCCATTAAACCACTCCCTACTCACCACTCTCCCCAGCCCCCGGCAACCAGCATTCTACTTTCTAGTTCTGTGCTCTGACTACCCTAGATACAGCCTAAGGGTGGCAATGTGTGTCCTTTTGGGTCTGGCTTATTTCCCTTATTTGTAGCTTTTCCTTTTTAAGCACATTCAACATCTCATTGTGTGTGTCGGACCACACTTTGTTTATCCATTCATTTGTCTGAACATTCTGGTGGCTTCCATCATCTCAATCACTGTGAACACGGGTGTACAGACACCTCTGGGAGAGTCTGCTTTTAGTTTTCAGCTATCTACCCACAAACAGAGTGGCCAGGTCACAGCATTTGTGAGCACTCTTAAATTATTTTGTGATTTAAAAACAAGGGGACTAGCTGGCACATGCCTTTAATCCTAGCACTCAGGAGGCAGAGGCAGGCTGATCTCTGTGAGTTCAAGGCCAGCCTGGCCCACAGAGTGAGTTCCAGGACAGCTGGGGCTACATAGTGAGACCCTGTCTTGGGAGGGGAAAAAAAAAAAACCAAAAACAACAGAAAACAAAACAAACAAAAAGACAGAAACAAAACAAAAAACCCACACTGGGGTAGCCCCAGTTCTTCCTTCAGGCTGGAGCTGCCATCTTGTGGTAATTTGCCTAAATGACAAATAAAAAGAGAGTTGAGAGGCACCCGATACACACTCACTAGGGCTTTTAGGAAACGAATTATTCTTCTGACCACATATATGTCAATCTAGAAGAAGGATGATGCTGTCGATATCGAGCAAGTGGGTGCTTGCTTCTTCTAGTTTGATCTCAGTAGCGACAAACACCATGACCAGAAGCAACCTGGGGAGGAAAAGGGGTTTTGCCTTACACCTCCAGGTTACAGTCCATTACTGAGGGGAGAAACCTGGAGGCAGAAATGATACAAGAGTGCTTTTGGCCCTGGCTTGCCCACTGGCGGATGCATAGCTAGCTTTCCTTTTTATTTTTATTTTGTTTTTGCGATTATAATTTTAATTACATTTTCCCCTTCCCTTTCCTCCCTGCAGACCCTCCCATATGCTGTTCCCTGCTCTCCTTCAAATTCATAGCCTCTTTCTTCACTAATGGTTATTACATGCATACATACATGTACTACCTGTGTGTATGTTTTGGGGGCTGACCCTCCGGCACTGGACAACCAATTGGTGTGCTCTTCCTTGGGGAAGGCCACCTCTCCTGCTCCTACATTTCCTCAGTGTAAACAACTGAGACAGACCAACTATAAATACTTCTTTGTGTAGGGTTGAGGCCTGGTGGGCTTCTCTCTATCCAGTTTGGTAGCCCATTGGTGTCAGCTTTGTTCAGCTCACATTTCAGTGGTCATATTGGTGAGACTTTACAGTGTAGCTTCTGATATTATGAGGAGACACAATATCAGAGCAAATCCCTTGATCCTCTGGCTGCTACAATCTTTCTGCTCCTCTTCTGCAAGATACCTTGAGCCTTAGGTGTGGGAGTGTTTTGTAGACACATCCACTGGGACTGGGCTCCACAGCTCTGTATTCTGATTGATTGTGGTTTTCTGTAGCAGTCTCCATCTATTGCAAAGAGAAGTTTCTCTGATGAAGGGTAAAGACTATACTTATCAATGGGTATAAGAACAAATGTTTATAGATTGTTGTAAAGGATTATCATAGCTAGCTTTCTTATACAGCCCAAGACTGCCCACCTAGGGATGGTACTGCTTATAGTAGGCTGGACCCTCCTGCATCAGCTACCAATCGAGACAGTCCCACACAGGCCAAACTGATCGCCGACAATTCTTTAATTGAGGGTCCTCTCAGATGACTCCAGGCTGTGTCAAGTTGACAATTAAGGCTCCTCGTGGTGTACTCTTCAAAAGAGAGCACCCCACAAATGTTACCATGGCAAAACCAGGAGCACCTCAAAGTTGCCCAGCGTGAAGTTGGCATTGTTGTCAAAAAAAGCCAGGGCAGGGTTCTTGACAAGGGAATTAATGTGTGTGTCGAACATATTAGGCACTCTGAAAGCAGAAAGAATTTCCTGAAGTGGGTGAAGAAAAATGTAAGAAAAGGAAAGAAAGAACTCAAAGAGAAGAACCCAAGTGCATAGGAGGTGCCAGCCTGTGCTGCCAGAGGAGGGAGAGGTGGGGGAGCAGCCTGTACTGCTGGAGCATTCCTGCAAATACCATCAATACCACCAGAAATATCCTGGAATAACAGATGTTTAAAACAAAACAAAAACGAACAAAAAACTCTACTGAAAAATAATAATGGTAGTAAATTACCCAATCTGGGTAAAAATAATATAGAGCCATTTCAGGAGTGTTTACTTTGGCCCAGCTTTCAAATCTTAGGCCTGGGCTCTCCTGCTGCCAACCATTTGAAGACATTCCAAAAGGAAATGTAAGTGGCAAGCAAGGAACGATGTATGAAAAAATGGCCAGGTGACAGATCTTGCCTTAAACAAAAGGTAGATGTCTGAGGACAATGCCTGAAGTTGTCCTCTGACCTCCACATATGTGCTCTGTGTCCACACACACCTGCATCCCCAACAAATGCACAAACACACAAGCTTGAGCCATATGTGTATGGGTGCATGCATGTGCATGTGTGCATGCACATACATACACTGGTTGTTCCAATTTATTTGTTTTTATTATTTTTTAAGACAATGTCTTACTTTGTAGCCCTGGCTGGTCTGGAACTGACCATGTAATCAGGTTGTCCTCAAACTCACAGAGATCCACCTGCCTCTGCCTCCCGGGTGCTGGGATTAAAGGTGTGTATCACCATACCTGGACTCAGAGCTTTTGAGCTGACTATTGATAAGCACAGTTGAAAACATGGTATCCTTTTCTTTCTCTATACAAATTACAGATAGGCTTTCTAGATTTTAGGATATCCTCCTCATCCCACCCCCTTTTTTTTCTTCCAATATTGAAATCACACCGGGGACCCTGTACTTGCTAGGCAAAGGCTCTACTTCTGAGCTATATCCCCAACTGTGAAAATTGTCTTTGATGATGAGTTTTTAAAGAAAACAATGTAATACCCAAAAAGGCGTGTGTTCTGGGGGTGGTGGCCAAGGTAAGGAAATGTGCTTCCCAAACCTCAGCCTTTGCACAGCACTGCCCACCTACCAGCCTGTTAGCACACCTACATATTATCGAAACCATTACCTATTTAGTTTTCTTTCTTTCTTTTTTTTAAAGATTTATTTTATTTATCATGTACACAGTGTTCTGTCTGCGTGTATCCCTGCAGGCCAGAAGAAAGCACCAGATCTCATTATAGATGGTTGTGAGCCACCATGTGGGTGCTGGGAATTGAACTCAGGACCTCTGGAAGAGCAATCAGTGTTCTTAACCTCTGAGGCATCTCTCCAGCCCTACTTAATTTTCTTTAAAATGTTTTGCTTCTTTTTATTCAAATACTTGTATTACTATTTGTATTAATTCTTTGAAAATGTCATACATTGTATTTTGATAATATTCACCTTCTTCCCCCATCTCCTTTCAGATACACCCCTATTGCACACCTACCCAACTTTGTGTCCTTATTTTTTAAGAAAAAAAATCAAGTCCTATTAGGGCCACCTATATATACTTGGGTGCATGGCCAGCCACTGGAGTATGTTAGACCTCCCAGGGACCACACCCTTAAAGAAAGTTGACTCTCCATCTCCTGGCAGCTGTCAATTTCTGTTAGCTCCCCAGCTAGGAGTGGGACTTTGTGCCCACCTCCCCTCTCCATGCTGGGGTTTTGTCTGGCTTGAGCTTGTGCATGTCTTGTGCATGCTGGAACAACTAGTGTGTCCCCAAACCACTGTTTCTTAGTCATCCTGGCTCTTACAGTCTTTCTACCCCTTGAATACCATGATCCCTGAGCCTTAGCAGGGAGGGGAGTGATACAGATGCCCCATTGAGGGTTAAGCACTCTGTGGTCTTCTCTGCATCCTGACCAATTGTAGGTCTCTGTTAATCACCATCAACTGCAAAAAGATGAGATGCACAGGTTATGGCTGTAACAGGAAGTCATTAGGAGTCAGCTCAATACTATGCCCATTTAGCAGAGTAGTGCTAGTAGGACCTATGTGACCTGTCTAGTCACAGGTTCTTAGCCAGGGATGGGCTTCATCTCATAGGCAGGCAGGCCTTAAGTTTAAGCAGTAAGTGGTTGGGTACGCCTATAACGCCAGTGCCGCTGTTGCACCAAAGGGCACATCTTGACAGGCCAGTCCCTGTTGTAGCTTCCAGGGTCCACACTTGGGTGAGACTGGTGATTACTTTTCTCCTCCGGTAGCGTACATAGTACCTTCTAGCACTATGAAAGCTACCTAGTAAGGATAAAGCTTCCAGATGAGCACCAGCTTGGTTTCTCCATGTTCTATGACGTCTTCAGCCAGAGGACCTTACCCTCAAGCCCTGGAATGTAACCAAGAGCAATGATGATAGCCTTTAATGTTGGGGGTCCTATAGGACCTCCCTGGACAAAAACTCCCACAGAAGTAGCCCATTCCTGGCAGTGGGCTTTTTATTTGTTGTCTTATGGTGTCTAGTAAAGGCATTGTTACCCCGTTAGAGGGTAACTCCCTTTCACCTATTTTAATAATGTGTGTGCTTAGAGCTTCTGCAGTAGAGGGCGTTCGTATGACCCTTTCAGGAAGTCTTTATGTTGATTCCTACTCTCCTTACTCCTTCCTCTACCCTGTCCTCCCACCTCCCACTCACCTCATTTAACCTGTCTTGTTCTATTAGTTCCTTCCCCCTTGTATCACTGCTTTCGATTTCCCTTTCCTTGAAAGCCCCCCTCCCCACGGTGTTAGCTTTGAATCTTTAGACACATGCTTCATTTAGAATCCCCACACAAGTCAGGAAATTACTCAAATATATTTTAAAAGCATCTTTACTATCCTAAGTAGAAAACCAGTGCCTACTGATATAAATCATAACTTATTGGAAAAATGGAAGCAATCCTGTCCCAGGCAGTCCTTAGACTCTGGCTCTATGTTCCTGTCTTCTGAGACTGTCAGTTTAAAGCCTTCTCCTTGAAGCAGGGGTGGGGTTCAGTGGGTAAGAATGCTTTTGCTGTGCATGCATGAGGACCTGAGTTCAGATCTCGGCACCCACATAAAAGCCACTGTGCTGGGGGGCCCTGCTGGTTGGAGGTTGCAGTCTACCATGGCCTGGGGCAGCTCTCTCTGAGCTTGGCAACATGGATGACTACCCCCATCCCCCAGTGGAAGGCACCCTGTTCTCTACCTGACCTTATTTGGAGACTGTCTCTAGGTCCAGATGCCTGACTTATCTCTAGTGTGACCCTGAATTCAGTTCCCTGCAGAAAATTTCCCCTTGCTGCCCATATGGTAGTTAGACATTGTGTGAGGAACATTACGATAGGACTGTGCTTCCACAGATGATAACTAAGACTTGTACTAGGAGCCTTATAATAGGAGCATGCTGTTAATGCAAATTAGGTGGTTCCCTAGCTACTGTCCCCAATCCTATCCAGTCCCTGTACTCTGGAATAAAGTTGAGCTGATTATGGCTGGGTGGTGGTGGCACACGCCTTTAATCCCAGCACTCAGGAGGCAGAGGCAGGCAGATCTCTGTGAGTTTGCAGCCAGCCTGGGCTACCAAGTGAGTTCCAGGAAAGGCACAAAGCTACACAGAGAAACCCTGTCTCAAAAAACAAACAACAACAACAACAAAAAAAAGTTGATTAACTGAAGTTATTTCCTGGAGGGCTATCTCCACCATTCTCACAGGCTGGACAAGGACCTGCTTACTGCTTCTGTCCCCTTTGTCCCTGTAGCCCAGTGGCCAATGAACCATGAGGGAGGAGGGGGCCCACACCACTGTGGCCACATGTGTACCTATAATCCTATGTGTGGGAGAGACAGGAGGATTACTAGGGATATTGCTGACCGCCAGTCTAGCCCCATGTTTGGTGAGAGACACTCCCCCCCCCCCCCCCCCCCCCCCCCCCCCCCCCCCCCCCGCCAACTCAAAAGAGTAAGGTGAAGAGAAATAGAGCAGGACACCCAAAGTCCTTCTTTGACTCTGCACACATATGTGTACATTCATTGCACACTCACACACTGTACATGCAGAGGTTAAAAAAATTTAATTTCGAGTATGAGGGTTGGCAGGTGTTGGGCATTAAAGCCATTCTGGCCCCAAGCTTCCTTAGGAATACTCTGAGAGTTGGAAAGCGAGATTTTCTAACCTGTAACTTAGTGTGCTTTATTGTTTCGTCTCTGCAGGCCTCCTCAAGTACCATGGGAAGGATGGGCGCTAAGTGAGCCTCACATTTGGAACATGCTAGATTAGGGGTTCCGATGGTTAAGTGGCTCTGTGGAAGCATAGGGTGGTGTTTTCTCTATCTCTTTGCAAAGTCTTCCCAGATCTGGGGAGGAAGCAGCCATGGTGGGAATTCTCTGGTCTGAGGTCAAGAAACTCCCGCTGCATGAGATGACACTACACATTTAAAGGCACACATTACCATTATGAAGTACCACCGTCACAGTGTTGACAAGCTGGTTCCTTCCAAAGCCCACAAGGTCAGGGTCTGTCCCCGGCTTCCCTTCCTGGTTTACAGCTGGCCTTGTCTTCCCTGTGTCTTCACACAGTTTTCCTTCTGTTTGTGTCCTCCTCACTTCTTTTAAGGGCATCGCTCACACTGAATTAGAGCCTAATGTAGTGACTGTGAGCCTACCCCATTCTAACTTAATTACCGTTTTAGAACTCTACCTCTAAATCCAGTCATGTTTTGAGGTACCGTGTGTGTGTGTGTGTGTGTGTGTGTGTGTGTGTGTGTGTGTGTGTGTGTGTGTACAATTCTCTCCCTCACCTCTCCCCCTGTATGCCTTGATTTCCCCCGTCTCTGACACTCCTGTTTTCCTCACAGGCTTGGAATTTTCTTCTGCCCTCTGCTGCCTTTTATCCAAATGATCACTCTCTTCATTATGTTCTATGTCAAAAATGTGAGTTGGACCCAAGTTGCAACCGATTACTTTTCTTTGTTAACTTATGACCTGGTGGGGCTCCAAGCTGGGAAAGGGTTGTGGGGAGGGGTCAGGAAGCTGTAAGTCAGTGGCTGGAGAGTGGGCACTTGGTGGGATCCTGAGGGCTGCTCCTTGGGCACAGGTGGAAAGGTTCCATCTCTCTCCTCAGATCAGCCTGATGATGAACTTCCAACCTCCAAGCAAGGCCTGGCGGGCCTCCCAGATGATAACGTTCTTCATCTTCTTGCTCTTCTTCCCATCCTTCACAGGCGTGTTGTGCACCCTGGCCATCACCATCTGGAGGTAGGGACGGTGACTTTGGCTGAGGTTGTAGTGGTGGGGTGGATAGATGTCTGCTTATAAATGTGGGTTTTATTCTCCAGATATGGAGACAGTTGCCCTTGAAATCATAGTTTGTTACTCACAGTTCCCCCAAAAAAGGAAGGCTCCCCATGCCATACAGGGCCACATGAGGAAAATGTAAAGGTTGTCAGGATGAAGGGAGAGTGAAGGACAAAAGCTTTTATTGCAACGGGGCTAGGGCTGGCCACTTTGAGTCTTTTCAGAAGGTTCTGCAGTCCTGGGAGCTGTTGTAGGTCATTGAGATCATGACCTTGGAGTAACTGGGGCCTGGGACCATGCTCCAACTGTGAGCCTGTTAAAAGAGATGCCTGTGCTGCAGGTTCCCTGTCAGGTGGTTGTCGGCATGTGAAGTCACGCTTCCTAGGCTAGTCCTAGGAAGGGAAGTCTCCCCAGGGTCCACAAGACTCTCAGATGGCAAACAGAATAAAAACTGTGTGAGATACAGAGCCCAGTCTATGTTCCTAGGGTAGCCAGCAAATACAAGGACCGAAAGAGGGGATGAATCCTACCCTGGATTTATTCTATGCATCCTACACCATTGTTGGGAGCCATTTCCTAATTTCTGCCAAGTGTTTAAGCTTCTCAGACAGGGAGAGGCCACTTCTTCTCTGTTGAGAGGAAACTTGACTGAAGTGAACCAGTCCTTGTCTGGCCTGGCTCTTCCTCCTTTGGCTCTACCTCTCTGCAGCCCTGAAACTTTTCTTCCATGTCTAGGCTCCAGCAGGTCCCTTTCTATGTGGCCAGGCTCCTCTCTGTGAAGGGGTCTCCCCATCCCCTTCGAGTCTTAACTCCAAGGTCAGTTCTAGGCCTGAGCATCCTAGTCACCCCGGCTGCTGCTGGCTCCTTACCCCTTTCCTTTCTCAGGCCCACATTCAATCCAGCATTCCATGGCTCACAGTTTATGTGTATGAGCTTTCTTTTTTTCATGTATGTATGGGCATCATGTGTTTGCCTGGTACCTGCAGAGAACAGAAGAGAACGTTGTAGATGGTTGTGAGCCACTGTGTGGGTGCTGGGAACTGAACCCGGCTCCTCTTACAAGAGTAGGGAGTGTTCTGAACCTCTGAGACGTTCCTCCTGCCCCAATCTCTGCTTCTTTTGCCATCTTTATCCCTGCCCTCTCTCTTCCTAATCTTCCAGTGTCTACTCATTTCTAATAGCTGACAGCACATGCTCACAATGTCACACCTGGCCTCCACAGCTAACAAGCCTCCCACTTGGTGTGTCTTAAGTCACATTCTCAAGAAAAACTTTCTAACCGCTCCTAAGATACTGCTAGATTGTTGCCTAGATTCTGGATTGGCCCCTGTGGCAGGTGATAACACTCTAAGAGCTGGTCCTCAGACCACAGGTGACACAGACAAGACTGGGTGAGAGCTCTTCCCTTGGAAGCAGAGTATGGGAAGAGCAGGCAAGATTCTCTGTCTGGAGCCTGAATCCAGAAGGGATCCCTTGATTCTGGAAAGCCTACATCTGAGTCTCAGGCAGCAGATGGCCTTCTGTTTCTTGTTTTCAGGTTGAAACCTTCAGCTGACTGTGGCCCCTTCCGAGGCCTGCCTTCCTTCATTCAGTCCATCTACAGCTGGATCGACACCCTGAGCAGAAGGTCTGGCTACCTGTGGGTCGTCTGGATCTACCAGAACCTCATTGGAAGTGTGCACTTCTTCTTCATCCTCACCCTCATCGTGCTGTGAGTGGGCTTCCCCGAGAAACTAAAGGGAGGAGAAGCCAAGAGCTCTCGGGGACCCTTTCATTGACAGGAGACTGTCCCGGGGGCGTTCATTTGGGAAACAAAGCAAGGGGTGCAGAGCAGTGAGTATAGGATGCTCTCAACTCCACCTGTAAAGAGAGAGTTTCCTGTAAAATGTTGTTTAACGTTCTCATAGCTAAGCTTTTTTCTTTTGATTGCTCTACAAAGAAAGTATTCTTATTTTCTTCCTTTTTGCTGGGGATATAGCTCAGTGGCAGAGTACTAGCCTAGCATGTGCACGACCCTGGGTTTAATCCTCAGTAATGGAGAAATAAGGAAACAAGAATATTAAAATACAGAGAATATTAAAATAAAATAAGAATATTTAAATATTAAAATAAAATAAGGAGAATATTAAAATAAAACATATTAAAATAAACATTTTTTAAAGAGTGAAAATATGTGAGAATTTTTAGAAAAATTCCTCTGCAGACTACAAAATATAAAACTGGCCCAGGTGTCACTGACATTTTAGAGTATTGCATTTTAATTTTTAAAAATATCCATTTCTGACTTCTTATGACGATTCATCAACACTGGGTTCGGTTTCCTGCATGGAAGAATTGGCTGGTCAACGTGCAGGGCTCTGTGTTTCACACCTTAGCTCCCACAGTATTAGACAGGGCTGCTCCTTGTCGGGAGACACGGGACGGGACTCAAGGACTCAGACTATTGGAGCCAGCCATGGCGTACAGAGCAGTGTCTGTGCTTTGTAGAGGAGAGCGACCAGTCAGAGACAGGACAGTTCCAAAACAGCTTCTACACTGCACAGTCTGATAGTGGAGGAAGAGGCTAGACGCCAGGTCTCCTGGCTTGCCTGGATGTCCCCTTCCCCCACTCACCAGCAGCAACTGTTACCAGCACTTTAGAATGGTAAGCTGGTCTCCACCAGGCTTCTTGCTCACTGGCTCTGCTGCTGGCTCTGCTTGTACTTCTGACACCAAATATGTGTGTGAAAAGGAAGCTTCCCTTAAACTAAGCACTCCTTCAACACCACTGGCACCAAGTTGGTAACCTACCCTTTCAATCAGTTCTGATCCTGGACCTGCATGGCATCACCCTCACAAGTTAGGGGCAGGGTCCTGCAAAGCCCAGTTTAGAAGCTGGATAGGGCACATCTGTAACCTCAACAGGTTAGGGGGGCAGGGACACGTGGATGATCCCTGGAGCTCAGTGGCCAGCCAGCCTACCAGCTCATGAGTACCCGGTTCAATGAGAGTCTGAAAAACAAAATGAGATGGAGTAATACAGCAGGATGCTAGACTTTTAACTCTGGCTTCCTTGCGTGCATTCACAGGAACACACACGCATGCACACACACAAACACACACACAACGCAGTTTCTCAGGTTCTACTAAACCTAACCAGGTATTTGAAAAAAAAAAAAAATTGGAGAAATGTGCATTGCTTCAAGTTTGAACAGCACTTGTGTAAATCACAGAATCTTGCTACATATTCAAATTGTGTTTTTAAAACGTGGATGCCTGGCCCTTGCCCAGAGAATGTATGCTTGCTTGAGCTAAGGACCAGCCATGATGTGGGGCTTGTTTCTACTCCCCAGGTGACTCCCTGTGCAGCCAGGTTGGGAAAATACTGTTCTAATACAGCGGTTCTCAACTTTCCTAATGACGGGACTCTTTAATACAGTTCCTCATGTTGTGACCCCCCCAACCATAAAATTATTTTCATTGCTGCTTCATAACTGTAATTTTGCTACTGCTACAAATCATAATGTAAATGTCTATGTTTTCCAATGATTTTTAGTTGACCCCTGTGGAAGGGGGTGGGGGTCATGACCCACAGGTTGAGAACCACTACTCTAAGGCACTTGGCCTGCTACCCTGTTTTGACTTTTCAGGGGCACACTTGGGTCAAAACCCATTTGCCAGCAAATATTCCAGTCCCTCTGTACCCTACTGAACATGGAGCTCAAAGCACTGTCACAATGTCTTATTGATGTAACTAACCGTCTTATTAAATAAGAAACACAGAAACAATGTAAAAGAGAAAGCCGAGAGGTCAGAGCTCAGAGCTAAAATCTCACCCTTCCGCCTGTGGTGTCCTAGCTTCCTGAAAAGAGGGCTACTTCCTGTCTGTTCGGTTTTTTTATAGTATGTTGTTCTGCCTTCTCATTGGTTGTAAACCCAAACACATGACTGCCTCGTCACTGTCTGAATGTACAGCCCCCTAGGTCTTAAAGGCATATGTCTCCAATGCTGGCTGTATCCCTGAACACACAGAGATCTATGGTATTAAAGGCGTGTGCCACCACCGCCACACTCTCGCTATGGCTCTAATAGGTCTGACCCCCGGACAACTTTATTTATTAACATACAATCAAAATCACATTTCAGTACAATTAGATTACCACCACAATGTCTGTCTGCCACTTTCTTCTCTTTCAGAATCATCACCTATCTCTACTGGCAGATCACAGAGGGGAGGAAGATCATGATCCGGCTGCTCCATGAACAGATCATTAACGTAAGGCTCTCCTGTACCCTCCCCTGTAATGACCCCTGCCCCCACTCTTCTCAACAGAGTTTAATAAAAATTTCCAAACATACTCCAAAATAGAGAGAATAAATAGTACAACGACTTTCCAGTTCCCATTGCCCAACGTGTGTGTGCGTGTACTTGTGTGTGCAGACACACATGTAAGTGTATGCACATCTGTGTTGAAGGCCAGAGGACAACCTTGGGTGTCATTCCTCAGACTCTGCCCGTATTTTTAAAAAGATAAGACAAGGTCTCTCATTGCCTGGAACTTGCCAAGAAGGTCTGGCAGTCTGGCCCATGAGCCCCAGAGACTGGCCTGTCTTCATTTCCTCCCCACTGGAATTACAAGCACGTGCCACAGGCATGTCTTTTTATATAGGTTCTAGACATGAAACCTGCTTGTGAGCACTTCACTGACAGACGTCACTTCAGCCACCATGGACATTCATATACTCTCATCTCATCCCTACAAATCTTTGTATTATCTTAAATACTCTTGAGGCTTATGAGTTAACAACTACCTCTCTCATCACTGTGACGCAATGCTTGACAGGAAGCGACTGAATGCAGGACGTCTTTATTTTAGCTCACCTGTCAGTCCATCACAGTAAGGAAGGCAGGGCAGAGTTCATTGGCAGGCGCATGAGGCAGAGACCAGTCACATGTTGGCAGATCAGGGGGGCAGAGAAGTTGGGCTAGAACCAGAAGCAGGTACCACCTCCAAGGCCCACCCCTGGAAGCCTACTTCTGCTGGTTAGACCACAGTCCTGCCGGTTCCATGACCACCTGAGAGAGTACCGTTCCTGGGCGCAGTTCTTTGGGGAAGTCCAGTTGGTGAGTGTAGAAGTGATGAGGGAAATAGAGGGTGAACTTGAAGCAGAAGCCACAGAAATATTAGTGTGAGCAGTAGTTACACAGTGGTGGTGGTTGGGGTAATTACTACAAGCAGCATGTTAAAGTCAGGGGCTCACTTTCCAAGGATGGTTTTCTCATCTGTGGATGATGCCCTCGGAGTGACAGCTAATGTTTTCCTTTGCCATTCATTGTTGAACCAATAAAGTCAGTAAACTTTGAAAAAAAAATGTCAGGGGTTCACAGTTTAAGGGGTTTAAGGAGAAACAGGCATGAAGTTGGGACAACCATGCCTGTGTGACGCTGGGGTGACAGTACCTGTATGGAGGAGACAGGGATGCTCACCTGGCTCCCCACACAGGTAGAGTAGTTCATGCCTTCCTGCTGTAGGGTTCATGAGGAAGTGATCCGGCCTCCTGGGAGAAGGGATGTTCCCTCTGTTTTCCTTTGAACTGCTGAATCACAGATCTCAGCCAACACAGATAACCTCAAACCTTTTTAATTATTATTAAATTTTGTGTGTGTGTGTGTGTGTGTGTGTGTGTGCGTGCGTGCGTGCGTGCATGCGTGCGTGTGTGTGTGTGTGTGTGTGTGTGTGTGTGTGTGTGTGTGGTGAATGTAGGCATGTGTGTCCTTTATCATGTGTAGGACAATAGAGGGCAACTTGCAGGACTCAATTCTCTCTCCTCCTGCCATGGGTTCCAAGAATGAAACTCGGGTCGTCTTCCGGCCTTTGTAGCAAACACTTTTATTTGCTGAGCCGTCTCTCCTGCCCACATATAACTCTGATGGCTGAAGCATTGTTGACGTCCTTAGGAGTGGAGCTCTAAGCTTTGGCGTCTCAGTAGGAGGACTGGGAAGACCCAGGCAAGACTAGTTCATAGAACAAGGGACAGGGAGCTTGCAGGTAGGGCTTCTGGAGGTCCTGCGTTCTAAGCCTTCAGACAGTAGCATGGAAGTTGTGTCTACAATCAAGCTAACAAAGGCACTACTCCAGCCTACTGGGGACGGAGGACGGGGGTCACTTAGAGGAACCTATGGCAATGCAGGAGAATTCTGGGGCTCATTGTCTTTGCTCTGAAATGTTTCTTCTCTTTCATCAGAAGAAAACATAGCGGACATCTCCTCTGGACTAGTGCCCCCCCTTTTTATGCATGCCTTCTGCACCCTGCACTAGTATGCAGCTTCCCTGCCTTACTTTTATTTTTCCTTCTTGGCAGGAGGGCAAAGATAAGATGTTCCTGATAGAAAAGTTGACCAAGCTACAGGATATGGAGAAGAGAGCCAACCCCAATGCACTTATCCTGGAAAGGAGAGAGGTGGAGGTGAGGCCACAGCTACCTTGGGGCCAGAGAACAAACTCTCATGTTCTTATGACAAGTGTATTGGAAAGCAGACACTTTCTAGGGTTTTTTGTTTATTTGTTTGTTTGTTTATTGGTTTCTGTACAACAGGGTCTTGCTGTATAGCCCAGGCTGGCTCCTGTTCTAGCCTCTTGAATTCTGGGATTACAGGTGTACTTAACTCCTCCTGGCTATGAGCCTTCACTTTTCTGTCTAAGCATTGCTGTACTTTTAATTAAAAGGAAAAAAATCATTGTTCACTTAACACCTGCATGCCTGGCTGTGGTCCAGATGTTGTGTTGCTGTGAACTAAAGAACATTCTGCCCTCATGGAGTTCACACTTGTTTTAAATCACCCAGTAATACACAAGTGTATCCCACTGAATAGTTAACACTATTTTTCCAGATCTTTCCCTAAGAAATCAACAGTCACACCTGCATCTCCCCAGACTTTGATGAACGGATTATGAAAGTAGGGCTTTCATAATTTTATAACCATAGCATAATATCCAAATAATATCATAGCTTTCTTCTTACTGAACATTGTATCCTGACCATGGTTCCTTTCTGGATATGTTTGGACATTTGAGTTTGGGGGCTTTTTAAATACTAAAGATGGTATTGAATGAAACATTGTATTAAAAACTGTAGTCAGTGATCAATACATTAATAGTCATTATTTTGTGGTGCTGTGGAAGGAAACCAGAGCCTTGTGCATGCCAGGCAAGTGGTCTACTTCTGAACCACACTGCTAGTCCTATTTATTATAAGTATTTTATGTAATTCTGCTCCAAGGACATGTACATCTGCCCTCATAACATGTTGTTAATAGGTATTCTTTAATGAAGTTCATAGAAAGTTGTGGGTTTTTTTTTGCCAATTTCATTGGTCTCCTGAAACACACCAGTAAAAGATAAACTCTCCTTAACTCAGAACATTGACAACATAATTTGCTATCTGTGTAAAGTAATGCTGTCAGTGTTGCCCATCTCAAATCCCCAGAAGCCAGGTACCTCTGTCACCCCAGGCACTAGCATATTACCTGGCATGTCAGAAATGCTCACTAAATATCCATGGAATGAATGCAATATCTGTTGCTAAAAAGCTAGACATGCTGGGTATTTCTGTGGCTGACTCTTGGTCTCAACCATTACCCCTTCATTTTAAAACAGTGGTGGGCTCACAGATTGTACCAACTGTGAAACACACCCAGCGTTTGCATCCCTCCCTCCGGTGACACGGCTGTATGTTTTCTTCATTTTCAGCAACAAAGCCCTTTGCATGTGGAGGAACTCAATGCTGCTCCTGGTGCGTACCAGAACTGCCAGAGACAGAGGCGTGCGGTGACGTAGCCCAAGGTGGAGGGCGTTCAGTCGCTCTTCAGCTGCAAGCCTGACCTCAGATGAACTTGCTTTTGGTCTGGTCTACTGCAGAAGCTCACGGTGTCACTAGAACCTGGTTTCTGTCTGTTCAGGTCACATGTTAGCTCTTTACACAAACAACCACCTTGTAATGATGGCCAAACAGCATTCGCCAACACCGCACATCTCTTCAGGTTCCATCTAGTGAGAAAGAGTCAGGGAATCTAGAATTTTCACATCAGCTTCACTCAGTCTGATGTGTTCCTTCACAAACTCATTTCTGTGACCATGAAAATATGACAGTACCTATCATACTGAACCAAGCCACGTGCTTCAGCTACGGTACTGATGGTATAACCGTACAGATCACAGGAACTGAGAGCAGGTAGTTCTGCCTCCCAGGTCAGCGGCTGAAGCCAGGAGAATGGGTGCTGGGGAGGGAACAAAGAAGCCTACTCACTTCTTTAGACTAGTTATTTGATATTTGTGTGTGTGCATGCGTGCGTGCGTGTGTGTGTGCGTGTGTGTGTGTGTGTGTGTGTGTGTGTGTGTGTGTGTGTGTGTGAGTGCCTGTGTGTGTACAAGGAGGCCAGAAGAGGGTGCTGAGTATCCTCCATCACTCTGCCTATTTCTCTGAGGCAGGAGCTCTCCCTGAACCTGGTTCTAGTGTCTTCTTGGCTAGTCTGGAAGCCGGCAAACTTCAGTGATCCTCCTGCCTCTGTCCCCATTCTATCAGGGTTTACAAACATGTGTGGGATACCTGGCTTGGTACATAGGTTCTGGGATTCCACAACAAGCACTCTGACCACTGAGCCACCTCTCCAATCCTACACTTGTTTTTTAAATAGAATTTACTGACAACAGCCAATAATGGGAGGTCAAGGGGAGAGTTTAGAAACTGAAAAAGGAGGCAGGAAGAAAGGCTTGAGAAATGCTGGGCTCTTTCTGGCCACATCGATCTTCCCCTTGAGGAGATGGGACTGTGTGTGTCTGCATTGACTTCTCTTTCCTATGTCAAACCCAGACCTGCGGTTGAGACGATCAGCGCAAGATGAGAATCTGGAAGTCTGATGACCGTTGAGTGCTGTGGCAGCCGATGCCGGTCAAAAGGGGGAAAGAAGATAAAAAATGAGACAACCTCCATGACAGCTGGGCCTCGGGAGCTTCCCAGGGGTGGAATCCAAGCCCGAGGCCAAGAGGAACCTCACCCACCATGCAAATGGCTCTGTGAAAGAGGGCACACTTTACTTCTCTTCCAACCCAGATTGCTGATTTTTTCCAAAACAAAGTACTTGGAATTTTCCAATTAAAACTGTTAAAACATTGGAATTATCCCACAAATAGCTGGGAAGAGGGAACCTGGAAATGTTGCATTTTATCTTTAATTTTAAACTATTTAATTTTAAAATATATGTCTGCATGATGGATCCTTTAAGAATCTCTCTTCCCAGACCTGGCAATGGTTTAGAAACTGGTGCTAAGAAAAGTTGTCCATAATGAATAAAAATGTGATCCTTAATCCGGGATGCAAAAACCTCTGAACCGTGTGACTTGCATTTGCTCTGGCTTTGAACTGGAAACAGCCCCATGTTATCCAAAGCTGAAATGTAATGAAAGGTCTTGTGGCTGAACTTCATGTCTTTACTGAGTATTAGAGTCTTGGGGTCGGACCAGAAATAGGGGAGGTGGAAGAAAAGAACGAGACTCTGTCCCTGTGCATGGTCATTGTCGTGGTTTGAATCTGAAGTGTCCTCTGCAGGCTTGTGTTTTGAATGCTTGTTCCCTGGCTGGTGAGACTATTTGAGGAGGCTGTGGGACTTTTAGGAGGTAGACCCTTGATGGAGAAAGCAGGCTATTAGAGGCAGACCGGCCTTTCAAGGATATTCCTGGCCCCTACTTCCTCCTTTACTCTTCTTCTTGGTCAGCCATGATGTGAACATTTGCCACACCCTCCTGCTGCCACAGACCACAAACTGCAATGTCTTACCAAAGCCATCCTTACCACGATGGACTAAAACTATAAACCAAAATAGATAATTCCCTAAAGTGCTTCTGTCAGGCATTCTGTTTCAGCAAAGCTGTAGCACGAATCTAAAATGGTCTTATTAATAAAAGCAAACCCGGGAGCCAGGTGCTGGGGTAAATTCTGAAAGATCAGAGAGACACAACAAGCCATATCCAACCTCACCTTGCTAATTTCTCAGCTGATCTTGTTTCCTCAAACTGGAAGCTTCTGAATCTCATCCGAATGGATCTCAGCTGAACTGCTGCTAAAAGCCTAAAAGCTTAAAAAGCCTAAAAAGCCTCTAGTTCCTGGTCCTCACACCTTATATACCTTTCTGTTTCCTGCTATCACTTCCTGGGATTAAAGGCATGTGTCTTTTCCAAGCAAGACATAAGATCTCAAGTCCTGGGATTAAAGGTGTGTGCCACCATGCCTGGCTTCTATGTCTATCTAGTGGCTGTTCTGTTCTCTGACCCCAGATAAGATAATAAACTTTATTAGGGTGCCCAATATATTGGGGGACACAATATCACCACAGAAAGCCAACACGATACAGCTATTGGAGTCTTGCAAGCCAAACAAGAAATCAGGGGTGACACATAGAATCTGCGTGTGCACATGAGATGAGTATGTACATGAGTGTGGAGAAGTTTTTGCAAATCTGCCGAATGATTCAGAAGGCATGTAACTGTCCTTAAAACTGGAGGCTGCACTAGGCCCGTTCCCGAAGGGCCACCCCTTCCCAACAGTGCAGGACTGAGGACCAGGCCTTGAAACGTGTGTCCTGGAGTGGGGAGACACCTACCCAATCACTGCACTTCCAACCCAAAGGCTGGAGAACCGTGGCTTAAGACTGGAAACAGCTTCTTTTGAATCTCTGCAGGGTCTCATCCCTTAGTGGCTGCAGCACACACCCACTTCATGTCTTAGGAGGCAATGATTTATGGTAAAGTTCAGCTATAAAAGGAGAAGCTAGCCGGGCAGTGGTGGCACACGCCTTTAATCCCAGCACTTGGGAGGCAGAGCCAGGTGGATCTCTGTGAGTTCAAGGCCAGCCTGGTCTACAGAGCAAGTTCCAGAACAGGCTCCAGAGAAACCCTGTCTCAAAAAAATTTTCTTTAAAAAAGGAGAAGCTAAGATAGTCTACAACTTGTCTTTATAATCTTTGACTCGAAGACACGTGGAAAGAATTGAACGCATTAGTGTAGTGGCAGGGAGCACGGACATCTCCCTGAATTCTCACAGCTAGAGCTTCTGCATGGCATTTAAGTGAGACAGATGGGGACGGGGTGCCCCAGCGCCCTCGTTCTGCTCGCGATTTCACCTGTGTACCAGAGCAAGGCTTTATTCCCATGTCGTGTAACGGCGCCCCATGCCACCCATGCTGTAGCTTTTGCCTTTAGTCACCAGGGTTCTAGGTTGTGGGTGGGGTCCTAGAGCTGGCACAGGGCTTCATGTCTGAGGTCCACACTCTGAGCCATCTGTTAGAGCCCTTCCGCTCCCCTCCCTTATTCGTTCCCTTCTTAAGCGGTATGACACCTCACTGTTTTGGGGGGAACATTCCACAGCTCATTTGAACCTTGTATTATCTCTGTGGCACAATGAGGTAGGGCAAATTGTGTGACTACCATTTGGCATGTGATGGGAACTCACACTGGTTTTGATTTGCATGCAGCCTCATGGCTAGCTAGGGACAGAACTGAGGATGGCATTGGCTACCCGCATCCCCACATCCTTGCCAACACCTGTCATTTGTTTTCCTGGTGATAGCTATGCCAATGGGCGAGACGGAATCACAAGACAATTTTAGTTTGTACTTCCCTGATGGTGAAGGATGTTAAACAATTTTTTTTTCAAATATTTATTTGCATTTCCCCCTTTGAGGGCCATCCATTAGCCCATTTACTGGCTAATGGATTTGTGTGTGTGTGTGTGTGTGTGTGTGTGTGTGTGTGTTTCTGTGTTTGTGTCTGTGTGTGGGGGGGGATTTTTTTTTTTTTATAGATTCCAGCTATTAACCCTGGCCAGATGTTTCTCTATTGATTTCTCTATCTTGGTCCCTCTGTTGAGAATTAATTGATGATATAAATGTGAATCTATTTTGGGAAAACATTCCATATCAATTTAAATATTTTTTCCTCTTGTTATTTTTGATAGTATAGCATTGTACTGATTGAAATTCATATTTTAATTTATTTGCAGTGTTGGGGAATGCATGCTGGGCAAGTATATGATCACTGAGCTGTCTAGCAGCCCTTTAGCACTATTTGAAGAGGTATTTAGAGCTCTTTATATTTATTCTTGCAGTTCTGACAAATCCCCCCTTGCCCTTCTCACCAGCTAAGGGGAGATCAGGCATTGGTCTGCTCTCTTGTTATCTCCTGCCCTTTGTCAGGGCAGTTAAGTTACCTATGTGTAACACAAATCTTAAAAGGTCTTATTAATAAAAAAAAAAAACATGGAGCCAAATACATGGGTGAAAGCTGAAAGATCAGAGAAACAGAACCAGCTACATCCAACTTCACCTTGCCAATTCCTCAGCTGGTCTTGTTTTCTCAGACTGAAAGCCTCTGAGTCCTCACCCAAATGGCTCTCAGTTGAACTGCTGCTAAAAGCTAAAAGCTTAACAGACTCTAGTTCCTTGTTTTCACACCTTGTGCTTTTCTGTTTCCTGCCATCACTTCCTGGGATTAAAGGTGTGTGTCACCATGCCTGGCTGTTTCCAGTGTGGCTTTGAACTCACAGAGGTCTGGATGGATCTCTGCCTCTGGAATGCTAGGATTAAAGGTGTGTGTGCCACCATTTTCTGGCCTCTATGTCTATCTAGCAGCTGTTCTGTTCTCTGACCCCAGATAAGTTTATTAAGGTATACAAAATATTGGGGACACAATATCACCACACCCATGTCTTCTCCATTTTTAGCACAGCTTCCTACTCCCCTTCCTGAGTGCTAAGGTTGCAGGTCTACACCACCATGCCTGGTTTATGCATTCCTGGGGTTGAACCCAGGGTTTCCTGCATGCCTGGCATACACTGTACCAACTGAGCCACATCTCCAGTCTTGGGCATGCTGAGATGTCAAAAGGCGTCTCAGGCACCTTTCCTAGTGTTAAGCTGGTTGAACATGGTCAGGGCCTTGGATTTTCTGTTAACATGTCAGGATATTGCCACAGTCAATGGTACAGGAATAACTGCCAGCACTTTGATTACTGTGCTGTCCCTGATTGAAGCACTTTAGGTATGGTCATTTAACCAGCTCACTGGCTTTATGAAGCAGGAATTACCCCCACTTTACAGAAGAGGGATCTGAAGTCCAGGAGGTGTGCCACTTGCCAGGGTCATGCACAGCCTAAGTGACTGAACTGGGAGGCACACCCAGTCTGCTCCAGCACATAAGCTTCACCATAAAGCCAATGAGACAGCACACAGTAACAGAGGGCTGCGCTGGGGGCCTGTATGTACTACCACCCATTAATATGTATTAAGTCTCCAAAACATTTCTGCAAGTAACAAATTGTACACCCATAACTGACCTCCATATCTCTGCCATCTCTTCGGCTAGCTCTTATTTTCTTCATGTATTTTATACTCTTAACGTATGTTCTTTTTTACATATGTGTATATCATGTGAGTGCTTATGCATGTTCACATATGAATGGGCACAAGTGTGAGTGGGGGTACACGTACACATGTGCGTGCATTCAAGTAGAGACGGGAAGTTGATATCTTCCCCCATCCCTTTCCACCTTATATATTGGGCCAGGGTCTCTCCCCAGACCTGGAGCTCACCCCTTTGGCTTGTCTACCTAGCCAGCTTGCCCTGGGGATTTCCCATCTGGGATTGCTAGCAGGCCCTCACACCCACCCAGCTTTTATGTGGGTTCTGGGAATCCATCTCCCTCCTTCTACTCACTTTCAACCAGCATTCCTGGGCTGCATGCAGTAAAGAGACAACATTGATTTGGAGTTGGAGGTCTTAATTTCTGGGGTCCTGTTTGTCCCTTGTCAGGTCAGTGATCTTAGCAAGTTCTTTGTCATCCCTCATCCTCTTCCAGTCCCTCGCCTTATAGAGAGAATGGTAACAGAACCCACTGTGTCTGGCTTGTCTGGGAATCAAACGAGACAATGAAATGCTTCGAAACTTCTAATCTGAGAGCTGTAGGAGAAAGATTAGAATTCAGAGTCGAAAGACCCTGACTCCTGGCTTCTCTGGAAGTGTGGCAGAGATGGTGGCAAAGAAGCACTGTGCTGGAGCTGGGGGTTGGGAGGCTCACCCAGGCTGGAGAGCCTGGATCCCAGCCGTGATGGCCTTTGTCCTGAGTGCATTGTTTCTTTGGTACAATCATAAGTTATTACAAGCCATGGCCCTTCTTAGGGAACCAAATGAAAAAAATCATCAGGCCAGATTTCAGAGACTTACACAGAGGAGAACTTGACGGAGAGGAAGAGTGTGTTCAGAGGCAGATTTCCCACTCTCTCACGGCACAGCCCGTCTTTACTATATTGTCTATACTATGGGCTGCTTGGGGTTGTTCAGTTTATTTATAGATTGGCTGGAGTCAAGGTCTCACATTTCTCAGGCTGGTCATGAACTTACTGTGTAGCCGAGAATGCTTTTGAACTTCGGAACCTTCTGCTCCACTCCTTGAGCACTGGGATTACAGGTATGCACCCCCATGCCTGGTTATACATTGCTGGGGTGGAACCCAGATTTTCCTGCATGCTGGACAAGCACTCTACCAACTGAGCTTACATCCCCAGTCAGTCCTGTGAAATGTTTCAGATGCTGGGATATGAAACAGAGAGGACTCCTGGTAACTCTCTCAGGTGAGGAGGGAGGGGGGCATGGTGAGCTGGTTAGAAAGTGCTGAGTGAGGAGTATAATAAGATCTAGTCTTGGGTGGACTGACGGAAATGGTATCAAGCTGGGGTAAGGGTGGGGCTCCTGCCATAAAAGTCTTAGTTCTAGTAATGGAAGTTTGTTTCTGGTGAGGGAGACGGGGAAATAAGACATCATCAACGACAAGACAAAGCCAGACACATCGGTTTATGGCTGCAATTCCACCATTCCGGAAGCTGAAGCAGCTGGTCCACATGACTTGGAGTCCAGACTGGGCTACAGAAGAATGGCAAGACCATGGTAGGTGTATAGAGGAGATGTGTCCATGGTTCTGTGGAGACACACACTTAGGGACACATCCACACAAATTCAGAGAGTCCTGAGCAGGGAGGTATACTGCACTCAGTGTCGGAATTTATGATTTATCAGATGTTAATTTCTTCCTAATTTAGTTCATTAGTTTTGTACTCTGGTAATTTTCAACAAAAATAATGTTGTAATCCTGAAGGGACGACAGTGGGAAAAATGCCAAGTAAGGCTGGATTGTCCTCTGTAGCCTCAAATTTAAGGGCAACAATTGTAGCTAATACACAGCACTGCCTTTTAATAAGAATCAATTGTCTGGCCGGGCGGTGGTGGCGCACGCCTTTAATCCCAGCACTCGGGAGGCAGAGGCAGGCAGATCTCTGTGAGTTTGAGGCCAGCCTGGGCTACCAAGTGAGTACCAGGAAAAGGCGCAAAGCTACACAGAGAAACCCTGTCTCAAAAAACAAAACAAAACAAAACAAAAGAATCAATTGTCTGGTTTTTCCACTGACTTTCACTTTTTGCATCCTAAAGATATTTTTATAATTTACTTTGGTTTAAAATAACAGCCCTGCATCAAGAAGTCAGTAGATGATATCTTTAAGATGAATTAAATGCTACTCAAAGCATTTCAACCTTTCAAACAAATGTCTTTAAGTGAATGCTGGTAATTGGTATTTTGTTTTTCTTTTCTCATTAAAGGGTTTTTTCTTTTTCTTTTTGCAACACCCTTTCTTCTAACAGCAAGAGGAATACAAACCTCAGCAAGGTTACAGTCAATACCTGAAGAGAAAACTCTGCACTCATAACCACATGCTGATCGTTTAAAACATCCAATTTTTTTTTTCTTTTTTGGTTTTTCAAGACAGGGTTTCTCTCTGTAGCTTTGGAGCCTGTCCTAAAACTCACTCTGTAGCCCAGGCTGGCCTCAAACTCACAGAGATTCTCCTGCCTCTGCCTCACGAGTGCTGGGATTAAAGGCGTGAGCCACCACTGCCTGGCCCAAGATTTTTTTCTCCCCAATCTGTCTGTGGTCTCTCTCAACTCATGCTTTGCACTACCAACAAGTTCAAAGTTAAGACTGTACAACTTACACAAAGCCTAGTGATATAACAGTTCTGAATAGTTTATCTAATTAATCTTTATCAATAAAAGATCAGGAGTCAGATATCAGGATAAGAACCTGAAAGATCAGAGAAGGCACCAGTGACCTTCTACCTCTTCCGTTCCTTCCTCCAAAAGGGCTGAGATCCCCACTGAGCCCTGCCTTACTACTTCCTCAGTCCTCCAAAACCTGTATGGCTAATTTTGGTCAGCTAGTGGCTAACTCTGATTCAAAGCAAACTTTATTGTCAGAATGCAGTCAAAATATCACACATTTCCCCCTTTTTGTCTAAATAAAAAGCAAAGGTTTTAACTCTAACATAGTAAAACTATATTCAGTAACTATATACAAATTTATACAGGTAAGAATTGTATTAACAACATATATTCCATTTGCATTTGTCAAATTCAGAGAAAATATTCTATTATCTATCCTATCTTGGTGAGTCCAAAGTATTGTACATAATTCACTTTTTATCCTAAATTGTATTACCAACCAAAAACTATCTTTTTATGTCTTTCAACCTTATACGCTTTACGCCTCTTTTGTGAGTTTTTCTGAATTTGGTAACAAGGAAAACTATAACTATCATGTTTTCAACTTCATCAGAGACCTGAGAAGGATATAATATTACCTGAGCAAATAGGAAGTGCACAAAGCAAACAACTTCCAAAACTAAGAAATGACAGAAACAGCTAGCAGCCTGGACAGTCATCCAAGATTCCTCTGCAATGTTGGGACATCCATCTTTGGCCTATATGCCTAGAACATCTGACAGACGTTTCTATGAAACAGGAATTTTTGAAAGACTGTTCCACCTTGTCTTGGCAAAGTTCAGCAGTCACTTTCTTTTGTGTCCTGCTTGTCCAACCTGGACAGCACACTCTCATCAGTTGAGGCAAGGGCATTTTCTTGTCTAGTGTCTAACTTTTGCCACAAAGAAAGTAAACTCCATATGGAGTTTCTTTGATGCCCATCATCTTTTTAGTAGATTGGTGCTACAAGGAGCAGACATGTCTCATTGTCATAAAAAAACCCTTATATTATTAAAACATCTTAAATGCCATGTTCTATAGATCTTTGAAGTGTTTGAAGACCACCTGTCTATCTAAAATATATTTCTATTTGACATTGAAAACGTGCCTAACCTGACTACAAGTTTGACTGTGATAGATGACTAACTACTAACCTGCATTTCTTTATGATCCTAGTTTGTAATAACTTTCAAAGACTAGAAATTTACATTACATTGTTAAATGAGTTGCATAGGTACAATATCTTAAACAAGAGTTGAAACGTATGTGCAGTATGTTCTAACAAAAATAACCTTAAATTTGTATCAATATAAAAAAATCTAAAGAGTAGAAACATATATACAGTATAACAAAAATAACTTCAAATTTGTATTAATATATAAAAATCCATACCAATGTAAAATATTTAAGACCAGTAGTTGCTTTTTTGATTTAAAAGTAGATCCAATAATTTACCCTTTTATCCTATCATTTCTATACCCCCCTTTTTGCTTTTCAGAACAAGATCCATGAATCTAATCGCCTATGTTCAGCTTTTTCCCTGACCATTACCAATAACAACTTGTATCCAACCCCCCTTAACAATGACAAATGTCCATAACCCATTGAATGATCAAAAACTGCCCACCCCACCTCTTGAGAATGTAAGCTTCATGTTCTTTAGATTGTTTCCTGTTGTCTGGGGTGGGGGGTGGGGTGGGAGGCAACAGCATCTCTAGGGGACCCTGAGAAAATTGCAATAGTAGGCAAGTTCTGGGAGAGCTAGCTGTATCATTTGTTCCCAGTCTCTGTGTTTTGGGAAAGTGTAGGGCTTATCTGAAGTCCTGGTTGGTGTAGTGCATGAGGCTGGACTATCTGAGCTAGCCATCTTGAAACTGTCCTGAGTAGTTTGTAGTCCAAAGCTGACCTTTGGGTGATGTTTGTCAGCTTAGTGGTATTACAACAATCCAGGTAGAATCGTTGTTATGGGGCCCCATCATCATTTCGGAGACTTCAAAGGTCACTGTTAGAAATGGTCATGGTTCACTGCAGAAAAAAAAAAATTTTTTTAATGTCATTTGCAGCAGATCTCAGAAAGGTTAAAGGACCACAATTTGTTAAGTATATCCAGAGTACAGAAATTTAATTCCCAGTTACCTGATAGAGACTCAAACCCAAAATCATGCACAAGAAGCTAGCTTAAGCATTTTTCCTGAATTAGTATTCTATATAATCATTAGTATCACCACAGAAAGTATAAATATATATTTATATATTAGTCTTATAAATTTCAAGATAATATTTATACCTTAAGTAAAGTTTTCAAGAGTCAAAATAAAACCAAAGGATTATGAGATTAGTGACAGTAGAATAGTGCCTTAATTTTGTTTTGTTTTGTTTTTCTGTCCCATATCAGGTGGCTTTTCTGACACAAGACTGAGATTTTGGCTTTTCCTTTAACAAGCATGCTTGGATTTAGAGAAGGAGAGAGCGATGCTCCAATTTCAAAGCCAGCTTTAATTTGTAGTTGAACTGGGACTACAAAAGGACCATTTGATTTATATGTCTATAGAGAAGAGCAGAATCAAACATTTGGGAAGGATTATGAAATTTTAGCCTGTTGGAAATGTGATATAACAATAGGCCAATTTACTTTTCCTTAGGACATTTTTTTTCTGGATGTGTGTCTTAGGGGGCCACTCTGGGTCCAACAGTAAGTAGCTCTTGGTTTAATTGGAGCTGGCAGATTCTGTGTCTCAGGAAGCCACTGTTGGTCCAATCAGAGCTGGCAGATTCTGTGTCTCAGGAAGCCACTGTTGGTCCAATCAGAGCTGGCAGATTCTGTGTCTCAGGAAGCCACTGTTGGTCCAATCAGAGCTGGCAGACTTTGTGTCTCAGGAAGCCACTGAGGTTGCAAGGGGATGGGTGGGTTCCGGGTACAGTGTGGGTCTGGTAGGTTGCAGGGTCCAATGGGAGGTTTTGGTGGGGGAGCCTGCCCGAAGGAGTCTTTTCTCCTAGCTGGCAACTGGAGCAGCTGTGGGTGGGGGTTTGGAGTATAGATTTTTAAGGGATATCCCTATGAGTCTCTGGATTTCCTCACTGTTGGTTATTATGTCCCTATTTTTATTCTCAATTTTGTTAACTTGGATACTCTATCTGTGGTGGTTTAAATAGGTATAGCTCCCATACGCTCACATGTTTGAATGCTTACCTGTAGGGAGTAGCACAATACGTAGTGTGACCTTGCTTAAATAGGCATGAACCTTGTTGGAGGAAGTGTGTCACTGTGGGGGTGGGCTTTGGGGGCTCATATATGCTCAAGCCACGCCGAGTACACGGTTCTTTCTTCTGTTGCATATTGATCACGATGTAGAATTCTCAGCCACCTGTGCAGCACCATGTCTGCCTGCTCACCACCATGTCCTGCCCCGACAACGGACTAAACCTCTGAAACCGTAACCCAGCCTCTACTAAATGTTCTCCTGTACTAAAGTTGCAGTGGTCATGGTGTCTCTTCACAGCAATAGAAACCCTATGACTATCTCCACCTTTTAGTTAATTTGGATAAGAGTTTGTCAATCTTATTGATTTTCCTCAAAGAATGAACTCTTTGTTTCATTGATTCTTTGTATGTTTGTTTGTCTCTGTTTTATTGATTTCAGTCCCGAGTTTGGTTATTTCTTGCCATCTATTCCTTTTGGGTGTGATTTCTTCTTTTGGTTCTAGAGCTTTCAGGTGTGATATTAAGTTACTGAAGAGCCCAGGAATATGAAAAAATGTGCACTTATAGCTTTTATGCATATTTCTGAGTGTATTAGGACTGATAGCTGCTTTGAACCTTTACTCTGCATTCTCCCAGGAAAGGGAAAGGCAATTTAAACAAACCCATGACTATGTGTAATCAGAAGTCATAAATCCTGGATCCCCTTGTGATCTTAGAGGTGCCCTGAGGGTGCTAGCTCAAGTCCCTAAACTCTGAGATGCCAAGACGCTGTAAATCCTGATATGTACTCTCTGCCCTATGTGTAACCTTTGGCTATAAAAAGGAGCTTGTAGCCCTTTCTCGAGGCTAATTATGTAGCCCTAACTAGTTAGAGGGTTTTTCCCCCTGCAGTGTTTTTGAATAAAGTTGCTTCTGGTTAATAGACTTCAGTGGTCTGCTTCCCATTATTTGCACAATTCCAGCACAGTTACTAGTATGAGATCTAGTTTTAGGGTTTTTTGTTTGTTTGTTTGGCTGGTTGGTTTTTTTTGTTTGTTTGTTTGGTTTTTGAGACAGGGTTTCTCTGTATAGTCCTGGCTGTCCTGGATCTTGCTCTGTAGACCAGGCTGGCCTTGAACTCCAAGATCTGCTTGCCTCTCCCTCCCACCAGAGGAGAGAGATGGCTCAGCAGTTAAGAGCACTAACTGATGTTCCAGAAGACCCGGTTCAATTCCTAGCACCCACATGAATGCACCTGGCCGATCGGGCCCAAAAAGCTGCCATATGATCTTTCGCCCTGCTTCTGCCTGCAAGGTGAATTTTCTCCTGGTCAGATCAGAGGACTACTTCCGCTGTCCACTCTGTTCTGTATTCATGAGTGTATTTCCTCAGTTTGTATCTTAATAAATCCCCATTATCCATTAAATAGACTCACGTGGATTGATCTTAATAAGTGGTGTCCAATGAGTGCTAAGATTAAAGGTGTATACCACCTCTGCCCAGCCATTTTTGTTTTGTTTTTTATGTAGGCACTTAATAGTATGAATTTGCCTCTTAGAACTGCTGCCATTGAGAAGTCAGCTGTTACTCTAATAGGTCTACATTTATGTGTTATTTGGTCTTTTTCTCTCACATCTTTTATTATTCTTTCTTTGTTATGTACATTTAGTGTTTTGATTATTATGTGCTAAGAAGAATTTCTTTTCTGGTCCAGTCTATTTGGTGTTCTGTATGTTTCTTGTACCTTGATAGGCTTCTCCTTTAGGTTAGAGAAAATTTCTTCTCTGATTTTGTTGAAAATATTTTCTGTGCCTTTGACCTGGGTTTCTTCTCCTTCTTCTTCTATTCCTATTATTCTTAGATTTTTGTCTTAGATTTTCATAGTGTCCCAAATTTCCTGGGTGTGCCAGGATTTATTTATTTGTTTGTTTTTTTAGATTTAACGTTTTCTGTGACTGAGGTATCCATTTCTTCTATTGTGTCTTCACTGAGATTCTCTCTTCTGTCTCTTGTATTCTGTTGGTGAGGCTTGCCTCTGAGGTTCCTGTTTTGAGTTCCTAAATGGTTCATTTCCAGAGCTCCCTCAGTTTGAGTGTCTTTATTGATTCTATTTCCACTCTATTTCAGATGTTGGACTGTTATATTCATTTCTTTCCACTGTGTTTTTCATAGATTTATTTAGGGGATTTATTCATTTTCTCTTTAAGGATTCTATCATCATAGGTCCTTGTCTTGTGCTTCAGCTAGGCTGCGTTTCTCAGGACTACTGTAGCAGGGTTGCTGGCTATAGGAGAGACATGCTGTCCTGGCTGTAACTGATTGTGGTTTGTTGCTGGCATCTAGGCATCTGGGTTGGGGATGAGTAGTAAGAGACTCAACAGAGCCATTGTATCCAGCACGATGTCAGCTAGACTTTGACATAACCTTTTGTAAATAGTCAGTGACTGTTATCTAAGGTTTATGGAGTTACTTTTCCTGGATTCCCAGAGCCTTTGCATAACTTAGAGACACACCTTGCAGCCTGGAAGTCTCTTATGGCTGAGACTTGCTTAGGTAATAGTTCCTTCAGACAACTCCTAGATCATAACAGAGGTTTTTGGTATTTGGAGATTGACTTGCTAAAAGTACCTTTTGTGTAACAATAAAGAGGCTTCTGCAAAGCAGTTCAGAGTTTAGTCCATTAGAAGCTGATCCACCCTGCTGCTTTTGCTAAAGCTTATCACATTCTGCAGTCTCTTTCTTCAGAACACAGGGATGTTTGTAATTCGAGGTGCTGATATCTGGTTTTGTCTTTGTTGGGTGGGTGTTTTGTTCCTTGGTTTCTGTTGCCCTCTTTGGTTCTTAGGAGGGTGTGGTGGCTGTGTGTTGCCTGATAGGAAATTCTTTTGGGACCCTGTTAGATGTGGCCACTGAAGGTCCTGGGTTAAAATGTGTTTTCTATGTATTGGGAGCTAACGTTAGGAACAGGGATGGTCTGGGGTGGGGGCTAAGGGGTAGCAGGAAGACAAAAGCAGAGTGTTCCACCAAGATTTGCTTAGTCCTCTGGAATGGGGCAGAGAGTGAGGAGAAGCCACATGAAGGGATAAGACTCGGAGATCAGATTTGGAGGAGAGGAGGCAGACGTGAAGATCTGCAGTTAGCTTACCTGCTTCCCTGGCCAGGTTGGCCTGTAGGTTCCCAAGAAACTGGACTCAACTCTTACACAGACATTGTGCTATACTTGTGAATCTCTCATGAGAGAAGATAGAAAATAAGCTAAAGCAGGATGTGAATGGTTTGGAATTAGATCATCAGAGCAACTGCAACCAATAAAGATGTTCTTTGGTTCATATAGATACCCTCCTTATAATCAGATTATATATCCAAGAAGCTGGGAAATTTGAAAACAATACACTAGAGAATCTGGTACATTTTTTTAAAGGAGTTTCTTTACTGAAAGGACACTAGACTAGCTTAAATCAAAAGCTCTTATGAGGCTGGGGAGATGCCTCAGCCAGGAAGGAACTTGCTCCCTAAACATTAGAAGCAACTGGGGTCCCCAGAGTCCATACAGAAAGCCAGGCATGGTGGTACACTTCTAAAGCACTAGCCTGGGGATTGGGTAGAAACAACAGATCCCTGAAGCTCACTAGATCCATGACATTCGGGTTCAGCGAGACTCTGTCTCAAAACAAACATACAAATGTAGGGAGTGGATGATCACATCATGATCATCAATGATGCATCTCCACGGTAATAAGCTTCCCACTGCCTGATAGTTAAGTTTCTCCCCTGATGCAGTAAGCCAGATCAAGCTGAACTGTCAAAATAGAACAGGTATACTGAGGGCAAAGCAACTCCCGGGTGGGTTCACTGGTCTTAGCAATCAAGGCCAGAGAAGTGTGCCTGAGCTAAGGCAGGGAGGTTTTATAGACTGTAGATTCCCTCTAGTCCTTTCATTATCTGTCTCCAGCGTCCTAGGGCATGAAGGGGTAGATGAGTTTAGTCTGTAGGGGCTTTAAAGCACACTGCACCATCCATTACAACTCTTTGAAGCTGATGAATCATAAACTGTTTATCTATAACCCTAAATTTATGTTTCCCTCCTAGGAGTATGTCCCATTTCCTAAAGGAAGGTTCCCACTTGGATATAGTCCCATAATTCATCCCTTCAAGTGCAGTGGTGAATGGCTGATAGTATAATATGCTGGGAATGATGGAGATGTTTTACTTTTTAGTCTCTGTTATATGATAATAAAGGTTGGTGGTCTCTGCAATGACACATGCAGGTCAGGATGCTCACTCATCCCTGCTGTCTTTGGCACGTTGCTTTCTCTGCCCCACAGTTTGGTTTCTTTTACTGTGATTTAACTTGGTGCCCACTTCACGGGTTTTGTCGTAAAGGGCACAAAGGAAATATCTTAGACGTGCCTGGCAGCAGACAAGCAATCAGGTTCAGAAACAAATGCACGCTGTCACTTAACGCTGACCACTTCTTTGTGGTACAAATACTCTACTTTGAGGTTAACCTGCCAAGGGCACACTGTCAGGAAGAGTCTGACCAGAACTCAGACCCAGTTTCCTCAGATCCAGATTCTAAGTTAAGCCCAGACTAAGCCTCCCAAGGAAGTGCCTCACAGTATGTACACTTCCTTAGGATTCACTCAAGCCCAGGCCCCATTAGCAAAGGATCTGAATGAAGTCTTAAATCCTATTTGGCTGAGTTAGGGACAAAATGGATTTGGGAGGGAAATCAAGAGATTCAAGTCTCTCCACAGAAGGGCTGCAGCTCTTTCAAGGGCCAACCTGCTTTGTCACATGCCAGGCAGCCATTCTCAGGGACCAAGGCTCAATCAGGCCTCAGATGTGTTTTCTGGGGTCATTTTCTCTTCCCTCCTGCCACTTGGTCATAGTGACATGCTTAGATATTTAACAAATGTTAAATTTTTCTAGAGAACTTCCCTGGGGTTGTGGTTAGAGCTCAGTGTGGAGCATACGCTTAGTGTGAACCCCTGCATTCAATCCAACAACAAAAACTAACAGAAACCCAAAGTTTTAAATATTGGAGTCTATGGAGCTAGGCTGGATTCCAAATGGAGATCCTCCTGCCTCTGCCCCACAAATACTGGGATTACAGATGTACACCATCACAGCCAGCCTAAAAGCTGCCCCATCTGCCCCTGCTAGCTTCTCCCTCCCAACCTTCCCTTTCAGCCTCATCTGTGGCTTTTGTCACAGACCTATAACCTAGTCACGGTGTCCCTCCAGTCCTTCTGTCTTGCTGGCCTACAGCAGGGAGTTTTAAAATGCCACCAGTCTACAAAGCTAGGCGACAAGGAAGCGTGCCAGGTTTTGGTGCTGAGTGCAGGCTCTTGTGATAAATGGGACCTGAGATACTTTCAGCCAACATTTGTAAAGAACCAGGTGTGACAACACATGCCTATAACCCCAGTACCTGGAAGGCTAAGGTAGAAGGGTCTGTAGTTCAAGACCAGCCTGAGCTATAAAGCAAGAGTCTGTCTCAGAAATCCAAGGACTAGGGGTGAGGGTCAGTGGTGGAGCACTTGCCTAGGATGCACGAAGATTTGGTCTGATCTCTAGCGGGGAAGAACATTAACTTCATTTTGCCACTTACAGTCAGGTCTGTTGGTGCTGGCCTGTAATCTCAGCTACTTGGGAACCTGAGAGGTTTGTAAGTTTATGGCCACCCTGAATAACTTAGTGAGACTCTATCTTAAAGAGGCTGGAGGGCCAGTTAAGAGCCTAGCAGACAGAGGTGCTTACCAAGCCTGATGACTTGAATTCAATCTCTGGGACCCACACGGTCTACGGGCTCTTGCAAGCTGACTTCTGATCTCCACTCACATGCACAATACATGTATTTCAATTTTTTGATTTTGTTTTGTCTTTTTGAGATGGGTGTTTCTCCATATAGCCCCAGCTGTCCTGGTACTCACTCTGTAGATCAGACTGGCCTGAACTCAGAGATCTGCCTGCCTCTGCCTCCAGAGTGCTGGGATTAAAGGTGTGCACCACCACAGCTGGCTTAATTTAATTGTTTTTTAAAAAGAGGACTAGTTGTATAACTCTGACAGAAGGCCTGCTTAACATGTGTAAAGCCTGGGTTCCATTTCTAGTATCACAAAAATCCCCAAAAGCTACTTAAGGGTGGTGAGAGGGCCCAGCAGTAAAAGTCATTTTCTAACTTCCATGGCAGCAATGATGGCATGTGTTCACACACACACACACACTCAATAAAAATGTAAAAAAATAAATAAATAAAAACCCAAACTATTAAGTTCACAATAAAAGCCATTTGTTCATGTGGGGATGGTGAGGTCCAGATCACCTGGAATTGGATACTGGCTGTCGACTGTATTATGGACTCAGGTATGTAACTAACTCTGTGGTGTCTCTACTTCCTCATGAATAAAGACGATGCTAACACACCCATAAGCTTTTTTGGAGGGTCGCAGATGACTGTGCATATATGCCTCATTTAGTTCCTAGCCTAGAGCAAAAAAGGAACAGTAGTTCCCCTGAGATGGGTCTGAGAGCGTAGCCCCCACTGTTTTGAGGCTTTGCTCCCTGCCCATTGGTCTGTGCTTCCTCAGGTGAGAAATGAAGAGCAGCCCCAGATCCTCAGAAGCACCCTCCAGCTCCATTTGATTAAGAACCAGTGTGTGCTTGAGATCCCAGGCAAGCCGCCGCTCTGCCCCCTGGTGGCCAGAAGTGCTTATGCTACGATGCCACCAAGAATTCCTCAGGGTGCTCAAGGCTTCCTCTGCACTGGGACTAAAGCAGGTGAGGCCTCCAGTTTGCGGAGCAGCCTCCCCACACACAACACTTTAGGACCAAAGGCTTGGTACACAGTTTGCCCTCTGCTCACCTTTCAATGATTTTATTAGTATGGTCACAAGTTTGACACCTACAGGTCGCCGTTAACAGAGCTGACGACAAATATTGGAAATAAGTGCATTACTGAAGTATGGCAAGATTTAAAGTGTCAACTGGGAGTGATCGTGCAAGCCCCATGCATTGGTGCCTGTGTCCTGACTGCAGGACCCACTCTGCTCATCCTCATGGCTCTGTACCCTAAGCGGGGTTGGGGCAGGGCCGCCCTGCCTTTTTGCAGATCCAGATTTTTAAGGGCACTGTGTTGAGCCTTCCCTGGAGCACGGTGGCCACACCTGGCTTCAGCTTGTTGGGGTGAAAATACGACTATTGCTAGTGTGAGCCACAGGACCCCAGGGCTTGTGCTAACAGAATGTTCTGATGTCTCTGCAAGAGGCCTCCAGGCAGTTTTGCAATAGAGTTTCCTCCCCGGGAGTCTAGAAGTGAGGTGCACAGTCTTCTAGCATGCTGTCAGTGATGTAGCTGGACCCAAGATGGGACTCGTAGTAATTCTTTTCATCAAAGGTGTTGACAGTCCAACTAACAACTTGGATTCCTTTAGCTGACCACTTCTTCAAATAGTCCCTGGAGAAAAGAGAAATAAGGATTGAATTAGAATGAGCAGCTGTCCCTGGAATTGAGCATGTGAGCGAGTATCAACAGTTCCCAGAGAGTCCTAGTGGCCTCCTACTGCAGAAGGCTGGGAAACAGGCATGCCCTGTGCTCCTAATACAGTCAATGGAGTGCTGGGAACCAGGGTGCCCTGTGCTCCTAATACAGTCAATGGAGTGTTGGGAACCAGGGTGCCCTGTGCTCCTAATACAGTCAATGGAGTGCTGGGAACCCAGGGTGCCCTGTGCTCCTAATACAGCAGGGAGAGTGTGGGAACCCAGCATGCCCTGTTCTCCTAATACAGCAGGGAGAGTTTGGGAACCCAGCATGCCCTGCTCTCCTGATACAGCAGGGAGAGTGTGGGAACCCAGCGTGCTGTGTGATCCTTTACACTATCCCAGCTTCAAACATTTCACAGTCACTAATGTCCTTGCCACTGGACCTGGCCTGTCTTTATTCTTACGTCACACTGCTGTCTCTTCCTGTATTGCCGAAACCTGACTTCCTAGAGAACAAGCTCCTCCACATCACACTTGAGCTCTCCCCCCTCCACTCTGTAACCATGAGAAGCAGTACTGTGAGCTCTCCCCCCTCCACTCTGTACTCGGGGTGAGAAGCAGCACTGTGAGCTCTCCCCCCTCCACTCTGTACTCAGGGTGAGAAGCAGCACTGTGAGCTCTCCCCCCTCCACTCTGTAACAGGGTGAGAAGCAGTACTGTGAGCTCTCCCCCCTCCACTCTGTAACAGGGTGAGAAGCAGTACTGTGAGCTCTCCCCCCTCCACTCTGTAACAGGGTGAGAAGCGGCACTGTGAGCTCTCCCCCCTCCACTCTGTACTCAGGGTGAGAAGCAGCACTGTGAGCTCTCCCCCCTCCACTCTGTAACAGGGTGAGAAGCAGCACTGTGAGCTCTCCCCCCTCCACTCTGTAACAGGGTGAGAAGCAGCACTGTGAGCTCTCCCCCCTCCACTCTGTAACAGGATGAGAAGCGGCACTGTGAGCTCCCCCCCTCCACTCTGTAACAGGGTGAGAAGCGGCACTGTGAGCTCTCCCCCCTCCACTCTGTAACAGGGTGAGAAGCGGCACTGTGAGCTCTCCCCCCTCCACTCTGTAACAGGGTGAGGAGCAGCACTGTGAGCTCTCCCCCCCTCCACTCTGTAACAGGGTGAGAAGCAGCATCCTAGCTTTTCCCTCCCCCCTTTCTTCCTTTCAATTCACAGGCAGAACTTAGTTGGCTCCTGGCGCCCTGCCCTATATCTTGTTGAACAGCTGTAGAACTCCTGAAAGTGCACTGACCTTCTCCTGTGTCCCCACCCCAGGTCACGGCAGAGGTGGCAATGAAAGGCAGTTGCTGTGATACAAACCCGACACACACCTTCAAACAGCAAGCCTAGAGCAATCCCATTTTCTCAGACTCACAGGTCCAAGGTGAGTCAGGGACCTCCAGACAGACAAACGGCCCAGAGTCCACTCTCCAGAACTGGGTATTTCTCAAGAGAAACGAGCTACCTGGTGTGTAGCTGGGACAACATCCTCAACGAAGACGCCAAGTAAGGCAGCTTTGGTGAAGTCAGGACACAAGTGTGAGCCTCTCACCTCCACCGCGCCCACTTCCTCACCTGGCCCCACACTACTGGCCCTCCCTGACAGCAGCAGGGCTGGACTTCCTCTACCAAGTGGCTGATGGAGAAGCTGGAGTCCAAACCCGAGCCTTGGGCACGTGGGAGGTGCTCACCACTCAACTGTGATCACCAGCCTGCTGTGGATATCGATATATGTAAATAAATCTGATTGGTCGATAGCCAGACAGGAAGTATAGGCGGGACTAACAGAGAGGAAAATTGAGGTAGGAGAAGGGAGACTGCCTGGAGCCGCCGCCAGGACAAGCAAGATGTAAGGTACCAGTAAGCCGAGCCACATGGCAAAGTATAGATTAATAGAAAAGGGCTAAATATAAGAGTAAGAGCTAGACAATGATAGGCCTGAGCCATTAGACCAAACAGTTTAAATAATGTAAGAGTCTGTGTCTTTATTTTATAAGTGGGTTCCGGGACTGGTGGGACTTGGGAGCTGGAGAGAAATTCTCCAGCTACACCAGCCCTCTTTGGTTTTCAAACAAGCTCTCCCTGTAGCCCAGGCTGGCCTTGAACTTGTGATTCTCCTGCTTTAGCCTCCAGAGTTGCTGGGATTTCAGGCCTGTGCCAGCAGAGTAACAATTACCATCCCACTCTTCCTTCTCTGGGATCCTCTCCCGGTCCAGACGAGGTCAGAGGGCAATGTCTATGCCCTGCTGGCTTCAGAGCTGTTGATGTCTGCTGTCTTTCACTACTGCTCTCCATCTTATTGAGACAGGGTCTCTCAATGAACCTGGAGCCTGAAGCTCCAGCTAGACTGGGCCCCAGAGTCTGTTGGTCCACTCCCTGAGCACTGGGGTTACAGGTGCACGCTGCAGCACTAGCTTTTACATGGTGCTGTGGATCTGAAGTCAGGTCCCAGTGCTCCTACGGGACGCACTGTACCCACCAAGCCAGCTGCCCAGCCCTCAGCTGTGGTTTTCTATTCACTGGACTGAACACTGGATTGGCATCCCTGTCCTATCCGCCATTAACCTCCTACTGGACACTAACATGCTTTCCAGGCAAAGAGCCTGACTTTGGTTCTTGACTGCAGCCTCAGCTTCCTCATGGAGCACCCGGCAGCACTGTTGGCAGTCACCAAACGGCTGCTGCACTGAACGCATGAGCAAGCTGAAGTCATGTGGAACTACACTGTGGAGCTACAGCCGGAAAACTGCCAAAGAAGGGCTCAGAGACATCAGCAGTTAGAGGAGAGTCTGCAGATGAGCTGAGGGGAGGGCGGGAGCCTAAGGCTTTGAGGCCACAGGAGGTTCTGCGGCAGCTCTGCTCCGCCCCTGCTCTGCCCCGCCCCCCCGCTCTGCCCCGCCCCCCGCTCTGCCCCGCCCCCGCTCTGCCCCGCCCCCGCTCTGCCCCGCCCCCGCTCTGCCCCGCCCCCGCTCTGCCCCGCCCCCGCTCTGCCCCGCCCCCGCTCTGCCCCGCCCCTGTTCAGTTTCACAGGAGCCAATCATTAGCCATGCAATCCCCCTCTCACCATCACTTCCACTCTTTCAAAACTGCACTGAAAACCAGGCTGGGGAGACGGCTCACTGTAGTGCTTGCCATGTAAAACCACCAACACAAAACCCAGAAGGAAGTTGATGAGGTGAGCTACGATGTGTCAGCTCTGCCACACGTGACTTACGGATACATTACACAATTACTGTGCTACAGAAAACTGTCATTTAGTGTCTTAAAATAATAAAAAGAAGTGCTTGTCACGCAAGCATGAGGACCACAGTTGGGTCCCAGCGCCCGCACAAAAGCCGAGAGACACAGCAGCGCTCAGGAGGTGGAGACAATCCTGAGGAAAAGCTGGCTAGCTGGACCAGCTCTATCAGTGAGCTTCGCACACACACAAACATACACAACTGGAACCTGTATAATGGAGACTATCTGATCAGCCTGTTGTGGCTCCTCCCACACTCTCCCAGCGGCTGGCACCACTCTGATCTACCAGTCTGCATGTTTTTAACCCTCCTTCCCAGAAAGAGCACTCAGGACATGCGAGACCAAGAGACAAACAACTTCCAACTTACGGGGAGACAAAATCCTTCTGCATGAGGAAGGCTGAGATGCCACAGAGGTACCACAAGACATTGTGCATGCTCCAGTCAAGCAAGATGTCCAACACCACAAACAAGGACTGCTTCCAAAAGACAGTGTAGCGAGGCTTCCCGTCTCCAGTATGGCTCAGGCTCCAAGGCCTGTGAGTTAGGGCTGTTATTACTTTCTGATCCACTTTTCTCATCTGGAAAGGAATTTTGGAAAATAAAACGATCATGTCTTAAGTCTACAGTTTTTCAATATTTTCGATTTACCAAATATTCATTTGATGAGAAGGCCATGGTGCCTACCCCCATGGTTACTAAATATGTCATCTCTCACAAACCCTTTGAGAAAACATACACCAGATGTTGATATTCAATACTCAGTACAACTGAGGACCTTTCTCACAGCCCTACAGGCACTGCACTCAGATCAAAGGGAGAGAACTGGACTGGGGAGGGAGCCCAGCAGCAGAGTAGGAGCACAAACGAGGCCCCGGGTTCAGTCAGAAACACACAGAGCAGTGAGAGAGAAAATGTCAACCACAGGGTCACGTTTTATTTGTTTGTTCGTCTGGGGTTTTGGAGACAGGGTCTTCTGTAGCTCAGGCTGGCCAATCACACCAATCCTCCTGCCTCAGGCTCACAAATGCTGGGGTTACAGATGTGCACCACCCATGCCTAACTTTCAGGTCACGTTTTAATAATGCCATGAAGATAAACTTCCAGTCCAATTAACTGAATAGCAATTTAAATTCAGAACTCAATGAGGATGGAGGCACAATCATTTTAAGATAGGCTGGTTAATTTCAACTCTGTTCATGGTAAGACTGAGAGCTGTGGGGAGGAAGGGGGAGAGAGAAGGAAAGAGGGCTGTGAGGAGGCTGGAAGAGGGCACAGCAGGAATGGAGTAGTTGGGAGGAGGGACCTCAGGCTGTGCTCTCAGCTCCACGGAGAGCATCCCACACTCTAAAGGCCTCTGTGCTCAAGTAAGCCTGGGAAGCCTGATTCCACGTGTCTGTAAACCCCGGGGCCTTCCCCCCTGTGAAGGCCTGTACTGGCAGGCACTGTCCCACTGCAAACATTTTCAGTGTATACCCTGTTGACCATGCTGGAAGGATGCCACAGAACTCATCATTTTGTAAACTAGTAAATAAAGAGAGAGATTAAGTAATTACCCTGTCTATAGGGGAACTAATGATAGATCAGGAGGAGTCTCATTTGTAGATGATTCTGAATAAAATATTAACATTTCATAACTTCCTAGTGAACTCACAGACCTGGCCACTGTATACCAAGAATCCATGACAAAGCTAAAATGGCCCAAGCGAGGAAGTGTGCCTCCTGATGGGCATACACCTCCCACTAGGACATAAGCTTGCTGAGAACAATCAATCCTAACCACATGAGTTCTTACCTTACTTTACCAGTTTACAGGAAGCAAAGTGGGGTAGAGTCTGTAAAATCTCATGAGTGTACAATCACCAAATCCAGACATGGATATCACAACAGCATAAATAATTTCAGGACTAGGGACACAGCTCAGTGGCAAAGCATGAGGCCCTAGCAACACACACATATACACACACACACACACACACACACACACACACACACACACACACCACATACGCTCACATGCACATTCAGATACGTCCATCTGGTTTCTCCAATGAACACATGACCGGGGAAGGGATACTTTATTTGGGTATTGATGCAAATGAACAATTTTTTTTAAATATAAATAACCAATTCTTATTTGAAAAAAAGTTAAAAGCATTCATGGAACTCCTGATATATGAAAATTTCTATTTATCTAATCTCTGATGATAAGCAAAAGCTTATTAGGGAAGATCAATGGGGTAAGAGAGGAAATAAGCAAGGTCATGGCTAAAAGGAATTCATGTATTAACCATTTTTTTTTTTTTTTTTTTTTGGTTTTTCGAGACAGGGTTTCTCTGCGTAGCTTTGCGCCTTTCCTGGAGCTCACTTGGTAGCCCAGGCTGGCCTCGAACTCACAGAGATCCGCCTGGCTCTGCCTCCCGAGTGCTGGGATTAAAGGCGTGCGCCACCAACGCCCGGCTGTATTAACCATTTTTATGTGCATCTGAAACACTATATAAGAGGGGTTTTATTGTTGTTGTTATTTGAGACAGGGTTTCATTATATAACCCAGGCAGACCTCAAACTCAAATCCTCCTGTCTCATTCTTCTAAGTGTTGGGATTACAAGTGTTCCCACCACACTGACAAGAGGTGGTTTTAAGGCATGTTTTACTGTTACTTTTTGAGAAGTAGGGCTGTGGACTTGTATTCTGTTCTGAAGATGTTTACCAAGGCAACACGATTGAGCCTATAAAGTGCTTGGCTAAGAGAAGGTGCTTTGAAGAGCGGCTGTGCATGTTAAGGAACAGCAAGCGAGCACCCCGAGAGGCTTCCGCTGCTCATAAAGAAAGAGCCTCTTGACTGTGGCCGCATTCAGTTCAGTGTGACAGGCATCAATCTTATGCTCACAGAGCCCACCGCTATTCCCTCCAGCAACTAACCCAATGTGACATACAAAGAAAAGCCTAACTTACCTTATAGATGACTTCCGGCAAGAATGAGCAGACCATACTGTTATTGTACAGCTGTGGAAATTCCGTGTATATATTCTTGAGAGCAGCAGAAGCCTGTAGAATAGAAATTCATTTGGTTAAAATCTACCAAAATACCATTGTGCCAGCAAGCAGCTGGTACATGTTAAGTGCAAATGCTAGCAATTAAATCAGAAGCATGCTAATACTGCACATGGGGATGCTGAAAGTAATGGCCACCTCCACTGACACTGAGGTACATTTTAAACTCGCAGCGGCAGAGGGAAGCAGCCAGGCATTGCCGTATTACCACGTTGAGAGGCTCACCAAGCACCCCACTTTGGGGCAGCAATGACTGGCTACAGGCCAGAGAAGGCTGGAAGCAAACACCCTTCCTCAGTCCCTGGTTAGCCATTAGGAAGAGTTCTTTCCTACCCACAATCTACCTCACCCGAGAGAAGCCTGAGGTTCCCAGCGGGGGACCCCAAAGGGTGATTTGCTCAGGACAGACAGACCACTGAAAGGACCCACCACTCATCACGGAGAACACAGGGGAAGCAGTGGGGTGAGGGGGATGGGAAAGAGCTGGAAGTCTCTCAACTGTCCCCAGATGGAACACAAGTCTCTTTCTATAGCAGCCCAGCTAATAGACAAGAGAGAAGTAACAGAATTTCCAAATTGACATCTCTAATCTTCTGAATGCATGTCAGTAGCAGCTAACACAGGAAGGGGCACCAGACACCACGGACATCACCACTGTTGAACACTGCTGACTCTGGGACATGACACACTCCCCCAAAGTAGAGGGGAACACAGAAGTTACATGTGTCCTGCCTCCTCTTCACTAATGGACTGGGTGAGAACTTAAATTCTCACAACCCTATATGGTAGTTTCATTATTCCCATTTTATCCACAAGGGAAGTGGAGCATGTCAAGCTCACCCCGTAGCAAGTACAGAGCTCTGTCAACGTCTCTCAGACTCCACAGCCTGCACTCGTGGCCTCAGGGCTCTACAACTCAGGTTTCTGTCAACACCTGCCCCTGTACTGCCATCTTGGTCAATGGGATCACTGTGTTCTACCCAGCCTTGGCTGAATACTATAAGCACCCATCTGGAAACAGGGGCTGAAGGTTCTAGAACAGTTTCTTCTTACTCCTTGCCCCCCTTCTCCTATTAACAAAACAAAACCAGACAGGAAGGACAGCACTCTGGTTGAAATGGACCCATCAGGCCTCCCAAATATGGACAACATCAGCAACCAAGCCTGGGGTGCTTATTAAAAAGACGTGTTTTGTGGGCACAGCTGGGTGGTAGGCACATGTTTAGCATGTGTGAGGCCCTGGGTTCAATCCTAGACACCAAATATACAAATAAATATTTGGAAATTCACTTGACCCCCATGTTAGGAATCTTCAGTATTCCTCCCTTGATGTGGCCTGTAAAATCCTGGTCTGACCTATTCAAGTCCAACAGGCACTTCAGGGGGTTCTAGTTGGCAGGAAAACCTAAGTACTTATATAACCAGTTTACTGGAATAAAAATTAGTCACAAACATTTTCCTCTTCCCTTAAAAATGAGAGTTTACTGTAGTACAATTCCAGCGCACACTTATGCTCACACTTGTGGTTCTAATAATTGGTTTAAATTATTTCCTGGGGTTGGTAAGAATTCTCCAGTGATGAACACTAACAACCATGACTAAGGGTAAATACTCTGGAGAAGCTGGTTATTAGACAAGTGTCATCCAAACTGTGGCTACCAGTGGGTCACACAGAGGAACATGTCTGTCCTGTGAACTGCCAGCAGCTCTGAGCACAGCAGTTCCTTCTGAATGCAGCGCAGGTCCCCATCCAATCCCGAGCCTGGGAGGCAGATGTGCAGGACCAGCCTGCGTGCACCTCGCAGCTCCTTTCTGTGCAGTGAGTGGCCCGCTGCAGAAGTGCCTCTCTCCCGATCACATCACATCTTTTGGAAACTGTTCTGTAAACCCTGACCCAGGCACTCTGTGCTGGCTGAAGACTTGCACGAGTTACTGAAGGGCTTCGTAAAAGGAAAACATTTTCAAAACTTAAAATACATAAACTGCATTTTATACTTCCATTAAGTAAATATAGCATGACTTATAAAAATAAGGAAAAAGAATAAATAAGAAAATATATGGCTAGTTTTGAAAATAATAAGCCTTCCATAAGACATCTTTTTAAAAAAGCAAAGTCCATGGAGTAAACTGTACCATATCCGCATGGCCTTTGACATCAAAGAAGATTGTGAGGTTGTGGCTGAGGCACTCTGTCACGGCTTCCTTCAGGGTAGGGATCTTTTCATTAGGGAACTCATTTCTGCAAGAGAGGAGAAAGGAACGGCTCACAGCAGAGAGGACAGAACAAGAGCGAGGGTTATTGGAATGGACACTTTACAAATGTCTCCTGAACAAAAGCCAAGAGTGCTTTTCCTTCTTCAACCACACCATAGCCAGAAAATTTACTACGGGTACCTGAACCAAAGAGCAACAACAACAGCAAAACCCATGGAAATGATAGCATTTGCACAGAATTGGTAACGTATTATGTGGGAGTCCACAACTGACTCAGTTTCCCAGTTTGAATCTGAAGTCTATTCTGAGTCAACAGAGTTCAGGCTTGTTTGCTCCAAGGCTGTGAGAAAGTCCTGATTAGCCCACAAGAAGGAACACCCTATCTAGCTAGATGCAGGCTGCTGATGCCAGCCAGAGGTCCATCGAGATAGAAAATGAAACTTCCTGCTCCTTGATGCAAGGCAGGATAGATAGTGATTGAATGCCTGTGCTGTGCGTTGTTCTACCTCCGTCCTTCAAGACTGTATATAAGCTGGCTGTGGAATAATCTCGGGGCTGTCGGGCACTGACCGGCAGACCTCTCGACTCTTCTGTCTTCTTCACTGTCTCTTCAATCCGCACACCTCCACCCAGCTACCCAGCTGACTGTCGGCAGGCTCGACAATGTTAGTAACCTGCTCATCAAAGGGCAGACTACACCCACCTTTGGAGAACTCAGGGACTTGATTTTAAGTTAATTCTTCCTTATGCAGGGAAAAAAATCCTAGCACATGAGTCTATTAACTGTACTGCTGTGTAGCTGTTTGTTTAAACCAGTGGTTCTCAATCCCGTGGGTTGCGACCCTTTCCGGGGCGGTGAATGACTCTTTCACAGGAGTCTCCTAAGACCATCTAAAAATTACAGTTATGAAGTAGCAACGAAAATAATTTTATGTTTGGGGGTCACAACATGAGGAACTGTATAAAAGGGTCCCATCATTAAAAAGCTTGAGAATCACTGGTCTAAAAGAATATATATTCTGCTAAAGAAAATGAAGCTTGAGTGCCTGATACACCACAGATCAGCTTCCTCTCATAATGAAGTCACTCTACACAGTTTAATTTGTGCCTATTCCAACCTATTACTATCAGATCTTGGCTTGAAAAAGTGCATGGATAGTTTACATGTTACAGGCAATTCCATCAGCCATTTGGGCTGATGTCCACTCCACGGAGCGAGAGAGTGAGCCCTAAGCTTGCTGTTCTCTTGACACCCTCCCCCCCTTATTTTGTTTTGCTGAGACAAGGTCTCACGGTATAGCCCAGGCTGGCTGGAACTTCTGATCCCCTTGCCAAGCAGAGGGATTACAAGCACAGGCTACTGCACCTGTTAAAACACCTGTTTTTCCTGAACCATGGTTCTAAATTAAGCCAAGTACTTCATTTGGAATTGATCACTGGAAAGGCTATTCGTTGTAATTGTGGAATCAAGAGTAGTTATGTGGGGCTGGAGAGACGGCTCGGTGGTTAAGAGCACTGACCACTCTTCCACAGGACCAGGGCTTGATTCCTTGCTCCCACAATCCCATGGCAGGTCACAACTGTCTGTAACTCCAGTTCTGGGGATCCGCTGCCTCCTCTAGACTCCTTAAGCACTGTACATACATGGTGCACAGACATACATTATTATTTATGTGTATGGGTGCTTTGCCTGCATGTATGTTCTCTGTATCATTTGCATGCCTGGTGCCTGCAGAGGTTAGAAAAGTGTCAAGTCCCCGAGGACTGGAGTTACAGACAATTGTGAGCTGCCATGTAGGTGGTGGAACTCAAACTTGGGTTCTCTGGAAGGACAGTCATTGTCCTTTTAATTCCTGAGCCATCTCTCCAGCCCCCGTCTTCATCGTGACAATAAAAACATGTGCTTGTGGTTTTTAATGTAATGCTAGTTCCCTGGCCAGTGGCTGATACTCCTTGAATATTGATTTTTCTGACCCAATGATGAAGGTCTGATCCTCTGTAAGATGACTTAGACCTAAGAGATTAAAGTCAGCCGAAGCCAACGTCCTGGTGCTGGAAGGAGTACCAATCACTTGAATATCAATTACAGAGTGGGAATGGGTTAAATGTACACACAGCATCTCTGTTGTTGCTGATGTGTGCTCACTACTTGGGAAGCCTGTTCAGTTCAAATGAAGAACCTTTCTTAGAACAGACACACTTAGAAGGTGCCAGTGTCTACCTGTGACCACAATGACAGCTGAAGGACCCGTATGAACGACCTCAGTGACTCACCTGAGTCTGTGATTTGCTGCAGGGTTAAGTTTCCTAATTTGTTCAAATGTCAGATCACATAGTCGGCCAGACCCGTCTGTTGTCCTATCTACTGTGTTATCGTGCATCAAGACAGGAACTCCGTCAGAGGTAAATTCGATGTCCAGCTCCACACCTGCTGCTCCATTCTTAGCTGCCTTAACAAAAACATCCACAATATTAATGTCAACACTTACAGATATCACTTGATATCTAAACACGAAAGGAAAGCAACATGGCTGGTGAAGTAGACAGCCGCCCTTATGGATTTCTGCCTTTTTCCTCTTCCAGGCAGCCCCCAGATAACAAAGGAAATGATAAAACAGATGATAAAGTTATAATAGTTATTAGCCTTTTCTAGTTTCTAGGAATTACTGTGTTTTAAATGTATCAACTCATCTGATTCTTACAGCAAACACTATTAAGCAAGTGCTAGTAACATCCTCATTTTTCAGATGAGGAAATTGAGACAGATTCAGAAATTTGGGTTGGAGAGATGGCTCAGTGGTTAAGAGCTCTGGCTGCTCTTTCAGAGGTCCTGAGTTCAATTTCCAGCAACCACATGGTGGCTCACAACCATCTATAATGGGATCTGATGCCCTTTCCTGGCAGAACAGAGTCCTCAAACCTTTAAAAAATACATAGCATAAATAAGTAAAATTTTAAGGATTCAGATCTTTGCCCAGCAGTACACAGGTTGGGATGTAGCAGGGGCTGCACTCTGAACCATGTGACTTTACTATTAATGGCTCTATTGCAGAAGGCCTAGCCACCTCAAGGTTGGCATGAGTGACACTCCCTGTTGTTCCCTTACAGGGTTTATGTACTCAGCACACAGCAAAGTATCCATGAAGAACATGCAATACTGTGCTAATGCAGTCAAGCGCCCCACAGGTTCACCATGTTATGCACTCTGTCCCTTAAGCATGCATTTCAAAGGTAATGAGTCAGATTTGCCAGTCAAATTTAAGGGGGAGGTTTTTCTACTTCATGTCAATATTTTTCTACCCTGATACTCTAGTTAGAAATCTACATATTCTTTTAGCTTCACTCATGTGACCATGGAATCCCTTCGATTCCATCTCTGGCTGTGTCATCTAGGTTGAGTTACCATCTGGCTAGGCTCAGCTTCTTCATTAAGATGGCATTTCCATAATGCTCCACAGGTTGTGTGTATGTGGAAATAATGCCTGTAATAAGCCTGGTACCCAGCTCAGAGGTGGCATTCCCCACAAGCTATTACAACAAGAAAGATAGCTCAGTGAGTCATTCCAAGAAAAGCTTCCATCTATACTGGTGACAAAGCTTTACAATATGAAAGGTTACAACCTGCCTAAGTTAAAACTGAAATGTACCGTAAGTCAACATGGCTTATGTTTTATAACATAAAATCACAATTCAGTGTACACCACACATTTCTTTCACTATAATACAAACAATACCCTTATTTCTTGATGCTACACTAGACATTTAATTGTACTTCTCTTCACCAGGATTATTTGGTCACAAAACAAATAGGATGAGACACAGTATTTTAACAAGAGTACTAACATGAATGAATGAAGACTACTAATTTATACTTGCTCGCGCTCTCGCTCTCTCTCTCTCTCTCTCTGTCTCTCTCTCTCAGTGCTGGGGATCCAGCCCCACATCTTACACATGCCATCACTGGCTTATTTACTCAGTCCTTGGTTTTTAGAGGCAGGGTCTCACTATGTAGTTTGAGATGGTCTTGAACTCACAATCCTCCTGCTGCCTCAGGCTCCTGACGACTATGATTACAGATGTCACCACTACACCTACCTATTGTCTTTTGAGCAGTTTATTAAAGACAAAAAACAAATAAACAAACAAAAAAACACCCCAAAATAAAAACAAACTCACAAACCCTAAAAAGGTTGTTCAGAAAACAATTAAGAGTTTCTAAGAGCAGATGACCACATTCAACTTGCTTTCCCAGTACTCTGAAGTTGAACCCTTGCCTCTAATTCACAGGAAGATCTAGAAGACTCTTTCAGGCAAGAGAAACAGCAGACAAACTGCAAAGACCTCAGGTAGGAAGGAGCCACTGAGTCGGGTGAAAATGCTTACTGCTGCCCAAACTGACTCTCTTTCTTATAGTTAGTGCAGACTTATCCTTGCCTTAGTGTTTAGCTTGGCTCACAATACGTGTTGCTTGTGTGTGTGTGTGTGTGTGTGTGTGTGTAGTATTCCCATTATGTTGGATAGGGGCACCCAGGAATGTGATGCCCCAGCTGCACTGACCACCTGCCAAGTACAGTGAGAGCTGGCAGATACCAGGCCACTGGCAAGCAGATTGAGCAACAGAACCTAAGTAATCCACGAACATCCTCAAACAGCTATGTTAGCCTGCTGGTGGCCAAGCTTCCTCCCACTCCCACTCATTAGGTAAGACAGTGAGTCCTCTGACTGTGAGAAATTTTAAGTTATATATTCAAGTACATGAAGCCAAAAGCATCCTAAACAAACACTGGGTGACTGGGACAGAGACATCGGGGCCCCTGAGAAGGAAGAGAGAAAAAGTTAGGGGCTGGGAGTGCAGGTCAGTGGTCGAGCGCTTTGCTTAGCTTGCTTGAGGTTCTGGGTTCCAGCCCTGGCACTACAAACACAGAATGCAAAACCAGACTGGAAGGCAGGAGGGAGCAAGGGAACTTAGATTTTTAACTAATTGCAAGCAGAGGTTTTTTTTTTTGTTGTTGTTGTTGTTTGTTTGTTTTTCAAGACAGGGTTTCTCTGTGTAGCTTTGAGCCTTTCCTAGAACTTGCTTTGGAGACCAGGCTGGCCTCGAACTCACAGAGATCCACCTGCCTCTGCCTCCCAAGTGCTGGAATTAAAGGCGGTGCAAGCAGAGGTTTTAAGAGAAGGAAGGATATAATTTCCCCAGACAGGGTCTCTCTATGTAGCCCTGACTGGGTTGGAACTTGCTACATGTATATATAAAACAAAACTGGCTTCAAACTCACAGAGATCTGCCTGTCTCTGCCTCCTGAGCACTGGGATAAAGACCTGTGCCACCACACCCATCTATAATTTTTATTTTTAAAGCCATCTTCTAGTACTGAGTGGACTGTGAACATAATTGTATTTCTTTGCCACCATTTTTAATAGTGTATCTTTTTAAAAAATATTTTTAAATTATTTTAATTATATGTATATGTGTCTGTGGGGGGTATTCACATGTCAGTGCAGGTGTCTGTGGAAGCCAGAGATGATGGATCACCTGGAGCTAGAGTTCCAGCAGTCCTCTGCAAGAGCAGAATATTCTCTTAATTGCTGAGCCTCCTCTCTGGCTCCTGGTTTTGTGGGATTTGGGGGGAGGGGGGTTGTTTTTTCTCTATATAGCTCTTCTTGTCCTGGAACTTCCTATGTAGACCAGGCTGGCCCCAAACTCACAGAGATCCACTTGCCTCTGCCTCCACAGTGCTGGGATTAAAGGCGTGCAACTCTACAGCCAACTGCTCCTTTAGTTTTTGTTTTTTGATTTTTGAGACAAAGTTTCTCTGTATCTTTGGTGCCTGTCCTAGAACTTGCTCTGTAGACCAGGCTGGCCTGGAACTCACAGAGATCCGCCTGCCTCTGCCTCCCAAGTGCTGGGATCAAAGCGTGCATCACCACCGCCAGGCTGCCAACTGTTTTTTTTTTTTTTAATCCATTCATTTCTCATTTAGCTAGTTTTCTTCATGTAACTATCATATTACCTGCCAGAGACTCCATTGGTCAGAGCATCTCTGTACCAGTAGAATGTCTAAGAACACAAATTATGAGGTGCAAATGGGCAAGGCGAAGGATAGAATACAATCCAAAACCCAAATCTGATGGAAATTCTCTCTCTTTCTTTCTTTCTTTCTTTTTTTTTTTTTTTTTTTTTTTTTTGAGACAGGGTTTCTCTGTGTAGCTTTGCGCCTTTCCTGAAACTCACTTGGTAGCCCAGGCTAGCCTCGAACTCGCAGAGATCTGCCTGTCTCTGCCTCCCAAGTGCTGGGATTAAAGGCGTGCGCCACCACCGCCCGGCTCTTTTGTTTTTTTGAGACAGGGTTTTTCTGTGTAGCCCCGGCTGTTCTTAAACTAGCTCTGTAGACCAGGCTGGCCTCAAACTCTGAGATCTGCCTGCCTCTGCTGGAATTAAAGGCATGCGCTGCCACCCAGCTGCGACCTTGTCCTCAGCAGTCTGTGGCAGCTAAAGATGGTCCAAATGACCTGCTCTTCTTGCAGACTGAACTGCCACATTTCCTTTCTTCTTCAGCCCAGGAAGCCATCTGATACAATGTAAGAGTCACTGTAATTGTATGTAAGACATGCTCCTCCCACAGGGAACTTTGCTCTGCTTTCTTTGACACAACAGGATGAACACTGTATTAGCATCTCACATATATGCTTCCTCATTCATTTAATATGACTGATCCAGGCAAACATACTCTTGGCCAAATCACACTGTCAACAAATGCTTAGGAACACTTTCTGTGCTCAGTTAGCTTTGAGCATTCTTTAAAGCAATTTACATCCAGGTGAGCGGAAATGGAACCAATGGCCATCATGTGCTTTTCCTCTTCTCCTGACAATGGACATACACCTGCCTTTCACCAACTCAAAGGCTGTCTGTCCACTGTCTCCTCCTTAGATTTAGTTTCCTCATCTTTACTCTGGGATGGCATTCTGGATGGCATCAAGCTGTCCTTAGATCCCCGGGAAATAGCTCACACATGGGATTTCACTAGACTTTGTGTACATTAATCCAGAACCCCATCACCTATTTTATAGATACCATTATTCTTTTCATTTTACAAATGGGGAAAGTGAGGTTAGGGCTGAGGCCAGGGTGCTCCATGTGCTCTGTAGATAGTACTGGATTATGAGCAAGTTACTTTAGCTGGACAAAGAAAATAGAGAACTCGCATTCAAACATCCTGGAAAATATTTTAATGTAGGCCAGAGCATCAAGTCTTCCCATCAGGAGAAGGCTTTAGTCTGGAACAGTGGTTCTCAAATGATCCTTTCACAGGGGTCTCCTAAGACCATCGGTAAACACAGAAATTTACATTACAATTCATAACAGTAACAAAATTACAGTTATTAAGTAGCAATGAAAATAATTTTATGGTTGGGGGGTCACCACGACCTGAAGAGCTATGTTAAAGGGTCGCAGCATTAGGAAGGTTGAGAACTTCTATTGTAGAAGGAGCTGTGTGTGTGTGTGCTGGAGTCACAGTCTTCCCCCATAGTCTACATCTTGAAATGAGAAGACCAGATGTACAGCTGTCTAAAAGGTCGGGTGTGGTGGCGCACACATTTAGTCCCAATAGTCTAAAGAAGGCAGAGGCAGGTGATCTTGGTGAGTTCAAGGGCAGCCTGGTCTACACTGCCAGTTCCAGGGCAGCCAAGGTTACTGAGACCCTGTCTCAAAAAGCAAAGGAAAAAAAAAAATAACAAAACAAACAACAACAAAGAAAGAATAAAATCTGTAGTATTTGCATATAGTCTAGGAATGTCCTCCAACACCCAAGTCAGCTCTCAAGAGTTCTTATGCCTAAAGCAAACTGCTATATAAGTAGTTAGGCTGTGCCATTACACCACACATTTTTTTTTTCCACGGCTATTTTTTGATCCACAAAGCCAACATGTAAGAATGCTGACTGTAGTACACAGGAGCACACAGTCCACTGAATGCTCTTACCATGCAAGCTGTCATTAACACCGAAACAGAAGACTTACAAGGACAGGGGGTTATCAAAATTCTCCAGGGTGCCTTTCAGAAAAGGGAGACAAATATTGATCAGGAGGCTGGCTGCTAGTGTTGACCATGAAAGTGTGTTTGGAGAGATAAGGACAGTATCCAAGTAATGCAGAGGGGGAAAAAAATACACTCTGTGATAAGAGCAATTTGGACTAATCTCTCCTCACCAGGTAGTGGTGGTGCATACCTTTGATCCCAGCACTCAGGAGGCAGAGGCAGGTGGATCTTAGTTCAAGGTCAGCCTGGTCTATGGAGTGAGTTCCAGGATAGCCAGGGATACAAAAAGAAACAGAAAAAAAGAATAATCTCATTTACTGACAAGAACCTATTTGACCAGGTTCGTGGTTCATGTCTTAGTTTATCGGCACACACTGGATTTTGTTCTGCTCCGCGAAGCCAGGACCACATATAGATAAATCTGTTGTGGTACCTTACCACTCCGACATCAGCCTCACCTCAGGACCTTTGCACTTGCCATCGGCATTTCTTGGAACACTTCCCACAGACTCCAAAATTCCTTGTAATTCTAGTTCCAGTTCACACATCTCTACTCCATAGAAGACTAGTCTGCCTCAAATCCGTCCACTCCTTTTACTTCTGCTACATAGTTGCATTTCACCCTTAAAAGTATCCTATTATCTCTCTCAACTCCGACGAAAGCCCTGCCAAAGGAGCTTGGCCTGGTTCCAGACTGTCACCCCAGCGTCTGGCACACAAACCAAGTCTACAAGTACCTGCGGAATTCTCGAAATAGCAGAAGTGGGGAGGGATGCGGGGCCGGGCTGCGGAGGAGAGGGGGGGCCAGCGGCGAAGCAGGCCCAAGGCTTGGAGGGCTCACCTGCCGGATGGCCGCCAGCGTGTTCTCGGGCGCGTCGTGGCTGCCGCCGCGGTGGGCGATGGCAGACACGCGGTCACGGGGCTTGAGCACCTGCAGGACCCGGCGGGACGGCACCGGCTCGAAGCTGAAGAGCCGCAGCAGGACGTAGAGGCTGCCGGTGAGTACGCAGGCGTTGAAGGGGCTGCGCGTCACCACCAGCAGCAGCACCAGCAAGAAGGAGAAGGGGCCCAGGAGGCCGCCCTGGTCCTCCCACAGCCACATGCCGGCGCCTGCACCGGCACGGACCGGAGCCCCGGACCTGCCGGGCGACGCGGAGACGCCGAGGTACTGGCCACAGCCGGAACCCTCCGCTGGGAGCAGCGATGCACAATGGCGGCGACGGACCCATCTCGAGAAAGAGCCCGCCCCCCAGCCAATCAGAGTCCCGGAGCTCCAGCGTTAGGGGCGGAGCCGCTGTCATGACAACAGAGGCAGACCCAGGCTCCAGGCCGGGGTTCCAAGGCTGCTTAGGGTTACAGGAGGCGAGGTCAGGACTTCAGCCCTGGCCTTTAGACTCAGTAGGAGGGAGAGACTGCCAAGGTTCCTTAGTGACCTTGTATCTGACCTCGAGAAAATTGAAGGCTGGGTGACTTTGAAGGAACAGGACGCTTAGCCTGTTTATTCAGATATGCCAACTAAACACTGGCTTAGGCGTTATTGTTTCCGGAGTTCTGCGTCAGAGTCAGAGTCTGGGCCCTGGCATCTGTAAACAGCGAGCGAGGCTCAGTGAACCAATAAAATAGTGAAAAGCAGAAAAATGGTCACATTGGGAAGAGCTCTAGTGTAGTGACACACACTAACTCCTAAGTCCATTTTCAGGGTTCTGACATGAGGTTGAAGTTTAAATAGAGGGCAAGAGGTGTGCATAGATAGATAAGAAGTCCCACCCACCACGGGCCCATTTAGTTCCAGTCTGTCCTGAAAGGTCCTCTGACAGAACTGTGTGAACAAGTTCCTCCTTCAGGCTGATACAGGCTCTAAGCCTTTTCCTTCCCTCAAAATGAGACTCCTGGGGAGATTCCAATTTCCTGGGGTCCATGCCCCTAAACGATGTCAAGAAGGGAGACTCACAAGTGTCTCTTTGGAATAGCTTCATTCCTGTAAGGACTGTTCTACTAGGACACACAAGGTGTGTGCTCTTAGTGAGATTACCTTCCCCTGGGGGAAGTATTAGTGAGTATGATAAAAAGACAAGGAAAATTAAGGGGAAACAGGAAGGGAAAAACCCCTATGGGAAATGTGGTTAAAGTCTCTTGAGAATCGAGAATTCCAGCACATATGGGCCACATTCTTTTTATATGGTGATGCTTCAAGGCAGAATGCTCAAATAGCAACAAATCTTGCTTAAGGTCTCATAATATATGGTCTTTCTCCTTTTCCAGCTCCAAACCTGCAATTTACTGAGCGTTAAACTCCTTATGCAACCTTTACGACTTATGGTTTTATCTTATGGATTGTGGTTCTTCCCAGGGTACCCCCAGAGCCACCCTAAATCTCATTTATTGAAAAAAAAAAAAGGAAAAAGTTTCTTAAGAACTACCTAAGTTAGCCGGGCGATGGTGGCGCACGCCTTTAATCCCAGCACTCGGGAGGCAGAGCCAGGTGGATCTCTGTGAGTTCGAGGCCAGCCTGGACTACCAAGTGAGTCCCAGGAAAGGCGCAAAGCTACACAGAGAAACCCTGTCTCGAAAAACAAAAACAAAAACAAAAACAAAAAAAAAAAAAAAAAAAAAGAACTACCTAAGTTGCTACTGCTAAGACACAGTAAACTCTTTCTAACAAACTCCAACTCTGTTTCATATTGGCTTGTCCTAAAATTCTTTCCTGTGGTGAAGCCAAGGACTCTGTCTTCACCCGAGGGGAGGGTTCTAAAAAGTCAAGCGGCAGCATGGCACTGTGTGTCTGGCCCATGCTCCACGCCCAACTGCTGTTCACAATAGCAGTAGTGCAGCTGACAGCTGACACCTGACACTTGGCTGCATCCCAGGCAAGACTTGTGCTGGCAAGCCCTAGAGACACACCTTATTCTTACAGTGGCCTTCCTTGAGATAGGCATCATATCTGTTGACTTTGGAAGCCTTTCCAGGCACAGTCTGACTATAAATGTGGAAGGAATTTGGATCATCTCCTAAGTCATTGATGAAGAAACTAAGGAGGATAAAGGAGCAATTTCGATATGAGGCCACTTCAGTCACTTGCAACCGTGCTACAAAACAAGCAAGCCAAAAACCAAAAACACAGTTCTGACCTCTTTCGGGAGCCAGATCTGAGTGATCACAGCCCAGGAATGTGTATTTAGGTCTACTCAAACACAATTGCAATGCGGAAGCAATTTCATGTTTTTTGGTTTGTTTTGTTTTTGAGATAGGGTCACACTATGAACCTTGGCTAGCCTGGAACTTCTGTTTTGTTTTGTTTTTCCACACAGGGTTTCTCTATGTAGCTTTGGTGCCTGTCCTGGAACTCGCTCTGTAGATCAGGCTGGCCTAGAACTCACAGAGATTCACCTTCCTATGCCTCCCAAGTGCTGGGATTAAAGGTGTGAGCCACTACCACCTGGCTGGCCTGGAACTTTTTATGTAAACCAGGTTGGTTTCAAACTCATAGAGGTCTGCCTGCCTCTGCCTACAGAGTACTGGGGTTAAAGGTATGTGCCACTAAGCCTTGCAAATTTTTATAGTAACAGAACAAAGAGAAGTTATAAATCAAGGTATTTTTGTACAGGGCGTGGTAGCACAAGCCTTAAATCCTAGCAGATGTAAACTTATCTATTGTTCATTGCCAGCCAGGGCTACACAGTGAGACCCTTTTCAAAACGGAAAGACAAAGGCATTTAAAAATACTTGGGTGGGCCGGGTGGTGGTGGTGGTGGTGGCGGCGGCGGCGGCGGCAGCGGCGGCGGCGCACGCCTTTAAATCCCAGCACTCGGGAGGCAGAGGCAGGCGGATCTTTGTGAGTTCGAGCCCAGCCTGGTCTACAGAGCGAGATCCAGGAAAGGCGCAAAGCTACACAGAGAAAACCTGTCTCGAGAAAAAAAAAAGAAGAAGAAAAAAAAAAAACTTGGGTGGAAACATTAATTAGTCAGTTGGAGCAGACGGAGGATTCTTGTCTGTAGGCCTCAGATGTTATCTGCTAAGCACTCTTAGTTGGGATTTTGTTAATACATTCTAAAGGTTTTTGTTTATCAGGGTGTCAGGTCTGACACAGAAGTGAGCAAGGAATGGCTCTTCAGGGAGCAGGACATGGTGGTGCACACCTTTAATCACAGCACTCCAGGCAGAGGCAGGGGGATCTCTGTGAGTTTGAAATCAGTCTGGTCTACAAAGTGAGTTCCAGGACAACCAGTAAACAAACATTCTGCAACAAGAAACTGTCAAAAAAAAAAAAAAAAAGGAAGAAAGAAAGAAAAGAAACTGTCGTTCTCCATATTAGTCAATCAGTTTAAGCAGACAGTGTCTTCCTAGGAATTCTCCTCTACATGAGGGAACAAGAGGTGGGTAGATTCTCAAGCCCTTAATTCCTATGCTGTAAAAGTAAAAGTAAAAATAGGTCTTTTCCCTCCCTTTTTGACTATGAGTAGAAATAAATTTGTCTTTGTCATTTACCCTCTTATTGCAGGGACAAAACATAATGGGTTTAGGATACCCATGAAATCTCCAAAAAATTAGACAGATTGTGGTGGCACATGCCTTTAATCCCAGCATTCAGGAGGCAGAGGCAGGTGGATCTCTGTGAGATCGAGGCTAGCCTGGTCTACTGAGTGAATTCCAGGGCTACACAGAAAAACTCTGTCTTGAAAAACAAACAAACAAAACCAAAAAGAAATCTTCAAAGATGATTCATTCATTCATTCATATTTTAATTCTGTCTATCTCTCTGTCTCTCTGTCTCCCTCTCTGTCTCTGTCTCTGTCTCTTGTGTGTGTGTGTGTGCGCGCGCGTGTGCGCGCGCGCACGAGAATGCAGGTGTATGAACCTGCATATGGAGGTCACAGGACAGACAGCATTGGGTGTTGGTCCTCAGGCACCACCCATCTTTTGTTGGCAATAGAGTCTCTGACTAAACTGGCTGGCCATTGAGTCCCAGATATTCACCTGTCTCCGCCTCTTCAGCACTGAAGCCCAGCTTTTTAAAGTGAATTCTGGCAGTCAAGCCCATTTTTATCTCCCAGGCCTGATCTATATTTATATAAGAAAAAACTTCTTAAGGCAGGAGGAAGAGATTTCTTTCAATTTCATTCCTAGTTTGGAATAGCAGCTCATACCCAAAACCCCAGCCCATGGGAGGAGGAACAAGAGGATCATGGGAGTTCCAGGTCTGTGCTTAAAAAACTCATTGTCGTCGGGCGGTGGTGGCGCACGCCTTTAATCCCAGCACTCGGGAGGCAGAGGCAGGCGGATCTCTGTGAGTTAGAGGCCAGCCTGGTCTCCAAAGCGAGTTCCAGGAAAGGCGCAAAGCTAAACAGAGAAACCCTGTCTCGAAAAAACAAAAAACAAAAACAAAAAAACAACAACAAAAAAAACTCATTGTCCTCAGGATTAATGGAACTTTACTGGACCTTGGACTACATCTCTGGGATCATTCTCCGCTACGGGGCCCTCTTGTCTCTGTCGGCACTGCCCCTCACGCCCCTTCCATCACACCATCCCTTCTTCTAGAGGAGCTGCATCTACTCTACTCCAAGCTTTTGCCCGAGAGCTCCTTCTCTCTGCATCTCATGTTTATTTCTGTGACACTGGGACAGACATTCCCTCGAGTCCTCTATCATTTCCACTGTTCCTCTGCCTCCAGTTCTTACTTGTCCTGCTTTTCTTTTTCTTTCTTGGTATGAATGTAAGCATGTGTACACATATATAGGGAGGCCAGAGGTGGACATCTGGTATTTTTCTCAATTTCCACGTGAGTTTTGAGGCAGGGTCTTTCATTGAGATTAGAGCTAGAATGCTGGCCAGCAAGCTCCAGTGAGTTCCTGTTTCCATATGCCCAGAACTGAGAATTACAGTTTCCAGCCAGGGCCCATGGCTTTTGTAGGAGAGTGCTCAGTCTCTGAACTCAGGTTCTCAAGCTTGTGTGTGGCAAACACTTTACTGACTGAGCTGCCTCTCCAGCCCACCCTTTCTTCTTATTAAAAATGCTCATACCAGGTGCTCTATAATAGTTTTCTGAGTGATGTCTCACAACCACCCTTGGTAGACTCTTTAAAACTCTTACTGTAAAGCCCAGTTACAGAATGGAAATAGTGTCATTAAATAACAAACAAACAAACAAATAAACAAAAAACGCCCGCTGTCAGTAAGTTATTTAGATAGGAACCAGCAAAAAACATTTGTGGCCTTCTTTTCCTGCCAACTTGAACCTGTTGCCTGTTCCTCTGGACATTTCTGTCCCCCACTGATCTGTAAATGAGCACAAATATATTAAGGCTTTGAGTTGGCACCTAGGATTCAGCAACATTTTTCATTTATAGAGAAAACATTTCGGTGAATGCTGTACATTTTCCATCGACCAAACAGGAAGAGGCTATCTCTATACAGATAAGCAAAAAATACCCGACAACTTCAGGTAACACTTCTGGGGCTTTAGGTCCTGAGGAGAATTCTTATGGTCATTTACAGTCAAAGCCCTTAGTTTGCAGTGAAGACTACTTCTCCCAGTGTGCATCTCGCTTGCCGTAAAGACTGTGCCCGCAATTGCTAACTCGCAATGCACCCTGGGGATTGTAGTCCATGGAGGCCCAACCGCTCAACTGCCCGCCAAACAGCCACCGGAAGTACCGGCCCTGAGGGGTGGAGTTGGACTGGTGGCGGCGGCAGCGGTTGCCAGGATCCCGCGTTGCCGCCTGAGGGACCCGTAATATGGCGGGGAGGAGGAGGAGGAGAAGGCGGCGGACCCAGATGCGCTCTGTCTGAACCGACTGAGGCCTTTGCGTTTCGGGGAGGCCGGTCCACGGGCAGGGAAGCTGACCGGGCGGTGGGTGTTAGGTGAGTGCAAGAGGACCGGCTTCGTCTCTACGGGTCCAGGCTGAGCTGAGACCCTGGCAGGCGGCATTGATGTCCCGCGGAGCACAGGGCGGGCGTTCCGGTCCGGGTTTGGCGTCCCTGGGCCACGAGCCCACGCAGGCACCGAGGATGGGGAGTCGGGAGATGAGGACCGGGGGACTGCGAGGGGATGCTTGAATGCTGGCTCCGCCCAGTGAAGCATCCTGCGCTGAGGAATAGGCATAGGACTTGGGGCTTCTGCTTGGTGCAGTAGAGGCTTGGGCTTCTCCCTTGCTGTAGGAGATGGAGGCGTCCCCCAGGGTGTGCACTGGCCATTTCTGAACGCTTGTTATCACAACCAAAGGTCCTAGGAGCGCTGTTTACTCTACCTTTGCCACTCTGGGGCATCGGCACGGGGATAGTGAAAGCTAGTTCTCCCCGGGCACCCCTGCTGCTGCTGCTAGGTGGTCCCCACCCTTTGCTTCTTCCTACCCTTCTCCTTGGGATTCCAGCCTTCTCACCCCCCAGTCCAGGCACTTGACAGCCAGCTAGAGATGGATTTGGATGAGGAAACCCTTGACCCCTTTCTCATGTTTTCAGGTCACATTTGAATCTTAGCAGGAACCAAGCATTGCCTCCTTTCTCCAGGAGTCCACACGCAGGTGATTAAAAATCACTATTACTCCCCTACGCCCCCAATTAGGAAAGCAGACCCCACGTATTAATGCTTTCTACATGTCCTACATACAGTACTGCTGATTGCTGTTTGTGTTTTAGCTCATAGGCTTCATACACTCGCTTTGCGACAGATCCCCACTTTATAGATAGGAAGCTGGGGTACAGGGATGATGTTAGCTTACCACAAATGTACAGCTAGTATGTGCCTAAATAAAAGATCTTTCCCCCTTTACTGACTCTAATTGGAAGTTTATGTGTTGGGGGAACTTAGTGGTAAGCAGCCAGCTCAGAAGCTGTGTTACCTTTGTGGTTCCCTTCAGTGACATTTCTGGCAGAGTGCTGGTTGTGAATGAGCAGATAGGAGCTATGAGTCTATAGGGTTTGCCAGGAGGCTTACTGGACAAAGGTCAGTCCTACTCAGGTATAAATGGAGTAGACAAGGCATGTCTGGACCTGCTGAGGCTGGTATGAATGTAAATGGACCTTGGACCAGTAATGCCTGATGGTAAAGTATGGGGCAGTAGATTTGTGGTTGGGATCACCTTGTCATCAAGATTCCATTAAAATAAAACCTTGCTTTCAAGTGCTAACTGTGGTGTGAGAAATGTAGTGCCCTCTTGTATAATCATGGAATCCGGACTCACTCTTTTTAATGGCTACTTTTTGGTTTTTTGAGACAGGGTTTAAGACAGCTTTGGTGCTTGTCCTGGAACAAGTTCTGTAGACCAGGCTGGCCTCAAACTCACAGAGATCCGCCTGGCTCTGCCTCTCGAGTGCTGAGGTTAAAGGCATGCGCTACCACCGCCTGGCTTAATGGCTACTTTTGTAATATAGAGGTACCTAGTTCTCAAAGCTGCCATTCTCAGAATTCTCTTCATTCTGCTAGTATTACTTTATGTTATTGTTTGATCTACTTGCCCTAATTAATTTATGCAATAATTGTATTAAGTGTCTACTGTGTGCTGACACCATTCTATGTCCTGGGGATTCAGTGAGCAAGACCGAGAAGGTTCTTATGGAGCTTAAATTTTGGTGGAAGAAAACACACAAAACTCAAGGAAATAAACGGGATCATTTCAGATAGTGGTAAGTGCTACATAAACTGGCAAACAACAGGGTAATATGATAGTGACTGAGGCAGGGGGATTAGGATTGGATGATTGGAGAAGGCCTCTTGGAGGAGGGGACATCTAAGCTGAAACTGATGGGTAAGGTCCAGTCATGCTCCAAGAATGTCTGATTCGTTGTCACGCTGTAAGTCACTGTTTCTGGGCCTTTGCAGTGTATAGGGAAGGATGGACCACTCAAGAGATGTGAATAACTTTCTGCAACAGTGAGCCATCTCTAGTATAAGAAAAATAAACCAACGAGGACAGTTTATGTTCTTAACTTTCCCAGACTTGTGTTTCTTGCTTTCTGTGCATATGCACAGAAATTATATCACATTTGTACTTCCTTTAATGGTAAAAATAAAGGCTGTGTAGTAAAATTAAAAAAAAAAAAAGAAGTGACTTAGCAGAAATGGATTTATTGGGATTTTTCTTACATCTCAGCTACTATAAAGTAAGTAATTAAAATTTGGCTAAGATATTGTGATATGAGTTGTTAAAACAATTGTGCCTGAAGGTATTTTGTTGCTTTCTAGTCCTGCTTTTTAAAAAAGTGAATGTAAGCATGCAAAACAGTCTCAACACTCTAGAGAACCAGCTGTTTCTTTGAAATTAATCTTACTGTACGTAAATGGAGTGGTTATGAGCGACAGGAGGGAGACAGTTCTGTGCTCACGGTTGCGGCCGCTCTCGTTCTTCACGATCTGGTCAGAACTCTTAAGTGCTTTTTCTCCCTTTCTAACTGCACCCAGGTTTTCCCTGACTTTGATATGAATTTATACATTTTATAACTTACGTCTTAAGAGGCCCCGAAGGGTAGCATGTTCCTTCTTATTTCATGTCTGCATGGCCCACATCATGAACTGAATTTCCCTGCTCAGTCTTTGTCTGTTAAGTAGTTGCTTGCCTTCAAATGAACATTTAAGGAGTAAGTGCTGTGGAAACTGGGAAACAACAGGGTAACGTTTATTGCACTGGGCATTCCCTTTCCACAGTTTACTGGGTCCCTAGCTTGTTATGATCATGACAGTGTTCCTTTGTTATTTTCCCTTGCCTTATAGGAGCCAGGGCTTTGTAATGTTATACAAAACAGGCAATCAATAAGTACTTAGCACTTGCTTAAAAAAAAAAAAAAAAAAGGCATATGCTGGCTAATCCTTCTGGTTACCTGGGATTTTTATAACCCCAAAGTTTTCTAGAAATTGTAAAATTACTGGGCTGATTGTTTTTTGTTTTTTTTTTTAAAGATTTATTTATTTGTTATGTACACAGAAGAGGGTGCCAGATCTCATTACAGATGGTTGTGAGCCACCATGTGGGTGCTGCGAATTGAACTCAGGACCTCTGGAAGAGCAGCCGGTGCTCTTAACCTCTGAGCCGTCTCTCCAGCCCCTGGGCTGATTGTTTTAAGTTGCTTGGTCATCTTTCAGGTTTCCAACTATAAAATAAAATTAATTCCAGAGTCAATAGGTTTTCAGTTTTCCACTTCTGCCTGAGTCGGTTGGTATCCATGGCATCAAGATGAAGCCTTAAGATACACAAACAAAAAATTCTTGTGAATTTTAGGAGTGTTTAAATATTCCAGTACTCCTCGTCATAAGTAAGGTGTGTTTACCAGCACACTAATAACAGCAATTTCCTTTCTCCTAGTGTGACAGTGGGAAGATGGAAGAGTACGAGGAATTCTGTGAGAAAGCACTCGCCCGAGTTCAGGAAGCATCACTGTCCACAGAGAGCTTCCTGCCTGCCCAGGCAGAAAGTATCTCACTCATCCGCTTCCATGGGGTGGCTGTGCTTTCTCCACTGGTAAGCTTAGTAATTATTAATTTATTAAAGATTTCTTCCATTCTTAAGTATATTTGCACAGGAATGCAGGTGTCCGAGGAGGCCGGAAGAGCACATCAGATCCCCTGGAGCTGGAGGTGGACAACATAGGTGCTTTGAACTCAGCTTTGGTCCTCTGGAAGAGCAGTATGCTCTTAACCAGAGTCATCTCTGCAGCCCCTTTCTTTGTTTTAAAATAACTTTTAAAATCTAGTGAACAACTATTGAACAATAAATGGAAGGCTTATAAACAGCTGACAAGATGCCTAATGTTTTTTCATAATTAGAGAAATACAATAGAAATGAGTTAGCATTTTTTGCCTACTGGATTTGCAGTGATCCCATAGGACTTCATGTTCTTATATTGTGGGGAAAATGAATGTTTAATGCACTTTTAACAAGAAAGTCAGTTTATTTTTTTGGCAAACAGTTTGGTAGTATTTATCAAAATTTAAGTGTCTGTAACTTTTGACTCAGCAATTCTATTCAGGAAGAATATCTTACAGTTGTGTTCAAACAAATATGTACAAGTTATAACAACATTATTTAAAGTAGCAAAACATTGATCGCCAACCTAAATGTTCATTAATAATTGAGTGGTTTAACCATGTCCATTGTATACATTTCATGTACTCATTAAAGTGAATAATTAGATCTAAAAGTGCAAGCATGGATGGCTGGCCTGAGCTGCTGCAGACAGCATGCTTTCAGAGGCAGCTGGAGTTGTGGAACCTGGCCTGGGTTTAAATCAGTTTTGCCACTCTCCTGCTGGGCAGAACTTGGGGTCCATTTCATTAACTGTTAAATGGGAATACAGATGGTGAGTGCTGACCTCATAATGCTTTTTGGGAATCAAATAAATACATGTAAAATGCTTAGTCCCTAGATCATACGTAGCATTCAGTATATGTTAACAATTTGCAATTTTTAAAAAAGGGTGGTATATTCTTTCTCTGGCAAGGGAAATAAGAGAATAAGAGGATAGTAGAGAAGTTAAATTTATCATCATAGACAATTTGATGGTTTTTTTTTTTCAATGTGTGGCCGACCATACTTTAAATCAGAAAATTAAATAAGTAATTTATTTTTGTTTTATAAGCATCAAAAAATCAATGTTTTCTGTTAGCTCTTTGTAATGAAAGTTGTAAACATAGAAAGGTTGGAAGGTAATACAGTGACCATCCATAACTCCATACCTACTACTCAGTACCTACTACCTACTACTACTCACCAAAGATGAAATCTTTGGACATTCAAAGGAAGTAGAGAGGTGATGTGTGCACTGACAAGAAGGGAAAAGCTGAGAATCCCAAGTGACACCTGTCAGAAACTGTCGGATGAGAAGTTTGGCGGCGGCCCCAAGGGCTCTTTTGTCTGTCACTTAAAGTGGTTGAGAAGTGAGCAAGGTGTTTTTCTTGTGAGCTTGATTTTCAGTTGGGAATAAGCTACATTCAGTGATATGCACTGGTCATAGGTGACAGAGCTCCTGGAGTCTTAATATGTGGGTTACATCTGTGTGACACTCACATGAAGTCCTCGCAACCCAGACACTTGTCAGATGATTTGTATAAGGTTTCGGTCGTTCTGATTCAAAACTTGCCGATTTGATACTTTTACCGTTGAATCGCGTGTTTATGATGTCTTGCAGCTTACCACCGAGAGGAGAAAGGCAATTCAACAGGAAAAGCAGAAAGCACTTGATATCCAAACAAGAAAGCAGGCCAATAGGAAGAAAGCTTTACTGACTCGGGTCCAGGAAATTCTTGAAAATGTCCAGGTATGTCAGCAAACTCTATTAGATTGAAATGAAGATGTCACAAAGTGGACATTGATAACAGCTTTTCAGAAAAGCTGACAAATTGTTAAGTATGCCTTATTGTTATGTTTGGGTGTAATTTGTTGGAGAGAATCCATTTGTTTGTTAGTGCCGCCCAGTACTTGAATCAGAGAGGGTCCTTAGACAGTGGCACTATACACTGGGTATAATTGCTTATTGTCTGTCTTGTGACTACAAACGTTGAATTTTCAGTGTCAGAGATGATAGAATTGCCCATTGTAGTTAACCCCTGAATTAATTGGACTATGTCGTAAAAGGACCTTCTTATTCTTTGCTAAAATAAATAACAGCCTTCAATTATTTGGGGTGTGTGTGTACATGTATGAAACTTTTGCTCTTAGATATGGAAAAATGCCATCTAGATTAAGCAAATAGGCTGGCCTACATATATCTCCAGATCCAAACTGAACTCATTCAAACAATATCTACATCTTTTGTAATTATTTTTATTTAAATTAATTCATGTTTATGTAAACAATTTATTTAAGGTTTGGGTCACTTCATACTAAAAAGAAAAAACAATGATTAAAATGGAACAAGTGATTTCTGCCATACATAACACTTTTGGTTTTTGTAGTTTTCAGGGTTTGTGGTTTGCTTCTGTGCCTCCTGCTGGATGACCGTGGTAGTAGGCCTTAGGGTGTTTCCACTAACTGCTGCGTTTCCCTGTGGGGTCGTATGCAGTGTGGGTAGTAGATTTTAATTTGCAGAGGATAACTACTGTCTATATTGGTTAGTGTTACAGTAGTTTATTGACTTACTGGCTGTTTCCTGTTATTACAACAAAAATGGCAGAGTGTTCTGGATCTAGTCCATGGAGAGGAGCAAATTGCTATTAACAGAGCATACTAATGAAATTCCTCTTGAGTCCCAGAACTTTCTGTTTAGAAAAGCATACACAATATCAGCTGTAATGAGTTTCTATATAGACAGGGATTTCATGGAATACAAATAGATTGGGAGGGCCTCTTCAATCTATGAAACCTATGATTCAGCTATAGATTTAATTTTTAAAATTTAATTTGTCTAACCTAAGGCCCATTTTACTGGAATAAAAAAAAAAAAAAACAAAAAAAAGCAAACAGCTGTTGATCATGAAAGGTCTGAACTCTGCAAGGTTTCATATGGTAGAATAATGTGTTTTGCTTAAGCCTGGGATCCCGGGAATATGCACCCCTTTTGGTTTGTTTTTGTCCTGAGGTCATCACCAAGTACACTTGTATTGTTTACTGCACAGTACCTGGAGACCGTTATGTGTCTTGGGACTTATAAGGTGAAACTCAAGTGCCATACAGTCTAGCAAAACAAAACAAACAAAACAAACGAAAGCCCGTAGAAATCAGCCACTCCAGATTTGCAGTACTCAGAATGTAGGAGCTCTAACTTGCTTTTGCTGGTTGGTCTCTGAGGTATACAGTTATTTTCATCCTAATGTGTCAGCTGCTGACCTACTTGTTTGAAAACATACAGCTTGCTGACTTCACTTACCGCCAGCCGATCTAATTAAAGTTGGCTTTGTAAGCTGAGTTCTAAGTGGAAATTTTCTAATTTCTCAGTAACAAACTACACGGATGAGCTATTATTTACGGCAGAAATGCCTCATTTTATAGAGAGGGCTTTTTGTTTGTTTTTAAATTAAAACATATCTTCCCAGCTAGTCCACACACACACAGAAAGCTCACAGAGAGAAACACCCTCTGTAAAGTAGAGGTGGAGCTGTGCTCTCAGAGAGCCAAAGATCCTGAAATATTTTTTTGTTTTGTTTTTGAGGCAGGGTCTTACTATGTAGCCTTGGCTGGCCTTGAATTAATAGAAATTCACTTACCAGCCTCTGCCTCATGAGTGCTGGGATTAATGGCATGTCCACTACATCTGGCTAAAACTTCTTTTAAAAGTCTTATTTTTATATTTTGCTTGCATGTATTGTCTGTGCATCATGTGTGCCTCTGGTACCCATGTAAGCCCAAAGAGGGCATTAGAGCTCTGGGAACTAGAGTTACAAATAGCGAGCTGCCTTATGGGTGCTGGGAGCTGAACTTGGTGTCTAAACTAATGAGCTATCTCTCTAGCCAATTATAGAGAGTTTTTAGGAGATTCTTGAATAAGCATATAAACATTATTTTGTTTTGCTTTATGAGAAGTAACTAGTAAAACATTTGCTTACTTGGTATTTACTGCATAAATTATTTGTTTGTTTTTTAATAAATTTTATTTATTATATAAACAATGTTCTTCCTGCAAGTTTGCCATATGCCAGAAGGGGGCATCAGATCTCATTACAGATGGTTGTGAGACACCATGTGGTTGTTGGGAATTGAACTCAGGACCTCTGGAAGAGCAGCCAGTGCTCTTAACCTCTGAGCTATTGCTCCAGCCCTTGTTTGTTTGTTTTTAAGATTTATTTATGTGTACACCAGAAGAAGGAATCTGATCCCACTATAGATGGTTGTGAGCCACCATGTGGTTGCTGGGAATTGAACTCAGGACCTCTGGAAGAGCAGCCAGTGCTCTTAGCCACCGAACCATCTCTCCAGTCCTACTGCATGTATTATTATTGTTAGGTGACAACTTGTCTTAGGAATCGTTGCTGGTAGTAATAACACACGGTTAGAAGGAGGTTAAAGACATTGCTCCTATCCAAGATTAAAGTGAACATGGACGAATTGTGTTTATGTGTGCAGACATACTTGTTTCAGAAGAGATCATTTGCTTCCTTCCTTTAAATAAACAGGCTAGGATAACAATAAAGTTCTTTTGTAGTGGTTTTATTGCCATGTAATTAAGGGTAGAGAAACTGATCATTGAGTGTATTTTACTTTTCTTTTGTCCTTTTGAGACAGTTTCATTCTGTAGTCCAGGGTGGTCTTGAACTTAAAGCAATCCTCTTGTCTCAGTCTTTTGAGTGCCAAGATGACAGGCATGAAATGTCTGTTGTGTTCTCAAAATCAGAACTCTAAATCTCCCTTTTCTGTTTTATTTTAGAAAACAATGAAATCAAAGTTGTTGTTGTTGTTGTTTTATGTAGGGCACAACTTTAATCCCAATGCTTGGAAGGCAGAGGCAGGAGGATCTCTAAGGTCAAGGCTTGTCCAGTCTACATAGAGAGACCCTGTCTTAAAAACAAAACAGCTACAGCAAAGGCTTTTTTTTTTTTTTTTCCTATAATAGAGAAGTACTAATTTTTGAATATCCCTTTTCAGGTTAGAAAAGCACCGAATGCCAGTGATTTTGATCAGTGGGCGACAGAAACCATTTACTCTAATCCAGAAGTCAGAAACTTGGATGCTCCTGCTACAGTCCCAAACAGCTTGCCAAGCCCCACTGAGCACTGTACTTCAGTAAAGCTTGAAAAGATAACTGGACTTTGGCCTGTGGGTAATAAAGACCAATGTAACCCTAATGGGATGAGCCTGCCTAGAGACTCAGAAGGGTCTGGTTCTCCGAAGCGGTGTGAGAGTCCAGACAGCAGGCAGGCAGAAAATGGAGCTGCTCCAAGGCTCTCTGCAGAGAGCTCCCAGGAGACTCTCATTTCTGATGGCCCCCTCTTAGCAAAGGAAAAACTGGACCCATCGTGTTTGCCTGAAGGCACTCCAGATCCCTACATAATGAGCCTTCAGAATCTAATGAAGAAGTCAAAGGAATACGTGGAAAGAGAACAGTCTAGGCGAAGTCTGAGAGGTAGTACAAAGAGAACTGTTAGTGAAAGCCATTCAGACAAAGAAAACGATGCTGCTAAGGCAAGTGACTGTGTGAAGGAGAAGGCCCTACCCATGCCCACAGGCAGGCACTGTGGCTCCGCCATCCCTGACAAACCAAGCCTTAATAAGTCAAACGTTCTCCTCCAAGGTGCTTCTCAAGCAAGCAACATGGGCACGTCAGTTTTAGGTAGCTTTTCCAAAGTAGATCTCCCCGTAGGAACTGACTCTCCTGCTGTTCTAGATGCCGAGTCAGATTTTAAAGTTATTCCCACCTTGATTACTGAAAATAAAGTTATCAAAAGTCTTACAGGTCCATATGCCAAATTACCTAGTCCTGAGCCAAGTGTGAGTCCCACAATGCATCGAAGGCGTTCTAGGCCATCATCAGCATGTCAGATCCTTATAAATAACCCAGTAAATGCCTGTGAGCTGAGCCCAAAGGGAAAAGAAGAGGCAGGGGATAGAGTCGCTCCAGCTGACACTGCAACAACAAATGAATCTGAAATTGTGCCAAAGTCACCGGCTGATTTAGCGGGAGTTTGTTCCAGCAAGGTTTCTGCTGGCAAAATAGCATTGGACACCACAAGAGATACTGTTGTAGGTAAGACGAGTCAGGTCCATCAGGCCTTAGGAAATCAATTAGACAATACAGCCACTGTTGAGGATGCTGCTGTGGAAGGCCCCTTCACACCCGATGAGCGGGGAGTGCAGAAAGTAGATAGTACTTGTATGGCTGTGCCCACGTTGCACGAACTTCACACCACCAGGCAGTGTGTAGCAAGTCAAACTGCAGAAGATGTGTGTGGACTCAAGTCAGCCAGTATGTCAGCAAAAAACTCCTGCAGTCTACAAATGGAACTGAATAAATCGTACGATGTGAAAAACCCATCTCCCTTACTTATGCAAACCCAGAATTCCAGACAGCAAATGGACACGTCTCCAGTGCCCTGTGGAAATGAACAGTTTTTGGATAACACTTTTGAAAAAGTTAAGCGGAGACTTGATTTAGATATTGATAGTTTGCAAAAAGAAAATTGTCCTTACATTATAACAGCTGGAGTAGCTGAGCAGGAGAGGGAACATCTGCCCGAAAGAAGATACCCGAAGGGATCCGTCTGCATTAACAAGAATAAGATGCTAGAAACTAGCCCTAAAGGTAAGAAATGTTTGCTGCCTTTCAAGGTGATAGCACCTTTTTAATTTTGTTGTTGTTGTTTGTTTGTTTGTTTGGTTTTTTTTCGAGACAAAGTTTCTCTGTGTAGCCCTGCTGTCCTAGAACTTGCTTTGTAGACCAGGCAGGCCTTGAACTCACAGAAATCTGCTTGCCTCTGCCTCCTGAGTGCTAGAATTAAAGATATGCACCACCACCGCCCAGCAAGGACCATATCTCTCTTAAAATTTATTTGTGTGAGTGTGTGTGGGGAGGGGAGGGGGGAGAGCACATCTGATGAGTTTATGTGTATCATGTTCGTGCCTGAGGGCGTTAGAGACATCCCGTTCCCTGGAACAGGCAGTTGTAGGCCACCTGATGTGAGTGCTGAGAACCAAATCTTGGTCCTTTGGAAGAGCAGTGAGTGTTCTTAACCTCTGCTGTCTTCAGCCCTGAGGACCACATCTTAAAGCTAGTCAGACTTTGGAGACTTTTTTTTTTTTAAAGAGTATTTTGTTATTATATACAGTGTTCTGCCTGCATGTATGCCGCATGCCAGAAGAGGGCATCAGATTTCATTACAGATGGCTGTGAGTCATCATGTAGGTGCTGGAAATTGAACTCAGGACCTCTGGAAGAGCAGCCAGTGCTCTTAACCGCTGAGCCATCTCTCCAGCCCCCAAGACTTTGGAGACTCTTGGCTGCAGTGGTGAGATTGTTGAGTGAGTGGGAAGGTGAGGAGGTGCAATCCTGTTCTTACTGAGTGGCCTGAAAGACAAGGAGAGGCCAGTGAGAACGGTTCACACTGGGGAACTCGCCATGTCTGGCTTATAGCATGTGAGGTCAGGAATACCCTCTGGACAGAAGCGTAGTCAGATCGATGGCAGAAAATATGAGCTGTTAGATATTCAGTGAGTTTTCTCAATTTAAGGGCACATGTTTCTTTTCAGAAGGCCAGGAGATACTGAAAAGCAAGATGTTAGCTTTTGAAGAAATGCGGAAGAGACTGGAGGAGCAGCATGCCCAGCAGCTGTCACTCCTCATAGCGGAGCAGGAGAGGGAGCAGGAGCGACTGCAAAGGGTGAGACCCTGAGATGTGGGGACCGGCTAGCCACCAAGAGCTAGCTGAGGCACTTGTACTGACTGGTCTCTGCTCTGCATAGCTTTTTTTGTTTGTTTTTTTCGAGACAAGGTTTCTCTGTGTAGCCCTGGCTGGCCTCAAACTCAGAGATCCACCTGTGTCTGCCTCCTGAGTGCTGGGATTAAAGCTTACACTATCACTGTTGGGCTGTTCTGCATATCTTTATTCTAAGGTAGTCATTGGTCTTGATGTGTGGATAAGATTTTGTTGTCAGATGGTAGTTCTAACATTTAGGTCCTTACCTAAAAGCAACTGAGTAATTTGTGAAAGGTTATCTTATTGAACCCTTAATTTGGAACTCCTAATATTTTTAAAGGTTTTTAAAAAATAGATAACTTGCCGGGCAGTGGTGGCGCACGCCTTTAATCCCAGCACTCGGGAGGCAGAGCCAGGCGGATCTCTGTGAGTTTGAGGCCAGCCTGAGCTACCAAGTGAGCTCCAGGAAAGGTGCAAAGCTACGCAGAGAAACTCGTCTCGAAAAAACCAAAAAAAAAAAAAAAAAAAAAAAAAAGATAACTATACATTTTCCAAGAACAACATAAAATATTTGTTTTATGATTATTGTAGTCATATCTCATTTTAAATTCAATTTAAAAATAAAAAGCTAACATTTAAAAAAGTGAAATCAGCCAAACAAGTTGTAATTTTGAGGGAGGAAAACTTGAGATAACAAGAATGTACTCTTTGTTACACATAGTTTTGGGATAAGCCTACAGTGACTTACTTTCAGATGGCATTAAAGGATCTAGCATGCTGTGATAGATACATGGTCACTCTGTGGTCACTCTGTAGGAAATAGAAGAGCAGGAGAAGATGTTGAGAGAGAAGACGGCTACCTCAGATGTCTCTGACTCGCACAGTACGCTGGAGCTGGAGTGGAGAAAACGAAGCGGTTCTGCCCTGCTGGACACGATGCTGTCCCAGGTGGACTTGCTCCGGACTCCAGACAACTCTGGTAGATTTGAAACCTTGTTTTCCACTTGAAAGTTATTGTGCAGTAAGCTTTTCTAATCTTACCTTCCTCCCAGTAATCTAATGCCCATCCTGCCCGTTTGCCAGCTGCTTAGTAGCCATGAAAAATGACATGATACAGGATCTGAGACCACAGAGCAGGTGTCCATGAGAAGACTACCCTAACAAGGGGAACAGACAGTTGGGCCCTGAGCCTTGCTGCTCATTCATGCGGCAGGTGACATGCTCAAGTGAGAACAGTTGATTATCTCCCAAGTGATCTGGAATTACCTCTAATTCCCCAGTAGCAGTAAGAGCTTTTCACAGCATCAATTATCTTGAGATTCCGTTTGCCCTGAAAAGCTCCATCTGGCACAGAAGCTGAATGTCCATGGATATTTTACGTCTGCATTTGGGTCCGTTTCCGAGTTGACTGTTATTCATGGAGTGTCACAGTATTTGCTGCAGTGTTTTACATGTACTGATTATGTGACTTCCAATATAGTTCACTATACTCGTCTGTACTGTATGTTTCTCTAGACTTCACGAATTCTGCCCTACAATATAGCTTTGGCTCTGCAAGTGAAGCACCGTTCTACCTCTGGGGATCCCTGGCCAGTGGCGTGACCAAACTCTCAGGAACAAGGCCTTTCGGAAGGGCCCAAGCTAAACGGTCTCAGGTGGGCAGTCTTGATATCTGTCTGTTGATTAGTCGTGTTTTTACATGTTTATTTATTGGAGTGGGGGTGACCTGCATGCCACAGTGTGTATAGAGGGTAGAGGGTAACTTGTGGGAGTTGGTTCTCCTTGTCCACCATGTGGTTCCTGGGGGTTGAATTAGGTCATCAGGCCCGGTGCTTGGTGACTTTACTTGCCAAGCATCTCACCAGACCAACTGATCTTTTTAAAGAGCTATGTTATTTTAGGTTGTATACTGAACATCAGTTTCATCATTTTTTGCCATGCACTAAGCAGCTTAGCTTTTGGTGCAGACGAAACTCCAGGAGCAAATGCCTAGAGAGAAATTTTAGCTGGTGGTGATAGGTTAAGAATCATAATTGAGCATGGTGCTAGGATTCTTAAAGCATTGTGTCTAATTTCTTCTAGGTTTTTAGTCCAGAAATACAAGCAAAATTTAACAAAATAACTGCTGTGGCAAGAGGATTTCTTACTCGTAAACTTATGCAGACAGACAAACTGAAGCGGCTTCGGCAAACTGTGAAAGTAAGATTGTTGGAATTCCTTGTTTTCACTTCATTTCAGTCTTCTGACCGCTGAGCTCAGAGCTCAGATCAAACTTTTTGGTATCGTAATTTAGTTGATTTCATATGTCTGGTAATCAGATGTTTTTTCCAGATTACTGCCCTCTCCTTGACAGAGTTGTATGGAATGCTCATTTCCAGGCATAACATGGCTGCTGCATTGCTATTTATTTATTTATTTATTTATTTATTTATTTTTTTTTTGGTTTTTTTGGTTTTTTTCGAGACAGGGTTTCTCTGTGTAGCTTTGCGCCTTTCCTGGAGCTCACTTGGTAGCCCAGGCTGGCCTTGAACTCACAGAGATCCGCCTGGCTCTGCCTCCCGAGTGCTGGGATTAAAGGCGTGCGCCACCACCGCCTGGCGCATTGCTATTTATTTACGTGTGTGTGTGTGCATGTGCTGAGGCCACAGGAGTGTGGGAGACCAGCTCCCACACTTATTTACCCCAGAAACTCTTAAGGATTGAGGGATAAGAAACTTAGAGAATTTAGAAGCGGACTGGAGAGATGGCTCAGAGGTTAAGAGCACCGACTGCTCGTCCAGAGGTCCTGAGTTCAATTCCCAGCACCCATATGGTGGCTCACAACCATCTGTAATGAGATGGCACCCTCTTCCGTATACATAATAAATAAATAAATCTTTAAAAAAAAAAGAGAGAGAATTAAGAAGCAGAGAGAAAGCACAGAATAGACTGAGGTGGGCCTGGATCCTTATCCACCAGCCCAGAACTTTATTCCAAAGGGCTATTTATAACAATGCCAAGGGGTGGAGCAAAAGACCTCCCCCTTGCTAGATAGACCCCTACAAACACCTGGTACCCAAGCCCATGGTCCAGCCAGCCTCCCATGCAGTCCTGCTGGGTACAGCCACTAGGAAACCTAGTGCGCTCCAACACAGGAGAACATCAAGTGTCGTGGTCATCACTCTCGACTATGACAGGGTCCTCACGGAGCAGTCTCCTGTCTCTGCCTGCCCTAGCACTGGAGTTGCAGGCCACGTGATCTTACCTGGCTTTTTACATGGGTGCTGGGGCTTTGAACTCAGGTTCATATGCTTGTACAGGGAGTGTATCCTCTGATCATCTCCTCAGCCCTGCTGCACTCCTGACCTTGCTGTGGTGATTATTTGCATAAAATGTGCATAAGATTAGGCCTACCAATACCCTGTCAGGAAGATGGGTGGGGCTTGTGCGGCCCCACCCCTCCTTGAGAATTTGTCCAATTAATGGTTGATGGGAGAGACATTGTCTTTCTGGTGCAGCCACTGGTAAGATGCCCATGCTCTTGTCAGCAGCCCTAAATTGAGCCACCAAAAACCCAAGGCATGATAGTAGGAGAAGAGCTAATGAGGAAAGGGAGAGGGGGTTGGGGGAGGGGGAGGGGCCACCAGAGGGTGACAAGGGTGTGGCAAAAGAAATGTATGAAAGTGTCATAATGAAACCCAAAATATGTCTAATTAATATAGTCAGGATGGCTCAGTGGGCAGAGTGACTGCCACCAAGACTGACCACCTGAGTTCAATCCCCAGGACCCACACAGAAAGAGAGCCAGCTCCCAAGTTGTTCCTCACCTCTGCCCTGCACTATGGCACACAGGGTACACATCCTGAAAATACACATGTTTTTAAAAATGTAACTAGAAAACAAAACAAAAACACCCAAACCACTTTCTTTTTTTATTTTCCTTTCAAGACAGAGTTTCTTTATGGCTGTCCTGGAACTCACTTTGTAGACCAGGCTGGCCTTGAACTCAGATATCCCCCTGCCTCTGCCTCCTGGGTGCTAGGATTAAAGGCATGCACCACCACTGCCCAGCCCCAGTTTTTTTTTTTTTTTTAATTTAATTTAATTTTTTTTTTTAATGAGGCTGAAGAGATGGTTCATCAGTTAAGAGCACTGCTGTTAATCTCCAGAGGATTGGGGTTCCCAGCATCCACATGGTTGCTCACAACTGCCTGTAACTCCTGTTTCAGCAGGTTCCGATGCCCTCTTTGGGGAATCATGAGTACTGCACACATGTGGTGGTGCACATGAAGGCAAAACACTCATGCATATAAAAAGAAATCTTTTTAAAGAAAGAACAAGAGCATATTAATATAGAAGGCAGGTTTGTGTGTTAAGCTAGTACAAAGATAAAACAATCTTAATCATTTTAAATGCTTGGAGAACTTTCTCCTAGTTTCACTTGTTCTGTTCCAGAAAACTAGTCTGAGAGTGAGAGATGAAAGCCTCCACCCAAGAGGTCACAGCAGGGGAGGCTGAACCTGTACGAGGGGAGCAAAAGTTAGTCTGAGCACTGTGCGGAGGTGGGGGGTGAGGGGTGGTGGTGGTGATGATGTGGCTGCATCTGCCAAGAGGCTCATGGAGATGCCCGAGTTAATAATCTGGGCCCTGGATTAGTAGGAGACTTCTGTCATGTCCCTGTGGAGAATAATAGAGGCAGGGAGCCCCCTGAGGTGTTGGGCCCTTTAGGACGGAGGGTATCCTTGGGCCCTCAGCAAGCGTTTCTTAGCTCTTCCCTGTCTCCTTCCCACCCGGTCCCTCCACCTCTTATGGTCGAGTGCAGTTCACCACACCAGCCTCTGGCACACGGACACTCACACAGTGAAGGCTGGGCTGGTAGGCCTGCCCAGAGGGCACCTGGGGACAGAAAGCTTGTTTGTGTGATCACCTGCAGATACCTTTGTGAATGAGGGTTATCATTTCTTCTGTGGGTGACAACTTGATGCCTCTCAAGAAGGAGCTGGTGTGAAGGAGTTTTAGAAAAGGACTTAATCTTCCACTCCTGAGTGGGTGATGCCTTAGTTCTCTTCCACAAAGTTTTTTTTATCTTTAGAGACAGGCTCTCATTCCAGCCCAAGCTGGCCTCAAACTCATGGCAGTCCTCCTGTTTCAGCCTCTCAAGTGTTGGGTCACAGATGTGTGTCACCATTCCTAGCCTGCTCAGCAGTCTTAAAGCAGCACAGGCCATTTCAGGCCTGATTTATCACTAGGTACAAATCTAAATCCAGTAATATGGTCAAGGTCATTGCCACTGCCTTCCTCCTCGTTAGCATCAGAATTTTTAGGTTCTCCAAATCTGGCATTCACCATAACATACAAATGTTCTCACAGATAGGCTGGTAAGGTCCCCGGACACCACATGTAAGTTAATGATGGGTGTTCAAGTGACTGCTAATCCAGAACCATCTGACCAAGTCAGGTGGCCTTCCCTCCAGGAGAGGACGCAGAAGCCTGTCTGAACAGCATAGTGCCGTGTTTGCAGTCCTCAGCATTCTGGGCAGGAGGAGGCTTTTGAGAAGCCTCAAAAACCACCACAGCAGGAGGCAGGGAGACAAGCTGGGGTGTGGGGGCTGCTTGCTCTGTCCTCAGTAATAGTTTTGTGTTCTTAGTAAGTTTTGATGGAGAAAGAATAAAAGGATCTCAGTGGTCATACGTCTTCCTAGAGAACTGCTTTTGAAGGAGTGTCTCTTTCTTTCAGGACACCATGGAATTCATGCGAAGCTTTCAGTCAGAAGCCCCGCTGAAGAGAGGTGTTGTCTCAGCCCAAGACGCTTCCCTTCAGGAACGAGTCTTAGCTCAGGTAGATGCTGCTGTCCTGAAGGGTTCCCAGGAAACTGGTCAGCTTCTAACTGGAGACTCAGGGTTGGAAATGTATTTCTCTCTTCATTTAAACAGGGAAAGTAGGATTCAATGAAAACTCCTGTGTGCTCTTATTCTAAATGTAAGATGTGCACACAGTATGCATTGTATCACTAAATTGTAGCCTCATCTTTTAAGTGCAGACAAGATTTTCTTCTTTTACACCTAGTTGCGAGCTGCCCTGTATGGTATTCATGATATCTTCTTCGTAATGGACGCAGCTGAGAGAATGTCAATCCTCCGCCATGATCGAGAAGCCCGCAAAGAGAAACTGCTGAGGCAGATGGTATGTGTGCCACGTGGCTTTCTGATGGAGGGCTTTTCTGAGCTTGGTGATGGAGGCTTCATGTCAGTCCCAATGGTTCTGAAGCCAGATGGTCCTCAGGATGCCCAGCACCACCGAGCTCTGTAGTGAGCGCCACAGGAACCACACAGGGAAAGACTCCTGTACTGCGTTGGCTTTGGATTTGAGGCTCAGACCTTGACTCTTTTGTTCTGGTAGCTCATAGAAAATGTCAGCTGCTCTAGGCTGAGCTTTCCTAGTGCATGCATACAGACTTTGTCATTTTTGAAATCTGAAGAGTGATTCCAAATAATTCAAAACACTGCATATGAAGAGTGCTGGCCGAGTTCGAGGCCAGCCTGGTCTACAGAGCGAGTTCCAGGACAGCCAGGCCTGCACAGAAAAACCCTGTCTTGAAAAACCAAAAAAAAAAAAAAAAAAAAAAAAAAAAAAAACCCCAAAAAACAAAACAAAAAAAAAAAGAGTGCTAGCTGGCAACCATATACAAAAGTATAAATAAAAGTAGTAATTTTAAGTGTTTAAAATGAGATTACTTAAAAACATTAGTTAAGTGGCTGGCTGTGGTGGCACCCACCTTTAATCCCAGCACTCAGGAAGCAGAGAGAGGTAGATCTGTGAGTTTGAGGCCAGTCTGGTTGACATAGTGAGCTTCAGGACAGCCAGGACTACATAAAGAGACCCTGTCTCAAAAAAAAAAAAAAATTACCTGACTTGGGATCATCTCATATTTTAAGACAGTGGTATTGGTACTAGTCACCTGACATTTCCTTTGTCCTTGAAGGATAAAATGAAAAGTCCACGAGTGGCGCTTTCAGCGGCAACACAGAAGTCTCTTGACAGGAAGAAGTTCATGAAGTAAGTTCTTTCTGTCACTTTATTATCAACCAGTTAACTCGTTATCAGCGGGTCTGTTTATGTCCCAGTACGAAATAAACAGGGGCTGGAGAGATGGCTCAGTGGCTAAGAGCGAGCCCTGGCTGCTCTTGCAGAGGACCAGGGTTGTGTTCCCAGCACCCACATGGTTGCTCACAACCCTCAAACTCCAGTCCCCAGGGAATGATGCCCTCTTCTCGTCTCCACAAGTACTGCATGCACGTTACATGTGTGCAGGCAAAATACCCATGCATAAAATAAAAAGATTAAATTAGGAATACCAATTCGCTTCTCTGCAGTCTAGCTGATAGAAATCCCCTCTTTTTCTTAAATGTAATTTTTTTTTTAATTGATTCTTGGGGAATTTCACATCATACACCCCAGTCCTACTCATTTCCCAGTCCTTCTATATCTGCCCTCCCTCCATCCTTGTAACCTCCCCCCAAAAGGAAATACAGATAAAAAAGAAAATTAAAAAGAAAAAATATCTTCTGAGCCCTCTGGGTAACAACCTTCTCCCCAGTCAATCACAGCCTTCTCTCAGACCAGTCACAGCCGGCCGTGGCTGTCTCCAGTTCTGCCTTCCTTGTGGTGCTGCTCCTTTGTGGCTTTGGGAGCTGCAGTGTGGCATACACTGTACCCTTCTGTCCAAACAGCTTTACTTGTAAACGCTCATTACAGTGAGTCGTTAGTCTGGCTCAAGGTCTCTGGCTTCTGGTACACCATCAATACTGGACCCTCATCAAGACTCCTCTCAGATACCCTGCTGTTGCCCCTGTCATGGAGATCCTGTGGCTATGGTTCCACTAGACTGGCCCCTTCACATTCTCCAGTGGGTCATAGATGGGGTAGGTGTTGGGGTGGGCCAACTCAAGGTCCTGGTTGTGGGCCTGGGTGGTAGCTGAGTTGGTCAGTTCAGGCTTCCGATGGCCCAACGCTTCCTACTCCCTACCCCCACCCCCTCGTCCCCCAGGTGAGTGGTGAAGCCAGCTCTCCTGAGCTCCCTCCCTCTCATTTTTTAAAGACAGGTTCTCACTATGTAGCCTTGGCTGGGCTGGAACATACATTGTAGCCTATATTGGGATTAAAGGTGTCTGCCACCCTGCTGGGCAGAAATCCGCCTGTTGATACAGAGATTCATTAAAATCAGTGGTAAACAGCAGATTTATCTTTTGATAAAGTATAAGTTATTTATCAATATTCAGCTTATATGACTGATAGCCAGTCAAACAATTTCAATAATTAGTCCTTATATTTAATATTTAATTTTTTTCAACATTTAAATATATTCCCCCTGATAAATGAAAGATATCCTGAGGCAGAAGCTCAAGAGGAAGTATATTCTAGTAACTATCATTTAAAAACTTAAAAATAATTTGTTTTATGCAAATGAGTGTTTTGCCACCATGTATGTATGTCCACCATATGTGTTCTTGGTGTCCACAGAGGCCAGAAGAGGGCATTGGACCCCCTGGAACTGAAGTTACAGACAGTTGTTATTTGCTGTGTGGGTGTTGGGAACCTAACCCAGGTCCTCTGGAAGAGCAGCCAGTGCTCTTAACATCTGAATCATCTTTCCAGCTCCCAGAAACTATTTCTTGAAGTTAATTTTTAATGTGTCCAGCACAGACCTTTAGCAGGCCCCTCACTTCTCAATGCCCGTCTGTCATTTATAAGTCTGTCTCCTCCCTTCTCCAATACATTGTCCTTATCTTTATATTGTACCAGGGTTGCTGAGATGGGAATGCCAAATAAGAAGTTCCTGCTTAAGCAAAACCCTTCAGAGACAAGGTGAGAAAAACCATTTCACCTCAGTGAGAGGCTTTTCTTTCTTTCTTTCTTTCTTTTTTTTTTAAAGAAAATCTTATATAGTCAAAGCTTGCTTTTTTTTTTTTAAAAAAAAAAAAAAAAAAAAAAAAAAAAAAAAACCTTGCTCTATATCAGTAGGACTCTGCTTCTGAGCTAGAGGGCTGAGGCCAGGCTCATATTCATGTCTGGTCCTATTCCTGGCCACATGTGGGTCTGATCAGAGGTTCCTGGCACGGCTTGTAGGTCAGGTCATTCCTGAAAGAAATTTCAGACTAACTGGGAATCTTTGGTCCGTGTTTGAAAACTTTAGGACGTTGACTTAGTAGACGCACCTATTGCCCTTGTGAAGTGGGCATCATCTCATGTTTGAGGAGTTGCCTTTTGTAAGGCATGTCAGCATAAAAGCTCAGGGGTTACATGTGTTAGACATTGATTTCCTGATGAAAACCTGAGGTCTGAGCTCCGAGTGAGCAAAATCTAAATCCCTTATTAATATGCTTTAGTCGGTTAGCTGCTTGTGACACAGAGGCCATGACGCTGCATAGATGGCTTCTAACCTCACCACTGTCACCTTTCACCCATTGAAAGAAAGTGGGAAAAATGAAGTTTGTCTTTTGGAATTAATTTTGCATTTAATTTGTCAACAGAGTCCTTCAGCCAAACCAAGGACAGAATGCACCTGTTCATAGGCTCCTTAGTAGACAAGGGTAAGAATGCCACTCGTGGGGACTGGAAAATACTCAAACCAAGATTAGTTCTGAGACGGAAAAATAATTCTGTGTTCTCTTCAGAACCAGCTCTCCTACTGTATGTGCTGTAGTGCGTAGCATCGAGATCTGATTTTGTGTGCAGACCGCCCTCTTGCTGCACGGCTGTATAACAGCTCTTGGTTTTCATCTGATGTTGGCATGCTTTTCTTTCTCATTTCATACCATTTTACTCATTATCTGTTTTAGTATACGCTTACTCATCAAGTAAGTTTAGCCTCATCCGGCGATTCTCCAAGCAGGTGTGAAGAGTTGTCTTGGCTCCTGCAGAAACACAAGTGCAGCTCGTCTGATTGCTGCACGCGGGGCCTTCAGTTCTTCTCAAAGTCACTTATGCCTTGAGTGGTTGATGCTGTGTGCTTGTTTTCTCTGAAGTTCTGACCTTCATGCACGTGACTCATTAACCTTTTTATATTCAATTAGAGCCCCTAAGACATCAGTGAAGGGGGTTGTGCAAACTAGACAGAAGCCTTCACAGAGCAGAGCGCCTAACAGAGCGCCCGTGTCAGGTGTGTAGCAATGACTTCCGGGGCCCATTCAGCCAGGGGTGCACACTCGGCCCCATGACTCAGGCTTCACAGTGGGACATGCAGTGCAGTCTTCCTTGCCACCATAATGTTGGCATATTCGTGGACATTCCTATTGGTGGCCTTTGTCTTAGTATTCTGTGGCATATTGGTGGACTTCCTATTGGTGACCTTTGTCTTAGTGTTCTGTGGCAGCCAGGAAATCCTATGAGCTAGGCTGCCTGTCCGAATGACTAGTAATTTTATGGAAAACACTTTTTTGATTTGGAAAGTTTTGTAGAATTCTCCAGGCTTACTCAGAACCTTTCTGTAGATGAGTAGAAATGATCATCCCATGTCTGATGTGGGTCTGTTCAGCCCTATGGCAGCCTACAGCAGCCTGTCAGCTAGGGTTTCTGAGTCTGCACATGACCACAAGATCCACAGTGAATATGCCTGGTGTGTGGAGGGAGTGCCAAGCTTTCTCTCTGTAAGAAGCCTGAGCCGGATCACCTTATACTCATCATGTGAGCATTATTCAAGGGTGAAACTAAAACCTATTCTAAAATTCAGTTTGTGGTGGCAAAAAGGACAGATTCAGTCTTGAGCCAATCCAAAACTCTTACTGAATGCTTTCCCATTTGTTGGTGTTTTGGTTAAGACATTTTGATTATGCTCACTGGATTATGCAGCCCATTAAACTCCTTCCAACGCTATGCTTTCACCTGCTTTCTGACACTCCCAGAAAGTCCTGTTAATCCCCAAGCAATGGGGGAAGGCTTGAATCCATTCTAATCTCCCCACTAATAACAATTAGACAAGCTTTATAACTACATTAGTGAGTGGTTTCCTCCAAGTTAGACAGAGGAAGCAGTGTTACACCAAGTGATGCTGTTACTGTTACTCCAGTCCTTCATGCTATCTCTAGTTGACATAGATTCCAAGAGGGAGGAACAAGCTGTCAGGAACTGAGATGACTGCAGACCTTGTGCATGATGCCCTGGGCAGAGTTCATAATGTCATACCTATCTAGGCTACTTTACAGGATCCTCTTTTGAAGTCACTGAGTGACAGTCCCTGGAGTTGTTTGGAGGTCACCGGGTGGGAGAGCCCGCTGGCTTTAGAGGCAGTCAGTCAGCTGGCTTTCTAAGAAAGCAGCTCTGTTGCTTGTGACACTCTGGGAAGTGTTAGGGTGTTTTCAGCCCTTCTCACGGTAGTGTTACAGACTGCGGGAACGCTCAGGGACATCACTGAAGAGTAAGTGATGGTTTGCCACGTGGCCACTTTCCGTGTTTTGTTCTCATGCATTTCATCTCCATGACTTGTCACTTGTGAGTCTGTAACCACGGAAAACGTGTTCTTTCCACTGAGTAATGGACACTGTCAGGGATGAACAGGCAGTTGCTGTAGTTAATGTGTGATGAAGCTGAGCTTTATGGCTTTTGAAGTTTAATTGCATTGCAGTGCAGTTAGTAATATAAATATAATCAACATGTACAATTTCTATGTTTTTAAATAAGTAAAATGCCTTGTTTTTCTAAAATTTTATTTATATGAATGTATAGACAATGAAAGTACAAAATTCTCAATTTCATCTTTGTAAATTTTACATAAATTTGGAATTTGATATACTGACTAAAATGCTAATTATGATTTAATATTGCTCTTAAAAGAATTACTTTACCCTGGCAGATTTCTAATGTCTTGGTTTATGTTTTAAATAATGCTTTGATTTGGTCTACATGAGCATGAAATTCTTTATTAGTAATCAATTTATAGAAAACTCCTGTTTGTTTTTGTATGAGAGAGAGTGTCTCACTATATAGCGCAGATTGGCTTTGAACTTATAATCTTCCTGCCACAGCCTTATCTGCCAAAGACTGTAGCTTCCACACCCAGCTCAAAACACTTGTTTTTGTTATGTCGGATATTATACTCTTAGGCCGAGGTTGAATTTTCAAGTGCCCAAGGATTCTGCACAGCATTTGAAATTACTTAGTTTCTACAGATCAACTTTCAGTCTCGGAGCCTGTGTTTAAAGTCTGTTTCCTCTGTGGTGTTTGTGTGAGAGTGGATGTACAGTGGATCTGGAAACCACTGACCAAAGCAGAGTAGGGACTGGTGAGACAGCGCAGGAAGGGCTGACAGCTGAGTTCTCAGTTCCCGTTCCAGTGTGAGCTGAGGCAGCTGACTGCTGGTGCTCTGCTGTCCTTAAATGAGAGTAACAGTTTCTACCTCAGGAGTGCATTCAACAACATGTATTGCTAACCCACGCCTGGTAACTGACTAAGTTATATAATAGAAAATTTCTAACCTTGAGAAATAATATTAATTTTGCTCTATTTTTAGGAGCATATGCAGGAAAAATCCAAAGAAAGCGGCCAAATGTTGCGACAATTTAAGAAGACAGCATTCACTGGGATGAAGCAGGGGAGGAGGGCGTGCTGTTACCCACATTCCATTCCCTGGCTAGGACTTTTGACTTAGCCCTGGACTCTGTTTATATAGGCAAAGAGACAGCAAGGGCTGAACATTTGTATGTATAATCTGGTCAGTTCAGAGAATTCCTGCCTCATTTTCCTATTAATGTTAGTTTGGGTGAAGATGATTAGCATATAGTAATTGCCTCGACTCTGAGCTCAGCATATATAAACATACTGTATGTGCCCAGAGGTCTATAGTTACCCTTTTTTATGAGTATAATAAATTTGGACTTTATTTTTACAAAGTATTAAAAAGATACCACCAATTATAAATTATCCCTAAAACCTAAATTTCATTCATGACTATATACTGATTGCTGAATTTGATAAACAAATTAGATACTGTTCTATTCAAAAGGAAATTATTGCCAAAGTATATGTTTTTCTAATTTTAAACACTCAAGATTCCATATTCTTTGTCTTGCAATGTAGCTACATAGGATGAAACACTTGCCACACTAAATCCCAAATAAGAAGTGGCAGGGGGTCATGGTTTTGGGTAGAACATTCCTGTGGACAAATAGTTGTTTTACAGAAATGTTAGGTTTCATGTATGTTACTATTAGGTACAGGTAGACTAGATTCTGAGTACTTTCTTGGAAGGTGGCAAGTTTAGAAAAGACAGCACAATCTTCATGAATATAGCACCTGGGAATGCACTGTGAAAATAGGGCCAGGAGAGTGCATGCAGTTAATTCTATTTCGTCTGTATAGTTTACTTCTTCATAGTCTTCTTTTTTCAGCATGCTTTACTTAGGAGAGAATAAAGGGCTATTTAATAAGAAATCTGGATAGATAGCATAGTAATACTATGTCTAGTTTAAAACTTGCAATAAAGGCACTGAGATTTATGACTAACATATTCATTAAATGCATCAACAATGTACCAAGAGAATATGATTTTATGAAAGAGAATGTTACTTTTCATATAATTCTAAAAAGGGCTCTGTGCTTCTTACATAACATTGGGATTGTGTATATTTGATCCTTATAACTTGAATTTTAAAGACAGTAGTATTTCAAAGATGCAGCCTATATATATTCTTAATAACCTTTTAGGAATATTGAGCTAAAGATTGTTTTTCTGATTTTCTTTCACCTGAGATTTGACTTTTATACCCAGCCATAGTTACAAAATAATAACCCACTCTGGGTATAAACTTGGTTTTCTTTATTGAGACTTACCATTTATTGAATAGAAAAAGAAGACAGTAAAAAAAAAAAAAAGGCCAGATTACTGCTGGGTGCTGGTAGCGCATGCCTTTAATCCCAGCACTTGGGAGGCAGAGGTAGGTGGATCTCTGAGTTGGAGGCCAGCCTGGTCTACATAACGAGTTCCTGGACAGCCAGGGCCACATAGACAAAAACCCTATCTTGAAAAAAAACAAAAAGAAAAAAAGAAGTCCACATTACAAACTTTTTACTTGTAGGAAGGTGCACCGAATTATTTTCTCTGAAATGTGATTAACTGTGCTTCATTGTTCCAAACACTCAGGACACTCACTGGTATCATTGTGGGCTCTTCAGTAAGAAGAGGAGCTAAGTTTGTGTGGATTACTATGCATTAGTGAAAGAAAACTGTGTTTTGGAAATCTACAACTACTTTTAGATTAAGGATGAGAAACTGGAGTGTGTCTTTAATTTCAAAGTAAAAGTTTGTGTGTTTTACGTTTGAATGTTCACATTTTTTTTTTCTCAGAAAAGTGCCAGGCACTGTTTTGTGCTTTTGAAGTTTTATTTATATGCATTATCTTTATTGTTATTTTTACTTTGACTGGAATGTCTATTAATGTAAATTGTATTTATTTTTATACTTTGATTTTCACTAGTCTTGCTTCTAGGTAAAAGGCAAAATAAACTTTTCATCCTAAAGGGAATTTTGTTGGTTTTTTTTTTTTATTTTTAACCAAGGAGGACATTTGGGGACTAGATACTGAGGAAGATATGGCCAAACAGCATCTGAGATGATGGCGTTTACAACTTAGCCCGATGATAGGCAGACCCGTTGTTTAACAGGTAACCTGTCCTGCTGATTTGAATAATGTCTGCTTCTTTGGAGCTAGACACCTGCCAGGAGCAATGGAGAGACAGGAGAGAGGGAGTGTTAGATGGGCTCTCACAGTGATGCCTTTGCCTTTCACATTGAGAGCTCTAATGTTACCCCAGCAGCTAGTGTCACCTCTCGCTGAGATGTTGTTGGTCATCTACAAGGTTCAGTGTTCACACACCTCTGATCACGCAGCTCATGTTATCTTCATGTTCTCATCATTGTTGAAAATGACTGGAAATCACTGATGCTGCAATGTACTAAATTATAAGAATGAAGGGACTGTTTCCATCAGCAGTCACTGACTTAAGAGCACCCTGCAGTCTATGCTCAACCGTGATGAAAAGCAACAGTTGTAAAAGTAAGCAGTGCTGCTGCTGTTGGGAGAGTGCTTGTCCAGTGTCCTAGGGTTTCTATTGCTGCAATGAAACACCATGACCCAGAAGCAAGCTGGGGAGGAAAGACTTGATTCAGCTTACACTTCAGTATCACTGATCATCCAAGGAAGTCAGGAGAGGAACTCAAACAAGGTGGGAACCTCCAGGCAGGAGCTGATGCAGAGGCCACAGAGGAGTGCTGCTTACTGGCTTGCTCCCCATAGCTTGCTCATCCTGCTTTCTTATTGAACCAAGGACCACCAGCCCAGGGATGGCACCACCCACAATGAGCTAGGCCCTCTCCATCAATCACTAATTAAGAAAATGCTGGATCTTATGTAGGCATTTTCTCAATTGAGGTTCCTGCCTTTCAGATAACTCTAGCTTGTATCCAGTTGACATAAAACCAGCCAGCATACCTAGCATGCACTAAGCCCCAGGTTCCACCCCCAGCACCACATAAACGACGTAACATCAAGTTCCAAAACCTTGAAAAAACGAAGACCTTGGGATAGTGCAATCTCTTCTTTGATCACTCTGTAACAAGGGTAAGAATTGTCAGGCCTGTCATATACCAGTTAAAAATAAGCTTAGGACTGTGGAGATGAAATGACTCAACAGTTAGGTGCATTGGTCTTCCAGAGGACCCAGTTTGGTCCCCAGCACCTACTTGGTGGCCTCACAATTGTCCAACTCCAGTCTCAGGGGATCCTATATCCTCTCTGGCCTCCACAGGCACCAGGTTCATGTGCAGAGACATACATGCCGGAAAAACACCCATACATATAAATTAAGAATCTGGGAGTGATCTAAGCAGGTAAAATGCTTGCTGCCCGAGCATGAAGACTTCCCTAGCACCTACGTCAAAGTCTGGCAAACAGGCCGTGCACCTGCAACCCTAGCACCTGTGTGTGTGGGGGGGAGGTGGAGGGGTGGGGGGATGGACAGGCAGATTCCTAGGGCTTGCTGGCCAGCCAACCAGTCACACAGCTCCAGATTCAATGAGATAAACCCTGTCTCAAAACGTAAGCTGGAGAGCAATAGAGGAAAACACCAGATACAGACCTCTGACCTCCACGTACACAAACATGAGCAATTGCACCTGCACTTATGTACACACACACACACACACACACACACACACACACTTAGAAGCTAAGTGCCATGGCTCATGCCAACAATCCCAGCACCTAGGAGGCTAAGGCAGAGAGAGGGTCACTGAATTCACGTTCAGCCAGGGCTGCAGGGTGAGACCAGTTTCAACAACAATGCAAACAAACGAATTAAAGAATAAAATGCTGCCTTTTAAACTTGGTTTTCTTCACTCAGTGCTTCTCCATGGCCCTCAATTCTCCAGTTTCTTTAAAAAAAATTTCTTTTTAGAATTATGTATTTGATACGTACGAATGTTTTGCCTGTGTGTGTGTCTCTATACCACATGCAGCTGGTGCCTGTGGAGGCCAGAAGAGGGCATCAGATCTCCTGGGACTGGAGTTACCGATGGTGTGAACCACCATGTAAGTGCTAGGAATCCAATCTGGGTCCTCTGGAAGAGCAGCAAGAGCTCTTAATAGATGAGGCATTTCTCCAGCCCAGATTCTGCAGTTTCTGGACAGGTTGGCAGCTGTTGCTACAGAGAGAAGGCCCTGAGAACAAAGGCCGACCTTTGCCTGCCTCCTTAATCCTGGCTTCTGAGAGCCGACCCCAAACGGATTTTATGATAACCCCCTTTGACCTTACCATCGCAGTACCTCAGTTTTACAGAGGAAGAAATTGGGACTCTGCAAAACTCAGTCGTAGCTGAAGTATATTCAGTTGCCTTTTCCAGAACTCATAAGATGGTGTTCAGGCCTCTCCTTCAGGAAATGCACTTGGGAGTAGAACCGGGAAGGTATGAGGAGTCTGGTAATTTCCCAAGTCTAAAACCCATTCTTATTAGAGTTAACTGAGAATACCAGCACTCACTAGTTTTGAACTCTAGTTTTCCAAAAACAAGTGATTAAAGATAGATACTCCAGAGGTTTCTATTAAGAAGAGAGAGTGCAAAGAGCGTTGAATACAATTAAGACTTATCACAATATCGTAATTCATCCATTAAAAAAAAAAAGGAAACACAAAACAGGACCGCCAAAATTCTGTGGTCAACATTTCTTGCTTATATTCGGACGCATGTTGTCAGCTGTGGGAAAAGAATGCCCAAAGTGCCTCACCCCCACGAAGCACGGAGAGAACCCAAGCCAAACGATGAAATAATTCGCTACTGAATTTCTTGTGATCTGTCCCTCAGCAGGCATGGATGTGTACACACTTACTTCTCACTAGAGGGCGCAGGCGGGCCAAGCAGCCAGTAGTAGTCGTGCCTCTTACGGTCCTGGCGGGTCAGTGGGATGGCTCAGAGGGTAAGGGCGTCTAGCGCCAAGCCTGATAACTTGAGTTCGAGCGAAGGAAGGACCAAAACCTGAACGTTAAACCCTGACCTCCAACGTGCACCGTGGCACATCTACGTACACATACATGTGATTTAAGCCAGGCGAGTTGATGCAGGCCTTTAGTTCCAGCATTTTGGGGGCAGAGGCAAGTGGGTCCCTGTTAACAAAATAGAACACCAAAACAAATCAAGCAGGATGACGGAGCGAGGGTTTGTGAGGGGACTGCCCTGCGCAAACGCGGAGGAACGGAACCCAGAGGAAGTTGCCCATCACAATTATGGCGGATGACGGAACTCAGGATCTTCAGAGCGGAAACTGCCCTTCACAATGATGGCGGCCGGGGCGGGGCCGAGCCTCTTTGGACATGAGAAAAGGGGCTGGCCCCGGAGACCAAGCGATCATGTGACTGGGAAGATGGCTGTCTTTCCCTGGTAAGGAAGAGCCGGCGAGTGGGCTTCGGGGAGGGGCCGCCCTAGCGGGTCTCTGCGTGGGTGGGCAGTCATCCCTGTTGGAAGTCAGTGATCTCCATCCCTGCCCGGGTTGTCAGGACTGCGGAAGAGCAGAGCCGCTGACAGTCCACTGCTCCTCCCCGCGATTCCGCCTCCTGCCTGCTCGGTCCCAGGCTTCTGCTTCCCTAGGAGAAGTTGGCACGTCCTGGGGGTTCTGGGGAAGGGGATGAGCCCGTTCCGGGTCGGCCCCCAGGAGACACGGTCGTTTGTTCCCTGAGCTCCTCAGCGCACTTAAAGTAGATTTTCCCATCTGTAACGTGGGGCCATTCACTCTACTATGTGCAGAACCCTCGGACGTGCTTCAGAGCGGTCAGTATAATTGAACACAGAAGAAGGGTGTCCAAAGGAAGTTTTGGACAAGCCCAAAGGAGGGAGCAGTCAGTCAGCCCCACTGGCAGCTTAGGAAGATGCAAAGAAGAGCCTCCAACTGGGTCTTGCAGGATGAATAGGAACTCACCAAGCAGGAAGGAATAGCGTGTGCCAAAGTACGGGGGCTTTTTTTGTGCTTAGAAGTGAGGTGATCTTCAGGTAGCAGGTGATTTGCGTCAATAAAGAGCCCACACAAGATATGCTGATGGAAATGAGGTTCAGGATTGGAGACCTGTGCATCTCAGGGGCCTCCTTTTCTGGCTTTCCTCTTCAGATGATGGCAGGTAGCTTACAGTGCTGGAGTTATGAGCATGAAAGAAAGTGGCAGCCCTAGGCCTTGAACACGATCGACATCAACCCCCTGCTTTATGTTGGCCTGGCACTTGACCTCGTTCCCTCTTGCAGAGTTTTAAGAGACCCCTTCAGGACACAGCACAGCAGCGTGGGTGTTGTGGCGCTCTTAGATCACTCCCCGGCTTCCGTCACTGTGCATGCTGGTTTGGTCAAATGGCCCTTTTGAGAACGGGGGCCAGCAAGTGAGAAACATCCGATTTCAGTGAACTCCCCTGGAATTTGTAATGAAAGACTCCAGGAACCTTTGACGGTTCTCTTGATAAAGTACCGAGAGGGGCCACAGCTCTGCTAGTGTCTAGGGTCTTTGTAGTCTTCCCACTCTGGCAGGCACTAAACATTTCTCTGTGCGGTAGTGCACACTCAGCTTTCAGTTTTGCCCACTGACTTCGTGAAAGAGAATTGTGTCCATCTTCCTGGTGATTGTAGGCCCACAGTAGTTCCTATGGATGGACGAGGGAATTGATGCGGCCCATGGGAAGTGTGCTTCTGCTTTGAGGATCCCATTTGTCAAGTGGTGTGCTGAGTGCTCAGCATGCAGCCTCTCATTTAATGCTCCCAAGTCTAGTTTTGATTTGAGAACATGGAACAAGCGTTGACCTGAGGTCATGAAGCCTGCTGGGTGACTTCTAGGGACTTGGTGGCCAAAGAGTTCCTGACCTCTTGGAGTTTGCTCTTTCCCAGAAGAGGGAGAGTGGAGGAGGGGATTGGCCTGTGTAAGCACAAGAACCCGTTTCTGGAGTGTATGAATGGGGGTGCGCATACCTTTGTGAGAGAAAAAGTCTGACTTAAGGCGGTGTGTGTGGTGGTGGCAGCGGTGGGGTCGCCCCAGCCGAGGAGTTTGCTGTAGGAGAGAGGAGGGACTGGCCGCACAGACAGTGAGGGGGACAGAACAGCAAAGGCCTGCCATCAGCAGGTCGCAAGTGGCTAAGAGGAAACTGCGGGCAAAGCCACCCGAGAGGTTCTCCCCGAAGTGAGGCCTAGTGATCCAATGTGTGTGCTGGGGGGACTCTGAAGAGAGATTTCCCTCCTCCCCATTGGGATGGCTTCCAGGCCTTTTCTCCAAGCCGCTCTTGGGATAATGTCCTTCCCCCTCTGCCCTGGCTCCTCACCCTCCTCACCCTGCTCACCGATCCTTCCTCTTCTTAACTCTGAGCTGGTGAAGCTACACTTATCATTTCCTTTGCTCTAGTTGGCTTTTGGCTTTTGCAGTTGCACAGCCTGGGCTTTTTCTTGCTTCTCTGGCACTTATTCTTCTGGGGCACCTCCCCCAAGCCCTCACTGTGGACCCTGCGCCCTGCTGTGTCTGTCCCCTTGACTGTCTGTCCAGCTCCAGGAGGTCTCTTGATCCCTGCTGGGTCTGTCCAGCTCCGGAAGGTTTGCTCTAGGCTCTGGCTGCCTGGCCTCCCAGCAGCCTCCGCTAACACTGAGGAAACAAGGCTGGGGAAACTGGCTGGGCTCTTGGTGAGCTCCTCTGTGCACTGGATCTGCCCTCACAGATCCAGGATTTGTTGGCAGAGTTTTTACCTTCAGACAGCTTGAACATTGTTTGTGTAGCTTAGTTGGTAGAGTGCCTACCTAGCACACAAAGTTTGGGGTTTCATCCTTAGCATGTTATAAACAGTTTGTAATGGGGCATGCCTGTAATTCCAAAGCTTGGGAGGTGGAGGTGTGAGGATCAGGAGGTTCAAGGTCATGCTCAACCGCCTAGTGAGTTTCAGGCTAGTCTGGGCTACACAGTGAACTCAAATCAATAATAAAATAATTTTCACGTTTTTATTTAGTGTTTTGTGTTGTTCTAACTAGCAACATTCTATGCTCCAAATTGCTCCCTTGTCAGTGGGATCCAGATAACAGTTTTAGGTCTCAGTCACCCACTGGTGTCACCTTTCTGATTCACCAAATGTGTTTCTGTTCACAGGCACTCCCGGAACAGGAACTACAAGGCGGAGCTGGCGTCTAGCAGGTTGGAGACAGTGCCTCTGGAGTGTGGGGACTACCACCCGCTGAAGCCCATCACTGTGAGTTGTGTGCAGGCAGGCTCCCTGCAGCAGGGCCCAGTGCCTTGGTCTAGTGGTAACTGCTTTCGCGTGTTCGAATCAACCCACCTTCATGTCCTTGAAGTTGCTGTGGGGAAAAGGCCAGGACCCCGGTTTAGATGCTTCCTGATCTTTCTGTTGGGACAAAGAGTCACTCTGGCCACCAGGGGGTGTGGGGGTCGTGGGGTGGAGCTGTCTTGAAGAGCATCTTAGACTCTTCAGTTCAAACAAATGAAAGCAGGCAAGAGACCTGCCGGTCCCTCTCTGTTATGTGAGCACTCTTATTAACAGGTGCAGCTGCCCCTTGTCCTTCGGTGTTCTGGAAAGATTGGCTTCAGGTACCCCACGGATACCCAAACCCTCCCCATTGCAAGGCCCTGATATCAAATTTCTGTATAAGCTACATACACCCTCCTAGGTGTTTTTTGTCACATGTGGACCAGGTTTGGTGGTCCACACCTGACATCCTCACACTCAGGAGGTGAGCAGGAGGAGCAAGAGGTCAAGGTCATCTTGGCTCCATGAAGCTATCTCAAAATAAATCCAATGTTTGTATTACTCACAGTACCCAGTCAAGAGCCGTCCACTGGAGCTCAGGAAATGACAGTCTATACTGGTCAGCTCAGATGCAGTTTTAGGCTTTTGATGGTTCTGGACTTTGAACCCAGGACCTTATAGATGCTAGTCAGGTGCTCTACCTCTGAGCCATACCCCAAGACAAGTGCAGAGATTTTTACTGAATATTCAGTCATGGAACATTGGACACTGGGTGGTAGTCACATTGTGGTTCGTGATCCGACCTAGACATTGCTGCCAGGCAGATGGCATGGTGGCCTTGTTAGAAAGCCGATTCCCAGGGCTGGAGAGACGGCTCAGCAGTGAGGCCCTTGCTGCTCTAGCAGGTATCAGGTCCTGTACTCCCGAGCAAACCGAAAGCAGCCCTATGGTGCCGCTCCAGCTGCATAGCAAGCATTAGGCTAGTCTGGCCTACCCAGTGAGGTTCTGTCTTAAAGACGAGCGAACAAACCAAACCAAAGAACACTCTTAAACTCACCACCACAATGGAGAAGAAGTCTTTTCTGTAGTCTCGGTCTGCTACCAGCTATGGGGTGGGTCTACACATTGAGCAGTTTCTGCTCTCCTGCCTCCAATGGGTGACCTTTCATCCAATTCTGACAGCGTTCCAGACAGGAAAAGCCAGTGCATAACACTTCTGTGACCTCACATACCAGATAACAGCAAGCCGTTCTTCAGCAGACACCAGCTTTGGGGGGCGCTTTGAGTCCAATCCTACTTAGAGATTGCTAGCACCAGACCCCACGCCAGTTACTAGGGCCAAATCCGGGTTGTGCCCTGGGCCCCTGACCTCTATAAAGGTCCTGCCATCTTTCCTTGGCTTCCATTAATTTGCTGAGGCAGTGTGCAGAGCTCAGGGAAGCCCTCCTGGTCAGGACAGTATGGAGAACCTGATGGCCAGCTGGAGGCAGTGTGTTCCAGGAGACACGTGGGGGATGACCCAGAGCTTCTCTGCCTCCCAGGCATGACCCCCCTGCCGCCTCCATTGTTTATCATCCTTGTTCATCGTCACAGATATTCCTCAAGTGCCTTCAGTGAGGGGTTTCATGTAGGAGGAGACACTCAGTGGTCAAGTTGATTATTTTGAACTTTGTTGCTGGCTCTGTCCTCCCTGGAGGGTGGGAATGAGGCCTGAAGTCATCCCTAGCTCCTAGGCATGACTTGCCTTCCTGAGGACCAGCTGCACTGAGGGAGATTCTGTGTCATGTCAATTGGTCACAGAACGTAAGCATTCCCTCTGCGCCAGTGACTGGTCGTTCCGGCTTCCACAGGAAGACAGAGTGACCTGGTTGACTGTTACCTGGTGCAGGTTCCAGGTGACCTCCACTGTACAACTTTCTTCACAGGTCACTGAGTCAAAGACAAAGAAGGTGAGCCGGAAAGGAAGCACTTCATCCACATCCTCCTCCTCTTCCAGCTCCGTGGTCGACCCTCTGAGCAGCGTCTTAGATGGCACTGACCCCCTGTCCATGTTTGCAGCCACCTCAGACCCTGCAGCCACAGCAACAGCCACAGTAAGTCCGACTGCCTGGCCAGCAGCAGGTCTCTGGGTGTCAGTCAGGTCCTTACCTGCAGGGATGGCGGTTTGAAGGTTCATGAAGAACGCCTTGGGTCATTCTGATGGTGACAGTTGAGGACATCCTCATACCTGTGTTCTAAGTGATGATTAAGTGTGTTGACAGAGAGAGGCTGGGGGAGGTCTGTGAGGTCTCTATATTTTTACTTATTATTTAAATACATTTTTTGTTTTTGTTTTTTGTTTTCTGTTTTTTGAGACAGGGTTTCTCCGTGTAGCTTTGTGCCTTTCCTGGAACTCACTCTGTAGCCCAGGCTGTCCTCGAACTCACAGAAATTCACCTGCCTCTGCCTCCCAAGTGCTCGGATTAAAGGTGCGCGCCACCACCACGCAGCTTAAATGAATTTTTTTTTTAAAGACAGTGTTTCATGTCATGCACACTGGCCTGGGTGAGAATGACCTTCAACGTCTCTTCCTCCTGTCTCTACCTCCAAAGGGCTGGGTTTACTAGTATGAGGCTCCACTCCCAGTTTGTTCAGTACTAGAGATTGAAGCCAGGGCTCTGTGCAGTCTACCAGCCAAGCCACACTCCAATATCCCCAGCCTCTCTTCATTTAAAATGAAATAAGTCTTGACAGTATGTCTTAGAGAACTGTGCATATTGTGGCCTTGTTAGTTTGTATGGCTGCATTATATTCTGATTTCTTTGTTGGTTCCCATGGCGCTTAGGCTGTTTGCTGGTTTTGATGGCACACCATGTCTTTTAAATATATACCTCTTGGTGCCTGTGTGCAGGGGTCTGCACAGGGGAGCTCCCCACTGGATGAAGGCAGTGGACATGCGCTGTTCTGAGTGCTGCCCCTGAGCCGTCCTCTGAAGGGCCTCAGAGGTCTGTATTCCTGCCAACAGTGCTGAGTCTCACCTGTTTCCCTGATTGGCTATTAACAGTTACTTTAATTTTCTGCTATTTGGACTGTTGGAAAAATTTTTTTTCAGTATGCTTTACAATTGATTTATTTATTTTATTGTATGTGTGGTGGTTTTGCCTGTGTGTGTATTTACCCGCTGCATGTGTGCCCGCAGAGGTCAGAGGAAGGCGTTATCTACTGGAATTGAGGTACAGATGGTGGTGAGCTACCATGTCGGTGTTCTGCAAGAGCAGCGGGTGCTCTTCCCCCAGAGCAATCTCTCCAGCCCCTCGCTTCCCCCAGAGCAATCTCTCCAGCCCCTCGGGGCGCTTTTTATTTCTGTGTTTCAATTTAAAAAGTTTATCTTGTATGTGTGTGCTTGTGGGATGCATTTGGATATGTGTTTACATGTGTATGGAGGATGTGTGTAAGTGCACACTTGATTGTGTTTGGAGGTCAGAGGTCAACATCAGGTGTCTTTCTGGATTGTTCTCCACCTTACTTGTTGACATGTCGAGGAAGAGGCTCTCACTTAAACCCAGAGCACACAGATTGGCTGGTCTAGCTTGCCAGATTGCCCAGGGCTCCCATCTTCACCACTGTGCCTTGTAAGCATGAAGACCTGAATTTGATCCCAAGAACTTGTGTGAAGAACTTGCTAAGAGTGCTGGGAGAGGGGTCTCTGGGGCTTGCCTGGCCAGTTAATTTGGCCCAATAGGTAAAGTTTAGGCCAGTGAGAGACCTTGCCTCAAAGATTGCCTGAGGAGTGACTTCTGAGGCTGATTTTTGGCCTGTACACACACCACACACACACACACACACACACACACACACACACACACACACATCCAACCAATATTGTGGCCAAGTGGTGGCACATACTTTTAATCCCAGCAGTCGGGAGGCAGAGGCAGGTGGATCTCTGAGTTTGAGCCCAGCCTAGTCTAGAGAGTGAGTTCCAGGACAGCCAGGACTACACAGATAAACCCTGTCTCAAAAGCCCCGCTCAAACACACACACACACCAAAAAAGAAGAGAAAACAGTATTGCTGGGGCTGGAATATAGCTGAGTGGTAAAGTGCTTGCTTAGCATGCTCAGAGTTCTGAGAAACAGAATGAACAATGTCAACAAACACTTCCGTCCTGAAGAGGTTTCCCTGCCCTCTCTAGGACAGCTCCAGAAAGAAACGTGATAAGGATGACAGCTCCTTCGTGGGACCTGATTTTGAGCCCTGGGCCAACAAACGGGGAGAGATCCTTGCCCGGTACACGACCACGGAGAAGCTGTCGATCGTGAGTACCTAGCGGCATGTCAGGCTCAGTGGCCCAGCTCCAGACCCTGGAGTTTCCCCCTCTGTGTCAGTGTTGTTTGGGAGAGAAGCTAATTGGCTTCTAAAGAGTTGTGTGGAGAGTTAGGGGTGCAGCTAGTTCAGAAGAGGAATTGGCAGTGTGGGACCCTCGGGAGGGTGAGTTAAGAGAGCCCCCAGAGAGGAGGACAGGGTGCACCTCCCTCCTGGGTCCCTCTTAGAGCTGGAGGCTTGCTCTTGGAGTGGCCAGTGGGTCAGGCAGTTGGCTTTTTCTGGGGCATGTGTGAAGTAGAGACCTTCCCTTTGCCCCAGGCAAGTTACTCCCATCAGGAGTACCTGCTCAGGTGAGCAGTGCCCACCCTGGGCAGTCAGTACTGTATTAAGGTCAGGCTCAGTACTTATAAGCCAGGTTCTCTCTTTGGACAGCAATAAGAACGTTCTGTCTCTCCTTACTCTGAGGACAGGTCCAGAGGTGGGGAATCCAGGGCTGGGATGGCAACTTCAAGGTCCAGGTTCCAGGTCTTTTTGTCTCCTCTGCTATTTCTAGTGTTGCCTCATGTGTAAGTTGATAGAAGGAAAGTAGAAGAAAGATGTAGCCCCTCCCATTTAAGGAGGCCTTCTGGCAGTCCCCTGGGCACTCCAGTTCCTGTGGCTTTGGAGGTGGCCTTGGATAGTATATAGCCGCAAGAGAAGCTGGCTGGGCAGAGGAGCTTCATGGCCATCTGACCGTTAGGGAGGTTCTACCCCAGCACTTCACTCTCCTTCCCCTCCACTGGGCACGCTGAACAGAATGACAGAACTGATTGGTTATTGAACACTTTTTTTTTTTTTTTCTATTTTCTTGAATGCATAGGTTAATTCAGAGAAGCTTTTCTCAGTCATCAGTCCTTTTAACCCCTGAGGGTCATTTCATTTGGAAATGTCTAAAGTTATGTTTGGCTGATAAAACTCTAGTGTGTGTTTGGCATGTTGTGGGCCGAGGCCAGAGAGACTGCAAAACTCCACAGTGCATAGGCTAGACCCCACAGAATGGAGCTATACAACCCATGAGGCAGGAGCATGACAGCTGAGAAACTCTGATTTAAGAGCCCAAAATGGGTCTAGTACTCAGTGCTGCTAGCATATCAAAATTTTTGCTATTTATTGGCTCACTTGGAGACCTTACACATGAGTTGAAGTTCAAGTTTTAGGTAGTTTTTAGCAGCCTACAACTTCTATTTTTGAATATACACTCCACCGTTCATTTGCTCTTTGGGCAAACCATGACCTTGTTGCCTTAGACTAAAAACAGCCTTGGAGTTAGACAAGGAAATACTTAAGAGTATTTGCTGCTTTTCCACAAGACCTGAGTTGAAGTCCAAGCATCTATGTCAGGCAGCTCACAACTGCCTGTAACTCCAGCTCTAGAGGATCCCACACCTCTGACTCTGAGGGCATCAGCATTTACACGTACATAATCCCCAACCACAAAATGAAAATAATAATAAAAAAAGAGAAAAACCATTAATTTCATTATTGTTCTTTGTTCCTGCAGAATCTGTTTATGGGATCAGAAAAAGGTAAGATGAATGTTCTGATTGGCAAGTTTACCATGTATAACGGAATGAAGAGACCATTAGCTAATCTCTGTAGAGGGAGCAGTTTCAGGTTACAGCCATCTGGGAGGAGAGCCCTGTGGTTGATACACTCTGTACACACTGTCAGCATCCATACTCAGACCCAGGCAAGGCCTTGCCATTTCCTTGGGTCTGAGGCACTGGGGTCCTTGACAGGGCCATACTCATACATGAATGCTCATCTTACAGGGGTACACTCGCTCCCCACACTTCACCTTGTGCCCTGCTGCTGTGAGCTGAGCTGCTTCCTCATGGTTCCCACATATATGAACTCAAGCCCTTTATAATCCTGAGCTGGGATAATCATCAGACATTTTTCCCTCTAGTTGGTTCTGTTGGGCATGTTGGTCACAGTGTAGTTCTTGGTAATTAAATAGTTTTGCCGTGCTGTTAGCAGATAATAGACTCCCTACCAGTCTGTGCCAGAACCAGGAAACCAGAGCCTGAGAGGAGAATCTGAGTAGCTGTGTATGTGAGCCAGTGTTCCGTTGCTGTGACAAAATACCCCAGACAATCACTGAAAAAGAGGAAAGGTTTTCCTTGGCTCACAGTTTCAGATGTTTCAGTCTATGGACTCTTGGCCCTGTGGCTTTAGGCCCATGCTGGCACAGTCTAGAGTAGTGGGAACACATGCCAGAGGAGGCCTGGTCAACTTATGGGAAGCAGGAAACAGAAAGAGGAAGGGGCCAGGGTCCCCTTAAGAACACATTTTCAATGGCCTAACTTCCTAATGCTGGCTCAGTTCTGCTACCTCCCGGGGCACTGTGAGCTGGCAGCCAAGCCTTCATCACATGGACCTTTGGGGGATATTCCAATTTCATCCTGTATTCATTTGGAAGGAAGAGCAAGGGCCAAGTCAGTCATGTGACCCTCAATCCCATCATGGGCAGCCCTTTGAAAATGGGGAGATGATTCTGAAGTTGGTGGGTTGGATAGCAGCAGTGGTCTGGATAGATCCTCTTGTCCTCTGTCTGGGCTGTGACTTCCAGTCTATCATCTACATCCACTGGTCCTGCCAGTATTGGGGATTGTAATCAAACATTTCCTGTCCTGACCGCCTAGTCCCAAATAACTGACTCAGGGTCTGAATATGAATTATAAATGCTTGGTCAGTAGCTCAGGCTTGTGACTAGTTAATGCTTACATTTTAAGCTGACTCATATTCCTTATTTATGCTCTGCCATGTGGCAGTACCTTTATTAGCTTGGCATGTTCATCTCCTGCTCCTTCTGTGTCTGGCTGTTGACTCCTAACTCCGCCCTTCTCCTTCCCATCATCCTTAGTTTGGTCACCCCACCTATACTTCCTGCCTGGCTACTGGCCATTCATAATTTTTTTTTTAAACCAATTCAAGTGACAAATCTTTAGTGTCCAAGAGGATTATTCCACAGCAGGGGATGGTGTTGACAGCTGCTGCCTGAAAACTAGGCCTGTTTGCTTTGGAAGGGAGGGACCTTTGACATGTTTTTCCCGCTCTGGGCAGATGAAGAGGTGGGCTGTCGTGTTAGTGTAAGGGCTTGGCAATGTTATGCATGGCAGAGTTTTGGCATTGTTCCTTTAGTAACAAGCAAACAGTGGGTGTGATTCATAAATACTATTCGTGGAGTTCACCTTTCTGGGACTACCCACTCTGCTTCTGGAGGCACCTGCTGGTGGGAAAAGCTTCTGCTAGAACTCAAGCCATGAGGAAGCTGAAGCCTCTTTCGCCATCTCAGTGTTCTGAGGTGAATTCGTTTTCTGGTGTGTTCATGGTGACATAAGAAGATGCCTTTCATACTGGGTATGGGTGCAAGAGAAAACTAGCTGGAAGTTTTCCTGTGTTCCACCCGGCCCTGAGGTCCCACAGCCACTTACAAAACAATCACTTAGAGGCTTATTATTAATTGCCAACTGTATGGCCTATTGCAGGCTTCTTGCTTGCTAGCTCTTTTATCTTAAATTAACCCATTTCTATTAATCTATGTGTTGCCACGTGACTGTGACGTTACTGGTCTGCTGGCATCTTGTTGCTTTTTGGGCAGCGGGCTGGCATCTCCTCTTACTCTTCTTTCTTCTCCCGTCTCTTCAGTTTGAATGTTCCACCTAACCTTATTCTGCCTTGCCATTGGCCAAACAGCTTTATTCATCAGCCAATCAGAGCAACACATAGTCACAGCATACAGAAAGATATCCCACAGCAGAAAACTGCTTGTTGACCAACATCTCTCCCATGTAGGCAGAGCTGGAGCTGCGGCTTCTGCTATGTCAGAGAAGGTTCGGACGCGCCTGGAAGAGCTGGATGACTTTGAGGAGGTGAGCAGTCCACTTACAGGGCACATCTACAGCCCCTCTGCTGAAGAATGCCAGACTGGGTGGTGGCTCATTGCGCTAGGCTTCCTGGGACCCTGACTTAGTTCAGGGAGAGATACTAAGGCATAATGGCCAGCCACAGGGGGACCTGAAGTGAGCTGGTTCTCCTGGAGGCCTCTTTTCACTTTGTGATGTGGGAGCAATCCCTCTGTCATCTGGGGGCCTTGTCAGTAGTAACATCCAAATGGAGTTACCTCCAATGGAGCAGCTTTGTGTGGCTCAAAGATCAACCTTGAAGCATTGCTTACACAGGGCTACTCTGCCTATTGGATGTGGCACACAGGACCCCGTGATTGCTTGTGTATGCTTTTAAAAACTGGCTTATTGCTTTTAACAAGTCTCAGTTGTTCAATTTTACCAATAAGGACTCTGGAGTCAGATGTTGGGGTGAAAACCTGCTAGCTCAGAGAGGCAGAGAAAACACCCATTTGACCTCTCTCCTCAGCTGATGTCCCAGCCTCTCTCTTCTCCTATACTGCCTCAAAACCTCCTCAAACTGAAAAGTCCCTCCCTCCTACTTCCTGTGTCTCTCTATCCATCCTCCTGACTCCCTCTTACTCTCTGGTTTTTTCCTGGGTTCACTTCCTGTCAACTGGCTTCTGGCTTCACCTCTTGACCTATGGTTGACTTTATGTAATCCTTTTTAGAATATTCAAGCAGAAAGCTCTTGGATTAAAGGTGTGTGCTAGGGCTGAGCCACACCACAACTAGAAACAGGTTTTTCCAGTAAATAACTGCAATCTCGGGGGTCACAGTGTGATCAGATATCCTATAACACTGGCTTGTTTTCCAACTTTTAAAATCTGGTAAGTTTAGAGCTGGGGAGAGGGCTCAGTCAGTCACGTGCATGCTGTACAACATGAGGACCTGAGTTTGATTCCCAGCACCCATGTTAAATGGCCTGGTGTTTTTGCATGCATGTATGTACATACACCTCTTATGTGCCAGGTGCCTGAAGCAGCCAGAAGAGGACATTGCATCCTCTAGACCTGGAGTTACAGCTGACTGTGACACCACTTGGGTGTGGGGAACTGAACCCAGGTTCTCTGTGAGTTCTCTTAACTGCTGAGCCATCTCTGTAGCCAAAATCTTTATGCCACAGCTTCTAGTACCAAGCCGGGCACACAGTAGGTCCTCAGGATATAAGTCCCAGTATCCCATCAGCAGCAGTGCTGGTAAGGATCATGGCTTCATCTGTGGCAGGCTGGGGGTGCAGATGCTGGACACTGAGTGGCAAAGCACAGCTGTTCTGTGTGGAGATGGTGGTCAGTCAAGGCTTTTCCTTTCCTCCTGTGCTCACTTTCTGCCTTCTGCCCACAGGGATCCCAGAAGGAGCTCTTGAACCTGACCCAGCAGGATTATGTGAACCGCATAGAGGAGCTCAACCAGTCCCTGAAGGATGCCTGGGCCTCGGATCAGAAAGTGAAGGCTCTGAAGATTGTCATCCAGGTCAGGCCATGGGAGGGTTTGTGGTTTTTCAGTTCTTAACTTTTCTTTTCTTTTTTAAGATTTTATTATTTATTTATGTATATGAGTGCTTTATCTGCATGTACAACTTTATGCCAGAAGAGGGCATCAGATCCCACTAGAGATGGTTGTGAGCCACCATGTGGTTGCTGGGAATTGAACTCAGGACCTCTGGAAGAACAGGCAGTGCTCTTAACCACTGAGCCATCACTCCAGCTCCCCAGTTCTTAAATTTTCAGTGTAAAACTCCACTTCCTTTGATTTTCAGAGTCTTCCCTCTCTCAGGGTCTTGCCCTGGTTCATCTCTTGTGTGTTCACAGACATCCTTTGAAAAGCCATGATTGTGAATCTGTTTGTGAGATGACTGATCCTGGGACCACCATGTACAGCAGTGCAGGTTGTACATCCCATGACTTCAGGAACCTCTGTCACTCTAGACTACAGAATTAGTGATTCACCCAGTGCTGTGCAGGACACAGGCCTTGGGACAACCGCTGTCATATTTGTGATTGTGCGCACTGAGGTTTGAGTAATTGTCTTTTAGGTTGCCTTTGGAATCTTTGAGATTGATGTCCCTCTCATACACTTTAAAGATGTAGACATAAAGGAAAATGCTTTCATACTGTAAGAAGAAGTGTGTTCAGTAAATCATCTTCATGCATTAGTTGATCTGCTGTTGGCTCTTGGAGTCAGTCCTGTAAGGAAAAGGTTGTGTGTGTGTGTGTGTGTGTGTGTGTGTGTGTGTGTGTGTTTTTAAAGATTTATTTATTTATTGTGTATACAGCATGTCTGACTGCAGGCCAGAAGAGGGCACCAGATCTCATTACAGATGGTTGTGAGCCACCATGTGGTTGCTGGGAATTGAACTCAGGACCTCTGGAAGAGCAGTCAGTGCTCTTAACCTCTGAGCCACCTCTCCAGCCCCATGTGTTTTTTTTTTTAAAGATTTATTTTTATTTATGCATATGTGTATGTGTCTTTGTGAGTGTATACCATGTGTGTGTGGGTTCCCGTAGAGGCCAGAAGAGGGAGTCAGGTCCCCAGTGCTGGAGTTCCAGGTAGTGTTGGCCATCTGTTGTTGGTGCTGGGACTGAACTCAGATCCTTTGGAAGATCAGCAAGTGCTCTTTTTTTTTTTTTTTTTTTTTTTTTTTTTTTGGTTTTTTCGAGACAGGGTTTCTCTGTGTAGCTTTGTGCCTTTCCTGGAGCTCACTTGGTAGCCCAGGCTGGCCTCGGAACTCACAAAGATCCGCCTGCCTCTGCCTCCCGAGTGCTGGGATTAAAGGCGTGCGCCACCACGCCCGGCCTCAGCAAGTGCTCTTAACCATAGAGCCATCTCTTCATCCCCAGGAAAAGGTTTTATTCTGCTCTTTTGCCCTGAAGATTCTCCTATCTTGGCAAAAAGTACTTTGGTCAGGCACTGGGTATGTGGCTCTGTTAGTAGAGCGCTTGCCTAGCATGCAGGAAGCCCTGGGTTTGATCCCCAGCACTGCACAAACCAGGTGTGTTGGCATGTAGCTGCAGTCTCAGGACCTAGGAGGTGGAGGTGGGAAGAGCAAGGTCATCCCCGTCTATATAGCCTGCTGAGGGACACCTGTCTCATGATGATGATGATGAAGGTGGTGGGAAGAACAAGGTCATCCCTGCCTACATAGCCTGCTGAGGGACACCTGTCTCATGATGATGATGATGAAGGTGGTGGGAAGAACAAGGCCATCTCTGCCTACATAGCCTGCTGAAGGACACCTGTCTCATGATGATGATGATGATGGTGGGAAGAGCAAGGTCATCCCTGCCTACATAGCCTGCTGAGGGATACCTGTCTCATGATAATGATGATGATGGTGGTGGTGGTGGGAAGAGCAAGGTCATCCCCGTCTATATAGCCTGCTGAGGGACACCTGTCTCATGATGATGATGGTGGTGGTGGTGATTTCAATTAAAAAGAAAAAAAAACCAAAACAAAACTGCAGAGCCAGTGAGGCCCTTGGAATTAACCTGAGTTGGATCCCCAGAACCCACAGTGGAAAGAAAGAACTGAGCCCTGCAAGTTGTTGTCTGACCTCTACGTATATACCATGGCACACAGTGGTCTGCCCCCCGCCGGGCCCCCGCCCCATACACTCAACATACATAAGTACATGTACAAAAGTTAAGAAAATTTTGAAAGAAGTACTCAGGTCATGGTCAAAGAGAGAATTCACATGCACCATGTGACTGTTTTTGGAACAGCGTGTCTGAAACAGCCATTTCAATTCAGAGGGCCAGCCATCACTGTCACGTCTCATCCTGGTAAAGGGACGTGCTCTTCTCTCCGACTCTTGTGAGAGAGGTTGGAGCTAGGGCTGTGTGCATGTGGCTCTCAGAGTGTTTGAAGTTGAGTCTGTGTGCAGGAGGGTGGTCTTTCCTGGGGTTTCATGACTCGAGGAAAGCTGGGCCATTTCTCCCATGTCCTGATGTTTACAGAGTAAATACTCCCGGGGAAAGGGCCTCTCATCCTGCCTGCAAACCAGGGCATCTTCAAGTTCAGAGAGCTGCAGGTGTGTGCACTGCGGAGTGACCGCAGCCTGGAACTTGGGACTCCAGCAGAGGCCAGTGGCTGGGGAAGGAGTCAAACAGTGTCTGACCAAGCCTTAGCTGCTGGATCCTAGAGTTGTGTGTTGCAGACTTGTTTGTGTTGTTGTTGCTCCAAGACTGCCCGTGGTCAGAGGGCGGAGTCCACTCAGCTGGCTGGAGTGGACCATAGAGTTTTCTGGTGACTCAGGAGAAGATAGAGGGACACGGAAGGAATAAGGAGGGACTTAAAGAGAAGCTCTGGTGGGAAACGGTCAGATAATCGATTCTATGTCGCTCCTTGGATTTATCAGGTTTTACTATTCCCTAATATTTAACTCCCAAGCTTTATTTTTTTTTTTTGAGCCAGGGTTTCTCTTGTGTAGCTTTGCGCCTTTCCTGGAACTCACTTGGTAGCCCAGGCTGGCCTCGAACTCACAGAGATCCGCCTGCCTCTGCCTCCCGAGTGCTGGGATTAAAGGCGTGCGCCACCACCGCCCGGCCTAAGCTTTATTTTTAATAAAACAGTGAAAGAAGTAGCAATAGTTCTACATGCTTGGTTGCTCTAAGGGGATGATAAAGACATGGCGTATAGGGAAAGAAGCAAGGTCCCCTTGTGTGCTTTGCAGCAGGCTTTCTTTTTCTTTTCTCTTCTTTCTTTCTTTCTTTCTTTCTTTCTTTCTTTCTTTCTTTCTTTCTTTCTTTCTTTCTTTCTTTCTTTCTTTCTTTCTTTCTTTCTTTCTTTCTTTCTTTCTTTTTTTTGTAGAGCACTTGTTTAGCTGGAGAATGGAGAACCTGGGCTCTGTTCCAGGACTGAAATTCCCCATCAAAGTAATTTTCAGCACATAATTACTACATGTTTAAGCCTAGAATTCAATGACTTTGAGCTTGGTTTAGTGGTGTACACATCGATTCCCAGCACTGGGGAGGCTGGGTCTGGAGGATGACTAATTCAGTGTTAGCCTGGGCTACATCTCAAGACCCTATCTCCCCAAAGAGAAGATATACAGTGACTTTTAGTATATTTATAGCTGTATAAGTATCCCACACAAACCAGATTTAGAATATCTTCATCGCCTTAACTCCCTGTCTGCAATCAGACCCCACCATACTCCTCCCAGAATGCCACAGCCTGTCTTCTGCCTCTTCACATGCCACCCCTGGGCATGCCACAGGATAGGCTCACTCTGTACATACTCTTTTGCATTTGGCTTCTCTAACCAGCTGAGTTTTTTTTTCATCTGGTGTGTTGTGTGTCGACACCACGTTCCTCTGAATAGTATTCTGTGGCCTGTGTCACCGCAGTTTGGGTACCTGCGAATGGTTGGTGATTCCCTGTGGGTTCATCTATTATGTGTGTGGATGCCACGTTCCTCTGAATAGTATTCTGTGGCCTGTGTCACCGCAGTTTGGGTACCTGCGAATGGTTGATGATGCCCTGTGGGTTCCATCTTCTGGATAGTGCATATAAATCTGTGGATGTAATGTCATCTTGTCTTCTGGGTGGATTCCTGGGAATGACCCTGCTGGGGTGGGTGTTGGGTTTCTGTTTCGATTGTTTAGAAACTACCAAACTGCTTTTGAAAATGGCTGTCCCGTTACGTTCCCACCAGCAGTGTTAAAGCCACAGTCCCTCCGTAGCCCTCCACACTGGCTAGTCCGCTGTGCATGTGCAAGTGTTGGTGTGTGTGCATCGGCACATATATGACAGTCAGAGACAGCCTTGGATGTCAGTCCTCACTTTCTACTTAGTTTTTGACAAGGTCTCTTATTGCCCCAGGTTCTGTATGCCAGGCTAGCTGGCCCAAGCTCTGGGGATTCCTTCTCTGCCTACAGTCTCGCTGTAGGAGCCCTCAGATTTAGGGGATTTGAGCTCAGGCTTTACCTGCTGAGCCACCTTCCCAGCAAACAGCTAGGATTATACTTCATTGAAAAGAAAACAGAATACCCACCGTCACTTCAGTGGTTTTCTAGTAACGTTGATGAGTTTGACCTCAGTCTTAATAACTTGTCAGCAGTCAGCTAGTGAATAGCCCTGTGTCTCAGCCTGTGCTGCTGGTGACGCTGAGCCTGGGAGCTGTGTGAGAGACCCTCATGTCCAAGCTGCACCCAGCCTGCTTTCATTGGCATCTCCATGGACGAGGTGTGCTTAGGTCACTGAGCGTGCTGCAGGCTTGCCTTTTGGTGTAACAGCCTCACAGGGCCCTGGTTAGAAGTACTGCTTCTTTGGTGTGTTGGCTGGAGAACGTGTGTGTGTGTGTGTGTGTGTGTGTGTGTGCGCGCGCGCGCGCGCGCCTGTGCTTGTATGTTGTATACACGTGTACGGGGGTACGTTGTGTGCATGTGGAAGCCAGATGTTAATGCTGGTTGGGTATCTTCCTCAGTTGCTTTCCCCCTCATTTTGAGAGACAGTCTCTCACTGAACCTTTATCTTTCATATTTAGCTCCTGGCTGGCTAGCAGGCTCTGCCCACCCGGTGCTGGGTTGCTGGTGCATGCCACCAGGCCTGGCTGTTGCAGGAGTGCTGGGGATCAAACCCAGGCCCTGATGCTTGCATGCCAAGCATTCTACTCACTGACTCATCTCCCAGCAGCTCCATGGAGGGTCTGTGCTTTTAAAAAAATTATTTCTTGCCAGGTAGTGGTGGTGATGCACACCTTTAATCCCAGCAGTCTGGTGGCAGAGGCAGGTGGATCTCTGAGTTTGAGTCCAGCCTGGTCCACAGATCGAGTTCCAGGACATCTAGGGCTACACAAAGAAACCCTGTCTCAAACAAAACAAAACAAAAGAAGCCCAAAGGTTTTTTTTTTTTTATTCTTTGAAATTAATTGTATCATTTCCCCTTGTTGTTTTCTCCCCCTAGACTTTCTCATATACCCCTCCTTGCTCCCTTTAAAATTTATGGTCTCTTATTTCATTAATTGTTGTTACATGCATATATGTATATGACTACATATCTATTCCTAGATATAACCTCCTCAGCCTGTATAAAGTTACTTCTGTGTGTGTTTTCAGGGCTGACCATTTGGTACTGGATAGCCAATTGCTGTGTCTTCCCCGGGGAAGACTGTGTCTCCCACTCTCACCATTGCTTGTGTAGGGTTGAGGCCCTGTGAGCGTTCCCCATCCACGTTAGCATGTCCTGGTTCAGCTCATGGTTAGGCAGTCAGGCTGGTGGGACTATGGGCATCCCTTGATATTCTATATTCTTTTTTTTTTTTTTTTTAAGATTTATTTTTATTTATTATGTATACAGTATTCTGCCTGCATGTGTCCCTGCAGGCCAGAAGAGGGCACCAGATCTCATTGCAGATGGCTGTGAGCCACCATGTAGTTGCTGGGAATTGAACTCAGGACCTCTGGAAGAGCAGTCGGTGCTCTTTAACCACTGAGCCATCTCTCCAGCCCGATATTCTATATTCTTAACACCCTTCCCAGAGCACCCAGGTCTCACCAGAAAGGGCTTAGGAAATGGTACCGCGACCTTTAAAACATATCTTCAAAATGGTGTTCTATAAGGTAATTTTACATCAAAAGGTTATTTTGACTTTAACTTGGGATTAAAAAAATCTGGTTCCTGTCATCCTTTCTAAAACACATGTTCTGTGAAACCAGCTCGGGAGGGAGTCAGCCGGCACACAGCTGTCTGGGACGTCCCAGCCGGGCTGAATTTGGAGTCTTCTGTTGGACTTCTCTGTCTTGCCTGAGTTGAGGCCCCCTGCAAGGCAGTGATGGAGAAGTGGGGATGTCACTCCTAGGAACCATGGAGTGTGGACTGCAAACAGTCTCTGGGATTTGGGGTTGTTTGGGTTTGGGGTCCCCCCGCCCCACTCTGAGCCCTAAAATTTCCCCAAGCGATTGTTTAAGTTGGGAACTCATAAAGGACTGTGAGAATCACAAAGACAGCAGGAGCTGGAATCCTGTATGCATCCAGATGCCACCCTGGGGTCAGGATCCTTGTTTTAACAGCTCACATCTCCGTGCCTTTGAACATCTGGGCTGGGAGAGGGTTTCCGCAGGTCAGGCACATTGTTTATGTATAGGCATGTTATGCACGGGAGAAACTTGGCCACTCTTACAGTTTAGATGCTGGAGGATGGAGCCAGAGTGGAAATACATACCCAGGGGCCTCAGCTTGCTGGATATGTCCTGACCACCACATGCATGCCCTGCTCACCAGAAATGCATGTTCATGGACCTTTCTTTAATGTCCAATTTACTAACTATTTATGAATATGTGGTAAGTGTGAACATTTGTGCAGGCATGGACACGGACACGCAGAAGCCCCAGGAGGACTCCAGGTGTCTTCCTCTGTCACTGTCTGTCTTACTATTATTATTTTTCAAGACAGGGTTTCTCATCTAGCCCTGGCAGTCCTGGAACTCGAGTTGTAGACTAGGCTGGCCTCGAACTCAGAGATTCGCCTGCCTCTGCCAGTGCTGGGATTAAAGTGTGCTACCACTCGCAGCTTCTATCTTATTTATTCATTTATTTTTAGGGATCTTTCACTGAACCTGAAGCTCACAGCTTTGGCATTCTGGCTGGCAGTGAGCTGGCAGAATCTGTCTCCACTTCACAAAGCTGGGGCTGTAGACATGGGTGACCATGCCTGGTCATCTCTGTGGGTTTGGGAGATTTGTGCTCAGATTCTCAGGCTTGGACAGCAAGCCCTCCACCACTGTCATCCCTTGATGCCCTACATTGTTGTCAAGTGCTATTTATCTGAGGACCAACCAGAGGGATGATAAGAAACAGGAAAGCGCTTGGGTGCCTTACATTGGCTTTGAATTTGTAACAACTTCAGGGCATTGCATCTAATTCTTTAAAGTAGGAAGGCCAGTTCCAGGGGATCTGATGTCCTGACTGGCCTCCACAGACAACTGCACACATGTGCGTGTGCACGCTCACCCAATTAAATTAAAAAGGAGCTGGAGAGATCGATCACTGGTTAAGAGCACTGGCTGCTCCTCCAGAGCACTGGGGTTTGATTTCCAGCATCTACATGGTGGCTCACAACCATCTACAACTCCAATTCCAGGGGATCGGACACCCCTCTTCTGACCTCTGGCAGCACCCAGGCACAGGCATGGTGCATGTACACACATGCAGACAAAACACCCGTGTACATAACATCTAATAAATAAAGGAAGAAAAGCATGATGCTTTTTCTCATCAATGTCCCAACTCCCCACTGGGAGAGGCTGACACAGGCGTTGGCACTCATTGGTGTGTTTACTTGTTTATAGAGATCGTTAGTTTTCCATACCTAGAGGTTCCCCACCAAATCAGGCGCACCAGAATGAATGGCCTCTCCTGTTCTCTCTCTCTAGTGTTCAAAGCTGCTGTCAGACACGAGCGTTATTCAGTTCTACCCAAGCAAATTTGTCCTCATCACCGACATCCTTGATACATTCGGTAAGTACCGTAGCCATCATGTATCTAGGAGATAGATTTGCTTTGTCCGAAAGTGGTTACAAGTGGTGCCTAGGTTGGGTTCTGTTGTGGCTGTAGGTTGATAATCATGAGGGAGACCAGACTGCTCTGTGATTTTTTTTTTTCTCCTGTTTTTAAAGTCAGGTCAAAAGGTTTTATATATAGAATAGCATGTTATATATAGTGTATATATTTTATCTTAACAAAGTAGCAGGTTTTGTTTTTATTTTAATTGATGCACGGTAATTATCTGTTTATTTAAAGGTCACAGTGTGGCAGTTCAGTCCAGGTGTACAGTGTGTGACAGTCAGGGTCATTGGCATGGATGTCCATTGCCTCAGACGTCTATCATTCCTTTTGTGACCACTCACAGTCCTCTGCATTAACAGGTTGAAATATTTAGTAATTGCCGGGTCCCGTTTGTGTGCTGTGTGTTAGAAGTTATTCCTCCCAGCCCATTGCATGGGGAGCTCTTTGCTGAAACCCAGAATGTTCTCTTTTCTAATCTTCATATAGGCCAATAAAGTGATGAATGACGTAGGCAGGTGAGCAGCACATGCCCTGGCTAAGCTCAGCTCCATTGCCACCTTGAGGGCACCTGAAACTTGTACCTATAGGATCTGTGTGTTTGTCAGGATCCTGTTACGGTCGCCAAGTACTTAGGGTAGTCAGTTGCTAGGGAAGAGGGGCTTATTTGGGCTCAAAGTTCTGGAGTTTCCGTTTATGATTTGGGCCTGCGGTGGGCGGCAGGAATGTGTGACAGGCATATCCATTCATTCGTGGCTAAGAAGCAGAAGAGGAGCAAAGGGCTGGAGCCTCACACTGCCTTAAGGGCACTTGCTCTAGGTGGCCTAAATACTTGCCACTAGGCTCCACCTCTTAAAGGGACCTCGCCTCCCAAGAACACTGCTGGAGCCCACACCTTCCACTCATGGGCCTTGGAGAGACATTGAAGATCTGAACCATAGCAGAAACTCAGCCTCTCTTCCCAGCATGCTCCCTGCCCTCACGTGTGTCTGTCTCAGGAACTGGCACTGCCATACAGCCACGTTCCACCTAGCTGCACACCTAGACATGTTCTTCTGCCTGTGTCCCTGAAGCTCTCCCCAGCTTGCCCATTCTCCTGTGTCTTCAGTCACCACAGCTCTGTCTTGCCTGGATGGCAGTCACAGTGCCTCTGAGGTCTTCCTGGATCAATTGTTGGGATTGTTGGCCCTGTATCATATACTTCATGCAGCAGACAGAGATCTTTCACAGCTTCGTGAAAAGTTCTGGATGAAGAAACTAATATGAAGGCGCAGGGGTCCTTGGCCTGGTGTGTAGCAGTGGGCAGTTGCACCAGAACAGTTTGCCTGAACCAGACAGCAGGGCTCCAGGCTGTGCATGCAGTGTGGAGGCACCCAAGGAACTCGGAGATGCTTCCTTCTGAGAGCTGGAGGTCAGACAGGAATTCACTTCATACCAGAGAGGGGGCCATGGGCTTACAGCACAGAGGGCCTGTCTGTAACCCTTAAAGATCCGATGTGTAAGAAAACAGTCAGTCAGATAGCAAGTCTGTCCAGAAGACCAGTGACCTGAGTCCTCTCTAAAGCCGGTGACAACAAACCTTCCAGCCTGCTGAAGATCAGCAGCCTTCAGATGTGGCTGGACCTTGGAACTTGGTGTCATAGAGCTTGTGTGTTTTTCAGGTACTTTCTGTTGGCATGACTTCGTTCTCAAGATTCACACGGTGTTCCGTGTGTCCATCAGCTTTCCTGCTGGTGGTTGCTGAGTGAGGAAAGGGCTCTTTTTTCCAAGCAGCCCCAAAAAGTCTTTGAATTCTACCTCACTGGGCTGGCTTGGTCATGTCGTGATATCTGGCAATGAGATGGGCCAACTTCCGAGCCTGGGTTGATCACCCACAAATGTGTGCTGCTTCTGCCCAAAGAAAGAGGAATGGGCTCTGGTCATGTTTGGCGCTTACAAGTCTCCAGCTTTTAAAAAGTAGAGCCCTGCCTTACCTGGATACAAAATCCCGAGTCCTGTGGTTGGTGTTGTCGTGTGCTGTTCAAACAAACCTGCGTCTTGGCTGTCAGCATGATCGACCGAGGGTTGGAGCATCTTGCAGTGCAGGACCACAGGGCACTTGGCCCAGGCATCTGGAGATGCATAGCCAGGGTAGAAGCATGGCCTGCTTTGGTTGGCTTCTTGGTAGAGACCACAGACGTAGGTCGGCTGCTGGTTTCCCAGGCTGCTTGCTGCTCCTTCAGACATTCAGTTTTCTACCTGGGAAATGGTGCATAGGTGACCCCCTTCCAGACTGTCTGGAGAGAACTACCTGAGCGGGTGTGTAAGGAGCACAGCATTTTCCCTCTCCTAAGAGCTACCGGCAGGACTGTGGTAAATAATTATCGGTAGTGTCAGGCAGAGAGTTCATGATCAGAACATGTTCACTGTCACCACTGTGCTTTCCAGTCATGGTGTCTTTGAGGTGTCAGAAAGTGAGTCAGGAAAAGAACTAAGGCTTGGGGGAGACAGCTTAGCGAGGGAGAGGTTTTTGTGTAAGCGTGAGGCCCTGAGTTCAAAGCCTCAGAATCCACATTGAAGGTGGTCATCTGTGTGTGCACCTGCAAACCCATTGCTGTGGGAGGCAGAGCTAGAAAGATCACTGGAGCTTGGTGGCTTCCAGCCTGGCTTCAGGTTTGATGAGAGTCCCCGACTCCAAAGACTAAAGGCAGAGAGTGGTAGAGAACCCGAAAATTCTCCTCTGGACATTTGTTCATGGATATGCAATGCATTCATGGGCCACACATGCATACACACACTCAAATGCTCTCACACACACACATGCATGTTCACACAGAATGAACTCAGTCAAAGATTATTGTTTCTCGAAACAATGCCACTACCTGAACAAAGAAAGACAGTAGTTAACAGCGGTGTGAGGCTGGAATATGAAAAGCGGTTGTCTTTTCTGAAGGCTGTTTCTAGAGAGGTTACAGGCTTTTGTGTAGGAAGTAAAGGAGTTTGCATTGTTCCTCAGTGTGTGCAGGGACAAGCAGTACCTCTGTCCAGTGTGACCTGATGGCATCCCTGTGTCAGGAAGGGAATCTCTGTCTCTCTCTTCACAAGTGTGGCCTTGGGTTATGAAAGCAAAGGGTGGGAGTGGAGGGGGTGTTGGGGGACACTGGCACTGGAGCCCATTCTCTGAGGCTTCCAGAGCTTGCAGTGTGTGTGTTGAGGGGGTTTATTGGGGGTTGGGGGTTCCAAGCTGGGCTTCTCACCTTGGCTGGCGTCCCCAGGTTCTTATGGTTATTCCCAGAGAGCTTAGCTGTACCCAGACCATTTCTGTGAGAGTCTCTGGGGATGGATAGAGACATCACATTGGATGGAGATTTCCAGGAGCCCCGGGTGCTCTGCCTGTGTGCTGGGTCTGAGAAGTGCCAGTTTAGGGGACATGGGTCATTAGTCACCATTTCAAGATATATTCTCAGTTAGTGTCTCTCATACCTGAGCATGTATAAGGAGTTCCCAGTGATGGGGTTCAAAGTCGACATTCTAGTCACATTCCCTAAATCTTTGTCTCTTGAAGCTCTGAGCCGGGCCCAGGGTCTGTGCATTCCCAGGGTCCTCAGGCAAGTAGTTAGTCTGCTTTGAGATGCTCCTGGGTGGGACCTCAGAGCCTGGCTGCAGCCTCCACTGCATCCTGACCCCGTCGTTTCTACACGGCACCCCTGGGTCATACGCTCTCTGACCAGATAGGAGCTGCAGTTCTCCCATCTCCTTTCATGTATGGGGAAAGTATGTTGTTCTTCACTACCCTGAATAATGGGGTCACTTATTAAAAAGAAAAAAAGGAATACTTTTAAACTGGAGGTGATTTGGGAGAGCTGTGACTTGTATTTCATGTACGTCAATAACATTTTCTCAACAGCATGCACAGGGTAAATAAAGCTGTTTGTATCAGCTTTGGAGTCTAGCCTGCCCACCTAGTTTTGAAAACTAGAGTATTTATTTATTTGTTCATTTTATCTGTAAGAGAGGCTCTTATGTAGTCCAGGCTGGCCTCAGACTCATGCTATAGCCGATGACCTTGAACTTCTGATCTTCCTGCCTCTACCTCCCAAGTGTTGAAACTGCAGGTGTGTGTGCACCAAGCACAGTTTATGCCGTGCTGGGGACTTGAACTCAGGGCTAGGGAAGACTTGCTCCCAGTGTGCTACAGTGGCAAAGTCAAGTAGTTGATACAGCAACTTGTGACCTATAAAACCTAAAATGTCATCCACCCAACAAATCCTGAGTATCACTACGCACTGGTCAGGTACTGGAGGTACCCACAGTCAAAACAGGGAGTGTCTGCCTCCGAGAACCTCAGGGTTGGATGCTTTGGGGCACTGGGCTGATGCACACTGAGCAGGAGGGGCACAGCTGCTCAGAAGTGTAGCTACTCATTGTCTCTACAGCATGGTAGCTGTGGTGCCAAGGGCACATTTGCAGACAGCCTTGGCTGAAGAAGCCAGTCTTTCACATGGATTCACTGAATTTACCTAGAGTAATTAAGTTAAAAAACACTACAGAGTTTTGTGGTCTTCAAGGGTGTGGGTCAGCTGTATGTTCCCTGATCTCATTGACTGAGTTCTGGCCACAGGCCACTTATTTGCATCTGATACCTAAGCTAGGCGTGGCTGGAGCTAGAGTCCAATGTAGAGCACTTTCTGTTGAGTGTATGAGGACACCTTGGGCTGCTTTGGTCCTGAGTTCCGTGTTCTTTTTCCTCTTCTCACTAAAAAAAAAAAAAGCAAAAAAACAATTAAAAAAAAAAAAAAAAAATCCCAAAGCACAGTGGCTAAAAATGTTTGCCACTAGGTGGCAGCATGCCCTCATTAGTTAATGCCTGCTGCCAGGTTCCATTTTCTTGTCCCTAATTAGCAACATTTATTTAATGTTTGCTCCTGTGGTGTGTGATGTCAATACCATATGTCTTTTTCTCCTAGGAAAGCTGGTCTACGAGCGAATCTACTCCATGTGTGTGGACAGCCGTAGTGCCTTGCCAGGTAATGCCACACTTCCAGGGTTCTGGGCACCAATCTGCCCTGAACCACATTAGAAGGTTTTAATCAAGTCTGGATTTATTGAAAACAGATAAGGTTTTTAATTTTAGTGTGTCAAAAGGAACGCATTTGAGGTCTGATGGTCTCAGTCATCTATAGATGTAACCAACTGTCTTATTAAATAAGAAACACAGAACCAATGCAAAAAAGAAAGCCAAGAGATCAGAGCTAAGAGCCTTACCCATCTGCTGCAGCTAGCCTCTTAAGCCAAGAGACCTACTTCCTGTGTTTTTGTCTTTATATAGACTTTCTGTTCTGCCTTCTCATTGGTTGTAAACCCAACCACATGACTACCTCATCACTGCCTGTCTGTACAGACCTCCAGGTCTTCTATGGTTGATATTGAGATTAAAGGTGTGTGTCTCCAATGCTGGCTGTATCCTTGAACACACAGAGATCTACCTAGCTCTGCCTACCAAGTGCTGGGATTAAAGGCGTGCGCCACCACCGCCCAGCTTTTGCTATGGCTGTAATAGCTCTGACCCCTGGGCAACTTTATTTATTAACATACAAATCACATTTTAGTACAAATAAAATATCACTATAGTCATCCAAAGCTATCAGAAGGTCTGCGAAGCAGGCAAGTCATTAGAATGCACAAAATGGAATGGTGTGGAACCAGACCATGCACACCAGCTTCTCTTTTGCTGTTCAGCATCATGCCTGTTTCCTACGTGTCTTTCTTTCCAAGAAGCAAATTACTTAAATAAAAACTATGTATGCACGAGAGAACATCAAATAAATCAATAGTAGTAGATGCCCCGGCTCCTCAGTCTATACATAAATGATGTTGGCATTAAACTTATTGCCAATCAATTTTAAATTCCCAGGAGGTTCTGATGGGACAGGCGGATGATGGACTTGTATTGTCACATGAGTGATGGTGATGACGCGTTAAGATGCAGCATCTTCAGTGGCAGTTTCCTTTCCGTTCCCTCTTTAGCTCCCAAGCTTGGCTGTGAGACACCTGCCCGTTCTCCCCAGCTGGAGCCGCAGCCTTCTCCCTGCTCCTGACAGTGGTTCTTGTCAGGGGGCCAGGACACAGCAGTAGTGACAGGAACCCGTGATTTGACCTGGACCCTTCCTCTTCTCTTCCCCACTCCCTTTTTCTCACCCTCCTCTTCTTCCTCCCTGGTCCTCTTTTTTGTCCATCCATCCAAATAGCATCTGTCTACTCTCCTACCTATCCTCTGTTCATCCCCATCCACCTGCCAATCCCCGATCCATCCTTTTACCTGCTCTTCTGATCCTCCTGCTCCACCTCCATCTGTCTACCCCCCCCCATCCATCCATCCATCCATCATCCACCCATTCATCATCCACCCATTCATCATCTACCTCCTGAGCCCTTGGGAGCTACCTAGTCTCATCATAGAAGGACAAGGCCATGGCAGCAGAGTTGGAGCTGTGCCTGTACTGTCTGGTCCAGTGGTCACCAGCCCCTTGTTGCTCTTAGTACTTGAGACATGACTGGCAAGCTGAATGAGTTTTGGCTGTAAACAGAGATACTAGATAGCCTGGTGTGGAGGTTCATGCCTGAAATTCAGCATGTACCATCAGCACCCCAGAGGCTGAGACAGAAGGATTGTGGTTCAAAGTTAGCTTGGGCTACATAGTAAATTCTGTCTATAAACCCCAAGGACTGAGGCTATAGCTCAGTGGTAGAGTGCTTACCTAACATGTGAAAGATGTCATCCTCAGCACTCAGAAAGGGGAAAGAAAGAAATGACAGAAGACCCTGGATTATCAGACTTAACGCAAACAAAGGCCTTATAGGCCGCTGCTGACTTTTCAGTCTGGTCCCAGGTTGAGACGGTACTCCAGATAACTGGGCCTCAGCATGCCAGTGTAGGCAGCCGGGCCTCTTTTACCTTCTCTGGCTCACACAGCATTTCTGTGGCTGGTGCTGCTCTTGGGTCCCGTCCCGTCCCCCCCACACACACTGTAGTCAAGTTTTTAGTGGCTCCTTCTGGTAAGTTTAGGATCCTGAAAAGGGGTGCAGAGACCAGCCCCATGGGAAGATTGTCTCTGTTGGCCAGGGATCTGGGAAATCCAGATTTACTTATTGAGTATTTGTTGACATATGTGACTCATGGGCATCAGCACCAAACCTCGGCCAACTGCCAGAATTAAACTTGTGTGCTTTCTTTGGCAAAACTGAATTAAAAAACAAAAAGCATGTATTTCTGTGCACTGCTTATGTGCCTGAAGCCCTTGAAGGCCTGAAGAGGGCACCAGATCCTCTGAAGCTGGAGTCATGGGTGGTTGTGAGCTACATCACGTGGGTGCTGGGAAACAATTTGGATTCTTTGCAGGATTGGAAAGTGTCTCCAGCCCAACTAGCAACTTTTTAAAATCCTTTCCTGGGGGGTTTGTAGAGATGGGTCACCCGTCAAGAGCATTTACAGAGGACCCAGACTGTTTCCCAAAACCACATGGGGTGATTCACAAACCAGTTGTAACTAGTTCCAGGGCATCTGAAGCCAATCATCTGGCCTCTCTTGGATACATATGCGCGCGCGCGCGCGCGCACACACACACACACACACACACACACACACACACACACACACACACACCAAATAAATACATTTAATTCTGCTCACTTTGCTTGCTTGGTGGTGGTGGTAGTGTTTTTGTTGTTGTTTTTGAGACAGGGCCTCATGTAGCCCAGGCTTGCCTCTAAGGAGGATGGCCTTGAACTTACTCTCCTGCTTCGCCCCCCAGGTGCTGGCTGGGATCACAGGTGTGGCCACTACACCTTTCTGCCTCTTCTATTGGCTCACACACTGTCACTTAAGAACTTGGAAGAAGTCTGGCCAGGGATGGCACCTGTAGTCCTAGCACTCAAGGCTGAGGCAGGATATGGGTTAGCCTGGGCTAGTTTATCAAGACCTTGTCTCAAAATAAACAACTTTTGGGTGGCCTGCCTGACCCCCAGGGACATTTGACTTTGCATCTACTGTAATCATTTTCTCAAACAACATGTTAGGGTCAAGTAAGGAAAAATCACCAATTGGCCCTACCCAAGCTCTCCTCCAAGTGCCGTCACATCAAAGGGTGTTCTCCTATCTGAGTATATTAGTTAGCCACTTTAACTTGAATATTTTACTTAACTGAGAGCAATACAGATCAGGGTGTGTTTTGTTTTTTGTTTTGAGGCAGGTCTTGCTATGTTGCTCAGGCTAGCCCAGGCTTTTGTTTTCTCAAAATTGATGTGGTCATTATTTCTTTCCTTTTCCTTAAAATCTTCCCTTGGATGGTTTTCTGTGGTTCTGAGAACCTGAAAAGCGGGAGGGCAGACTTTGTCCACAGTTGTTAGGGTCCTGGGGAACAACTCTTAACTGAAATTAGAAAGAAAGCTTTGAAGTCTCCACCACAGAATTCTGCCTGAGGAGCTCTGGAGGAGGGGGAAGCTGGTGACATTTGCACTCATTCTTTCCATCAGAATCAAGTCCCTCAGCTGAGGAGCTGATTCTTGAGCTCTTCGCCCTCAGGAGTTCTAACTGGGGTTTAGTTCATGTGAGTCTGGAAAATTCCAGCATCTTTTAGAGTTATGCCAAGCATACACCAAGCCAGGCATGGTGTATACTTGTATACCATGTAATCCCAGCATTCAGGAGGATCATAGATTCTGGGCTAGCTTGGACGACATGGTGAGACTGTCTCCATTTAAAAAAAAAAAAAAGAAGAGGAGGAGAAGGAAAAGAAAGAGAGAGAAAAGGAAAAAAAGAAAGGAAAAATAAAGAGAAGTACATGATATACTATGTGTGGTCATCCCCCACACTCACACATTTCTTTAAAAAGTTTTTTACACTAATTTCTACACTTATTTATTTTGTGGAGGAAGAGAGTTAACTGCCAGTTAAAGATTAAAGACAGGAAAGATCTCCAGCATGGCAGGTGGCAGCAGAGAAATCTGGAACACAGCAAAGAAGAGCGGAGAGAGGGAGCGGTTGAAGAAAGGCTTTGGAGTGAGGAAGCACACACGTGACAGGCACACAGAGAAGAAGACCCTCTGCAGAGCAGGGTGGGCTCAGGAGGCCGAAGCCCAGCCTCTCCCTTAGGGCTGGGTTTTTAAAGTCCTCAAGGGTCTTCCTCTCCTAGCTTAGGGCTGGTCAGTTGGAGAAGGCTACACAACTGTGTGAACATGTCTGCTGAACTACTGAACTGGTTCACCAGCAGGAGGCCTGCTGGCGGGCGAGGAGCCCTCGAGGCCCTTGTTTTATGTTCGTAGGCTGTTGACAGGAGGGTGAGGAAGAAACCTGGAAGTTCACCGTGGTTGTTACCTAGTCACGGCCCCGCTCCCTGTCTGTCTGCCTGCGAAGGAGTCTAACTCCTCGTCCCATGCTGCAGGCACATGTGAAGGTTACAGGACAACTCTGGGAAGCCATTTTCCCTTTCCAGTGTGTGAGTCCCAGGGATTGAACTCGGGTCCTTATGCTTGGCAGCAAGCACCCTTCCCCACTGAGCCATCTCACTGTCCATTCACTCCGAGTGGCTAAGTCATGTTGTCTCCTGCGTGGGAGACGTCCTAGCACTTGGCTGTGTGGCCCTTGCCTCATCGTCTCTGCAAGCCCATCTCCAGACTCTCCCCAGGGCTGACTTGGGCCACACCGGGTTCAGCAGGGGCCTTAGTCAGTGTGGCGGCACAGGAGAGCTAGAGTAATTGGTCTCTTTCCTTCTCCTAAAACATCTGCAGAAGTTCAGAGTCAAAAAATGAAGCACTTAAAAAAAAGTTGGGCGTGGCACCTCTGCTCTGTTATGTGGAAGGAAGGCTCTTCTGGGTTAATTTCCAAATCCTGGATCCCTTCCCCATGTCCGTGCTCCAGTGCGAACATGTGAAGTCCGTATGAAGTCTGTCATCCATGCCTCTCCGCCCAGAGCCTTCAGGGCATCGCCTTTGCACTTAGAATCCTCTGAGGAGGCTCACTCTGCCCGCCCCACCTGCTGAGGAGGCCGCGCCTGCCCTGCGCTCACCACCAGGCTTGCTTCCTGGGCTCTGACTGGTCCCAGGGCCTCTGCTGTTTCTGCTTTCCTGTCTAAGCATGGCAGCTCCTGTCGTGACTCGGTGGAGCTCACACACCAGCTGTGCAGAAGTCTCCCGAGATCATTTGAGTCCCCAGCCTCCTCACGCCTTGTCCGGTCCACTGCCCAGGGTCCTGTCTTCCCAGGTTCCCATCACCTGGTTACTGTTTCCTGTTGTTTGTCCCCACCACTGGGTAGCGTCCCGAGGGCAGGGCTGCCCTGTGCACCAGCTGGGAACGTAAACACTGTTTGTTGTCGGCTTTTAAAGGGCCTTCTGGGGAGCGGATGAAGTATAGGAATCTGTTGTTTAGTACTGTTTAGTTTTCTATGCCGTGTTAAAGTCTTGTGTAACAGTCCATTTCTTAATTCTTTCTTGACCTGTCTGTCATTGTGTGAGATTGCTCTGTGTGTGCACATGTGTGTACATGTATGTTTTTATGTGTATGTGTCTTGTGTGTATATGTGTATGCATGTGTGTATTTGTGTATGCCTGTATGTGTGTATATGTATGTGTGTCTCATGTATATGTGTATATTTATATGTATGTATGTATGTGTATGTCTCCATATGTGTGTATATGTATGTGTCTCATGGGTATATGTATATATATGTGTGTGTGTGTGTGTTTGTGTGTCTGTATGTGTATGTATGCATGTATGTGTGTATATATTTCTCTGTATATGTGTCTTTGTATACATGTGTCTGAATGTGTGTGTACATGGGTATACATGTATGTTTGTGTGTATCTTGTGTATATGTGTATGTGTGTATTTGTATTATGCATGTGTGTATGTGTGTCTCTGTATGTATATGTGTATATATGTATGTTCGTGTGTGTCTCATGAGTATATGTGTATGTGTGTATATATGTCTCTGTGTGTATATGTTTCTGTATGTGTATGTTTGTATGTATGTGTCTCTGTGTGTATATATGTGCTTGTGTGTGTGTTTTGTGTGAGCTATAAGATTTTAGCTTTTTCTTTTTGTGTCAGTCTTGCTATGTGGCCTTGAACTTGTGACCTTCCTGTCTGTGCCCTCTACTCCCTATGAAAATGTATGTCATGTCCAGAACTCTAAGAGGTAAATCTGTGTTACTGAAAACAAAGATTCAATAATCAATCAAGATTAGGATTGGCTGCAGAGCTGGACAGTTCGAAACATTGTCAAGGAAGGTGAAGGTGGATTCCGGTGTCTTAGTGCCCCTTGGGTCAGTGTTGCTACAGAGGTTCCCGCTTTGTCATCCAGTCAGGCTGGTGGAAACGGGAGGACGAGTCCCTCCTTTTAGATGTTTCACAGAAATTGTGATTTTGTGTATATTCTGGGGCCCACACTCGGTCACATGATCATACCTAGCTGCAGGAATGGCCAGTGCAGCTGGGAAACCAGAGTTGTATTATTAAAGAGAAAAAGAACAGATACTGGAATAAGCTGGCAGCGTGACCACAGGAGACCAGAGGGTCAGAGCCGTATCGAGCTGGCCGCTTGGCTCTGGCTCAGGCCTTGATTTACCTTCAGGTCTGGCTCATAACGTTTACGGTAAAAGTGTTGTTCACATTTCCTGTTGAGACCAGGTGCATCCATGATTCTTCACCTGTTGCCACAGTGACTGCTCTGCACGTCAGGGACCTCTGGTTCATCAGTGTGTGGTGGCTAAGAATAAGGAGCCAGGCCGCCCTAGCTTCCGTTCATGCTCTAGTTGGCTCGCTGTGTGTCCTGGGCAACTCACTCAACTTCCATGTGCTCCACCTCGGGAAGTAGATGGGGTCTACTGTGTGGATAATGAGCCAGCGAATGCTGTTTCAGACTGAAGCACATACATGCACGATGCGTGCCGCTTCCAGTGCATGTGTGTGCACTGGTGTCATCTCTGTCCCTGTTTGCATTGAAGACGAGGAGGGACTCTACCTCCTCATTTTCTGCTCCTGGACTTGCAGCAGCTATAAAGACCCAGGAGTAGGCCCACTGTGGTGGCCCACACCTTTAGGCCCAGTGATTGGAGGCACGTAGATTTCTGAGTTGCAGGGCAGCCAAGCTACACAGTGAGACCCTGTCTCACAGAAAACAAATGAACAAACCCAGGATTTTGGGAACTGACACAGATTGTCTTGCGTTGCAGACCACTTTTCCCCAGAGAACGTGAGCGACACGGCCAAGGAAACATGCCTGAATTGGTTTTTCAAGATTGCTTCCATCCGGGAACTCATTCCGAGATTGTATCCTTTTCTTGTCTTTATAATGACGGGTGGGAAGAGTGGGGCTGGTGTCAGCAGCCGTGGGATGGGCTGCCCAGAAGTTCTGGTGACACCTGGTTCTGTCATGGTCAGTAGCTACACTGGAGAGGTCCTTGCTCGGAATCCCACTTGGTCCTGATAGTTCTCTCATTTGTGACTTTGAATATGATACATGAATCGGGCTTTTGTTCTGTTGAGGAACATTCCCATGTTAACTCTATTAAGAAGTCTCATTTTAAAAAAAGGAATTATTTTGTTTTTAACTGTGTGACTGGTGTGTTTGTGTACCCTCAGAGGCCAGAGGCTTTGGATCCCTTGGAGCTGAGTCTGCAGGTGGTTGTGAGTCACCCTGAGGGTGCTGGAAACCAAACTCGGGTTGGTGGCCATCTCGAGGGTCCAGGTCCTGCTCTTCTGCACCAGCACACCAGTGGTGAAGCATGGAGACTTCGACCTACACACACCGTGTCTGGTCCACACTCCCCACAGGGCTTTGATCGGAAGTCTTAAAACTCATTTTAAATGTCAACACAGTGCCACGAACCAATAGGCAACCTTTCCCAAAGCTTAAGTAAGTGCAGAGCTTTGAGAACCCTGAAGAGAACATGGCAGCTGCCAATTTAGTCCTCGCCATTGTCACAGACCATGATGGCCTCCTGGTGCCTCAAACTAATTTTTGTTTTTGTTTTCCTTCTGGAATAGTCTTTGTCTGACAGGGAACAGGCCATCTGGAACATGTCTTCCTTAACGGAACATTTCTGTAGTTACGTGGAAGCATCCATCCTGAAGTGTAACAAATTCCTCTCCAAAACGTAAGATCCTTCTTCATCTGGAGCGGTAGACTTCCTGTCCAAAGACACAAACACAATAGTGGTGTGACAGTAGCCATTGTCAGTGAGTTTTTAGTGTGTGACCGATGCTAATTACCTGTGTATTTTCCCACTTATCGTGTGGAAACTTAATGAAGTGGAGATGGCATTTTAATCCCTATATAATGAACAGAGAGGAAGAGTCAAGCGTGGGGTGGGGCAGTGTGTAGCCTACAGGAGGTCGGTTCCACTTGGATCTGGCCATGGGTCTCCATAAGTGATTGAGACCCTGAGCCTCAGTCACCTTCACTGAACATGGGCCTCATGAGAAGTGTGTGGGCCCCGCCACTGCTGGTGACGATGGTAAAGATGACCTTGGGAGCAGGAGCCTTTGCTCCTGGGGCCCAGGCAGCACAAATGCGGTGCTGAGCCATTGGCAGGGCTTGAGGAAGCCAGTGGCATTTAGAGGCATGCCTGGCAACTGAGTCACAGGCTCCTCAGGGCAGCCAGGGACCTCCCACGGAGATCTGTTTAATTTGGAGCTGGGGTGACCGAGATGGTTTATGGGTGCTGAAGAAAGAGTTGTTTTTGCCTCCCCAACCGGGTGCAGATCATGTCTGAGAGGGGAGACCTGTGTCACAGAAATGAATCTTGGGTCACGTTGATGGGGTTTGAGGTGGCTGTTTGCTGCCAGCCTGAGGTGGTTGGAAGGGATGGGACACAGGACACTGAACCAGGACCAAACAATAATCCATATAGAACAGTGGTTCTCAACCTTCCTAATGCTGCGACCCTTTAATACAGTTCATGTTGTGGTGAACCCCCAACCATAAAATTATTTTTGTTGCTACTTCATAACTATAATTTTGCTGCTGTTATGAATCATAATGTAATTATCTGATATGCAGGGTATCTCATATGTGACCTCTGTGAAAGGGTCGTTCGACCCCCAAAGGAGTCACAACCCACAGGTTGAGAACCACTGATCTAAAAGCTCAGAGTGCTGGCGGTTGATGGAAAGCCGGGTGAGGGATGAAACTTCAAATTAGTAAAGCCGGGCTGGGTAGGTAGCACACACCTGCAATCTTACCACCAGGGCAGGAAGAGTCCTAGGCCAGTCTCAAACACACCCAAATCAATCAATTTAGAATAAGTCTGCCCTCAGACGTGTGTGGGGAAGCATCAATAAGTTGTGTCCACAGAGAGAAACTGGTTATACTGAAACTGAAACTTTGACCTTGATTCTTACAAGTTGGGTTTCTCTCCCCTGAATTTGGGAACATGTAGCTTTATCACGAAAGTGAAGAACAGCAAGTCCTCCCATGGGGTGTAACTCTGCCCTCCTTTCTCCCACAGGGGGATTTCAGAGTGCCTGCCCCGACTGACCTGCATGATCCGAGGGATCGGGGACCCGCTGGTGTCCGTGTACGCCCGGGCCTACCTCTGTCGGGTATGGTGAGCTCGCAGACATGGCCCTGCCTCCTCAGCGGGTTCCTCCTCCACCTCCCTCTGCTCTGTTAGCTGCTGTTGTAGGGCACGGGTCTTCACAGAGAGGAGAGCTACAGGGTTGCTTGTAAGAGTTAATTTTGAAGTAGACCAACTTACCACAGTTCTAATTAGGGGACATTTAAGGTCATCTTCACCCGAGTGAACTGGTTTTCTGGATTAATTTTCTCAGTTCCAGCTGGGAAGGAGGCTCCAGGCTCCTTTTCAGTCACTTGAGACCGGCTTTTCCTTGTGTTGAATTATCTGTGTGTGTGTGTGTGTGTGTGTGTGTGTGTGTGTGTGTGTGTGTGTGTGTGTGTGTCTCCTTGTTAAGGAGTTGGGCTGGTGTAAGCTGGCAAGGGAGCCCTGTCCCCGTGACCTGACAGGTTTGGGCTGCTGTGGTAGTTAGGAGACAATTGGGGCCCTCTTACCCTCACTCCGAAGTAATGCAGCCCAGTGCTTTTACCTCATCCAGTTTTGGGTTTCTGAAGAATTCAACCCAGGGAGCTGTTTTCCTCAGCCCCACAGGGGCTTCTGCTCTGACAGTGGGTCTTCTGCACTTGCCCCATGCGCTGTGTGCACCCATGGGAGGGGTTCTAATAAGTCACAGGCTTCCTGGAGGACAGAACCACAGTTGCAGCTTTGTGCAGGATCTGTGTGCTTGTGAGTGGTAAACCAGGGCCTTCCAGTGATGTCTCGTAAGTGAGGAGCGCTCTGTGGCCAAGTGTCACCAGATCACCTGTCACTCCTTGGAGTCAATAGCAGACATCATGAAGGACACTTTCAGAGGGAAGAGAAAACCATCCATCAAGTGTACCTGCTCCTCTGTAATGGGTGAGGTACAGCGTGATTTTCTGCTTGAAATTTGAGGTGGGTTTTAAACCCAGAAATAGCAGAGCTAAACTTTTGACTCTATCGAAGCTTGACTCATCCCGCATCAGAGTTTGATGATGGCTTCCTGTGCTCAAAGCATTGTCATTTCCTGAATGCAAAACATCCCCGGCCTCTAGGAGATACCCACGGATATCCTTGTTTGCATATTTGCACTCCATTGCCTTTCACCTTATTAATTATGGCAAGTTCTCTCCACTTGGTTGACCCCTGTTGGAAAATAGACTCAGAATCACACTAAGGATGACGCTTCTACTGATTAAAGAAAAGCCAAAAGAGAAACACACGTTCTTTACAAACCTGAGGTCTGAAGCAGCCTCCATGAGCAGTGAAAGGGTAGTACTCCTTGTGGATAAAGTGGGAGATGAGGATGAGATGCTGAGGAAGAGGAAGACCCCACCGCAAGAGGCTGAGGGAGTGTACTGTGTTGGTGACATCATGTTATCAATGCAGGCACTGTAGACACCTCCCCCCGCCCCATTGAGTAATTAAGTGTTTTGACAAAAAGAATTAAGAGGGTTGCTATGGTAGAAATGCTAGCAGTTGTAAGGTCCTGGGCTCAATCCTAGGGGGTGGTGCACATTAGTAAGGATGTTTTTGGTTGTAATGGCAGAAACTCACTTCAGACTATTGGCTTGTGTGGTGGTTAATCTTGATTGGAATGAGAGATGTCTAGGAAATTAGTGAAGCACATCTGAGTGTGTCTATGAAGGTGTTTCCAGAGACAGATTGTGAGGGCTGTGACCTGACCCATGAGTTAGTCATTGATGGACATGTAATATGATGGTGGTACTGGGAGAGGGTGGTACTGGGAGAGGGTGGTACTGGGAGATGATGGTACTGGGAGATGGTGGAAGCAAAGGTGGGACTTGGAGGGAGTAAGTCATTGAGGGTATGCATTTGGGAGCCGTGTCTTGCTCTGGTTCCCTCCCATTCTTCACTCCTCTTTCTCCACCAAACGCTCTCACTACCATGATATTCCATCCTTACACATGGGATCAAGTGACCCTGGAGTGAGCATTCTGAAACTGAGCGAAGATAATCCCTTCTTCCATGAAGCTGTCTTCTCAGGCGTTGAGAAAATAACTGATAGAAACTGAGTCTGAAAATGTAGAGTACTACAGGCCTGGCCAGGTCTAAGCCTTCAAAGTTGGGCGTTTGCTTCATCCAAAGTTGGTTTCCTTCTGTGTTTGCTCTTTGTATATGATAGACCGCAGCAGCTTCTAGCTCCCACATACCACCTTTAGGAACTATTTTAAGGTGACTTATAAAGCCCCTTTCCCTGCTAGTCTCAAAGCTGATTCTCTAGACACTTAACTTATTTTAGGCCATCCATAATCCATCCCACCACTGTGGCCGAGGCATAGAGTGTGCTTAACTGATTGGGCCCCGGGCATGTGCCCACTCCCAGAACTCAGCTCCGTGGAACTACAGTTAGGAAGGATCATCCCTACTAATCACATCCCAGTGTGCTGATGCAGAAGCAGAGGGAAGGAGCAGCAGGTGGAAAGCCGCTAGCAGCCCCCTGTGCTACCCCGGGCAGGGCGGCAGCTCCCGGAGCCAGCCTGACTTCCAAGCTGCTGCTTTGGCCTGATGAGAAGAGATCAAAAAGGAACAAAAGCAGCGAGTGGGTGAGCCTGAAGTTGTTTATTGGGGGAGGTTGAGTAGCCCCTCCTCCAGCTGTGGCCCCTGCAGCTGCTCTCCACTGTCTGCCCCAGGGCAGCCTTCCCTCACATCTAATGGAAGGGAGACAAGACTCAAAACCAGTGGAGCTGGTTGTTAGCGAGGTGGCTGTCCTTGCAAATACCCCTGTGGCCTTCCCGCTGTTCTGGGAATTTAACCCTCTGGTGAGTCTCTCACAGTTCTGCCCAAAGGGTGGTTGATAGCATCGGAACAGTGTCCTTACTGGTAACCACTGACCTGGTGACTAGGAGGCAGTTTCCAGTAGGAAGCCTTGTCTTTGGTTGGGCAGCCTTTTGGAACTGAGGCCAAGCTGGGAGCTTGGTGTAGGGGGTGTGATATTCAAATGCCTGTTCCTGGGTGTGAGCCTGTCTTCACTTACCTCCGACCCCAGTGCTCTGATTGCCCATAAGGGAGGTTTTTGTTTTTAGCTAGAAAATTAAAATTTTTCTATTGTATTCAAAAACACTCTTCTCTGCCTTAGGCATTTTGCTTCAAACTTTAAAACAAAGGCTGTTTTTAAATACTGAATTCTGGAGCCAGTAAATGATAGCTTTTTTTTTTTTGAGACAGGATCTCACTATCTCTCCATGTAGACCAGGCTGTCCTGGAACTCATAGAAATTCACCTGCCCCGGCCTCCTGAGGGCTGGGATTAAAGATGTATGCCATCATGCCTGCCCTGGATGATGGCTTTAAACAAATAATTACTATTATATTCACTTAATGTGGGGGTGGGGACGTGCCATGGAGTCAGTCTTCTCTCTGCCATTTGGGTTCTAGGATTGTACTCAGAATGTTAGTTTGGGCAGCAGGCGCCTTTACCTGCTGACCATCTCACCGACAGCTGGTGGTATTTGTTCGCTCTGTGCTTGTCGTATTAAAATTGTGTAAGACACGTTTAAAAGTGTGTCTTTATCCGTGATTGCCTGGTAAAGAACGAGTCTGCGTTGCAGTTAGCCATGATGTAGAAGCTGAGTGTTTTTTACACCCTAAGCTTGGGGGGTTGAGGAGGACTCGGGGCTTGAACCCAGGGCCTTGTGGGTGCTAAGCATGTGGACCACTGTGCCACTCCTCACCCCTGGCCCAATCTTGCTTCATCTACTAGATATACCCGTGAGTGTCGAGCATCCTGCCTGTTGGAAGAGAATATTGTTTTCACCGTCTCGAGAGCACGGCCTCCTTTGTGCTGTATTGATTTGTTCTCTGGTGGTTTCTTCAGAAATACATTCATTGCCCCGAGGGAATTCAAAGATGATCACAAATGTCTTTTTTTCATTAAAAATAGCTTCTGTGGTTTTTCTTATAAAATTAATACATGTTTATTGAGCGGGAAAGAACATAAGCACAATGATTAGGCTTTTTTCTAAGTGTGTGTGTGTGTGTGTGTGTGTGCGTGTGTGCGTGTGTGCATGTGCGCACACGCGCGTGCCGTGGTACTAGGAATTGAGCACTAGGGCTCTATACATATTAGGCAAACACTCACTCTGCCTCTGAGCTATACCCTAGCTCCCTTGTTTTCTGTTTTCAGAATTGTACTATAGTTAGGTATGTGGCACACGTTTGTAGTCCCAGCACTTGAGAGACTGAGGCAGGAGGATTGTTGGGTGCAGGGCTAGTCAGGGCGTAGTGAGACCCTGGGTTGGAAAGAAGAAAAGCAGCACGAGGTACATCATCTTATCTGCAGCTGGCCCTGGCTGTTAAGATGGCTTCACTTTGGTTGGTTGCAGGTGGGGATGGAAGTGGCCCCGCACCTCAAGGAAAGCCTCAATAAGAACTTCTTTGACTTCCTGCTCACATTTAAACAGGTAGGAGAGCGCCATGACGACAGCAGCTCATTGCACTGACTGGCATGGGAGCCGATTCACAAGACCCAGTGGGCTCGCCAAGCTGAGGATCCTTGCAGCTGGCCAGATGTGCCGAGTGGCACGAATGTCTGCAGAGGGGTCGTACCCCGTGTTGGGTGGAGGGAGAGTTAACACACATACATGAACAGGAAATGCCTCTAGCCAACCAGCCTTACTTCCTGGCATCTGCTAATCCACGTTCATTGGGTTACTGCTCCAGAACTGCTCAGCTGGGTGGCATGGGAAACTTGCCGTGGGTTTTGTTTTTAAGTACACCACCGCATGCATGCATGCACTTCTGAGCCAGCCTGGTTTGTGTGATGGGGCGCTCCTGTCTGATGTCCCTTTGGTCTCCCGTAGATTCACGGAGACACTGTCCAGAACCAGCTGGTGGCCCAGGGCGTGGAGCTGCTGTCCTATCTCCCTCTGTACTCGCCCGCCATGGGTTGGATCTTCCAGTGTGTCTCCTACCACGCTCCTGAGGTAAGGCCAGTGGGGGTCACCCCTGGGGAGCAGGGCTGGCTCCCCTTATCCATGGTGTGACCCCCTGCTCTGTGTGTCCTGTAATATTCCCAGGGTCCTTTGCTAAAAGCTTCAGTAATGCCTATGCCAGCCGCCTTTACGGAGAGCTCAGCTCTGTGGAGGGTTCTGTGCTGATTAGCTTGTCATTTCCTGACTTTGGAAGGAGAGGAGCTGCTCAGAGAGGCTGCATTCCTAAGGCTGGAGAATGGTGGCCGGAGGGGAGCCTTTGAAATCCTCCTCCAGGGTGGGGGAAGTTTCTCACCTCTTCATTTACCTTCCTCTGCCCTGCTTGTTTATCACAGTTGGGTGAGGCCTGGGTAAGCAGGTGGCACTGTCCTATTTCATGCAAGGGCAAGTAGGCCTTTCCTTATTGCTTGCATAATGCTTTCTCCTTTCCCTCACCTCTGCCCCCCTTCTTTTCTGAGTGATACACTCTCAGGAATTAAACTGGCAACAGAAATACGATTTTTTTTTCTTCCTGGCGATTCCCAGTGCATGCTAACATGACTGTGATAGATAAAGCCTTCCTGGCCTGCCTCTTGGTGGCTGAGAGGAAAAGGCAGCTTGCTGTCAAATGCAGTGTGGAGCAGACAGTTGAGAGGCAGGAGCCTGTTTCCAGCACAGCCAACACAAAGAGCATGCCTCTGACCGAGCAATACTGCTCTTGTGGGTTGATCCTGGAGAAATAAGCGACGGGCATCTAAACATGAACATGTATGTTCACATGGTTGTAATAGTGCAAAGTTGGAGGTAGCTAACAGGACTCAGGTTGAATTCCTGTGTGTGAGTTCACGGGAAGGCTGCGGCGTCATTTGAAAGATTGGACCCCAAGAGTGCCTGTCTGTCCTGACTTAAGGCTGTTCACAGCACATAGCTGAGCAGAAGCAGTAGCTCTGCTCACTGCTGTGTGGGTGGTCGGCCATGGAATAGCCTAATGTTGGAGTAAGGGCTTTGGTGTTGAGGTGATTGGGTCTGCCCTCAGCTCTGTGACCATGTCAAAGGACAGTGGATGCCTGCTGACTCACCCCTAGTCACTGAGAGCACTGCATTTTTATCTGTGACAATTGACTAAACCAGGACGGTGCTTTTACTGTGCAGAGTGGGTGTCCCACATACAGTCCTATGTTCAGTGGGGTGCGGGGTGGGGGTGGGGGGCCGGGGTAGGGGGGAGTCTTGCTTTATAGCCTTGGTTAACCTGGAACTCATTATACTCCAGCCTCAGTCTCCTAAGTTGGCATTACAGCCTGGATAGCTTTGGGACCATCTTAACTGAATTCCCTTTGCCCTGTGTGTAGTTTACTTTTCAGAATCTAAAGTATGAGGAGAGGGGCAAAGACTTATATTTTAGGTGGATATTGTTTTAATCATCTTATAAGCTGATTTCATGTCAGACCGGCCTAAATGGGAGGTAATTTGAAGAGCTGCTGGGTGCTGTGTGGTCTTTAGCAACCATATGTGGCACCTTCCTGGGGGAAAATGTGCCACAAACTTGATTGTGGAAATAGAAACCCTCAGCCTTCCTCCGAATGATTCAAATGCTCCTTCCTACAAGAAGGATCAGTGTGTTGAAAATGAGAACACTTTTTTTTTCTTATTTTAATGAAAGGCAAAATCAGATGAAAAAACGCAGGGTGGGTGTCCCCAGATGCCCTTGGTTTATTTGAAACATCAGGAATCTCAGAGGAGTCAGGCTGGGAATAGAACCTTCTGTGGGGAGTACTGCTCTAGGACCTCATCCTGCAGTAGGAGAAGTGACTGGAAAATTAGGTCACCTGAATAATGATAAACTGTGTTCTTGGGGCACTCAGATGAGGGACTTGCAGTATTGTTGCTAAAAAATAGTAGAAGAAATGATGTCGGTATGGAAAGTGGAGCTGAAGGGACATGTGACAGTTTGGTGCTAAGAGCTGGAGTGAGGCAAGTGGGGGCCAGAGCGGTGTGTCTCTAGCCCGTCCTCCAAATAGGATGTTGTAGAGTCTGGCCACAGCAGTTGGTATGCACAGCTCAGGCAGGCACGAGTAAAGGGGGAGATGTTGGCTGTGAGTATTTGATGTCTAAAGTTGCAAATTGTAATCAAAATTCACAGCCAGATGTGCGGTGGCAGGTCTGTAATACCAGTGTTTGGGAGGTGAGGCAGGAGGATCCTAAGTTTGAGGCTAGCCTGGGCTACATAGGAGGATCCTGTTTCAATAATAATAATAATAATAATAATAATAATAATAATAATAAATTAATTAAAATCTAGAAAGGACAATTATCCAGGAGGGTTTTTCCTGTTATGGTTTGAAGGTGGGATTTTTCTTCCTTTCTACGGCTAAAATGGGATCGTAGTAAGGAAAAGATTGCCACTTCATTTTAGGCACACCATACTTAGAAAAGAATGGCCATCATACACAGCTTGCTGGGAGTGATGGGAATAAATGCCTTGAGAAACTGTGTTGCTGTTTGCTTGAAGGAGGGAATTGGGGGAGGAGGCCTGGCCCCAACGTCAGTGGTGATTCTCACAGAGTGGCCTGGTCCATGGCTAAGTTGCCCAGTGCAGCTTGTAGATAGATGCTGAAGGAGGAGAGGAAAGCACAGCTCAGGGCTGTCCCTGGCAGGCAGACAGTAGGTCTCTTGTGCCTTGGGCTACTGATTTCCATATACCTCAGTTTTGGCATCTGCAAAACAGACCTAATGAACCTTTCTGTAAGGGCTGTGGCTTTGGGGACCATGATGTGGGTGGTTCTGGCAGACCTGTGGAAGCAAATGGAAACCCGAGCTCCCTTGAAGACCAAGGGGCAGCAGGGAGGGACCTGTGCAAATAGGTAGGCTACGAGCATGGTAAGGGCCAGCAGTACTTGAGAAGAGGAAAAAGTTTAGCCAGCTGGAGTGGCCTGGAGTGGCCGGGGTTAGGCCAGGTTCAGCTGCAAGGGTGGCTGAAGCCACCGTCCTGAGAACAGAGAACCTTGGGAGGGCAGGGTTTGGAAAGGAAAATGGTCTGAAGAGAGTGTTACTCTGAGGAATGGCAGATGGCAGCAGCACACCAGCTTGGGTCAGGGAGGGGAGAACCATTGGTAGCTGTGCAGAGACAGGAGGAGGGATGGATCAGCGTGCGAGTAAACGTCCAGCATCCGTAGAGGGAATTTAGAAAAGTTGAAAGAAGAATAGCCACCTAGAATCTCGGCATCAGTAAATTGTCAGTGTTCTGTCATGTGTGTGTGTGTGTGTGTGTGTGTGTGTGTGTGTGTGTGTGTGTGGTCTTTTCCTGTAGGTGAGTCACTTTACTGTTTAGTATTTGAGGCCTTTCCCTCCCAGACCATCAGTCATGTCTGGAGGTGTGTGGAAGGTTGTGTGACCTTGTGGAGTAGGGAGCTGAGTCCCAGACAAAGTGAAATCTTTGAGCCCGTCACACAGCCACCCTGCACCATCTCTGTGGGGACCGATCTGCTTGAATTATCCAAATTCTTCCATGTGCTCTTACTATCCGGGTTTTACAGTTGAGGCAGCCACGGCTTAGAATGCCTTAAATACCACACAGTTGACAATAGCCCAGCCTTTCAGCGTGTCCCTTCTGGGTCTCCTGTTAACCCCTGCACCTGAGGTGAGACTTCAGACCCTGATAGACTGTCACGGGGGACTGTTGACTCCAGTGTGCTTACTGGAAACCCCTCCTTAAACACTGTAAAACAGGGCAGGCAGGATTATATGTTCCTGTAATCCCAGTCCTTGGGAGACTGAGGCAGGAGGGTCACCTCAGTTTTGAGGCCTGCCAGGGCTATATAGTGAATCTGAGGTTGAGGCTAGCCTAGGCTAAATAACAAGACCCTATTTTGAATGGGAAAGTACAGGGCCAGTGAGATGGGCTGGGGGCGGGTAAAGACACTTGCCACACAAGCCTGTGACCTAAGTTCCACCCCCAGAACCCACATGAAAGGAGAGAGCCAAATCTTTAAAGTTGTCTCCAGCCTCCACACAGGCTCCACGGCACGCGCGCACACACACACTCACACTAACATTAGTAGGAAATAGCAGTAATAACATGGAGCTGGAATGATGGCTTAACAGATGAGAGCACTTGCTATGCAAACACAAGGCCCAAGTTCAGATGTCTAGTGCCCGTGTAAAAAGGTGCCTCACATCTGCACATTCCCCTGTAACTCCAGTGCTGCTCGGGGTACAGAGAAGGACGGCTGGGCTTTGCCGCTCACTAGAGTAGCTCCAAGTTCAGTGAGAGACCCTGTCTGAAAGGAACAAAGCCAAGAGTGATGAGCAGGGCACCCAGTGTCTTCTTCCTCCCGCCTGGGCATGTGTACACACACCACACATGCGCGCTCGCACACGCACGCACGCACGCGCACCCCCCCCCCTTTATAGACACAAAAGTGCAAGATGAGGCTAACATCACCAACTTCTGATATCTAAGCTTTTGCGCACAGTTATGCTCTATTTGCTTATTGGGGGAAAAAAAATCCCAGTGAAGAGAAATAGCAGAAAGAAAAAAGTTTTAAGCATCCATCTAGGGTCAGTTTGAAAACCATCTGCCTATGGTGTGATTGCTCAGCCATTAAAATGATGGCGGCCAACTCATGTGTGCCATGGAAGCAGGAAGGGCTGTCCTTGATTCTGGAGTAGACAAGGTAATTTGCAGTTCAGTGTGTATAGAGTTAACCTGTTTCTGTAAAAAAAAAAAAAAAACCAAAACGAAACAGGCTCCTATAATAGTTACTGATACTCACAGGGCCAAGGTGAAGTTCTAGAAAGACCAGCACCCAAAGTTATCAGTTATGATTAGAAGGGGAGGAGTCATGCCTTTCAAGATGTATTTTGATAGTCTTAGACCTTCTGCGGCTAGCCATTTCTTTTATAGTTTTTATAAAAACAATGAAATGCTGTATACATAATGAAATGTAGGAGCAAGGACAGTCATAAGGGTATAAACGAAGACTGACACACACACAGTGCATACCTTATGCATTGCAGGTTCTGGTGTGGGTGTATGTTGATCTGGGAGGGCTTCGGTGGTGTAGCCTGGCCAAAAGTTTGTGACAGCCTCAGTGGGCTTTGAACTGTTGGTCCTCGTGTCCTTATGAAAGACTAGGAAAAAAATGAAATAAATAAAATTAACCTCTAGTGGATTTGCCTGCTTGTCTAACGCTTGTCTCCATGAACACTTACGGATGTGCCTTTATTCTGTATGACAACACTCCCCCTGTGTTTTTGAAGACATTTTTGATACATTTGTGTGTCTGTGTTGTTTTGTTTCTGTATTGCACTGTGTGTGTGGTGTATGTACTTGTTAATGTAGATATATGCACATTTGAGTAGAGGTAGATGTTGGGTGTTTTCCTCAATTACATTCTACCTTTTTTATTTGTTTGTTTGCTTTTCCAGACAGGGTTTCTCTGTGTAGCCTTGTTTGTCCTGGAACTCACTCTGTAGCCCAGGCTGGCCTCGAACTCATAGAGATCTGCCTGCCTCTGCCTCCCGAGTGCTGGGATTAAAGGCGTGCGCCACCAACACCCAGCCACCTTTATTTGATTAATTCATTTTTTTATTTTTTATTATTGTGTGGGTTGGGGAGGGGTGTTGCATGTGCCACAGTGAACATGTGGAGGTCAGAGGACAGCCTCGTGGAACTGGTGCTCTGTTCCCAACTTTACCCCTGTTCTGGGGAGTGAGCCCAGGTCTCCAGGCTTGTGTGGCAAGAGCCTTTACTGACGAACCGTTTTGCCAGCCTTCCACCTTTATTTTGGAGACGGGGTCTCTCGCTAAACCTGAAGTTCATTGATTAGGCCGGCCTGGCCGGCCAATGAGCTTCAGGGCTCCCGTCTCCATTCCCTCAGCCTCCATTTCTGATGTACAAACCATCCTGCCTGGCTTTCCTTGGGTTTTGAAGATCCAGTCTCAGGACTTCATCCTGCTTATGAAGCAGGTCGAGCTTCACTGGCCGAGCCATCTCTCCAGTCTCCTAAAGTGATTATTCCTCAGTTCATCTTTTTAGAAGCATTAAGTGGGTCAGGCATGGTGGCCCAACATGAGAGGCTGAATCAGGAAGATTAAGCGTTGGAGACTAGATTGGGTTACATAGCAAGTTTCCAGTGAGCCTGGCCTACACATCAGGACTGTCCAAAACCTAAAAATGGCCAACACGTTTCTTTGTATGTGCACGCACCTGTGCATACCCGCGTGTCTGTATGTTGGTGTGCATATGAAAGCATGGGACCTGTCTGTCACCTCCCTGGCCTCTCCCGTATGCCCCAGATGTTGGTCCATGTGTTAAGGTTGCTCCTTCAGGAGGTTTCGGATGAGCGTTTGCATGCTGTGGATATCACAGGTGTACAGAATTTCCGTGTCCTGGCTTTTTCAGAGAGCACGTGGTATTAGTTGTCAAGAGTGACTTTTCAAGTAGCAGTGTATCTCAAGCGGTCAGGAAGCCATGACGGCATCTTAGCAGCGGCAGGGATGCTTCTGGCTGTCAGGAACAGACAGTTGACAAGCCTGGATGACAAATATAGTTCAGTATGTCCTTCAACAGCAAGGCAGTCTGGACCAGTCAACTTCCATCTGTTTTTCTGTTCTGCAGCCCCCTGCTAGGAACGAGGTGTCTGCAGCCACTCCAACCCTTACGTCATAGTTTCATTTTTTTTTTTCTCAAAGCCCTTAGAAGACTTCCCAACCTGTCTCAGCAGCTAGAAATGGGTCACATGGCCAAATCTAAATTCACAAGGAAAAGCAGAGTGAGGCTGCAAGGCTTTGGTTGAATATTTGTTAGGCAACCCAGGCCCCTCAGGGAGGGAGCACAGACTGGAGGCCTGGGCAGCAGACCTTTACTGTCTCCCAGTTCTGGAGGCTTGAAGGCCAAGGTCTCCCCGGTGAGGCCTCTCTCCTCCATGTGCAGATGGCTGCCTCCTCCTGTGTCCTTTCCTTTATGTGCAAACCTCCCTGCTCTCTCTACCTTCTTTCATGAGGATGCCAACCCTTTGGATGTGGTCTCATGCTGATGACCTCAGTTAACCTTAGGACTTCCTCAAAGGGCCTGCATACTGTCTCACTGGGATTTAGGGTTTTTACATGTTGATTGTTTTTGGACCGGGGGTGAGGTGGCGTGATATAACAGGATCCGGTTTGATGTGGGACAGAGTCCAGAATCTGAAAAAAGGAGTCTAAAAATGCAGTGACAATTACTTTGGCTTCAGGGTCAGATTTAGACATAAACCTTGTTTCCACTCTGTATCAAGCATTTGCCATGTCTGGCTTAACCCATGTCCCATGTGTACAGGGGTCTGGTTTTCCCAGGCCTCCAGCCCCGTGGCAAAGCATGCAGAAGAGGGCAGTTATTTGGACATCTGGTCAAGTGCTCAGTGTCTAGACCGCTGGCATTAGCCCTTCTGTCTTAGCCTTGACCTTGTCTGTAACTATACAAAACCACTCCCCAACCACTGCCCTAAAGGCTACTTTATGCATTGATTTTTCAAAACAAAACAGAAAACCCAGGAGCTCTTTTGAAGATACTCCATTGCCTTAAGATAGCTCCAAAGCCATTAGTCGTGCCCGGGAGTAATACCGCTCTCCTTCAGGGGGAAGGACACGCTTGGAGCTTAGGAAAGGACACGTGGCAAGGAATGCAGTCTTTGGTGCCAGCACGCTGGGGTCGTCGTTGACCCTGGTTGCTGCTGCCTGTGTGACCTTGGCTAAAACCTGTTGTGATGCCACGGCTTGGTTTCATGTCTGTGAAATGGGAGAATGGTAGTGCACCTGGGTGGGAGAGTGAGTCCATGAGAGCAAGCTCTTCTTCTGTGATTAGTGGGCACTGAGCTGCGGCCTGGCATTTGTTGATTGCTTTTTGACTCTGTTACTGAGCAAGCCACAGGCCCTTTGACAAACCAATAAGAGTGTCACAGAGACTTTGCCTCCTTGCTCATGCCCGGGAGTCAGAGGTGCATCATTCTGCAGTGACACCGTGGGTAGGATGCTGCCACCCATGTCTGACTCGGTGTCTCATCAAGGTCTCGCCATCCGTGCCTGGAGAGACAGGACCTGACCCTGGACTCACCTGATGCCTGGCCCCGGCTCTTTTTTTTTGTTTTGTTTTGTGTTTTTTGAAACAAGGTTTCTCTGTATAGACCAGGCTGCCCTCGAACTCACAGAGATCCACCTGCCTGTGCTTCTCAAATGCTGGGATTAAAGGTGTGTGCCACCGCTGCTTGCTTTACTTTCTTACCCTTCCCATCCTTGCCAAACACAGAGGACTATGAGAATTTGCATTATGTAAATTGGCTGCTGTTTAGAGCCCAGCATTTTGAAAATCTCTTAGAGATGTTGCTTTGTATCCTCCAAGCTGATGCCTTTCCTCTTAAACTTCCCAGGCTTTGCTGACGGAGATGATGGAAAGATGTAAGAAACTAGGCAACAAGTAAGTACTTATAAGACTCACAGAAACACTTGCTTGAAGTTGTAGTCAGTGGCTCTGTGTGTGTGTGTGTGTGTGTGTGTGTGTGTGTTACATGTGTTTATGTGTGTCTGAGTTCTTGCACAGAGGCCAGAGGGCAGTGTTGGGTATCTTTCTCTATAGCACTCCACCTTATTTTTTGAGGCAGGGCCTCTCATGAACCTGGAGGTCACTGATTCCGTTAGTCAGGCTGGCCAGCGAGCCCCAGGTTCCTTCCTGTCTCTGCCTGCCCAGCAGTGGGGTTACAGGTGTTCACCACCACAGCCAGATCTTTATATGGGGGCTGGAAATTTGAATCCAGGCCCTCATATTTGTACAGTAAGCACTTTAGTAACCAAGCTCTCTCCTCAGCCATGACTCGCTTCTGTTTATTCTTTTGAGCGTCCACTCTTAACATGGGTGGGAGCAAGCAGAGGGGCTGGTTAGACTGTGTGGAGGTTCAGAACAATGCATTGAAATTGTCTGGTCTCAGACCTCAGCCCCATCCGAATTTAGCTTTGTGATCTTGGCCCACTAAACTGACTGCCCTATGCCTCAGTCTTCCCCCTCTGCAAAATGGGGGTGATAATGATAGCCCTTTCTTTATGGGGCTGTGGTAAGTGGTAGGGCCAGGATGCACTCCTGCCTATGAGGTTCTCTTTGCTACTCTCTTGGTGGCAGATACAACACATCTTTGAGGGGGTTTTGTTCTTTCTCAAGTACCTAAAATTCAAGGTCCCTTTCATAAGAAATTCCTTGTATAAAAGAAACATATTTGTAACAAGGACCCATGTTGTTATTGAGTATTCAGTTTTGTTAGATCATCAGTCTATGAAGGCTCACTCCTACTTAAGTGAGTTGGACTGTAGCTGATTTTCCTGTCCATCCGTCTAGTTCATTCAAACGTTGTCAAGTGTAAAATATGCAGTGAGTCCTGTGGCGGCCTCTAGGGAGTGCCCCTTACTATGTCTGCTGTTTTGATTGTTTTTTTCCTTTCTAACCTTTCCATTAAAAGCTGTCAGTCTTCCTTCTTGGTAGTCAGTATATACCCTGGCATTAAATCTGACTTGCAAGCCAGGTACAGTGGCAGTTATTAATAATTCCACATTTGAGGTGTGGAGATGGAAAGGTTGTATGTTCGGTGCTCTCCTAGGCTATGTAGAAAGCCTTGCTCTCAATATACAGACAAAAGTAAATAGACAAATAAGTAAATAAAGGACTTGTGTCCCGAGGAAGCTGGAGTGACTTGGCATCTGTGTCTTCCAGTGCTTTGCTCTTGAATTCTGTGATGTCAGCTTTCCGGGCCGAGTTCATTGCTACCAGGTCTATGGACTTCATTGGCATGATTAAAGAGTGCGACGAGTCTGGCTTCCCCAAGGTAGGCTCTCGACTTACTGTATGTTGGGAGAAGAGATGGACAGTGTCTACCTGATTCCTTCGGAGGCTAGAGCCAGGTGTGGGGGCAATGGAGGCCCAGAGGAGACAGGTGAAGGCTCTGTTTCCAAAGGACGTGATGGAAGATGGCTAAGATTGGGATCATTAATGTCACGTAACTGTTGTGCATCAGACCTTGAATGCTGAACCCATGAATGGACTCACCATGGAGTATTTAGGAAAATGTGGTCACACATCTTTAAAATATATTTGCTCTTGGGCTATGGAGGTGGCTCAGTCAGTAGAGTACTTTACAAGCAAGAGGACCTGAATTTGATGCCCATATAAAAAGCCAGGAATGGTAGGTATCGTGTGCTTGTGATCCCAGAGCTAGGGAAGTGGATACAGGCAAATCCCTGGGGAATCACTGGCTAGTCAGTCTAAGTGGTCATTCCCAGGTCCCAGTAAGAGACCTTGTCTCAAAAACCAAGGTGGATAACTTCTGAGGAATGACACTCACGTTTGATCTCTAGCCTCTTCCTGCATACACACACACACACACACACACACACACACACACACACACACACGAACACAGATTTTCTCTCCATCCCCCAATTAGTGAAATCTTCCTCCAGTACTGTACATGACATGCAAATTAGAGCACTACTTTAAGCCAGCTCACTTTGGGTGTGTACTGGGAACTGAGCTCAGGCTCTCCCATGCTAAGTACAATCTCTACCTGAGATGCTTTGGCAGCTCCTTGAGTTTCATGGAGTTGTTTGGGTGGATCTGTAAAACTTCAGAAAAAAGCCTTAGGAAGATTTTCCTGGAGACAGATGACATGTTGGAGCCTTTTCTTTCTTTTTAAGCCTTAAGATATTGTGACTTAAAATCCCTAGTAACATAACCATTTGCTACTTTCTTAGCATCTTCTTTTCCATTCTCTGGGGCTAAACTTGGCCTTGGCTGATCCTCCTGAGAATGATCGACTTCAGATTCTCAATGAAGCTTGGAAAGTCATCACTAAATTGAAGAATCCTCAGGTGAGTGGCCATTTAGACCCAAGATCCACTAATTTTTGTAGAAGTTATACAATATACACTTCATTTTTTTTTTTTTTTGCCTGCATGTATATGTCTGTACCATCTGTGCACAGTGACTGTGGAGGCCAGAAGAGGGCATTGGATTCCTTGTAACTGTAGTTATGGGTGGTTGTGAGCCACCGTGTGGGTGCTGGGAACCAAACCTGGGTTCCCTGCAAGAGCAGCCAGTGTTCTTAACTGCTGAGCCACCTCTCTAGCTCCAGACATTTTGCTTTTAAAATCTGAGCTTTAGCCATGTAAGGTGACTCACCTCTGTATTTTTGGTCGTGAGCCTAGCCTTTAACGGCTGAGTCATCTCTCCAGCCCTGTGACTCACCTCTGTAGTTGCAGCATTTAGGAGGCTGAAGCAGGAGGATGAAGCATTTAAGACCAGCCTGGGCTATATAAGGGAGACCCTGTCTCAAAGACCAAATAATAACAACAAAACATAATGAACAAATGAGATTTCTACTAATCAAACTTTTTAAAGAAAGAAACTCTCCTTGTATCATTTATTAACATTTATTAACCTATAGAGGGAACAAATGACATTAAAGATGCTTCTTAATTTTTCCGTCCCAATTATATCTTGTTTCTGATGCCCCAAGATGCACTAAACACATACAGTTACTACTATTAGAAACTTTAGATGTCTTCTAGCTGTGCAAAAAGCAGCTAGAGTTCAGCAGTCAAGTGTGCATTTCTAAGTACCGATCTACTAGGAGATCCCTAAAGGATTGAAGATCAATGGTTGGACACCAGGGCTGCCAAAAGTCTTACATGACAGCCCGGCTAGTGTCATTTACTGCTGTGCATGTGATGATGGCCATGGCCATCAGGGATGTGTGTGCACATACATGCACTTGTGTCTTGGTATGTGTTTGCATGTCAGAGGGATCCTTCAGGAGCAGATCCAGCTTCCCACCTTATTTCTGAGCAGTTCCATGCTAGCTGCCCATGGGCTTTCCTCCCTCTGTGTCTTGTTTGTTTTTTGTTTTCATTCCTGGCTAACCTGGTACTCTATGTAGACCAGGCTGGCCTGGAACTCACAGAGATCCTGGGTGATGGGATTAAAAGTGTGCACCAGGGCATCAGGCTTTTTTACATGGGTTGTTAGTCTTGATGGCAGGTGTTCTTAGCTGCTGAGTCACCTCCTTGACCCCTTTAGGGCTTTTCAAACCATCCCTTCTGTAGATTTACATCCCTTCTGTAGATCAAATGCTTTTTTTTTTTTTTATTTATTTATTTATTTATTTTTTTTGGTTTTTGGTTTTTGAAGACAGGGTTTCTCCGTGTAGCTTTGCGCCTTTCCTGGAACTCACTTGGTAGCCCAGGCAGATCCGCCTGCCTCTGCCTCCCGAGTGCTGGGATTAAAGGCGTGCGCCACAACCGCCCGGCCCAAATGCTTTATTTTTAAAGCAACAAGCAAACCTTGAATGCTCAGTCAGACCACCGTCCCGGGGTTTTCTGCTGAGACACAGCCAGGACTCCTTAAGCATGACGGATTTGCATCTTGGCCTAAGGAGCAATGCTGGGATCAAAGTCTACAGTGAGCGGCCGGCTTCTTGTTTCCTTTTGTAACTTGCTTTTCGGGGTAATGTGGGTCAGTCAGTTAAGCACTGTGCTCCTCTGACCCAGCATCCGGGAGAAGCAACTCCAAGGAGGAGGTTTGTTTTGGCTCACAGTGGAGAGGATAGTGTCAGGGCTGGCTGGTGAGGTGGCTGAAGAGCAGCAGGGGCTTGTGCTGTAGCCTGTCGTAGCTTGGTGGATGCTGGAAGCAGAGCCCAGGCCTGAGGCGGGGCTGGGCCACAGCCCTCAAAGGACCACCTCCTCAAGCTCTGCCTCCCATCCGAGATGTTCCACAGCCTCCCAGAAGGCCCCAGCAGTGGGAGCCTGTGAGGGACATTCATATTCAAATCATAAGAGCGAGCCAGGCATTTCAGTATTTCTCTCTTGTCAGAGCCCTTGAGGATTTGTCTGTGAACTTGTGTCGAAAGTTTAGTGGTGGTGTGCTCCCTCTAAAGCTATTTTTACCTTTTCTTTGCAGGACTACATCAACTGCGCTGAGGTATGGGTAGAGTACACCTGCAGGCATTTCACGGTACGTATGACTGTGGGGTTGTTTTCCCTAAGGGTTTTGTGGTTTAATGGTTACCATAGCAACAGAGTCTGGTCACTTAGGAATGTTGCAGTGGTACTTGAGATGGGGCCTCACTGTGTGGTCCAGACAGGTCTCAAAGTCCTGGGCTCAAGTCTGTTGGCAAATGCCACTAAGCCCAGATCTTAAATGTGAAGGTATGGGAGGCGTTAGCATGTGTTGTCAGCAAGTGTGTCCCACGCTGCACATCAGTCCGGGTAGTACCGCATCAGACGAAGCGAAACAGGCCCCTCAGGAACTAAGATGCTCAAATGCTTTGTAAATGACTATAAGTGTCTAATAGGCAGTGTTTTCTTTTCTTCTATTTTATTTAATGTGGTTATTGTTTAGCATTTTCAAATATTCAGAGCCTGCATGTGCTTCCCACCCACAAGCAAATACAGATATTTCTTTCTCTGAGTGCAGACAGAACCGTAGATTGGGGAAGATTGGGCTCATCAAAGAATAAGGACGTTAGACACAGGTAGGAGTGGGCTTTTTGGACCTTCTTACCAGAGTACGCTTATTTTAGAAACATGATTTTTAAAATATTTTGATGTATGTGTGGACTCTGTATGCACTGTGGAGGTCAGAGGTCAATACCAGGTGTCTTCCTGTTACCACATCATCACCATCATCATCTAGAGCCGGTTTTCTTTTTTCAGGTTTTATTTTTAGTGTGTGTGGGGTGGGGTGGGGTGGAGAATGCGTCGTGTTTGTATGTGCCTTTGAAAGCCAGAGGCATTAGAGTCGGGTCCCTTCAGCTGTCGTTTTGTGAGCTACCTGATGTGGGCAATGGACTGAAGACTCTGGTCCTTGTTAAAGAATAACAAGTGCTCTTAACTGCGGAGCCATCTCTCCAGCCATCCATCTTATTATTATTATTATTATTATTATTATTATTATTATTGGAGTGTGGGAGGGCTGTGTGTTTGTGTATATGTTTACATTCCGAGGCCAGAGGAAGAAGCCTCTTACCATGCTCAGCCTTTTTGAGTAGGCTGGTAGCCAACAATCCTTCCCTCTCCACTCATTCTGTTCCCAGCTATCCCCAGTCCTGGAGTTACAGGATAGCTGGGTGCTTGGGATCCAAACTCAGGTCCTCATGCTTGAGCACCCAGCTTTTTACAAGTTAGTGCAGGGTTATGGTTTGAATGTTTGTGTCCACCCCGCCTCCTTGATTCACAGGCTTAAACCTGTTCCCCGAGTTCAGTGTTAAAACGTGGAGCTTTGTGAGTATGGGTCATCCCGACTCTTGTCAACTGTCTCAAGGATGTCAGAGTAACTTAGAAAGATGCATCATGTCTTGAGAGTGAAGCCCTGTGCGTGGGATTAGTGCCCTTAAAACAAATCCCAAAGAAGTCTGTTAACCCCTTCCATCCTGGGGGGGGCGGGGTTGTGAGGAGGAGCAGGCTTTCTCCAGACTCTGAATCTGCAGGTGCCCCGATCTGAGACTTCCTGGCCTCTAAGGCCATGAGTGGGAAACCTCCGCCATCTTTAAACTTCCTGGCTTATGGTGCTGTGTTACTGCACACTGTGCGTGAGGAAGCATGACTGGGTTCCTATAAACCGTACTTACACACACTGAAACTCAAAATTTTTGCTGTCATAAAATAGTGTCTTAGTCAGGGTTTCTATTGCTGTGAAGAGACACTGTGACCACAGCAACTCTTATAAAGGAAAACATTTAATTGGCTGGCTTACAGTACAGAGGTTCAGTCCATCACCATCATGGTAAGACATGGCAGCATGCAGGCAGACATGGTGCTGGAGAGGTAACTGAGAGTTCTACATCTTGTGCAGGCAACAGAAAGTGAACTAACACACTGGGTGTGGCTTGAGCATACATGAGACCTCAAAATCTGCCTCCACAGTGACACACTTCCTCCAACAAGGCCACACCTCCCAATAGTGCCACTCCCTATGAGCTTATGGGGGGCAATTACATTCACATTACCACAAACACCATCTCTCTGTAGGTTGAATGTGAAGCTAGTCTTCACTTGCTCGCTATATAACAGTAGGCTGTGTTTAGGCTGTACATGGCTGACTCCTGGCATAGATGACTGAGGTGAGCAGTTAGGGCAAATGGCTTATAAGGGGTAAGTCTATACCCTTCCCACAAAGCCTCACTGCTCACTTTGCAGGCGCTGAGGCAGGAACCTGGGTCAGGTAGGCAGAAAGTAGCCTAAATGACTTTATCTTTCTAGAACAGTGTTCAGTACTGACTTAGAGTAACATAGCCATCTTGAGTGTGGTGGTACTAGACTGAGGATATGGACATGATTTCTTTCCTTGTGTTTATTTTTTCAGAATATTTGAAACTATTTCTTGGAAGGTGTGTGGCTTTTTGCTTGTGTGTTTGGTTTTTGGTACTGGGATGAACCCAGGGCCTCACACTTGCTGGGCAAGCGCTCACTAAACTGTCCACCCAGCCCTGTGTCATGGGTGTGTCAGTGTCTTCCTCCAGGAGGAAAGCCAGTGGTCCCAGCCTAACAACAGAGTTGGTTTTTGTTCCCTGTATAGAAACGAGAAGTGAACACTGTTCTGGCTGATGTTATCAAGCACATGACTCCGGACCGAGCATTTGAAGACTCCTACCCCCAGGTAACAGAGGCTCCTTTCCCACTGTGGGGATCTTGTTCTGTTGAATGAGGTACTCCTGTACTGGTCAAAGGGTACACCCAGGAATCCTGTGTTTAATCTCAGCTCTGCCACGTCCTAGCTTTGGGCCTCGCTTTTGTCTCCTGTGGAATGGGCATGGGTACATGTGTGCCATAGCACATGTGCAGGCCAGAGAACAGTTATGGAATTTGGTTCTTTCCTCTTACTGTCTGAGTCCTGGGGATTCAGACTCAGGTTGTTAGGCTGTTGGCTTTTTTGCTACTGAGCCCTCTCATTGGCTCAGCATTTTTTTTTTTTTTTTTTTTTTTTTTTTTTTTTGTTAATGTGTGCCAGAAAATAAGGAAGTGATCAAACATTGATCTTAGAGTTCTGGACATGGCATACACTGATGGGGATGTGAAAAAGGAGGAGGACAACTTGAAGAGCCTCTCCCGGGCGGGCGGGCGGGCGGGCTTCCAGTCTGCACCAAAGGAAACGGAGGGAGAGCTGAGGAGTAGCTCCCCATGTTGGGGTACTTGATTTTCAAGAGTGATGGTATGAGTTCCCACCCCAGCACCCATGAAGAAGCCAAGCGTAGCTGTGCATGGGGGGCCACTGGGGATTGTCGCCACAGCCTGACCTCAGGCTCAGAAAGACCCCATCGCAAAAGAGCAAAGTGGAGAACAATAGAGGAGAACACCCGGCGTGTTCCTGTGACCTCTGTGCATACACACATGTACATATAACACATACACACCATGCACATACACTACACAGACCTACACATACACTACCCATACTTACACACATACACACAAACTACAGACCCACCCCTCCACACATACCACGTATACTACAGACTTACACATGCACACAGTCATCACATACACTCCATAGACCTCCAGATGCATGCACTACACAGACCTACACACACCACAGTACTCTACACAGACCTACACATACACACACAGAGCCACACACATACACAGAACACATATGCTGCACAGACACACACACACACACACACACACACACACACACACACACACACCCCAAAAAAGAAAAGCATCACAGATGCAATGTTTGATCCCAGACTGGATCCACCCAGAAGAGAACAAGGATGATGCTAGGAGGGACCTAGTGAGGCTTTATGAGATTGGATTATGGGTGACAGAATCTTTTCAGATTAGAGTGAAACTAGCCGAATTTGATGGCAACAAAGTGGATGCCAGTGAAGAAGATTGTTTTAGGAAATGCAAAATGCAGTATTAAGGCATGAGGGTTGTTGTTCTCATGGTTTAAGGGTATTTAGTTTGTCTTTCATGGAGAAAATGTCAGGCACTGTTAGTATTGATCACTGCAATAAATTATCCGAGGTAATCAACTCATGAAGTTTTTGTTATTGTTGCTGTTTGATTTGGTTTGGCTCACAGTTTTGAAGGTTGCAGACCTCAGGAGTTGGTCCTGCTGGTTACATTGCTAGTCACCCGGAGAACTGTCTCCAATAGCCGTATTTCAGTTTTGAATGAGTGAGCTTATTAAGTTTAAGCCAAAGTAAAAGGATAAATACTGAGAGGGAGGTAAATAGGTAGTAAAATGTCATTGAATTGGGCGCTCAGAACATCTTGCAGAAATCGATCAATGGGGAAGTCAGACCCTTTAAGGCAGCTAGCTGGAGTTCCCCGAGTGAAAGAAAGTTCCAGACAATTCCCTCAGGTGAGGTTTCCGTGTACATAGTCACGTCATCTAATCAAGTGCTCCCAACATCCAGCGGAAAACCACTGGGGAAGTTGAGGCTGACACCCCTGGTTCAGTTCAGCTTTCTGTCCATGGATGAGCTCCTGTGGATGAACTCTTCTCTTCCCTACCCACAGGCATTCTTTATGTCATGTGATAACCAATAACAACCTGCTCTCAGGGACACAGCTTTTAGGCTGTTCTACTGTTCTCTTCCCTCCCTGTTGTGGAGTTAGGGGGGGGGGCAGCCCATCCCTAAAGAAGGGGCCTTGGAGGACACTTTGAGACAGACATGCTTGAAATGTTTCCAGAGCCAACTTCTCAGTAAGCTCAAAAGGCATGTGACAATTTACCAAACTATTATACTAGTAATACACCCTTGCCAAGGACAATGAAGAGACCAGGAATGGTTGAGTCCCACAGTCCCCCATGTGGGCACACCCCAGTAACCTGAGGGCTTCCCACCAGGGCCCCCACCTTTCTAACACTCTGCCCTCGCCCAGTTGTGTCCTTCAGGAAACCAAGACTTTAATACATGGACCCTTGAAAGACACCTGTTCAAACCATAGCAGATACATTGGTCACATTATTAAAATTTGGGTAAAGAATGTGCAGGAGCTCTTGCTGTAATACTTTCAGCTTTTCTGTAAATTTGAAATCATTACAAAACAAATTTTAAAGTAGGCACACCGTGTTTATAAATTCCACCGTCGTGGGTGGTTGGGTGAGGGGATATAGCAAAGGAAGAAAAGTGTTAGCTTTGGTGGAATTCTCTGAGGAGTAAATGGGTGTTGGACAGAGCTTTCAGTTTGCATTGTCATAATGAAATGTTGCTGGGGAAAACCCTGTCTTTAAAACCAGAACATACATGTAGCTATGCAAAAATGATTTCGTTCCAAAGGGATTAGTTGCCTTGTATAAGAATATGTGGTGATATATTGTGTATCAAATAAAGCTTGCCTGAGGATCAGAGGACAGAGCCAGACACTAGGTTAAACATAGAGGACAGGCAGTGGTGGCACACACCTTTTATCCTAGTACTTGGGAGGCAGAGATGCATCTGGATCTGTGAGTTCAAAGCCACTCTGGACTACATGAAATTAATTCAGTCTAGGAGAGAAACAGAGCCAGGAAGTGGTGGCTCACACTTTAATCCCAACACTTGAGATCTCATGCCTTTGCTAACAGTATTTGGGGAGCCATATGCCTTTAATCCCAGCACTAGGAAAGAAGTGAAATGGCTGGGTGGAGAAAGACATCTAGGGCATGAGGAGACAGGAACAAGTGCCTTTCTGCTGAGGACTCAGAGACTTTCAGGTAGAGTTTTTGTGGAGACAGGATCTCACCTCCCATTCGGCCAGAGGATTTGATAGCGGTGAGAAGTTTCTCTAGTGGCTTGTTCCTTTGTCTCTCTGATCTTTCAGCATTTATCCCAATATCTGGCTCCGGGTTTTATTTTTCATTGTAAGATTGTTTAGGATTCACGTTACAAGAATATTCTAATATGTTATAATGCCCCAGAATATTGCTTGTCATAAAGTTTTTGTTTTGTTAGAGATGTCTCCCATGTCTTGCCTAGGCTGGCCTTGAACTCACTATCTTCCTGCCAGTGCCCTGATGAACTGGGGCTACAGGTGCTTACCTCTGTTTCCTGACTTTTGAGACCCTCTTAGTCTTTCCCTCAACTGACCTGGCCAGCTGCTTCCTTAAGAAGTAAGCTTGTGCATTTCTACTTTGTGCTTGTAGAACTTGAGAGATGATATAGTAACAGTTTCTAGTATAAACAAGGTGTTTGTCAGCAAGTGTCCTGGATGGCACCCAAAGGCCAGTAATTACCTTTTATTTAGAAGTAGCATCTCTTTGATTCTCCCAGGCCAAGCCCTTTTGACCAAGACTGTGTATACCTCAGGGTGAAGGCAGTAGACATGAGGCTCTGGGCATTTCTGAGACTTGGCAAGATCTTTGGGGCAGTGGCCCTTGACTCCAATGGTAAAACTCCATCATCTTCCTCTCACTGAAGTAATAAAGAAATGCAGGACCATGGCAGACTATAAATGGGGGTGGCAGTCTGTGGCCGATACCCACTTGTAGCCCATCACCTGTTTTTGTAAATAAAGTTTTATTGGCACACAGACACTCATCTGTTCTACATTGGTTCTGGGGTCTTCCATGCTTCACTAATAGCTTGAATAGTTGTGTGGGGCCGTGGACCTGGGTTTTTTGTGGTCTCTTAGACCAGCCACAGAGGCTAAGGTAAGGTCCAGAGGTGTGGTTGTTGGTAGAGTGCTTACCTAGCACGCACAAAGCTCTGGATTAGATTCCCCAGTGCCACATAAAACAGGCACAGTGGCACACACCTGTACTCTCAGCACTGGGGAGGTAGAGGCAGAAGGATTAGACGCTCCAAGTTACTCTTGGCAACATACTGTGCTCAAGGCAATCTTGGACAACCTTCCATTTTGAAAGGTAAGTAGAGAGCATTGCAGACCAGGCTTCTAGTGAGCACATGGGCAGTCCTACTTAATCCTCCTGGATACTGCCCTGCAGAAGAAGCTGAGGCCAGGGCCTAGTCCCCAGCACTCTAAAGGAGGAGGTAGAGTAAGAAGGGCAACCCAACTGAGGCAGGGTCTAACCTGGTCTATTTTTCCTTCCTTGAGCAATCCAGGCTAACTCTGTTGTGATTGTAGTGGGGAGTTATGAAGGAGGGCTGTCTTTTTACAACATACAGGTCTTTTTAAACAAGATATGTTCTTGTGTTCTGTTTCACAGCTCCAGTCAATAATTAAGAAGGTCATAGCCCACTTCCACGACTTCTCGGTTCTTTTCTCAGTGGTAAGCAGCATTTCTTAATGACCTCTGGAGGCTTTTGTCCCTCTGTGAGGGTTTCATGCTACCCAAGCCAGGACACTCACTTCCTTTTGTAAAGCACTGAAGTGCTGTTCCCTTGGAAAGCAGTTTTTCCATATGGCTTAAGCACCATTTGGAAACACAGTACATGCAAACCAAGTGAAGAATGCTGTTTCTGTCTAAGTTCTTCCTCATCAGAGAGGTGTGCGCTGCACCTGCTACTGTTTGAGCACCCCTTGTCCAAATGCCTGGGGCAGGAAGTGCTTCATACATGGTGTTTTGTTCTTGGATTTGGGTTATTCACACACACACACACACACACACACACACACACACACACACACACTGAGATTCCTTAAACTGGGACCCAAGTCGAAACAGAATTTACTTTCGTTTTGTGTCTGTCTTTACACAAAGGCAGAGTTTCGTATAACATCTTAATAATTCTGTACAAGGGACTGAGGATGTAGCTCAGGTCCAACACTTGCCCGGCATGTTCTGTGCCCACACGGCCGAACAACATACCAGTCACAAGCAGAGCGTTCAACTTGGGGCGTCGTGTTGGCACAAGAAAGTACAGATTTGGGAACGTCTTAGATTTCAGATTTTAGATTAAGGGTGCTCAGTCTGTAATCATTAAAAAAAGAGAGAGAGAATTCCAAGCCAGGTCCTTCAGAAGACTCCCAAACATCCCTTCTGCTTATTTGAACCCCCTCTCCCAAGTGACTCACAAAGTATTTCCAGTTACTTGTGTCAAGTGCTTTCTCTATTCTTAGGAAAAGTTTCTGCCGTTTCTGGACATGTTCCAGAAAGAGAGTGTGCGAGTGGAGGTCTGCAAGTGCATCATGGGAGCCTTCATCAAGTGAGTACAGGACGCGGTTCCTCGCGCTCTGTGAAGTGTGTTGATGGCTGATGCACTCAGAAGCCCAGTGATGTGTGTATACCTCATTCCTAAATACCACAAGGAGAAACACATTAAAAGCAGGTGCCATGCTGGCACAATGACTAATTCCTATAATAATCCCATTGCTAGAAGGCTGAGGCAGGAGGATGGTAAGTTCAAGGCTAGCAAGACTTTGTTGTGTGTGTATGTGTGTGTGTGTAGGAGAGAGAGAATATTTATATATGTAGATAATTTGAAATAATTTATTTTAAGTAAAGTAGAAAGCAAACTGAGCAAGCAGAGGCAGTAAGCAGCCTTCCTCAGTAGCTTCTGCTTTAGCTCCTGCCTTGAGTTCCTGACTTCCCTTCATGGCAGACTGTAAACTGTCATGTAAACCATAAGCTGAAACGAACTCCTGCCCTGCCAATTTTTTTTTTTTTTTTTACTTATTGGGGGATGAAAATATGGGTTGGTGGTTAAGAGTCCTTGCTGCTCTTGTGCTGGACCAGGGTTCGGTTTTCAGCATGCACATACAGCTCACAACCATTCATAACTCTAGTTCTAGGATATTGGATGCTCTTCTGAGTTCTATAGGCATCAGGCATGTACGTGGTGCGCACACACACGCATGCAGGCAAAATGCTTATATATGTAACATAAGACCTTTGAAGTTTTATTTTATTTTATATATATATGTGTGTGTGCCTGAGTGTATATGTACCATGTATATGTAGGAGCCCTTGGGGGTCAGAAGAGGGCATCGGATCCTCTGGAACTGGAGTTAAGGTGGTTGTAAGCCCCATTTGGGCACTGGGAATTGAACATGGAAGTAAGTGCTCTTAGCTCTTGAGACGTCTTTCCAGCCTCGTGATAATTTTTTAAATATTGGGCATCATGATAAAAAGTTAGTAATTAATGCTTAAGAAAGCCAAAGGAGGTCTAGAGAGATTGGCTTAGTGCATGAAGGTGCTTGGCACCAAGCCTGATCTGAGTTCAGTCTCCAGAACCCCCAAGATGGAAGGAAAGAACCAGCTCTATGTGCATACTGTGGAGCACACCCTCCCCCCAAAATAAGTAAATGTAAAAAAAAAAAAAAAAAAAAAAAAAAGATCAGGTACAAACCAAACTGTCAGATGTTGACAGGATGCTGGCCACAGTTCTTCAGCATGGCTTTGGAAGGAGTCTTTCTCTGCATTATGATTGGTGTTGGTTTGTTAGCATCAGTGAGGGCCCTGAATATCCATGGCTGCCCTGGTACCTGCTGTGCAGCCCAGGGTAGCCTTGAACTTGCAGTACCGTCCTGTCTCAGCCTCTTGAGTACTGCGGTTGCAGCACTGTGCCACCAAATTCATTACGAAGGAGATGCGTGGACTGCTTGCGGAGCAACATTTACAGAATGAAAACAGACTCAGAGGGGACTGGAGCAAAGACGGCTGTCTTCATTGCTGGGTATACAGCGGACGAACTCAGATTTATTTTCTGATATAGTTCCTGTCGTTAAGTCCATGTTCTTAAACGGGCTGCTAGCAGTGTCCCATGCAATAATGTACAGGCAGTGCACAGCTTTTTATAAGGGAGCTAGGGATTTGAACTCCAGTCTTCATGCTTACCTGCTGAGCCATCTTCCCAACATTTTAATTTTAATTTAGTTTTTTTTTTTATTCTAAAATACTAAGTGTTTAAGATAGAACATCATCTTTCCAAATAGAGATACACAAAGTGCCTGTTAAATAGTGGAGAATGTCACATGCAACTACCCTTGGACATACTCATTGAGGGCTTATCACAGCACACACATGTGGGCATGTGACTGCAGTTCCAGCTGTTCAGGAGGCTGAAGCAGGAGGATTGCTTAGGGCAATTAGAATTTGAAACCAATCTGGGTAACCAGATTCTATTAAAAAAAAAAAAAAACCCAAAACAAGAATAAAACCCCTCTGTATCTTAAGTGATGAGACCAAAAGAAAAGAGGTAATAAGTTCAGGTAGTGATGTGGGTGAGATAAGAAAAGTCAAGTGAGGGCATGTGCGGTCCAGAAAGGTGGAGGGAGGTGAGGCGATGTGATAGTCTGTGGACAAAGATGAAAACCCATTTTTAAAGTCACATGCTAATTTTACATGTAAATGGGCAACATGTAACTAGTTCGGTTTACCTGTGATTTCACATTGGTTCTCTTAGGTAATGAAAATTGCTCTGAATTCTAAGAACATAAATATGGTTGTGTATTGTTCCCTTTTTTTTTAATTGTGTGTGTGTGTGTGTATTCATGCATGTGTGTGCATGTGTGCGTGCGTGTGCATGTGTGTGTGTATTCATACATGTGCATGCGTGTGTGTGCACATGCCGCAGTGCAGATGTGGAGGTCAGAGGAATGAGTCAGTTTTCCCCTTCCACTGTATGGTTGTCAGGCTTTGTGGCGAGCACCTCTACCCACTGAGCCGTCTTGCTGACCTCATCTTATCTTTCTAGAAGATCAATTCCTGGCCGGTGAGGTAGCTCATGGGGTAAGGCACTGGTTGTGCAAGCCTGACCCCCCGAGTTCAGTCCCCGGAACCTGTAACTGACTCCAGAGTTGTCCTCTAACCCCCCTCGTACATACCATGACATGCCTGCACCCAACCTCCACATACATACTGTGACATGCCTGTACCCAAAATCCACATACATACCGTGACATGCCTGCACCCAACCTCCACATACATACCGTGACATGCCTGTACCCAAAATCCACATACATACCATGACATGCCTGCACCCACCCACACAAGGTCACACAATAATGAGAAATACAGTTTTTTAAATGAATTCTTTCCTGACGATTAGTATTGACTGCTTTATCTTTAGCATATGTGGAATGAACACACCTACCTTACATGAAGGTTCATCTTGGGTATTGCTCCTGTCATGCTTTGCTTGGCACTTAACTTCCATGCAGGTTGTGGGCAGCTGCAGAAGGTGTTCATCATGGTAAAAAGACACTTTCCCTTTGCCCGGCACAGGCAATGGCTTATGGTGATTTTGCAACCAGGAGCGGTCAGATGTGTAGGAGCGCTCCTGTGACTCACAGAGGAGCTGAGAGGGAAACCAGAGTGTGTCTCACTGATCGCTGCTGCCTGTGCGCAGTACAAGACAGAGCATCTGGGGTTCTCATACAGCTATTGAAAACCAAACCCAATCTTTCATGGCCATGGACAATTGTCTCTTAATGTCTTCTAGGCACCAGCAGGAGCCAACCAAGGACCCCGTCATCCTGAATGCCCTTTTGCACATTTGCAAGACCATGCATGACTCTGTGAAGTAAGTGCCCTTAAAGCTGAGATGCAGCATGGCTGGGGTGCATTACGGAGTGACGTCTATAAGCTGCTGCAGCAAACAGCTTGATCTGGTCTAGATTCCCGAAAACTGGGGCTAGAGAGAGAACAAAGTGAATAAGAGTGCTTAGTGCTCTTGCAGAGGACCTGGGTTTGATTCCCAGGACCCACATGTTGGCTTACGATTGCCTATAATTCCATTTCCAGGGGATCTGACATCCTCTTCTTTCCTCTGCAGGCTCCTTCATGCCCACGATGCACATGAACTCTCTCTCTCTCTCTCTGTCTCACACACACACACACACACACACACACACACACACACACACACACACACGCTCCTATTGAAAACAACACTCCAGTCTTATAGAGCAAGGAGCACAGGCCAACCTTTAAAAGAAAAATGAGATAGCAAATGTTTTTATGGAGGGATTTCTGTTGGGGAGAAGGGGCTGGTTTTGCGCAAGTGACCTTCAATTCTGTCTCCTAGAGATTCCTGAGAGCAGCGATGGCCCAGTGGCAGCTCACTCAACCAGTACCATAGCCTCTCAGTTTATCTCATTCCTACCTTGTTATTTAACATGCAAAAGACATAGCTTTCAGGGTGGCTTTATGTGCCCAGAATGTTGAGAGCGCAGGTCTAGCCTCAAGCCTTAGCCTTTCACTCAAAGGCTGTTTCCATCTTACAAGTTGTTGGTGGCTATTTTAATCTCCAAGAATTTTTGCACAGCAGCTTGATTCACTCGAAGTGTTTTAAGAATTGAGAATGTCGCTTTGGAATCTCATCATCCACAGGATGCATTTCTTCTTTTTCCTCCCTTTAATTTTAGAATCTTTATAACTGTGCCTTCAAATTCATGAGTAGTTATAAAAATCCAAGCGTTATCAGTATCATTACACATTTGTCAGGCGAAGTGACGCACACCAGTAATCCCAGCACTTGGAAGACTAAGGCAGGAGGATCACAAGTTCAAGGACAGACTGCAGGTGGGGTCTTGTCTTAACAACAACAATAACAACACATTTTCATAATAAACGGGCCCAGTAGACTTACATTGAGCAAAAATAGAAATAAAGGTACACAGATAGTTATATTTGCAAGGTAGTGTTTGGCTCAGGAGACCTGAGTGGAGAATGGTAGCTCTTGGGTACTGATCACCTAAGGATCCAGGGCCCTTCTGTGTTGCTGCTCTGGCATCCCAGAGCTGTGCTACCCTCATCTTCCTGGTGGAAGGTGGCCTGTGTCCACGCAGGCCACATCCACAGTCCAGCCCATGCAGCTTCCTCTGAGGGACAACACTTGGAAGAGTCACACTTCACTGCAGTCACATTGTCACACCTAGCTATGAAGAAGGCTGGAAAACGTTTTCTCAAAGAACTGAGGGGCACCAAGCATGGTGCCCTACACCTCCAGTCCAGTACTCCAGGCTCAGGCAGGAGGCTAATGTGGGCCACATAGTGAGACCCTATCTCAAATACTAAAACTGAAAAGAACCGAGGGCACATTGTATATCAAAGAACAGCACAATGTTTGTCAGAATGTATTTCCCCTTATGACGAGCCAAACAAAAACTTTTCTTTCTTTTTTTTTCCCGAGACAGGGTTTCTCTGTGTAGTTTTGGTGCCTGTCCTGGACCTCGCTCTGTAGACCAGGCTGGCCTCGAACTCACAGAGATCCACCTGGCTCTGACTCCCGAGTGCTGGGATCAAAGGCGTGCGCCACCACCGCCGCCGCCGCCGCCACCACCACCACCCAGCTCAAACAAAAACTCTCAATCCTATTTATTTTTGTTCCTGGAGATTAAACCCAGGGACCTTACACAATGCTAGACAATCATTCTACCACTGAACTCAAACTCCATCCCCAAATTTTTGAAAACCCTAAAAATAAACTTGGGGAGCTCTTTGTGTGTATAATCAAACTAGACTCAGGAAGTTTATATTTGTGTTAAATTTTCTGCAGAATATAAGTGAGCTCTGTTTCCCACACATCCAAAAGTAAGGTGATTGATGGGTGGAGGTAGGGATAGGTAGTCGGGTGATAAAACAAGCATCCCAAGGTGTCGATGGTAGCAGCTTGATGGCTAGTGTGTGTGTGTTCATTAGGAAGTTCTTTGATAACAAAGGGTGGTGGCGCACGCCTTTAATCCCAGCACTCGGGAGGCAGAAGCAGGTGGATCTCTGTGAGTTCCAGGCCAGCCTGATCTGCAGAGTGAATTCCAGGACAGCCAGGGATACACAGAGAAACCCTGTCTTGAGGGGAAAAAAAGAAAAAGAAAAAAGAAAAAAGGGAAGAAAGTTCTTTGGTGTGTATGTAGTAGAAAATTTTAAAAATAAGGAGACGCCAGGTTTTCTCTGAAGTGTGAACTCTGACGTCAGGGCTTGCTGTCTGAATTCTAAAGAAGAGAAAGTTGCCTTCTCTTGTGCTGTTGATAACCGTGCCTTGGGATGGCATCGTCGGGGAGAAGAGACATACATTTGAATTCCGTTCCCTTTGGTTAACACTTCCATCTAAAGATAGACAGGCAGCCTGTTGGGAGTTTCTGCATCGAGAAAATGCACAGTAGCCTCCCTCTAACCCGCCTGCCTCTGGAGCGCTTCTCCTCGGGCGGCTACATTTGCCGCCTCCGTGTTAATTATGCACCATTATTGATCCCAGCGCTCTCACGCTTGAGGACGAGAAGAGGATGCTGGCCCACCTGATCAATGGATTTATAAAAATGGTAAGTTTGTGGGAAAGAAGTTTGAGTTCACTTGGAAACATGATGTCATTGTTTATCCCCTCTGCCGAGAGTGACTCACATTGTGTTCCCCAGTGCTTTTCATTTTTACCGAGATAAGATGGAATTAGAAGTTTCTGACGTTTGCCAAGACTCCCATGGGGGCAAAGGGAGCCAAGAGAAGCCAACTGTGGGAAAAGTTAAAGGGGGAGGGGCGGGACAGGGAAGATGTAGACGAACGTTCCTGGGGAGTGGCTGAACTCGGGTCTCCTCCGCCACAGGACTTCCATCCATGTCTTCTGGTCCCACTGGCTTTCCCTTGCCTTCTGTCCTGAACAGGCTCACCTCTGACCCTGTAGCCTAGCAACTTAAGCAAGGAGGGGTTTGTTTCTGCTCACATTTTGAGAGTATATATAGTCCATCATGGTGGAGGTGGAGGCAGTCATGTTACCAAGGGAGTCACTTTGTGTCCACAGTCAGGCAGAGAGAGAGAGAGAGAGAGAGAGAGAGAGAGAGAGAGAGAGAGAGAGAGAGAGAGAGAGAGAGACTGACTGACTTGTGTTTGGCATACTTTCTCCTTTTGCTGTAGTCTGGGACCACAGCCCAGGGAATGGCACCATCTACTCTTAGAGTGGTTCTTTTCATCTTAATTTACTCAGTCTAGATCATTCTTGATTTACATGCCCAGAGGCCTGTTTCCCTGGTGATTCTAAACTCTGGGAAGTTGACAATCATGATTAACCATGCAACTTGGGAGATCTGAGACTCCCGGTGACCCAAACCATGGAGACCGAGAATGGAGAGTCAAGTCCGTGAAGCAGCTGTTATGTGGATTGTCAGTGGTGGTCAAACCAGCCAGGTGCACATCCACGTCCGCTCCATTCATTTACCGCTGCTTGGCAGTTAACCTGAAGTGTGGTGGCATCGGATAGCTGCTCTCTTTGTTTTGTTTTGTTTTGTTTTTTAAATTTCTTTTTTGATGATTTTATACAAGTAAACATTGTATTTTGTTCATATCACCCCCTTACCCTCTCTCATTCCCCCCTCTCTCCCTCTGGACCCTTCTGCAACAAGTCTGCCTCTTACTTTCATGTCTTTTTTATTTCAATTTTTTTGTGACCCTCTGAGTTTCACTAGTGTAGCTTGCATGAGAATGGTATGGAATTGTTTAGGGGAACACTGGCATCTTACCATGGAAGCTGACTCCGCCATCTCCAGCAGCCATCATTGCTTTGTTTTCTTAGTTTGTAGTCTGTGGGTTGGCTGGCCATCCAGGCTTCAGAGGACGTCAGCTCACGTGGCTACTGCTGGATGGCTTTCATTGTCTTCCAAGTAGCTTCTTCCTGTCCCCCCATGTCATCTAGTTGTCTTAGTTTTTATGTCTCACGTGGTGCTGTCTTCATGAGGGTACAATATGGAAGCTCAAGGCTTCAGAAAGCCAAGCCTTACATATACAGTGACCCTCAGCGGTATTCTGCTGAGTTCTGTTGGTCAAAGTGAGACATGGATCATCTGTGAGGGAGAGGAGGTGAAGAGAACCCACCTCCTGATGGGAAGAGTCGGAGAAGGTCTCACAATTGAAAGGACTGCTTTAGTCTTTTATGGAAACATCCTGCCATTTGATGTCCCAGTTCATCTTTACCTTAATTCTGGGCGTTACTGAGGTCTTACTGTGTGGCCGAGGCTGGCCCTGAACTTCTGGACTGAAGCAGTCCTCCTGCCTCAGTAGCTAGGATGATAGGTGCACATCACACACCTGGCTTGGGATCCTCTATTTTAATAAAACATCAGAATCCAAACTGACTGAGGTAGAAATGTTGAGGTCTCCCAATAACAATGTAAAAGTGAAGCTGCCTACTGGTTCTCTGGGTACCATCACTTTTGATGGACATTCACCATTAGCCTTTTGGTTCCCAAAAGGTAGGAAATGGACCTGGGGATTTTGCCAAGTGCCTCTCCTTCACTCTTGGCTAACACAGTATGCTGACCAGGAGCAATTTATCTTTTTCAGCCTTTGTCTGAATGTCACCAAGTCTCAGGGAGTAAGGTGTGAGCCTCACACATACTATGGGAACAGCGGAGCTCTGTGCAAACTGATCTGAGGACAGCCAACTCTCTCCTACTGTCCAGCTTTTCATAAAGACAAGGAAAGAGGCTCCTTGCAAGGGGTTAAGGTGGAGACACTTCCTTTTAGCTGCTGAGGTCAGATCCTCATCGAGAAACAGTAGGGTGTGACCCGTATTAGGGAAGCCCTTGTGACAAATGGCTCCCAAGGACCCAATTTATGTTCTGTGAAAAAGCCACAGCTAACAAACAAAATTCCATGGTTTCCTTTCCTTGCTAGTGTGGAAAAATTCTATTTTTGCCCTGCTCCTATTCTATGCCCCTGGATTTCTTGCTCTGGTCACAGAGCTGGCTTCTCAGAGTGACCTTTTAGTTCTGCTTGGGCTGAACTGATATGAGACCTTTTTAGTTAGGGAGAAAGTGTGTGTGTGTCTATGTGGGTGTATGTGTGTGTTTGTGCATGAATGTGTGGGCACACACGCATTCATGCACAACACGTGTTTGGCTCCCCACTAATAACAGCACTGTGCCTCTTAGCGTCTCTCTCTCTTTGAATCTAGGTCTCCTTCGGCCGTGATTTTGAGCAGCAGCTCAGCTTTTACGTTGAGTCCAGGTCGATGTTTTGCAACCTGGAACCTGTTCTTGTGCAGCTGATCCATGTAAGCATTCTTGTCATGTGTTCTTTCAATGAGTGCTGATTGGTTGTCAATATACCACATGCTAGGCTCAATCTGGGAGTGTTCTTTCAGTTATTTGAGACTAGGTCTTGTGCGGTCCAGGCTGACTCCAAATTTGTAGCTGAGGCTGGCTTTGAACTCCTGATCCTTCTGCCTCTCCAGCACCACTCCTACCCCCCAGTGCTGGCATCAAGTAGCTTGCAGTCTGATTCTTCAAGCACTCTCCTGCTTTTCTCCTCGTGGGCTGGAAAGATGGTTCCTCGGAGACTAATCAGATCCACAGCTTTGCTTAAGCCTTTGAGTACTCCCAGTCATTTTTTCTTTCTTTTTATGTCTCATTGATTTCTTTTCTTCTTGAATAAACCACCCCCCTTCTCAGAAATTTGCATGCTCTCATTTCTTGGTGATAGTGACAAGAATAAAGTGGTCTGCACTGGGCTCCACTGATGGGCAGGTGACCCGAGGCCCTGTCTAACCAGTGGTTTGCTGCTCTCCGCAGACTTGCTGACCCCTTAGTAACAGCTCTGCTTATGATTAACCAGCTAACAGCTCGAAAAACATCAGAAAAAGTAAAATAATATATATGTATAAAATGGAAAGAAAAAAATAGCATTTTAATTTTGTTCTTTTAAAAACAGTTCCTAAAGAACATAGTTGCAGACTGGGTGTGGAGCACAGTGGCAGGGTCTCAGATGTGTGAGGCCCTGGGTTCCACCCGTGTGAGGCCCTGGGTTCCACCCCTGTGTCCAGCAAAACAGACCAAAGTATGCCACTTGCATAACCATGATCGCTTCCTGATGAAGCGTGTGCGTGCTTGTCAGCTCTGCACAGTCCCAGCCCTGGACTCAGATCACTTACCACTGCCCTTATTTTCTGTTCCCCATCAATCTCCCCCACCCCCCTGCTTTTTATCACTGTGGCTGCCGAAAGTCCACTTACGCAGAGTATGGCCATGAGGGACATAATTCAGTGAAGTCACAAGCTATGGCACACCAGCACTTTGCACAGAGTCCAACAATTGCTATTTCTTAAAATCTGCCCTTGATTGCAACATCCTGATGGTGCCATGGTACCCAGTTTGGGAACCCAAACTCCCATTATTCTTTTTAATCATTTTTTATCTGCTGAAGAAGAAAAACACTTTGTAGGAACTTGTTTCCTCCTTAGTATGTTATTTTGCACCAATCATTCTAAGACCTAAATCTAGAGACTTCATCTATAAAATGGAGCCCCCCTGTAGGGTTGTAAGGATCAAATGAGCTGGTGTATCAGCTGAACAACGTGGCTGTGGTTACTGCTGTTAGTATTAGCATCATGCGGTTACATTGCTCAGCCTACTCTTGGGTTTGGAAGTTTCCTGAGATCTGGTGCTTAGATATGAGACTCCTGGAAATGGGGTAAACAAACCCCGGCTACTCATTAAACCAAGAAAATGTTCATTTGTTATGCTGTGGCTGACACAGCGAGTGCCTGTGTTCTATTATCTTGGAGATATTTGCTCAAGCCTGACCTGCCTATTGATCTTAGTATTTCAGTGTAAGGAGCCAGCTGGTTAGTCTTGGTCCATTTTGGTTGTTTGTAGAGCCCGCATCCTAACCTCTGGAAGACGTCACTCTGGGTCATGGTCAATTGGTTACCATTTATTTCTGTTTGATTTCTTCCCAAATCTAGAGTGTGAACCGGCTGGCAATGGAAACAAGAGCAGTCATGAAAGGGAACCACTCCAGAAAGACGGCGGCATTTGTCCGGGTATGTGCTACAGATCGGGTTCCAGACACGGAGTGCAGCAGGCTCTTGAGTCTGCACTCTGCTGAATGACTGTTCCCGGGGATGCTAAATGTGTCCTGAGAAGGGTGGCTTAGTGTTGATTTTCAAGATTTGTTTTTCCCTAGGAATCAGTGGGCTAATCAGCTTCTGTATCGTTTTCAAAAGAAATGTCCAAGAAGCCTAAATTTCAGTACAAATCACACATCTCCAATCTCCAGATCTAAAACATTCCCAAATCTGATACTTGCCGTGATGCCACAAATGGACAGCTCCATGCTGTGACTGTATTTTGTGTATAAGGTTATTGGAAATGCTGTGTGCAGTTACTGCCAAGCTGTGTGTATAAAGCACATAGGGGACATAATGGAATCCTGTGGTTTGACTTGGGGTCCCCTCCACAGGATACCTCACAATATATTATTATGTACACAAATGTTCCAACACACAAAACTCTTTGAAACCAGAAGCACCTCAGATAAGGGATGTTCACCCTCCATGTGTTCTGAGGCGGTTGAGAGAGACATTTGTATTTCTGTGTGCCAGCTGCATTCCCTTGAATTTTCTCTAATATATTAACATAAAATCCTTCTCTAGCAGTATCATTTTCACATAATATCGTCATGCCTGTAACTGGAAGGTTAAGTATAGTTTTTCTCTTGGTCAGGGTTCTATCCAAGTCAGAGTTACATCCAAATGTCAGTATCTTGGGGTGACTCCCCAAATCACAGTAGAGCGGCAGTGCCCCGTCTATTAAAATGAAATCACGCCCAAGAGGTTATAGTGAAAGGGAGGCAGGCGTACACGGTTACCGCTTGCCTCTGTCCTTAGTGTCAAGCACTGTCTGGCTTTTTAGCCTCCCTAGCTTAGCTGCTTATTACTTCCACATTCCTGGGCAGTCGGTTCCCTGTTGCCCACTCAGAGGCGTTAGCTGTCATAAATGTGGTGAGGGATGAAGAGTTAGTTTTCAAACTCTCTATTTCGCCCCTTTCTCCTCCCCAGCTTCCCAGAGCTCATCAGAACTGGGATTGCTGGTGCGCGCGCACGTGTGTGTGTGTGTGTGTGTGTGTGTGTGTGTGTGTGTGTGTGTGTGTGTGTGTGTGGACATGGGCACATTGACTCACCATCCGCTTCTCCCTCTCTCTAGGCCTGTGTTGCCTACTGCTTCATCACCATCCCCTCCCTGGTGGGCATCTTCACCCGCCTCAACCTCTACCTGCATTCTGGTCAGGTGGCCTTGGCCAACCAGTGCCTCTCCCAAGGTAAGCCTGCCTGTCTCTCTACCCTTGATGCTCCCTTGTGACTTCGGAAGTCTGACTCAACCACACACATCCCCGCATGCATGTCCTGACAGATGCCTTAAGGGGGAAAAAGCAGCAGTCGGAATATTGTTATTCTTTTAAAATTTTTTTGAGACAGGGTTTCTCTGTAACAGTCTTGGTTGTCCTGGAACTCTCTTTGTAGACCAGGTTAGTCTCGAATTCAAAGAGATCTGCCTGCTTCTGCCTCTCGAGTGCTGGGATTAATTTCACCCACCACCACTGCCTGGCTTAGTGAGTATTTTTAAATGCTTCTCTAGTAGGAAACATGGAGTCAGGCAATAACAGAGGCTGATAGAGACAGATGGAGGAGTGAGATATTTTCTGTCCTGACCTCCTTCAGTCTCTCTGTCCATTTCAGGCCAGGTCTGGCAGCCAGACATCTTGGGCTAGGATGCCTAGGGAGCCTGCGAAGTTAGGGCTGCTTCACCACAGCGGGTTCAGGGTTGTTTTTATTGTTTCTGTTCATGTGTTTGAACACCAGGCACACGGATGTGGAATCTAATCTTTGGATAGCAAATACCCTGCTATTGGGGGTGATACCTCCATTCTCTCTGGGTAGTTTACCCAAGAGGCTCCTCCTAAGTATCAAGAGGGTGTTGGGAAGGCAAGAGTTTAAGCTCAGCCCTGGCTCCTGTGCACGGATAAAAACAGCACCAGTGTTAGAACTCCAGGCTGCTGGGCCTTCGCCCCGACTTGAAGCGACTGCTGGGCACAGCAATGTGGTGTCTGCTTCATGTTTAAAAATTCATCTGATGATTTTTGCTGGAGTCCAAATGCAATCACACTAAACCTTAAAAGCCCATCACTGTCCTTCTGAAAGCCACACAGAGCAGTTACTGGCCAGATAAATAATGCAGCTAATTACTGAGAAGGAGAGAGCTAAATACGAAGCTTGTGGGAGCTGGTTGTTTTTGTTGTCCGTCCCCCCCAACATCCTCCCATCTCAGCGGGCTCTAAAGTGTCCCCGCCCCCCACTTCATTCTTGGGCCCGCCTTCATTCTGTCTTGATTCCATCTTCTCCATTTTCAGGCTGCCCTCTGCCAGGGCTGAGTCCGGGGTCTTAAACCCCCTGCAAGCCAGCTCGGGATGCTAGAAAGGGCCTAGTTCTATCTGTTTGTGCACATTTACTGCAAATATTCCTGCCTGTCACCTGGGAGCGCTGAGCAGCCCCCAAAGACTTGCACGTCAGTGTTTCCCACCTAGAGATGGCCCAGAAATGCCTGTCTGCCTTTTCTTTGCCTACTCTAGATAGTTTCTTGTCCTTGTTTTTCAGTGGCTCAAAAGAACGTGTGTTTTTATAAGGAGGACATGGGGGAGGGGAGAGGGAAGGAAGACCCAGCCTTCTGAGGTAGTGAAGGGTCCGAGCAAAGGTCTGGAGAAGTGAGATTGATCGCTTGGGTTCGGCCACCAGCACGCTGTGCTGAGGCCATGGTTGATGGTGGCTTTCAAGTTTCCCCGAATACAGTGGATCTGCCCCTGGTTCTGCGACTTAGGGAAGCAGATACCCTTGAGCAAGTTGGCCTTTTTGTGCTTCAGTTTATCCACGTACAAAGCAGAGGTGGCGGCAGGGTTGCATCTCAGTTGAGACTAGATGAAGTCATGCCCTGAGGGCACCTGGCCACCGGCGCCAGGTAGCTGCGGAGTTGAAGTCTGCAAGCGCAGTGTGACATTGACAGCACTGTGCTTTAGCGGTTTGTCTGTCTGTCTGTCTGCTCCTTTCTCTCCTCCTCTCCCTTTCCTCCCTTCCTCCTCCCGTTTCCGTCTGTCTCTGTGTCAGGCCCTCTCTATCCCAACAGTCCTGGCTATGCAGCCCTCCCTGGCTGGCCCCAAACTCTTGATCCTCCCGCCCCAGCCTCCAAAGTGCTGGAATAGGTGTGCGCTCCACACCCAAGCCTTCAGATTGACTTCTCACGCGCAAACCTTGAGTCTGCGGGAAAGCCAGTCTCGAGATGAAATGGCTGAGTCAGGCTGCGGATCAGAGACTGTGCAGTCCACTGCACAGAAGGAGAGAGCAGGCGAGGCCCAGGGGAGCGGGCAGAGCTGGTTTGCTGTCACCTCTATGACAGCGTCGCTCTTCCTCTCAGAGCTCTCTGCCATTCTTGTAGTTTTCTTTCTATTTTCAAATTTTCCTTTATTCCTGAGAAGGTCATACAACTATACAGTGAAACATTCGTAACAACCTCCTGTTTTCCCCCCTTCAATCCCTCTGGGTCCCCCACAACATGGCCCTCTTCCAGTTTCATGTCTTTTGTTTTTGATAGCCCAGAGTCCAGTTGGTGCTTCCCGTGTGTGGGGGGGGGGGACCCGCACTGGAGCCTGGGAAACCCACCCTGTCATACCAGGAGACAGCACTTCGCAGCCCTCCTCCCAACACAGTGCTTTAACTTTGTGTGTTTTAAACCTAGTGTCCTCTTATGTTTTCCTTCTTTATGAATTTTTATTCCTTATTCAAGAATTTAGTACAATGTATTTTGAGTATATCCGCACTCCGCACCCAGCTCCTCACAGACCCGCCCCATCACGCCCAGCTAACTTTATGCCTCTTGTTTCTTGTTGTTTTATTAAGCCTATCAAGTCCAATTTGTGCTGCCAATATACTCTTGGGTTGTGGCCATCCCCTGAGTGTGGTTGACCTACTGCATTACAGTCCCTCCTCCCAAGGCTCGGGGATCCTCGTGGAACAGAGGGCAGCGTGGAAGAAATAGTGTCAGTCAGAGGTGATGGCTGCCACAAGGAAATGGTTTTCCAGACACAACAGGGCAGTTGTACATATGTGCTCGTAGTGTTGGTGACAGCATTCACAACACATACCTGTGGCCAAGCCAGACGAAAACTCAGCGTGGACAAGGAGGCTTGAAGTCCCACTCCTCGCTGGGGAGCTGTAGGCTGGTAGCTGCAGGGAGAGGGGGGGGCAGTGTCTCCCATTAGTCCCACCTCCTTTTCATCAGCGTCCCCGAGCCTTCGTGGGAGCTGCGGCAACGGGAGTGGTGCTGATGGAGAGGTCCCGTTTACGGCTGATGACACAGTCTCTTGTTCCCAGCTCTCTCCTGGGTTTGGCATCTCTGCATTGACTGCTGCTCACTCCACGAAGGGAGCTTCTCTGACCAAGACTGAGAGCATCCCCGGTCTGTGGGTGTAAGCATGACTATTTATAAGGCATTTTGACTGCATGATGGGTTAGGAAAATAACAAGAGTAGACCCTACCTTGGGGCCTGTGACTGCCCAGCCGTGGGCTTTTGACCACAAATGCTAAAAGTGTGGGTGTGGCAGAAGGAGAACACGTGTGTACTGTTATTGGGTGTGTAAACTAATGCAGCTACTTGGGAAATAGTCTGGAGGGTCTCACAGAACTACAACTGGAACTGCCAGCGACCCAGCAGTAGCTCTCTGGACTGTACAGCCCACTACAGAGGTGCTTACAAATCCATGCTCACTGTGGCCTTGTGCTGTGGTTTTGATTTAATGGGAAGAGGGAGGATGGTGGGTGGGCTAACTGAAACCCACTAGTTAGTAAACTAAGTTCAAAATCTAACGTTTTGTAAAAAAGAATTTCAGTGAAATCACCTTGCATGGATGGGCAATATTGCTCCCAGATTTGTATCATTTACTGAGCATTACAGTGCAGGGCATAGGCCACCTCTCATGGAGTAAGTGTTGATCGAGGCCCCAAAAGTCTCTAAAATAACACAGGCTCTGGCCATTGCTCTTGGTTGCCCATCATAGCTTCATGGGAAGACCGTTGCTGAAGACACCTCACACTTTGGCCGTAGAGTACAAAGAAACCAGTTTCAGACGAACCTGGAAGCTTCTTCTTTGCTGGCTGGCTTCCGTAGTGCCAGAGAGTTCTGTGTAGACTGCTGTAGGAGGACCTCAGTGGTCCTACCCAACAGTGGACTGTGAACGCTGCAGCACTGACGGCCGAGAAAGATGTGCCCACTGTGCAGTGACTGTTCCGGGCATGACTGTTCCGGGTGACTCGAGGGCCTGCTCCAGGGAGGAAATTTCATGTTCAGTCTTATAATCCTGGCCTTTTTCTTTTTCCTCAAATATTTTATTAGTTAAATTTGCTCTTTGACAATTTTATACATGTAATTGTCATACATGCAGTTTATTCTGTTTTCTTTTCCCCCATGCTCTCATATTTTTCTCTTAAATTTGAACTTTTTTTCAATGTACTTTTAAAAAATTTCTGTGCTGGAGCTCAGTTCACATGCTCCGTCCCTGGAAAGCCTTCCTCAGCCCCCCCCCCCCCCCACACACACACACAGGCAAAATCTAGACGAGTTCAGTCCTTAAGGCATTCCTTTGATGCTGGCTTTTTCTTCACTGCTTCCTCACAGTTGTTGTGGACTGGTAAACAGGTCATTGCTGCCACCCTTTCCCCTTCCTCTCAAGGTCACCAAGCCCACAGTCCTCACTTTCAGTTTGCTGTGGATCAGGACTCCTGACTTTGTCTCTGTCACGAGTGTTCTGTAGGTGCTTTACAAATGAGTGGGAACTGCATGATAACAATAGTTGATCATTTTCCTTTTTTTTTTTTTATTTATTTTGGAGGAGGGTGGTGAGACAGGGTTTCTCTGTGTAGCCCTGGCTATCCTGGAACTTACTGTGTAGACCAGGCTGGCCTCAAATTCAGAGATCTGCCTGCCTCTGTCTGCCCAGTGCTGAGATTAAAGATATATGCCACCACCACTCAGCAATTCTTTTTTATTTATCTGTTCTTTAGGAGCAGGATCCTAGAATCCCCAGCTGGCCTTATCCTCATTTTGTAGTTGGGAATGACCTTGAACTTCTGATTCTCCTGCCTTCCCAGTGATAAGATTATAGGCATAGGCCACCACACCCTATTCATGGGTCTTGGGGATTGACCACCAGACATTGTGTATACCTGGCCATCACTCTGTCCACTGAACTTTATCATAACAGTCCATGCCTATAACCCCAGCATGTGGGAAGCAGAGGCGTGAGGATCCTAGTTCCAGGCTAGCCCAGTCTACAGAATAAGCCTCCATTGAAAGGCAAACAGTGCAGCTAAAAGGACGCAAATGTCTCAGAGTGAGGATGTAAGTAGTAAGCAGAGGCATCTGTGAGGAAGACAGCTGCACCAGAGCCTTCGATGGGTGAATTAACTGTATATTTAAGTCAAAGAAAGCGCAGTGGGTCCTAGCATGGCTTAGACCTCAGGGCACATTGGTTGGAGCTGCTGTGCGGGTCAGTGTGAGGAGCCCAGGGAAGCACAGAGCAGGCACTGCTGCCAGGTCCGCTGTTGGGAGCAGGTGGCTTCTGTCACCATGGCGCTGAGGAAGCAGCGGGGCAGGGCAGTAGGTGGGAAGAGGGCCTTTGCGTTTCCCCTTTCTAGAAGGTGAGAAGCAGCTTTTGAAGGAGAAAACTGGTCCCTGTCACTCACCAGGGTCTCAGCGTCTGTGTGGAAGGCCACAGTTGTGACCTGTGAGCAAAGCATCATCTGAGTATGGCGGATGTGACTGGGTCCCCCAACCTCGAGGCCTCTTTGGTCAGTTGTTACAGATGGAACAGCTCGCACATAGGTGGGCAGTGGCGTGAAGCCCGTGTTCACATCTGAACAGACAGACCCTTCTGCCTCAGGAAGTGGTGACCAGGGATGAGTGACAGCTGCTGATGGGGCTTCAATAAAGAGGCCCAGTGGGTCTCTCAACTCCAGCCATGGCTTCCTTCCTCCTGCTGGCATTTCTTGCTCATTTTTTATATGCAAAATATTGTCCTAGAAACAAGAATGCATGTAGAGCCCCTGTGTTAGTGAGCGAGAGGCAGTCTGTAGACTGTTAGTGCATAAGGCAGTATGTGAAAAATGGCTTTCAGCATGTCCATGTGGGGACTCTTAGAGCAGAAAGGAATGAGTTATCTTAAAAGAGCCAAAAAGCTTCACAAAACAGATGGCATTGGGAACCTGGAAGGGAGGGGTCTGGTTACCCACAGTGCACCCGAGATTGTTCTAGAGACTGAAGTGATGGCACAGGAAAGCATTGGGGCCAGGAAGCAGGAAGGACAGTCCAACAGGGTGAGGAGATGGAGTTTAGAAGACAGATTGAGGCCTTACTGTGGAGAGCACTGAACTCCCAACAAACAGGTCATTTCATTGTGTATGTATGGGTTGCTTGTCTTCATTTTGAAGGTGAAGAGAGTAAGGCTTGTGGTTTGCCTGTGGCACCCTGTCACGTGACCTCACCTAACATGGAGACTCCGTAAAGCACCGTGCTGTTAAATAGTCCCTTCATATCAACACATACTTTGCTTCTGAATCCCAGATGCATATGGTGCTAAAGACCTGTTATTGTAGATTGACCATTTGATACATTTGTGAAAAAAAATCTTTGTATGTGTGTGTACATGGTATAAGTATACATATCTGTGTGTGAGTGCAGGTACATACATGCCATGGTGTACTTGTGGAGACCAGAGGGATGTTCTTGTTTTGAAACAGGGTCTTTTGCCAGTTAACATTGGAACCTGCTCCCATGCTGGGCTTTCCGTGGGTTCAGGAATATGAACTCAGGTCCTCACACTGCATGACAAACACTTTACTCAAGGAGTGTTTCTCCCAGGTCTGTGTGTTTTGTTGTTGTTTGTTTTTGTTTGGTTTGATTGTTTGTTTGTTTTTGAGACAGTCTCAAGTAGTCTAGGCTAACCTCAGACTTGCTCCATAGCCAAAGTTGACCTTGAGTTCCAGTTCCTCCTGCCTTATCTCCCAAGTGCTGAGCTTGCATGCTTGAGCTACCGACTGCGGCTCCATAAACTTATGTAAAAAACAATGACTCATAATTAAGGAGTAGGGAATACTGAATCCCCAGTGCTTAGGGAAAACTAGGCTTGCTATTCATGGACAGATGCACAGCCTCCTGGGCACCTTGCAGAAGAACAGAAAGTCACTACCCTGACCCACAAATAGGAGGTAACTTGTGAGCTGGGCAGCCTTGGCTCAATGCAGAGCCCTGGGCACTCTGAGATGAGAGGGAGAGAGCAGATAGACACCAGGAACTTTGGTTTGGTGCTGCTGAAGTTGGAGATAATTTATATGTCTCCAGCGGACCTTCACATTAAATATTGATGTTCAACGTGAACGGAAAGGGCATGTTGCCGAATCCATGTGGCAAAGTCAAGGTTATATTAAGCTGTCATTGGTAACAATTAAGCCATAATGAATATGCCACTTAATTGTCCCTAGGCATTTGTACTTCTGTAAGGCTTGCTCTCTTTTGGCATCGTTGAAATAGTGGCCCTTATGTCTTCAAACTTAACGGTTTTAAGAACAGCTTTTGTTACACAAGCACAGCTTGGCAGTAACAGGATTAGACCTCGGTGGCCAGCTGACCTCTGAACCATGTGGCCTTGCCAAAGTCATCTGCATGTCTTAGTGCAACACATCAAGTTTTCAGGCTCTGGTGTGTGTGTATGTGTGTGTGTGTGTGTGTGTGTGTGTGTGTGTGTGTGTGTGTGTGTCCCTGCACCTGCGTGTATACCTGCATGTGGACTCAGGTTCAATATCAGGTTTTGTTCCTCAAGAGCTATCACCTTATTTTTTGAGGCAGGGTCTCACTAGCCTGGAACTCATGGATTCTGCTAAACAGGATGCAGTGAAGAGCTGTCTTGCAAGCCTCAGGTTCTAGGTTCAATCCCTAGTACTGCCAAAAAAGAAAGAAAAGATTCCAGTAATATTTTCTGTATCCCCTCACTCCCCTCCTCCAAAAACTTGATATTAACAGGACATTTTTTTTCTCGGTTCTTTTTTTCTATATACTGTAGGCAGAGTTTCTGTGTCCTAGCAGCTGCTCCCAAATAACTACTCAGACTTATTATTAATTATAAATGCTCAGCCGATAGCTTAGGCTTGTCTCCAGCCAGCTCTTACAACTTAAATTAACTCATTTCTATTAATCTATGTGCTGCCCCGAGGCTTGTTTACCTTGTCTATGAACTTCCCATGTTTCTTCTTCCAGTCTGACTTAAGACCTTCAGACTCTGCCCTTCTTCCCAGCATTTTCTCTGCCCCCAAAATCCTGCCTAGCTATTGGCCAGTCATCTTTTTATTAACAATGAGAGCAACACATTTTCACAGTGGACAGAAGGATTATTCCACAGCAATGTACGCATGAAAAATAACGATTGCAGGGCTGAGGATGTAACTTAGTTGGTAGAGTGGTTGTCTAGCACAGGTCATCAGCACTGTATAAAAGTGGGCATGGTGGCACTTGCCTGTAATCCTGACACTCTGGAGGTAGAGGCGGGAAGATCAGAAGTTCAAGGTCATCTTCAGCTATACAATAAGCCTTGGAGCCCCAAGTGAAACCTTCTGCAGTCTTGAGAATGATCATTCCAATAGGGTTGCCTGGAGACCTTTGACTCGGGAACAGGTCTGACTCCATAGGGGAACTTCTAGGAGAAGACCTCTCTGGCACATGCACTCTGTAGTGCAGACCAGGATCCTACTCAGTCCCCATAGAGTGTGATGCCCTTGGCTTAGTTCAGTTCTTCTCCAACCCAAGACATGAGGTGACCTCCCTTATGACAGGAGGGACCCAGTGTTATGATATAGCACTTGGGAGGCCCTGATGGGTGAGACACAGAGACACCATGCAGACACCGCTCAGGGAAGAGTTTTATTTAGTGAGGGGAAAAGAGGGGAGAGAGAAAGAGGGGAAAAAGAGAGATAAGGAGAGAGGGAGAGAGGGGGTGCACAACTCATGGGAAGAGAGAGAGAGACAGAGACAGAGAGAGCGCTAGGAGGGGAGGAGGGGTTTTCTTTTTTAAAGGAGAATTTACATCAGGATGCAGGGTGGCCCAATGGGGCGGGTCAGAATACTAACACCCAGGATAATTGTTTTCTGAGACAGGTTCTCATGAACCACAGGCTGGCCTTGAACTCACCGTGTAGCCAAGGAGGAACTGGGGGGTTGGGAAGCAGGAGCCAGGTGGCAGGGAATTGTAGCAGCAGTCAATGTCTGAAGACCGACTGTGGACCAGGTGCCATGTGCCACAGGACCAGGTGTGGGATGAGCCTTTTGTTTTCTCCTTTTTTGAGGAGGGAGTTGTGGGGAGGACCCAGGATCTTGTGTGGCCCACACTGGCCTCATACTTGGTATGGAGCCCGAGATGAACTTCTGACCACCTGTCTCCACCTCCTGGGTGCTGGAATGACAGGCATGTGCCACCACACCTGGTTTATGCAGTGCAGGGGATTGGTGAGTGCGAGGTCAACACTCCACACCCCAGCCCCAGGCAAACATTCTTTATAAATGAAAATCTGATTCCTCCTCTTGTTTGTTCATCTGTGGCTTTTGCTAGTTCCAGAGTGCGTGCTGTGTGACATCAGCATTAGCCAGGTGCAGCGACTCATACCTGAAATTCCCAGCTACTTTGGAGGCTGAGGCAGGAGGATGGCTTTCACTTAGGAGTTTGGTTACAGTTGGGTGAGCGTGGTGAAGACTCTCATCTGTTAGAAATTTTAAATGTTACATTTTTTTGGGTTTTGTTTTTAAAGAGGAGATGCGATGTTGACAGGATTGTTCAAACTCTGGACTGAGGAAAACCTGTTTTCACTTGCGGACTTTTTTTTTTTTTTTTTTAATTGAGTTCTGTTTACTAAGCTGACGTGGAGAAGTCCCCCAGACATTTTCTGGATGGGGTGCGCCTTCTGGGAAGGGAGTAAGAATTTGCCTTGGAACCATGTGTGCCTAACCCTTAAATAGCTGAGTTAGAATAGGAACTGGGTGGGGTGAGTGACAGGAGCCCAGGGACAAAGCTGTTGCCACTTTAGTGGGTATAATAATAGGCACATTCTCGGGGCCACTGGTAACAAACACATAAATAGAAGAATATAAATGGTCCGCCAAGCCGTTTGGAGCAGAATTTAGTTCCCACTGCGAAGTGCTTTGCGTACGGTCTCAGGAAGTTTTCCGGGGCAGCAGAGTCACCAGGCATGGGGACAGTGGACTTCTAAAGAGACAGCCAGACATGGGGGAGTCCAGGCAACCTGCCTATGCTGGGAGGGCTGGGAACAGGGGTGATGCCAGGGATATTTTTGGTTCTTTTGTCTTTTTTATTATGGTCAAGTAAATATAACATAAAACTTCATTTTAAATAGTTGTGCGAGATTTTCTACATATTTAACTTTTTATTTATTTTTGATAATTTCATATGTGTATACAGTGAAATATGATCATATCTGATGCCCCTATTTCTCCCCTCCAACTCCCCTCCTATCCCCACAATATGATCCCCCTCCCAACTTCATGCTTCTGTTTGTTTATTTATTGGTACCCTTCCAAGTCTGGGTGGTGCTGTCCACGTGTACATGGATGTGGGACATGGGGACCCCTCCCCGCAGCTGTCAGCTTCCAACAGCTTCCCAGGAGAGCCCAGGCCTGGAGACTGCCCGTCTGTGCGGGATCGCGACTGTGCTGGTCTCATGCAGGTCTTGGGCAGGCAACACAGCTGCTGTGATGTTTCAGTGTGATAGCCCTGTCCTGACCAGAGCACAGCACCTCACAGGACCTTTCCCCACTCTCTGGGGATCTCCCCTGTGCCTGGGGGGAGGAGGGGAGGGGGAGGAGGGGGAGGGGAGGAAGGGAGGAGGGGGGAGAGAAGGAGGGGGAGGTGGTACAGACGTCTCATTCAGGCTCAGCGCTCGCCCCTCAGCACTCTGACCAGCTGTGTCTGCATCTCTCCACTGACTGTTGCCCACTGTGGAAAAAGAAGCTTCTCTGACCAGATCAATAAGGTCTTAGGGCACAAGGTAACTATGTAGAAGGTGATTTGACAGCACAACCATTTAACATAACAACAGCGGATTCTACAATAGCAGATTCTACCCTAGGCCTATGGTCTAGGGCTTTCGGTCAGGATTATAGTACCAGACATGAAATTCCTTCCTGTGCAACAGGCCTCAAATCCAATTTTATTTTACTTATTTTTAGTGAGAGAGAGAGAGAGAGAGAGAGAGAGAGAGAGAGAGAGAGAGAGAGAGAGAGAGAGAGAGTGTGTGTGTGTGTGTGTGTGTGTGTGTGTGTGTGTGCGCGTGTGTGTGCCACAGTACACGTGTGGAGATCAGATGACAACCCTTGAGAATTTTTCTCTCCTTCCGCCTTTATGTGGATTTCAGGAATGGAGCTCCGGACATCAGACCTGCACACTAAGTGATTTTGCACACGGGGCCATCTTACCAGCCCAAACACTTGTGTTTTAAATGTATCCTGCAGTGATATTAAGCACTTTTTTAGCATTGTTCAATAAAATCAGGATCCTTCAGGGGCCAAGCCAGGGATTCCAGATTCTTGTCATATTATTTAAGAAGGAAATAAGGGAGACAGAGTTTTCTGTAAGGGTGAGACCCCTGGCAGGTTGACCACCGCCCAATGAAGGCTGAATATATGGGCAGCCCACACTGTACCTGATGGCTTAAAAAAATAAAGAAGACATAAAGCTGGGTGGATAGGGAAGTGGAGATGGATCTGGGAGAAGTTGGGGAGGGTGTGAATATAATCAAAATGCTTTGTATGAAAGTCTCAAAAACACTAATAAAAATGAAAAAAGATGGAATAACTGCATGCAGACCACAAAGCAGCAATAAAAGTATCTAAAATGATAGTACAGATTGGAATGGAATACACTGTCAAGATTGACAAGGGGCCACATAAGTGACCCAAGTTATTGTTTACTGCCTCCTTTTAGGGGGTTCAAGAGGAGGAGTTTGGTTGCTGAGGAGCATAGTTTGGGTGGTTCTCTATTTTGATTGACAGATTTTGTTATATAATCATTCTCCCCTGCATATCCACGATGCACCTGATTTTAATCTTTGCATGCCCAGTTATGCATAGTCATAGGCTGGTAAATGGGATTTCCCATGAAAGTTCACTTTGAGGACACAGTTTGCATATAAGGACATAGTACTTTTTGCATATGTACTTAAAACTAGTGTAGGCCAGATCAGCCTTCCTACTCCCAACTGGACATACCTAGAGTAAGACTGGAAAACTCTCCCCGAGTCTTTAAGGGGAGGAGAAATTGCATTATTCAGAGTAAGGTTTATATGCAGGTGGGGGCTCAAGGCTGCAACTGGCTGCTGCTGGGTACATTGTTCAGAGGTGTGTGTGTGTGTGTGCGTGTGCGTGTGCGCGCGCTCACGCATAGTACATGCAGATGAAGGCCTCAGGCTGCCAGGTGCATTATTAGAAGGGCTGGTTTGTGCATAGGCCAAACCAAATAGAGTCCCAGGTAGCTAAGCTGTTTGCTCCTGTGCTTGCCTGTCTCAATATGGGGTGCTGGGAGAAATAATACACCCCACTCTAGCAGAATGGAAAGAAAAATCTGCCTTTCTCTGAAAGAGAGCAGCATTTCCTTTTAGAGACCTGGAAGGTGAAGTGGGATGAATTCAAAAGTGCCTTCCTTTTTGCTAGCCCATATTTATTACCTCTGTCCTCAACCCTTCTTTCTAGACCGGAGCACTGAACAGGCTCCTGTGTAGTAGTGCTTATTAGCTCATAGATCGAGCCCTTGGCCACTTTTGTGATGTCAGCTCTTGCTCTCCCTCTTCCCCCGAGTATGGCCCTAGTGCCCACTGGAGTGCCCTGAGCTGCTGCTGCTGCTGTTACACTAACTTTGATTAGGGGATGCAGAGAGGCAGACAGTTGGGGGTGTGGGAGCCAGCCTGGCAGGGAAGCTTCCAGAGCTCAGCACACGTCACAGGACGCTCCATGTTGAGCCCTCCATGGTATGTTGTATTTCCTGGAAGAAAGAAGTTACAGGCCCTCTCAAGCTCAGGCACACGCTTTTCTTGTTAACCATGAGCCTTTGCTCCTTGGGGAGCCAGCATCTGCCAGCGAGCTGGCCCCTCAGGCATGCAGCTGGGGTTGCTGCTTTTAACCCGGGTTTGCGCCCCGCTGCAGCATTCTTACGTGTCATTGGAAGTCATTTTCTGGTGGAAAACGAACTGGTCCGTGAACACATTTGATGTTGCTGAGCAGTAGAAGGGTTTATGTCTCAGGCCAGTGCTTTGCCTTGAGGCTTTTTCTCATGGTCAGCACTTTGGCAGGTCTACAAAGAAGTCCCCTCTCCACCTTCCCCAGGGATCCTGTCCTCCGGCTCTCTCCTCTTCTCCTCCTCCCTTTCTCCCATCTTTGGAAGTCCTTTTGTTTTACAGATTATTTCATATCTCTTTAAATATCTTTGTTTTTCAAGTAATTCAAATAATTCTCTGGAAATGTTACTTGGTTAGGAGTCTCTAGGGCTCTCTGTGTGCTTGCATGTGTGTGTGCACATGTATGTAGGCATGCATTCATTCCTTCAGACTTCTCAGTGTGTGTTGGCTTATTTTTTTAGCACCATATTCCTGTGTAGCCCAAGCTGCCCTAAACCTCACGGTCCTCCCGCCTCATCCTCTTGAGCACAGGGTTACATTTTGGGCCAATGTGCCTAGCTCAGTGGTTGTTTCTTTGTTCTAAGAGATTTAGACCAGACTCTGAGCCAAAGCTCTGCCAGCCACTCTAGAACTTTCTACCTACACAGGAGTAAAATGAGCCCTTCCTTACTTCACACCTTAGTTCCCAGCTTGAAGTGGCCCTGGTGACAGCCCTCCCATTCCTGTGGACATAAGGACTCATTGATCCAAACCAGGCTACCTAGCTCAGGTGATGAATGTGTGTGTATGTGTGTGTTGTGTACATGTCCGTGTGGGTGTGTGCACATGTGTGTGCGTATGCACCTACTTAGGAGCATGTGTGTGGAGCCCAGAAGTTGATGTCAAGTATGATGTCACCACTCTTTACCTTATGTTTTGAGGTAGGGACTCTCAGTGGACCTGGAGCTCCTTGATTGGCTGGATTGGCTGGTCCCCAGGGATCCTCCTAGTTTCGCTCTCCGCTCTCCCGGTGCAGGGGATTACAGGCACACCCTGCTGCTGCACTCAGCCTCTGTGTGGGGGCGGGCATCCCAACTCAAGCCCTTCCTTGTGCGGCAGCACTTCGCTGATGGAGTTCTCCTCCGGCCCTTTCCTAGACTGTCTATGAAAGTCTCCCCTCTCTGTTAGTCCTTCAAGGCTGTCAGCTGCAGGGTTTCCTGGTTGCTATAGTAACAGCAGTGCCTCATCTCTGGTGGTTTGAAGAACCGTCAGCTGGATGTACTGGCTAAACTGAACCCTCAAGGTTGCCTGACTTCCGTGGGTCTCTCAGACTGACCCCCAGCCTTGAACTTTTCACAGTGCTCATCCTCTGCCTTTTTTTGTCTTGCAGCTGATGCTTTTTTCAAAGCTGCCATCGGCCTCGTTCCGGAAGTCCCAAAGATGATAAGCATCGATGGGAAGCTGCGGCCGTCGGAGCCCTTCCTCCTGGAGTTCCTCTGTAATTTCTTCTCTACTTTACTGATTGTGCCGGTATGTTGCCCAGGGGCCACAGGGGTCTGATTTCACCCTGCCTTAGTATCCAGAGGCCTGAAGGTGTAAGGCTCTGTTGACTGGTTCTGTCACTGTCAGTGTGGGCCGCTGGGACAGAGTGCTTGAAGCCGAGCCGCTTCAGTAGCAGACGTGTGTTTCTCACAGATCTGAGGCTGAGCGTCTGAGGTCGGAGGCCAGCTTGGCTCTGCCAAGGGTCCTGTGCCCTCAGACAGCCCTCTTCCAGAGGTGAGACATGATCACATGGCAGAGAGTACGAGCCGGGGTTGCCGTCTGGCCCTTTGGGTAATTGATCTTCTGGGTAAATCTTCTAGTAATTGTTACCTCTTTCAGGCCCCATGTGTATTGGGCAGGGTTCTCAGGACCAAAAGAATGGATATATACTACAAAGGGGATTTATTAGATGTGCTTGCACATATGGGTGCCCTGAAGAGACTGAGAACCTAGTAGCTGCTAGGCACACAAAGCTGGATTTGTCAGATGTCCCCAGCCTGGCACTAGAGACCTCGAAGAGTCTTGGAGAGCCTATTCTTCAGTCTGCAGTGGAAGGCTCCAGAAGCCGAGCTCGTATCGTGGAAGGATGGCAGCGGCGGCAGCAGGGTAGATGCACTCACAGCAGAAGGCAGGCAGTCAGGCAGGCAAAAGAAGTACTGCCCTTCTCTAGGGCTGTCCGCCTGGATGAGGCTCTTCATCTCTGTTATCTTTCCAGGAATGCCCTTACAGAGCAGGCATCTCTTTTTAAAAATATCCTATTTATGTGAATGCTTGCCAGCATGTGTCTGTGCACCACATGTGGATGCAGTGCCCACAGAGGCCAGAAGAAGGTGTCGGATCTTCCGGAACTAGAGTTGTAGACAGTTGTGACCCACCGTATGGGTCCTCTGAAAGAGCAGCTAGTGCTCGTAACCACTGAGCCAGCTCTCCATTCCCAACCAAGTGTGTCCTTTAACTGATTCAAGGTCCAGTCGAGTTGACCACCAGACTTAACCACTGCAGCATGTAATTGGGGTTGGGGCTTCGGGTTGTGTATCTAGGGGTGGGGGCGGGCACCAACACTCAGGGCACTGTACTCTGCACTGCCAGGGCAAAGGCTCCGTGGCCTTGGACCATGATGGCGAGAGTGGGAGGAGCCAGCCCTTCCTCCTCCTGGCTCTGCAGGTCCAGCAGTTACCTATGTGTGTGTCCTATTCATGAAATGAGTGTGGTCTTTGCGCCAGCTCCGTGTTATTTGAGGGTTGAGTGAGGGCACAGAATGTAGCCACATGGTGGCTCTTGTGTGGCAGGATTCTTTGGAACAGTAAACTGTAGAAACTGGGCTCCTTGTAGCTCTGGGAGGTAGATGAACAGTCATTCTTGGGCTAGAAGGAACTGGGGCCCTTTGGGAGATCCTGCAGTAGGAATTCCTGGAGGCTTCCTGTAGCTGGGTTCTCAGCCCCCGTCTTTCCCTTGGAGCCCACCTGCTTTCTGACATGAGTTTGGATGAAGAAAACAAAATGACATCTTTGTTTTCCCAAGTGTCTGGTACATTTACCTCTCACCTGATTGTGAGCTGTGTGCAGAGAGTCTCAGAGGCCATGACAATAGCTGGGGCTTGTCGCCAAGAGTCATGTGCAGGCAATAGAATAGAATAGAATATTCTATGGTTACAGCTCAAAAGCTCTTTATTTTTCTTTTCTGTTTGGTTCTCTCTCCACCTCTCCCTTCTCCATGAAGCACCATGCTAACTCCCCCACAAAGAGTGCATAGGTTTTGACCAAAGCTTTGGGAAAATAGCCACACAACTGCATTGGTGTGATCAAGTTCCCTTGAAGTCTTGGCTGTCTTATAAATACCAGCCCCGGGAGTCCATAGGCTTTGCCTGCTGCCACCAGGAAGGGACACAAAACAGGACCGGTCACTGGTGTGGCGACATTCCCTGTACTCTCAGCACTAGGAAGCCTGGGCAGGGAGACTCTGAGTGTCAGGCAAGACCCGATCTCACAACCTCTGGAAAAACAAAAACAAAAACTGCAAGCCGAATATCAAAACAATACCCCCAAGCTCCTCCTTTAGATGACAGCACATCAAGGTTGCCTTGTTAAACAGACTTTCCTAGAGTTCACCCTTGGAGCATCTCTCTCAGTAAATTGAAACTGGCTCTCTGGAGGTCGCTGCCCTGAGCGGTTCAGGAGGGAGCACTCCCAGGACCAGACTTGGAGAAATGTGAGTTTGGCCTATGCAAGCGACTCAGCACTTGTTGGGTTCCAGGTTTCTTTGGGGGTGATGAACATTCTTTAGTCGATTGTGGTGACAGCCACAGTCACTGAATTGTGTGTCCTGAATGGGTGTATTGTGCCCTGTGTGGATTATGTATCTCCATCAAGCTGAGAAAACAAAAAATGACTCAGCAGTGGCCTCTCTCTGTTCGGGTTCCAAGTTCTCAGAGGGGAATGGAGAGGCCCAGCCGCAGACCTGCTCTGGGCGGGGCTTTTGTTGTCTTTTAGAGGTAGGCAGCAGCCTGGTGAGGAGCAGAGGGTCACGTGGCAGAGCTGCAGGGGCTCCTGGAGTCCCTTGCCTGGACGCTTGGTCCCAGGGCTCTTTGGCCAGTGCCTCCATCTCTGTGTGACCTGGTTATTCATCATGGAAGGGGACCAGAGGAGAAACCCAAGTTCCCAGTGAAGCCGTTGATGTTGGTTGTTGCTTGGTGGTGAATTGGGGTGCTTTACCGCCTGCACATAGGCTTCCCTGTGCTCAAAGTGGCTGGAGTCTCTCTGAAAGTCTTCTCCTCAGAGTCACAAACTTGGGTTCAGTCCTGACCCGGTGACCTCATAGCTCTGGGGCCTGGGGGAGGGTTTTTAAATTCCTCCAAGTCTCACCTGTCATCTTTCAAACCTGTCATCGAAATGCCTCCCTTGCAGGACTGCTGTGTGGGTTCAATGAAGTCATAGCTCTGAAAGCATGTTGTAAACCAGAGCCTCCTTCCCTGGGGTTACAAGCTGGTGACCAGAGGGTGGAATCCAGCCTGCAGTCACACTTGCTTCCCATGGGACGATGGAAAGCACTTGGAATGAGTTTTCCACATTGAAAAGTTGGTCTGTTGTTAAAGCAAACACAGGTTTGCCGTTCTCCTGGAAGAATCAGCTCCTGCATTCAGGCTGGTATTCCATGACCTGTTCAGGTAGCTACAATTGGAGAACAGCTGCCCCAAGCACACAGGGTGTGCATCTTCCCCAGCTCCCCTGGGCATCAGTAGACACATTTCAAAACTCATTCCAGACGCCAGCCCGGCACACAGGCATCAAGAGAGCATCTTCTGCTCTGAGTAGGACTTTGTTGCTTTTCCTGGTGTCAAAGACTGCACTTTGGTGGGATCCAATAATGAAGAGTAACTGCAGTTTGGGGTTGGGGACATGCATCTGGAGGTCAGAGGTCAACATCAGTATCTTCCTTGTTTCTCTACCTCAGTTCTTGGGACAAGGTCTCTCAGTAAACCTGAAACTCACCAATTAGGATAGAATGGTTGACCAGGAAGCCCACATCTGCCTCTCCTTCCCAGCGCTGTGGGCACAGACAGGTGCAGGTACCTGTCTGCCCCTGGCTTTTCAGTGGCTGTTGGTGCTGTAACTCAGCACCTCATGCTTACATGACATACCTATACTGAGCTATCTCCCAATTTTGACCCCAGGAACATGCATTTTTGGGTGTCACACCAAAGCCCTTCACCAGCACTTATACAGCCTCTGAGAATCCTCCCTGAACCCTGTAAAGTAGGAATCCATGAATCTGTTTCACTTACAGACACCTAGAACTGAAAAGACTGTCTGGGGCTGTGGAGGTAGTCAGTAACAGAGCTGGGATTTGAACCTGGATTCATCTCCCCTAGGGTCCTTCAGACATGAAGTCTGTCATAGGCTTTCTTTGCTCAGGGCCATCGGGTTAGCAGCTCTTCATCCCTCCTCAGGAGAGGTAGCATCATCGGGACAGAAGCACCTTGCACCTTATTTCACGTTCTGTTTTCAGTTGCCAGTATCCAACCTCTGTCAAAAACTATTGACATATATTTTCAACTGTGTGCCATTCTGCACAGTGTGATGAGGTGTCACCCCATCTGGGATGTGCGTCTTCATTTGTGCAGTGGGTCCACCCTGTGTGTGCTACCTGCCGTATCCGGCTCAGGTCGCTGGCCAGTCTGTGAGTGTACTGCTTTTGCCTCAGTGCCCAGAGCACAGGAATAGTGATGCTTCTGTTTGGATCTGCCAAAGGGAAATCCTGGAGTGGGTCCTTTCTGTGAAAAGGTAGAAGTTCTCAGCTTCATTAGAAAAGAAAAGCATCTTATCTTGCTAGTCTCTTACTGTGATTGTTGCATTTAATTGTCAACTTGACAATTGTCAACTTGACATGATCTAGAATCATCCAGAAGGGATTGTCTAGATCAGATTGGCCTGTGGACATGTCTTGGGGGATTAATTACCTTAGTCAAGGTGGGAAGATCCAACCATTGTGCAGCACTGTTTCTGTATGCAGCAAGGGATCCTGGACTAGGAAGAGTGGAGAACCTCGGCTGAGCACTAGCGTGCATTGATGCGACGCTCTCTGCTCTTGGCTGTGGATGTGATGGGAACAGCTGTGTCACATTCCTGCTGCCTTGACTTCCCCACAGTGGTGTGCTGGACTTGGAGCCAAAGAGCCTGAAGTTGTTCTTGTCAGGGCGCTTCTGTGGCAGCAACAGGAAAGGAACTAAGAAAATTACAGTGTCTACATTAAACTTTCTCATGGGTGTGTATGTGGAAGGAAAGGTAGTATCTCTAGGGTTAGGTACTTGTGTGGTTTCTGGCGTAATTGGAGTCTAGCCTCTGAGGATTAAGAGGGACTGATTGGCTCTTCAAGTGAGCAGGGAAGTTCCATCTGAGTAGCTATGACCAAGATGAGCCACAACACCATGCTTGGATTTTGCATGAAGACAACCCCCCTCCCATTTGCCCTGTTCAGATTTGTTCCCTTTCATGTCACAGGTTTGTGTGTGTGTGTGTGTGGGGGGGGGTTATTGTTTTTGAGTTTTGTTATACTGTGGTAGCAACATGTAATAGAAGCTCTACTCCTAAACAGGCTTTCAGAAGGACTGTACAGAGTCACTGACCTTACATAAAATGGTGTCCAGTAGATCTGGGGAGTGTTTTGTTTACTTAACTGGGAATTTATGCTTGTTGGTCCCTACCTCCCCATTCTCTACCCTCTGCAACAGCCATTCACCCCTGGCGCCATTAATTAGATGGTTTTAGATTTCTCTAAGTGGACTAGGGCAGTGTTTATCCTTGTGACTGGTCTATTTCACTTAGCATGAGTTCCCAAGCTTCCTCCATTTTGTCACGTACTACAGGCTTTGCTGTTTAAGCCTCCACAGTCTCCCACTGGGTGCATAGACTCTTTTCTGTGCATACATCTGTGGAAATTGTAGGTGGTTCCCATACCTTGGCCATTATAACAGTGCCACCATAGACACGGGTATGCTGGTATCCCCTCCAGAACCTGGACAGGTACCCAGACAGTACTGTGGTAGCTATAGCAAGCCGCATGACTGAGGGCACTCAGGGGTCCCAATATTATATGGGGATCAAGGGAAGGAGTTGAGTTGTTCAGGGGTATTGGGTGGGTGGCTCTGTGTTTTGATTGATAGGCTTGGGTTATGTAAGCTTTTGCTCATGTGCATGCCCCTTCCCAGAATGCATCATATTTTAGTCATATGCATACTTGATAGGCATGGGCAAAAGAGAGTAAATAGAAGATTTTTTTCCTAAAAGTTCACACAGGGTACAGAGTTTGTCTTACTTTGCATGCAACCAAATAAGTTTGGCTTGATTGGCTCTCTACCCTCCATACCTGGATAGAAACTGTTCACAAAAGGGGGAGTTTTTGATGGTTTTGAGGGGAGAAGAGATTGATTTCATTGTTTGGAGCGAGGTGTACATGCAGGTTGGCAGGTGTAGGGTTGTCCTAGGTTGCCAACAGGTTGGTCAGTGTGTTGTTAGGAGAGGGGTGTGAGTCCCAGCCAAGTGGAGTCCCAGGTTGCTAAGCTAATCCCTATGCCTTGCTATTCTCTATGTAGTGGAACAGACAGTCACATTTAGCAACCTTCGGTGGGATAAATAAATAGAACTGACACACCAGGCCCAGTGTCATGGTCCAGAGCCCTGATTTTGTGTTGGGGTTTGTGGGAATGAGAACGTTAGGATCTTGTTCTCTGGCCCTATCACTGAGGCTGCAGTGGGGAGATACGTTTTCTTGTCTTTTCCTCATTAAAAGCAGCTATAGAGATAGCAAGGCATCCACATTCCACTTCTCCCATTCCGTCCTCCTGGTCCATAAGTCTCTGTTAATCTGGGAGTTGAGGAAGTGCCCCCTACAGAGGAAGTCAGGCTTATTAATGTTAAACACAACCAACTCCATCTGTAAGAAGCACCGAGCTCTGGGGGTTGGGTAATTTTGTGGTTTTAGGCATTGTGGGGATAAAAGGAGTCACCAAGGAGGACTTCAGGTCACTGCCGGTTGGCTTTGTGGATATGGTGGGAGGTTCCACCTGAAAAACAAAGGCCAGAATGAGCTCCCCCGTGATTAGAGAAGCCCAACCCCAGAAGGTACAGTTTCAGCTGAGATTGGAAGGAAAATGAGCACTTGGTGCTAGAGAGGAGGAGGGCGGAGAGGGTGTCATGGCAGGGAGCACAGTGTGAGTGGAGGCCTGAGGTAGGATGGGGGTGCTGTGTCATGGCAGGGAGCACAATGTGAGTGAAGGCCTGAGGTAGGGTGGGGGTGCTGTGCACACCAGAGGACCTGGAAGAGAGCCGTTGGGACTCATGAGGCTGTGCAAAAGCTGCCTGGGAAGTGAGGAGACACTGGCACCTGAGATGCCAGCCTCGGATCTGCTAGGGGTCTGTCTCTCCTCTGTCTCTCCTTCCCACCCCAGGGCCCTTCCTTCCTGCTCTGCTCCCAGCCCATTGGTGATCTGGCTCCTTTGCACCCAGCCCTTACTGTTCATTTGATCATACATTCCTCTTCTGATGAACCAGCCAACAGTTCATAAATATGCACTCAAAACATTGAACCAAAGTGGACAGTGAGACACAAAGAGGTGAAAGGTCATCAGCCGGTGAGTGACCCTGCCAGGACTCAGAGATGTGCTGCTGCCGCCAGCTCGGCCTCCCCCAGAAGTCCAGTAATCACTTCTCAACTATTCCTTCTCCCAGGGAGTGTGATGAAGTGGGGATTCCTGAGAGCAGGGACTTCAGAGGGACAGTGTCAGGCCTTTTATTGGCTCAGCGAAAGGAAGGACTCACTTCCTTCTGGCTCCCTCATAGAAACTACCTCATTGGCATTGAGTTGCCCCATCTAGGAGGGAGCCTGGCCAAGGACACCGGGGATCTTCCCACTGGAATGCCATCTCACCCTAACACCTCTTTCTTCTCCTAAAAATGCGCAGCCTGGGGGAGATGGCACAGTGGATAATAGCTCTCGCTTAGCAAGCATGAGGACCTAACCCTGATTTCCCGGCACCCATGTGAAAAGCAGACATGGCTGTGTATGCCTGTAATCCCAGAGTGGGGAGTGGAGACAGGCTCTCTGGTCCACCAGCCGAGTCCAAACAGTCAACTTTTAGAGAGCCATTCTTAAGGCAGTATAAGTGAGACAGCAATATAAAAGACACCCATCCTGCTCTCTGCATGCCCAAGTACAGGCGTGCACACCTGCACACCCTCATGTATGCCTTGTAACACGTACAGACACACGGCTGTGTGGTGGGGGAAGAAGAAAGAGAAGGAGAATAAAGAACTAAAAACCCGTGTGTGGACTGGGGTTTCAGTTACATTTGTAGAGTGCTTGCTTAGTCACCGATGCTGCATAAAACCAGGTGGTACATGCCTGTAATCTGGGAAGTGAAGGCCGGAGGATCAAGAGTTCAAGGTCCTCCTCTGCTTTATAGTGAGTTTAAAACCATGAAACCCTGACTCAGAAAGGGGCAGGGGGCTGAAGGGCAGAGATAAGCAGATTCTGGAGCTCACTGGACAGCCAGTCTGGCCACATTTGGTGAGGTCGAGATTTAGTGAAAGACCCTGTTTCAAAACAACAAGGTGGAGAATGGCCAGGGAAGACACTTGATGCTGACCCCTGGTCTCCATACATATATGCATTAGCACACATTTATGTTCACACAGAATACATACACCACATACACACATAAACAACAAAATTATGTGTATACATTAGCACATTTTGGTGCACACACAGAACATATACACACAGAGACACAAAACAACAAAATTTCTAGTTTAATACTAAACACAAACTGAAACCATTGTATGAGCTCAGGTGTTGGTACAGTGCTTGCTTGACTAGCATGCACAACTCCCCGGGGCCTGTCCCCAGTACCACAGAAAACCTGATGCAGTGGTACATGTGTGTAATTCTGGCCCTCGGGAAGTAGAGGCAGGAGGACCAGAAGGCCAGAGTCATCCTTAGCTGTACAGCCAGTTCAAGGCCAGACTGAGATACATGAGGCACTGTCTCAAAAAGAAAAATAATCTACCTATGCTTGGTTTCAGCTATTGAACCATCCTCAAATATTTTTTTTAAAAAAAAAATGTAGTCACTGAAACACAGAAAGTACATGGAATTCTTGTACAGCGCCATGGACATAATCTGTCACCTCTTTGGTTTTGAGCAGCCCACAGAAGTGCTCACCCTAAGCCATTCCCCAAATTCCGTTGCCTATGGTCCCACTTCTCTGAAAGTGTGTTCATTGGTCTCCCACAGGGTGGGGACATTAGTGTTGAAATGAAGTTGTTGGAACACTCACACTGTGGTCTATTCCCAAGGCAGATTCTTAAATTAAAAAAAAAAATGTATTTTAGTATCCACGTAGCCGAACGAACAAAATAGCCTAGTTAGAAACAGCTGCAAGCAGAGGAAGGCTGTGGTGAGCTGCCGGCTGGGACCGACTCACAGGCAGCCTCGCCTGGGTGGGTCAGATGTGTGCAGCTCACATTGTTGGGATGTTTGAGTATCATGCATCCTCTTTCTTGCTGATACAGTAGGAACAGTTCCCAAAGCTAGGAATGGCTTGTCCACATCTCAGGCTTCTCCGCCCAAATCTCACCCCTAGGCAATGTCACTGCAAATACCTTCCCCGTAGATCAGGCCGCTGATGGCTGCAGCATTTGAAGCCCTGTGCCTGTGCTCTAAATAGCCGTTCCACACACATCTTCCTCCTGTGCACATAGACATAGCCAGCATCACATCTACTTGAGAGGCAAGCATCACAAGATCAAGGCCAGCTGAGCATTGGAGTGGGGCCGTCTTAAGAAATACAACAAGGGCTTTCTGGGCCAGTGAAATGGCTCAGCACGTGATGGCACTTGCTACCAAGCCTGAGGACTAGAGTTCAATCCCTGTACCCACCTGGTTGTAAGAGAGAACCAACTCTCTAAGGCTGGCCTCTGGCCTCCACACATGCCCTGGCATGTGCGTGACAGTGTAGACCGATACTCACATACATGTATACACACACGGGGGTGGGGGTGGGGGCATGAATGGATGGATGGATGGATGGATGGATGGATGGATGGATGGATGGATGGATAGATAAATAGATAGATAGATAAATAAATAAATAAATAAATAAATAAATAAATAATAAATAAATAGATGTGATTTTAAGGGAGAATGGTTTCCTGGTCATGGAAAAGCAGGTTCTTGTTGACTGGCAAACTGCCGCTGTTTAACTGATATTGGACTGGGACTTGTACAAGGAGAATTCTTTACTGCTCAGCTGTGAGGTGCCAGTTATCTTGCATACTTTTCAGTGCCAGGGAGAGTGACCTCTGGAGACTCTTCTGGCTTTCGACCCATCCCGCCAACAGGAGATACAGCCTGCAGGCTGGAGGGGATGAGGACACCTGTGCTCAGTGCCTGTCACCTCACGGTTGATCCCCAGCCGTGCTTTGCCATTGGCCTTGCCCCTCCATGCAAGCCTGCATCTGGTGGTGGGCGGCCTCCAGCTGCAGGTCTTCGGTTCCCACAGTGCCCCCACCTGCACCTGCTTCCTCAGCCTGGGATCATAACAGCATCCTGCATGCACCAGGCCCTGGCGCCTCGCCTCCTTCTGGCCCCCGATGGGCAAATAATCCTCCTTTGCTCCTTCTCCTCTTAACCTGCTGGGTGGGTCCTGCTAGGACCCAACACCATGCCTGGCCTACAAGTAGGAGAGGTACGGCTGGACCCAGTGAGCAGAGATTGTGTGTGAGGGTTGGTGGGGTCAGCTGGGCATTTATCTCCTGCGAGTAAGGACCCTGGGCAGTATCAGCAGGAGAGCCACTTTGGGAACGGGATGGAAACCACCCACCTTTTTGCATTGCACCCCTTTTTTAGAAAGAGTCTGTGTAGTGTCTGAGAAACACACTTTCCTCTAAGCTGGAATGGTCTCTTGGGTTTTCTCTCTCACAGAAGGAGTCCAGATCAACCCTTGCTGTTGGTGCGGATCCTTGGGAGTGGGGCTGTATTTAAGGTCAGGGCAGTGGCTTTCTGTGACGTCATCTACGGAGGACCCACAGTCTTCCTTCTGTAATTAGACAAATGTAACTTGCTTCCACCATTGTCCATGGGAAATGAAGGAGTGATCATGGAGACACGGGCCATTGAGCTGACAGGTGATGGCCGGTTGTTCTTTGGACCCCAAAGGGAGGCTGTCCTGTCCCTCTCTCTCCATGCTGTTTGTCTCAGCTCCTGAGTGGCCCTGCCCTTATGAAGCAGCAGGCCATTAATCTCAACAGCTGCCTAAGGGAAGCACTGGGCTAGCGGGGGCCTTAACTGTTCTGCTTCGTATCTGGGCTTATCTGTCATCGTTTTTCTCCACCAGGATCATCCAGAACACGGAGTCCTGTTTCTGGTTCGAGAACTTCTCAATGTGATCCAGGACTACACCTGGGAGGACAATAGTGACGACAAAATGCGAATCTACACCTCCGTCCTGCACCTGCTGTCTGCCATGAGCCAGGACACCTATCTTTACCACATAGACAAAGGTAGCAGCATGCCAACCAGCAGCCCTCAGCATGCCCCCATTTCACCATCTCTTCCTGGTGTTTGTGTGCACGAGAGTCGTGTGTACATATTTGTGTGTGCACGTGTGGAGGCCGAGCTTGGCTCTAGGTGTCTTCCTTAATCATTCTTCACCTTATTTGTGTGAGACAGGGCCTCTCATAGAATCTGGAGCTCACCGATCTAGCTGGCTAATGAGCTCCAAAGATTTGCCAGGCTCTGCAAGCCCACCGTACCCCTGCAGTGCTGGGGTTAAGGCACACGCTCCCATGTGCAGGTTTTACATGGGAGCTTGGTATATGTGGTGGTTTGAATAGGAATGGCCCCATGGACTCCTGTGTTTGAATGCTTGGCCATAGGGAGTGGCACTATTAGGAGGTGTGGCCTTGTTGGAGTAGGTGTGGCCTTGTTGGCCACACATACACACACATGAGAGAGAGAGAGACAGAGACAGAGAGAGAGAGAGAGAAACAGAGAGAGATAGACAGAGACGGACAGACAGAGAGACAGACTGCACCTTTGCATGGGCTTTTGAAACCTCAGAGCCTATTCCCATTGACACACCTCCTTCCAACAAGGCACACCCCCCAATCCTTCCTAAACAGTCCACCAACAGGGGGCCAAACATTCAAATATATTGGGCCTATGTGGGCCATTCTCATTCAAAGCACTACAGAGGACCATGTTCTACAACATGGTGCATCTGTGTATGCGTGTGTGTACATGTTACACAATGACAGCCACCCTCTCTGTCCCCTACCCTTTGCTAATCAGGGCTAATCAGAGTGAGAATAAGCACAAACCCAGAGCTTCAATTGGGAATTTGAACCAACAACTATTCTAGCCCTGAGGGGAGAAATTCCTTCACCAGCACAATTTTGTGTCCTACAAAATTAGGTGATGGCAAATGCGTATATCAAATCACTGTTTCTTATATGAGTACCTGCTGTCTTTGCAACTCAGCAAGCAGTCACCATGAGATCTGAGGTCCAGGCTAGAAGAAGGCTCAGGCAGTAAAGGACCTGAGTTTTGTCTCCAGAATCCACATAAAGACATAGGTAAGATAGTACACTACACATTTGTAATTCCAGCCCTCGGGAGGCAGAAAGAACAGGATCCCTGGGCTCTCTAACCAACTCTGTCTCCAGCCCACATGTTCAGCTCTGAGATTATCCAGGCCATTGAGAAACCCTGTCTCAAGGGAGACGGATGACATTCATGAGCACAGTACCTGAGCTTGTCCTCTGGCCTCTAGGCTCCCACATACACAGGCATCTTAAAAACAAAAGGAGGGCTGGCAAGATGGCTGCCTGGTAAAAGCTCTTGCCACACAAGTCCAGCAACCTGAGTTCAGTCCCTCCAACCCACATAAAGGAGAGAAGCAACTCGTGAGGGTTGTCTTCTGACCCCCACATATGTGCGGTGGCATGTGTACCCACACAGGAATAGTAAATAAAAATGAAAACAGCCAAGAAGAAACCCCAGGACCAACCCCTGTGGCCTGCATCACTCACCACTGAGCTAGTGTTAACCAGAAGGCTCCTTAAATGGGCAGTTCGAGGTCAGCTTGGAGATTGCCTGTGGTCAGAGGAGCTGGGGAGCAGGGCGGCTGGGTTGTTTTCTGTGTTCTTAATGTCTGTACCTGCTTCAAGGGCTTTGGAGAAAACATACTAGTATTCGTGTGTAGAGAGGGAGTCTGTGAAGGATGCACAGTGGCCAGGGATTCTGGGTTGTTGAGTCTGTGTGAGAAGCAGGCAGGTATCCACTGTCATGGCGCACAGTGGCCAGGGGTTTGCAGCTGTTGAGTCTATGTGAGAAGCAGCAGGTATTCGTTGGCATGTGTTTTATTCAACTCTTCTGTACCTCTGACAGTTTTTTACATCAAAAGCCGGGGAAACTATGAAGCTCCCCTGTCGTCCTGAAGTAGCAGCCAGACATGAACATAAAGCATGCCTGGGGTTTCCTTTTCTCCGTTTCATTCTGCGCAGGTTCGCTCCTTCTCCAGAATTAATGCAAACCACAGTGGATGCGTAAAATAAAGGAATATGATTTTTAAAAGTTAGTTCCTGGGAGACTATAAACCAGGAACTGCCCATAGCTACACGATCCCGCTGTGTGTAGGGAGGGGTCCACTATGTATATTGTTGTTACATTGTGTGTGATGTGTGCACATGTGTATATGGGTATATACACAAGGGTGTGGAGGACAGAGGTTGATGTCAAGTGTCTATAGTATACTCTCCAAGACTTTACTTTTTGGGACAGGGTCTTTCCCTGAACCTGGAGCTCATCAACTGGCTTGGCTGGCTGGCCAGTGAGCTCTAGGGACCCCACCTACCTCTGCCACTTTTGTCCTTGTACTAAGTACAGACACGTACAACCACAGCTGGACTTTTCACATGTGGATCCAATGTGGGTTTCATTCTTGCATGACTGGCACTTTACTGATAACCATCTTCTTAGCTCCCAAAGGGGACTTCTTCTTCTTTTTAGTCAAAGTCTCACTATGTAGCCCTGGCTTTCCTGGGACTCACTATGTAGATAGACAAGGCTGGCCTCGAACTCACAGAAATCTACCAAAGGTCATTTCTTAAGAGTTCCAATGCCTGGTTTTCCTTGGTCTTGGAAAGTGTCTCTTGAACACCTTCCCATTCCTGTAGCCCACATCTGGGGACAGTTTCTGTGCAGTCACTGAGAGATTGTGACACACCCCAGAATAGGACCATCCATACCACCCCTTCCCCACCCCTTCACCTGTAAGTGGACCCTTTTGTCTTTTGTTCTGTATTGCACAAAGGGTCAAATTGGAGGACCTTCTGTGTCTTACGGATATTGTCTCCTGAGCTGTGGGTGGGATGAGCTCCTTCCCAGTTGCTCCTTAGAGCTGGTGAGACAAGGGTACTAGGAAGCACAAGTACATCTCAGCAGATAAACGGAGCTTATTAGCACCCTCTGTGTGTGTGTGTGTGTGTGTGTGTGTGTGTGTGTGTGTTTGAGACAGTAGCTTTGCGCCTGTCCTGGAACTCGCTCTGTAGACCAGGCTGGCCTCGAACTCACAGAGATCTGCCTGCCTCTGCCTCCCGAGTGCTGGGATTAAAGGCGTGCGCCGCCGCCGCTGCCGCCGCCGCCGCCGCCGCCGCCACCGCCACCACCACCTCCCGTAGCACCCTCTTTAAACAGGACTATATTACTGCTCTGTGCCCCACTGAAGGCCGGACACAATCCGGTCACCTGACTTATCAGATACCACATACTTCCCTTTTCCTGGAATTGGTCCTGCTTCCTGTCACCTAGGCACTTGGCCTAATGACATTGCACGTGGCCATGAGGACATCGGTATTGGGCACTGGGATGGAAGAGGCTGAAGCTAGAAAATGGGAATAGAAGCCCGTGTAAGCATGGAGGGAAGGAATGAGCTCTGACAGGCAGAAACTGTGTTCCTTGTTTGTGAAGCTGGTGCTAGCCGACCACAGAGGAAGGACTGGGGAGATGGCTCATTGGCGAAATACTTGTCACTCAAGCATGAGGACCTCTAGGAATGCAGAGACAGGTGATGGCTGAGGCTTACTGGCCAGCCAGCATGGACTCGTGAGTGATTTCCAGGCCACTAAGAAACCCTATCTAAAAAAAAGGTGAGCAGCTCCTGAGAAGTGACACTCGAGATTGATGGCTGGCCTCCAAACACATGTGAACATGTGCATCTCCAAAGGGGGGTGGGGAGGAAGGGAGAGAGAGAGAGAGAGATCGGAGTGCAGCTTAGTGTTGGAGCTCCAAGCCTAGGTTCCACCCCCAGCCCTGCAGAAACAAAAACAAACAGCCCACATGTTCACAGCGGAGACCAACTGAGCTGTTCTGGGCCCCTGCACAGGGGATGAGGTCAGCCCACGGGCAAAGCCTCAGAGCTGACCTCTGATAAGCAGTCTGCCTGACTTTATCATTTAAGTGAAACCTAAACTTGACCACAGCAGAGTGCATGGTGTTTCCCCTACCCAGCAGGGGCCAGGCTCTTTGAAGGAGAGAGGGAAGAGGAAGCCTTGCACAAGCCATCCTTGGCTGAACTAGTCTTTCTCTAGGCAGTGGATGTCTTAGGAGGTGGCCAAGCAGAGGCTTTGTTAAAGAGCTGGGCATGGTGGCTCACACCTGTAGGCTTAGCACTTGGGAGGCTGAAGCAGGAGGATTGCCATGAGTTAGAGGGCAGCCTGAGTTATAGTGATTTCTAGGCCAGCTTGAACTATAGAGTGAGATGCTGTCAGACAGAAGCTTTGGGAGTAATGGACTGTGGAATGTGATAGCAGGCATGGGTTCCATCTTGTGGAGCAGGCTTTAAGTCCAATCAGAAAGTGGTTGGTTGGTCCCATAGCATTCATACCATTATTGGCACTGTTGGGCATATAAGTCATTACTTTAGCACTCAAGGTTCATATCTGGGTAAGATTGTTGAATACTTGTCTTCCCTAGTAGCATAGATAGAACCTTCCAGAACTATAAAAGCTAGCCAGTTGGTTTTAAGAGTCCCACAGCTGGCACCTAGGTACAGTGGATAAGAACTTGGGCTTTGGAATCAGACTACCCAGTTTACCATCCTAGCTAGGCCCACTTCTGAGTCTCAGTTTTCCCACTCACTGAAGATGTACGTGCCACCTTTCTTGTGCTGATTATGTGGATCCTTCCATAACACAGAGTGCTTGCTACAATTACAACGCCTGGCAGCTGGAGAGGGTCACTGTGGTTACTGCTGTCCCCTCCAGGCATGGCCAGTAGGAGGATGACTTCCACACTGCTGGCCTCAGGCCCAGATTTGGCCCCAGGCTAGGTGCTTTCTTGGTGAATCCTAAAGCCAGTGGGTCACCTTGGCCATTGCCATACCTGCCAGGCCTTCCTGCCATCTGCCAATCCCGTGTGACATGCTGCTCTCGTTTGTTTAACTAGTTGACTCCAATGACAGCCTGTACGGAGGAGACTCCAAGTTCCTGGCTGAGAACAGCAAGCTGTGTGAGGCGGTGATGGCTCAGATCCTGGAGCACCTGAAAACCCTGGCCAAGGACGAGGTGGGTACCTGCCATCTCCACCTGCCACATGCTCGGGAGGTGGCACTGCAGGGCAGGAGCCCTGCAGGGCAGTTACACAGTGCTCCATTGTGGAAGGGAAACAAATCTGTCTGAACCATGGTTCCTAGTCTTGGTTGTTCCTAGTCTTGGCTGTTCTCTGCCTGCACAGAGCTTCCCCAGCACCCACATTTCAGCTCACTCCAGCCTCTGGTACCCAGGAGTCTGCTCTCAACTTGCAAGTCCCATCCCCCCCCCAAATATTATGTATCAATTAGAAACAAACGACAACAACAAAAAAGGCTGGGCACAGTAACAACACACCTATAATTCTAGCATTCAGAGGCTAAGACAGTGTGGTCATCGGTTATATATCAAGACCCTGTCTCAAACAATGGCCTGGAGATATAGCTCAGTTGTCAGAGTGCTAGCCTAGCACATACAAGACCCTGGGTTTAATCCCTAGCATGGCGTAAAACAGTGTGGTGTGGACGCCTATGATCCCAGCATTTGAGGGGTGAAAGCAGGAAGATCAAGAGTTCAAGGTCATCCTTTGCTACACCAAGAGTTTGAGATCAACCTAGGCTGAGGTTGTGTCTGAAAAAAAAAAAAGAATAGAGGCTTGCCAGCTATAATCACCTTTATTATTTATAAATGCTCAGTCGATAGCTCAGGCTTATTACTAACTAGCTCTTACTTTTAAATTAATCCATTTTTATTAAGCCATGTGGCTTGTGGCTTTCCCTGTCCTCTAGCATGTCTTGCTCCCTGGGTAGCTGACGGGCATATCTCTCGACTCTGCCCTCCTTCTTCCCATCATCCTCAGTTTGACTTTCCCACCTAACTTCCTGGCCAGCTACCAGCCTGTCAGCTTTTTATTAACCAACGAGAGTAATACATATTGATAGTGTAGAAAAGGATGGTTCCGCAGCACTTGAGCCACTGCTGAGAACCATGTGGAAGCCTTCCAGCTTGACTTGTGCTCAAAGCACAGCCTTTTCACTGCTGTTAGACTTCACTTCCCAACCCAGGGACTGTTGGGTCTCTCCTAACCACAGTGACAGCTTGGTGTGAAGCAGAGCTCAGGGCTTATGGTGCCTCTGTCCTCATTCACTCCATGTGTTGTGGATCTCACTGTGATTTTATAGGTGCAGGGTGGGCTTAGCAAACACGTGGCAAAGTCAGCCTTTGGACCCATGACCACCCTACCAAGGACGTCTACACTGAGCCCATCCCATGTGCCAGGTCAAGGTCATACCCTCCCTTCTCTCTTCCAGGCTCTGAAGCGCCAGAGCTTGCTGGGCCTCTCCTTCTTCAATAGTATCCTAGCCCATGGGGACCTCCGTAACAATAAGCTGAACCAACTCTCTGTCAACCTGTGGCACCTGGCTCAGAGGCACGGCTGTGCAGACACAAGGACCATGGTAAGCACCGGGGCCCTTGCCAGTCAGAGTGGCGCTGACCTTGACACAGCATCAGTAGCACTGCAAGCTGCCCTGTCACTCGAGATGGGTGCCAGACCCCAACATTCTTTGGGGCTACTTCCTAGTGCTAGAAAGCATTCCCAGTCACTCCCTCTCAGTAAAAAACCACTTGCTTGAAAATGCTATCCACTTCTGGCCACAGCCAAGTCTAATTCTTCTCCTCTGAGACAAAGTTCTAGGTACCCCAGGCTCTTCTTAAACTTGAACTTCTGATCCCCTTGCCCCTACCTAGTTTCTGTGGTGCTGGGGAGCAAACCCAGGGCTTTGTGGTGTAAGCTCCATCCACAGACGCCCCCCCCCCCCTGCAATCTGATTTTAGGAGTATTTTGCTTCTCCCACTATCCCTCAGAAGACACCCTGTTTTCAGCTAGGCAGGGTCAGCTCACCTAGGGCAGTCAGAAGAGGCTCCAGCCCCACGTCAGAGCCGTGGAGCCAAACCCAAGATGGAGTTCTTTGTTCTAGGTGAAGACTCTGGACTACATCAAGAAGCGGAGCAAACAACCCGACATGAGTCACCTGACAGAGCTGGCCCTGAGGCTCCCTCTGCAGACCAGGACCTGACTGCTTGCCCTGGGGGGCCCAGTGCCACTGTCCTGGAAGACCTGCTTGGCTGCCGTTAACTCCTGGAATTTAGTTTTTGTTACTCTTACTTTTATACAGATTGAAAGCTTTTGCCTTCTGACTATTCTGATAGCAGAGGGGAACTGACAGAGCATTAAAACCCAATCTTGTTCTTCAGATAGCAACGTCTTTGTGTGTTTGCACAAGTGTTGTGGGATATTTGTATACTGTGTGAAGATGTATAGCTGGTTTTTTACTCTTTGGGGAGCTGCCACCCAGCTCCCAAATAAATACATGGAGACTTATTCTTACTTATAAATGCCTGGCCTTAGCTTGGCTTGTTTCTATCCAGTTTTTCTAAAATTATCTTATTTCTCTTTAACTACATTTTGTCTCTGGGCTTTTTACCCTTTTTTACTCTATATTATAATCTTTCTTTCCTTCTTACTCCATGGCTGGTACTGTGGCTGGCCCTTGGTGTCCTCTCCTCCTTTTCTCACTCCTCCCTCGCTTTTGAGCTCAAAAATTTCTCCTCCTATTTATTCTCTCTGCCTGTCAGATCTGCCTACCCCTCTCCTGCCTTGCTATTGGCCATTCAGCTCTAGTAGACAATCAGGTGTTTGAGGAAGGCAAAGTAACACAGCAGAGTTAAACAAATGCAATGTAAAGAATGCAACACATCTTTGTATCATTAAACAAATATTCCAGGGCTGGCTGGAGAGATGGCTCAGAGGTTAAGAGCACTGACTGTTTTTCCAGAGGTCCTGAGTTCAATTCCCAGCAACCACATGGTGGCTCACAACCATTTGTAATGAGATCTGGCACCCTCTTCTGTATACATAATAAATAAATAAATCTTTTTTTTTTAAAAAAAGACATATTTATTAAAAAAACCCACAAATATTCCACAGTATAAACGAATGTAACACATCTTAAATATTTTACAACAAAGATGTATCACTGTGATTTGTATAATAAAGAGCTGAATGACCAGTAGCTAGGCAGGAGCAGTTAGGCGGGACTTCTGGGGACAGAGAGGACTCTGGAGAAAAGAACGAGTCCCCAGACAGACATGGAGGAAGCATGATGAACAGTACAGAGAAAGGTAACACCACATGGCAGAACGAAGATGAATACAAATGGGTTTGTTTAAGTTAAAAGACCTAGTTGGGGGGGTGGGGAACAAAACCCCAAACTAAGGCCAAACCTTCATAATTACTAAGTCTCCATGTCATTATTTATGAGCTGGCGGCCCAAAGAAAATTTTGACTACACCAGAGGCCTTCAGGTTCTTAGCCCCAGGATCTGTGGGAATTGCAGGGGAGCAGCCAAGGACACAGGGCTTTCTTTTTGTACATCAATCCTTCAGTTTAGAGACAGTGTCCTATAAAACACCTTGGGGGACTAATAAATGTCAGGCTACCAGTTGACTCCTTTTTGACTATGAGCAGCACATTTGGACTTAGAATACAGGAGAAAGACCACATTTGGGGCTCTCTGCAGTCTCAATAGAAATGTCCTGTAACTAGTCAGGCATGGGGGTGTCTACCTGTAATCCCAGCACTTCAGAGAGGAAGAGGTAGAGGATGCCATGAGCGTGAAGCCAGCCTGGGCTGTAGATCCTTTGTGGTGTTCTTCCTGTAACTGAGCAAATGTCCTGAAAGACCAGCTGTGCTCCCAACCGCTAGCTAATCACTTCAGGCTCCTCCTGACCCACACACTGCGGGGCACTATGGTTTTTAGTGTTTCTCAGTGAGTTTGACTGCCCTTGATGGCCAGTGGCTTTGGGCTGCACTTCACTGTCCTTGGCCAGCAGCACTGACTGCTGATTCACACCCTGGAACCTACTACCTGTGAAAATGCATCCAGGCGTTGGCTCAGCTGTGCTCCAGGATAGTCTGTCTGCCCTGGTGACACACACTTCAAGTCCCAGCTACTTGGGAGGCCAAGGCAGGATTACTTGGAACTAGCCTGGGCAAAATACACACACTCAAAACTATTTGTGCTTTAATCATGGGTTTTATTAATCTTTCCTCTGAAACACTATACACTATACATGACTAACCTCAGAAAGTAGAAATTAAAATCATTTATATATAAACTCGTGTGCTTACACATATAAAACCAGGGTTTCTGTTGTATATTTGAGGCCAATCTGCTGACAGTCCCCACCACCCCAAAGAATTGAAAAAATTGTCATTAAAATAAAAAAACCAACCAAACAACCAAATAGCAGATGAGGCTGAGGACATGGCTCAGTTCATGGTGGGATGCTTGCCTGGCATGCAAAGGCCCACATAAACCAAGTGTGGTGGCACACCTATAATCCCAGTACTAAGGAGGTAGACAGGAGGATCAAGAATTCAAGGTCCTCAGTTACATGTTTGAGGGCAGCCTGGGATAAATGAGCCAGTCTGAAAAACAAAAATAAAAAACCAGGTACTGGAGAATGCCTCTTGTGCTTTTGAACGAACACCAGAACCCAGAAAGCACCGTGGAATCCACCTCAAGGCTGCCTGGACAGCACCAATGTTGGCCCAGAGGATTCCCAGTGCTCCTTTGTTAACTTCAGCTTAGCCTGGCATTAGGGACACACACCCAGGGCCAGAATCCTGTTGCTGACGTGGACAGAAGCGTGGACTGGAGCAGTTTCCCTGACTCACTGACAGGCTGGCCTCTGAAAACCCATCTGCATGGGATGGCATCTACTCCCCTTAGGAAGGACATACGATGAAGAGACTTTTAGGAAATGAAAAACAGGGCCATGTCCTTAGTTCCTGGTTCTTGCCACTCTAACAAATTACATGCACAGTGGCTTCTTGTGGTTTTCAACCATCTGACAATTGTTGGTCACAACTCACTGGTCCCTCTGGGCTAGGTCAAGGTCAACAAAATTAAGTTCCTTTGTGGGTGCTCTGGCAGAAGTGCTGCAGAGCTTCTAAAGGCTGCTCATCTTCCTGGCTTGTGGCCTTTTCCTTCCCAAGTGGGTGTCTGTGGCTTCCAAGTCTCTTCCACACTGACTCTTCTGCCACTTTCTGGTTAAGGAATTTTGTGAAGTGCGTACTCAGGTAATCCAGGATCTTATTTCAAATTCATCTGACTAGCAACCTTAATTCCCTTCTGCCAAAAGGGTGAGGGTGCAGAGTGTTCTGCCTGCCACAACCTTAGTATGAGGCTTGCAGAGCTGAGTGCATCCCCTCCTCTAGGGGACAACTGTGTAGTCGGGAGATACTTTTGACAGGTCAGTCAGGGTGTAAAAAGGTAGCCTCAGGGGAAGGCCTCATGGACCCAAGTAGAGACTGCACAGAAATCAGCTCAAGAACAAAGTGGTAGGAACCAGGAGATTTTGAGTGTCTGTGGACAAGGATATTGCTATAGAGTAACAGTAAGTGGTGAGAAGCTGAGACGAGGCTGGACTCCTCGAGGAGGCCCTACAGCCTTCCTTGCTTACAGACTCCAATTCTTGTTCACAGAGAAGGGTGAGCAAATGGAGCACCTCAGCCAGTGCCGAGACACCAAGCTACAAGTTCAAGTCCTTCAGCACTGAGACATGTGGCAGGGAAGGGAAAGATCTGGCCCTCACATTTTGATGAGTTGCCAAGGTGTGCATGGCATGAGACGGCAATCCATCTATCCTCTCCCACCCAAAAGATGGCCATGTGCAAGTTTTTGATGAGCTAAGGCATGCTCAAACTGGAGTGTGACCTCTTGGGAACATGAACTACTGGAGTCACACAGCTAGTTCCCAGTGCTGGTTGATCAAGGCCAGAAGAAATTTATCTAAAGCAGCGGTTCTCAAACTTTGTCATGCTGTGACCCTTCAGTACAGTTCCTCATGTTGTGCTGACCCCCAACCACAGTTACTTTGCTGCTACTTCATAACTGTAAATTTGCTGTTATGAACTGTAAACGTAAATATCTGATATGAGAGGCATGTAGGGGTCATGACCGACAGATTGAGAAACACTGGTCTAGAGGTTGATTCAAATTTGGAATTCTGCCCCCTGAGAATGAAGGTAGCCACTTTTTTGTATCTTGAGGTTACATCTATGAAAGACTGAGGGAAGTGGCTAGTCTTTGCTAGCAGACATATCTGTAGGATGTGACATGGCCCATGCCGACGGGCGGGACAGGGTGGAGTAGAGGCAGCTGCTTCAGGCAGTCTCACCATTGCTGCCCATGTGGTAGCACTGAACACCTCATCCTCTCCCTGGCTGGCCTGAGGGGCATCTCCCTTACCAAAGGGGCCGATACAGGAACAACCACACCGAACTGAATGAAGCCATAAAAGGTTTCCTAAGGGGCTGCTGGAAGTTTCTTTGGCCGTAAAAAGGGCTTTATCCCAACTCTGAAATACTATGGGGCATTTGCAGCCTGGAATCGTTTCTGCCATATTCCCACCAGCTCAATTACATAAACGCTGAGGATGGAGCCGGAAGAATGAATGTCCTGGATGAGTACAGCATCAATCCCTCTACTCCCCAAACCCGTGGCTAGACCAGGGAGATCAGGCCTGCAATGGGATGTCTGTGTGAGGTGCCAGGCCAAGAGATAGGAAGACGTCCTTATGTGAGCCTCAATGCCAGACTGCCGAAAGGTAGAAGAAAAAGTCAGGTCACGTAGATCTCTGAACCTGAAGCTCCCTGAAGACTGCTGTGTGGCTCAGGGTGAGGATGGTGCCCACAGCAGATGAAGCACCTTCTTCTCCATTCTTCCTTACATTTGACTTCACACAAGATGTCCAAGGTTGTCTGTCCCGTGAACACAATGCTGACTCTGCCAGGGTCCACATGCAGGATTCCCTGCTGTTCAATGCCCTGTCTGAGGTCCAGTCAATGCACAGGCCCGTCAGGTCCAAGCACAGCACTCCGAAGGAAGGACGACACAGGAAAGCAGCCAACGCAGACGTGTATCTCCCACAGAGGAGAAGCTCGGCCGCATCTGCCTGGTGCACCTCCCTGGCCTCCTGATGAGGACAAAAGGAAACAAACTTCTTGGTCCCCATGGAAGACACAGCACAACGCTTGCTTTCTCCATTCACTGATCATTGGTGATACTGGGTGATGTACTCTTGGTGGCACTTAATGGAAGGTGACGCTGGGCAATTTTATTACTTTATCCCTGAACTTAACTTTCGGCATCTAGAAGACGGAGAGGAGAATAGCACCCATTCCATAATTAGGTTTAAAGACATCAATGCAGGAAAACTTTAGTCAGGGCCCTGCATATGTCAACAACGGCTAGCTACTATTACTTAAAACACTTTCACCCAAAGAGATGGAAGGTTTAATATAGAAAATACGAGGTTTTAGCCACTGGTACTGGCTCCTGACACACAAGCAGCTTCCACCTGCTTGTCCAAAACTCATCGTGGGTGGTCCTCAATTATCTGCAGGTGATTAATTCAGACCAACTTGGCAGATGCAAAACTGATCAAGAACAGGAACAGAACAATAAAATTTAATCTTGCAACTTGATAGACTTGGAGGCGTTCCGGTCAATGTAGAAGACCTTGCGGGCCTCAGAGGAGAAGCCCAGGCCAGTCCCACGATTGTACTTCCAGCTCATGGCCCGGTCATAGTCCCGCTGGAGATTCTGCTGGAGTGTGTCTGAAGACTTCTTGTCCAGGGCCATGTTGGACCTGCTAGACATGCTGGGAGGGCGGCTGAATGATGGGGAAAGATGCTTAAAGCCACCCATAAGCTTCAGGAATTTCAGCTTCTGTTCTTCGTTTTCAAAGCCAGCAGTGTCCCACTGGCCAAACTGGGTTCCCTGAGTGGAGAGTAAAAGGCTGTCATTGCCCTTGAAGACAAATGCTTCCCTCACCCTCAGCCAAGCAACGGACTGCTTCGTCCATCCTAGTGAGCCCTAAAGCTTAACGGCAGTGATATGTCAAGATGACTCCCAACTAGAGAACGACAAGCCTGAGAGCCCACCATTGGCTTCCAACAAGTGCATCACTGCACAGCAAGTTAAATTTGAGCTCTACTCTTTCTCCCAACACAGGGTGACAGTGAGAAACTTCATCTCACTTCATGGGTCACTCACCATACCGTAAAACACAAACACACCTCACCTGACTTTGTAATACATCTCAACTTTTCCACAGTCCAACTTGTGTTTTATTTTGTGTGTGTTCATACACAATGTATTGCACACACATGTGGAGGTCAGAGGACAATTTCAGGGGTTGGGCCTTGTCTTCCACCTTTTTTGAGACAAGCTCTCCATTGATTTTTCTGCTGCATATGATTAGCTGGCCATGAGCTTCCAGAGATCCTCCTTTATAGCCTGTGCTGTATAGCCTGTGTGATCTCTGATTTTAAGTATCCATTCTGAGAGGGAACCTTATTAAGACCCAGGAAGTAAACAACTCACAAGTCTGAGGCAGTTCCTGGAATTTAGCAGATCACAAGGCCCCTTCCTTCTCAGGGTTACATAAGCAGGAAGGACTGCATGCAGACCATTTGAGCAGCCTGTAAGTTGTATAGAGTGCTCCAGAGTTTCAGCTTTCATGAGCTGTCACTCATGACGAGGTGGACTTTTGGTAATGCAGCTGCCCTTCAGTTATTCATACTCTTCTAAGTAACCCCCCACCCACACTCCTGTAACCCCAATAAACTAATTTACTCAGCAAGTTTGACTTTGGTGGTATCATTACTTTGGTCTGACATTGGTTCCCTATCCGGGGTAAGTAGATGTTTGGTTGTACCTCCACAGATCAGTGTCATATAACAGACTCCTAGCACCTCATAGGAGGGCAGGGATCACAGACACTTGTGCTGTGTGTCTGGCTTTCCTGGGGCTTCTGGGGACTCAAACTCAGGTCCTCATGCTTGCTTGAGTGGCAAGTACTTCAGCCACCGAGCCACCTCCCTCACCCTTTCCCTCACCTTCTCGTAGCATAGAGCACATCACCCCCCTCCCCTCAGTCTCAACATAACAAGCTGCCCACAACCCAGCACTCACCAGCCCGGTACTCCAGACAAGAGTGGGGTCAGGAAACAGAGGTGCTACATTATCACCAGTATACGGATGCCCCTTGTGCTAGGAAATGTGAGCGCGCTCCAAGACCCACTCCACCTCAGGTCTGTAAGACTGGCAGGTAGCCCAGGTCTCCAAGACTGTGATGTTGAAGTTCTACAGCTTAGGATGAAGCCCCAACCACTCTCCCTAAGCCTCAAAGTCCTCCTCTCATGGGCTAAACCTTCACATAGCATCAGAGAAAACTGAGTCAGATCTCATGCCAAAGCCCCAGCATACAATTTTCAGCACACCCTAGGTCCACAGTGCACTACTTCTCACCACCTGACGGCTGGCCTCCACAGGACCTGGGAACTACCTGAGAGCCAAATGCCAGCCTAGCACTCATTTCTGGTCAGTGGTGGGGGAACAATCAGAAGAGATATCACTACAGCTGTCCTAGATGAACTGGTGACACCCTCTTGGCCTCATGTGACCCACATAAGTGTGGCTTCCTAGGCTGCAGTGTCTAAGGCAGATGCTGCCTGTGACACCAATTAGATCTAAGCCCACAGCCAAGGGCTGACTGGGCCTGGCAAGCTGGCCTTCTAGGGCTGCTGGTCCTGCCAGTCTGGAATCCCCACCAAGGCAATGGAATTTCCACAAGCAGGTGACCAAGGTCCTGAGGCAGGAGGATTAGGAGTTCAAGTTCATACTTTCCTACATAGTGAGTATGAGAGGCTACATGAGACCTATCTAAACAAAAAAACCTACTCACCCACCCCCGGGGGCCATAATAGGAGCTCCATTTCACAGGAATGGAACCTAAGGTTCTCCAAGAAGACACTAGAGAGTGGCAGTCAGTATTGGCCTCAGGCCTTCCATCCAAATCGTGCTGTCTGTTAAACAGGAAGCTAAGGACAGAGCAGGCAGACTGCCTCCCCCAGCCCCAGGATTCACTAAATCCCCTCAACGAATCCATGGCCACATCTCCCAAACATAATACAAACCTTTCTGTTCTACCTCCTATTGCCTTTCTCATACCTACCCTCTAGAGTGGCTCCCCCGGGTCACTGCCCAGTAGAAACCGCCCCATGGTCCAGGAGTTGACTGGTATGACACTTGAGCTAGTTCCTGCTATCCTGTTACCAGTCTGAGTCCACTCCCACTTCTGGGTGCACTTGCCACTGCCCTGCATGCTAAGGACTGGTACCACCACACTCGGGTCTTAGGACAAGTATCACCTGCCCTGAGAAGCCTTACTTCTAATCATCTAGTACAGCATACCACTTCCCACACTCACCTCCTCCAGGCCCTAGACCAGTGATTCTCAACCTTCCTAATGCTGCAGCCTTTTAATACAGTTCTTCATGTTGTGGTGATCCCAACCATAAGATTATTTTTGTTGCTACCCCATAACTGTAATTTTGCTACTGTTATGAACTGTAATAAAAATCTCTGTGTTTTCCCGATGGTCTTAGGTGACCACTGTGAAAGGGTCGTTTGACCCCCCAAGAGGCTGTCATCCACAGATTGACAACGACTACACTAGACAGACTATGATGATGAGGGTCCTGTGAACCTCCACACCTAGCACAGTGCCAGCACAGGGTGGACGCCACCTAGGGGCTGAGGTTAGGCAGCTGACTGAAGGCAGAGAGGTGGTGCTATGGTCAGGCCCAACAACCTATGTGGCCAAGTCCATGACCCTCATATCCTCTCCGACCTGGCCTACCTTCTCAGAGAGGGTCTTAAAGTTCTGAAGTCTTAGGAGGCCTGATGCCCCCACTTCCACACCTCCTGCATGCTCCTAGCAGCCCTCCATCAGCACTTCTCACAGATTAATCTGCAGGTCACCCCACATCCACAACAGGACATGAAGTCTAGGTGGCACATCTCAGTGGCCAGCTCCCTAGCAGGGAGACCAGCACCCCTTTAGAAGAAGCAAAGTTGGCTCAGACCAGCTCTGTGCCTGAGCAGCTGGGCACCTTAGGCTCTGGATGTCAAGCCCACCACAGCAAACCCACCGTCCACTTCTTGGGTTCTGAAGCCTCTGTCTTGCCCGACTCACGATCAATCTCTTCTTGCAAGGCCTTCCGCCTCACCTATGCAAGGACGAAAGAAGAGGGCGATGAGACCCAGAATCTTAACGCTGCACAGAGGTGGGGCTAGGGGTGTGGGGTGTCAGATCAAGACCTTCATTCCGCTACCAAGCACACAGGACACTCTGGTTTAATAGTTGGTCCCTGGCCTGAAACATTTGGGCACAATTTCTTGAGAAGTACTTTTCTTGTAATAGGATCATCCACCTTTACCAGAACCTTCTAGAACAGTGGTATGTTTTGAAACTTTTCCACACTGCAATGCCAAGGCCCTGTCTTGCGCAGTGTGTAGTGCAGTAAACTTCCACGAGGTAGACAGAAGCTGGAATCCCAGCAATACTGCTGACCAACTATGCAGCTTTGCAAAACTCACCTAATCTTTCTGATCACTGGATTATTCATCTGCAGAAGCTGAGAAGCTCAGGAAGCTTGTGGTTGGGAAATAAGCAGAAGCATCTCTAGCAGTGTGCTGGGCACTCTTGGGCTAGGCCAGCTCAGGGCCTCTGCTGGCACCCCAGGGCTTCTGCTTCCTTCCCAAGGATTTAGGTGTAACTCTGTTTGTTTGGGGTTTTTTTTTTTGTTGTTGTTGTTGTTGTTTTGAGGCAAGGTTTCTCTGTGTAGCTTTGGAGCCTGTCCTGGAACTAGCTCTGTCGACCAGGCTGGCCTCCAACTCACAGAGATCCACCTGGCTCTGCCTTCCAAGGGCTGGGATTAAAGGCGTGCGCCACCACTGCCCTAGGTGTAACTTTGATTACTCTCCAGGACTTTGAAATGAGGGGACCCTTCATACAAGTCAAAACAAAAAATCTATAACAGCTGTGGTAGAGGGAAAAAGCAGGGGTGAGGGTAGCAGGTGAGTATTCAACAAGACAGAGCAGTGAGTGGACAGAACTACACACACTGCATGACTCCCCTGTCTCAGTCACACACAGAGCAAGAGAAACCACAAGTGCCAGGAGGAGCTCACTTACGACAGTGAAGGAGGATTCCAGCTGTTTTTCCTCTCAGATGTCTTATCTTCCCATGTTACACACAACCAACTTTTAATATTTATGGGGAAAACAAGAAGAGACTCAAGGGCCACCCTGACAAGCCTCAGGGACTACATTTAGTTGGCACAGAGAACTACAAAGCCAAGAGCTCTGCACAGTGCTGGATGGCTGGGGCTGCCTGCCCAGCATTTGGCTGTCTTAGGGGACTAAGGAGACCCCAACGCAGCCAAGAGACAGGGCCTGGGAGAATTGAGGCCCCATGGTCGGCCCCTCTGCATGGTGTCCTGGGCTACTAAAGTATCGCCGGCCCTGGAGGTTAGGAGCTACATGGAGGCCAGCGGTCTAGACCTGCCCTGGAGGTCAGCGGTCTAGGCCTGCCCTGGAGGCCAGCGGTCTAGGCCTGCCCTGGAGGCCAGTGGTCTAGGCCTGCCCTGGAGGTCAGCGGTCTAGGCCTGGCCTGGAGGTCAGCGGTCTAGGCCTGCCCTGGAGGTCAGTGGTCTAGGCCTGCCCTAGGGAGAGGCTCTGGCAGCATCACTCCTCTGGTCCTCCCCTTAGCCACAGCATGCATCTCTCTCCGCCAAGTGCAGTTCCCCGACACCCACAGCACTACAGCAGGTTTGGCATATCACCACCTCTTTTGGGTGGCTCTCCTTAGACCCTACCCACTTCTAAACACAGCCTCCATCTTCCTTTCTCTCCTAAGGTGGAGATGAGGACCTGTGAGGCAGGATTATCTGATCTGTCACAGTGCTGCCTCAGCAGGCACCATGGGGACCAGCTGCCATCTATGGTGGTATTTTATTTGTACTGAAATGTGATTTTAATTGTATGTTAATAAATAAAGTTGCCCGGCTAGCTCAGTCGGTAGAGCATGAGACTCTTAATCTCAGGGTCGTGGGTTTGAGCCCCACGTTGAGTGCCAAATGTAGATGTAACCAACCGTCTTATTAAATAAGAAACACAGAAACGATGTAAAGAAGAAAGCCAAGAGGTCAGAGCTCAGAGCTAAAACCTTACCCTTCCTCCTGCGGTGGAAGCCATCTTCTGCTATGGGACAGGACAAAAGCCAAATTAATTAAGGGACTATTCTATTACTAATCTCAACTCTTTGATTCTATTCTGATTCTTTAAACTTTTCTTAAAGTATGAATTATATATAAAAATTTACAAGATAAATATATATATAGATATATATGCATTTTAAACTTTGTTAAGATATGAATGGTCATATAGAGTACTAAATAATTCTAGAAAAAAGGCTTCAATTAGCTGCATATATATGTCTTTGTGTTCGAGTCTCTTATCAGTTTTCTGTAGGAAATCACAGCCAGGCCTAACATCAGCTGAAGTCTCCAGGAAGAATATGGGGCCCCACAACAACAACAATTCCACGTGGACAATAATAATATCACTAAGCTGACAAACATCATCTACAGATTAACTTTGAACTACAAGGTAGGTCCTCAGAGCAATTTTGAGATGACTAGCTGAGATGATCTAGTCTCAAAGACTACTTGAATAAGGACTTGAGATAAACCCTGAACTTTGGCATTATACACAGACTGGATAATGAAGGATATAGTTACCTTTCCTAGAATTTGACAATTAACCTAAAATTTTTCTTTCAGGATAAAGATAACTTCGCCCATACCCAGCAGGAAGCAATTTTAAGACTACGACGCCCACATTCCCAAAGAGGTGATGTGGGGCAGGTGGTTTTTTGGTCTTTTTAATGGATTTTGGGTCTGGGATAATTTTCATTGTTTAGAGGGGCTGGTTACAAGTTGTTGTCAAGGGTTAGGAAATAGGCTAAGCAAAGGAGATTAGATTTAAGGTTCTTGTTTTTTTTAAAAAAAAAAAAAAAGAAAGAAAGAAAGAAAGAAAAGAAAAAGACAATTACTAGTTTTAAATACTTTACATTGGATTGGATTGTTTTATATTGTATACAAATTTGAAATTGATATTGTTAGAAAATGCTATATGTATATTTCTAATTGTATTTTATACCATTCATTTAACAATATAAAGCAATTTTCTGATCCTTGAATGTTATTATTACCAACTATTAGGATATAAAGAAATGAAAGTTAGTAGTTAGACATTACAATAGAACTTGTAGTCATATTAGATATGTTTTAAAAATTTTAGACAGGTCATCTTCAAACCCTTCAGAGATCTACAGAATATGGCATTTAAAATGTTTTAATAACTTAGAAAATTTTTCTTTTTTGTCATGACTATGAGAAATGTCGGCTCCTGGCAGTACCAATCTACTTCAGAGAAAATATGGGCACTGAGGAAACTGCATATGGAGTTAACTTTCATTGTGGCAAAAGTTAGCCACTGGACAACAAAGTATCCTCGAATCAACAGGACAAAATGGACAGACAGAACACGAAACAAAGGACTACTGATTGTTGCCAAAACAAGTGTGGTTATGGCTTTATCAAAAGGCATCTTCTAAGGCCAAGACAATATGGCACCATCCCTGAAGTGGCCTTCGCAATCCGGAAAAGGTACAGTGCCCTTTTCTTCAAAGGCAGCTGAACAGGCAGTGGGCCAATGGCTTCTGTTGTGCAATGGAACAGCAGCTGAAACAGTTATTCTTGAAGAGTAGATTGGCATTTAATAGAGGGATGTGGAGAAGAACAGGATGCTGAGATGAAGCCATATATACACAGCCAAGAATAGACAGCTGAATTCATAAACCATCAACAATTTCCAGAATTTAAAATCCTGAATCATAATATGACACTAGTGGAATTCAGGTGTTTCTGATACACTCTTACCAAATGTGAGGTCGGACTGCTCTTACCAAATGTGAGGTCGGACTGTTGACCTTGTGTACGTCCTGCTTCACAAATGAGTCTGTGAGATACACTAAACCTATAGGCTGAAGATGATGCCCCAACACTGTGGAGAAACTTCAGGTGACTGTCCAGGAAGCTGGCTGTTTCTGTCAACTCACAAATTTTTTGGAAGTTGCTTGCATGCACTTCCTGTTTTTATTTTTGTTAGCTAATATTATTTCCTTCTTGGGTCTCTGAGTGAGTTGAAGATTAGTTAGTTATAGTTGAAGGTTAGTTAGTTATAGTTGAAGATTAATTAGGATAGAAAGTGAATTAGATACATTTTGGACTTACCAAAATAGGATAGATAATGAAATTATTTTCTCTGATTTGTCAAATACAAATGGACTAGACACTGTTTAGGTATTTATTACTTGTATATATTGTATATAGTTATTGTACTTTTGTATATAGTTTTTCTTTTGTTAGTTATAACCTTTTTCTTTTTTTCTTTTTATTAAAATAGAAAAGGGAAAATATGGTGGTATTTTATTTGTACTAAAATGTGATTTTAATTGTATGTTAATAAATAAAGTTGCCCGGGGGTCAGAGCTATTAGAGCCATAGCAAGAGCGTGGCAGTGGTGGCATACGCCTTTAATCCCAGCACTTGGTAGACAGAGCTAGGTAAGTCTCTGTGTGTTCAGGGATACAGCCAGCATTGGAGACATATGCCTTTAAGACCTGGAGGGATGTACTTACAGGCAGTGACGAGGCAGTCACATATTTGGGTTTACAACCAACGAGAAGGCCGAACAGAAAGACTGTATCAAGACAAACACACAGGAAGTAGGTCTCTTTCGGAGAGGTAGGACCACCACAGGAGGAAGGGTAAGGTTTTAGCTCTGAGCTCTGACCTCTTGGCTTTCTTCTTTACATTGGTTCTGTGTTTCTTATTTAATAAGACATCTACAGCCATCTATCTGGACTTGTGACTCCTTCCAATACACCCTCCCCTTGGTCTCCACAGCTGCCTGTAAAGACCCATGCTGACTCATAGAAGAGAAGGGTCAACAGCCAGTGAACCACAGACTAATACCAGGCCCCCACAGCTCCTCAGTCCTGCCAGGTCCTAGGGTCAAGGAATATAAAAACATCCCATCTCTACAAAGTCTAAATCCCACACAGGAATCTCTGCATGACAGAGTGGAAACTAGTCTCTAAGATATTTCTCTCTCAAGCTCCTGAGTTAGTGGAGACACCCCATGGGTGTGACTGGGTCATAGGACTCCCACCTTCCTGACACCCTGCAATGGGCTGCATGGGAGGGCCTGTCAGGACCCTCAGAAATAGTAACAGAAGCTTTGGGACTCCCAGGGCCAGAGGTGCAGGAGGGTAGGAGTCCACGTGCCCCTAGAGGTGTACCATGGAATTGGCCAAGAGGCCTTCGGAGACCCTAGTCCCTCTGAGCCCAGGAACTTGTAGCCTGATGGGTGCTGAGGGTTCCTAGGGGGAGAAAGAGGTAAGGGAGGGCACAGGACAGGCTGGGCCATACCTGATCTATGCAGGCCTCATCCATGTTGCCTTTTTTTTCCAGTACCACCTCCAGGTCTGTGTCCGACTCCTGCAGGGAAGGCAGACAGTAACTTAGGCAAGTTGTGAAGGAGCCCAGCCCCAGCAGCCCACTGAGTAAACCATATGATTGAGGAAAGATGAGAAAGCACAGCAGCACTAGCTTCTGCCACCCGGACAGAACCTCAGTCAACGAAGCTTTGCCCACTTTCCCTTTCATGCATGTCCCCAGCAAATGCGACATTAAGCTAGATGACAGCTGAAGAAGCTGGGGCTCAGAGAGGTAAAGGGACTTACAACCAGGTCACCCTGCAGCTCAGTGACAGGGCTAACTCCAACCCAGGTCTCCTGTCTCAATGGCTGGTGTGCAACTGAGTTACTCTTAGCCTGCTGATGGCCCAGGAGGGGTCTCCCCAACCATTTTTATCCAGGTTCTCGGGGTACCCTCTAATTGTAAGTCAGGCCAGGGGCAGTCCCCAGGGCACCGCAAATGACAACTGTCAACAGCTTTTGCTTCTTTCTTTAGAATGCTGTGCCTGGCCCCAGTGTCATGTAAGTGTTTATGAGATGGGAGTGGGGGGGCACTCCTTACCCCTCCTTACACTATGAGATGGGGGAAGGCACTCCTTACCCTTCCTTATACTATTACTTCTGGCCTGTGGGGCTCAGGAAACTATGTGTGCTGTCTGAAGATGTGAAGCAGAGGGGCTACCTTTCCCTGGTCTCCTTGGAGAAAGAGGTCCTAAAATTAAATGGGAACTAGCTTTAAACCTCTGGGTTCCTCTTGCCCTGAATTTTGTGTGTTACATGCATGTACTTTTTGTCGGAGGCAATTGGTGTCTTCTTCTGTCGCTGTTATCTATTGCCTTGAGATGGGGGTCTCTCAAGGGACCAGAAGCTAGCTCCTGGAATCTCCCTCCCCACGGGTGCTGAGGTCACATGCACAGACTGCCATGCATAGCTTTTAGGTGGCTACTACGGAGTTGAACTCAGGTCCCAGTGCTTACAGAGCAAGCACTCTTACTCACTAAACCATCTCCCTAGGTCTGAGTTTCTGAATAAAGAGGAGTAGTAGGGTCAGCCTGCTAGCATGCCTGATTGACCTGAGTTTACCCAGGACCCACATAGTGAAGGAGAGAATGGTCTTCCTCAAAATTGTCTTCTGACTTCCACAGATAAGCCATGTGTGGTCAAACAGAGCCTAATGCATGCAGTCAAGGCTGGGAGAATGCCAGCAATCAGAAGCCCCCTGTAGGCCCCAACATGGAGCCATCCCCATCATCCCAACCCCATCTGGGAGAGCAGATGCAGACCAGCGACATCTTCCTGATGGTCCTATCTCCCAAGATGCTCCTTAGTAAACATCCAACATCAATCACAGAGGGACTGCAGGGCAATGGCTAGCAGAGCTGGAGAAGCCAGGGCTTGCTCCCACTGAAGATGGTCATTTCCTGGACTGCCGAAACACTGGCTTTGGGAAAGGACACACAGGCATCTCCTGACACACTCAGGGGTCTCCTGAACCAGAAGTAACACTGCCTGGGTGTGAGCCCCAACTCTACTTGGTCCCAGCTGGGTAACCTCAGACAAAGTCCCTTCATCCTCCCATTATCCTTGTCTGTGAGCTGGAGAGGAGCAGGCTACGAAGCTGAGAGCTCAGAGCACCAGACACACTATGTAATCCTACAGCCTGTAGCTGCAGACACCGGGCTATCTCACACTATCAGGCTTCTGGGAGGTAGCCAGCAAGTGGAAAGAACACAAACTCTAAGACATTCCTGTAAAAAACGGACACCCATTTAGGATGGCGAAGGACACCTGTACTACTCATGATGCTGCAGGAGCCCTTGGACCCAATTTATTTGAAAATAGGTAACTCCTACCCTTTCCGACCACATCTTCTCATTCACACGCACACGCACGCACCTGGGGGGGCCACAAGTGCCCGGCCTGACATGTACACAGGCACTCATATGGCAACCCTATCCCAGGTCCCAAGGAAACCTACCTCTTCTTCCTCCTGCCCAGGGTCTTCCTTTACTTCACTCTCTTTCCTCTTCTTTTTCTTCCTTCTCATGGCCAGCCCTTCACCATCCGGCTGATCCACCTTTTTCTTGGGTTTGCCTTTCTTCCCAGAGGCCTTTGGGCTGTCTATAGGGATATAGTCCAAAGCTTCACTTCTGACTGACTTCTTACTTCCTTTCTTCAGGCCGTTCTCCATGGAGAGCTTGGAGTGGACTGGGAGGATGTCTCCCTCTTGGTGGCTCTTCTTCTTTTTCTTCTTCATGCTGTGCTCTCTGGATCTCCCCTGTTTCCTTTTCTGCCCCAAGGCTGCCTGCTCCCCGGCCTCTGCCCACTCTGAGCATGGGTGCAGAGCATCCCCAGCCTCACAGAGCCAAGGGTCCTGGGGAGGAAAGGCTTCAGTGTTCAGAACCTTTTTTTCTTTCCTGTGTTTTTTGGACTTCTTACCAGCTTTGCTTACCTTCTCAGCGTGCTTGGGGTCTAGGGAGGTCTTCAACCCCGAGCACTGGGAGGTAGCCTGTGGTAAGGACTTCCTCCTCTTCTTTTTCTTCTCTCCACTGAGGCACTCTGCTGACTGCTCACGGACCTGCCTTTTAGGGCTGCGGGACTTTTTCCGTCCTGCTCCTGTGGCCTCAGACTCCAGGCGCTCCCCCAAGTGAGCACTAGGGGACTTTTTTTTCTTCTTTCTCTTGCCCAGTGGCATCTCAGAGACCTGCCCTTCACCCACATTGTTAGAGGGGGACGTGGCCCTTGGAGGAGAGCCATCAACAAAATAATCATTACTGTTTAAGACTGAGTATTGAGTCTCTGGATCTGTGACCTCTGCAGCCACCTTCTTTTTCTTCTTCTTCTTTTTCTTCTTCTCTGGGAGCTGGGGGCCCAGGTCTACTTTCTGAGTCTTGGTAACCATTCCTGAGGAGAAAAACAGAAATAATGCAAATTTATCATTTTACCCAGTTGCAGGCTGTGGTCCTGAAGTTCTTCGCTGTTTCTATGAGTGGGCAGTTTGACATGGGGGCGTGGGGGCGGGAGGGAGATGGGGAAACAACTCCCATTCACTGGGAGCAAGAGGAAAGACCCTCAAATGGCAGGAGTGTAAATCCAGATGGGCCTTCGTTCAAACCCAAACTACTCACTCAACTTGACTCTGATCATCTAATCTCTCTGAATGTCAGTTGCCTTTTCTGGGAGGAAATAACCCATCCATTCTTGAAGAGGTGCTGGAGAACCTGCAGAAAAGGCTTTGAGCACTGTTGAGACCTTGTCTACCATATTCCTGAAATCCCCCAACCCCAACCTAAATTCAACAGATACTTATCAAGTGCTTACCCAGGCCCACAATGCAGGCTGTGATCAAGCTGTTGGCTGGCCCCCTACTTTCCCTTCTCCCAGACGAAGCAGAGAGAAATTCCAAGCAGCCGTCCTCACTGACTACCACCAGAGCCAATGAAGTGCCACAGTTAAGTCAACCCCTTCCTCTGACTCATATAAATAGCACTCCTACACTAGGTAGGAATGAACCCCCCTGTCTACCAACTTTTACCATCCCAAGCTACCAAAACAATGTGGCACAGTAGACAAGCCTCAGCCTGGACTCCACACTCTTGGGCCAAATGCAAACACTGGTATTCTTTTCCTTGCCTCCTACCATTGGCTTCTCTGGACCCCAGTGTTACCAATCCATATAAAGGCTGAACCAAAAGGTATTCAACTGGGGGAGGCCTCAGTCTGCAAGCCTGTTTCACTCTCTTCAACTTCAACATGACTGTGAAGAACTAATGAGTGGCAATAACACTTAGAAACCTTGATTACTAGCCAGGCGGTGGTGGCCCACGCCTTCAATCCCAGCACTCAGGAGGTGGAGCCAAGCAGATCTCTGTGAGTTTGAGGCCAGCCTGGTCTATAGAGCGAGACCCAGGACAGGCTCCAAAGCTACACAGAGAAACCTTGTCTCGGGGGAGAAAAAAAAAAAAAAAAGAAGAAGAAGAAACCTTGATTACCTAGCTTTCCTCAGGAAAATAGAAATACTCATGACAAGCGGCTGCAGGACTCAATATATGGTTTTCACTACAGTCACCAGGCTGGTTCGTGCTACTCCCTGGACTAGAGGGAATCTAGAGACAAAACACCAGAGGCTTCTGGGGTAGGCAGGGGGAAGGTTGGAAATTAGGAGGCCAGGAGCAACTTCATCCTGCAGCACTCCTTGGCTTTGAGCTCACAGGGTCCACACAGGACTCAGGTCATTCCTGGCAGCTTCAAAGATCTAGGCCAAGCCTGAGCTTGTTCAAGTTCATTCACACCTTGCTCTAGGGTTACATGGACATTTCTGGTAATATCTAAATCCATGCACCCATTCTTATCTACCCTATTGCCTGATGTATTCCTGGAGCTGCTCAGTGCCTGGCCCATAGCACGTTGTCAACACTTACTACAGGACTACTAATGATTCAGAGATGAATGAGATAAACAGCAGTCATCAAAAGGCAAGTAGATAGGGAAAAGACACCTAGGAAGATGACACAGGGGATAGGAGGAAGGGTAGGCCACACATGATGGCATGATTTCCGAGCTTGGAAAAATCACAAGTTAGAAGCCAGCTTGGTCTACATATTGAGTGCCAGGCCAGTCAGGGGTACACAGGAAGCTAGCTCAACCCTCCTTCCTCCCAGCAAGGACCAAAAGAAGCAAGACTGTTAAGTTCAGGACTGGGAAGTCACACAACATGCTTGTCTGTTAGGGCTTCTACTGCTGTGGTAGAACACACGACCAACAGCAACTTGCAGAGAGGATTTAGTTCCTCTTACTCTTTCAGGTTACAGTCCATCACTGAGGGAAGCCAGGGCAGGAATCCACAGCAGGAACCAAAGGAAAGAAGTGAGGCAGATGCCATGGGGGACGCTGCTTACTGGTTTGCTTCTCATGGCTAACTCACCTTGCTCTCTCAGACAACTCAAAACCACCTCTGGGGGTGGGGGGGTGGGGGGAGGCATTACCAACAAGTGGGCTGGGCCCTCCCACATCAATCATTAATCAAGAAAATGCCCCAAGAATTGCCTACAGACCAATCTTACAGAGGCATTTTCTCAACTGGGAGTTCCTCTTCCCAAATGACTCTAGCCTGTGTCAGGTTGACATACAACTAACCAACACACCGTGTCCAGTTGTCAAGAAAATGTTTGAACGTGGTTTTCTAGTTTGAGCAATAGAAGGATGGTGATGCCAACCTTTTAGACAAAAGTTGACAGTGATTGGACAGCTGGGTGAAACCAGCTGCCTTGGACAGATGCCTTGCTACACCCACTGAACAGGTGTCCGTACAGGTCTGAGGCAAAGGTGTGACTCTGACCAACATGGATGACATAAATAAGACTACAGGGATGGTACTTAAGCAGGGAACAGACTGGGCCTCAAGGCATACCCGAGGAAGGGGACTCACAAAAGAGAGGAAGATACAAAGCCCCGGGCGTTGGTGGCGCACGCCTTTAATCCCAGCACTCGGGAGGCAGAGGCAGGCGGATCTCTGTGAGTTCGAGGCCAGGAAAGGCGCAAAGCTACACAGAGAAACCCTGTCTCGAAAAAGCAAAAAAAAAAAAAAAAAACAACAACAACAACAACAAAGCCCCTAGAGGGTGGTGTCAGGTAAGACCAGGATGCTACAAGATTGGGGGGAGTGGTCAAGAGAGGTGATGGGAGTAAGAAAAGTCCCAGGAGTCAGCTTAACAAACTTTCCGGTTCTGCCACTCAGCACTCTGTAACACCCTCCTTTACTGCCCTGGAACTGTACAGGTTTCCACTCTCATCAGAGGAAACGAACCTACACTGCATCACCTAGAAACACACGCTTTCTTCAAAAGCGCTTTATTTTTCAGATAAAGTTTGGCTATACCGTCCGGGCTGGTCTGCAACTCGTGATCCTCCTGCCTCGGCATCCCGCGTGCTGCAATTACAGATGTGGGCCCGTACGCCCTGTCTTAAAGCGCTTTTAAATTCCCGCGGAGGCCTCAGACAGAGTTGGTGTGACCCCAAAAACTCATAGGCCTCGGAGACGTTAAATCACCAGGTCAGCAAGGGGCAGAACACGGATTCGAACCCAGAGGAGCGTGTGCTGTCCTCACCAACCGCAGGCTGCTCGCCAGGACCATCCCGGGGCCGACTTCAGGGCGGGAGGCCTTGGGGAGAAACCGAGGGCTGCGGACAGGTTTGGGGGTGGCTTTCTTTGTTCTTCCTCTCCCTCACCGTGCAGGCCCCCCTCACCGAGGCCAGCAGCCCGCTCAACCCGCACTCACCTGGTCCACCCGCGGGCCAGGCCTGCCCACGTGAGCGCCCGCGCCGCCGCGACCCGGAAGTCATCTTCGCGTTTCTGGCACGCCCCCGGGAGGGCCGTCTTCTTCCGGGTCGCGGCCTCCCGGTGCCCACGGTTGTTATGGAAACCGCGTGCATGGCGGTGGCTAGACAGGTGTCCAACCGCGGTGTGCTGCGCGAGGAGGCGGGAGGTTCCGCGGACTCGTCGGTCACTGCGCGGACGCCCGTGCCCCCAGTGTCGCCCGGGTCCCTAGAAAGGCTTGTGTCGCCCGCACAGGTCACCGAGTCGCCGGGGAAGAACCTGTGGGAGCAGATCTGCGAGGGTAGGCGGCTGCCGCTGGCCCGGCCAGGCGGGACGCGGGCGGGACCCGCGGGGACGGGCGTTCCAAGCCTCTGTGTGCCAGGCGGGTGACGCGCCCGGGCGGACTAGCCAAGACTCGGGCCCACACGCGGAGAAACCGGCTGGCGGCTGTCTGGATCCCGGTGCGACCGCAGGCAACAGGCATGCAGGAGGAACCCGAGTCAGGGAGTTGCGGAGTGTGGAGCTCTGGGGTGGAGACTGGGTCCGCCCGCAGGGCTTCAGATGGGAGTGGGCTTTGTAGTCAGGTAATTCCAGGGCAGGGAGTCAGTGGTCCATTTGGGGAGTACTTAGGTGTGGACAAATGAGTTTTGATCTCTTCTTGCCTCCAGCCTTTTCTGAACTCCCACAAACACAAGCTGGATCACTTGTTCCTTTGCAGCCCACGCACCTTGGTCGTGGGGTCCTGTAATAGTCTTACGGTGGGCATAATAATGGTACGTACGTCGTGTTGTTAGGAGCTGGAACCACGTGGCCACAGATCCTTGGTTACGGGAAGAGTTAGTTTTCCTTCATTCCTAAGCTTTCAGATCTCAAAGTCAAAGACACAGATTCATTTCTAATCATTCTCTCTGTCTTTCCCAGTCCTTTCTTCCCGTCTCCCTTTTTTTCTTTTCTCACTTTGTACTGCAGACTGGCCTCTAGCTCAGAATACTCCTGCCTCAGCCTCCCAACTACTGGAAGATTTTCATTCTTGTTACATTAACTGTCCAGTACAGTACTAATAGAACCATAACAATCTGTGCTGTTAAATGTGTTTGAGATGTGATTTGGGATTGGCAGAATTGAAGGACCAAATTTCTTACTTTACTTAATTTTAATAAATTTAAATGGCGACATAAGGCTGCTGCATTGATAGTTCCGGGTCAGTAAACGTTTATTGAATGGAAACAGTAAATTTGCTAGTGTATAAAGGGAAGAGAGATAAGTTGGAAGAAATACAGAGGAAAAGAGTTGTGGGCTCAGAGTCAGTACCCCCAAATCATCTATTTCAACCCATTAGGGCTTGAATTCCTTCTTCAGTGTAACACTTGCTCCAGAGAAAAAGGTTTCCTTTTGATATTCTTGTAAGTTCCGCCCTTAGAGTCCTTGCCTGGGGAACTAATCTACAGCAATATTTGGGAGTCTGTTGTCTTTTACCCAGAGAATTCACTTTTCCAATAGTTCTTTATAGTACAGTTTCAAACTACATTGTGTAGTTTGTTTCTTTTCTCATTGCTGTGATTAAAACACCTCACAAAAGCAACTCAAGGAAGGGTTTATTTCGACTCACAGTTTGAGGGTATAGTCTGTAGGGTGAAAAGAACCAAAGGAAAAACACTCTGGCCCTGGCTTGGGAACAGGGGTTGAGATTCCACCAATCCCCGGGCCCCCTGAGCACTAAATCCCACTAATCCCAAACTACCCTGGAAAGTCCCCCCCCCACACACACACCTATCTCCCCTACCCCCGCCCTCCAAGGAACCCTATATACGCTCTGTACCCTGTTCAGTTGACTGCTGCCTCACCCTAGAGGCAGCCACCCTCCTCGATTCTTCTTTCCCAATAAATGTCTTGAGTGAGGTTTGTTGTGTGGCATGACATTTTCACTGGAGTGAAGCCCAGCTGTAACAGTTTCGCTGGGGAGACCTTCCCCTAAGAGAGTCGAGTTTATATATATATATATATATATATATATATATATATATATATATATATAAAGTTTTTATATATATATAATTTTATTTTACAATACCATTCAGTTCTACATATCAGCCATGGGTTCCCCTATTCTCCCCTCCCACCCCCTCCCCTCACCCCAGCCTACCCCCCCCATTCCCACCTCCTCCAGGACAAGTCCTCCCCCGAGGACTGCGATCAACCTGGTAGACTCAGTCCAGGCAGGTCCAGTCCCTTCCTCCCAGACTGAGCCAAGTGTCCCTGCATAAGCTCCAGGTTTCAAACAGCCAACTCATGCAATGAGCACAGGACTTGGTCCCACTGCCTAGTTGCCTCCCAAACAGACCAAGCCAATCAACTGTCTCACCTATTCAGAGGGCCTGATCCAGCTGGGGGCCCCTCAATCTTTGGTTCATAGTTCATGTGTTTCCATTCATTTGGCTATTTTTTTTCAATAATTGAGTAAAAGTGAAATTTATTATAAGCCACAGTCGTCTGAGAGACCTCCATGCTATATATATATAGCCTCTATGGTTCTATGGGTTGTGGTCTGATTGTTCTTTATTTTATATCTAGAATCCACCTATGAGTGAGTACATACCATGACTGTCTTTCTGGGTTTGGGTTACCTCACTCAGGATGATTTTTTCTAGTTCCATCCATTTGCCTGCAAATTTCATGCTTTCATTGTTTTTCTCTGCTGAGTAGTACTCCATTGTGAGAGTAGAGTTGTTACACTCCTGGGCACCTAAGCAGAGCTGTAACACTTTCTCTGGGGAAACTTGCCCTTAAGCGAGCAGAGCCTATAACATACTGTGAAATAATCCTGTATACGGTGAATGTTGCTCTCATTGTTAATAAAAAACAAAAAAACTGATTGGCTGATGGCTAGGCAGTATTTTGGGGGCAGAGAGAATGTTGGAAAGTAGAGGGTAAAGTCAGAGGAGATGATGCCATGAAACGCAGAGCGAGCAAGATAAGTCTCTGTGTAGTAATTTCCTGGAGCGGGGCTGTAAGCTGCTATACTTGCAGTGACTTTGTGGTATTTCTTGGCTCCTGACTACCAGGATACCTTTCTATCCAAGCTGCAACACTTACACAGTCCATCAGCACTTACACAGTCCATCAACACTTACACAGTCCATCATTGCAGCAAGAGCTCATGGCAGCCAATCCCATTGCATCACACCCAGGAAACAGAGAGATGGATATTGGGGCTCAACTTACTTTCTCCTGTTTATTCAGTCCAGGACCCTATAGATCATTCCACCTCAATCGAATCTAGAAACTTCTTTTACAGACATGCCCAGAGTGTTATCTCCTAAGTGGTTCTAAACCCTGTCAACTTGACAGTATCACAAGTAGTGTTGGGGAGGTGCCCTCTGCGGGAGATAATTCTACCTCACAGGGCTCTCTAGTGGGGACCAAATGAGATCATGTATGAGAAGATGCCCTGCATCAATACATGATCTTAAATATTGATAAAGAAACTTGCTTTGCCTTCTGTTGTGGAATTGGTTTCTGTGGGGCTGTCATGTCTGGGTAAAACAGGGGCAAAAGGTTTCAGTGTGCTCTGAAAACAAGTGAATTGGTGACACAGAGTAAGAGCCGTTGAGCAGTGAGGTACTGATGAGGGTTCTATATATGGCCACCATGACTTCAACCTAGATGACTGTCCTACTTATTTTGTGCTGTACTAAAACGCTGACCAAAGGCAACTCGGGGAAGAAAGGGTTTATTTCAGCTTACAGCTTCTAGTCCACAGTTGAAGGAAGCCAAGACAGGAACTCACAGCAGGAAACCATGGAAAAATGATACTGGCTGGCTCTCCTGGCTGTTGCTAGGCCAGCTTTTTTTTTTTTTTTTTTTTTTTTTTTTTTTTTTTTTTAATATATAAACAAGGGCCATCTGCCCAGTGCTCATCAATGAACAATCAAGAAAATGCCCCCAGACATGTCCATAGGCCAGTCTGTTTGAAGCAATCCCCCAGTTGAAACTCCCTCAGATGACTCTGATCTGTGTCAAGTTGACGGCTGCAGCTAACGGGACGAATGACTAACCCTAATTCTTACGCATATAAACAGTGTAGTTTTGTATAGTAAGAACATAGAGAGTATGTTCAGCTTCTTAGAGGAAGCATGGAGCTGGGTGTAGTGGTGCACAGCTGTAATCCTAGCATGTGAGGGGCTGAAACTGGAAGACCCAGCATTTGAAGCCAGTCTGAGCTACATAGACTCTCCAAAGAGCCAAGAAAAAGGGGCGGTGGGGAGCTGGGGGAATAAAAAGTGTGTATTCTTTCTGGTAATCTTATCGCTGAAGTTAGTTATTACATTCTATAAGCATGAATCCATTAAAAAATTATCACAGCCAGTAGACCTGGCAGGAGCTCAATTTCGTGAAAACAAGGTACAACATTGGTCGGTATCTAATTTGAGTCCTTTCTCCTCCCTGGCTCTACTGCTATGTGCACGCCTGCTTGCCTGCCTGCCTGCCTATCCCATAACTTATTTGTAAATGTTCATCATTGTTCTTCCTCATCTTTCCAGCAACAACTAAAGCCTTTGTATTCTCAAGATGGTATTGTTATCAATAAGCTTTCTTCCTTCCAGTATTCTAATTAAATCATAGAGTAGTGTGTGATGTTAATGGTTTTAAGCAACAGTGAGCCTTGGCGTTTGAAGCTCTCATTTCCTATTTTAGCACCATCATGATTACTGCTATCAATATCCTCTTGCTGTCCTTGACCCATCGATTAGTCATTCTCAAGCTGAGCAGTTATTGGAAAGTAGGTCCCTCATCCCACTGGTCAGATCCCAGCATGGGTCCACCCTGAATGAATACTTCGTCCTCCAACAGCAGCTGAGCAAGCCAGAGAAAATGACACCAACCAGCTCTGGGCACTGCTCATCAGTGTTCATCAGTGTCTTCTCCCACCTCCCACATCTACTGGTCCAAGTTTTAACCCAAATAAATGGTCCTGCCACTTAGCACAGGACACATTTACTGAGAAGATGCCTGCAGTTGAGAGTGGGCAGGAAATCCAACTTCTTTATACCAACACACATATAGTGCACACCTTTAACCTCAGCACTTGGAAAGTAGATGCAGGCAATCTCTATGAGTCTCAGGCCATCCTGGTCTATAGAGTTGAGTCCCTGTCAAAAACACCCCCCCACACTTGATCCATAAACACATAAAGGCACACCCACTAATCATGGCTCAGTAGTCCCTGGACTTAGGTACCACCATCTTGTTATTCCCAAGATCCTGGTCTATCACTTCCTCCTTTCCATGCCAACATCTTTCACATCTCTGCTAGCTTATCTCTTCACATACTCTGATCTGTGATCACAGGAAAAGAACCTGTTTTGAGTCCATCTCTTGCAGCTCTTGTCTGTGTTTCCCTCTCTGCCAGGAATCCATGACCCCTTTTCACACCACTTCCATGCCATTGCCTTTCCAATCCAGAAGGGAGTAGCTTCCATTCTGCTTCCCAAAGGAGTTGTTCTCCTGCCTCACTCATATGTACTTCTGCTGCTGGAAACTGTCTTTGGTGCTGGATCAGACATGACTCTTGCTACTCATAAACACTAGCACCTTTCTCAGGGAATCTCACCTCTTTTACTCAGATACCCAGTCCAGAATGCAGGGTATCGTAACTGCCTCAATTCCCATGACTCAGAAGTTCATTCACCAGCCCTTGAATGCTATGTAAAACGAACACCCATTCCTGCCAAGTTCATCCATGGCTACCAAGGACTTGGACCTGCCTGGGGCAGTGAGGAAATGGAGAAAAGACAGACAAATGTCTGATGGGCTGGACTCTCTGCTGCAGAAACCCCAGCACCCCAGAAGCTCAGTATGTTTAGTATAGAAAGTTGAACAAGGAAGAGAGGTTAGTACAGATAACCAAGGGGGCGAAGTTTATGGTTTATAGCCAGATGAAGGAAACAGGTTTGGATGATCTCAGTAAGAGCATTCTCTGTAGGGGAACAGTCTTCAGGCCGGGAACATCTACTGGGAGAATAATATGGGGGATAATTTCTGCACATATTATCGGCATCCACACTCAGGCCGGAAGGGAAGGCTTTGCCACTTCCCTCTGATCTTCACCCTTGGGTTCTCCTTTGTCATTTGCTCCATGGCTCCGAGGCGGTGGTGTTCTTGACACAGCCATGCCCATGTCGACAGCACACCCTCACTCAGCACACTCAGACTCGGTGCGGGCTTCCTCTGCTCTCTATACAGTCCCACTTGTTCTTAGATTAAGGCCCATTTAGCACACGTATAACGTTAAATTCCCCTGATCAATGAATTCCAGCTAAACTCTTTGATAGTAGAGAGATTATAAGCTCTATAGACAGCACACCTGATTTCAGTGTGTGCTTACAGTACAGGTCAGAGAAAATAAGCAATTTTCCTAAGGGTCACAGCGCTTAAAACTTGACTTGAGAGTAGCTTGGTGGGAGAGTATGTTTCTCAAATTCACACCGGTTTGATACCCAGAAGGAGGGGAAGAACAAAATGAATGGATCAAACTGTGGGTAAACCACCTCATTTGTGTAAAGAATTCATGGGGTGCTGGGCATGGTGGCACACACCTTCAGTCCCAGCACTTAGGAGGCAGAGATGTCACACTATGAGTTCAAGGCCAGCCTGGTCTGCAAAATGAGTTCCAGGCTAGTCAGGCCCACACAGTGAGACTCTGTTTCAAAAAAACATCATCATCATCAACAACAACAACAACAAAAATCTCAACAACAACAAACAAAAACATTCCTGGGACTGAGGAAATGGCTTAACAGAGTCTTTGTAATTCAAGGATGAGGACCCTGATTTGGGTTTGATTCCCCAGCACCTATGATGAGGATGTGGATACTGGAGGATCCCTGGAGCTCGATGGCCAGACACTCAACAGATTAGTACACTCCAGGTTTAGTAAGAGACCCTGTCTCAATAAACAAGCAACTGAGGAGGACACCTGACACTGACCTGGGAGAGTGCATGTCGTCTTCCAAGATGCCAGATTTCTTAAACATTACAGAGACTCCAGGTAGCGAACCATCAGTGTCCTGAAGCTAATGTATTTTCCCATACTTGAACATAATCATCTCAGCTGTTTATCTTTTGTGGTCAAATAAAGGAGTTTGTGTCTTTCTATCAAACAAGATGAAAGAGGTTTTATTTTAAAATATAATGCAAAGAAATGAAATGCAAATAAAGGTACAATATTTTAAGTATGGATAAGATTGATTTTATCAATAGAGAAATAGTCTCAATATTAGACGTAATATTGTTGTAAACATTTTTATGTGTGTGTATGGTACACATATATATGTATGTGTGTTCTTATATATATGGGTACACATGTGTGTGTAAGGACTGGGGGTGGTGTACATGCACATGTATGTGCCTGCCTTTATTGGCCAAAGTTGACATCAGGTGGCTTCCTCTTCCTCGATCATTCTCTATATATCGAGGCAGGGGCTCCTGCTGAACCTGGGGCTCTCGCTGAACCTGGGGCTCCCTTTTTCTTCTAATCTCATTAACTAACTCCCTCCACAGATTCCAGGTCTCTACACCCTAGAACCGGGACTGTAGGCAGACCAGCATGAACACCCAGCTCTTACACAATTCCTGGGAGTTCACACTCCAGTTCTCACTCCTGTGCATCGAGTATAACACCACTGAGCCGTCTCTCCAGCCCCGTTCGAAACTCTCTGTATGGAAATTGGCCTTTTTTTTGACAGGACAATTTCACATTTAAGAACTAATGATGTAGCCGGGCGGTGGTGGCGCACGCCTTTAATCCCAGCACTCGGGAGGCAGAGCCAGGTGGATCTCTGTGAGTTCGAGGCCAGCCTGGTCTACAGAGTGAGATCCAGGAAAGGCGCAAAACTACACAGAGAAACCCTGTCTCAAAAACCAAAAAAAAAAAAAAAAAAAAAAAAAAAAGAAAGAAAGAAAGAAAAGAAAAAAAAAAGAAAAGACAAAAGAAAAAACAAAAACAAAACTAATGACATATTTATTAATATTGTTGTTGCAGGATTGTTAATAAGGAAATACTGGAAACTAGCCAAAGGTCCAGGGGGCATTTACTTGCTAAATAAACACGGCATATCATCTGTACCACTGTGGGAAGGCCCAGTGTTCAATACCTAGGACGGCTCCTGGCACAAAACGGGCCACACCAGCAGGTGTGGATTAATGAACGGGTTCAAAGGAACTTGCTGTGCCTTATCTGTCAACCATTTGTGCAGCAATTGTTATTTGGGGCATAAACAAACCCTGTGACTTCCCTAGCCAAACGTACAGACTGTTAGAAAAGATAGACTCGGGAGGAGGGACATGAAGGAGAACAGGTGTGATGACATGTATTCATATACAAAGTTGCCAAGATGAACTCCGTTGCTTTGTGCTAGCCTTGCAGTTGAATTGGGGGCTGTGAGAGGGCTTGGTGAGTTAAGGCACTTGTTGCCAAGATTGATGACCTACGTTCAATGCCTGGGACCGAGGTATTGGAAGGAGAGAACCAACTCCCATAAGTGTCCTTTGACCTCTACACATGCATGCATGACACACACGTTTACATACATGCACACAGGCACAAATAAGTAAACATAAAATAATAAAATAATCATAAACTTAAAAAATTAAAATACAAGGCTGGAGAGCCATCAATCATCGGGTTAAGAAAGCAGTTCAGCACAAGCTTGAGGACCTGAGTTCAAGTCTCTGTACCCACATGACACTGGGCATGGTAACCTCTGTAACCAAGACATTTCTGCAGGAGATGGAGGCATAGACAGGAGAACCCCAGGAAGCTCACAGCCAGTGAGCCTGGTGTGTGTGCAGCAGGAAGGGAGAAAGAGAGGGAGGGAGGGAGAGAGAGAGAGAGAGAGAGAGGAGAGACATGACCCTGTCGTGAGGTGAGGACTGACACTCAGGTTGTCCTTCCACCTCTGTGCATGTATGTACCTGTGGCATGTACACTTGCATTCACACACACACATACACAAAGATTATATGTATATATACATATATACTCAAATTAGGGGAAACCAATGTCCATTATAAAGACATATAAATATATGTGTACATACTGTAGGGTAGAAGGGCTGCCCTGACCCTGAAACCAGAGCCAAAAGGTTAAAAAGGGCCAGTGAAAGAAACATTAAACTCAGCATAAAAACCAACCAATTCCTGAGCACAAAATCCAGCCAATCTCTGAATTTGTCTAAGCTCAGGGATTGAAACTGAACCAACTTCCACCCTGAAAATCTTTACCTGGAAAAACTTTGCCCCTAAGTAGCCCTATATAAGCCCTGTACCTGTTCAGTTGGGAGCTACATTTTCCACCCTGGCAGAGGCAGCCACTCCTGGGTCCCCACCCCCAAGAAATCTCTTCAATGAGGTTTGGGTGATGACCTTCTTTCACTGAAGTGGAGCCAGCCAGAGAAGTAACAACTTTTGCCAGAGCAGGAGCAGAACTGCTACATTTCTGTGGGGAACCCCCCTTAGCAGAGTGGGGCAGAGAAGTAACGGCTCTCCAGGAGATAAGCAGAACTGCTACATTCCCAGGGGGAGGGGGAGACCATCCCCCACCAGAACAGAGCTGTAGGTATCGCCGGGCTTCCAATGGCCAAGATACCTTTCCCTTCCAAGCTATAGGTATAGCCTGGCTCCTGACCGCCAGGCTACCTTTCCCTTCAGAGCTGAAACACGTACACGTACTATTACACATATATAATTAATTTGTTGAAAAGATCTGGTTGGATCTGTGTTTAATGGGATGTGACTTCCACTACCTTTGTAAGACCTCTGAATTACTTGAGATTTGCTTTGAATTAGTACATATTTAGTATCTTGACAAAGGTATACACACGTATTTTAAACCTAAACAGATTTTTCACTATCTCAGTGGTTTCAGGGCAGAGGGAAGAAGGAGGCAGTGGAACTACCTACCTAACTTCTAACACAGTCCCCAAGATTTCACACCTAGTGCCACATCTCTCTGGTATTCAAACGTGGGTACAGGTGTTTCTGTGAAGACTCCAGATGTGAAGTTCATTGTCAGTTGACTTTGGAGTAGGGAGATTATTGTAGGTGTGTCTGATCTAGCATATTGGTTCTTGTCAGAAGTCAGAGTTTCAAGCAGGAGCCTTGGAACTCTTGAAGCACTGAAGTAGCAATTACCATATGTGGACTGCCTTTGGCAGGACGTGAGGGCCATCTCTAGGAGCTGACAGCCAACAGTTAGGTTAACAGAGACTTCAGACCTACAACCATAACAAGCCAAGTTCTGCTAATAACTAGGAAATGTCAAAAGAATCTCAAATCTTAGTTAAGATCACTGATGCTTTGATTTCTGCATGCTGAGTATAGATTTCCAACTCAAGGGAATTGTGAGATAATACATTTATGTTGCTTTATTTTAATTTAATTTTTTTGAGAATGTAGCCTGGGCTGGCCTCCTACTCTATCCTTTTTAATTAAAAGAAATTGTTTTATATGTAGAGGTGTTTTGTCTGTATATATGTCTGTATATCTTGTATACTTGTGTGCCTGGTACCCACTGAGGCCAAAGGGGGGCGATAGAGCCTCTGGAGCTGGAGTTAGAGATGGTTGTGGTTTACTGCTCTAAAGATAATCAGACCTGGGAGAGTGGAGCTATAAATGAGGGGGACCAAAGTCTCGTGTAATAGCCAGCTTTATTCTGAGCATCAGACAATTTATACTCTGAAGGTTGGGGGGGGGTCACATGAGTAAAGAGTACAATCACGAGGGTAAGCCACATGTGGCAGAAACATATTTTTCCATAGAAGCATGTAAATAAATAACAATAGCGAGTTATAATGAATAAACTGAAGTAAACTCATTCGTATCTACTATACCTAAGAGGGGCACAAAAGCATAATCCAAGAACAATTCCATGGTTTTGAAGAAACTTGATTTCTTTGAGTTTTCTCACAAGCACTCAGAAATCTCCTTACATGGCTCCATTCTTGAACATTCTCCAACAGTTAGGAGCCACCAAGTAGGTGCTCAAAATTGAATCTGGGTCTTCTGCTCTTAACAAACTGAGCCATTTTGCTGGTCCCTGGCTTCCCACTCTTTATCCTTTTGCTTCAACTGCCAGGTTTTGGGATTGTAGGTGTGTGCTGCCAGGCCTAGCTTTTGTATGGTTTTAAATCCCTAAATGTATTAGTATCCCTTTATCTGAGGTTTTACTACCTGATTTTTTTTTTCCGTTAGCTAATGATAGCTGTAGTCCAAAACTATTTAATAGACAACTCCAGAAGTAAACAAATGTTCAAATAACTTATCCCAGGGTAGCGTTACAACAATCTGCTTTGCTGTTACTGCTGTTGATTTCTTGCTGTCTCTAAATTATGAAGTCAGTTTTTACCAGAGGTCTTAGTAATAGGAAAGGGTATAGTTTATGTAGTGTTTGGTGCTATTTGATTTGAGGCATCTAAGGAACATCTTGGAGCATAATGTTTAGGTGATGAAGGGTGGGCTAGTGAACTTTCTGTCCCAGTAGTAAGTGCTAGAGATGATCCTCTTACAAAGAAAAAGGATTTCTTTTGGCTCACCATTTTGAAGGTTTTAATTCATGATGGGTTGGGCATTGTATTAGTTCCTGTGACAAATACCATGAGGGCTACAGTCCACAATGGCAGCAAAGGGGGCATGGCAGCAGAAACAGGAAGTAGAGAATTCCATCTACCAAAGAGTGGGGCAGGGGACAGGAAGTTGATCAAGGCTATAAACTTTCAAAGCCTGCCCCTGATAATGTACTTTCCTCCAGCAAGGCTGTACCTCGTAAAGTGCCCATAAACTCCCCAAAGAGCACCACCAACTGGGGACCAAGTGTTCTGATACAGGAGCCTGTGGGGGATATTTCTCATTCAAACCACAACAGCCAGGTTGCTTAGACACTTGGTATAGCAGAACCTCATGGTGGGACCACAGCAAAGCAAAACTAATCTCTTTATGCAAGGGAAGTGCAGCAGAGGAAGTAGGCTCAGGCAGAGCGCTTGCCTAGCAAGGGTGAGGCTCAGAGTTCAATTCCCACTGCCCCATCCAAAACGAACAACCACTACAACCAAACAGGAGAGACAGTGACCTGAATATTCCCACCCTTTAAGAGGTCCTACCCCTTAAATGTTTCATCCCCTCCCATTAATGCCCATGGGGAGTGCTCCAACCTGTGAACATTGCGGTAGCAGGTATTAAGAATCAAAATAACTCATGATTGGGCCAGCAAGATGGCTCAGCAGGTGAAGACACTTGCTACCAAGTGGTGGCCTGGGTTTGATCCCTGAGACCCATATGAAAGGAGAGAACTGACTCCAGCAAGTTGTCCTTTGATCTCCATGTGGGCACTATGATGTGTGTCTTCCCCCACAAATAAATAAATAAATGTAATTTAATTTTTTTTCATGACCTCTGGATTGGTGTACTTGCCCACAAGCTGATACTTAGGTGCTTTATGAAAAGTTGAGAAATTGTCTACTACCTAGCAAGCAACTAGGCAAGGAAATAAAACTTGTATCTAGTGCAGTCACTGTCATGGTTTAAATGAGAATGCCCCCCCCCCATAGTCTCAGGTATTTGAACACTTGGTTGTAAACAGAAGTTTCTGTCCCACCAGCAATTCCCAAATACCCGGCAGCCACTTCCCAAATTACCACACAAAGGCTTATATTTATTATAAATGTTTGGCCGATGGTTTAGACTTATTACTAACTAGCTCTTACATTTCAATTAACCCATTTCTATTAATCTATGTATTGCCACGTGGTCTGTGGCATTACCAGTTCTCTGGCTTCTTGCTTCTTTGGTGGCTCCTTACACCACTCCTTCGCTTTGCCCTTCTTCTTCACCTCCTTAGTTTGATTTTTCTGCCTAACCTTATCCTGCCTGGCTATTGGCCAAACAGCTTTATTATTAACCGATGAGATCAACACACATTCACAGCGTACAGAAGGACCATCCCACAGCACTTGGTCCCCAATTGATGGCACTGTTTGGGGAAGCTCAGGAGATGTGCCCTTGTTGAAGGAAGTGTGGACTTGGAGGTTTCAAAGCCTTGTACCACTAGCAGTTGGCTCTCTCTGCTTCGTGCTTGCAGTTGAAGATGTCATGCCTGCTGCTTGCTGCCATTTCTCCATGCCGTGACAGACTCTTGTCCTGCTGGAACTATAAGCCAAATAAGTCCCTCCTGTAAGTTGCCATGGTCATGGTATTTTATAGAAAACTAGTGAATACAGCCATTCCATCAGCACCACCTCGCCTAGACTGACGGTTTCCTCCTCGCTGCCACACGAGCCTGCGGCTGTCTTGAAGACATTGGTCTTGCCACAGGTTTTGTTTCTGTCAGTGTTTTCTCTTCATTCCTCAGGGAAGCATTTGTTGTAGCCCAGGAGCATCTCTGTGCCTTGTTCAGCTGTGGTTGTCACCACCCTATAGAATTTGAATGGAATATTCTCCAAGTTTTTCTGCTCCATGTGTGCCGTCTTAGTTACTTTTTTTCCCCCTGTGAGGAGACACCATGACCAAGACAAATTATAAAAGAAAGCATTTCCTTGGGGGCTTGCTTATAGTGTCAGAGGGTGAATCATGACCATCATAGCAGGGAGCATGGCAGCAGGCAGGCATGGCTGGAGTAGTAGCTGAGAGCTTACATTTGATGCACAAATTGGAGTCAAAGTGTGAAACTTCAAAGCCTACCCTATGACACACTTTTCTCCAACAAGGCCACACCTCCTAATCCTTTCCAAAACTGTTTTACTAACTGTGGGCCAAGCATTCAAACGTATGAGCCTATGGAGGCGTGCTGGCTGGTCTTCTTATGTCAACTTGACACACAAGCTAGAGTTATCTGAAAGGAGGGAAACTCAATTGAAAGAAAGCCTCCATAAGATCCAGCTGTAGGGCATTTTATTAATTAGTTATTGATGTGAGAAGGCCCGGCACATTGTGGGTGGTGCCATCTCTGGGCTGGTGGTCCTGGGTTCTATAAGAAAGCAGGCTGAGCAAGCCATGGGGAGCAAGTCAGTAAGCAGCACCTCTCCATAGCTTCTTCATCAGTTCCTGCCCTGTTTGAGTTCCTGTTCTGACTTTCTTTGATGATGAGTAGTGATACGGAAGTATAAGCCAAATAAACCCTTTCCTCCCCAACTTTTGGTCATGGTGTTTTGTTGCAGCAACAGAAACCCTGACTAAGACGGGAATTCTCATTCAAACCACCACATATGCCACAGGCATCGTCTTCAACCTTGTCTTACTCTGCTTAGTCCTTGCAGTTACCATAATGTTTGGGCAGAGTCTGAAGTTGTAGTGTTTGGGGAAGAGTCTCAGACTAACATTAAGCCTTGACTTTCATGCAAGGTACCAAGCATCTTACTCATTTTGCATAAGGTGGCTTAAAGAAATCAACATACTGGGACTGGGGATGTACCTCAGCAGGAGAGCACTCACCCTGCAGAGCCCTGGGTTCCATCCCAGTACTGATTTATTTGAATAAATAAATCAAAACCAATAACCTGCAATGAGCAGTTGTGTTTCATTTATGCAAACTACCAACTGAAATAAACCTCAAGAACATTTTATTCCAAGAGGGAAATTGCATCACAAACTTCAATGAACACTTTCCCCCTTCCTTTAGAGTATGAAGCTGAGATACCTACCCTTCCAGAAGGATATAAAGTGAAGGAGGAAGCAGCCGTTACAGTGAGCTCGGTGAGTATTGCCCAGGCTTCAGCGAGAGCAGTACCAAGAACCCTGAGGGTCACATCCTGGCTCGGGAGGGAGAGAGGGGAGACACTGGAGGTAGAACTTGCAACATGCTTCTTCTGAGAGTGGAGTGGCTTAAGAACCATCATATATGCACTTTGAACCTCACGGTGGATTCCATAAAATGGGGCAGCTCACATTTCCTTGTGACCAGCTCACACTGTAAAAGATGTTTACAGTGGATCTATATAGTGATAGTTGTGGATAGAGCAGGTTTCTCTGTGTGCTGAGAGAGGACCAGCAGCCAAGAAGGGTGTACCCTTGGAAATATACCTTGGAATTGCATTCACTGGACAGCCTTAATTTTTTTTTTTTAAAGACTCAAGAGGCAAAGGGACTGAACAAGTTTGCAGGGATAGAACCTAAACTGAATTCTGTAGATTTTGAGTAATTTTTATTATTGCAATGGCCTCTGACAAATTCTTGTTTTTAAAACTCTTGTTCTGTGACTGTTCCTTTTTGCTAACATCCTGTTCTTTCTTTGCGGGTGCAATTCTTACACAAATTTCTCTCCAGATGCTAATTATCATTTTCTTTCCTGAATTATTTTTTCTAAGGACAGTTTTTCTATTTATTGGTTTTAGTTTTTGTTTGTTAGACAGGGTCTCACTATATAGATGCGACCAGGCTGGCATGGAGCTCCATATATAGCTCAGATGGCCTTAAACACTTAATTCTCCTGCCTTAGCTTTCAGAGTGCTGAGGTGCTAAGTTTACATCACCATACCTGGATCTTGCATGCTAGCTTTCTTTCTTTTCTTTTTTTCTTCCTTTCCTTCCCTCCCTCCCTCCCTTTCCTTCCTCCCTTCCTTTCTTCCCCCCTCTCTCTCCTCCCTCTTTCCCTCCCTCCCTCGTCCTGTTTTGTCCCATCCCTCCTAACTAACTTTCTTTCTTCCTTCCTTTCTTTTCTCTCTCTCTCTCTCTCTCTCTCTCTCTCTCTCTCTCTCTCTCTCTCTCTCTCATCCTGTCCCTCCCAACTTCCTTCCTTCCTTTTCTTTCTTATTTATTTATCTATCTATTTATTTATTTTGGAGACAAGGTCTTGTGGTCATCCTCCTTGCTCTTCCCCCCAGGTGCTGGGTAGGGTTACAGGTGTTTACCACCAAGCCCAACCATGGCTATAATTCTTGATCTTTGGTTTTTATCCAATTGGTGTTCTTGATCTGTGTAGAGAGCTTTAGTTGTGTACAGCCTTTTTTTTTTAAAGAATTATTTATTTATTATGTACACTGTGTTCTGCCTGCATGTATGCCTGTATGACAGAAGAGGGCACTGGATTTCATTGTAGATGGGTGCTGGGAGTTGAACTCAGGACCTCTGGAAGAGCAGCCAGGGCTCTTGACTGCTGAGCTATCTCCCCAGCTCCCAGTTGTGTACAATCTTAAATGGGAGCCTAAGAGTATTTTTCTATAGAGCCAAGTACCTTAGGGCTGTATAGAGCATCAGAACCAGTAGGAGATGATTGGGTAGATGGATGGATGGATAGATAGATAGATAGATAGATAGATAGATAGATAGATAGATAGTAGATAGTTGATTGATGATATAGATAGGTAGGTAGATGACAGGAGGCTCATTAGTGAATCATCTCACACACATTACTAAAGCTGCATGGCTTAGTTAGGGTTTTTATTGCTGTGAAGAGACACCATAATCACAGCAACTCTTATAAAGCCAGCATTTAATTGAGGGTGGCTGACTTGCAGTTTCAGAGATCCAGTCCATTATGCTCTGAAGGGGAGCATGGCAGCATCCAGGCAGACGTGGTGCTGGAGCTGAGAATGCTTACTACATCTTGCAGGCAACAGGAAGTCAACTGCCTGTCACACTGAGGGATGCTTGAGAAAAAGAGACCTCAAAGCCTGCCCCCACAGTGACACACTTCCTCCAACAAAGCCATAACTCCTAATAGTGCCATTCCCTTTGGGGGCCATTTTCTTTCAAACCACCACACGGCACAGTCTCACAGCAGGCTGTCTTCAAGCTGGAGAACTTAAAAGCCAGCAGTGTTGCTTACTCTGAGCCTGATGGCCTCTGACTCGGGGAAGCTGATGAGTATCTCTCAGTCCAAGTGCAGAGGTCCAAGACCCAGGGGCCACAGATGCAAGTTCCAGAATCAAAACACTGTATCAGGAGTCCCAACATGTAAGCCAGGTGCAAAATAAAGGCATGTGGCTCTAGGAGGCAGAGAATTCACTTCCTTCCACTTCTCTGCCACCTGCCTTGGATGGGCCTGTCTCCAGTGAGGGTGAATCTTCCCCAACTCAGCCCCCAGCTTAGTCTCCGATCTGCAGATCACCTTCACAGACACACTGGGTAGCTCTATCAGTGGTCTCAGTCTGCCCTGGTCTCTGATCTGCAGATCACCTTCACAGACACACTGGATAGCTCTATCAGTGGTCTCAGTCTGTCCTATTGTATTCCATTCGGCATCTAAAAGTAGGCACCACAGCTGGTATGCTTGCTTTCCTGTAGCTGTATATATAGGGCTTTGCTTTCTGGATGGATCTCCTCTATGAATAGAAAAGCTCAGTCTCATGGGCGTGGTTACCTCTGGAAGACTTCTTCAGGGTGGCCAGGAACAGCGTCAGTATTTCCCTGTTGGGCAGTAGACCTCTGAATCAGAAGTGGGTTTGGGGATACCAGTACAATATCCCATGGGAGTTCTCCTTCTCGGGCTTTGCTTTATGTGTGTACAGAAGAGCCACTGGGGAGGTTGGGGAGGCGACAGGACATGCTGGTGCAAAGGAAGCTCCTGGGGGTCAAGAGGGGACAACAGCCCAAGGGAAAACATGGGCACTTGGCCCTCCGGATGGCATTGCCCTTCTTTTCTCACTGTTGTGTGCCCAGCAGTTCTGAGGGCCAAGCCCCTTGTCATCCAGGGCTGTTTCCTCCTATGGCTTCCCCCACTTCCTCTCTTGGTCATCCAAACTGACTTCGTCCCTGTGTATTTTTCCCATGCTCTTATGTGTCTGGTGCACATGTGTGTTTGCAGGCTTGTATGTGTGTGGGCACACTTGTGGGGTGCACATGTGTGTGGAGACCTGAGGTTGGTGTCAGAGATTGTCGTCCTGTCACATTTGTGCCTGATTCGTTGAAAAAGGTCTCTCAATCAAACCCAGAGCTTGCTGATGCAGCCAGCCTTGCTAGGCCATTTCTCTGGGAATCATTTCTCCACCTCAGAGGCTGGAATTACAGGGGGTTGCCATACCCACCTGATATTTACGTGGGTTCTGAACTCTGCTTTTCACACTTGCAGGATAAGAGCCATGACCACTCCCTAGCCTCCTCCTTCTGTTTTGGTTTGTTGGCCAATGTCTCAACCACAGACTGTCTTCCTGTCCCTGTTCCCCACTAAGGTTTCTAACTTCACTGTCATTTAATTTTGTCTTTTTTTTCCTCCTCAGAACTTAGGACCGAACCCAGGGCCTTGTGCTTGCTAGGCAAGTACCCAACCACTGAGCTAAACTTGCAACCCGTTATTCATTTAAAAGCGGCATGCCAGGAGGGAAGGGGGGTGAACACGTCTATTCAGAACGACCCCCAACCTATCTGACATAGAAGTTCATTCCCTTATAAGGTTATAAAAGGAAATCAGGCACTGTGGCGCACGCCTTCAATCCCAGCACTTGGGAGGCAGAAGCAGGCTGATCTTTGAGTTCAAGACCACCCTGGTCTCCAAATCGAGTTCTAGGACAGTCAGGCTACACAGAGAAACCCTGTCTTGAAAAAGCCAAAAAACTGATGATGATGATGATGATGATGATGATGATAATAATAATAAATGATGATGATGATGATAATAATAATAAATGATGATGATGATGAAAACTGAGGGCTGGCGAGATGGCTCAGTGGGGAAAGGTGTTTGCTGCCAAGCCTGACAACCTGAGTTCAGTTCCTGGGAACTCAGGAAGGAGAGAACCAACTTCCACAGATTGTCCTCTGACCTCCACACGTGTGCTGTGGCATGTGTGCACCCCCTGCATAAATAAGTTGAATTTAAAAAATAAAGACAGATCCAATTCTCGAAGCTGATTTGGAACTCACGGCCCTACCCCGCTGCCTGTAGGTCACACCATTGGAGGAACTGGTTCCCCATGGCTTCAACATGGAGCACTACTTCCCTGTACACTCGTTCCCAGTGGTGCCTCCTGTGCCTTGTCCTCCCAAGAAGACAGAGACGGTGGAGCCCAAGACCTGTGAGTAAGGGGGCGAGCCTTATCCTCTGGTTTGGGGTGTAATAGTCACATTCACACGGTAGGGGGGTGCTCAGACACATCACTATCTGCAGTTCTTCGCTTTGTCTTATCTTTTGGGCTAGCTGACTGGCCAGTGAGCCCCAGGAGACCCCTCCCCAGCACTGGGATCACAAGCCCACACCACCGCACCTGGCTTTGTTCACACTGGTGCTGGGGGTTGATCTCGAGCCCCGAGCTAAGCACCTCCCCAGCCCCATAGTCCTCACTTATAAGAGGACTGTTGTTGGGTCACTGAGGCCTTTGCAAGGTTAGCACGCAGCAGAGAGAACGGAGCAAGCCCTAATTGATGTAGGAAGACCCAGCCATTGTGGGCAACACCATTCCCTAAGCAGGGGCTCCTCAACTGTATGAGAGAGGAGAAAGCTAGCTGATTCTCTCCTAAATACTAAGTTAGGGACAGGAAGGGTAAACAGATGCACAGAGCAGAAGAAAGTGTCCTGTTGTCCAGCCTGCTGGTCCCTCTGAGCCGCAGCTCGTGAGGCCTCCCTATGCTCTTTCTCCTTGTTGGTTTTGTGCCTTCTGCTCTGGGCCCTGGCCAGCGCTGCCAGTGTTACTGTGACTGTCAGGCCTCATCTGTCCTACTCGCCTGTCCCAGCTTCTCTCTAGCCTCAGTTCCCGTGGTACCTCATGCTCACACCCCACTGCTCCCACAGACACTGGCCTCTGTGCTATGACTGCCTAGGTGCCGTAAGCGGGTGGAGGACTTGACCCAGGTAGGTCCCCGACCATGTCCTTGCCAGAGTCCAGAGGCTCACAACCTGAAGCACAATGACAAGTAAAATGATGCTGTTGAACAGACCGCACTTTTCTTGTTTTGTTGTTTTTCAGACAGGGTCTCCCAGGCTTGCCTGGAACTTTCTATATAGCCAAGGCTTGCCTGGAACTTTCTATATAGCCAAGGCTTGCCCAGAACTTTTGATCCTCCTGCCTCTACTTCTTGAGTGCTATGACTACAGGCCTGCAGTACCACATCCAGTTTATTGGATGCTGGAGATCAAAGCCAGGGTTTCCTCTATGCTAGGCAAGCACTCAGCCAACTGAGATACTACAGCCCCAGCCCAGATGGAATATATTTCCATCCCTCCTCCCTCCCTGTCTCCCTTTCTCCTTCTCTGTCTCTCCCTCCCTCTTCCCTCTCCCCTCTCTCTGTAAAGCAGTAAATGTCTTTTTCAGATGAATTTAGTCTTTTGGGATTTTCAGTGGGAATATTCTTATTTCAGGTTCCCCCAAAGATTATCTGGAAATGTTCATCTTTCCAGTTCTGCTCCCTGGAATGGCCAACCTGCTTCACCAAGCAAAGAGAGAAAAGTGTTTTGAGGTCAGTGGTTTGGTGGGATGTCCATATTTTTAAATTCTTGTTCATTCATTTCAGCCTGATGGCAGCCCATGAGCTTGGTACCATTGAGTTGCTATTCTCAAATTGACCCCTTTGCAAGGGAAGCCTGAGTTTGGGGCACCCCCCCCCCCCGCTTCCCAGCCACAACATCTAGTACTACATAAACGTACATGTACTGCCAACTTTGGCCACCTGGGCCCCTGAGAGGTTATCTGCCACTTAGCCTTCCTGCCCACCCTTCTCCTGGGCAGTTTGGCATCAAGCAGGTTCCCATCCATCACAGCTGAGAAGTCACAGTATGGGAACCTGAAGCAGCTTGTCGTATCATACCCACAGCAGAGAAAAATCATTGCATGCAGGTCCCCTTACCCCCAGCTAGCTTTCTCCTCTCTCATACAGTTGAGGAGCCCCTGCTTAGGGAATGGTGTTGCCCACAATGACTGGGTCTTCCTACATCAATTAACTGTCAAGGCAGCCTTCCACAGACATGCTCACTGACCAATCTGGCCTAGGTAATTCCTCATTAAGACTTACTGAAGTGACTCCAGGTTGTGTCAAGGTGACAGTTAAAGCTGACAGTACACCATGCTTGCTTCTTACTTGTCTCTGGATTGATCCTGCTCCTCTGGCCTCTCCTTTCTCTATTCTTTGCTGACTTTTTTGATTGGTTGGTTTAGGTTTGAATTTTTTTTTTTTTTTTGAAACAAGATCTCATGTTCCCTAAGCTATCCTCAGAGCCCTTATCTTGAACTCCTGATCTTCTACCCGACTCCTCAGCTGGTATCAAAACACTGTGCCACTGCCTCCAGCTTCCATGCTGACTACTCTGGGAGAGGCGCCGGTGTGCACCAGTGCTCAGCACACTCTCATTACTGTGCTGAAGCCACTTAAGCCCGTCCGCTGATCCTGTCTCAGCCTGAATAGACTCTCAGGGCTCCTCTTCTCCGCCTCTCACAGGATGGTTTTGAGGGCTGTTTCCCACATGGTTTTGAAAACTAGACTTTTGGATGTCCCCCTCTGTTTTGGGAACTTTCCCTAGGGCAGCACAGTTACTGCACTTACCCCAAATAGGACACCAATGACCAGCCAATGTAGCAATTTCACCAAAGTCCAACTTGCCCAACTGATGTTTATTGGGCTTACTTAGAGTGTGGGCAAAGAGTTACTAACAGGAGTGTGGGTGACCCCAAGGCAGTGGAATCACTGCCAAGTGTCACCACAACACCAATGGCAACCTCCCCGTAGCTGTATGGATAGTGTCTCCTTTTCAGTTAACCTTCTGCACGCTATATATTTTGGCACCTGCAGCTTGGGTCAGGGGGAGGTATTAGAAGGAATATCTAGAATCTCAGATGAGGGTCTAATGACCCTCCCTACCCCCTCCTGTGAAGAAACAACAAGCTCAGTTGTTCATTTGCTCTCATGGAGATGGTAATGGCCCCTGTGCTGGAGGACAGCCGTTTACAACACAGTGAGAGGGTAAGTGAGCAGTGATACGGACTGCTGGTCGGGCACTCACTCTGCACCGGGCGCCTCACTAAGAGCTTTGGCTTCCCCTGTGTCCATGCTCACATCATCCCTAAGAAATTCTTTGAGTGGGTCTTGCCTGGGTCCAGTAGATGAGAAGAGGAAAGGATGCAGAGCTTCACAGTATGTCCCATGATTCAAATCCGGATGAAATGACTTCAAGTGGCACTTAGACAGTAGGGCAGTAACTATGGTGGAAGGCAGTTGACAGACAAAGCCCGGGGTCTGTAAATGTAGTCACAGGCGATGACATCACCACATGGTTGGCCTTCTGACCCCAAAGGGTCACTGTCTGAGACGAACTGATCCTCCTGCAGTGGTACTTTTCTGTGCTGTGGAGATAGTTTCCATGTGCTTTACACGTGACTTTTGTTTAGTGAGACCTGATGTCTCCCCTCCCTCCTTACCATGACTTCCTCTTATTCTGTGGCTCCGTTAGTTACTCACTGCTTGGATCCCCATGACATCATGTTCCTTCTGGTAGACTTTCCTGTGACAGTTGTGTCTTTACTTGAAGCAAAAATGAATTAGAAGACATTGATGTTATTTGTGGGACTTCCCCCACCCCCATTTCATTGTTTTGTGTGAGGCAGGGCCTCATGTAGCCCAGGCTGGCCTCAGACTTACTCTGTGGCCAAGGATTACCTTGAACTTCTGATCCTCTTGCCTTTGCCTTCTGAAAGCTAGAACCTCAAATGTGTGTCAGTTACCATGTCTGATTTTAAGCCTTGCTGGGGATCAAAGCCAGGGTTTTGTGCGTGCTGGGATGCACTGTACAAACTGAGCGGGATTCTCTGCCCTCCTGGTAGGAACTGGCATAGCACACTGTGTTAGTTAGCTTCCTGTCACTGTAACAAAAATCCTTGAGATAATCAACTAATAAGAGAAAATGTTTGTTTTCGGCTCACAGTGTTGGAGGTTCCCCATGACCGAGTTACTGTTGCTTTGTGCCAGGAAGCCACACCATGGTGGCAGCAGATGGCAGAGTGAACCCACTCACATCACAAGCTAGAGAACAGAGAGAGAAGGGGCTGGAACTCCAGTCCCTTTTGGTGACACACCCCAGTGACCCAGACTTTGGATTAGATCCAGCTCTTCCAATAGCGCCACTGTGGGGACTACCTTGAACACTTGGGCTACCATGCCATGTGACAATGGCAAATCCACATGATGAAGCAAAAGCCCCTAGCCTGGCTTTCAAGGCCCTCTCCAAGCCTCCTGGATCCTTCTCTTTCTCCTTCTCTGGCTCTCCTTCCCAGGTACCCCCAGCTAAACAGATGCCCCCGTACCAGCCTCCCCACTCCAGGGCCCCTGGGCATTTGGGCTCGGGCATTGCTCCTCCTTGTTTTGGAAATCACTCTTTATGCTTCTCTCCTCTGCATAGTGAAGCGCTATTTGCTTTCCAGACTCAGCTGTGGGATACCTCTCCCAGGCTCCCAGCTCCCTGGAGGCCCAAAGGATAGGCAACTGATCCCAGCTCTCAGATTTCAGAGCACTCATCTGCTCCTCATTTTATGGTAAATTCAGACAGTCTCAATTAAGACATTCTTAACCACATATATTTAATTTTATACATGCCTGACTTCCCAACTATTTTAAGTATTCTGAGGACAGAGTCCCTATCTTAGTTTTATACTTCTCAATGCCTAGTACAATTCTACCGAGCCCCTAGCACATGGTAAACACAGAGCTGGCCCCCAATGAGTGCACACAGTTGGACCTCAAAGATGCACGGTTGTTACCATGTCCTTGGCCAACACCCATCTTCTTTTTGGAAGGCCATTCTGTTGAACTTATTCCCTGGAGAGAAGTTCTGGACAGGCGAGGGAGCAAGACATCTGTTCCTGAGTTTTATTCAGTAGCGGGAGAAAGCTCAGGGGCCAGCCAGGGGCAGAGCCTGCTTCCCTAACAGTATTAGAGTCAGTAAACCAGGCCTCGGTGAGGAGCAAAACTCGGGAGTAAAAGTTGGATCATTTTGAAGTCTATCTCAGGCAGGTATCGTACCACACTCCTCCGGTCTCAACTGCTTAGGACAAGTTGAAGACTGCCCTTGGCAACTTGGGATGACGACGTCTCAAAAAAGAAATTTCAAAGGGGCCGAGGGTGTAGATAGATGAGCAGTGCATCTCTTCTCTAGCATGTACAAGGTCCAGGGTTCAAACCTCGGCCACCCAAGGGGAAAAAGCATGATGTCTGCTTGGGACTGATCCTCTCATAGACCCTGGGTTACCTTCCTAAAGCTGGTGGCTTTCATCTTCTGAGTCAGCAGTTTCCATGCACGTGACTGGAGGACAGTCACGTGCTGCCTGAGGGATGCTTACCTTTGTGAGACAAGGCCGCCCCTGCATTGTTCAGGGTGGACCGGAACCTGCAGAGATCTCAACAAATATTAACTCTGTATCAACTTAGTGTCCCTGTGCAACAAATGCTTCTCCCGTGTCACCTCCCTCTTGTTTCTGGTTCTTGGTGTGACTCAGCACTTGGTCCTGGCCCAGGGAGGGACCAAGTGGGAGAACACACTCCACTGTGATTTCACCAGGCAGGTTATTTTATTGATAACTTCATGGGAAAAGGGAAAGAGGGTCTCATTCATACCTGTCAAGCAATACCTCATTGATCTCTAGAAGGTTCTCTGTCTTCATCAAGCACCTGCTAGATCCTGAGCAGTTCTGATCTGGCCCTCAGCTCACATGGCTCCTCAGCGAAGCCCGGGGGCCTCCTCCATGACAGTGCAGGTCAGCTGTGGTCTGTGGCCCTGGGACGTAGAGGAGGATGGGGCGTCATCTCACCCACCCACATAAGGCCTGACTGGTCTTCACATTGCTCTGCAGGAAATGGTTAGTTTGCCACGTGGGCCTGGTGCATTCGAACTGAGGCTCCTCCATCCCGCTGCTCTCCTCCATCCCGCTGCTCTCCTCCACCCCGCTGCTCTCCTCCATCCCGCTGCTCTCCTCCGTCCCGCTGCTCTCCTCCGTCCCGCTGCTCTCCTCCGTCCCGCTGCTCTCCTCCGTCCCGCTGCTCTCCTCCGTCCCGCTGCTCTCCTCTACCCCGCTGCTCTCCTCCGTCCCGCTGCTCTCCTCCGTCCCACTGCTCTCCTCCATCCTGCTGCTCTCCTCCGTCCCGCTGCTCTCCTCTACCCCGCTGCTCTCCTCCGTCCCGCTGCTCTCCTCTACCCCGCTGCTCTCCTCCGTCCCGCTGCTCTCCTCTACCCCGCTGCTCTCCTCCGTCCCGCTGCTCTCCTCCGTCCCACTGCTCTCCTCCATCCCGCTGCTCTCCTCCGTCCCGCTGCTCTCCTCTACCCCGCTGCTCTCCTCCGTCCCACTGCTCTCCTCCATCCCGCTGCTCTCCTCTGTCCCGCTGCTCTCTTCCGTCCCGCTGCTCTCCTCCACCCCGCTGCTCTCCTCTACCCCGCTGCTCTCCTCCGTCCCGCTGCTCTCCTCTACCCCGCTGCTCTCCTCCACCCCACTGCTCTCCTCCGTCCAGCTGCTCTCCTCCGTCCCGCTGCTCTCCTCTACCCCGCTGCTCTCCTCTACCCCGCTGCTCTCCTCCGTCCAGCTGCTCTCCTCTACCCCGCTGCTCTCCTCCGTCCAGCTGCTCTCCTCCACCCCGCTGCTCTCCTCCGTCCGCTGCTCTCCTCCGTCCCGCTGCTCTCCTCCGTCCCGCTGCTCTCCTCCGTCCCGCTGCTCTCCTCTACCCCGCTGCTCTCCTCTACCCCACTGCTCTCCTCCGTCCCGCTGCTCTCCTCCGTCCTGCTGCTCTCCTCCGTCCCGCTGCTCTCCTCTACCCCGCTGCTCTCCTCTACCCCGCTGCTCTCCTCCGTCCCGCTGCTCTCCTCCGTCCCGCTGCTCTCCTCTACCCCGCTGCTCTCCTCCGTCCAGCTGCTCTCCTCTACCCCGCTGCTCTCCTCCGTCCAGCTGCTCTCCTCCACCCCGCTGCTCTCCTCCGTCCGCTGCTCTCCTCCGTCCCGCTGCTCTCCTCCGTCCCGCTGCTCTCCTCCGTCCCGCTGCTCTCCTCTACCCCGCTGCTCTCCTCTACCCCACTGCTCTCCTCCGTCCCGCTGCTCTCCTCCGTCCTGCTGCTCTCCTCCGTCCCGCTGCTCTCCTCTACCCCGCTGCTCTCCTCTACCCCGCTGCTCTCCTCCGTCCCGCTGCTCTCCTCCGTCCCGCTGCTCTCCTCTACCCCGCTGCTCTCCTCCGTCCGCTGCTCTCCTCCGTCCTGCTGCTCTCCTCCGTCCCGCCGCTCTCCTCCGTCCGCTGCTCTTCTCTCTTCTGCTGCTCCACACCCACCCGGGCCACAGTGAACATGGTATTTTCATTAACATGCAGCTTTACTGAGGTAGACTGTCAACCAGAAAGGCCAGAGAGATGATTAGCAGCAGAAATCACAGTATTAATATGATTATAGTAGAGGAGACTCTCTCTCCTCTGTTTTCCTTGCTATTGGAGTAGCCATTGAAAATAGAGGGGCCAAGGCAGCGGTGGCACACATCTTTAATCCCAGCACTCGGGAGGCAGAGCTGGCAGATCTCTGTGAGTTCGTGGCCAGCCTGGTCTACAGAGCGAGCTCCAGGACAGGCCCCCAAAAAGACAAAAGAAAATAGAGGGGCCAGCCGAGGAAGTAGTTCAGCCAATAAAATGTTTGCTTGTGAGCATGAGGACCTGAGTTCCCTCCCCAGCACCCATGTAAAGCCAGGTGTGGTGGCATTTGCTTGTGAGTCCCAGTGCTGGGGAGGCAGAGACAGGGTGATCCCTGGAATGGTCTTGTCAGCCTAGCCAAATAGTAAGCCCCATGGCCCTCCCGGAGAGAGACCCTATCTCAAAACAACAAGGTGGAAGGCACCTGAGGGGAGGAGTGACTCCCGAAGCTGTCCTCCAGCCCCTGTGCACATGCAGACACACAGACACACACACAGACACACACACAGACACATAGACACAGACACAGACACACAGACACAGACACACACACACACACACACAGGCACACACACAGACACATACACACACACACACAGAGGCACACACACAGACACATAGACACACACACAGACACATAGACACAGACACACACAGACACACACACACACACACAGGCACGCACGCACCTCAGACACAGATAAAATTAGAAGGGGCAGGGGAATATCCAGGAGAGTGAGAGAAGCTGTCTTCATGTCCATTCGTTGTTTGCAGCCCATCAGCACCGACCATGTGCTTGACTCGTCAGCCGTTCCACCCTGGGAAGAACTTTCTAGACTAGATCCTCTCTTGGAGGAAGGTCTGAAAAACTCAGGGAAATTCATTTTTACATGGGATCACCCAGCCAGCGAGTGACAGAGGACACCTTGGGTGATCCCGTCTGGGCTCTTGTCTCTCCTCATAGACAGAATCGAAGGCCGTGCTCAGCACAGACCCTGGAAATGCCGCCGCTTTCCCCTTACCGCTGTCTGCTGGGAAACAGATGGCTGCTGGCCTCAGGTTATGAAGGCTGAGCTGCTTCAGATTCTCACTTCCTGCTCACGAGCTCAATGGCTTCCACTCACCTCTGTGTTGTCTTTTAGGATCCCCCCTCCCCTCTCTCTGCGGGGTTAAACAGAAGCCAGGTGCAGCTGGGTGGAGTGGGAACGAGGCTGCAGTGGCTGGAGAGGAGCCCGCTCTGGGCCAGCATTGTTCCTGGGACTGAATGAAAAACCAGATGACCTCTCAGTCCCCTGCCCTGCCAGCAATTCTGCCTTCCTCGTGTGTGTGTGTGTGTGTGTGTGTGTGTGTGTGTGTGTAAGCACACACACGTGGGGGGGCACATTCAGAGGACTACTTCAGATATCCTCCGTGGTTGCCCTCCACCTTATTTTCTAAGACAGTTTCTCTCGGTGACCTTGGAACTTCCCCCCTCTGAGCTAGCCTGGCTGACCAGTGAGCCTCTAGTGAGGAGGGTTACACACGTGAGCATGGGTCCAGCTTTTACGTGGGTCCTGGGGATCTGAACTTAGGTTCTCATGCTTGTGCAGAAAGTGTTTTACCCACCAGGCCATCTCCCGGTCCTGCCCTTTCTCTTATGTTGCCGCTGGATGGATGGATCAGTGTGCTTTGGCCTTTTATTAAATTGGACACAGGATAGGACCTGATGAAACAGTGAAAGGATCACAATGGAGTCTTTGCAAAGTCATACAGAATGTCTATGGGGGCTGGCAACATGGCTCAGTGCATAAGAGTTCAAAGACTAGCACATACCACACACAGTTGCACACACAAGTGCACAGACCCCAGGTTATCTGCACGTGAATGAAATCAAGTGCTGGGGCCCAGGTACTGTGAACACAGAGTATCTCCCCTCTTAGGACCTGGCCCTGTCCTGAAAGCCACAGACGATCATAAACACTGTGGTGGGCGAAGGGTGATGGAGAGGTTGTTCTTACCTCTCGCCTGTGTGTCTGATTTTTCTCACAAGATTGACTGGAGAGGAGCAGCGAGCATGGAACTGATGCTGGGTTCCTTTTGGACCTAGGGCAGCTGCATTCACAGCGTGCCCTTTCGTTCACTCTACTGTTCTTCTAATTTACACCCTTCGGAGGGTATGAAATCATCTTAAAGGGCCGCAATTAAGAGTTCACATTGAAGGTTGCATATCTAGTGTTTCATAAATAATCTTGAAACAAAGGGACCAAAAACAGTTTCCAGCCCCAGGCAATGATGAACTGCTTTCAAAGAATCCAAGGTATTTCTGTGTATATTAGAGATTAATGAGCAGGCATGTGTCAACTTGTGTTTCATCTTTGACATCTAGCAGATGAGCTGTGGCTGAGTAAATGAAAACCGTCTAAACATCAGATGTCAGTACCAGCAACTCACACTAGGAGGCTGGGGGCCGGGTGTGTGTGTGTGTGTGTGTGTGTGTGTGTGTGTGGCGTTGATGCTGAGCGTTCTGAATCAGCCTGGGCTACATAACTATCTCAAGACAGAAACAAAACAAGCAGTCAGCCACTGGCTGTTGCACAGGACTTAGATACAGCAGTAATGTGTCCATGTCATAACGACAGGTGAGGGAAAATGTAGGTTGTTAAGAGTTTTCATCTGCAAGAACTGAACAGTGGCAAACGCAAGCCCAGAATCCCATTTGACCATGTATTTGCAGTATGGCCTTAAATAATCTGAGTTTTGGGGACAGGGGGTGTTACAGCAGTTAAGAGCACTTGCTGTTCTTGCAGAGGACCTGAGTTCAGTCCCCCAAGTCATATGGTTCACAACTGCCTGTAACTCCAGCTCCAGGGGATCTGATACCTTCCTTTGGCCTCTTCTGGCACCTGCACACATGTGACATATACAAGCAGACACATACATACACATAAATAAAAATAAGTCTTTAAGAACGAGCTTTAATTTCCTCAACTATTAAAGAGATAACAGAGCATCTCCTGTCACTGGGAGGAAGTGTGCAAATATTTAATAATATTTATTTAGTAATTCTCATGGATGTCAAGGAGTGTTCGCTCCGTGCCTTTCTCCCGGGATGCTCAGATCTTTGAATGCTACACATATCCAAGGCAGGTGAGTTGACGTTCACTTTTTCCCTTTCCTGACTTAGGATTTCTTAATTAAATATGACTCTCCCCATTTCTCCCGCCCTGGTTGTGTGACCTTTGCTTGGACTATTTTTGAGGGTTTAAAAACGCAGTTATTTCTGCCTCCACACTTGCCTCCTCTGAGTGGAACGTCTGCTATTCCGGTTCGCCCTTTTCCCACCCAGCTGTTCCTCTCGACCTGTCCCTGGGCATAGATGCTTCAACTGAGCACCGAGCAGCCAGCAAACAAAGCTCCCACAGCTGAGTCTTTTCTATCTGTCACCAGCCACCAAGCTCACATCCAAATGGCTCTTAAACAGTGGAGTCATTCATGGCTTCCTGGAACCCTTGACATTTTATCTTGATATGGCTCAAGAATAATTGCTGACTTCTAGTTTGCTCTTAAAATGCGGGCTTATGGTTATTTATGCTTGATTTACTTATTTTCTGTTTTGCTACATAGTGTGACTCCAATGTAGCAAAATGTTTATTGGGTGGGTGGCTGGGTGGCTGGCTGGATGGCTGGATAGCTGGATGGCTGGATAGATAAGTGGATGAATATTGTTCTTTCAAAGTCAAGGCCTGTTCTGAAGATTGCAATTAAGTGACAGAAGCATGTTGTGGAGGCTGGTAGTCTTTTGTTAATCTCCTGTAACTATTACAAGAGAGAATTTCTCCTTTTTAGAAATCTCTGTGTGTGTTTATGTGTATGACGAATGTGTGTGTGTGTGTGTGTGTGTGTGTGTGTGTGTGTGTGCAGACACATGCGTGCCATAGCACATCCGTAGAGGTCAGCAGACAACCTTAGGTGTCACTCTCCCTTTCTTCTGGAGACAAGGTCCCTTGTCTGCTGCTGTGTAAACCAAGATACCTGGCTGGCAGGCTCCTGGGGAAATTCTCCTGTTTCTGTCTCTGGCCTCACGGTGGAGGGAGGCAGGGGTGGGGGTGGGGGGTGGGAGCAGGGGGGAGGCAGCACTAGAGCTACAGACACAGTTCCTTCTGTCCCCAGCCTTACAGGGGTTCTAGGGATCCCAACTCGGATCTTCATGCTTGTGTCCCAAGTGACTTAGGTACTGACTGACACTTCTCCCAGGCCCTGTAATTGGTAATTTCTGAACTGGACCTGTAAATGCTTGGATCTACTGTTTCCTGATGGAGGTAAATGAGGAAGGTCGTTAGGGTTTGGCGCTTAAGTCCCACCCTGTGACGGTACTGAGAAGTGGTGGAACCTTTGGTGTCGGGTGTGTGTGTGTGTGTGTGTGTGTGTGTGTGTGTGTATGTGTGTATGTGTGTGTGTGTGTGTGTGTGTGTGTGTGTGTGTGTGTAGGGGAGTGTGTGTGTGTCAGGGGAGGGGAGGGTGGGTGTGTCAGGGGAGGGGAGGGGGTGTGTGTGTGTGTGTCAGGGGAGCGGAGAGTGTGTGTCAGGGGAGGGGAGGGTGTGTGTGCTACAAATGGAAGGAAGTTAGCCCATTGGGTGTGACCTTCCTCACTCTTTGCTCCCAGCTGTCATGAGACAAACAGCCCTTTTGTGCCAGCTTTTGCCATATTTTGCCACCGTGCATGGGCTGAAACCCTTAAGCTTATGAGACAATAAATCTTTCCTTCTTCAAGTTGGTTATCAGTTGTTATTTTGGTACAGCCACAGGTTTGTAACATTATTTGCATAAGTATCTTGTTCTCAGACAGCAGGGATGAAGGGCTTCAGGATTTCTTTCCCTTCCCATGGTGCCGCCGCCGCCGCCGCCGCCGCCGCCTCCTCCTCCTCCTCCTTTTTCATGAGATAGTCTTACTGTGTAGCCCTGGATGTTCTGGAACTCGATGTAGACCACGATAATTCTGAACTCAGAGATCTGCCTGCCTCTGCCTCCCAAGTGCGGAGATTAAAGGGACGTGCCATTATAGCCAACCATTTCCTCCCTTTCGATCCTACTTCAGGGAGGGCCTACTTTCCGTTCATTGATAGTACAACCCCCTCCCCTAACACACACACCCTTTATTTTTTTTAAGACATGATCTCTTGTTGCTTAGGTTGGCCTCTAACTCAATATGTGGTTGAGGTTGGCCTTGAACTACTACACTCTCGCCTCAACTCTCCATGTGCTAGGTTTATGGGCAAGCACTACAAGCCCATCTAATGGGGCCTCCAGTCTTTCTCATATGCTGTCCTAGCATGGAGCCTCTTTTTTATGAGGCTGTTAATCCCATAACTAGAGTTTCTAGAACCAAAAGCCTGGGCTCTCACAGCCCCCTTTCCACATAGCTAGGCTCAGCAACCTGTGCCAACTGGAGACAGCTATTGTAAAGAGCAGAGACAGGGGATTTATTCAGTATGGCCACACTAGAAGAGAAGCAGTTCAAAGAGGTACAGGGATCCAGTCTGTCTCTGGGATACTGACATGAGCTTTTAAGCTAAAGTAGAGAACTGGGGCGAGGACAAGGGGCATGCACAGTTAAGGAGGCTGGTTAAGGTGAGCTCTGGTTAATCTTAGCTCCATTTTGGTTCTACATCTTATCCCCAGGCCTCCATCACTTCTGCTTCTCGGTGTGACCTCATCATCGTGGATAATTGCTGTTAGGAAAGGAATCCTTAGTGACCAGAGGAAAGATTAGGGGCAGTTATTTGTCTCTGTGCCTTCTGCCAAAGTAAAGGAGACAGACACAGAATGAAGGCAGAGATGTTAGGCTTACATCCTGTCTTTGGATACCTTGTGGGCCAAGTGAGGAGACTCTAATTTTAGGAAAAGCCGCTTCTAAATGCCTGTTTCGGTTCCCCTTACAGGCTCTCCTCGTATGTCCCAATCACTTTCCGAAGGCCTCCACTCTTGATGCCACGGCCTCGGGGGCTAGGATTTCAGCAGTGACTTTGGTGGGAACAGGGATGCTAGAGTGCGGCATGAATTACCTTTTGTTCGAGGGCACTCAAGCATGAGTACCGCCTTTCCTCAGGGTCAGCCCTCCTCGATGTTTGTGTGTAAGATTCCTCCTTGGTTCTGGAGAATAGCCTGGTGGTGTAGCTGGTGTCCTTAGCAGTTGAAAGTGTGAACAGTGCAGTCTGGGAAAAAGGAATATCTTATTTGCATTTACAAGGTCAGAGCCAGTCCTTGGCTGAGCCAAGATGCCGAACCGTTCTGCTGCTGCTGCTGCTGAACCTCAGCAACTCACTCCAGGTGATGACTTCCTAAGCAGATGATGGTGGAAATGGACCTTCCTCATCTAGAAAGATGAGAAACGCCCCACAAGCCAAAAATAGTCATGACAATCAAGTGGGTCCATTTGCCAAGTCCAAATTTAGACTTGGGGTCTTCATACCGAAATGAATAATGATTCAAAGTAGGGGCTGTTTTGTGAAGATCTGTCAGCTGCCATCTGAGTCAGTGTCAGGAGGCCATCTACCTGATAAAATACCATGGTCAAGGCACCTTATAGAAGAAAGAGTTTATTTGGGGCTTATAGTTTCAGAGGGTTGGAGTCCATAATGGTGGGAATAGCAGGTAGCAGACATGGCAGCTGAAGCTGGAAGCAGAGAGATCACATCTCAGACCACAAGCAGGAAACAGAAAGAGCCAACTCAATTTGGAACCAAGTCTTTAAGCTTTTAAAACCAGCCCCCCTAGTGACACACCCTCACATGAGGCCACACCCCCTAAGCCTCCTCAAACCGGGGACCAAGCGTTCATATGCTGGAGATATGTGGGACATATCATTCAAACCATTACACTGTTTTATATTGCCATCTTGTTTTGGTAATTGTGGTGTTTTGAGGTTGGGTCTCATGTAGCCCAGGCTAGCCTGGAACTGGATATGTAGCCAAGGATGAACTTGAGCTTCTGATCCTCCTGTCTCCACCGCCATAGTTCTGAGATTACCACTATGCACCGTTTTATGTGGTGCTGGGGATCACGCTGGGCCTCCTGCACAGGAGGCAAACTCTCTCCCAATGAGCCCACCCCAGCCTTGCACTATCATCAGGTATTGCCGAGACCGGATGGTTTTGTCTTCCCGACTTTGTGCCTGAAGAAACTGAGGTCCAGAGAGATGCATAATTCATGCGACTTGTAAGAGGACGAGCCAGGGTCTAAACCTGGGGTTCTGGCTCCAGAGCCGACATTCATCAAGGTAACAAGGCCATCGGTGCAAGAAATATGTCCCATTATGCAATGTAAGGAAGTGAGCCATGTGAGCAGAGAGATATGTTTAACTTAATTTGAACATTGTGCACTGCATATGAACAGATAGATACCAAAGCACCACGAGATCACCTATAAATATGTATAATTTCTATATACCAAATTTAAAATTTTTTAATGGTTTTAATTTTTCAAAGAAAAAACAGTTCCCATGACAACTCTTCAAACTGCTGTCAGACCCAGTTTGTGAGCCATACAAGAAAAATCTTATTATAACTTTATAGCCGTGTTCCTTTTCTTGTTCTGTCTTAACAAAGGAGCATTGATCACTTCATTCCCCAGACTTGGCTGGAAGTTATCTTTGTTTCTAAAAATCAAAGTCCAGCTTTGAGAACAAGGCTTTAAAGACAAAGTCCAACGGCCCTGTCCCAAGGGTGACCCCAGGGTTCTCTTACAATTGAAGGGCAGTGGCTTCGTGGTATGACTCTCCCCCTCTGGCTTGGAGCTTTGTCTGCAGGGGCATGGCTTTCTGCCAGATGGCTGAGGTAGCAGTCTTGACCGACTGCCAGATGGGGGATATCATCACTGCATCACAAGTTGTGTTTCAGTTGTTAAACACAAACAGCATCAGTTAACTTTCGACCACAAAAATAGCTTCCAATAGTGACTTAAAATTATGGCTGTTTATTTAGCTCATCATTTATTCTCTGAGTCAGCAGCAGTCGGGGCTAGACTTGACTGGGAGGTTCTTCCAATCTTGCCTGTGTTGATTTGTTCATTTGTGTGTCTCTATTCAGCTAACACACATACACACACACACACACACACACACACACACACACAAATAAATGTTTGAAAAGAAAATGCTCAGGAGCTGGAGAGATGGCTCAGTGATTAAGAGCTTTGGCTGCATTATTCCTAGTAGCCAGAACCTGGAAACAACCTAGATGCCCCTCAACCGAAGAATGGATAAAGAAAATATGGTACATATAAACAATGGAGTATTACTCAGCTGTAAAAAACAATGACATCATGAAATTTGCAGGCAAATAAATGGAACTAGAAAATATCATCCTGAGTGAGGTAACCCAGACTCAGAAAGACAAGCATGGTATATACTCAATCATAAGTGGATACTAGATATAAAGCAAAGGTAATCAGACTACAACCTGCAGCTCCAGAGAAGCTAGGAAAACAATGAAGACCTTAAGAGGGACGCATGGATGGCGCTGGGAAGGGGAAATATGGGATCTCCATGAGTAAACTGGGGATGGGGTGGGGAGCAATAGAGGGTAGGGCATGGGGGATAAGAACATGAGGGAATGGGATGGTGGAGCTGGGGGAGGGATGGAGTGGGAGAGCAATGAAAGAGATATCTTGATAGAGGGAGACATTGTGGGGTTAGGGAGAAACCTGGTGCTAGGGAAATTTTCAGGAATCCACAAGGATGGCCTCAGCTTAGACTACTAGCAATAGAGGAGAGGGTGCCTGAACTGGCCTTCTTCTGTAGTCAGATTGGTGACTACCCTAACTGTCATCACAGAGCCTTCATCCAGTAATTGATGGAAGCAGATGCAGAGATCCACAGCCAAGCACTAGGCCGAGCTCTGAGAGTCCAGTAGAAGAGAGGAAAGAGGGGTTACATGAGCAAGGGGGATCAAGAACATGATGGAGAAGCCTACAGAGACAACTGAACCAAGCTCAAAGGACCTCACCAACTTTAGACAGACAGCTGTGAAATGTGCATGGGACCAGACTAGGCCCTCTTCATACAGGAGACAATTGTGTAGCTTGGTCTGTTTGAGGGGACCCTGGCAACAGGATCAGGATCTATCCCTGGTGCATGGGCTGGCTTTCTGGAGCTAATTACCTATGGTGGGATGCCTTGCTCGGCCTTGATGCAGAGGGGAGGGGCTTGGTCCTGTCTCAACTGAATGTACCAGGCTTTGCTGACTCCCCATGGGAGCACCCACCCTTTTGGAGGAGGGGATGGAGGGTTGGGTTGGGGGGAGAAGGCTTGGGAGGAGGGATGGGAGGGGGATCTGTGGTTGGTATATAAAATGAATTAAAAAAATTCTTAAATAAAAATAATTTTAAAAAAAAAAGAGCTTTGGCTACTCTTCCAGAGGACATGGCTTCTGTTCCCAGCACCCACAACATGGCTTACAACTATCAGGTCCTATTTGTCAGAAACCTGGGACAAATGGCCAGCTGTGGTCCCTATTAGCATACCAAAATGCATGTAGACCTCCAGGCTCGCTCAGTACCTGGGGCACCTCTTCTCACCAAGCCTTCTACCATAAACCTCTCCAGCCCAGGGGCTTGCTTCCCTTCCCCCAACCTCTCAGTCCTGAACGCCCCCCCCCCCCAACATTTCGGTCATGCACTTTCTTGGCTCCTCTCTCGGTCTGCCTGCCCTCTCTTCTCTCTCTCTCTCCCTCATATCTACAATAAAATCCTTCCCAACCATGCCTCGGAGCGCTCAAGTCCTCATTTCATTCAACAACCATCTGTAACTCTAGATCCAGGGGATGCAACACCCTCACAGGTACCAGGGACACATGGGAAGCACATACATACATACATACATACATACATACATACATACATACATACATACATACAGAAAGGCATCCATCTACATAAAATAATAAAGAGTAATTTAAAAAACAAAAATACTTAACATACATGAACTGTTTGGAAAACAGAAAATCTGTAAGAGGAGAGTGTTCTTCCCTCGTGGCTCTTCTTGTTGTCTGTAGGTTTGTCTGAATGAGTGGTGGATGACATCCTGCTTAAGATATCATTAAGAAAAAATCCACTGAAGGCAGGCATGTGCCATTGCACACTACTTTCTAGATAGTACAGACAGACGAGGAAGGACCGGTGTCACATGAAAGCCCCAGGCAGAGCATCTCTAATGTGAAAATCCAGAACGTGTGACTTTTCTTCTTAGAGTCCTGAGCACAGGTTGGCCTTAGGCGTCTGTTCCTCCTGCCTCCTCCTTCCGAGTGTTGAGATTCCGGGCATGAGCCACCACTCCTACAACATTGGGCATCGAGCCCAAGGCCTCCTGCAGGTCAAGCAAGCACTTGACAACAAAGCCCCACCCCCAGCTCTAATTTCTGAAGCTTTGAACACCGACACGATGCCACAGGGGAAAGTTCTGTACTGTGCAGGGTAGTTTTGTGTCAACTTGACACAAGCTAAAGTCATCTGAGAGGAGGGAACCTCAACTGAGGTAATGCCTCCATGAGATCAGGCAAGCCTGTAGAACAGTTTCTTTAGTGATCAATGGGGGAGGGCCCAATCCATGGTAGGTGGCGCCATCCCTGGGCTGGTGGTCTTGGGTTCTATAAGAAAGCAGGCCCAGCAAGTCACAAGGAGCAAGCCAGTAAGCAGCACCCTTCCATGGCCTCTCCATCAGGTCCTGCCTCCAGGTTCCTGCCCTGCCTGAGTTCCTGTCCTGACTTCCTTCAGTGACGAACTACAATATGGAAGCATAAACCGAATCAACCCTTTCCTTCCCAAGTTGCTTTTGGTCATGCTGTTTCACCACAGCAATAGAAACCCTGACTAAGACATATATCATGAAACTGACATGTAAAATTATTTTAAAATACCAAATATAACTACTTTCAGGTTTTATGTATAAGGTGTGTAAGGAACATAAATTAATTTCATGTTTAGGCTTGGCTGCATCCCAAGATACTCACAGATCCCCAAATTCTGAAACTCAAAACAGTTCTGGTCCCAAGCATTTTGGAAAAGGGGATTCTCAATCTACAGTCCCTTTTTTTTTTTTTTAAAAAAAAAAAAATGATATATCTGAGTAAAACTTAAAGTAGTGGTTCTCAACCTGTGGGTCACACCCCCTTTGGGGGTCAGATGGCCCTTTCACAGGGGTCCCTTATCAGATATCCTGCATATCAGATATTTACATTACAATTAGCAACAGTAGCAAAATTAGGAATAATGATGAGTTCAGCGACTGGAAAGGCACTGTGAAGACACCTTTCAGGGATTTGGGACCGACGGCTAGAATTACAGCTTGTGATCAAACATAACAAACAAAACAAAAACCTGAAAGCATCTCAACCTTCTTTAAAAATATTTTTTATTTGTTCTTTGAATGTTTCATATTTTTTACAATATATTTTGTTCATAACCCCCAACACTACCTCCTTCCAACACCCCTTCGGGCCTCACCCCACCTCACTCTATCTTATATCCTTTTTTGTGTGTTGGTGTTATTAACAACCTCCTGAGTTACTTAGTGCTGCCCACATGCTCATGGGTGTGTGGCCGTTGACTGGAGCATGAGAAATCTACCCGTGGCCGGATCCCCAAAGGAGAGACCTCTTTCAGCTGCCGTTGACTCCATGTCACCCCTCCCTCCTCCAGGAGCAGGGCCACAGGGCCCTTCCCCGTCCATGCTGGGACTTACACTGGCTTGATCTTGTGCAGGTCACCACTGCTGTTAGTATGATAGGCATGTCGTGTCCAGAAACCAGCATTCCGCAGCTTTCCTCCCCATCTGTGGCTCTTACATCCTTTCTGCCCCCTTTTCCTCAGTGTTCCCTGTTTCTTGGGTGTGGGAGTTTGGTCTAGATGATTCAGCCACAGCTGAGAGCTTAGTTACGTAGACTCAGCGCACTAACAACCGTTGCCCACTACAGAAAGAAGTTTCTCTGGCCACAGTTGAGAGCAGCACCGATCTAGGATGCAAAAGAAGTATTTAGAAGGTAGTTTGTCAGCAGGACCGTTTATCCAAACAACAGATTCACCCCTGGGACCGCTGCTCTCCTCCGACTCAGTCGTCTCTTGAACACTTGTCCGAACAGTGGAAGCCATCGGAGAAAAAGAGAGCGATAGTGGGATCTGTTGGATTTTATTTCGCTAGAGTCTGCAGCCCAGGCTGTTCTTAGACACGCTCTTCTTGTCTCTGTGCTTTGGAGTACTGGGGTTACAAATGTGCTCGCTGTCCAGCTGTGACCTTTCCTGCTGCTATGAGAGAGGTAGACCTGAAAGCGTTGTGACCTTCATCACCCTAAGCCTTAGTTTCTTCCTCTTTAAAGTACAGTGATCCCAATTGCTTTATACAAGTGTGTGTGTGTGTGTGTGTGTGAGAGCCGGGCGGTGGTGGCGCACACCTTTAATCCCAGCACTCAAGAGGCAGAGCCAGGCAGATCTCTGTGAGTTCGAGGCCAGCCTGGTCTACAGAGTGAGATCCAGGACAGGCACCAAAACTACACAGAAAAATCCTGTCTCGAAGGAAAAAAAAAAAAAAAAAGGAAAGAAAGAAAGAAAAAGAATGTGTGTGAGAGAGAATTCAGTAAGAAAATGTGTTTAAATTTAGTGTCAGCTCAGTATTTGGCTTATACAGAGAAATTAACAATAAAATAACAAAGCTAACTTGAAAAAAAAATTACTTGGTCCTAGTCTTAGTTAGGGTTTCTATTTTGTATTAAAACACCATGACCAAAAGCAATTTGGAGAGGAAGGACAAACTTAACAACTTGTACATTATCCAGGGAAGTCAGGGCAGGAACTTAGGGCAAGAACCAGGAGGCAGGAACTGATGTAGAGGTCTTGTGGGGGGGGCTGTTTACTAGTGTGTTCCTCATGGCTTGCTCAGCCTGCTTTCTTTCTTTCTTTCTTTCTTTCTTTCTTTCTTTCTTTCTTTCTTTCTTTCTTTCTTTCTTTCTTTCTTTCTTTCTTTTCTTTCTTTCTTTTTCTTTCTTTCTTTCTCTCTCTCTCTCTCTCTCTCTCTCTCTCTCTCTCTCTCTCTCTCTCTCTTTCTTTTTCTTTCTTGTTTGCTGTTTTTCAAGACAGGGTTTCTCTGTGTAGCTTTGGAGCCTTTCCTGGAACTCACTCTGTAGCCCAGGCTGGCCTCGAACTCACAGAGATCTGCCTGCCTCTGCCTCCCAAGTGCTAGGACTAATCAACCTGCTTTCTTATAGAACCCAGAAACCACTGCCCAGGGATGGTGCCACCACGATAGTCTGTGCCTTCCCACATATTTATCTACAGGCCAATCTTATGGAGGTTTTTTGTTTGTTTGTTTGTTTGTTTTGTTTGTTTTTTCCCATTATCAGATAACTCTAGTTTGGGTCAAGTCCCTATAAAACTAGGCAGCACAGTTCTGGATTGGAAGACTAGAAATGAGTCCAGTATCTGAGGAAGAGGCCATCTGAGGCTGTGCCTGTGCCTTGGTAGAAGACAGGGTTCTGGGGTCAGACAAGCGGCCTGTGTCTCCTCTCCTACTCTTGCTAGCCCTGGGGCCCTGGGGAGATTGCATCAACTCCATGAGCCTTGGTTTTCTGATCTGTTAGATGAGGAGGGTGATGTTTGAGTACCTGTCTCCCCAGGGCCATTGGGAGGATTAAAGAAAGGTATGTGACAAGCGGTATGAACTGTCTGCTCATGTCATTAGGGGCCTTGCTTGAAAGGAGGCAAATACCAGCACATGACAGCCAAAATGCGGGAGGGGAGCTGGGTTCAGGTTGAGAAAAGAGTAAACTCAGTTTGGGGCAGGCATGTGGAGATGGATCTACACATGTGTATCATGGGAATTTCTGTCAAGGCTGCTTTTTACCCATGTCTTGGTGTCTTCAGAGAGCAGGCCTGGAAGGACATGCTGCAGACTCTGGAATGCACTGGAGATGAGACCATGCAGCCGGGGTTGCAGAGTTTCGATCCTGGCGAAGGACTTCCTGTGGAAATCAGTCTTGCCTCCCTCTTCCACAGTCTGTGTTCACCTTGGCCCTCCTGACCTCACGTTGTTAGTGTTGCCTTCCCTGATCAGAGTCTGTACGAGTTGGAAAAGGAAATGGTTTTACGGCGGGAAATCAACTGGTGGCTGATGGTTAGAAGAGCCCTTCAGTGTTCTGAAGAGGGACCGAAAGGCTGCCATCTCATGTCCGTCCTACTCTGGACTGGCTTGTACTCCTCGGGAAGAGATCAAGCAGGGGACATGTAAATACCTGAAAAGATGAGACATGACAGTTGGCCTGATGTTCTGAAGTGGTCCCTTGACATCTAGCTGTGCCTTTGGATTATCTTAATTGGAGCAGGAGAGATCAGAACTTAATTAGAATGTAATTGAGGAGCTACATTAAACAGAGCTGGCTTAATGGCTGCTTTGTGAACTTCGCTTGGGAATTCTTCCCATCAGCATATCCCTGAAAATGTTTTGGGCACTCACCATTATGTTGATACTTTACTCTAATCGATTTTTAATAAAAGTCTCATGTTTCTATCCTTAGCGATAAAAACCAGTGCAGATTTACATGAGTTTGTTTCAACTGGATGTGATATTTATGCAAACCTAAGATTCTGTATTTCCTGGAGTTACTGGCTTTGAGGGCTTTTTTGGAAAGTGACAGAAAACCCCATTCAAAATGACTTACACAGAAAGTAATGTTTTTTTTTTTAAGATGTGAGAAGCCCATGGGGAGATCTTCCAGCACAGCTTGATTGGAGAGTCTCAATGATGTCCTTAGAGAAAAATGTTCTTTTATCAGTGTTTATTCATTGATAAAATGATGTTTCATTATGGCATGTTCATGTAATACTTAGACCATATTCCACCTCCTTAATCTTCTCCCACCCACCCCCCAACCTCCTGCTGGTCCCCTTCCTCTTCTCAAATAGTTTTACTTCTGCTTTAAAAGTCATGCGTGTGTGTTTAACCTGAATTCCACATAGACTGGAAAACATGGGATATTTGTCTTTCTTGGCCATATCCCCCGTATCCCTGCTACCCTCTCCACGAGTATTCCTCCCTGCAGCAGTCCTGTCTGTTCCCCTCTACCATGTCTTCTCTACTTCCATGTCACCTGGATATGTATTAGGTATCTATATAAAACCCAGGACCCACAAATGAGAAAACGATATTTGTCTTAAAGGTTGACTAAACTTGCCTAGTATGATTATCTCCTATTGTATGATCATTTTCCTGCAAATGACATGCTTCATTTTTCCTTACAGCTGAAGACAATTCCACATTATATGTCTATACCACATTTCCTTTATTCATTGTATGTTGGTGAACATTTTTTAAAGACAGGACATTGCTATAGAGCCCAGGCTGACCTCAAACAGGCAGTTCTCATGCCTTAGCCTCCTGAGTGCTGGAATTAGAGTTGTTCATCACCAAAGCCAGCTGGGATCTCTTGGCTGTGGGGGTAGATTATGTATGCCCGTTTAATCCAGATCTCGTTGTTTTCAAATGTTAGTTGTTTCTCTTCTCAGCCTCCAGCCCTTTAGTCTATCCCCTGTGTGTGTGCTCAGCATAAAAACTGGTATAGACTACTCTATGATTTGATCTCATGTTAATGTATGCCTTTCTCTCTTTGAGAGTTGTGGGTTTTTGTTTTGTTTTGTTTTTTAAACAATATTCCCTTTTCCATCTTTTTAGGACCATTTTCCCCCAAATCCACATGTCCACCATGTATCTGTTACAGCTCCATGTTGTATTTGCTTCACAACATATCTACCCACCAACCTGTCAGTTCTTCCTCTGTCTGTCCAGCGTGCTGCTTTGGACTCATCTCAAAGTAAATTACAGATCTGTGATGACATGTGTCCCTTGTTCCTTGCTCTTTTCCTTTCAACTTTACATTTTTGTTGGTTTGTTGTTGAAACAGAGTCTCAGGTATCTGTTCCAGGCTGGCCTCCAACTCCATGTGTAGCCGAGGGTGATCTTGAACTCATGGTCTCCTGCTTCCTCCTCCCAACTTCTGGCTTCTGGCATCCACTACCACATCCACCGGTCGGCTATAGGTTGTGTTGGGTTGTGTTCTGCTTTTAGGATTTGGGGCCTAGAAAGGCAGCTCACTGTACAGTCTCAAAAACAAACACACAGCAACAAAAACAATGTGTTGGACTTCGCGGTTGCCTGTTTGCTCTGCCTGCACAAATATGCACACTTGTGCCTTTTAGCAATCAATGGTTCATTGTATCTGCCCACGTCCTAGGAGCCTGGCAGCCCAAGCTCTTCAGTCCTGTGCTTTCCTTTTTCTGTTACTTCCTCCCTTATCTCTTCACTCACCACAGCTTTCAGTTGCCTCTCTTCTCCCTTTCAGCTCCCCAGTAGATAATTTTTAAACTAAACAACAGCTGAACAATACCCCACTGTTCTGCATGTCTGGGTATGCAGGGCACGTCCACGCCTGCCCAGAACTGGAGGAAAATATAATCTCTTGCATTTTATTTCTTTGCATCAAAAGCAAATAAATCTGTGCATGAGCATCATATGGCTATGTCTAAGTCTATTTAATAGAGTGAGCAAGGCTGCATTCTCTGCATAGAGTCTTTACCACTAACGGGTATGATAAATGCCAAGTGGACAAGCACTGTGTGTGGGAAGACGGAGACTAGCATCTTACAGTTGCTCCATTGTTTAAGCCATTAGGCTGCAATTCATGCTTGGTTACATATTTGCATTGTTGTAACAAATATTTTCTTCTTTTAAGGTAGCTTTTGAAGGGAGTCCTCCCTTTCTTACACAGCCTTTAAAAAGCAAAAACAACAAAACAAAACAAAAAAAACACTATGAGAGAGGGAGAGGGAGAGAGAGAGGGAGGTTGTAAACTTGGGAAGGAGGGAGGTGTGGATCTGGGAGGGATGGACACTGAGTGACAGTGATCAAAATATGCTTATAAAATTCTCAAAGAGCTAAAAAAAATGAGAAAAAAATATTGTATGTCAAACAAACAAGCCCTTTCTAAGATAGCACTTTTCATTTTATCCCCTTGGTAGGCTGTGTTCCAATTTCTTTATAAAAGCTGTTGGCTTCGAAATAAAGACAGCAAATAATCTCCAACGATTCGGGCAATGCCGTCTTTTCTTCACTAACAGCCACGATAAAGCTCCCTTTACAAACCCCGAGCAGCACTCTGCTTCTCAGTGACCATCCGTTTCACAGCAATGCCATCAGCTTTCTGGTGGATTATGAAACCAAACTGGATGCTTACAAGGGAAGAAGAAAAAAGAAATCAGATGGCAATGTTTCCTGAGAAAACACTGTGGTGAGCTGGGGCGCAGTTCCATTGGTAGGAGTGCTTGCCGAGTACGCTTGAGGCCCTGGGTTTGGCCCCAGCTCCACACAGGCCAGGCACGGCGGCTTCTGCCTGTAATCTCAGCACTAGGGACGTGGAGAAAAGGTTATTTAACCCCTGCTACATAGCTAGTTTGAGGTCAGCCTAGGGATACTCTGTCTCAGAAGGAGAAGAGAGAGAGTGAGCAATTGTGGGACATGAATGAAATGTATCCAGAATTATACTAATAAATCTTCTTTGGAAATGCCCACATCCTTGTACCCGAGCCTCTCTTGCTTGGACCCCCTGGAACTGTTCCTGCATTTCTTCATTCACTTGCTCCACACAAGGCACTTGATGAAGCCTCAGGTAGAAAGAGGGGTGTGCAGCCTGCTCCCCGGAGTTTGGAATCTGGAGGGAGACATACTCTGTGGCTTGTTACTTTCTGAGATGCTGAGATGGGGTTCATCAAACTGCAGGACAGCCTTTCCTAAGTGGAAAAGGCTTCCTGGGGCACCTTAGGATTGGCATGGGATTGGAGAACTGAAAATTAGTAGTTGCAACTTTCTCTTTTGTAAACAATAATCAACCTAGCACAGACAACTTGGAGACAAAAAAAAAAAAAAAAAAAAAAAAAAAAAGGTAAACTTCCAACAAGGTGTGTAACTCAGTGTGCCTAGCATAAGACTGTGAGCTCTGAGTTCCATCCTGGGCACACCACCAATGGAAGAGAGAGAGAAGGGGAGGGGGCTGCCTCCTGGACTGGCAGGTCTCGGAAACTTGAGTCTCTGTAGCAGGTCCAGGGTCCAGTACAGTGTGACCAGGAGATTGTCACTGCAGTCTACCCGATGATGTCTTGCTAATGGATCCCTGTTGTCTTCTCTGGATAGGGCTGTTTTGGATTAACTGACTCCATCTACACCAGTCCTATTTCCAAATAAGGTCATAATCTGAGGAGGAGGGTAGGATACTAGCAGAAGAACCTTGGGAAAGGTGCAATCCAACCCCTTCCCTCCTCTCCCTCTACATTTCCCGCTGAGCCTTCTGCTACCCTGGGTGGTTGGCAAGGGATGCTGGTTGACTTGAGCTAGCTCCCTGCATCATAGATCAGGGGAGGGGAGAGAAGGGGAAAGAAGGAAAGGGTGTGGTGATATTTTGATTGTGCTCTTAACAAAGTTCGAGTGAAGATCAGAGGGCAGAGCCAGCCACAGAGGTCAGGCAGCGGTGGCACACACCATTAATCATAGCACTCAGGAGGTAGAGGCAGAGATCTGCCTGGATTTCTGTGAGTTCAAGGCCACACTGGGCTACATGAAATTAATCCAGTCTAAAAGAGAAACAGAGCCAAGTAGTGGTGGTACACACCTTTAATTCCAGCACTTGGGATCATACACCTTTAATCCCAGCACTAGGAAGGTTGAGACAGAAAGTGATATGGCTGGGCAGAGAAAGGAATATAAGGCAGGAGGAGACAGGAACTCATGCTCTTTCAGACTGAGGAGTAGGTGAGGTAAAAGGTGGTGGCTGTGGCTTGCTCTGCTTCTCTGATCTTTCAGCATTTACCCGATATCTGGCTCTGGATTTTCATTTTAAGACCAATTAGGATTCATGCAACAGAGGGGAGAGGAGATCTAGAGAGACAGAGAAACTTTCCAGAATACTTTACATTCTTAGGAGGGCTGCCAACATGGCCTCCAGCACCTCTAGACTGACTTGGGTCTTAGTCTCTGTCAAAAGGGGTTCTCTGATATTTCCTGGGGTGGCATGAGCAAATGATCGTTTACTCCAGCTGGGCACCAGTGACCAACCAAATAAGTCGTTCCGCCTGGGTCTGGCTTGATGAATCAGTGAGTTCACTGAGGCTGCTCACAGGCCAGTGTGTGGGTCACAACTCACACATCTCGTTCCTGGAGCCTCCTGCACCACTTGTGGGCGCCTCTGCTACAGGAGTCCCGTTTTCCCCAGGACCTGTTACTGCTTGTCTGACAGGGGAGGGACCCTGTGAACACGCGGGCTCCCCGGCGCATCCTGAGTCCTATGCATGAACTGTGGGAGTCGGTTCTCCCCTTCCACCATGTGAGTTCCGAGTATCAAACTCAGATAATGAGGCTTTGCCGCAAGCACCCTTGCCCACTGAACCATCTCACTAGCCCTGGTCCCCGAGTCCCAAGGAGCATAGCTGAGGACAGAGCGTCTCAATTCAGAGGAAACTGCTACACAACACACCAGAAAAGGACCCTCCATGTCCCAGTTCCGTAAGAGTTCTCCGACAGGAGCGGACGGTTCCGTTGCAGCCACAAGAAGGGAGAAATGGGAGAGAGGATGCGCTGTACCTTGCTCAGCACAGCGTGACCCAATACCCTAGAATGTTTTCCCCATGTGAGTTCCCAGCTAGGGCTATATTTGGCTGCATGTAATGGTAAGAAGAGTGGCAATAAACCCAGTGAAGTTTATGTTGCCTCGCACATCAAGAGAGGGATAGTGTAGGCCCAAGCTGGCACAGTGGCTTAAGGCAGTCAGCAATGGCCCAGCTGCTCCTAACTCCTGCTCCATCATCTGTAGCGTGTAGATTTTTTTTTATTTATTATGTATACAGTGTATGTATATGTGTCCCTGCAGGTCAGAAGAGGGCACCAAATCTCATTACAAGTGGTTGTGAGCTACCATGTGGTTGCTGGGAATTGAACTCAGGACCTCTGAAAGAGCAGTCAGTGCTCTTAACCACTGAGTCATCTCTCCAGCCCACGTGTAGATTTTTGTTTGGTTCATTTGTCTGAGGCAAGGTTTCAGGCTGGCCTCAGACTCACTGTGGAGCTGAGGGCGGCATCTGACTCCTGATCTTCCTGCCCTACTTCCTGAGGCTGTATCCCTGTGCCAGGCTGAGCATATGGGTTTTGGTCTCAGGGCTTGACGGGACTGTTACCATGTTTAGGCTTATTCCAGACCGGAAGTAGAAGGGAACTTCAGAGGACAGCAGGCAGAAGAAACCAGGAAAGCGGAGTCTTCATAGACACCTCTTGGCCATGTCTACTTCTGTCTCACAAGGCAGAACTGTGACCCATAGTTGTCCCGTTCTTCTCAGAAGCCCAGGGAACAGTATTTGGCCTAATTGATAGCTGTGTGGAAGCAATAAGGTTTCTGCTAAGAGATGGGGTGCAGTATGGGTACTAAGGACAGCTAGCAGGAACAGTGGACCCAAGTGCTTGACTTCTACCTTCCAGTGCTTTAAATTTTTACTTTTATGTTTTTCCCTCCACCTTCAAAGTAGCATCCAGACGCCAAGTCCAGCTGTGGGCTTGAGTAGACTGAGGGACTCAACAAACACAATGTGAATGTGCCCAGCGTTTCAGTCAGTAGCCAGTGTGCCATATCCATGTGCCTCAGCCAACGGCCCAATAGCCAGCCACACAAAATGAGGACACACCACCTCGTGCTGTTGGCACTGCCCTAGTCCATGATGTTCACACAACGACAGAAATCATCCAAGGTTACCACATCTCTCAAAATATACCCTACTTGTCCTTCCTATAAGTCACACATGACTCAAAGCAAGTTGTGATTTAGATAATCACAGTACGTTCCCACCAGTTCCTAGCTGTTGTGAACCGTAAAATCAGCCTCTTCGGGATGGAGAGGTGGTTCAGTGGTTACGAGCACTTGTTGCTCTTCAGGCCCCCGTGCCAGCCTGGCGCACAACCATCCATAACCCGAGTTCCAGCGATCTGACGTCTTCTTCTGACCTCCGATGGTACAGGAATGTGGTGAACATACATACATACAGCAAAATACTCATACATATCAAACAATTTTTTTTTTTCAAAATCAGCCTCCTGAGGTACTGAGCAAGGAAATGTAATAAGCACCTACCTGGTTCACTCACTGCCTTTCGTTAGACAGTTAGTGCCCTGCTGTCAGAAAATGCTTCATCCAAAGTTGACTAGAGAAACCCCTCAGGCTGCTTTATATCGTCCACATACTGCTTGTTGACACACTTATAAACCCCATAATAGACCCATGCATGTTAAAACGGGTCTAACCAAATAACCCCACTCTTTATGCTGCACAGACCCGTGGGTAGAGGAAGAATATAACTGAATTATATCTTCTCTCTTTAGAGGAAGAGAACCAAGTTCATTGCCTGCGACTTCCTGACTGAGTGGCTGTACAAGTAAGTTGTTCCTGTCGTGACTATTCAGTGGCCCCCGGGATTTGATTGTGTTCATCTGCAATAGAAGAATAACAACTGACTTAACTCTTGTCCTTTTCCCTGCCAATGAACACGGTCATGTGACCAGCCAGAATCCAAAGAGGGCAGGGGAGCCGTTCACGGAATTCTTCTCCATTCCGTTTGTAGAGGAATGGCTCAAGCACCAGTAAGTGTAAATAGTTGACTCCTAATGTTTTTTTTTTCTCTTATGGGTATGTGTGTTTGGTGTGCATGCACGTGTGTGTGCATGCTTGCATGTGTGCGGGCCCACATGTAAAGGCTGAGGCCGACGCTGGGAGTCCTCTCTGATCACTGTTCCCCTTGTTCGTTGAAGCTTGCCGATGTGGTCGGCCTGGGCAGCCAGCTTGCTCTGGGATCCTGTGTCTGCCTTCTGAGCATTGGAAGTCCAGGCAGCCACCACTCTCTCCTGGTGTTTGTATGGATTCTGGGGAGCCCAACTCCGGCCCTCATGCTTACACAGCTCTAGCCACTGAACCATCTGGCCCACCCAGCCCTAATTTCAAGGTTATAGTTATGATGGCTTCCTTTGGTGTAAAGGAATTCACTCATGTACTGCATCTAGGACTCCAGGTCAGTTACGCTTGGGGCTCTTGTCTCCTGTTGTTTGTCCCACAGACTAAGTTCGCTCCGTCTGCACACTGGTTCTATCCCAGACACACTTGAGAATAGCACCGAAAAGAAGTTCTTAGCCGGAACAATTTTTCTTTCCCATTTCTTTCTCTGTCTCTGCTTCTGTCTGTCTCTCTGCTAGTGAGGCGTGAGCTCAAGGCCCTTGTCCATGCCAGATAACAAGCGATTTCCCAGCAGAGCTGCAGTCCCTCCCACGGGCCTCAAACTCAAGTTCAATCTCTGTGACTCTGAGGCCAGCCTAATCTACACAGTGAATCCCAGGCCATCCAGAGCTACATAGTGAGACCCATCTCAAAGAGCTGGAGGTGAGTGCTGAGAGACGGCTCAGTGGTTAAGATCACTTGTTCTTGCAGAAGACCCAGCTTCTGTTCCCAGCACCCACATGGCAGTGCACAAACATCTCTGTAACTCCAGTTCCAGGGGATCCAGTTCTGACATCTGCAGGCATGGGGCTCACAGACTTACATGCAGCAAAACATACACATACAATAAACTTAAAAAACAAAATGCAAGACCTTATCCTCTCCATGAGATTCTCCATGAGAATCCTTGTAAATCCCTAGTCACTCACTGCCTGGGATTCTTCGAGGGGCCCCCAGGTTCCCTCGAAGCTCATAGAAACACACCGAGAAGCAGCAGCCATCAGTGCAGCTGGAGACAGAGTGTTCTGGCTTCTGCTGGCATTTGTATTCTGTGCTTCCATTATCTTTCCAGGAGATGCCCAGGAGCATGCTAAAAATGAAATCTAATTCACACGATGTAATGAAATCTGGGGAACACCCCCCTCATCACACCGAGAGATTGGTGCTGAGGAAACCAGAAATGAACAAATTAGGGCTGAAGCCCTAGAACAGAGAGGCGTGTTTACAAGCAGCTGCAGTTGGTGTAGTATTTTAAGTCGGGGGTTAACAAAACACTAAAGGGAAGTTGTGAGGCAGGAGACCCTTCCTGGGCTTGGAGCCAGCCCAGCAGGGTTGATTGAGTCCAGCCTTCGATTTGAGCATTTAGGGGACGTGTTCTTCCAGGGTACCCTGGAGCTGGAAGAGCCAGCCAAGCAAGCAGGAACCAGAGTCCTTCAGGGAAACAACCTCTAGCCCACACTTTTGGACTTTGGCTGTGTGGAGAGCTGTGCTGTGCGTTGTAATGTTGGCAGTATTGGCGCCCTTTCCCTACTAGATGCCAGTGGCACCCTCACCCCTATGGTTTTGATATTCCAGAATATCTGCAGACAGATGATTGTCTCAAAGCTGAGGGTTAAGCAGATTACCCCAATTGAGAATCTCTGATCTAATCCTGTGGTTCTACCCTGGCACATTAAAAACTGTCTGCAAGCCAGGCCTAGAGAAATGGCTCAGCCATTAAAGGCTAAGCTCACAACCAAAATACAACATCTAATGCAAGCCAGACGTGGTGGTATGCACCTTTAATCCCAGCACTTAGGAGGCAAAGGCAGGCAGATCTCTGTGGGTTTGAGGCCAGCCTGGTCTACAGAGTGAGTTCCAGGTCAGCTAGGACTATACCTTGTCCCAAAAAGTAAACAACAAGAATAAAAATTGTAAAACCATCTGTAGAGCTTTGTTCCCTTCAAGACCTATTAAATCCAAACTTTCAGGCTGGCCTGAGCATTATTTTATTTTCATTTTTATTTTTGAAAGCATCCTCTGTGTACAGTTTGTTTGTTGTGGTTTCTATTTTTGATGCAGAATCTTACCATGTAGCCTAGGCTGGCCTCAAACTTTCAGTCCCCCTGTCTCAGCTTCCTGAATACTGGAATGAGAGGCAGGACCAATCTAGCTTCCTGAGTAATCAGAGTACAGTCAGGCTTGAATTCTGAATTCTCTGTTTGGTAGAAGTCACCCTACATCAGAGGCCACCTTGCATCTGGGTGATAATAACTGGTCAAGTTGAGCAGTTACTCTCCTGAATGCTTCCTCTCTTTCTTTCTTCTTTCTTTCTTTCTTTCTTTCTTTCTTTCTTTCTTTCTTTCTTTCTTTCTTTCTTTCTTTCTTTCTTTCTTTCTTTCTTTCTTTCCTTCCTTCCTTCCTTCCTTCCTTCCTTCCTTCTTTCTTTCTTTCTTTCTTTCTTTCTTTCTTTCTTTCTTTCTCTCCCTCTCCTGTCTCTCTCCCTCCCTCCCTCCCTCCCTCCCTCCCTCCCTCCCTCCCTCCCTCCCTCCCTCCCTTCTTTCTTTCTTTCTTTCTTTCTTTCTTTCTTTCTTTCTTTCTTTCTCTCCCTCTCCCTCTCTCTCCCTTCCTTTCTTCCTTCCTTCCTTCCTTCCTTCCTTCCTTCCTTCCTTCCTCTCTCTCTTTCCCTCCTTTCCTCCTTTCTTTCTTTCTTTCTTTTATTCTTTCTTTCTTTTTTAAAAAGATTTATTTATTACATAGTGTTCTGCCTGCATGTATCCCTGCAGGCCAAAAGAGAGCAGTAGATCTCATTACAGGTAGTTGTGACCACCATGTGGTTGCTGGGAATTGAACTCAGGACCTCTGGAAGAGCAGTCAGTGCTCTTAACCTCTGAGCCATCTCTGCAGTGTACTAAATGCTTTCTTGAATATGATCCCTTTCAACCTCCCCACAGCTCTTGGATATAGATGCTAACACTGGGAAGTTGACAGTAAAGGCATGAGTCCTGGGGAAATCCGGTGATCACTGCGCTTCCTCCCCACTTGTATAGCCTGATGCAGGTTGGCCACACTCTTAGAAACAACAGCAAGATCAGAATACACAGGAAATAAAGAATGGAGGAGATGCTCCATCCCGTCCTTAACCTGCTCTGCCAAGAGGTTCTTAATCTTTCCCACCCCTCCTCATGAAGGATATAATATATATGCATAAGGGATTTGAAGTGGGTATTTTGACTTAATGAGAGTTTCCTTTCCTGACCCGACTGTAGCAAACAACCCCTGTGTGAGATGTGATACTAAGTATATCTGCTATCACTGCCTCCAGTCAGCCTGTCTTCCAGCCTGGGAGCCATCTTCCAGGACATCCTGGGTCTTATGCTAATGTCAAAGTCCAGCTGCCTACAGCACAATGCCATTGTCATGTGAGGTCACAGCTGGATTGGAGGCGTTGGTCACAGGTGGCTACTAGTGATTATCCTGTAAAAGATCCTTCTCCTACCAGGTCCCTCATCCATTACCCCCTCTCCCTACCCTCAGTGTAGCAGACCTGTATTCTGTCTAGTCTTTCGTAGCTATTCTTCCCAAAGCCTATTTTTGTTTTAATATTTTTTTGTATAGCCTAGAACACTGACAATCTTTAAAAATACTCTTCAGCTCATAAAATTGTAACTAGAAATCGTCATGTACAAATTATGCATCTTTATGAAATAAATTATACAGTGAAAGAAAACGTTTCAAATCAAGGATCGTCATGGATTAAATCACCCTAGTCCAAAAGAGTCTTTCAGAACAATGCTTCCTTCCAACATGGATGACTTTGATTTTTCTCCTAGCACAGAAATTTCTTTAAGAATTCAGAACAGAGCCAGGCAGCACACTTTTAATCCCAACACTTGAGAGGCAGAGCCAGGCAGATCTCTGTGAGTTCGAGGCCAGCCTGGTCTACAGAGCGAGATCCAGGACAAGCACCAAAACTACATAGAGAAACCCTGTCTCGAAAACAACAACAAGAGTGCAGAACAGGCCTGAGGCTGAGGCTCAGTTAGTAGGGTGGTAGAGTGCTTGTCTAGCATGCTCGAAGCCCTGGATTCCGTCCCCAGCACTTCATAAACTGGGGGTGGGGATGGGGGTGGGGTGCATGCCTACCCTCTCAGCACACCAGAGGTGGAGACAGAAGGATCAGAAATTCAGAGTCCTTGGTTACTCGTTAGGCTCAAAAGAAGGTTGTAAAAAAAAAAGGGGGGGGTGATATTTATTCCTTTTCTTTTTGCTCTAATTTCTCACTTCTGCTGGGTATTTGTAGCTTTTCCATAGTTATAATAAGACATAAGTTATATTAAAACCTAAGGCTTTTCTGCATTGATTTTCCTGTTTCTGGGCACTTAACTTGCCATGTTTCTCAGTCCACATACTCTAGTGAGCTAGAGTACTCAGCCGAGGGTAGGGCAGGGCTGTCCAAACACAGCGGGAAACCCTAATCATGATGATTGCTACCTAAACAGGTTCAATCAGAGATAATCTCAAGACTTTTTAGGAGGCAGCAGGAGGGAGTTTCCTTTCCAATAGACTTAGATCTTTGCTTTTCTCTTTTCAGCTCTAGGGATCGAACCCAGGGCCTTGGGCATGTTAGACAAGTGCTCTGCCAATGGGTACAGCCCTAGGCCTGGATCTGGATCTCCTGCCGACAATTCTTGAGTTGCCGGAAGCAATCAGATAACAAAACTGTGCCCGATAAGAAGCAGGCCTAAGAGATAAAAGTCTGAGTTCTTGTTTGTTTATTATCTGGCCATGCCTAATCCAGCTGTTCTTTTGGATTTAAGCGAGCAAGTCAATACCTCCTTCCCCACTTTTTTTTCTTTCAGCCAGTTTGAGTTCACTTTCTGGTACTTGCAGATAGGTCCTCTTTCATGATTTTGCCACATACCCTCTAGTACTCTGTAGTAGACAGCCTTCTGTAGGTTCTGCTGCAGTAACAAATAACCCCACGCCTCGGTGCTCTCCACCATGGACTTTACTCTTTTCATGCGGTGTGCGTGTCATCTTGGGCTCTGCTCTACATCCCATTTCATTCTAGGACTGGGGGTGAAGGGGGAGCCCCCTTCCTTGGCATCACAGAAGAGGAAGAAGAACGATGGCTAAGCCATGCCATGGCAGACACTATGGCTGCTCACATGCCATGTGCTAATGCAAGTTACATACCTGGCCAAGTTCAGCATCCGTCTTAGAAGGAAGTGGCACCGGCCTCAGGGAGGAGCTGAGAGGCGTGTAGCACAGAGCAGGGGTGCCCAGTTCCTTCACAGGAAAAGGAATGATGACTGGAAACAGTGGTACAGTCCACTGTGGACTCTTCCTGGAGTATGAGGAGGGAGTTTCTTCCCTGCCTCTCAGTGGGTGTGCATTACAGCATACCTTGTGCTGGCCTTACCCTTACTCAGCACCATCCTCTTGAAGCATATAGCCCTAACTCAGCCAGCCAGCCAGAGGCCAGGGAATTATTTGCCAGCATCTTCAGAAGGAAACAGCGATTTTTTTTTTTTTTTTTTTTTTTTTTTTTTTTTACTTCAGCCAAAAAGTATTGCCCTGAGATTTAATCAGTCATTAGCAAAAAAGAACTATCGAATTGAGCTAGGAACAAAAGGGTCCTCTGCCCTCCTGGTCTCATGTCTCAGGGGAGAAGGCTCATGAAAGACATCGTTGAAACTGAGGCCTTCAATGAAGCCACGATTGTGTTAGAAGAGAAAAGGTTGCTTTGGGTAAAGTGTTTTTTCAGCCAAATTCTACCCTTGGACAAAACAAATAAAGAAGAAATCCCACCATAGTTTGATGACGAAAGGTGTCTTATGACCACAAACTGAGGTGAAAACAGAATTGTCTCTGTGGCATCTGAGGACAAGTCCCAGAGGCATGACTGCCTCTTTGCAACAAAGTTAACCATGGGATGGGCATGCCCAAGCTTTCAAGGTAGCCCAGCAAAGTGCACACGTTTGCTTCTAATGTTCATAGCTACGTGGTGGTTGGGCAGAAATTTTGTTGTTGTGCCTTCTTGACGGGGTGGGGATGGGGGGGGGAGCCTTGTCTTACAGAATAGTATATTTCTGTCTCAGTCATCACCAAGGCCAATCTCAGGGGGACATCTGTCATCTTGTCTCCTTGCTCTTTCATTTATTTTCGGAGGGAGGCAGGAAGTGAAGCGGCTTCAGGGATTTGGGGCATGCTGGGATGCCTAAATCCTCAGAGTGGCTCCCTGTCATCAGAGGGTTGACATACAGGTGGCCATTTTTCTGGGGCACATGGCCCCGTTTCCTTCCCTTCTTCCTGTTGCTTGTGGAGCTTGTGTGCCCAAGCCAGCAAGGCAGACTCATCTGGGCTCCATGTCATTGCTGCCGCTTATGAGGGATGCATTAGTTGCCTCTGGCTGCTTCACACAGTTACCACAAACTCAGTAGGTTAAAAATCACACACACTTCGTTTATTGTTTTGGAGGATCCAGGTCCAAAATCAGTTTTACTAGCCCAGAGTTGAAGTGTTGGGATGGCCAGTGCCTTCTGGGGGCTAAAGGAAAAAGTCTTGTCTTGATTTTCTAGCTTCTACAGGCCAATCCTTCTACAGGCCAATCCTTCTACAGGCCAATCCTTCTACAGGCCAATCCTTCTACAGGCTACTGTCTTCTGTCTCTTCTAGTCCAGCACTTTCCTGCCTTCCTCTCTAAGGGGTTATAGCACTGAGCCTTCTGGGTAGTCCAGGATCATCTCCCCTATCAAGGTCTCCAGCTCATTACATCTGCAGTTCCTCATGCCACAGAGGGAACATCCATCCCGGGGACTGGGGATTCCATGCAGAGATCTCGGGGGCACAGTGTTGGTAAGCTCTCCATGACTGTAACGGATGTGCACCCTAATCGGCTCGTAAAGGGGAAAGCTTTACTCTGGTTCACAGTGTAGTTTCCAGTCCATGGCTGTTGGGGCCTCTAGTTGAGCAGGGTTTCATGGCAGGAATGAGCAAAACCACTCATCTTGAAGACAGAATATTACGTAGCTTCTCTTATATGTGCAATCTAGACTTAAATATCCACACATGACATGTACCTTAGATTCTTCTCTTGTTTCTGTGATTAAAATATCCCGACAAAAGCATCTTAAAGGGAAAGGGGTGGATATAATTCCAGAGGGACACACTCTGTCATGATGGGGTCTTTTGTGACACTATTCCTGGGTGACATGAGCAAACACCCACTTCCCAGGAGTGACTGATGATAGAAGAAAGCAGGTGACCTGGTGAGTTTATTGGGGTTATTTACTGGAGTGTGGGTGAGGGGCTGCTTACAGGAGCAGAAATAACTCAAAGACAGCAGCATCACCAAATCCAACCCAGCGTGGTGACAGTTCACAAAAGCTGGAAGCCTAGAGCACACTGCACAGCCTTCAGGCAGCTCAGTGGGTCAGAGGATGTCTCCTCCAGGCAGCTCAGGTGGTCTTCTTTGAGGGAACTTGGCTGAGTCTGAGCCTCTTGTAGGCACCTCACTTGGTCTGAGAGTCTCTCTCAGCAGTCCTCACTGTTCATATAGGCTTGGGGAGGGAGGGTCCTAGTGTAGCTGGTCAGTTTCAGGGACTTCCTGAAGCCATTCAGTTGTTTACTTTCTGAGCTTAAGAAACTTTCATGTAGGATGGAATAGTACACACACACACACACACACACACACACACACACACACCCCTTAGAATTTTTCCTGTGTCTTGATGAACTTCCTTTAGTGGATGATTTTTATCTTAGAGGAAACTTGTATACAACATGGGGAAGACATGGCCACCTGCAGGAGCAAGAAGCTGGATGGTCACATTACAGCCTCACCCAGGAAGCAGACAGGTGACCAGAAAGCAGGACCTGGCTGTAAAGTCAGTGAGACACTATCTCCTAAAGAGTCCATGGCTTTCTCTGACGGTGTCAACCCCCTGGGGACCAGATGTTCAGACATGTGAGCCTGTAGGAAGTGGCTCACATTTAAACCAAAGCGCTGTGAAAGCAGAAAAGGGACTCTGTGGGGAGGAAGAGGACCAGTGAAGGAGGAAGGATGGGCAAGGGAGGGAGCAAGGGGCAAATTTAAATAGTAATATGTGGAAGAACATGTCATAATAAAAGTCATTTTGATACTAACTTAAAAAAATCAACAAAACCCCACCCTTGGCATAGCCAGGAAACAAAAGAAAGAGTGAGGCTCAGAGTCTCACACTACCCTTTAAGGACACCTCCCCTCCATTGACCTGAAGACCTCCCGCAGGCCTTTTCTCTTAGAGGGTGCACTGTCTTCCAACAGTCTCACACTGGGGACCAAAGCCTTACCAGGTGGAGCTCTGGGGGACAATCCAGCTCCGAACCAGAGTTGGTCACCAAAGGATTAAATGGTGTCTCTATTCACAGGATTTCTGACGCAGGACATAAGGCTTTTCATGCCAACAATTCTCCATTTCTCTGCACATGGCCACTGGGTGTCCTGCGATTTAATTCCGACCCTATGGAAAGTTATTGTGGATACTGTAGGTCGAGGACCCTCCACAAGAATGCCCATGAATTGGATGCCATTGGAAATAGCTGGGTCCCAGCCAGCCATGCTGCTTTCTGAGGAGTTCTCCCGACCTGGGGAAGCCAGGGATGGATCATGTGTTAGTGGAGGTGACATCAACTTGGAGGCCTTGGTGTGCAAATCTTCTTTGGGTTTGATGTGACTATTGCTATCTTAAGTCAGCAGCTGGGATACCCCATTGGAAGCCACTGGGAAGCTCTTGGGAGGCAGGGCTATTAACATACCCTTGTGGAGGTAGAGGGCTCAGGAAGTTCTTCTGAGATCCCTCCTCATTGTTAAGATGAAAACAAAGTGCAGTTATTTTGTGAGTCATCCAGGCCAGGGTGGGATTTCTGCTGGGGTAGCTGCCTTTGAGGCACCCACGCTCCTGTAAATAACCCCACTAAACCGATTGGCTCATCCAGCTTGACAAATGGGATTCTTGCTTTGGTCTGTTGGTGCTCCCACTAGCTCTCGGAAAAGTCATGTGGCAGGCCTGTATTACTGAATTCCTCTTCCATCTGGGAAGACCCCTTTAATAACTTTTCAGTCAGACTCTGTGACTTCCTGGTCATTCTGGCTTTGGTATGTGTGTGTGATTGTGATGTATGTGGTATGTGCATATGTGTGTGCACGTGTGAATGTGGGCGCATGTCTGCTTTGGTGCATACGTAGAGGTCAGAAGACAACCTAAAGAACTGGTCCTCACATCACACCTTAGTTGAGACAGGATCTCTGTTGTTTGCCACCGTGTATACCATGCTAGCTGGCCGTGGTGTTTCTAGGGACTCTCCTCTGTCTTACTGTAGGACACTGGGATTACAGATGTATGCCACTGTGCCCAGATTTACATGGGCACAGTGTAAAGTCCTTCATGTAGGGCAAGTAGCTTACGCACTGAGCCATCTCCCCAGACCTCATTCTGGCTTTTAAAATGGTCCTGCTTGCTTGCTTGCTTTACTGCTGGGCTTCCTCCTGTTTAAATTGGAGTCTTAGTCTCCAGCCTCTTGGTGGATGTAAAACTTACCCTTCCTCTCTTCCCCTGCCTCAGGGGCCTAGAATGTAGACAAGGGATGCTAGCTCCTGACTTTCTCTAATCTCTGTCTTTTTTGAGTCTGGCAGTAGCTCCAGCCATGTCTGTAGCACTTAGAATCAATTTAGTCACAGGTATCACAGTCACTGATAGCTTCCTGTCACATTCCAGATGTGTAGTGATGGCAAAATACCAGTTACACCTGTGGCTCCTTTCGAGTACAGTAGTTGACCCACCGTATATATAGTTATAGTTACAGGTGCCTAATTTAGAAGCTCGTGTGTTGTGGAGTATCATTTTAAGATGTGTTATACTTGTTTATGCTGTGGAACATTTGTTTGATGATGCAAAGATGTGTTGCATTTGCTTAACTCTGTGACGCTGGATTACTTTGCCTGTCTAAAACATCCGATGATCTAATAAAGAGCTAAATGGCCAATAGTGAGGCAGGAGAAAGGATAGGTGGACAGGTGTGGCTGGCAGGCAGAGAGGATAAATAAGAGATATTTAGGAAGAAGATCTAGGAGTGAGAGAAGGAGGACTCCTGAGGCCAGCCACCCAGCTACACAGCAAGCCACAGATTAAGAAGTAAAGAAAGGTACATAGGATAAAGATAAAAGCTCAGAGGCAAAAGGTAAATGGGATAATTGAAGTTAAGAAGAGCTGGTTAGAAACAAGCCAAGCTAAGGCCAGGCATTTATAAGAAATAGTAAGACTCCATGTGTGTTATTTATTTGGGAGCTGGGTGTTGGGCCCTCCTAAGAGCAAAGAGTAAAAGAGTTTAAAACAAAACAAAACAAAAAAACAACTACACACATGTATCACAATATCACCAGTTTTTCTAATATTTTGGTAATTGTTTTAATATAATTGGTCTGCTGTAATCCTTTGTATCGAATCTTAGTTTTTAAAAATAATATTCTAGGTAAGAATTGGAACTGACAGAGTAGAAGGGGGTCCAAAGCATTTTTAAAAGAAAAGCAAAGATCTGGGTTGGAGTGTAGCTCAGTGGTAGAGCATCTTTAAGATGCATAAGGTCATGGGTTCAATACTCAGTGACGTCAATAATCTAATGATGTTTTGGAAAGGGTTGGACTGGATAAGCCTGATATCCCCAACACACCCTGACCTGAACTTACCCTTGGGAGTGGGAGGCCATTTGTTAAGTTTCCCAAAGTCACATTAGGAAAGGCACATGACTAGTTACAAGTGAGTTAAATAACATCACAATTGGGGTGTATTTTATGAAACAAAACAAAACAAACAAACAAACAAAAAACAAAAAAAACAAGTCCTTCTGTCTTGAAGAGGTTTCCTGTCTCTCTTACCCACAGGGGGAGCATGTGGCCCAGCTGCTGGCTGTTCAGTAGACTGTTATCTGGGCTTAGGGCTTCAGTGAGGAGGTTGGCTGAGCAGCATGCTGTGTGTCTAAGCAGGGCAGTGACTCAGCTGACTGGAGTAATCACTGCTTGTTGATTTCCTGGGGCGGGGATGAGTGAGGAGGCGAAAGCCCTGATCACAGCCCGCTAACCACAATTTCAAAATATGCTGGAAGGCTGCACTCAGAAGTTCTGCATGGACCTCTGAAGAAATTCCTCATGTCACAGAACTCTGGGACTTAAAGGATCCTAGGAGATCCCATCTGAAGAGGTAGTCAGCCATATGTCTGGAGGGAAAATTCCAACAAGACTATTGGACTTCTGCCAGTGGCTGACATTCCTAAGGCTGTGAGGGGGCTGGAGAGGTGGCTCCATCTGTAAAATACTGTTCAGATCTCTAGTACCCGGAAGGAGGCTGGGTACATTTATACACACCTGTGGCCCCAGTACTGTGGAGGTGGGAACGGAGTCCTTGCTGCTCATTGGCCAGGCAGCCAAGCAGAATCAATGGGCTGCAGGTATTTTTTTGAGTGCTTCAAAAAAAATAAATAAATAAAAAAAAATAAGATGGAGTGATATTAAGGAAGACAGCCAACATCAACATCTGCCTTCTATACCTACCCGCACCCACGTGCACCCCTTGCCCCAGATGTAAGTGCCCAATAAACGGTGTAAGAGAGTAAAGCAGTTAAGGTGGAGGGCCACATCTCTTGCCAGATACAGTAGGTGGATAGCACACCCAACCCTAGGCCATTAAGAGACTTTATGATGATGGAAATGGATTTCTATCTGGATCATTCCTGCTTTTATGCTCCAAGAAAACAGTTCATCTTTTACTTAATGAAAGGAGGATAAATTTAATCTAAAATGTAATGTTCAATCCTGAGCAAGCTTTCTTTCTTCCTGCCTGACTCTGTAATTCATACAACTGCACAGAGAAATGGATGAGGACTACCTTCCCAGATCTTTTTAGTGTGTATTTATGAGTGCAAGCATGTGTGTGTGGGGGTTGGGGTGGGGGCTCGGGAGCATGTACCTGTGCACATGAGGACCAAAAGAGAATGTCACATCTCTCAGTGATTGGCTAGGGATGGTGGGCTTGATGCATGGTCCCTGGAATCTGAACTCTTGTCTTAGTGATTGCACACCTAGTACTCTTAACCACTGAGTCAGCTCTCTGGCCCTATTCTCCGTGCCCAGTTCACAAGCATGGTATATCGTCTCAGCCCGCAGATCTTTTACTTTGCAGCCAAAAGCTGCAAAGCGTGTGAATACATTTTTAAATCCACACAATGCACACACTATCAGGAAAACTGGTTTCTGCTCCTCTCAAGATTATAGCATTGATTCTTAGGGTGCAGATACATTTAATTAAGAGGAAAAGGAGGCAGTCATGCTGATCATCGTTGCTAATAAGGCACGTCGTCTTGGAGACACTCAGCAATAGAATGTCTGCTCTGGGGATGTCCAGCTCCAGCCATGAGGGGCCTCTTTGCAGCAACCTCCTCCTGTGATTGACACATTCATCTCTCTTGCCCCTAGCGTCCTGGTGATGAGGCTTGCCTCTTTATTTTTATCTGACCCGAGGCCAGCTGCACTGATTCCAAGATAGGGAAGGACCTGGCGTGGCATCTGTCCCTTCAAGCTGGCCCACTGAAGCAAATAATTCCCAGGCGCTTCACTGCGAGAGCAGATCCTTTTCATTCAGCCTGATACACGCCAGCTCTCTCGCACTTACTCTTGTTTGCGAACGAGACAGCACTGTATTATTTAGCCATGAAAGCCAGGGACATCACTAAAAGTGGCCTCATGTTACTGCCTCACAGGCCTATTAGCTATCTCGTTTTGCCTTTTGCACATATCATTGAGATGCAAAGCAGCTCTGGGTCTCATTACTGGACAAGGCCCTTTGTTGGGCTGGCCTGGCCCCAGTGCCTCGACTTTGCAGTTCTTCCTCCCTCTGGTCCCCAACAGGATACTGGTACTTTGACATTCACCGAGTCAGAACTGAGATATACCTACAGCCAGGGAAGAATGCCACTGAATAGACGGGGACCACCAAATCTCCCTTCAGATGCCAGCCACAGACGCTCCTTTGTTAAAGCAGCCTGACATAGAACTTTGCTGGGGAGACTGGGATAGATGACAGTCCGCTACATTGTCATTGGAAGGTCAGGGGAGGAGTGTGTTCTGTGACTATGGCTTTCCTTCTCTACTTTTTTTTTTTTTAAACGCCTAGGCAAGTGGCCATGCTTTCTTCTATTGTCCATCAGCTAGACTCCACTGCCATGGTGGTGACCTTCTAGCTGTCTCTCCCCTTCTTGGGTCACTCCCTGTGTCTGGACAGCTTGCATTCTCAGTAGGAAGCAGTCAGTGACCTTGAATGAGTTCCCTTTGTCATACCCTCCTCCTCCTCATGCCTCTCAGCCTTTTCAGCCCTAAACACAATGTCACAGCAGCCCTTGTTTCTGGTGTAAAGATTTGATGAAGCCATGTGCTGCGCAGCGCTTAGCCCACAGCCAGGCTGTTGGTGTTTCGATCTGAAATGTATCCACAGGTTCATCTCATGGATACTGGACGCCATGCTTGTGGTGCTATTTGGAAAGCTCTGGAACCTCTAGGAGGTGGGGACTGACTGGTGAAAGTAACCAGGGGAGGGACTTGGAAAGCCATGCTTAGCCCAGGTCTCATTCTAGCTCTCTGTTTCCTAGACAGCTTAGATATGAGGGCTCTCCACCACACGTTCACATGGCCAAGGACTTCATGCACTTCATGGCATTCCCCACCATGGGGAACTGAAACCATGGGCCCGAATAAGCCCCCTCTTTCCTTAAGTTGTTTCTGTAGCTATCTGATCACAGTGGCCAGCCTCCACAGCTATTGAGTGCCTGCTACACGCCTGTGTTGTCCGAAGTGCCAATACCAAGAGGAGCAAACAGGAGACCAGGCTGTGTGCCTAGGCTTTCAGTCCTGTAGATATGGACCTTCATCAGACAAGCACACAGAGTTGTTTCCAAATTTGGCCAAGAGCTAGGAAGAATAATAGGTAGACCCCCAACTTAATCAAAGGATGTTTTAAATATCATTTGAGTGAAAATCAGAAGAGGCCTAGGAGTGAACCAGGAGAAAAGGGTGTCTGGTGCTGACCAGCCAGCCCTCGGGCACATTGGAACAAATGAAGGAAAAGTGTCCTCGTCTTAGGGCAGATGTGACCCCGCACCATGGGGCAGGACTGAGTAAGCGGATCACAGGCTGGGATGCAGGGCCCTGCATCTCCTCTGCTGGGTGTCCTGGAGAAGAGAGCAACCTGCATAGCTATCCTCCTGCCTCAGGGCTCTGGAGGTACTTTTTCAGAGGAGCTGCAAGGCCAGGTTGGCTGGAACTTGGAAACAGGCCTGGTGAGCCTGGGGCCAGAAGTGCTGGGCAAATATCAGTTGGTGTTGGTATGTTACAGTGTTATTCTCTAAGTTCACTGGGGCCAGACCAAGGTCTCCTTAGAAACGCCAAGGTCTCTGGGAGCCATTTTATCTAGTGAGGGGCAGTGACTTGAGGGACGTGAAGTGGTGGTGACACACCACGGATTTCCAGCATTGGACCCTGGGAGGATGGGTGAGCAGGACACTGCCTGTGGGAAGCAGGGCACTCCGGGGCAGATCACTGCAGCCAGAACAGCAGCTCTTAGACAAGAAGAGGCAAAACCAGAAGCAGCAAACAAAAGACCGTCTGATGGGGCTAAAAGTGGAAAGTGAACATTAGGGAAAGGTTCTCCCAAAGCTGTGCTTGCAGGGGCTGATTATCTCTATAGAAATGTCTACTTCATTCTCCGTTGGAGGATGGCCAGCCAGCCGGAAAGCCAGAGCCTGTGACACTACACCCCTAGACAGGGTCTCGGGAACCACACTGTCTTCCTGGCTTTGATTTCTTCTATTTTGGAATAATCTAAAAGCATTTATTCACCCAAACATACTGTATCAAGGCTCTCTCTCTCTCTCTCTCTCTCTCTCTCTCTCTCTCTCTCTCTCTCTCCCTCTCTCTCCCTCTCTCCCTCTCTCCCTCTCTCCCCTTCCTCTTTTTTTCTTTCTTTTTCTTTCTGTCCTGGAGGTTGAACCCAAGGCCTTGCGTACACTAGGCTGGCCCGTGCTCAGTCGCTGAGCACTTCCCAGCCCCCTGCCATACTTTGAGTTTTTGTTTTGAGAGGCCTCACATAGCCTCAAAGTTGATATGTAGCCAAGGTTGACTTGAACTTAGGCTCTTCCCACTTCACCTCTTAAATGGTCGGATGGTGTGTGTGAGCTACCAAGCTGGTTCATGCAGTGCTTAAGTTACCATGTCGCCGGCAAAGGCTGGTGTTCTGTCTTGTGTGCTGTGTCGGTGTAGTCTTGTGGTGATGACATGGATGTTGCATCTTCAAGACCAACGTGTAGCCCGAGTCCTTCAAAGGAAGAATGGGCTAGCCCTGATTTAAGAGCACACACTGACTGGACCTGGGAAGTGGCTCAGCTGGTACAGTACTTGCTGGGCCAGCTTGGGGACCCGAGTTCAGATCCCCAGGACCCATGTAAAAAACCGAGTGTGGTAGTGGGTACGCCCAGAGCTGGGTGTAGGGGCAAACGTGAGACAGTACCTGGTGTCTCCTGGCCAGCTGAACCAAGGAACAAGGAGCTCCAAGTTCAATTAAAAATCTTGTTTCAAAAGACACAGTGGACCATAATAAGGGCAGAAACTGGATGTCAGCCTCTGTCTTCCACATGTGCAGACTTGGATACACATTCCCCCTACACACACACACACACACACACACACACACACACACACACACACACACACAGAGAGAGAGAGAGAGAGAGAGAGAGAGAGAGAGAGAGAGAGAGAGAGAGAATAACAATTTTGAAAAAAATCCCAGATCAAACAGGAAATGCTAACTCAAGCATACACTCTTCCATCAAAAATGACATTTTTGCCCTCTAAGTTGGGGATGGATGAGGCTCTTAATCAGGAAGACTATTATGTTGTCAAAGGCATTGCCAGGATGAAGGATGGATTCTCACAGAACTATGACCATTTTATTGCTTTTCAGCCCCCGGCCACCAATCCCCCTGTCCCTGTTACTGACAGAAGAAGAAGCTGCAATCATCATCCAGTCCTTCTGGAGAGCCTATCTGGTAAGGGCCACCTGTGAGTGTGACACTGAGCATGATTGGGACTTGTTGTGACATGGTGGGCCAGTGGGAAAACAGATTCATCTGAAATTGAATGCTGTTGCTCGCATATAGACTGACCTCAGAGATTGGAGTCTCTGCAAACAGAGAGATTTGAATTTTATTTTTTTAATCAAAACTTATTTTACAATGATCATAAAAGATACATTTGAGGTTTGGGGCAGTTGTAAAAGTGCCTGTCATATGAGCTGAGATCCTGAGTTCATATTCACAGAATCCATATAAAAAACTAGGCATTGTGCTTATAATCCTAACTGTGATTAGGGTGGAGGCAGCCAGATCTCTGGAGCTCATTGGCTACCCAGTGTAGCTTAATGGATGAGATTCAGTGTCAGTGAGAAACCTGCTTCAAAAAATAAAGATAGTCATTGAGGAGACCCCTGACTTCAAACTCAGGCCTACTCATACACTCATGAGTGCACACACAAATACCTTCCAACTTTCTAAAGTTGGATTTGACTGGCCTGTGTTGCCTAAAAATAGTATTGCAAGCCAGACATGGTGGTGCACACCCATAATCCCAGCACTTGGAGACAGAGCCATGAGGACCACAAGTTCAAGCAAGACCACCCTGGGCTGTAAAGAGAGATCCTACCTCAAAACAACAACAAAAACAAACAACAACAACAACAACAAAAAACCATACAAACAAAAACCAAAAGGTAGTATTTCATGTAAACAGAGAGGAATGCACGTTGTTTTCGATAAGAGCGAGAAAATTCAGATAAAGCAAACAAACTTCTGAGTCGCTGACGACACAGTCATTACCAGCATCTTGGGGTCAAACTCAATACACTCGAAACCTTAACACATGGAATGCTGCGGACATGTCACATGGAGAAAATCACCTTTTCTGTTGTAACTGGTTTTTCAAACAATTTTCCTATTTGAGAGGTTGAGATTATTTCAAGATCTCCATGATTACATTCAGTGTTGTAACAGCTGTGGGCAGCCGGGTTTGCAACTTTTTCTGGCCACTTAACATAGGAGAAATTCTAGAAATAGAATGTGTAGGTCAAAGGTGAGCTTCTAAAGAGTTCCTGATCCATGCTGTCATGAAGCCCTTCAGCAAAGATACACTTTAAAAATGGATTGCCAAAGACATATTGGAGTGAGTGCCACGTGTCTCTGTGCTAAATTGTATGCAGCCCCTAAACTATCCAGTGATTAGAAAGCAACATTAGCAAGCTTCCAGGTGAGTGTACAGTGCCTGTTCCGGGGGGCAGTGCCCCCTCCCACAGCTGAGGGGAGGCATCAGTGGCACTGCTCAGATTCAGCATCTTCCTATTTTTAGTCAGCATTAAGTACATCCACGGTGTAGCACATGCATCATCCGCACCTCCATCTCCAGAGCTTTTCCTCTTTCTCAGCTGATGCTTTTCACATCAAGTACCAACTCCTCATTCCCTTGTCCCCTCCCAGCCCCCAGCTGCCACCAGCCTGCTCTCCATGTTCATGAATTTCACTATTACAGGACCCTTATTGTGATGGTGAGTCTTCTCTGTGGATGTGATAGGATCTCAAGTAACCTAGGAGACACCTCCTGTACATGTGGGACAGTGTTTCACAGGTTTAGTTGGGGTGGGAAGACCAACCCTGAATGTGCACAGCACCATCCCATGGGCTGGGGTCCTGGGCTGAATAAAAAGAAGAGAGCAAATCCATCTGTCTGTTTCTTGACTGTGGATCCAATGTCACCAACTGCCTCAAGGCCTTGCCACCATAACTGCCATAACCTGATGGACTACACCTTTAAACCACAAGCCAAAATAAGCCCTTCCTGTCTGTGCTGGCTAGTTTTCTATCAGCTTGACACAAGCTAGGGATATCTGAAAGGAGGACCCTCAGTTGAGGAAACGTCACTATAAGGTCCAGCTGGTTTTGTATGATGCTGGAGACCAAAGTTAAGGCTTCATGAATGCTAGGCAAGCATTCTACCCACTAAGTCATGTCCCCCAGCCACACTATCTACTTTTAAAAAACATTCTTTACATTCATTTACTTATTTATTGCAAGTGCGGATGTGTGCGTTATGAGTGTGCATGTGTAAATCTGTGCCACCACAGCTGTATGACGGCTAGAGGACAGTGTTTGGGAGTTAATTCTTTTCTTTCACCATGTGGGTTCTGGGGGTGGAACTGAATTCATCAGGCTTGGTGGTGAGTGTTCATAATACATACCAATTATGGAAAAAATAAACAATGTAGATCACTGACTGGTATTTAGCCTCCTAGAATTTTCTTATTCATATGGGAAATTTTACTTTGTTTTAAAATACTGCACTGGGCCCATGCTCTCCTCTCCCTGACAGATTGGGTATAACTTGCCTTGTCAGCACACAAAGATCCACCCCACGAATGTTGATGGTTCTGTGATACGCACCTATGTTTTATTTCTGTGGATAACTTGAATTATAATCTCTTCACCCATAAGCAGTCCAACATCTATTTTTGTCTGCTTTGTAAGTTGCAATTTAAGCAGAATGTCCTTGCATACACTCAACTGATTCTGTCTGTAAGGTTAATTGCTGGTGGTGGGTGGTGTTCATAGCTTAGGGATTAAGCATCCTCCACCACCGCTTCTCGTTGCTAAATTACTCCAGGGAGGCCAGAGTCTCACCATGAGACATGCCCAGCTGCTCACTAGCAGTGTATTCCCCCAAGTTTGGATGGCTCAGGGGAGGGAGGAAGGCAGAGGTGGGGAGGGAGCCTGAAGCGTGCCTGGGGTCAGTGGAGTTCTAAGGACGTCATGCTGAAGCAAACAGGAAGAGTGGGCCCTTGCTCCGTGTGTAGGTTGTGCATTGTTCAGCTCTCAAAGGTTGTCATTCAGGCCCACAGATTGCCCACCTCTGAAGCTTTGAGAAGCTTGGGCACTGGGGTTGAGTGGCTGTTGGTTCTACCATTCTTTACTTAACCCCTCTGGCCTTGGCAGCTCCTATCTCTAGGTTTATGGCCCTCCCTTCCCTCAATAGCTGGAGGCCAGCTGAGGTAGGGGAGAGGCATCTGTGTGATCTAGAAATGACCCTTTGGCCCAGGGTCTGTGGATTTTCTTCCTGAAGCTGTGTAGAATTTAGATTTAGTAAGGTGTGTGTACAGATAATACTCAATGATGGAGTAATCATGAAATAAATAGTCAATACAGTAATATTCAGACACCAAAAATAGTAAACACAGAGCATGTCTAGTCCAGTACTACAAATAATAATTCAAAATAATACTACAGATACGGGCTGGACAGAGAGCTCAGTGGTTAAGAGCACTTGCTATCTTGCAGAGGGCCTGAGTTCAGTTTCCACTGTCCACGCCAGGCCTCTCACAGCAGCCTATAACTCAGCTCCAGGGAATCCAACACCCTTTCCTGGCCTCCAAGGGCACCCACATGCACAGGAACACACACACACACACACACACACACACACACACACACACACACACACACAATATATATATATATAAATGTATGTAATATTATATATATAAATATGTGCATATATATTTATATATATAAAGAATACCAGGCCTCAAGTCCTGTGAACATTTTGATCTTAGACATGGGACCCTCTGGCTGCCTAGGACCCTCTGGCTGCCTAAAAGACAGGGCATTCTGAGGACTTTAAGTCACAGGCAATGGGCGTTCGAGCCATTTCCACTTGGTTTATTTAACCTGTCCCCACCCCCCAAACCAGGTCTTTCTGTTTGGAAAAGACCCACCCTAGCCTGGCAGGTAGGGATCTGATGCTGACCACAGCGAGGGTGTCGAGGCTGGAGGCTGAGCAGCGATGGAGACACAGCTGAGAACGTCAGGGAGAGCATCGCCACTTCCTCCCCGTCACCCATGGACAGCGCAGCCCCGGCTGGACAGCAGGAAGAGCAAGTTGGCTCTGAGTAGGGCAGCTGGCTGGGCTGCTGGGCCTGACAGCTTTTCCTTCTTCCCAAACTCACTGGAGCCTCTGAAGGTTAAATGGGAAGAAGGTCAGTCCACAGGAGGAATGTGGTCCTGCTGGGCACACAGTATTGTGCTATTGTGGTTATCTGTTCTAGTTTCCTTAAGAAGGCAACCTTTAAACAAGCTGTGTGGCCTCCTTGCATTCCTCCGTGATGTCAGGCAGGCTCCTGTCTCAGGGCCTTTGTGCTTGTTGATTCTTCCCACCTGCCACTCACCAGTCATTGCTCTCTCTCTCTCTCCTCACAGAGGCTCTTCTCCAGGGTCTTCCTGGCCCCCTCTCCTAAGGCAGAACCCTCTCATCACACCCACTCTGCTTGCTTTCTTGTCATTTCTTGTCACCTGTTTAACATGGCAGTCAACAGGCATCTGCTTGACTCTCTGACTGTTGGGCTCCTTTGCCTCTGACTCCAGCCCAGCACTATTGACATCGTGCACTCTTAGAATTTTATAAATGAGTAACTGAATCCTTAAATCATCTTCAAGAATGAATAACAGACGAGTTTGTTCCATTTTATGAGCCCTCCTCTGTGATTTACACAGGCACTTAAACATGAGCTCCTGGGGGGAGTCGCTCATGCACCAAGATCCTTGACCTTAACAGCTGCCCCCATTAATCTCCCAGAGATGGCACTTGGGAAGAGGCTACGTTGAAATTGGGGGAGGGGGTAATGCATTTACTCTCTCTCTCTCTCTCTCTCTCTCTCTCTCTCTCTCTCTCTGTGTGTGTGTGTGTGTGTGTGTGTGTGTGTGTGTGAGAGAGAGAGAGAGAGAGAGAGAGAGAGAGAGAGAGAAGATTCATTTTATGAAAGGTATGTGTGACCCAGCTCCTCAGCAAGCCTTGCAATTTGAGAAAGTGAAGAAGGTTGAGATGACAACCCCACCCCACCCCCACCCTCCCACCCCCCGCCACCCGTGCAGACTGGACTCTAGACATCAGCTCTAGGTTTGTGCTTGTGTCCTGCAGGGAAGATGGAATCTCCTTCTGACACTGATATCTGCTAGCAGGTGCACAGACCCTGCCATCCAAGTCAGACATGGGATTGTGCAAAAGGAATGTTAAACACGGGGAGGGGGGGGGCGGCAGGATTGCTTGCATCAGATTACAACCAGTCCCCCTGGCTGGTGTGTGGCCACCTCTCCGTGTCCTTTCTGATTTGAAGAGCAATTTTGGCCCCAGTGAAATTTGCTGGTGAAATTGAATTCCTAGGATGAATTTCTCCTCAGTGGATCCACTTGCCTTTTTCAGACTTCTAAGTGTGTTTTCAGTGCCTCTGGATACCACACACTTTCTCCACCACCAGACTCATCCACAGAAACCTTTCTTTGGGCTGTCTCATACACAGTTGTTGAAATAATGTATTTGAATTTTTATAGGTAGCCATGATAGCATCAGCTATACTGCTATTGTGGTTGTTGGTTCTATTTTCTGTAAAAAGGCACCACTCCGCATGTACCTGAGTGCTGGGATCACTGGCATGGACCACCACACCTGACTCTAGGCTCAGACTTTGTTGTTGACGTTGAGGACCTGGGGATGTAGCCCAGTGTCCCTAGCTTAGCAGCAGGGGTCAGTCCCCAGCACTGCAGGGTGGGGAGAATATCACCCCTTGGGCAGAGAAGTTGCCTGGCATAGTAAAGCTACTCTGTCAGCACTATGGACAGCGATATGGATGGGGTTTTAGGTTTTTTTTTTATGTATTTACTTATTTATCTTTAGTCTGGGTCTTCGTAGCTCAAGTTGGCCTTGAAGTCTCTATGCAGCCGAGAATGACTGTGAATTCGTGCTCTTCTGTCCTCTACCTCCTGAATGTAGGGATTATAGACATGTGTTACCACCCCCACTTTTACAGGACTGGGAATGGAGCCCAGGGCTTTCTACATGGTAGGGCACACTCTGCTAATGGAGCTGCAGCCCCAGCCCTTGTCTTTATTGTTATCTGTTAAATTAAAAACTTACTCATTTTTTGGGCTTTCATGAGTGTGTGCATGTGTATTTATGTGTGGGCACACACCGTGAATGCCATGGTGATCATGTGGAGGTCAGAGGACAACTTGTGGGAATTGATTCTCTCTGGCCACCAGGTAGGTCCCAGTGATCACACTTGGCTCATCAGGCTTGGTGGCAGGTGTCTCTACCTACTGAGCCATCTCACCAGTCCCTTGTTTCTGGTTGTTTGTGTTTGAGACAGAATCTCGCTCTGTAGTCCAAGCTGGCCTCAGACTTGTGCAGTCTTCCTGGTGCCCGTGTAAATCACAGAGGAGGGCTCATAAAATGGAACAAACTCGTCTGTTATTCATTCTTGAAGATGATTTAAGGATTCAGTTACTCATTTATAAAATTCTAAGAGTGCACGATGTCAATAGTGCTGGGCTGGAGTCAGAGGCAAAGGAGCCCAACAGTCAAAGAGTCAAGCAGATGCCTGTTGACTGCCATGTTAAACAGGTGACAAGAAATGACAAGAAAGCAAGCAGAGTGGGTGTGATGAGAGGGTTCTGCCTTAGGAGAGGGGGCCAGGAAGACCCTGGAGAAGAGCCTCTGTGAGGAGAGAGAGAGAGAGAGCAATGACTGGTGAGTGGCAGGTGGGAAGAATCAACAAGCACAAAGGCCCTGAGACAGGAGCCTGCCTGACATCACGGAGGAATGCAAGGAGGCCACACAGCTTGTTTAAAGGTTGCCTTCTTAAGGAAACTAGAACAGATAACCACAATAGCACATGGGTGCTGAACATGTTTGTTTTGTTTATGTTCATGTTTATGTTTTGAACATTTTAACACATGTAGAAAATACTTTCAAGTTAAGTCCACCTATGTGCCTCACTGAACAAGTGAAAGAAAATTCTGGAACTTCTTGGCAATGTGGAGACTGATGGTGCAGACACAGGGTGCTCACTTTGGCGTCAGCAGTCCCCAGGGTGGCCTTTCTGCCCCCTTACACTCACGCATTCACTGGCATGTGGCTTCATTTATTGGCTCTCCCATGTGACAAAGCTGCATGGAGAGCCTAGTCAAGAGTGGAGCTGGGGGCTACGGAGAGCTCTCGTTGACGGGAAACCCTAGGACAGAATGAGATTATCAAGGGTAGTGTTCTTGGTCATTGGTGGTGGTGGAATTAATCCCTCTGAATTGAAACACCTCCTCCTGGCAGGAGGAGGGAGGCTTGGCTGACTCACAGAGCTGCTTGTGGCTGTCCTTGAGTCTGGATGAGCAAGGAAGGTGCTTGGTAGGTGAGGTGCCCACCACGCGAGCACAGGGACCTGAGTTCAGACCCCTGCCACCCAGGTAAAGAGCTGGGCACTGAACAGTAATGCATACATCCCTACAGTCCCAAAGCTGGGGCTGGGGAACAGAAGGATTCCTGGAGCTCACCAGCCAGCCTGGCCAAATTGATGAGCTCCAGGTTCAGTGAGAACTGTCTCCAAAAGTAGCATAGAGAGTGATGGAGGGAGATGGACGCTGACTTCTGGTCTCCACATGCACATATTCGAACACACATTAAATAGAGCAAAATGTGAACATCACCATTCCTAGACAAGAAACCCTCTTCTCAGAGTTAGCTGTGTATCTTTTCTGTGTATTTTCTTTGTTTATGTGAACTTCCATATATATCATCCTGCTGTATATAAGTAAAAGATGCATTTCCTTTCCTGAACCAGGAAGAGAGCTCAGTGGTTAAAAGCAGTTGTGGTGCAAACCTTTGATCGATCCCTGTAACCCACGGTGGAAGGAGAGAACCAGTCTCCAAAGTTGTCCTTTTACCTTCTCATGTGGGCTGTGGCATGTACATGCCCTTTGTTCCCCACCCCACGTGTGAACATGCACGCACTCACACACACACGCACGCATGTTCAATGTACCAAGCATTCCAAAGTATGTGCTCAAACATTTTGCAGCCTGCCTCTTCGTTCAGTCCAGAAGTACCTTTCCACATCAGCACACATTTATTCTGACTCTGGGTTTTGTTGGTGATTGAATCAGGGTTTTCCTAGGCAGTACAGGCTGGCCCAGAACACTTTCTTTTTTTTTTCATAAAAAGCCCTAAGAGTATAAACAAGACCTCATCTTTCTTTCTTTTTTTCTTCCTTCCTCCCTCCCTTCCTTTCTTTCTTTCAAATAATTTAACTTTATTTTATGTGAATTGGTGTGAGGGTGTCATATCCCCTGGAACTAGAGTTACAGACAGTTGTGAGCTGCCATGTAGGTGCTGGGAATTGAACTCAGGTCCATCTGGAAGAGCAGCCAGTGCTCTTAACTACTGAGCCATCAATCCAGCCCCCTTGGCCTGGAACTCTTGATCCTCCTGCCTCCACCCCCTTGATTGTACACCCAGTTTATACTGGTGCTAGGACTTGAACCCGTGGTCTTATGCATTCTAGGCACGTGCTCTGCCTGCTGAGACATATTCCAGCTCCCCTCCTTCTCTTGATTGCCTGGCTTCTTTATATTTCCGGTTGGCTCTTGGGCTTTCTGGAGCTTCCTTCCCTTTCAGAGAGGGCGTCCCTGGTGCAGCTGCTCTAGGGAGGGCCTGGCGTGTTTCCTCCCTTTGTGTTGGTTTTTAGACCTCTCTCCCTCTTCTTTCCTCTGGGGACAGAAACACAACTAGGTGAACCCAGATCACAAAAAGCAGCACTTCCGTTCTCATGCGGGGCCCAGGTGAGGGCAGACGGCAGCTGACTCGGGTGGTAGGAAACAGCTTTGTGTGAGTCACACTTATCTGGCCAATTGACTGTGTGCTGCCTAGAATACCTTGAGAAGACAATTGTTTTTTTTATTGTATAATAGCTTTGAAGTTATTTACTCTGCATCTGATTCTAGCTAATTGAAGCTGGTATAGCAGAAGCGTTTAGATAGTTCATTCACTAATAGTCCTCCTTAGTAGGCAGACAGCTCTGCTTCAGACACTGCACATGCTTTGGGAAATAAGGCAAAGTCCCTGCTTACCTTCCTACAATAGGCTGCCAGTCAGGACGAACAAACACATAGGTGACAATGAAGAAGTGACCTTGTGTGGTCGTGTATACTTGTAATCCTAGCACTTGGGAGAGCCAGGCAAGGGGCTTGCCACGAGTTAAGGGCCATACACACCACTAATCCTAGCTTCACTTTGAAGGTCATCCTAAGACACATGACAGCCTGTCTCTGAAAGGGGAGAAGGGTGCTGGGGCAGTAGCTTAGTTGGCAAAGTGCTTACTGTGCAGACCTGAGGAGTTCAAGCTGTAAATCTCCTGGGAAAAGTGCTGGGTGTGTGTGGTGAGACCCCTCTTGTCATCCCAGCACTCAGAAGGTGGCGACAGATGGATGGGCTCTCTGGTCAACTTCCATAGCCTGCTTGATTGAGTCCCAAGTCAGTGAGAGACTCTGTCTCAAAGAAAACCAAAAATCCAAATGATAACAAACCTAGGAGGTGATCCTCTTACCTCCACATACAGGTGCACATACTTACACGTGAACTCACACACATAAGAAACAGAGTAGAGATGCTTGGGGTGATGCTCAGTGATAGTGCACATGCTTACTATACTCGAGGCCCTGAGTTTCATCCCAAGCATCCTGACAAAAAAAAAAAAAAGAAAAAAAGTTCATCAGGTATTGTCAAAATGATACCACTTAATAAATCACCCCAAAGCCAGTGGCCTACAATGTGAGTCTCTTTTCACACGGATGGTGATCAGACAGATTGCAGCGTGTCTGGACTGGGCTCTGGAGATTATGTGATGTGTTCTATTCAGTTTTGTTCTAGAGCCTCAGCAGGTCATCAGGGGCATGTGCTTTTCATAGCAGAGTGTGGAAACCCTCAGAGGGGTGAGCAAAACACACACCACGTGTGCCGGCTGGTTTTATGTCAACTTGACACAAACTAGAGTCATCTGAAAGGAGGGAGCCTCAGCTGAGAAAATGCCTCTAAAAGATCTAGCTGTAGGGCATTTTCTTAATTAGTGATTGATTGATGTGGGAGGACTCAGCCCATTGTGGGTGGTGCCATCCCTGAGCTGGTGATCCTGGGTTCTATAAGGAAGCAGACTGAGCAAGCCATGAGGAGCAAGCCAGTAAGCAGCACCCCTCCATGGCCTCTGCATCAGCTCCTGCCTCCAGGTTCCCAGCACTGCTTGAGTTCCTGTCCTGACTTCCTTCAGTGCTGAGCAGGGATATGGAAGTGTAAGCCAAATAAATCCTTTGCCCCGCCCCCATCTTGCTTTGGTCATGGTGTTTCATTGCAGCAATAGTAACCTTGATTAAAATACCATGCGTCTCAAGGCCTAAGTGCATCTCATGGCCAGAGCAAGTGTGGAGGCACAAAGAGGTGGAAGGTGCTAGAAGTATTTGAAGGTCAGTGTAGGTAATGAGAGTGGGCTGGGGGTGAGTGGTAGAAGAGGAGAAGAACCATTCAAAGACTGGACCCCTGGAACCAGCTTTCAGTAGGCTGCTGGAATGTGGGTAGAGGAGTCACATGATCTCACTGACTTCTTGAGGAGACTGGTAGCCTCCAGATGTGGCTCCCCCAAATCTTTGGTCCTTAGAGCTTGTATATGTAAGGTGCACATGGTGCACATCCACACAGAAGCCCACGTCCACCGTGTATTTTGAGACACAATTTCTCACTGCCCTGGAACTTGCTATGTAGGCTGGGCTGGCTGCCCTGCAAACCCAGAGATCCTCTTGCCTCTGCCTCTCCAGCACTGGGGGAAGTAAGTACTTGGCACTGTGCCCACTTTCTATATGGGTTTTAGGAATGGAACTCAGGTTCTTACCAACTGAGCCTGCTTCCCAGCCCACCCACACTAGGATTCACACTTCTGCAGGAACCTTTCCCATCATGTACCACAGAAGGTATGTGTGACCCTTAGAGCCCCATGGGAATATCTTTTATAACATAATCTGGAAGCTGAGCAGTGGTGGCACACACCTTTAACTCCAGCACTCAGGAGGCAAAGGCAGGTGGATCTCTTGAGTTCGAGGCCAGTCTGGTCTACAGAGTGAGTTCCAGGTCAGCCAGGGCTACACAGGGAGACCCTGTCTCAAAAAACTTAAAAAAAAAAAATAACCTAATGGTGCACACTATTATTTCCATGGGAGAAAAGGAGAAGCCATGTGGTGATATTTGCAAACCTTGCTGTTCAGCTTGTAGTCCACTGCCGATGACATCTTCCCCTGGGCCTACTTGGAAGGCAGGGCCTCGGGCACCACTCCAGACCTCCTGGGTCAAAGTAACCTCTGTGATTTTCTGTCACATACTTATTGTTCTGTATATTAATTGGTTTCATCATGACATTTTCATACATGTACATAAAGTATTTTGCTCACTCACCCCATCACCCTCTTGTCCCCCCCACTCCTGTTGATTTGCTTTATCTTTCTAACTAGGTTCCTTCTATTTTCTCTTCCCCACCCCCCAATATGATCCAGTGACCATTAACTGCATATAGCTCTTTAAGGAGCCCCTCCCACCATCTATGTAGCTTTGTTTGTTGAGACTATGCTCACTGTGCGGTAGAGCTGGTCTTGGCCTTGTGGACCTGCTTTCCCTGCCTCCCAAACATTAGAGGAAAGCATTAATCATCCCCAGCACAAAAAGCCGTTTCTTAACCCAGAGGGCCTGGGTAAAGAGGGTTACATTTTGGTGTGCTAGCCCTATAACTATCACTATTTAAATTAGTCAGTTTTCCTTTCCTGAAAAATGGGACCAACAGCTGTATCCCTGTGGTCCCCCACCTTTCATCCCCACCTCTCACTGCACCCCTACCCTGCTAGCAGTGAGGGTGTGGCTTTGTTGAAAGCTGTGACCCATACATTCACTCCTCTAAGAATATATTCCTGCTTATTTCTTGGTGCGTCATGATGTGCAGTGGGTTGGTGTTTCTTAAGTACTTGGTTTCTGTTGTATTTTTTTCTTGCTTGAGAAAAATCTGTTATTTTTTAAACCATCTTTTTGCTCAGGATAGAAACTTCTGCCTGTGCCCAGCAGGACTCTGATGCCCCAGAAAGAAGGCACCCAGTTGCCATGGTCCCCATTCAGGCCTCCTTCTTGGGGCAATGTCTGGCCACTTAGCAGGCTGAAATAGGCCACAGTACTATAAATAGGGACCTTGGGCTGCTCTGGGATCAGATCCCAGGCCAGGCCCCTCCTCCCTCTTCCCTCACTTATTACTGTAGTTATTTAAATACAGCTACAAGAATGTTTTCAGGTATATGCACCCCCAATGCTTGTCAGCTTGTCACACTGTAAGCAACTCCTTTCCATCCTGTCATCAGTGCAGTGGGTTGGTGTTGTCGTGAGTGCAGTGAGTGGTGTTGTCATGAGTGCAGTGGGTTGGTGTTGTCATGAGTGCAGTGGGTGGTGGTGTCATCAGTGCAGTGGATGGTGTTGTCATGAGTGCAGTGGGTTGGTGATGTCATCAGTGCAGTGGGTTGGTGATGTCATGAGTGCAGTGGTTGGTGTTGTCATGAGTGCAGTGGGTTGGTGATGTCATCAGTGCAGTGGGTTGGTGTTGTCATGAGTGCAGTGGTTGGTGTTGTCATGAGTGCAGTGGGTTGGTGTTGTCGTGAGTGCAGTGGGTTGGTGTCATGAGTGCAGTGGGTTGGTGTTGTCATGAGTGCAGTGGGTTGGTGTTGTCATGAGTGCAGTGGGTTGGTGTTGTCATGAGTGCAGTGGGTTGGTGTTGTCATGAGAGCAGTGGGTTGGTGATGTCATGAGTGCAGTGGGTTGGTGTTGTCATGAGTGCAGTGGGTTGGTGTTGTCATGAGTGCAGTGGGTTGGTGTTGTCATGAGTGCAGTGGGTTGGTGTTGTCGTGAGTGCAGTGGGTTGTGCTGTCATGAGTGCAGTGGGTTGTGCTGTCATGAGTGCAGTGGGTTGGTGTTGTCGTGAGTGCAGTGGGTTGGTGTTGTCATCAGTGCAGTGGGTTGGTGTTGTCATGAGTGCAGTGGGTTGGTGTTGTCATCAGTGCAGTGGGTTGGCGTTGTCATGAGTGCAGTGGGTTGGTGTTGTCATGAGTGCAGTGGGTTGATGTTGTCATGAGTGCAGTGGGTTGGTGTTGTCATGAGTGCAGTGGGTTGGTGTTGTCATCAGTGCAGTGGGTTGATGTTGTCATGAGTGCAGTGGGTGGTGTTGTCATGAGTGCAGTGGGTTGGTGTTGTCATGAGTGCAGTGGGTAGTGTTATCATGAGTGCAGTGGGTAGTGTTGTCATGAGTGCAGTGGGTGGTGTTGTCATGAGTGCAGTGGGTGGTGTTGTCTTCATGTAGGCAGAGTTTTCCTGTCCCACAGCTGCTCTCAAATAATCACTCAGAAGCTTAATATTAATTACAAATGCTCAGCCAATAGCTCAAGCTTATTACTAAATAGCTCTTACATTTTAAGTTAACCCATATTCCTTATTTATGCTCTGCCACATTCATCTCCTGCCCCCTCTTTATCTGGCTGGCCACTCCTGACTCCACCTTTCTTCCCTTCATTCTCCTAGTTTGGTCATCCCACCTATAATTCTTGCCTGGTTACTAGTCAATCAGTGTCTTATTAAACTATTTCAAGTGACAAATCTTTTGGGTTGGTAATACAAGTTAGGAGAGAAGGTGAATTAGATACAACACTTTGGATTCACCAAAACAGAATGGATAATGGAGTCTTTTCTCTGATTTTTTCCAAGTACAAATGAACTGGATGTTATAACTGTAATTCTTAATAACTGTTTTGTTACATATAGATTTACTGTGTTAAGGTTAAAACCTTTCTTTTTAATTAAACAAAAAGGGAGGAAGGCTGTGGAATAATCCTTCCACACACTGTAAATATGTATTACTCTCATTGTTAATAAAAAATGATTGCCAGGCAGTGGTGGCACACACCTTTAATCCCAGCACTCAGGAGGCAGAGGCAGGCAGATCTCTGTGAGTTTGAGGCCAGCCTGGTCTACAGAGTCAGTTCCAGGTAAGCCAGGGCTATTATACAGAGACTCTGAGTCAAAAAAAAAAAAAAAAAAAAAAAAAAAGAAAGAAAGAAAGAAAGAAAGAAGGAAAGAAAGAAAGAAAAGAAAAAAGAAAACTGATTGCAAGAAGAGATTGGGGGAGACAGCCTGACACAGAGAATACTGGGAGGAAGAGTGGAGTCTGGAGACACCAGCCAGCTGCCAAGGAAGCAGGACATGTAGAAAATGAGGTAACAAGCCATGAGCTACATGGCAAAGCATAGAAGAAATATATAACTCTTAAATATAAGAATTAGGTAGTAACAAGCCTGAGCTATTGGCTGAGCATTTGTGATTAATATTAAGCCTCTGAGTGATTATTTGAAAGTGGCTGTGGGACAGAAAAACTCCACCTACATCATCAGTGCAGGGGGTGGTATAGATATTTGGGCTTCAGAACCCTAGTGCTATCTACCTCCTTTGCCATGTTCCTTGATTTAGCATTGAACTTCTTGGAGCCTCACTTTGTCATCTACAAAATGTAGCTAACAATAATACTGAATTCTAGTTCGTAGTGTTGAGGTGGAGAGTAAACAAGAAAAACATGTAAGGCCAAGACTAGCCAGATCATCTACAAGGCAGAGTGTAACATGAAAATGTCCTTTGTTCAAAGTTATTGAGAATTTCTTCAAGGGCTGGGGGTGTAGCCCAGTTGGTAGAGTGCTTGCCTAGCATGTATGATGTCCCAGGTTCAATCCCTAGAACCAGATAAAACAAGGCCATGGTGGCATATATCTGTAATCCCAACACTTGGGAGGTGGAGGCAGGATGATCAGAAGTTTAAGGCCACCCTTAGTTTAAGGCCACCCTTGGCTACATATTGAGTTCAATCAAGGCCAGCCTAGACTACATGAGAACATGTCTCAAAATTTGAACACTCAAGAGTCTGAGGAAAGAGTATTAGGAGATAGGAGTCTAGCCTGGGGTACCACACAGTGAGAACTTGTCTCAAAACAAACAACAAGCAAATGATAAAGACCTTTCAGCTTTCAAGCATGCCTAGCTTGCAGCCTAAGGGTCATGTATATCCAGACAGCAGTGAATGAAGTCCATCACGTTTACAAATCTCAATGTCATGTTCCAATGTCAAAAAGTTGAATACCGTTGTATGGTGACAGCAGAGAATACATTAGTGGGGACTTCTAACGGGTCTGCTCTGGGCAGCTTGGCAAGAAGAGACCAGAAAATCAGGTGCCCGGCATTCTGCTTGGCACCCTGGTAGCTGACCTTCTCCACCTCTCAGGAGTACTTTCCTTTAAAGGTACAAGTTCACAGGTCAGTTTCACTGTTGTGGTTGAGTTTCTTTGGGTGAATAACATAGATTGTAAAATTTACACAGCAGCACTTCTGTTTCCTTCTGTTGGTCAGAGCAAGCCATGAGGTTGCATGGATTCAAAGGCAGGGGATAGACTCCCATATGTATATGGGGGTGGGGCTCATGCAGCCAAAGATGGCCTTGAACTTCGTGACCCTCCTGCCTCTACCTTTAGTTTGGATTATAATACGACACCAAATCTGTTTTATTTGGAGCTGGAAATCAAACCCAGGAACCAGAGCTTTGTACTAAGTAAGAACTCAACCAACCGAGTAAGTAGTACGTCCAGCTCCAGAGTCCATCATTTAATGATAAGAGTGACAATGGGTTTTGTTATTATTGTTTGTTTTTTAGATAAGAACCCAGGTGACTCTCCAAGGGTACAGTGCAGGAGCTTTCCTTCTTTTTCCTCTCTCTTGTCCCCCGTACTAAGGACGGACGCCAGAGCCTCAGGGTTGCCAGGCAAGTGCTCTACCCCTAGGCTGTATCCCCAGCTCTATATTTATTTACTTATTTTGAGACAGTGTCACGTTATGTAGCCCAGACTGTCCTCAAACCCACACTTGCCTCAATTCCTGAGTGCTAGGGCTATCGACCCACGTCACCACGCCCGGCTATGCAAGGGTCCTCCATCTTTAGCCTGCACCAGAATTTTTCACAGATGGCAGGGTCCATCCCCAGACTCAGGAGAGCTGGGCGGGTCCTGAGAACCTGCATATCAAACAGGTTCTCAGGAACCAGGACACTGGCAGTCTGAAGAACACCCTTTGAGAGCCCCAACAGAGGAGGCACTGGCTTTCAAACTTGACCTTGCATTAGGACAACTCTGAAGCCATTGCTTATGTCAGGAATTGAATGGCAACACTCAGCATTGATAATTTTTATTGTCGCTGCTTGAGCTCAAGGGCTACAATACAGACTAAATTAGAGGCATTATTTGCCCATCTGAGGCTCAGTTTTCTCTTTGTAAAAGGAGTGGCAATACTGCATACCTCATAGATTTCTTCTGAGAATTAATAGTAGGCATGTAGATAGCTCCTAAAACAGTGCTCACAGGTCCCTTGTTAGACATGCTCCACAACTGTTAGCTAAGCGCTAACTAGAGGGAAAAGCTCAGCATGTGGTGAGTGATTGGGTCCTTGGCACAGCACACTGTGGTCTGATTTACTCTGTAGATGACTGAGAAGTCCATCAAATACCTTAAATGCCTTTGCATCTGATTCATTGCTAATCATCTGGCCACTTAGTTATCAAAAGAAGTTGGATGAACTTTATCTGAACTGTCATCATGGAGATGTGGGGGAATTTTCATTTCTTTCAAGTATGTGCTGTGTCCTGCTGTTCTCCCATTCCCCCTTGAGAGGGACTTCAGTAGATAAATAGGTGTGGCTTCCTGGGAGAAGGCCTTCTCAGATCCGGGCATTGCAGTGACTGACTGCCTCAGGAAAGGCAGCTGGTGTTGGTGAGTCACCCAGATCCTGCCTTCCTGACCACAGGCTAATAGCCCGAGAAGTCTCCCTTGACTCACATTGGAAGGATTTGCAATAATCAGCATGGTATTCATGTAGGAACTGAAACAGCCAAGCTGTACAGATGTCAGCACGGGGTTTGTAACATTAAGTTCATTCCTGGCGTTCTCTTCCAGGGAAGCAGGGTGGCCCCGACTTGAGCTCACTGGGATCACTGGCAGTTCTTCAGGTCTTGTTCTACCCCACTGGCATGCATTCGTACCCCCAAGGGCCTGTTTCTACAGAATCCAAGTGATACCAGTGTCATTTATTGAGCTTAGAAAAATGTTTCAAATCATTAGTTAGAAAGAGCTGGAAGAGGCAGCATGGGCAGCCGGAGCTGGAGTTTTAATGCCCACACAGGCGTCAAGGCAGAGGTTCGCAAACTGTACTCGAAGGACTATGTCCAGTCCACTGTCTACGATTTGGGTTTTTGTTTGTTTGTTTTGTTTTGTTTTTTGAGACAAGGTTTTTCTATGTAACTAGCCCTGGCCATCCTGGAACTCGCTCTGTAGACCATACTGGCCTCAAACTCAGAGATTCACCCGCCCCTGCATTCCGAGTGCTGGGATAAAAGGTGTGCGCCACCACTCCCAGTCTGGTTCTTTGGGTTTTATTCTTTATTAAATAAAGTTGTTTTGCAGCACTTGAGATTGAACCTATGGCCTCATGCATGCAAGGCAAGTACTCTACCTTTGACCTACAGTCCCAATGGTCGTTTTTACCTTTTTTATTTTGAGACCAAGTCTCACTAAGTTGTCCACCCTGGTCTTGAACTGAGGTCCTCCTGCCTTAGTTTCTATAGTAGCTGGGATTATAGACCTGTGCCATCTGGTCTGGCTGCAAGTAAAGTAAAGTCAGTCTCTCTCTCTCTCTCTCTCTCTCTCTCTCTCTCTCTCTCTCTCTCTCTCGTGTGTGTGTGTGTGTGTGTGTGTGTGTGTGTGTGTCTGCATGCATGTATGTGTATTAACAAAATTTTACTAGAACATGGCCATACCCATTTAGCATATTGTCTGCAGCTGATTTTATGTTGTAATGGCAGCATTGAATTGGTGTGAAAGACACTTCAAGGCCCACAAGACCAACAATATTTACTATTTTATTCATCCCAATAAAAAAAAGTTGACTAGTTAGAGACATGACTTTAGATGTGGATAAGCTTGGATTTGGAACTAATACACTCAAAAGTTACAAACTTTGAATTTTACAAATGAACCACCAAGTAAGAGGGAAGTCAGCACCAGCACCAGCTGGAACATTCAGGCCTCAAGTACAGCAATTCTAGTGTTTGAAGTAAGTGTGTTTACAATGATTATATAGATTTACTAGAACAAAATATAGACCATGCTGGAAGAACAAGTCAGTATGAAAAAAGGGGGAAATTCAGATTTGAAGAAGAACCGAGTGCAGTCATCAGGGATGAAAGTGACTGAGTGAATGGGCTCAGCATGGGGGTGCTGGCCTAGCATGCTGGAGGCCCTGCAGGCAGTGACCCTCAAGTTTCAGTGCACACCAGCGTCACGCAGAGAGTCTGTTAAAGCACCTCAGCTTCCTGAGCTCACCTTCAGTGGTACGCCGATCTCACAGGCTAGGCTGCAGCCTGTGAGTTTGCAAATTCTTGCTGGTACAGAGGTTGTTGATCCATGGATCACCTCTCTAACCAGCAGATAGACACGGCTAGAGGAGCCATTAATGAGAGGTGGGTCTGGGAGAAGCGAAGAGGGGGTAGCAGGAGGAAAAGCAACTGAGGCACGACAAAATGAGATGCTCCAGTGTAGTAGGAATCGCAGAGTGGGCAGTGAACAGTGGAGAAGCCGCATTTCCAGAAGCTACTGAAGGACATGAATCCTGAATGAGCTGAGTAAAGACAAGACCATCCAAAATGTTTCACGTGTGGCCATGGGACACTGGAAGCACCCAGTCCTCAACTCTGTCTCGCAGCGGAGATTCCCTACAACGGGAAAGCCAGAGAGCAATTAGAGAGTTCTCATCAGCCATAGTAATGCCCTAGACAGTGAAGTGGAGTGTCTGCTCATCTTAGGGGAAAACAACATGGAACCTAGAATTACGTACCCACTCACCCATCACTCAAGAGCTATAAATATGCCTCTCCCAAACACGCCTCCTGGACGAACTCCTGAGAGATGAGTTTAAATAGAGGGGGATGAGCCCACGAGGAAGGAGCTACAGGAAAACCACGTAGAACAAGATGTAAGCAGGCATTAGCCTCTGAGAAAAAGCAGCACAGCAGAGGCGGTGTGTGTGTGTGTGTGTGACGCAGAAGAGCATGGAGAGTAGAATGAAAGCCATCTCAAGGCCTGTATCGTGTGGGAGGAGACTGTGGTGATAAGTTTAATTTTTAATTTATTTATTATATTACAGCACCTTTTTTTAAAGACAGTTTTAAAGCTGGGTGTAATGGTCTCTTAATCCCAGCTCTTGGGAGAAGAGACAGGTGGATCTATGTGAGTTCAAGGCAAGCATGGTCTACATAGTAAGTTAAATCCCTGTCTCGGGGGAAAAAAGACAAGATTTTTCTATTGTTGTTCAGGTTGGATTCAAACTTACTATGTGACCAGGCTGGCTTCACACTTAGAATTCTCCTGCCTCAGGCTTCCAGATACTCAGATTGCACACTTGGCTTATAGCAACATAGTGTTGAACACCTGTAATCCCAGCACTTGGGAGACTGAGGCAGGGGGATATTAAGCGTGAGGCCACTCTGGGCTGTGTAGTGAGACCCTGTGAGAAACAACAAAACCCAACCCCAAACCCAAAGCCAACCAACCAAATAAAACAAAGACCAGGATGTGAAATAGCAGCTGGAATACAGACACTGTGTGCTCTGGCAATCAGGAAAGAATGGTCTATATAAAAGCATGAAAAATTAAAAATAAAACCAGTCAAGAGAACTAAAGACATCAGTAACCATAATAAATGTACACAGAACAGCTTGTGCCATGGTTTCCAGACTGGGTCATGAGAGGATTGCCTCCATACTAGAGGTCCAGAAAATACAAAATAACCCAATGAAAGCAAAGAGTTGAGAAAAGGCACTGTGTGAACGCTGAGCAAAGACAAGGTGACCTACCACCATGAATGGCCGATAAAATAGATTGTAAAGTTAAACCCGTGGGGATGAAAATGCCCTCAACAGTAAAGGTGTATGTGTTATTTTCTATTCGTTAGAGTTTTTTTGTGTGTACATGTATGTGGTATAGTGTGCATATATACATGTGTATGTGAGTGCATGTGTACATGCATGTGGAGCCAGAGGTCAATGTAGAGCCTCTTCCTCTATTGCTGTCCATCTTACTTTTTTTTAAAAAAAAACAGGATTTTTATTACAATGAAAGATCATTACATCTAACAGTGCTGACATTTTAGGCATTCAATATATGCATGTCAAGAACCAGCTAGAATCTTCTCTATCCTGTAGAAAAGTACCAGGCCTTGATTCCAGCAACCACCTTATGTTTTAACTCAAGGTCTCCCACTGAGCCCGGAGTCCCCCAGTCATCTAGACTAGCTGGCCAGAAGACTTCAGGGAACCATCTCCCTCCAGCACCGCCACCTTCCCGCACCGGGAGTGGCTGGGAGTGCAGCCATGTGCCACCTGGCTTGATGTGGATGCTGGGGGTCCAAATGCGGCTCCTCATCCTTGCTCTGTTGGTTCTTTACCAAGTGTAGCCATCCCCCTGCTCCCTCATTACATGTTTAAAGTGTCGTCCTCACCCACAGGCTAAGCTGGTTGTTCACAAATGTGCCGACACCCACTGTGGAAAACACTGCTCCAGGGCAGACAGTTCTAGACTGAACAACCCTGAGGCATTCTACAGTGCGGGCGAATGTCAGTAACCAGGCCTGCCACTAGACACACAGCTCCTGAGACCAAAGGGAACACCAGTGACTTCTAGAACAAGCAGTCGACTTTGCTCTGCTTTGGTTTGGTTTTGCCGAAGATCTGAAAAGAACTCTCCAAGCTTCCTTCCAAAGAGAAAGTGGAACTTGCTAGCTATGCGCTCTGGGACTTTTATTGGGTAGTGGAAAAAAATTTTGCAAACATCTCCCCCCAACCCCCGCCCCTCTCTTCCACATGTGGAAACTGGTCCTTCGAATGTAAAGTCCGTTCGCATAACCATTGGGATGTCAGCCATGGCTAAGACATCCTAAGAACCTACTGGGAGACATCTCATGCCAACTCCAGGGCTGGCACTTGTGAGCGTCATTGAAGGGCCCGTCGTCCATTCTGTTACTTCTCCAGCGTCCTTCCAGCGGCTGTAATGGATTAAGCGCTTTCCTTCGAGGCAATTAGGAAAGCTTGAGGGAATAAGGGATGGCAGCTGTTGCTATGTGAGTGTCTGTTTGGCCAAGAAGCAGGGAAAACAAGTGAGCTAAGAGCAGTTGGGAAGTAGAGATTAGGAAGGGCAGAGTCCCAGCAACCTCTGCTTTTCTCCCCTGCCGTCTGTCACCCACCCCACACAACCCCAGAACCTCTGTTCGAGCTGGCCAGAGCCCAGAGTTATGAAATTACAAAATCATGTATGTGCTCAGCGTTTTGTGAACCCTGGGGAGAAGACCACACTTTTAACTGAGTCACTGGCTCCTCAGCCACTTGGTTTGGAGCATTCAAGGCAATTAGAGGATTCAGCATCAGATGAATCCACTCTTTTCTTTACTAGTTGGTTTTAAGAATGGTTAACACAAAGAGAGCTTCCTAGACATGTTTTTATTAGCACTTCAGGCGTTGCTTTTGTGCCAACTCCATTTGTGGTTTTTTGTTTGTTTGTTTCAAGACAGGGTTTCTCTGTGTAGCTTTGCTCCTTTCCTGGAACTTTCTCTGTAGACCAGGCTGGCCTCGAACTCACAGAGATCTGCCTGCCTCTGCCCCCTGAGTGCTGGGATTAAAGGCGTGTACCACCACTGCCCAGCACCAACTCCATTTTACAGATTAAGAAACTGAGGCTCTGAGGGCCTAAGCAACTTACTCAAGGCTGTGCAGAGCTGAGATTCAGTCTCGGACTGTCAGGTTTAGAGTCTCCTTCCCCCTCCCTTTCCCATTGTTTGTGTATATGATGTGTATGTCTGTCCATGTGGTGGGGGTGGGGGGATGTCACAGTGTTCCTGTAGTGGTCAGAGGACACCCTCCAGTGTTACTCCTTGCTTTCCTGTTTAAAACAGAACTCATCATTTTCTGCTGTGTGTGCCAGGGTCTGGCATGTCAGCTTCCAAGGACTCTGCTGTCACTGACTCCTATCTTGTAGGAGTACTGGGGTTATAGGTAGGTGTGGCCATGCCAGGCTATTACGATCAATCCATGTGAGTCTATTAAATGAGTAACAGAATTTATTAAGATATAAATTGAGGAAATACACTCACAAGAATGGAGTAGACAGCTGAAGTCATCCTCTGACCTGACAGGAGCGAATCTACCTGTAAGCAGGAGCAGGGAACAGGACATGTGACCCTTCTACAGCCCCTTGTAAGAGGTCACATACAATGGCAGGAAGCGCCACCTCCTTTGGGCCGTATAGCCCAAGGTCATGGGCGGAAGCAAATACCACTACACCAGGCTTTACATGGGTTCTGAGGATTTGAACCCAGGTCCTCATGCTCGCACGGCAAGTGCATTACCCACAGAGCCATCTCCACAGCCCAGAGCTGGCTTTATAAACTGACACGGTTCTCTGAATGCCTTTTGTCAGAGTCATACAGAATTGGAAGAATTTGAAAGGCTCAGGGGTATTAAAAAAGTTGACAGCCAGACTGGCCATGCAGCGATGGTAGAGCACTGGCCTAGCATACGCCAAGCCCTGCCTTTGGTCCCTAACAAGGCAAAATAAATAACTATACCTAAATAAATCACAACAAATAAAAACTGACACCTGCATCAAGAAGCTCCTGGTTTATTTGTGCACCAAAGTCAAGTCCATAGCATCGGTCATATTCTTGTGCACACCAGAAGAGCAAGCAGACTCTCACGGTGACTTCAAAAACCAAGTGGCAAAGTGGTGGGAAGCCATGGGAAGGGAACCCGCTGCATGTTGATTCCACACTGCACTCTGGAATTTGCTGATGAGCACAACTCCTGCCATCTAAAGTGCTTTCCTAACGGTGACAATAGTCAGCGGGATTAGCCGGTCAATGGGTGCCTGCTCTCCCCAGCTCACAAAAGCCTTCTCCAGTGCTCCAGGGTCTCCTGGCAATGAGAGAACCACCAACAAGCCTGGTGCTGCTGCGTTCTGCCAAGGTGAATGGCACCCAGGACAAAATGAAGAAGGTCAAGGAAAAAGGTCTCTGGCCCGACGCAGGAGACCACACGGTACTGTCAGCCGAGCCCTGTGGACAAATGCAGCCTTTGGAAGGGTGGCCAAACAGGTGTTTCTCTTTGTGATGTATGTCAGCGTCAAACAACTACAGGGAAATAAATATTTAAGGAAGTGTGGCGTGGGCAGGTGTTCACAGAACTCTGTTCACAATAGTAAAAGGTGGCAATGACTCCAATGTCCATGAGGAGACAAGTCGATAAATCACACTGTTGTCTAGCTACCCAGTGGCAGGCTATGCAGCAAAGAAGCGGGATAAATCGTGAAGCTCTGTATGAGTGAAGAATCCAGACACAATGATTGCAAATGATTGCAGTCATGTGAAATACCCCAGATAGGGAAATCCACAGATACTCTAAAACAGATGAGTGGCTGGGCTAGGGAGAATATAGAATAGGGAAGTACTGATTAGTGGGTACAGAATTTCCTTTTGAGGCAATAAGAATGTTCTCGAATTCGATGAGTGGAGGCGGTCTCACGGTGTTCTGAACGAACTTAGCACCACTGAAGTTAAAATGTATTTATACTGTGTGTATTTTACCACAGTCAAGTAAAAAACGACAACCATCAGGGCTGTGATAACTCATAGACATTCCCAGGAGAGCAACGGCAACACACCTCCCCTAAATGAAACTGCCAAGAGATGACAAGAGGTGGGCCTTGCACGGAAAGGGGGAACAGAGAAGGGAAGATTGGCTGTGGGGCTGGGAGGGATCGGATGGCCAAACCTGACTCAGCCCAGTCCTTTCAGGGACCATTTGTGCCCTGGGGGGAGGCAGATGGGCAGGTGGCTTTAATGACAGTTGCTGTGACTGGGTGGGAAGTCTTAAGATCCAGCGGTGGCTTGAATAAGCTGATGGACACTTACCGAGGTGGCCTCCACAGAATGGCCCTGCCAGCAGGCTTGGGGAGCAGCTCCCCTTTGGACCTCTCCCCGAGCTGCCTCTGTTTGTTTCCTGTACCCACTGGGTCTCGCCTGTGCCTGAGGTTCCCACTGCAGTTCCTGATTGTCCTGCCTCGCCCCACCTGTTCCTGTCCAGTGACAGCAAGTCAAGGTTATGGGTTCTAGAAGACCAGGACAAGCACACTGCCCCTTGGGCACATGGGAACCCTGGAAAGATAGGTGTGGCCACTGACTGGGAGGCCACTGACCTTGGCATCTAGTGTGTGGCTTCCCCAGATTCTCATACTAATTCTAATACAGAGAACTATTCCCCAGATTATAAAACTAGGCTGCATTTTAATGAATGGAGCTGACTGTGAAAGGGAACCCACAAAGTGGTCATCTTTGATAGTTAATTCCAAGAGCTGTGTAAGTGTTACCATGACAACTTCCTTGGACATGGTGGTTGTTCCTTGTCTATTCAGTGACTTTAACTTCTTTTTCAGAATAAACTGGACATGTAGTTACCCACTTAGGCTTGGAGTCAACTTTCTGCAAGCGGGTGATAGAAAGAGGCCTCAGGATGGAGAAGGGGGTGAGGGGCTATGCTTCTGAGTCTACTGGGTCACACAGTACTGCATCACACCATCACATCTCTCCCCTCAAACTCCTCTCCTGGAACTCCATCTGCTTTCTTCATCGTGGTTTTCTCATCTTTAGAATGGGCCCAATCATTCCTACCTCAATAGAATGAATGATGGTCTTTTGGATCCCATGCTAGACTCAAAATTCTCTTTGTGGTTGGAAGATGACCTTGAATTCCTTATCCTCTTGCCTCTGTCTCCTGAGTGCTGGGATTCCGGGAATCTGCTCTCACATCTGGTTCATCAGGTGCTGGGTGCAGCCAGGGTTTGCTGGTTATAGCTCAATAGCAGATAGAACACATGTAGAAGGAAGAAGACACCCTGTCAAGGGCGATGAAATGGACCTGGAAGAGAGTCTTGATGTGTAGCTCATTCTGGTCTTGAATTCAAAATTTTCCTGCCTCAACTTCCCAAAGTGCTGGGATTATAGATATGTGCCTACCATAAATAATTTTTGTATTAATTACATGTTAATGACAAGATTTTTGGATATCAATAAGTATTAATGATATTAATTATCTAGGTTAAATAAGATATATTATCTAAAACATCCTTGCCTGCTTCTTTTTTTTTTCAAATGAGATGGAGAAAACTTAAAATTGCACATTATAGTAATATGGGACAGCCCAAATCTAGAATATTCTCAACATACCATTAACATGGCAAATCCTCACAATCTTATTTGTGCTCACGTACGAAACAAACTTTTGGAGTGTAGATAACTCACCAAGAACAGTGTTTTCTAAGAATCAAAAGTACATCAAACTAGGACTGGGGTGTAGCTGGGTGGTAGAGCACTCGCCTAGCATGTATGAGGCTCTCAGTTTGAGCCCCATGTGCAAGAGAGTTATAAAAAGTTACAGTACATCCGGTTGGTTCTGAAGGCTTTTCCATGAAGACTTGTTAAGGGTGTGTGTGGAGGTGTGGGGAAGGGGGCCTGGCTAAGCTTTGTGGCCTTTCCCAGGTTCGCTGTGACCCTGAGATTCAGGAGCTGCGGCAGTGGCAGAAGAAGCTTCGTGAGGACAAGCACATCTGCCAGCGTGTGAAGATCTTCTGGGCCAAACAAGAGCAGAAATGTGAGTGGCGGGCGCCACAGCCCACGCTTATTCTGGAAAGGCTGATCCTTCACCTGAGCTCTAGAGGGAAACTCTCGGAGGCCTGCAGAACCCATACCCGTGTGCTCGAGTGTGTGCATGAGTGCGTGCGTGCGTGCGTGCGTGCGTGCGTGCGTGCGTGTGTGTGTGTGTGTGTGTGTGTGTGTGTGTCCCCTGCTTGGCAGCTACAGAGTCCACAGGATGTAATTCACGTGGCCATTTTCCTCCCTTGAGAACTACTGTGTCATCTTGTATCTGAGGGCTTTTATTTTCTAGCTATCAAGCTGTGATTTGGGGAACGGTTTTAATGGCAGGATGCACAGGTAATCACCCTCCCCAACTCCTGCTGTGTGTCTGAACCTCAGTGGGTTTGTTTCCACCTTCCTTTTCGTTATGGGCAATTCCGTGTGTCAGTTTGGCTGGACCAGGGGATGCTCAGTTGGTGAGTACTATTTCTGGGTATAGCTGTGAGGGTGTTTCTAGACACTGGTAGGCTGAACAGATGGCTGCCCTCTTCATTGGCGAGGCCCTGAATAGGATAAGGGGTGAGGAAGGCTGAATTACTCGCCTGTATACACAGAGCACTGCTCTCCTCCTGCCTCTCCTCTGGGCCTCCTGGGCCTCGGGCCTCAGATGTGGGCTGAACCAGACACAGTGGGCTCTCCAGCCCTCAAACCTCTGGTCCGCCTCCCCACATGTGTGGGCATGTTAACACACACAGCAGCAGCCCTCCACACTCCTCCCCTGCTTGCAGGTGGCAGATGGTGGGGCGTCTGTGAACCAGCCCTTTGTAGTACTAAATCCTCTTCTTTATCTATTTTTTTGTATTGGGAAAAAAACATATGAGAATGAACACCAGCATATTAATCACGGTGGGATATTTGTTTTCTTCCCTTTTTGGGCAATTGTTTTTTCTGTCTTCCCTACTGTGAATATAGAATGTTAAAGTTTAAAAATAAAAGAGAATTGGGAGGCGGGGCTGGCACAGGTTCAGTCAGTGAAGTGCTTGCGATGTACGCATGGGGACCTGAATTGGATTCCCCAGCACCAGAGTACCAAGACAACAGGGTGGGGGGCAGCCGGGGTCTCTGCAGCCTGCTGGTGAGATGGTCCAGTCTAGTCGGTGGACTCTGGTTCAGTGAGAGACTATTTCAGTAAACAAGGTGAAGAAGTGGCTGAGGAAGAGACGCAACATTTACACCTCATCTCCACATGCATGAGCACAGATGTGTACACATCCATAGGAACATGTGTATCACACATACACACACATGTGCACACACACACACACACACACACACACACACACACGGAAAAAAGAAAGTAAAGGAGAGAGAAAAAGGAAAGGAAGGCCGTAAGGGGAGAGGGTAGGGAAGGGGGGAGGGCAAATGAGGGAGGGAGGGACTTGAGCAATTACTCCTGTCCGGCTGGCTCAGCCCCGGCCTTTCTTTCGCCCAGCTGCCATTTCAGTTCAGTTCAGAACTGGGACTCAATCAGGGCTGTGATCAGTTTAAAGGTCACAGGAAGCACGGTACACCTATTTATTGCTGCTGTTCTGTATTCTTTGGAGTTGATTCGCTGTTCTTTGATTGATGGGCTTGGCTTGCTGTGGAGCAGGAAGAATAGAGTGGCCGAGCCCCAGCAGGAGAGCAGAGTAGAAACTGCTGTCCCAGCCACTCGCTGTTTGCACCTTGTCACCCTGCAAGGACCCCAAGAGCCCCGCCCCCTTACAAGACAGGGAGGGTCTTCAGTAAATATGACCTAATATAATATAAATCCTAATATGGCCCAGCACTAAACTGCCCTGTACGCTGAAACTCTGAAATGGCCCTTGAGAAAAATTAAGTAAAATACGAAGTTCTAAAGACTGTTCGAGGTTCATGGCCAGTTGGAAGGCAGGACAGTATTAACGGCAGAGCCACCCATGACTGTAGCTACCGCTTCCATCCATGTGACCCTTACCTAGTTGACTTCACCAGGCCTTAGTTTCCCCATTCAGAATGGGCCCAGCGATAAAGTTCCTGTCATGTGCAGCTGTTAAAGGAGTCTCGTGGCTGATCTTTAGAAGGAGTCCTGGCACACGGTGCCCGTGAACGTTCCGCACTCTCACAGTAGTACTGTCGAGATGTGTGTGTGCTTTTGTGTGACTTGGGGTTTGTTTCCTTTGACTGGCAGACCTTAAACTCTGTGGATTCCAAGCGGGACAGTGTTTAACTTATTGTGTTGCCCAAAACTTCACAAAGATCAATGGTCTACACATACGTGTTTGAGGCATGGGGCTCTTGGGTTTCAGTTTACAGTAGGAGAAATAGGGGCCAGAAAGGTCTGAGGACTCGCCCATGGGGCCAGTGGGACGCCTCAGTTGGTAAAGCGCTGGCCAAGCTTACGTGAGGACCCGAATTTGATCCCCAGCGTTCGCATAAAAGTTGGGTGAGGTGGCACACACGTGTAATCCCAGCTCTGGGGAGCCCGAGAGAGAAGAGCCCCTGGGGCTTGCTGTCTGCTGGTCTCGCCGATCAGTGAGCTCCAGGTTCAGTGAGAGACCCTGCCCCAAAAATTACGGAGGAGATTGACTGAGGAGGACACATGGGGTCGATCTCTGGCCCCCACATGCACGAGCACACACATGGGTGAGCGCTCTCAACATGTTTGAACAGTGGTGAGCTTGACGCTCCCGTGTCGTCACTTCCTCGTCTTCTGACGTTTTCCCAGGGGTTGATGCACAGACTCTTTTTCTTTGAGGTGCTGTAGCTGGAGCCCAGAGTCGCACATCCTAGGCAGGCACTCTGCCACCCAGCTGCACCAGCCCCGTGACATAAACTTCTCAGCAATCATCTTCAACATGACCCATGGCATGGCCGGTTCCTTCTCAGGGCATCAGGATTCTTGCTATCTGGGTTCGTGTTGACTGAGGTGTCTGGGTTGGGGCTGAATGAAGAGGAGCAGCATGCAGCCCGGTACACCCTGTTGCTTCTTCCTTCAGCTATCAACAAGCAAGTCATTTTGTGGAGGGTCAGAAAACAGTATTCCCCTAGCCAAAGTGACACAGTAGTCATGCCCCAAAGATCTCCTGTGTGGCGGCTTCGGTTAAGCACAAGCAAACTGTCCTTTAGATGTGTCATTTAAAAAAAAAAGAAAAAGTGTAGTCGTGGTAAGTGGTAATAGTTTTGAACTCCATTTAAAATTTTCCCCCTGTGTGGAAATCCCACAAGCAAATATCACTCTAAGGTGTTCTCATCGTTATCACACCATGCTCTGGTGGTTACACTGTGAGCAGCCTCTTGTAGACAGCGAGTCTCAGAGAGGAACATCAGCTGTCTGGACAGACTCTTGGTCATGTGCAGTTGGTCTCAAGTTACACAGAGTCAGAGGCTACTGTCCCCAACAACATTCTCTTCCAGACCAAAACAGTGTGAAGTTAGTTCTCCAGAAGGACAGGTGCACAGATTATTTTTAAATGTGTGTCTTCAGAATTTCAGCCAAAGCATGCAGTCCAAAGATGCCTTGAGACACGGTCAAAACTCCCGCCCCAAATAATAGCATGTTTTCAGTTGTGTTTCACCAGTGACTGGCTTCGTATGGTTTTTGTGTGTGTGAATACTCCTCACTGAACCCAGTGGGCTCATATTGTGGTGAGCACAAAGCCAAAGTAAGCACAGCTGAGAAATCACAGGGTAGAGAAAGATTTATTAGCTGCAGCAGGTGGGAGGACACAGGTCATTTCCAGAGCCACAGTACCCTCTTTGAGGGAAGGAAGCATGGAGCTTTTATTCGGAAAGCCTATGCCTGTGCCTATGGGAAGGCACCTTCTGAGCAGGCGCATTCCCGAGCATCTCCGTTTAAGGACATAGTTCAGGAAGGGGAAATGGTAGGGCGGATTTGGAGGCATCCTCAGCTTAAGCACATGAGTTTGAAAGTTTAAAATTAAACATACAGACACCTCTGGGCCTGCTCAGCTAGACTAATGAGGATGATAGGCAGCTGCCTTTGGACATGCTCAGCTCTAAAGTGTGTGTGTGTGTGTGTGTGTGTGTGTGTGTGTGTGTGTGTGTGTCCCCATTCATTTGTGTGTTCACAGGTACACGAGTATATGCATGTGTGTAAAGGCTGTAGGACCGGCCCAGCTGATGTTCCTCGGCGGCTGCTGTCCATCTTACATTGCTTGTCGGGCTGGTTTGGTTTTGAGACCGGGGCTCTCATTTTCGAAACTGACCAAGCAGGCTGGACTGGCTAGCCAGCGAGCCCGGGGGAGCTTCAGGGATCTGCCTATCTCTGTCTCCCAGTCCCGAATTACAGCTCTGGCTTTTAAGATGTCGGTTCTGGGAGATCAAACTCAGGTCCTCATGCTTACACGGCACACTCTTTACCCACTGAGCCATCTCCCCAGCCCCTAAAACGTTTTATCTAAAGCAGTGGTCCTTCCTAATGCTGGGGCTCTTTAATACAGTTCCTCATGTTGTGGTGACCCCTCCAACCATAAAATTATTTCATGCTACTTCATAGCTGTAATTTTGCTATTGTTATGAACCGTAAATGTCTGATGTGCAACCCCAAAGGGGTCACGACCTACAGGTTGAGAATAACTGATCTGAGAAAGAGAGAAAGAAAGAAAAGATGGACAGTTTGAGGTACACTAATGCGGGTGTTCGTTTCTCAATGCTGGCCTTACTTAGAGGCCGCCATGTCCACATTTTATTTGGAAATCTAAGAGGTGTCAGACCAAAAACAAAAACAAAAGTTATAGCAATTGTTTCCATAACACCAGAAGCATGCACACACACACACACACACACACACACACACACACACACGCATGCACGCATGCACGTGCCACGTAACTTTCTCATAAGACATGTGCATTTTTATATGAGAGCAAATATGTGTGAAATGACTTTATCACTTCATATTTAGAAGAGAAAGTGGGAGGGGTATAATCTGTCCAAGGCTATGCTTTACCTCTGGTCTCTCACCTGTTCACCCCACATTCCAATGGCTTGTAGTGGTCCCTGAAATACACAGCAGCTTGAGGCAAACATGGCAATTGAGTTAAGAAAAAAAAATTAAGATTGTGGAAATAAAAGCCACTGAATGCATTTGGCAAAATATCACAGGAGTGTAGCTGCTGAAGATGTATTTAAAATATCTAATGGACAAAAATTGCGTGTATTGTGTACATTCGAGGTGCACGGCTTGATGCTTTGACGAATGTAAAGACATGTTGTTGTGTTAAAGGTGTGGTGGCGCACACATTTAACCCAGCACTCAGGAGCCAGAGGCAGGTGGGTCTCCGTGAGTTCAGGGCTAGCCTAGTCTGTACAGAGTGAGTTCCAGGTTGGCAAGGGCTAAGTATAGAGACCCTCCCTGTCAGAAAAAGAAAAAAAGAAAGAAAAGAAAAGAAATGTGTGGTGTTTGCCATATCAACAGAGCTAGCATATCACCATCATCCATAGCTGCCATTTGAATGTGTGTGGTGGGGACCCTTAACATTTGCTCTCTTGTCAGCTTTCAGTGAACAGTGGTGAAGTGCAGTCAGGTGCCCCACTCCAGACTCCCGGAAGGTAGCCATTGTGTAAGAGAATGTGTATGTGCTCTCTTCTTTAGCACAGAGGTTTCTTAGAGACAGGAGGAAATACAACCTGTTACATAACTTCCTGTCCAGAAGAAAACAAAGCCCTTCCGTTGCACATTATGCAATGTCAATAGTGATCTCCTCATGTTCCCACAATAAATAGAAATACAGCTCTGAGCTTCCTGGAAGCCACAGCAAAAAAGGAAACAGGGCTACTGTCCTCACGGTTCAACCCGTTTCTTGGAAACACAGCTTCCTAAAGCTGAGATTTGATCTCCCTGATAAAAAGGACTGTGTGGCACCAGTGAGCACTGTCCTCTGAGAAACTATAGTTCTGACCCCTTTAGAGCAGCTCTTCCTCCTTGAGGGAAAGGGTAACAGCCTGGGGCAAGACATGGGAGCCACGGAAATTTCTCCTCATGGTAGGACAGTCCGCAGGTAAGATTTCCCTATAGCTTCAAGAATGTTCTTGGGCTGGAGACACAGCTCCGTAGTTTGCAAACACCTGCATAGCTTGTGTAAGGTCCTGGACTAATCCTCACCATAGGCAGGCACACAAGTGTACACACACACAGGAGCACACACACGTGCAAACACACACAGGAACACCATGTGAATTATCATTCCTGGTGTTTGGTGGATTTGTAGTCAATGCCATCCACCCACTGGGGACTCTGGGTGGGTGATGTCATCTTGGTCCTCATTTCTCCTACTTGTAAAATAAGAATGATCATGCCTCAGTTGTAATTCTAAGTGAGGTCATTGTTTTGATAATGCTGTGGCTCTTTATTAAGAAATATGTCTACAAATCTAAGCTGTCATTTTAATCTTATTCATTTTTTCTCTCTTGTCTTTTCAAACGTTAATTCATTCTTCACTTTAATCCACAAAAGAAGTAAGAATTTGATTAAGAGACAGCTAATGACTTCATGTCTTCCTTCCATCGGTTTTATTTTTAAGACTCGTCAGAGTGTGGGGCTATTAGGATGATGTCACCTTTCACGCATATATTCTTTTCCTTTACAATTTGCAAAAATCTTCTGGGTTGGGACATGCCTTCTCTTGAGATGCTTGCAGGCCCACACTGCTCTGTTGGGATCAAAGTTCAGTCAGAGATGATTTCATTTTTTAATGGTTTGGCCCTGAAATTTAATATCCTAAATTTGCTTATGCAAATGAACTCTCCCAACCTCCTTTGAGCCTTCACCCACCCCTGCCTTGTTAAAGCCTTCTTCTTCTTTGTACTTAGGAATGCAGAAGTCTCTTGTAAGAGTTACTGACCTGGCAAAGACCCATGATGGTTGATACAGAGGGTCAATTTGATGGGGTTTAGAATCACCATGGAAACAAACTCTGGGCATTTCTGAGAGAGACTTTTGGAGCCATCCTAACTGTGGGTGCTGCCCTGGCCTGGGCTGGGTCCTGAGCACCAGCTTCTCTCTTGTGTCTCAGGCTTCTGCAGTGACTTCCCCATCATGACACTGAGCTGTGAGCCAAAGGAAGCCCTCCTCTCTTTAAGCTGCCTTTGTCAAGTGCTTTATGGCAGCAATGGGAACAGTAACTCATGGAACCTGATGGACTGGGTCTCCCATTTCCCAGCTGGCGACCTTGAGCAGTTGTCTTAACCTCTGGGTGACTCCGTTTGTATAGCAAGGCAATGGTAATACTAACAACCACCCTCCACCCTAGAGGGGTTGCGTGGTCATTAATCCAGGACAATATGTAACTTATATTAAGTGGTCAATAAAAGGAGACTGTTATATTGTTAAACCAAGTGCCCAGCATCTGGCGAATGTGTTGTTAGACACATTTGGGTTTCTTCCAGAGCCAGAGTTCTGCCTCTTACTGTCAATGGAGTTATAAGCAAGTGACTCTTCCATCTGAGACTCAGTTTCCCCCTAAATGGAGACAATTAGGACCTGTGGCAGAAGGCCCCTGTGGTGATCTGATAGGATAGCATGTGTGGTGTTGGACAGATGGCTGGCACAGAGAGGATAGTAGATAACTGTATCTAGGTTTCCGTGATATTTTAAAAACCAGCAACACATTGTGTTTATTTTTATTGTTGATGTGTTGTTTTGCTTTGTTTTTTGTTTGTTTGTTTGTTTTTGAACCTTGATTTCATTTAATCCAAACTGACCTCAAATTCACTATGTAGCAGAGGATGACCTTGAACTCCAGAGTCTTCTGCCTCGACCTTCCCAAAATATGGTGTTGATTCCAGGCAATTTACCTACAGCTGTGGTTCTCAGTGCTACAAATGAGAACTTCCCGGGGAAGATGTGTAAGGCTGTATCAGGCTAGAGGCCAGAGAATGTGATGATGTGGGTTTATTCTTAGCAGAGAATGTGTTGTGAGCATGTCAGCAAAGCCCGAATACTATGGATTAGCTACAGGATCCCAGTAATAGCTGTGGATCTGAGACCTTCCTTTGTGAGGCTTTTTCAGTGATGCCCTTCCATTTGGATTAAAAATGAAGAGGATCCGAGTTTCTGGTCCAACTCTGCAGTATACCAGCTAGTGGGCTCTTGGAAGGGATGAATCAGAAAATGTTTGTACTAACAAAATGGAGGATTCCCTGGGTGCTTGTCTAGCAGCCGATATGCCGTACTGGCACAGCTCTGAAGGGTACAAAGCATTGCTGTTGAGGGTGGGACTTCAGTCTCAGGGTTGAAGGGTACCAGATGCTAAAGTTGGCTGAGATGGGGAGACTACAGTAGGGTAGTTGGGAGACAGAGAGAAACTCTGGAAGCTTAGAGCTTGAAGGAAAGAAGGAGGGTGGGTGGGTTCAGTCCTGGGCTATTTAAAAGAGTTTTGGGGGAGCTGGGAGTGTGGCTCAGTGCTAGAGCCCTTGCTTGGCTCCAGGCTCTGTGTGCCACTCCTAACACCACAGAGATGGAGTTTGAAGAAAGGAATGGGCGTGCTAAAGGAGAATTTGGAAGAACGCATCGCCTAATTGGCAAAGTGGGAAGCATTCGTTTCTGTCCCCACATTAGAGTCTGTCACACCAGAGGTGACTCTTCTGAAAAGAAAGCTAGAGTTAAGGGAAGGGCAGGGAAAATCTGGCCTTGACCCAGCCCACAGGACAGCAAACTTAGATCCTTAGCTGTTACACGGTGGATGTCTGCAAAGGCCCCTGGTCCCCACAAAAGTGTGATTTTTTTTAACTGCCTACTAAGCTTCAGGCTCTTTACACGTATTGTTCCCAAGCCTTACAGGGAGGACACTGTGTTAGAGGTTAGATCATTTGCCTGGATCGTAGCTGTGAAAGGAGCTGAAGAGGTAGAACTCTCTACAGAAGCAGGTCTCTCCACGAGACTCACAGCTTTCCTTCCCATCAGACCAAGGACAGGAGGACTTGAGGGAGGGGGTCCGTCAGAGTCAGCACAGATGTGACAGCAGCACCCCGAGAAGGAGCCAGAGACAGATGAACCCTGAAATCATCCTCCTTACCTGCAAGAGCTGGATGATGTGGAATGCACAGAGCAGGCAGAATGTGGAGGTCCAAAGGTCCTTAGTCGTTATCTTAGGGCTGGGAGGGGTAGGAGGACTGGGGGGGGGTGGTCTCTTCCTTCTCTTGATGCTATTAGACAAGGCCTCTTATAGCCCAGGCTGACCTGGAACTCTCCATGTAGCCAAGGATCCTCCCACCTCCGCCAAAGAAGTGGACTACAGGCATGTGCCATCATGCCTGGGTTTTCTTTTATTGTTTGCTTTTCCTCTCCCTCCTCCTCCCTCCCTTCCTTTTGCCCCTCCCCTCCTCTGACAGGGTTTGCTCTGCAGCCCAGACCTGCCTTACACTCTCATTTCTCCTGTTTCGGCCTTCCAAGTTCAGGAATTACAGGTGTGCATCACCATTCTTGGCCAGGGCTTGTCTCTGGGGAACAAAATGTTGGAATATTAACAGTGTGCACGATTGCATAATTCTGTGAATTCGCTAAAGCCAGTGAGTGTTGGCTGCTTTAAGTGAATGAGTTGTATGGCACGTGAATTCCATCTCAGTAAAGCTGCTGCAGCAAAGTAGAAATAAAGGGCCAGGCCGGGCGGTAGTGGCACACGCCTTTAATCCCAGCACTTGGGAGGCAGAACCAGGTGGATCTCTGTGAGTTTGAGGCCAGCCTGGTCTGCAGAGTGAGATCCAGGACAGGAGGTCTCCGCAGCAAGCAGGATGATTGGGGACGGGCTCCTGCCATGCACAGCCAGGCACACACCTGCTTCCTCACCTCCCCCAGTCCCTGATTCCTGTACCTACACAGAAAGTCCTCCACAGCTGCCCTGATTCACTCATCCATCTGTTTGGCTTGTCTCACCTCTCCCGAACTTGTCTTACAACATGTCTGTTGGAGTTGGGGCTGTGTCTTCCTCACAGTCCAGGAAATAAAGAAACATGTGGCTGCATTTGACCTTGGCCACAGTGGAGGGTGTGGGAAGCTGACCCTGCATGGCCAGGCCCCCTGTCACTGGGCTTTGTATCGACCATCTGCTAGGTTTAGATAGAGCTATGTTCATTCCCTTGTGAACCCCCTTTCACTGTGTGGTGTATTTAACTTGGTCACTGATAGTAATTTTTACCTGTTGAGCCCCTGCAGTTTCCCAGAATTTTAGTTGTTTGTTCTGTGTGTTGTCTGTGGGGCCGCATCAGCCTGTTATGTCCCTGAGAGCAAGGATGAGCTGGTTTCTGTTCCTCCCTTCCCCTCCTGATTTCCCGACTCCTCCTCCCTTCCCTTCCTCTCCCTCCCCCTCCCCTGTCCTTCCTTCTGTGGCAGATTAAGGCACTACATCCTCCGCCCTCTTTTATTTCTTTTTCTTCTGTTATTTGACAGGCACCTATCTGTAAACACTTAGGGTTTTTTCCTCCTATGGTTTGGACCCATTGACCTTTAGCAAGGTGCTCTTGTTTTTAGTTTCTACACTGTAACTCCAGGTATTGGTCTCCCCTTTTCAGACCTGCAGTTTCTATAGTGGTGACAAGGGTCCCACTCACTGTGTGCTTGTCCTGAAGCAAGCACATCATTCATAACAACTCCATCTTCACGAACTCCTCTAGAGTGGGTATGGCTGATCTCTTCAATGGCTAGGGAAGCTGAGTCACAGAGAGGCTAATCAGTATACCCAAGGCCACACTGCAAAGAGGTGACTCCAGCGTCCTCCCTCTCCCCTCATATTGCTGCATTATGTGGCTGCCACTTATGGAGTGACAGTGCTTAGAAATGATGATGTTGCCTATAGCATCTGTCAGGATCCGCCTCTGATTCCATTGCCAAGGGCACAAAGCACATGACTCTTTGTGCCTCTTGGCCTTAGAGAGCAAGGATGCCACCTGCCAAGTGGCCCCACCTCCCCCTCTGTGAGCTTGTTGACTCACGGTATTCACCCTTACAAGCTAAATTTAGAATCCAAGCAGCTAAAGTGTCGGCCAGTTTTCAGATCCGACTCTCATTAGTCCGAGCTCGGATGCATTTAAAGGCACAGTGCTAAGGAGGCTGGACGTTACAAAGCACAGAGCGGCTTCTTTCCATATACTTTACTACCCGCCCACTCACCAGGGCCGTGAGCTCTCATCATGAGAAACGAAGAAACGAAAATGTCGAGGATCTCACAATCCACTCGCTCTGCTGTCACCTGTACAGAAAACTGCAGGGCTTTGTGTGGCTCCATTTGAGCGGGAGGCCTCGGTTTACACTCAGGGGCCATGCAATTTGTTCTACTGTGTCCACACGCATTGAAGTCACCCTCATTCCCCTTCACAACGTTCAGAGATTTACCAGGAAGAGAGGCTGATAACGGCAGAACCGCAGGAGCCTCAAGACCTGCCCTGGAGGTGAGGCTGGACGCTTTGTAGCTGTGTAGCCTTGCGCCACAGCTGGAACTTTCCTGATGGGCTTTTGACTATAAGCCCAGCTGTAAAACAAACCCCAGAAGATTTGACTTAATACTCCCGCAGATTCTTAGTGGCTGTGTGACTATAAACAAGCTACGAAGCCTCTCTGAGCATTGGTTTCCTCATCTGAACAGTGGAAATTATACAACCACCACCCTCCCCATTTTAGAGAGACTCGGATGAGATAATACCCTTGATAAAGTTTCTTTTCCTGTTGCTGTGATAGAGTACCCTGACCAAAGCAACTTAGAGGAGAACCGGTTTATTGTGGCCCACAGTTCCAGGGGATTGTGAAGAAGTCACTACAGCAGAAGCTCGAGGGACCCGGTCTTATTGTGTATCCAGCCAGGAAGGAAGCAGAGAAGCAATGGTTGCTTGTGCTCAGCTCACTTTCTCCTTTTTGTGCAGACCAGGATCTCAACCAGGGGAATGGGACCACCCACAGTGGGCAGGCCTTCTCATCTGTTGACCTAATAGAGGCAACCCCACACATGTACACCCAGGGGCCCATCTCCCAGGAAATTCTGGATTTCATCAAGTAGACAAAAGAGGTTAACCATTATGGCATGTAGCACATTAGGATTTTTATGATTTTTACTATTAGGAATAATGCTACTGTGAGCATTCATTTCTAACATTACATATAGACATGCATTTTTTTCACTTCTCTTGGGTATTTATTTAGGATTGGAATTGCTGGGCCATGCACTAACTTTAGTATCCCCACCCAAGGAACCCCCAGGGTGCTCTCCAATGTGGCTGAGGCAGGTCACATTCCCACCAACCATGTGGAAAGGTGATAATATGTGAACATGGCTGTCACTCAGTATTATCTGTTAGATTGCAGTCATTGTAGTGAGTGACAAGTGGCTCTCACCGTGGTTTGATTTGTACTTTTTGATGACTAGTGCTGTTGAGGATCTTTTCTGAGTGTGTTGGCCTTAGTGTATCTTCTTCAAAGAAATATCAGTACAAAACTTTTCTTCCTTTAAATTAAGTTGTTTGTATTCATTAGTAAAAGTGTGTGTGTGTGTGTGTGTGTGTGTGTGTGTGTGTGTGTGTGCGCGCGCGCGCACGCGCGCGCATGTGTACATATTTTGCATTCAAGTCTCTTATCAAATACATGATGTCAGTTCTGTGGGATGTCTTTTCTGTGGGAGCCCACAGAGGTTTCCTAGTGAGATCCGAGCTTGCTTTACCAGGAGGGCTGCATAAGAGGATGATTGGACCACAGACCTGGGTTCCAAGTGTTTGGAAGGGTCCACACTTGGTTATATCTAGCAAGGGGGAGGTCTTTTGCCTTGCCCCTTGGCATTGTTATAAATAGCCCTTTTGAATAAAGTTCTGGGCCGGTGGGTAAGGATCCAGGCCCTCCCGAGGCTATCCTGTGTTTCTATCTGTCTCTCTCGCTCTATCCTTCTATCTAAATCCTTATCCCTCACTCTTCAAGAGTACCCAGGTAAAGGTGGAGGCTGGTCCCCCCCACTTTTCTCCTTTGCCCTTTGCTTTTTATATTTGTTTGTGTGTTTGCCTGAGACAAGGTCTTATTATGTGGCCCTGGCTGGACTGCAGCTCACTATGTACACCAGGTTGGCCTTGAGCTTTCTGCTGCCTTCCCACCTCTCCCTCCTGAGTGCTGGACTGCACATGAGCCACCCCACTTGACCTCTTTTCTCTTTCTTGGTGGTACCTTTAAGGCACAAAAGTTCTCTGTCCCACAGTGTTTTCATTTGTTGCATGAACCTTTAGTGTTATATTCAAGAAACCAGCCTAATTCAAGCTCATTAAACTTTTCTGAATTTCCCCCACGAGTTTAAGGTTTTTAACATGTTTGTTTAAGACTTTAACTTATTTTGAGTTAATTATTTTATTATACCTTATTATTTACCTATCTGGTGGTTGTTTGGTTATTTATTTATTTATTTAGACACAGGGTCTCAGATTGCCCAGATTGGCCTCAAATTCACTTTGTAGCTGAGGATGACCTTGAACTCCTGATCTTCCAGCCTCTGCCTTCCAAATGCAGAGGTTACCAGTGTGTACAACTTTGTAGGCCTAATTATTTTATTTTTATTTATTCTGAGACAGAGTATTAGAACATAGCCCAGTTTGGCCTGGAGCTCACCGTGTACGCAGCCCAGGCTGCCTCAGCCTCCCAAGTGTTGGGATCACAGACATGTGCCACTACACCTGGCTTGACTTTTTCTCATGTTTGCATAAGGTAAGGGTCCAGCTTCATTCTTGTGCATGTGGCCATTTTCCCAGGAACATTTATTCAAGAAACTCCTTCTTCCCCATTAAATGTTGTAGCATCCTTGTTGAACGTCAGCTAGCCATTGCTGGAAGGGTTCGTTCGGCTCACTCAGTTTGATTCCATTGACTTGGTTGTCTGTGTTAGTTTTTTGTTTTGTTTTCTATTGCTGTGATAGAGGCCAGAGAAAAGGAGCTCGAGGGCAAAGAGTTCTTCTGGCTCATAACTTCCAAGGTTTCAGCTCATCATGGTGGGGAGTGTGCAGCTCACATCATCATGGCCAAGAAGCAGAGAAGAAGGATGGAGAGAGAAAACAGCACTGGCAGTCATCCTTCCTTTGTCCCACGTAGGCTCCAAGCATAAAGGATGGGCCACCACATCCAGGGCTGGTCTTACCTGTTAGTTGGTCTCCATAAGCATACATAGACTTGCCCAGCGGAGTGTTTCTTTAGTCTTCTAGGGATTTCTCAGTCCCTAGAAGACTAAACTCAGTGGAGTTGATGGTCAAGATAACCTATTACAATATCTATCCATTCTCAGGCAATACCACCCAAGTTGGCAAGTGTGAGCCTGTCTACTTCTCTGTCTCTGTCTCTGTCTCTCTCTCTCTCTCACACACACACACACATCTAAGTATCTATGTATCTATCTATGTATCTATCTATCTAGCTGTGTGTGTATGTATGTATGTATGTATGTATGTATGTATGTATGTATCTAGCTGTGTGTGTGTGTATGTATGTATGTATGTATGTATGTATGTATGTATGTATCTATCTATCTATCTATCTATCTATCTATCTATCTATCTATCTTTGATACTGGGGATTAAACCTAGGGTCTCACACATGCTAAAGCACATTCTACCATTGAGCAGTATCCTCAGTCCTGCCCTGCTTCCCCTGAGGTTGTTTTGGCTATTGTGGGTCCCATGGGTTTCCAGCTGCCATGCCTTTTGTCAGTCTTTGTGAGGACACGGCTCTATCTTTAATGTTATACACATGGGGTCATAGTGCGGGGCAGTTGTTTTCATATGTTTTTGTTTGGTCTTGTTCCTTTAACCTTGTGTTATAACCATGCCTCCTGACAACCTTCTTTCACATGGGCGTGGCTACATGATCTGGTTGCTTTCCTACTGCGTTTCTGAATCTCTCCCTTCTAGCCATGTTCTTACTCCATTCTGCAACCTGTGAGTGCAATGTGGGTCCGTGTCTTGGGAGATACTCCCAGAAATGGCCTTATAGGAGTTTAGTTTCCTTTGTAAACTATTGAAGACATTTTCCCATGTTGACAATATTATCCTTCTAATTCAGAGTTTGACACAATATCCCTAGCATCAATGAAACAGTAAAAAGCAAGCAAAAAACCCAGGGAGTCACTAATCTTGCTAGACGACCCAGTAGGTAAAGGCACGGAGCCTGATGACCCTGCATTTTATCTCCAGGACCCACATGGTGGGAGGAGGGACCAACTCCAGAAAGGTGTCCTCTGACCTCCATTCAAGCATACAGTGTGTCACACGGTGCATGCCTTTAATCCCAGCACTTGGAGACAGAGGCAGGCGGATCTCTGTGAGTTTGAGGCCAGCCTGATCTGCAGAGTGAGATCCAGAACAGCCAGGGCTGTGTCAAGAGAACCTGTCTCAAAAGCAAATAAATGAATAAAATAATTCTTTAAAGAAGAAAGTCACCGGTCTTCCTGAGCCTGCTTTGTCGTCTGGAAGACAGAGGTGGTGAGATTACTCCTGTTTTTCTTCCAGGGTACCGGGGGGGGGGGGGGGGTCCCTTAAAAGGAACTCACTATTTGAGACGTTGGAATGTTAATCCTATCCCCTGTGTGTGTGGCCCCACACCACAGCAGAACTAAAGAAGCAATAATTAGTAGTGCTAAGAGTTCCTGTTATTTTCACTGATAAAAGAGAAGCCTGAGGTGTCCTAAGTTTAGTTACAGAGGATGGAGGATGGAGACAGGAAGAGATAAAGGGAAGTGGCCAATGAGTGTTCGAAGCCAACAAGCAAAGGCCTACTCCACCTTCTGCATGTGTGCCAGACTCTGGACTTAAAAACAGCAGCAACAGGACTTTGACCTAGAACCTGAGGAGAATGACTCTCAGGTGCCTCCATCTCCTGCTTATGAAAGAACTTGCCAGACTATGAATCCTAAACCATCCAGAAGCAAGAAGCACTTCTCCTGACTGGATGGTCTATCCCCAAGCTTATCCCACTTGCATTTTCTGGCTCCTCTTGTCTCTAACTAGTATAAACTCAGTGCAAACAACTTATACTTTTCTTGCCCCAAATTTCATCATAAAATTAGGGGCAGCACCAGGCCCTAGGCTTGGAGTGCATCCAAGGCAGTAAGCAAGCCAGCTGCCTTCCCAAGCTACTGCCTCCATGATGGACGGTAGCCTGAGCTATGAGCCAAATCAACCCATCCTTCCTTAAATGGCTTTGGTCTGGGTGTTTTGTCAGAGCAGCAGGAAAAGTAACTAATACAGACAACTTGGTAGCAGCTCACTGGACTGAAGTATTGAGGAGACACAGGCCAGATAAGACATCTTCTCCCTGGATGTGAGATGATGTGGAGATAAATGAGTTTCTCACATTAGTGAGTGAAGATATTCCTGTTTTTCTTCCAGGGTACCGAGGGTCCCTTAAAAGGAACTCACTATTTGAGACGTTGGAATGTTAATCCTATCCCCTTCTGATGTCTGATGAGTCTGGTTTCTGAGTTTTGGGGTTTCTTGATCTGAACCCTACCTGCCGTGAGGTCCGAGTCAACCATCAAGATGAGAGAGTGGAGGCTAGGGATGTAGCTAGAGTGCTTGCTTAGTCTTCATCCCCAGTACCACACAAAATCAGGCACGACGGCACATACCTGTGGTCCCAGGACAGGGGAGGTAGAGGCAGGAAGATCAGAAGTTCAAGGTCACCCTCAACCACATAGTGAGCCTGGGATGTATGAATCTCTGACTCAGAAGACGAGCGGATACTGCCTCCGAATCCCTGAGTGTGAGCGGCAATAATAGTTTATTACCCTGCTCTACTTGTGGAGATATTTAAACGCAGACACTATTTGTTTCCACTTCTCTGAAGGCAGTGTGGAGCCTGCACAGCTTCTGCCAGGTTGTGGACAAGCTGCTTCACTGTAAACCCTCTCGGGATGCCTAGAATGTTTCTAAAGGCTCAATCTTGGCTCTGGCAGCTGAGAATGCAGGGCTAAATAAAAAGCCCCAGACCATGGCCGACCGGGCTCGTCTGTGTTCATTTATGCTCATGACTCATTGAGTTCTGGAAGACACCAGCTCTCAGAGGACAATGTAGTAGGCAGTGAAATTCTAGTCTTCATGCAGTATAACTAGTTGCAAAATGGAGCCTCCTGTGTACACTGAGATGTAGGAAGAAAGTGTTAACAAGTTAACATAAATCCACATGAATGACACATAAACTGAAGTCTAAAGAAAATGTGTTGAAATTCTGGTTTTAAGTGCTACATTTTCCATTTCTCATATGGCAAGTGAAGTCTTCATGTAATCCAGAAATGTTTTATTAAATATTCACCACGTGCTGTGCAGTAGGTGCCTTTTTTTTTTTTTTTTTTTTTTTTTTTGAGACAGAGTTTCTCTGTGTAGCTTTGTGCCTTTCCTGGAACTTGTTTTGGAGACCAGGCTGGCCTCGCACTCACAGAGATCCACCTGCCTCTGCCTCCCGAGTGCTGGGATTAAAGGCATGCACCACCATCGCCTGGCAAAAGTTTTTTTTTCCCCCCAAATTATATTAATTAGATTTATCTTCCTATGACTGTAACAAAATACCTGAGATAATCTACTTACAAAGAGATAAGGTTTATGCTGGTTCGTAACTTCAGAGGTTTCCATCTGGAGTCAGTTGTTCTGTTGTTTTTGAGCCTGTGGTGAGGCAGAGCATCATTGTGGGGATTGTGAGGTAGAACAAGCTTGGCTGGATGTAAAAGAGAAAGAAAAAGATGGGCCAGGGCACCAAAATCTCCTCAAAGACATGGCCCAGTGACCTAACTTCCTTTTACTGGACCTCACCTCCGGAAGGTTGACCTACCTCCCAACAGAGCCAGGTCTTTGTCACTAAGACTTTGAGATGATACTCCCCTAACCCGTAGCAGATTCCCATTATGGATGAGGAACAGGGCTTCTGTGGCTTGAGAGACTTGTTTGGGTTCCCTGGTGATAGACTGTGGGATTCCAAGCTAGACCTCCCTTGCTCTGGTGTGCTTAGCAACTAAGTCCTCCATGAGGGACTCCATGGTGGCTTTGATGTCCTGTTTCCTTTCCCTGTAAGGACCTGGCTTTTCCTCTCCTATGAAAGCAACCCTTTGGGACTGAGAGTGTGGCTCAGTTGGCAGATAGCTTGCCTAGCAAGCAATAAGGTCCTGGGTTCGATCCCAGCACTGCCTGAAGTTCCAGGAGTCAAGATCCTCCGCAGGGTTCCGTCTCAGGGTAGCCAGCCTTGCCACCCCAAGCCCAAATGTGCCCATGTGGAACACTGCCTCCAAGGAGACGGAGCTTTGAGTTAGCTCTGGGGGCATTGTTTAGAAGTCAGCAACAGAAAGCTGCAATTAATCCACCCTGGAACTTGTCAGCAGCTCCCCCACCCCCCCATTGCCTTGTGGCTTCTAGGTTGCTCAACTCTCCTAAAAATAACAAGCCCAACATCTGGCATTGTCAGGAGAAGGAGGTAAATCTACCGGGCCACTGACATTTATGCAAAAAGCCAGTAGTTATTTCTCTATGGAAAGGACAGCTCCCTGATTTCTTCTTCTGCTGTGGGGACAAGAAAGCATAGGGCTTTCTTTTTTTTCTCTCTATTTTTTTTTCCTGTATTCTTCAAATTTTTTAAAACTATGTGCTGCTTTTATAATGGAAAAATAGTTTCTCTTAGAAAATAAGTTATTTGGGAAGAGGAGGGGTGGGGGGAGAGGAGGAGAGAAGGCGGAGCGTGGATGAGGAAAGCACACCATATACAAGCATGGAAATGTCAAGAGTCAACCCGCTGTTTGTCCAGATAGTACGTGCTAATAAGAGAAGACGATTAGCCTAGTAAAACAAAAATTCAATCTGGGTAATAATTTATGCTCTGCTCTACAGTCCTGATCTGGCCCTGAGTCCAACTCGGAGGAATATGAAGGCTTAGATTCTATTCTTTTTCTTTTTCTTGTCTTGTTTGACTGCATGGGTCTTATATGGCCTAAGCTCTCCTTGAACCCATGGTCTTCCTGTCACAACCTCTCAGTGTTGGCTTGTGCCATCGTGCCAGGAAGCCCATGGGATTGCTTATCCCCAGACAGATGCAGGTGAGAGTCTTGCCTGTCCATTCACACAGCTCTGTGACTCTGGGCAAGCCATTGACCCTCCCTTTGCCTCCATCTTCCGGGCAGCACAGCTGTCTCTCAGAGTGCTTGTGAAGACAGTGTGAGTGGACAGACAGACACAGAGCTCTAGGCAGTGTCCAGCGCCTCATGATGTACATTTCCTGCCGAACTCTGAGTCACCGATGGCATATGTAGGGTCCCCCGACCTGCTGAGGCCTGTAACTTTTTTTTTTTTTTTTTTTTTTTTTTTAAGACAGGGACTCCTGTGTAGCTCAGACTTGGAGTGGAGCTTGTGGTCCTCATACCTCCCAAGAACTGAGACTATCGTTATAAGCACCGTGTGACTCTTGACCTTAGGTCTTACAAGATCTTCAGATTATTGCACCCAATCTTTTTCCCCCCAGTTTTCCCATTTTATTTTATTATATATTATGCATATTTACTTAAAGCTGTCAGATTTTTCATCTAACTCTTCCCATTTTCTTTTTAAAAAATTATTTTTGACCATTTCTTCTTGCATAAGGGACTTTGTGTTCATGTTCTCCTACCCCATTCCTTCCTCACAGTCCTTCTCCCACACCTGTGGACCTCTTGTCCATTCCAGCTGGTCCTGTTATACTTTGATGCCTCACTTTGGTTTTGTTTTTTGTTTTTGAAACAAGATTTCTCTGCGTAACCCTGGCTGTACTGGAACTCACTCTGTAGACCAGGCTGGCCTCGCAGAGATCTGCCTGCCTCTGTCTCCTGCATTCTAGGATTAAAGGCATGCACCTCACTTTTGTATGTATGAAGCCTTATGCAAGTGGTTGTGATGATTGCAAATGTCTGGCCATGCTTGGAAGACAGCGTTCTGTAGAGCTCCTCCCCATCTTCTGGCTCTCACAGTCTTCCCATGCCCAGAAGACAGCGTTCTATAGTGCTCCTCCCCATCCTCTGGCTCTCACAGTCTTTCCAGCCCCTCTTCCAAGATGTTTCCTGGCCTTGGAGCAGGTGCCATATGGCTGGGCATTCCACATTTCTTGATTCTCAGCAGTTTGATGAGTTACTAGACTTCGCTTTGACCATTGCGCACTCCTGGGAGAGGCTTCTCTGACTTCAAGTTGCAGCAGCCTCTTGGGTACAAACATAAACAAATATGCAGGAAGCACTTCAGCTAACACATGTCAGCAAAGCCTCAGTAATAGACTCCCCTATAGGACCTTGTCCTCCCTAGCCATAGGCTGGCTGTTGCCCAGGCTTATACTAGGTGTGTGTTACCTCGTGGGGAGCAGGCTTCAGTTCCAATCAGGGAGTGTGATGTCACTGTTATGCCCATGGGCATATCTTGGCTGGCAGGTTGGTATTATGGAACACGAGTTCCTAAGCTGAGTTAGATCACTGATAACTTTTCTCCTCAATGACTTTCACGGCACTGGGAATGCTAGTCAACAGACACAACACTGCCAGCTCAGCTCCAGCTTGATTTCATGGTGTCCTATAGCCAAAGTGTGTGCTGTCCTCACCGATAGGATCTTACCATTTAGTTCTGGTGGACAGTCAAGAGCACTGGCAATAGCCCGGGTTGTTTTGGGAGCCTCTGGGAGATCCCTGGCTAACAACTCCTAGGGAGGTATCCAACCTCCCGCACTGGGACTTGGATTTTAAAACCTATGGCTTCTGGTTTTTGTGGGTGAGGTAATTTACAGTAGGGGGTGTCAGCCATCACATTCCATGAGCTCCTGCACATGTCCACACCACATAACTACGACCTGGATTAAGATGGAAAACATGTTGAGCGCCCCAACAGGCTCCCCCAGGCCCCTCTCCCAACTACACAGCCTCTCTTCTGACTTCAATATCCACAGAAAAATTTGCTTAGCCTCAAATTTTCTGTTACTCAAAAACACAGCAACAAACCCTTTTCCTGTGATTTCTTCTGCCGAACCTTCTGTCTGCGAGGCTCAGCTTCATCATCCAGAAAGCATTAGTTGGCTTGTTATTGCTGTGACGTGTTCTTCTGAGTATCTCGCACTTGTATAGCCATCAGTTTATTGATGGGCACTTGGGCTGTATTCCACTGGGGCCCTTGTAAGAAATGCTGGTCCTTTGCCTGCTGTTGGATGTCTCCTGGCTGTGGATTTTCATTGGCCCCTTGGGATTGCTGAGCCAGGGGTGTCAACCTAACAGGACTGTCTTTACAGGATGAGCACTTGTGCCTGGAAGGGATTCAGAGACAATCTGTGACAGAACATAAGTTCAGGGAGAAAATTCCAGAACAACTTCTTGCTTCTGGCACCCCAGCTTACTGTGTACATATTGAGTCTCCTGTGGATCCTTTTGTCTGACATATTCATATTCTCTCTCTTTCCCACTATATAACCTCTGGTGGCCTTGAACTTGTGATCCACCCTTCTCCAACCTTCCAAGTACTAGAATTATAGACATGCACATACACATATATATGTATATATATATATATAAAATTTTTTATTAAAAAAAGATTTTCTTTCCTTTTACATACTAACCCCTGTTTCCCCTCCCTCCTCTTCTCCGGCTCCCCCTGCCTACCCCCATTTTACCCTCACCTTCTCCTCATAGAGCATCAAGGCTGAGTAAGACATTGAACTATAGAGAATGGGGTCTAAAAAGCCCATGTGTACCTGAGGTAAGTCCTGGCCCATTGCCAGGGGACCCACAAACACATCAAGCCACGCAACTTTCACCCCCATTCAGAGGGCCCAGTTAGGTCCTATGCAGGCTCCCCGGCTGTCAGTCCAGAGTCTGATACATTTTCATAGGGTTCCCTTAGAAAGAATACTCACCTGAGGGGCTTGGGAGATGGCTCAGTCAGGGAAGTGCTTAATGTAAAAACATGAGTTTGGATCTCGAGGACTCACATAAAATCCAGGCAGGGCAGTGTGAGCCTCGACACCCAGCACTAGAGAGGTAGAGACGAGAGGATCCCAGGGCCCTGCTGGCCAGCCAGTCTAGCTGAATCAGTGACTTCCAGATGAGTGAGAGATCCTGTCTCAAAAAATGAGATAGTGAGCAATTGAGGAAGACACATTATGTTGACCCCTGGCCTCCACATACATGAGCTCCTACCTACACAATCATATATGTACACATACACATACCCACATGAACGTGTACATACATCACACATGAGAAAAGAAAAAGAAAATAATACCCAGCTAAATAGCAGCCCATATACTGTGTGTTGTAAACCATGAAGGGAATAAAAGTTCACTTGTCTTCCTTTCAGTCATCTTTGTTAAGTTCTCTTTTTCTTTTTTAAAATACAGCTGAAAGCCTGAGTGGTGACTGGGCAGAGGCCATGGCTGTAATTTTGTGGGTAATGACTGTGATTTTGTACAAGGCGGGCACATGTAAGGGCAGACTACAGAGAGTTCACCGGGAGTGAATGAAAAGTAAGAGTCACTTGGTGTAAAAGGAGAACGACTTTTTATATTTAGAAAAGTGGTGTGGGGCCATCAAGTCTCTACCTCCCTTCCACCTTCCCTTTAGAGGATTCATCATGGGTGATTCTTGATGCTAGCAGGATGGCGTCTTTGTGTCATCCTCGTCCCCTCCGGGGTGGTAACTCGGCATCCAGCAATTTCAAATTGACCTCACCATCAAAGCTGACAGGAAATTGCCCACCATGTTTCCTCTGTGACATCCTTCTCGTTTCTCAAACCTTGTGACATCATTACATTTGGAATGGCTTCACCACCTTTATCAATGATCAGATGCCCAGCTGTCTTCTTCTTTTCTGTTGCTGTGATAAATGTCCTGACCAGAGCACCTTAAGGGAGAAAGGGTTTATCCTGGCTCACAGTTCAAGTGTACAGTGCACCATGGCATGGAAGTCAGGGTGGAAGGAGCCTGAAGCAGGTGGTCACTTTGCACCCATAGTTGGGAGGCAGAGAGCGATGGGATGCATGCTGCTGTGCAGCTGGCTTTCTCCTTTCTATTTGTAGTCCAGGATCTCCTGCCCAGGAATGGTGTTATCCACAGTGGGAACCTTCACACTTCAACTAGCATAAGTAAGATACTCTCTCACAAGTATTGCCCAGAGGGCTTCTGCCCCAGGTGATTCTAGGTTTCAAGTTGGGTGTTCAGACTGTTCTTGGGCTGTCTGTGATTTTGACATGACACAGTCCCCAATGCTTTTGCTCCAGCATATGAAAGTTGTACTTTTTATTATAGGAATCTTTGTTGCCCTAGTGGGACATGTGTGAGACTTTGATCCTGTTGGGCTTAAGGATGCAAATATAGAGGCCAGACCACCCATAGTATGACCTCATACAAATTACCTAATCTGTCTGTGTCCTTGGTTTCTCTGTCTGTAAAATCAGAGAAAACAGCCCTTAACCTCACTTTGACTTAATACATGTCAAGACTTCAATAAGAACCATAGAAATGTCTATTTTTTATTATTTGCCTGGAAAATGGGCTTTGATTAAGTAAAATAAAAATGAACATTGGGCCAGCTGCAACTCTCTGGAAAGCAGGCCCTGCACCTCATCTGGGAAGCACAGCAGAGCTGACCCTGTTGACGGGGGTGAGGGTAAGCTGGCCCAGAGAATGTGAGTGTGAGAGATCTGGCCTTGCTCCTCATCTGCCATATGGCAGCATGGGCAGGGGGGAGATGCCCCTCCCCCCCTCTACACCAGAGGAGGGTGGGAGAGCTGGCCATGAGGTCATTAGAGCAGGAGAGCTGGCCCTGTCCCTCAGCAGCAGCAGCAGCACCCAGGAGAGTGGCCCCTGTACTTCACCTGGGCAACACAGCAGAGCTGGCCCTGATGGTGTAAGTGTGGGAGAACCGACCCTGAGGGTGTGGAAGCAGAACTGGCCCCGCCCCTTGCACTTTAAGGGGTGAACTAGCCAGGGCAATGCTGGAGAGCTCACCCTGGTGGTGAGGACAAGGGAGAGTGGACTGACCAACCCAGCAACTACCCAGGCCCAGAACCAGGGTTATGAGTTAGCCCACCCCAACATCCACCCCATCCATGATCTGCTGGAGCACATGAAGGAACTGGTTCTGCAGACCCAAAGCTGCAGGATCTCCATGACTCAGGGCAACAGCAGAATAACCAAGAGGAGTCCCAGTGAGGACCCAGCATCAATGGTGTAGCAGAAACCAGAGGCCTGGAACCAGACCAATGACTCTTTGCAATGAACAAGTAAAGATATATGGACAAAGGGTTTACTGTGGGACTCACTGTGTCACACTGTAGCCTCTCTGATGACAGTGATTTTTTCCTTTTTTTTTCTCTTAAATTTTATTTTATTTTGAGGGGGAGGTTACAAGGGCAGAGGTTGAATACGAAAGGCTGGGGAAGTGAATGGGACGAAGATGCACAATGTGAAAGACAGAAAGAATAAATAAAAAGAAAGTTAAAAAAAAAAAAAAAAAAAAAAACAGGAACACCGGGTATAAGAAGTAGCTCAGCTGGTAGAACACTTGCCCAGCCAGCTTGAAGCCCTAGGTTCAATCCTCAAAGGCAGAAGGAGCAGGAGTTCAAGGCTATCCTCAACTACTAACCAAATTCCAGGCCAGCCTGGGCTATAAGACCTTGGTTTTTGCTTTGTTTTTAATTATTTAAAAAATATCAAATAAACATTGTTAACTTTCTGATAAAAATTGCTGAATGGAGAGAGTGGCCCTGTCCCTTCTGTGACCTCAGGCCCTAGCACTCTTGGGGACTGTTGGTGCTTGTGGAGGAAGGCTCACAGAAACAGCTTCTTCCTGCTGGGTGAACACTGGGGATTTGAGTTTCCTGAATATTTTTCTGCCTAGCCCCACAAGCTCCTTGAGGGCTTTGCCCTAAGGCTGAGTCGCTAGCACCAAGGGTTAGACCCAGTTAGACTCGCTGCAGAGGCGCTGTTTTTACACCTGACTCCACAGTTGACTCAATAGTCTGTGACTGACAATGTTCCTTCACCAAACTTGCCAGATCCAAGGAGGCTCACAAAGGAATGCGGTGGGTGGGGCCTGATTCCCAGGTTCAACGTCAGGAGATCCATTTGAAAGCCTGGGTGGATCCCTGGAATCTGTATTTTTGCTCCTGGTGATCCTTTAGTGAACACTGTGAATTGGCGTGGCCCACACCCCCTCCTTGGAACCTGAGGCCTCACCCCTCTCCATCCCATGCTGCTGTCTGTGAGGTTTCTCTGGGCTGTGGCCTGGGTTCTCAGCTGCAGCGCTGGAACTGGGAAGGATGGTGGGACTCAAGAAATGGGTGGAACCTCATTGGTATGCAAGGCTCTCTTGTCACACTGCTGCTAACAGGAGCTGAAGAAGGGCTGGCACATCTCTTTGGGATTTTCCATTCCTCCTGGCCCTTCCGGAGTTGGCTGGACACCAGCTTCCCAAGGGGGACAAGGACAACACAAGGGCACCGAGGCGTCTGCCTGTTGACATCTCTAAAGTAGAAAGTGGGTCCTTCCAGAAGCTCTGCTAAATTCTCCCCTCCCTCACTCCCATCCCCTCCTCCCCACAACCTCCTTTCACAGAGCACGCACCTTTACAGGGCTGTATTCTGCCGAGACCTGAAGGACCCAGACCCCTTCGGCTACAGATGGATTGACTGGTCGAGGCAGCATCTCACTGTGTTGGGCCTTAAGCAATGCTCCCCACCTTACCCTCCCCAGTAGCTGAGATGTAGGTGTGTGCTACTGCATCCAAGAATTCTGTTTAATTTTTAGCAAAGCAGTCCTTGCTCAAAAGATACATAAGGTAAAACATGGGCTTCAGTGGACATTCTTAGCCTGGGCCACACTCCTGTATCCCAGCAGCACTTGGGGCTTCTCAAAGCTTATGTAGTGGTAAGATTTTATGTATTATCTCCTTATTGATGTATGACAGGTGAGAATGAGCTCAAGCAACCAATAATGTACTTTCCCAGTCCTTTATTGTGGCTTTGTGATTTCAAGTAGAATATGTACTGCCGTTGTTTTTATTTACTTCTAGAGATGGGTGGTGATGTAACACATGAACTATAGAGTGAACGTCCTGTAGCCACCACCCAGAGTTGGTGTGGACTCTCTTCCTTTTTTTTTTTTTTAGGCAAGGTTTTGCTATGTAGCCCAAGCTAGCCTTGAACTTGCAATCTTTCTGCTTCCACCTCCTGAGTGATGGGATTATAGGTGTACATCACCATGTCTGGCTCAAAGTCAACACCTTTGAGTTTGTTCCTTGGACAGTGAAGCCACAGGCCCGACTCTTGTGGTACTCTTGCTGTGTTTCCTCCGAGTTCCTCACTTGAGTGTGCTTCCCTCAACACCAAGGTTTGCTGTAAAACTAGAGCTCCACTCCAGATTGTTCTGAGCCTACCATGCAACTACCCTGCAGTATCAATAGACTAATAGTGTGAGCTGGAGCACGGAGCCATGGTTCATGCATGCTCACTGCTCAGAGAGAGTAATGCTTTCCTGTGTGCTGGCAGTCATTTCCTGTCTTCTGCTGCTGTAAGAGGGCATTTACTTAGTTATTTTGGCTTTTGTATGTGTGTGTGTATGCATGACTGTGTGTATGTGTGCATGTGGGTGTGTGCATGCACATGTGGGGGCTTGAGCACTCTGTACTTTAATTGAGGCAGTGTCTTTCACTGAACCTGGAGGTCCAGCCTAGTCAACCTGCACTGCTAATGTCTGCTACCAAGCCCACCTGGCTCTCATGTGCATGCAGAGATCCAAATTCTGGTCACCACACTTGTTCAACAAGCACTTTAACCACTGAGCCACCCCCCCCCCCCCCATGTCATGAGCAATTTAGTTCTCGTCTCGTGATTCATGCATTCAGGGCCTTCAGCACAGAACACAGATATGGTGTCCCCTGTATTTATCGTGACCTTTAATTTCCTTTGTTAACACATTTTCCTAGTATGCTTCCCCATCTAGAAGAAATTTCTCTGTAGGCAGGGTCAGGAATGCAGACGGTCCAAGCTCACCAGATGATTCCACTGTGAGGCCACAATCTACCTTTACTTTCAGCCCCTCAACTCTAGACACTGTCACTCAGATGTCTGTTTTGAAGAAACATCCTTAGCTCAGTCCTGTCCTCTCAGGCCTCAAGGTGTCTGTGTGATGCATTGAAAAAAGTGAGGGCCTTTTCCAGAGCAAGGCCAAAGCATAGCGGTAAAGAGGTAGAGCGGGATGGGTGGGACTAGTTAGAACCAGGGACAGAGGTACACAGGTGAACTCTTCAGGTTCAGCAGAGGGAAATTTAAGGAAACTCAGGGGCTGGGAATCCTTCCCAGAAGCCAAGTCTTCACTTCACCTACTAAGAGCCTCCTGTACACTTACCTGACAGTTGTAGATCAGTTTAGTTTGGAGACTTACAGGAACTGCAATGATGCATCAAGCTGAGAGGAATTCTAGACTGTGAGGGCTATAGTCATGTTTCTTTTTTTTTCTTTTCTTTTTTTTTTTTTTTTAAGATTTATTTATGGGGGCTGGAGAGATGGCTCAGAGGTTAAGAGCCCGACTGCTCTTCCAGAGGTCCTGAGTTCAATTCCCAGCACCCACATGGTGGCTCACAACCATCTTTAATGAGATCTGGCACCTTCTTCTGTATACATAATAAATAAATAAATCTTAAAAAAAAAAAAAAAGATTTATTTATTTATGTATACAGTGTTCTGCTTGCACGTGTCCCTTCAGGCCAGAAGAGGGCACCAGACCTCATTACAGATGGTTGTGAGCCACCATGTGGTTGCTGGGAATTGAACTCAGGATCTCTGGAAGAACAGCTAGTGCTCTTAACCTCTGAGCCATCTCTCCAGCCCTAGTCATGTTTCTTGAAAGTGATTACAACCATAATCTGTTTTCAACTCTAATTGGACATTAGTGGCACACAGGAACCCTATGAATACTAATACCTGGGTCTCAGGCCAATGACAGCACATTTTCTGGGGTGAGGCCCAGACACTAATCATCTTTGGGAAATGACCATGTGGTTCTTATATGGAGTCAGGGGGTAGAACCTGTTGGTTGTGGGTCTGACACCTGTAACTAGCATCCATCAGTCACTTGGGGGGCTTGTTAAAATGCAGGTCCCTGGGCTCCTCTCTATGGATCTGTTGGGGCCTTACCATAGTTTCCTGTTACTATGATAAATTACCTGACAACAGCAGTTTAGAGCGGGAGGATTTATTTTAAGCTCACAGTTCCAGGTCACAGTCCACTGTTGCAGGAAAGTCACAGCAGCAGGAGCCTGAAAGAGCCGGTCACACTTCAAGAGCAGAGAGCAATGCATGCATGCATGAGCCAGCTCATGCTCTTTTCAGTCCAGGGCCCAGCCCATGATATAGCATTGTTCACATTCAGGGTGCATCTTCTAACTTTAATGAACCCAATTAGCCCTCAAAGGGATGTCCAAAGTCCACCCGAATCTAGACAGTCCCTCACTGAAACTCCTTTCCCAGCATGTAGATTATGTCAAGCTGACAATTAAAACCGACCATCATAGGCCTTGAAGTTGTAATTCTAACAGCCCTCTCCACTGGACATTCCTTGATCACACTTGAGAAGGATCTCACAGGTCTGAAGATCCACTTGATGCTGCTGCTCAAGTTCACCAAAGGGGATCCAGTGCAGTCCTGCTGTGTGGGGTTATGGCCTCTCTTTCCACCTGTATTGTCACCAAGTTGGTGGCTTGAAATGGACCCTAAACCTGGCAGATGCTCCAGATGAAGACCTTTCCCAGCACCTAGCACCCAATCAGTCACGATTTTTACAGCCCAGGATTTCATGGGTCAGAGGATGTGGGAGGAGGTCACTGTAGAGCATCCTTGGCTTCAAAGGACCAATATCATTTTTTTTTTTTTTTTTTTTTTTTGATACAGGGTTTCTCTGTGTAGCTTTGTGCCTTTCCTGGATCTCGCTCTGTAGACCAGGCTGGCCTCAAACTCACAAAGATCCGCCTGACTCTGCCTCCCAAGTGCTGGGATTAAAGGCGTGCGCCACCACTGCCTGGCCAATGTCATTGTTAATAGGCTCTGGAATCCTAGCTGCATGTAGCATCTTCATGCAGCTTCCTGGATAGCCAACAAAGGAGGTGCATCTGTGCATGTAATAACACTTTATTAACTGTGTCCGTGTGTGTCCGTGTGTGTGTGTAATGTGTGAAGTTGGGAACTACTCTTAGGAGCTGCTTCTGTCCTTCCACTCGGTGGGTCCTGGTTACAGCAGGTGTGGAGGTGAATGCCTTCTTTACCCACCGAACCATCTCACCGGCCCATCTGTGTATTTAAATTTTTTTCTTTTTTTTTTCCTCACAGGCTCCCAATATTTAAAAATATTCTGGCTAGTGTTAATACAGGTTGAGAATCACTTATGGGGGCCCACACCTTTAATCTAATCCCAGCCCTTGAGAGACAGAGGCAGGCAGGTCTATTATTTGAAAGCTAACTTGGACTACATGGCAAATTTCAGGACAGCCAAGGTTACATAGTAAGACCCTGTCTCAAAGAAACAGAGGAGGGAGAGATTGGGGGAGAGATAGAGAGACACTGATTTGGATTTTAGAATGCCTGCATTTGAAATCTTGGGCTAGGACTCAAGTTTGAAGACTAGATTCATTTAGGTTTCACATTCACTTATACATATAGTATGCACATAATTTAATGGAATTAAAAAAAAATTCTGTGCACTCCATTCTGTGGAATTTTCCTTTTGTGGCATCAGGTTCACAAAGTGTTGGATTGGGGCTTGTTAGATTTCAGATTCTGAGATTTAGGCATGCCCACTTGTATAATTATTATCAATAGTTCGAAAAACCAAGTCATCACAGTGACTGAAATCGAGGAAAGGATTCTGGGGACCCTTGATTACCTTTTAGTCTGGCACCTGGGGAGATTTCTGCCCAGCCAAGGTGGGCCAGAAGGCAAGGATGTTCTATCGGAATCTGCCCTGGAACCTGTCCCAGCAGGTGCCCGTGGAGGAGCTAAGAGCTGGGCTGATCTCAGAATGACTCTGAACTCTAAGAAAGCCTCACACCACTGCCATCAAGAAATGACCCTTGCCGGGTGGTGGTGGTGCACGCCTTTAATCCCAGCACTCAGGAGGCAGAGCCAGGCGGATCTCTGTGAGTTCGAGGCCAGCCTGGGCTACCAAGTGAGTCCCAGGAAAGGCGCAAAGCTACAAAGAGAAACCTTGTCTCGAAAAACCAAAAAAAAAAAAAAAAAAAAAAAAAAAAAAAAAAAAAAAAAAAAAAAAAAAAAAAGAAATGACCCATGTGGTGACCACTGCAGCCCTCTCACCTTATGCTTGTGTCTGGTGGGTGTGTGCCCTAAGTTTCTGTGTGGACTAGGGGTTGTGGCTGAGACCTCTGTGCTACACAGTAATGGTCCAAACCCCAGTTCCTGTTACAATGTGGTGCACTTCATAAGCTAGGGCCCATGAACACTCACACATAGTCTTTCAGGAACTAGCACAGGAGGGAAGTTACAGGAGGCAGACATTAACAACTGAAGGTCAGAAGGGGAGACGGCTCAGCTGTAAACTGCTTACAGTGCCAGCGTGAGGACCCGGGTTCGATCCTCAGAACCCATGTAATAAACTGCAGGCCATAGTGGGATTGTTCTTGTAGTCCCAGAGGATCCGTGGGGCTTTCCAGCCAGCCAGCTTTGCCTTCTCCATGAGCTCCAGGCCAATGAGAGACCCCGTCTTAAAAAGCAAGGCAGTGGTACCTGAGAACGACACCTGAGGCTGGTCTTGAAGACATGTGCACACATGTGCATCCTTCCTCAGGCACACGCAAATTGAAGATCTTTGCAGTGGGGATATAGTGCAGTGATGAGTACTGGTTCCATCCCCAGCACCACAAAATCAATATTAATAATAAGTAATAATAACACATTTTAAAAAGAGAGTTCTTTCTGAAAGAATTTCCCCCCTCCAGAGGCTGGGTTTCCATATTTGGGGACAGTATCTTACCTCTTGGGATTAATTGCTCTGACACAGAATGCGATGCTCTGGGTCCAGCTAACTCCCCTTTAATGCAATGGTGCCAGGTAATGGATTGGGCTGAACCTGTTATCATCTTTAGTAAAACTTCCTTCAGCACTCTAACCCACAAAGGCACCCCACACCCCATCCATCTTTTTTCTCAACTCCAAACTGCCATGAACTGAGGGGGTGGGAAGTGGTAGCTTCAAGCCTTCAGGTGAAATCCTGGAACACAGTGGACCCGTGTTCCTCCCCGTGTCTGGGGAACCAGAACCGTGACGGGGATTCAGTGGGGTTTGTTGTAAATGACCCTGTCCACTCGTCAGTGTTTCCGGTTTCCAAGGGGCAGGTCTGTCCGGGTGTGTCAACTGACCCTGACTCTCTCATCTCTCTGCAGTGAAATGTAAAATGGACGACGAGGAAGTGCCTGCTGCCTCTGGGCCACCTCTTTAACTGACACCAGTCCTCCATGCCCAGACTGCACATCCCCTTAGTGTGGTGGACGCAGAACCTTCGGCCCACAGACCGGGTTTGTTGCAGATGAGCTTAAGCGCAGTTTAGGAAAGCATTCTTTAGCTTCCTGCCTTACCCCAAATGCTACTTTTCCACCAGCTTCTCCACTGTGTCAGGAGTACCCTTCTGAGCCACCACCACAGTTGACGTGCCTAGTGATGATGTCCTTGTCACCAGTTTTCCCACTTTCGCCAAGGCCCGTATTTTAATTTTTCTCAAATCTCCGTTAGTTCTGTCTTGCTTTTGTCGTTGAATTACGAGGCAAGGCTTGAGAACTGAGCTGTGTTTCCAGCTCAAGAAGAGACAGTCATTGCAAAGGACTTCCATCGTCAAAGCCCCAGAAGTGTTACAGCAGCGTCCTCTTAATTTAATGGTCCTCATGTGTCTGTGGCCGCTGCTCAACAGGATTCTCTCATCTGAAAGGCCCCAGACACAGGAAAGCCTCCTTGGTAGTATAGGACTATTTGACAAGCTACCACACATCTTAGGTAAATAGTAAAGCCTTTATTTTCTTGTTAAGAACAGCATTTTGAAAATAAAACCTATCTGCTCATGCTTAACAACCTTTTCAATCTGTGATATTTATATGTACATACTGATTGTCTTGAAATTTCCCAAACAATTTTGTTCATAAGTATGCAAGTCATCCAGGGTGGGGGAAGAGTGAGGGTACATTATAAAATACACATTAATACATTTAATAAATATATATTATCTATCAAAAAATGAGCCATAGCTCTTTATGAATAAAAAGCACCTGCCAGGGGCTCTCATCGGCTCATATGGTTGCTACATCCTTGGATGTGTAAATGCCAGCATCCTCTTCTACTTTTCAATTTGACAGACTCAAAAGACAACCCCTCTCACCCTGTCTGCACTTGTTTGCTGGCCTTGACCTCATCTTTGTGGGGGTGGGGTGGACACCAACCAGATCTTGACCTTGGAAACAGCTGACACATGGGAGCCTGTCCCCTCTGCCATTGTCCCGCCACCTTGGCAACAGACTCCAGAACACCGTGGGGTTTTCCTTTAGGAGACAGAGGAGCTGTCGTAGTCCCAGCAGGGTGTTACTACCCCGGCATGCTAGGTTGTGCTTACAGCTTGGGGTTATTCACAGATGACTTTCTAGACCATTCCCCACTCTTATACAGGTGCCATGGGAGTCTGTCCTTCAGCCTCGTTCTGTCGGAAGCTGGCTGCAGTCTCCAGGTGGAGTTGCCTCGTGGTCCTCTTCAGGTGAACTTGAACTCATCAGAAAAATAGCGGACGTCTCCCTTCTCCCTTTGCTCCAACCTCCACCCCCGTCTAAGAACATTCAGCCCACCCTGAACCTTAAATTAGCCAAGATAAAACAAAGCCCAGAAGCGCAATCACCTATTGGGGTGGGAAAGATTTAAAAAAAAAAAAAAAAAGAAAGCAAAACTGAAAGACCTCTCTGTGTGAGGTTTCCTGTGGCTCAGAACAGCCCTGTGTTGACAGTGCAGAAATGCGGCTTTCCGCACAGCTATCAGCACGGTGCTCACCTTATACGCGACAACAAAGAGCTTAGAGAGAAAACCACCAATCATGTCAGCTTCTCCCTTCTGCAAGGGGGGCTTTTGCAGACCAAGTCACTGGTGACATCAGAAAGCTCCAAAGGACTCCAGAGAGCGGGGGTGGGCAGCCACTTCCTGGCACAAGAACGTGGAGCGCTGACGTTTGTCACCCGCCCGGCCCGAGGTGCTCGGAGATTTCTTTGTAGAAGGCTGGATAGTGCATGCAAGAGCTTCCAGCCCCACGCAGCCCTGGCTTGCTTTCCCTCCAACCCCTCCCTCCTCAAGCTTCTAAGTTCTCAGCCCACCACATGATGGTCCTTAAGCATAAAGGACCGATTCAAATCCTCTGGAAGCAAGCGCATGCCCTGAATGGGGGTGGGGCATCCCAGAAGCGGGGAAGGGGAGACCTTTGGGTGCCATGCTTTCTGGTTCCCATGCACGGTGATGCACTAACTGTAAGGAAAACTTGCAGGAGAGCCAAGCGCTAGCCAGACTGGCCTCATCTCCCTAAGGCTCTGCAAAGACAGGGTAGGGCAGGGAGGGGATACAGCAGAGACTGGGGTCTTGAGAAAAATCAGATTTATTAAAACACTCAGCTCAGATGTACTGGCTAAAGAGGAGGTCAGTCCCCACCCCCACCCCCAAATACTAACCTTTGAAATTTTGCTCTCATTAAAGGTTAAAGGCTTATGGGTAGTTTTTGTAGAAAAAGCAATGTAGCCATTAGAGTGTATGCAGAGGCCCTACCCTTGTTTGTACAGTCCATATGGTCAGGTTCACACTCTCAGCATGGAAAGGTTGCTAGAGATTATCCTGGCCAAACAGTGCAGAGAACACAGGGCTTTTAATGGCAGGGATGCTGGAGATGCCGAGCGACAAAGGAATGACTTGCTCAGGACAGATGGAAGCCATGACAAATGACGGCTGTGAAGAGGGCCACCTTCATAGAACCATCGGAAAACCAAGATTAAAATGTTCTCTAAACCCTCCGAAAGCAGCAAGAGACCTTCCCGGAACTCATTCTATCCTGGACTTCTAGCCACACCAAGGGAAAGTACCCCAGAAGTCGCTGGCTGCTGGACACGAGGATGCCATCTCTCCATCCTAGAGGTCACCCCTGGGAAGCTCAGCCGTAGGACACTGTGAAAAGGCTGCTCCGGGGCCTGCCTTTCAGCCTGACTCCCCTGAAGCTTCCAGCTGGTGGCCCTAGCTGAGCTTCTGAAATGAACACGGGAATGAAATCGAGGAAGGGGCGTGGAGCAGCACTGGCGTGGGGTACAGTGAGCGGAAGGGGGACTTCTCACTCTGTAAGGGAGGGGGGGCGGGTGGACTGCTTGCTAGAGCAAGAGGCCCAGAGATGAATCAGTGGTTGCTCACCACTGTCTAAATGTGATGGTCGCTTCAGGGTCTGGAGTATCTTCCCCTCTTTGGCACGTTCTGTGCACCCCCTACTCCCACCAGCTACACAGCTCCCTGATCGTCCAGTTGGGCCTTACTTTGGAATCACAGCCACAGCCTCCTCAAGTCTCCTGAACTGCATAGGCCACCAAGCAAGCAAGCCAGGGAGAAGGGTCCATGAGCTAACCTCAAGGGCACTGTTATCTCCAAAAGACCTCCCTGGGGACCAGCACTCGGGGAGGGCGTGGCAGGCTGGCTCAAACCAACCCCTCATATAAGCCAACATCAGCCTGGCACACCGGCTGTGAATTCTTCGCTGTCCTGCCCCCGCTGGATGAAACAGTTTCCCAGCCACGCTTCTCTGAATGAGCCTAAGACTATCGGCAGTTAGCTCTGATTTAGTTCGCAGGACGATTCTGTGTGTGTGTGTGTGTGTGTGTGTGTGTGTGTGTGTGTGTGGCAGGATAGGGGAGGGCGGTCACTGTTAGCTTTCCAGTTCATCTGTATGTCACATTTACACGAAATCCCCAGATTTCCTGGCTTCCAGGTGGCCCTGTCTCGGCCATGGTTATTGACTTCACCCTCAAGAAAGACACAGCCAGGGAATAAAATCGGTAAGAGAGATTCTTATTCTCTGGAACTTAAGGTCTTTCACCAGTGGTGTCTTCCTGTGTGAGATGGCGGAGCAGTTGGGATCTGGAATAACATAAGGACAAGTACTGAGAACTCTGCAAAGTCAACGTTAAAAACTGATGCATCAACCTCCCTTGCTTTTACCTGTGGGGGGCTGGGGGACTGAGTCATGCCCAGGAATGTACTGGAGGTTCATGTCACCCACCCTCAGGGACATACTCCTCACTCAGAAACTCAGTGCTTTAAGAAGTGACGAACGAGGACAGCATGAGTTGCCTTGGGCATGCTAGACAAGAGTCCTACCATTGAACTTCACCCCAAGACCCTACAGTAGCCACCTGGTAACTCTTCTGTTTCCTTCTCTGCACTGGCCTTGAAGGGACCAGGAGGACTTCAGAATGATGGACAGGTTGTGTTGATTACAACACACGGGCTGGCTCTTCCGAAGACTAGTGGCCACAGTAAAGCCAGGCTTTTCTTGGCCCCAGGACAAAGAAACAGCCCAGGAGGAGGTAAGGGGATTTAAGAACACAAATCTGTGTTTCTTTTTGCTTTACAGCCTGTTCAAAGCAAAGGGAACCAGATACTAGCAGAGCCTTCACAGGCCAGAAAAACCAAAATTCCCTCCCTCAGGGACTAAAGACCATCCCTGATGGTCCATTAAAAAGGAAAGAAAGAAACAAAAGCTCAGGTTGAATTATGGAATTGGCACAAAATGAAGAATGGAAATCAAATGTGTCCATGTGAACTGGCTCATGCACTGCTTCTGAGACGCACAGAGCTATGTCTGGAAGGAGATGTAGGAATGAGTGCCTCTTTGGATTTTGCTGGAATGAAACATTCCAACAGAGGCAAAAAGCAAAAGGTGACACTTTCTGCTGCGGGTCTGTTTGGCGACAGGTAAGTACAGCTGCTCTGGTGTTTGAGGGGAAACAATTCCAATTTCCTAGAATGTCTCTTAGGGAGTTGGGGTTGGGGGGTACCCAGTGCCCAGCCCAGGGGTACTGGATGGAGTAGGGAGCAGGGGACTTAAGCTAGGGTGGATGTCAGCAAAGATGAGAGCATCCCCATAGGAAGCTTTTCCTTAGTCATCTTCCTGGGAGAGAGGGTTGGGGCATTGTACTCAAGAAAGAACACCCACCAGGTAAAGAGCCCCAAGCAGTAGGTAGGCATCTACAGATGGCTTTCTGGGTGTGGGCGGGTTTTTCTTATGTGAAGAAAGGTGGTCGAGGGGGCCAGACAAAGATAGAAGGCATGCATGCGTGGAGCTGCAGTGGGCAGCCCAGAGAAGCAGCCTCCAGGTCCACCCAGCCGAAGCTGCCCCACACTGGACGCTCTCAGGCCTCCTGCCCAGACATCATATTTTGATACTTACAGTCCCGCCATTGAGTACGACAGCCATCTCGGTGGGCTGATACACATTGCTTCTGAACGGTGCGCTGGGCCGGCTTCCCAGGCCGCTGGGTTTCTTTCCCAGGCTGCCACCGGATCTTTTTCCCAAGCTTCCATTGGAAAAGCCTGCTGCTGATCGAGCTGAGGAAGGGGTTTCCAGGATGACAACATGGGGGGGGGGAGGAAGGGGAGAGAGTGAGGGGGGAGGGAAACAGAGGAGAAAGGTGGGAGGGAGAGAATTTTGTTTTTTCCTGCAACAACCAGCTCCTCCCCTCTGGGTACCTCTATCCACCCACCGCGGTGGCTCCTCCCCTTTGTCACAAGCCTGATTCAAAACAAAAGTCACAAAGGGGCTTTGTTCTCCAGCCTCAGGAGGGTTGGGAACTTTATGAGTCCCGCTCTCCCCAAACAGCTCCAGCCAGGCTGGGTGGCAGTCACCTCTGGGCTGTCAGGTCTCTTTTGCACATATGTACAGGTCTGTATGCACCATATCAGTTAAAAGCAGTTCCTAGTTCTGGATGCTGCAGAGCTGGGGACTGCTAAAACCATAGGACAGTGATCGCCATCATTGGAAAATGACCCTCAAATGACCCCGAAAATAGGAATAAAGAATCCGAAGCAATGATGGCAAAGAGAGTTCGTACTCTATCTCTAAAGTAGGTGCAGGATGTTTCTGAGTTACTGTCCTTCTTAAAGACAGCATCTAAGGTAGCCCAGGCTAGCCTCAGACTCATTCCGAAGTCAAGAATGGTCTTGAATTCCTGATCCTCCTGATGCCACATGCCAAGTGCTGGGGTCCACATCCAGCTAGTTAGTGTACTCCATGTCTCTGTGTGTGTGCGTGCACACATTTGAGCAGATATCCTCAGAGGCCAAAGAAGGTGTTGGAGGTTATGAGCTACCCCATGTGGGTACTGGGAAGTGGACTCATCCTCTAGGAGAGCGTCAACTCTCTTCTTAACTATACTCCAGCCTGCGCCTTGTTTTTTTTTGAGACAGTGTGTTCACTGCCTAGGCTGACTGGCCAGGGAGTCCCAGGGATCCACCTGTTTCCACCTCCCCAGTGCTGGGATGACAATGGAGCATCACACAGTGGTTCTGGGGATAAAGCCCAAATCTTCTTGCGTGTACAGCAAGTACTTGACCGCCTACGTCACCTCCACAGCCCCAGGTGCTGGCACTTCTACCAAATTAAGCTCCCCCCCTTTAAATAAAAAAAAAAAAAAAAAAAACAACTTGAAAAGCCATTAAGAACCTCATGTATGCTTCTGAGTGAAAGGAGCCAGCCTGTGAGGGCTCCTCACACCATGCCAGTGACGGAAAGTGAAGGCTGTTAGTGGTGGTCAGGGGCTGTGTGGGGAGGAATGGATAGGAGGGCAAGAGGACCATTTCAGGATAGTGAAGCCATCTGTGTGAGACTACAAGGTGGATCCAGGTCGCAGTGCATTTGTCAAAACTCACCAAATGATGCATTCTAATTAAAATGTGGTCTTTGGCTCAGTGGCAGAGCCCTTGCCTAACACTAGGCTCTATCTTCAGCATCCCCACAAGTGGATGGAAATTTTTTTTTTTCTGAGATAGGGTTTCTCTGTGTAGTTTTGGTGCCTGTCCTGGCTCTCGCTCAGTAGACCAGGCTGGCCTCGAACTCACAGAGATCCGCCTGGCCCTGCCTCCCCAGTGCTGGGATTAAAGGGGTGCGCCACCACCTCCCAGCTATGGATGGAAATCTTAAGGGTAAGATGACATCTGCAGTTTCACTGAAAGTGCTAATGTTGCTTGGCTAGAGAAAGGCTTTACTTAAAAGTCTTCCCCGAGGAAATGCAGCAAGACAGCTTGGGAGCCATACAACCTATTTGGGGCAAGAGTCAGACAGAACTACCGTGGAGCCAGGTGCCGCGAGAAGTGACATAGAAAAGGTCAGTTTCCATAGCCTCGCAGATGCTATTGTTTCCTTTACAACAGCTACAGGTTAAGTACCACGGCCAAGGTCACAGAGCTGGCAGGGCCCACACTGGAAGCCTGGCAGAGACAGGCTGCTCCTAACCACGACACCAGGTCCAGATGCTCTGTCAACCATTACGGTTGATTCGAAGCAAGCAAGCTGTGTCCAGTGACATTAGGATAGCTCATCCTAAACTGGACCAAAGAAACCGAGTCCTGGAGAGAGTCAGGGAACCTTTCTCGCTTCGGCATCTCCAAGGCTTGAGCAGTTGCCTGTGCTGAGCGAGGGCACATCGGAAGCTGGGGAGAGCTAGACATGAACTCCACGAGAGGGAGGAGAAGCCGCTTCCCTGGCGGGGCAGAGTCCAGTCCAGGTGGGGGGACTCCACTCCAACAGACCCTCTTTAGAGAAACCGAAGCTCCGCTCTCCTGCTACCCATGGTCCCAACTCCCCCCCCCCCCCCTGCAAGCTATTAGTGGTTTTGTGCACCTTTGGCATTCTAGGTCCCTCAGAATGGGCTCCAGGGTCCAGCCTGTGACAGGCCTGACCAATCAAGGCATTCCATCTCTGAGAACACACTGGTTCAGGGAAGGACATTCAGAGCCAATCAGAAATAACTCTGGGATTTTCTCAAGCTTTCTGGAAAAATTTTCCCCCTGGGATTCCTGGCAAGGTCAGAGCTACTGGGGATTGTGATGCCTCCACCAAGAGATGGGGAGGAGTCGAGTTTAGTCCTTACTTGAGGTTTTTTTTTTTTAATCTAGTCCTTCCTGAAGCCCGCTACCTCGGGCATTTGGGATTTTCATTTATTTGTTTGACTAATTTAGCATTCAAATTCTATTTTTAAAAATTTAAAATAAATTAAAAAAAATTGCTAGTAACCAATCTCAGAGGCCTTTGACTAATATCAGAGCTGATCCTGTGCAACTCACAGCAGAGGTGAAGAACAGGCAATGTTATTCCTAAGTGGATACGTGGAGGTATAAGCTCACTGGTCAAATGTCAACTCTTTCTGATGCAGGCCCTGCAAGTGAGGCCAAGTTAGCCATGCCTCCCCCCACACTTCACTGAGAGTCTCCAGCAGTAAACAAAATGTCTAAGAAGCCTCTGGCTTTAATAAGACCTTAGAGCTCAGGGTCCCTAACAAAAGAGGGAACATATGTGCCTTTGAAAGGTGCATGTTTCGTACGCCTTGTTAGCACTCTCTAAGATGTGATCTGAAGTGTGACATCTCGGGTGTGTTTGAATCTCTTAGCACTTACCTCATGCCTCATTGGTACTAATGAGCACAGCTCAGCTACGTTTATCTACATGGAGGTCTCACTGATGGAAGGAAATATTGGGAGAAAGACCACTGCAGCTTCCCAGAGCCACAGTGCAGCCTGGAGAACACGCCTTCCATCTCATGACACCTCAGGGGACCAACAGTCAAGAGAAGAGAGCCCAAGAGGTTGGCCAGAAGTTCCCAGCGCAGGAGGACGTGACCATTTCGGCTCCTGGGCACTAGCCACTCCGAGGGAAAGGCCCCTCATGGTGCCGGGTTCCTAAAATACAAACTGGCCGAAGTCAGCATGAAAGGTGCCAACAGCGGCTCCTACTGTGGCAAAGGAGCGTGCCCAGATGGTCCATGGCCAGCAAAGCAAGAGTTTCTAGAATAAAGGCCAGCCCAGCCAGGATATTCTCTGTGTGAGCTCTGTCTTGAGGACTGCTCTGCCTGGTCTCCTGGTCTCAAGTGATTTTATTGGATCTATATTTTTGATAGTCTAAAAGCTGGAAAAAAAAAGGAGGAAGAGAGGAAGAGGAGGAGGGAGGTGGAGCTAATAAGGGCTGCTAGAGATGGAGCTCATTCACCCAGCATGCACTAGGCTGAGTCCCATCTTCAGCACTACAAGCAAGCGAACAACAACAACTTATCTTTAAAAAAAAAAAAAGTCTGACAACACCCAAGGTTGCTGAAGATTTAGGGAGAGTCTTGCAATGCAACCACAGAGTGGGCACTCAGCCTGCCTTTCTGGGGTGCTATCTGGCATGGCGTGCCAAGATTTAAAATGCAGACTATTTGACTCATATCTAGGACATCTTTTGCAAGGAGCTAGTGGACCAAAAAGCAGAAAGATGAATGGATAAGGGTGCTTACTGCAGCACTGTGTATCAAGGGATGCCTGAGGCGGGCAGAGCAGCCAGAGGACCAAAAAGTAAATGCTGGTGCCTGCTGGAAAATTCCACAGCATTCCCAGGCTATGGGAATCTTCATCTACTGACCCCAGAAAGGCCTCCATCACACTGACTTAAACCACAAGGCAGGCCAGCGCCCATTCCCAGGGTTTCCACCCAGTAACACCTTATGATCACGTGGAGAGCTAAAAAGTTATACAGACCCCAGACTCAGACTTAATTGGGGGTCCAGGGCAGAGGCAGAGCAGGTGTTTTTCCTTAGCAGCCCAAGTGGTTCTGATGGGTAGATGAGTGAAGGACCACCTTGCCTTAGTGCTGTTCTGTTCCACTTTTGTTTTGGAGACAGGGTAGTACTTTAGCCCCTTCCCGCCTCAGTGTCCAAACAGATCTCATGGGCTCTTGTATGAATTCAGGCAATGGCACTTGGTGTATTTTTTTTTTGGCTACTATTGGTGGCTTTGTTTTGTTGGGAGTTGTGTGTCTTGGTGTGTATCCCAGGCTAGCTCTGAACTTACTCTCCTCCTGCCTCTCCTCTCTCAGTGAGTCCCGGGGCAAGTGCTGTCACATCTATTGTTACTTTTAAAGCACTACTGCTTGGGTGTTTCTGACCTTCCAGTTTTACTGCAAGGAAATCAAACATTCCAGTCAACCACTGGTTCTTAACCCCTCCCCGCCGACGCCCCGGGGTGGGGGGCACAGGTACTGTCAGAATCAGACAGAGCGATGGGCCAGTTCCCCAGGAGACACAGCAGTATGCAACCACTTCCGTTTGTTCCCTCTACTTCCAAGGTCCACAGGAGTCCAGGGCCTCAGAAAGGCCGCCAGGAGAAGCTGGCAAGAATAGGGGGTGCTGCCAGCACCCCAGGACTGGCCGGGACCCTCCTCTGTCACCACAGCCCCTTGAAGAGGTCTCTAGGTTTCCAAAGGTGACCTCTAGCATGACTACACCTCTACTCCTGTCCCCCAGCTGGACTGACACTGAATCCCTAGCAACATCTCCACAGACACAGGCACCTGGCCTAGAACTTTATGTAAGAGAGTAACTTGGATTACAGCCACACTGGGACTTTCCCATCTGTCCAGAGAGGGGCTGCTGGCATCCCTCCTACGTGAGTCTGGCCAGGGCTCAGGGGTGCAAAGGAAGCCGATTACATCTAGCTATGACAACAATATGAGTGGCTGTACAGGAAGAGAGGGCTCCACATGCTTCCCCGCCTACAGGGGAGGAGCAGGCTGTAACCCCGGGCTTCCACACTTAACCTCGCGAGGCTGTGTAACGGGACCAGCTCCTGAGCATGGCTCACACTTGTACCTGGCAACCGGGCAGATGTTGCTAATGAGAAATGTTGCTACATTTCAGTCTGCCATGGACCACATTGCAGCTGTAAGTCCTCAGGAAACGCCATTCTTTGGAACTTCAGCCTACACCTATTCATCATGAAGGAGACATAAGGGGGCTGGCTTCACAGATACTGCGGGCTAACATGTGACCACGTCAGGTGATCAAACCCGACCAGGACTGGGATTCACTATGACTGATGGGCCCCGAGGCATCTTTGGGAAACTGAGAAAGGTCACTTATTTAAGCTCCAGTGTGGGATCCAGTCACCTTCCTTTAAGCAGTCCTAAGGGGTACCTGTCCAGCATCAACAGCAAGGCCTTTGGGGTGCCAGTGACCACAGACTCTGCCATCATACTGTGAACTCACTCCTGAGCAGAACCAGGTAGTCTTGGTTACCCCAATTGCCACCAAATTTGTTTTCTCTGACCCCAGAGGAGCTTGTGAACATTTAGCCAAGTAATAGCGATGTTGGTGATGGTAGAGGGAAGTTAAGAGAGGATGGATGCCAAGCCTTCTGTCCTGGTGAGCCAGCTCTACATACATCTTCAGAAGGTCTCTGCAGGACTGAGCCTGGCTGCCTGTAGCAGAGACAAAGCTTATAAATGCAACTATTTTGGCAACCAGCCTCTGAGCTCTCCTTTCGGGAACCACCGCTCAAGTGAACCCCTATCCCTGAGTGTCTGAGACTCCTCTTTCAAGAGACCCCAGCCAAGACCCACAAGCTCCATGCTCAGTACCACCAGGGTCTGGTCCCCACTGTGTTACTTTCTGTGACACCTCTATACGGTATGCCCTCCCATTATTTTTATTTTACAGATTAGGAAAACTGAGGATCAGAGAGGTCATGTAATCTACCAAAAGTTGCAGAGCAAGGAGTGGGAGAGGCAGGGTTTGAACATGAACATTTGACTTTGGGATCCGATTTGAACACTGCTGATGACCGAGGTGGAGGAGGCCAGGAGCCCTGTCACGGTGGCCTGCATCCATCTAGCAGTGCATGGCATAGGCTGCAAATTCAAATGCCTACTGGGAGCTAGGGAATGGCTGGGTGATCAGCCGGGAGTGGCAGAGAATGTGGAAAGCAGAAATTGTATTCCCAGATAAGGGCAGCCAAAAGTGTGTGTGGTGTGTGGTGTGGTGTGGTGTGGTGTGGTGTGTGTGTGTGTGTGTGTGTGTGTGTGTGTGTGTGTGTGTGAATGGGCAAGAGGTCAACCTCAGAAACCACCTCTTGTTTTGGAGCTACTAGGGTCTAGGACTCACAGATCAGGTCTGCCTGCCTCTACTTCCTCAACACTGGAATTGTAATACGATGTGCCTTTTCTCTGAGTTCTAGACAGTGAACTAACTCAATCCTCTTGCTTGCCCTGACAACACTTTACCAACTGAGCCGTCTCCCCAGCCCTGCCCCTTGGATTTTTATAACAAATTAGTTGGCAATTGGCATGAGGAAAAGGATGCACGAAAACAGCTCGGAGCCCGTGTTAGCAGGGGGGTCACTCATGACGGTGGGGTCGATTGCTGGGTCTGGGAGCCCCTGCCCCTGCTGCTCTTCCAGGGACCGTCCCAGGCCCGGCGGTGGGCCACTTTACCTGCATTGTGTTCATCCATTGAGAAGGCCTTGTTCTCCATGTAGGCCCGAGGCAGGTGCATGTCCTCCTCAAACGCCGTCTCCCGCATCCTGGGCTGGGACGTGTCGAAGTAGTTGGGTGGGTTCTCCTGCAGGGGCGGGAGAAGGGTGCAGTGGATCTCCGGAATGGCGTAGAAGATGACAAACACCCAGCCACTGGCCGCCAGCGTAATGGCCAAGGTGGGGTCGCTCCAGGCATCTCCCTGCTTCATGCTCGAGTTGCCGAAGAGGTACATGGTCATCCAGACCACCCAGATGAACACAGAGAGAAAGGTAGTGATGAGGATGAAGGCTCCGTTCACCTTCCACCGACTGAACTTGCCACACAGCGTGAAGAGGGACTGCGCCAGGGTGACGACCAGCAGCACCATGTCATAGATGAGCGCCATCACAAAATCCATGGGCTCATAGGCACAGGCTGGCTTCGTGTCACGCAGCACGGTCAGCACCAGCCACTCGGTGGCAATGATGACCTGCACCAGCATCAGGCACAGCGCCAGGCTCACCAGCTGCCAGCCGGCTGGGCTTGTGCCCTGGCACACCAGCCTCCGTACCCGCCACGCCTGGCTCAGCAGACAGGAAAAGCAGAGCGCGAAGAGGACACCCCAGAGGAAGCGTCGGATGGAGCAGATGGTCTCGTCCATCCGGATGATGAAGGCAAACGTCAGCCCAAAGAGGCCCAGGGTCCCCAGCAGGAAGAGGAAGTGGAGGCACACGGGCCTCCTCTTCTCCTTGTCCTTGATGAAGGGCAGTCTCACCAGGAGGATGAGCATCAGGAGCAGTGTGATCAGGGCCCCCGCCCCGGCCACTGCCTCCACCACGATGCCCCAGATGGCGTCCAGGTCGCACAGGGACACGTACTGAGGAAGAAGGTCCAGCCCACAGCCCCGGGATGTGCTGGCGTTCTCTGAAGCGACCGAGGCAATCACCAGGAGCAGGGGCAAGGGGAACACTTGATGGGTTCTCATTTTTTTCTGTGACACCAGGGACGTTCTAGAAAATGGGGACAATTAAGGGAGAACGATCAGTCCATCGTAAGGCCTTACTTTCCTGAGGACTTGCCTCTTTTCAAACCTGGTAGCCCTCAAGGCTCCTTCAGGCCCTCGAGAGAACAGCACTGGCTTTCTCCAGGCACTGAGGTCCCTCTCCAGGCACTCTGCCACCTGCTTGAACCCTGACCCAGATTAGCAGCCATGAGTCACACTATCAGCAGTGGCTGGAGGACCAGTGAGATGGAGACTCACCTTATCTCTCTACCCCGTTGTAGTTTGTAAATCTGGTCTCTTCCGAAGCAAGGGAATGAGGGACGTTTTAAAGGGACAGCCACCGGCCAGGTGCTCGGACAGCCCTTATCTCCTCCTTTGATCTGCAAAGGCTAATGGGGAATATTTACTGACCACTGACTCCAGACCAAAACTAGGCTCAGCCAGTCCTCATAATACCCTATGAAGCAGCAGGCTCTATTGTGACCTCCATTTTCAGGTGATAAAACAGGGTCTTCAAGGCTGTGACACTTACCCCAGGTCACACAACCACACTCCAGGAAGCCACTCCTCTCAGCAGAGGGAGAAGCCTCCCAGCCTTACACCTGTGGTACATTCTGTGGTCCCAGGTAAGTCTGCTGCACCCATAGATTCAACCAAGCTCGGATGAAGAATATTTGAGAAAAAGATTCTGTCTGTCCTGAACATGTGCAGACAGTTTCCTGTTGTTACCTAGACATTACAAAGCAAGCGTTGACTTTGTATTAGCTATTGTAAGGGACCTAAAGTCCACAGGGCACGGGCATAGGCTATGTGTGACTACTGTGTGTTTCACAGAAGGGCCTGCAACACCAGCTGGATGCTGGCACCAGGGCTGCTGGTATCCAAGGGAATCTTGGAGCAATCCTGCAGATGTGCCTGTATACCCAGAAGGAGCTTTTCCATGCTCTGTCTCCCACACACATCCCACCTTCCTCCTGAAGAGCTCTTGAAGCTCCATTCTCTCCAACTCACCTTTTGTCCCTGTCCCGGGAGGCCGGAGAGTTCAACCTGCCACACCCTCTCCCATGTGTTCAAGATGCTCAACAGCAGTCCTGACCCAGTTCCTCCTCCCCTGCTAGGACACACCCCTATTCCTTTAATTTTCTTTGTCTACTCTTATAGTTGAACCTAGGACCTCAAACATGCTAAGCAGCTGCTGGGCTACATCCCTTTAAATTATTTTTTACTTTAATTTTGAGGTAGAGTTACACTACTTTACTCCAGCTGGATTTGAACTCACCACAGCCCATGCAGCACTTGCACTGGTGACCTTCCTGCCTCAGCCTCTTGAATAGCAGGATGTGTAGGCCAATGTCACTAGGCCTGGCCCTGCAGAGACGCTGCCACCCCACCCCCTACCCTCAGCTCTTCTCCAGAGCCATCAGCTCAGACTGGGCCAAGGTCAGAGCAGCTCCCACAGGCAGGGGCTTGTGGGCTGAGCTCTAATCAAGCCTGTCATTATTTTTTGTCTACTTTGTTTCTTTTCTCCTTCCCTTTCTCCTCTCCTCCCTTCTTGTTTTCATCTGCGGCCACAGGCAGAGAGGCAGAGACAGTATCTTTTACTCAATAGGAGACCCAGCTTTCCCAACCTTAAGTCACATCTGGCATCCGGGACAGGTCTTTTTTTTTTTCCCTTGGGATGTCCTATGCATTGTAGGATGCCTCTCATCAACCCGGCTTCTATACACTGCCAAATATCTCCTGGGTGAGGGGCACAAATCCTGGGTGAGGGGCACAAATCCCCCCACAAAGGATTGCTGGTAAAGATGCCGGTGTTAGCACACAGCACCTGGTACAAGGCACGCACTTAGGAAATCCCCACAGAACAAGCCTTGTACCCAGACGGCCCTTTATCCCACGGACACCAGCTCCTTGCTTTTGAAAGAGGCTGGACCTTCAAGAAGCCAGTCTGCACAGCTGTGCCCCATGCTCATTACTAGTCATATTAAGCTAGTTCGGGGGTTTTAATTCCACCTATGTGTAGGTCTGTAACCAGCCACCTTCCCCACAGCACAAGGCCTGGCATCCCTGGGGTTTCCGTTAAGTAAATGCGGTATTGACCACCTCTCTCTCCTCCTCTCCTTTAGAGATCCCTTGTGCATCTTGGGTCCCTTCTTGGCCTCCAGGCTATTTGGCCTCCAGGCCATTGACTGCATAAATAATTGACGCCGTAGAAAGTGGCTGGTGGTGTGGGGTGGTCTGCTATGCTTATACAGAGAAGGCATGCTACAAACAGAAGGTACTTGGGAAGAGGGGCTCCTTAAACCAGACCCCCACTCAGGTAAATACAGGGGTGGGGATACACCCTAGATACTGACCATCAGCTTGTAGTCTAGTCATGATAGTGCCACCACGGAGGCTCCATCAGGGACTCCCTGTGCACCTATTTATTTAACTGTGTCCTGTACACTGACCACTTGAACTCCAACAAATTAAAATACTTCTCTCTTGATGTTTCTAAACTGTGCTGGATGGCTCAGCCGGTCAAGGTGTCTGCTGCCCATGCCGCCAGGCCTGACAACCTTAGATCCCTGGGACCCACGGGGTCGAAAGAAAGAACCAGCCAACCCCTGCACGTTTTGTGTGTGCTGCACACGTGCACACCCGAGGAACACGGCTACAGGGTGCAATTTGGAGAGACATCGTTCTGAAGAGAACCACTTATCAAGGCTGGGAAACACGCTATGAACCGAAATTTGAGGACCAGATGGGACGGAACAAGCTGTCATTGGTCCATATCAAGGTGGAGGGTCTCCAGAGCAAATATCCCTTTTAAGAATTTCCAGTGAAAGAAAACCCCATTAGGAGACTTCTCGACAACACATCCCAGGCAATTTCTCTAGTTTATAGCCAATCCCATCTTCCCTCGGGAGTGAGGAAATACTGTTTGGGAAGATGCTTCTGGAAGCTGGATCAATACCCTTCCCCCACCATCTCTCACCTATGCACCTTTTGACCCATGGTTCCCAACCAGGGGCAATTTTGGATGTCACAACTGGCAAGGGAAACAGTGGGCATCTGTTGAATAGAGACAATGTGAATAGCAGTCTCCACCAAACAGAATGATGCAGGCCAGTAAGTCCACAGTACCAAGGCTGAGGGAGGCTGGTTATAGATATCAAAGTCAGAATTGATGAGAGTCACTGGGAAACCCACCAGGTCTTGGTTGGGCCTACCCCTCACCACCCTTGCTTAGAAGAACTTGGCTGTTTTTAAGTGTGTCCAGCCACTCTTTCCGGCAAAGCTCCTCCTTCCACACCTGGCTGTAGATCGAGACTTGGTTTCTCAGTTCTTCTTGCTTGCTTCCTGTCTCTCCTGTCTACCCCAACTTGAAATGGATAGCATCAAGATGGCGTCCACACTTCTGAAATTGTGCAGTGTTCTTGCGGTACACGGCCAGGACTGTCGTTTCTGCTTCCTTTCTGACCCAGGAAATGCCCCTTTCTCCTTCAAGGGCAGCTCTGAGTTTTGTCTTCTCTCATTTCTGGAAAGAGCTCCCAATTTCCTTTTGGAGAGTTACCTTCAGCCCTGGCCTCCAGCTGGGGGTCTGGTATGAGTTAAGTGGGAAATGTCCGTGGCTGCTGGAGGTATGTTAAAGGTCAAGGGGTCTTTAGGAGGTGGGGCTTGGTGAGTGGAAGTAGGTACCTTTGATAGTTGATGGCCTAGCTTATAGATATCACAGCAGAGTCCTGGTCTATGGCCACTGCCACGCCACCCCTGCCATGATGAAGTCTCGAAAACCACAAAGCAGAATGCTCCTTTCATCTCTTTGTTTTGATTAGTTATTTTGTGTCAAGCAATGTATCTGTGATGGTTACTACCAGCTTGACAGACTCTAGACTCAAGTAGGAAACAAGCCCCTGGACATGACTAGAAGGGATTATCTGGATTAGGTTAATTGAGGTGCACAGACCCACACTAAAAGGAGGCCACCCTGTTCAGTAGGCTGGGGTCCTAGACTGTCTAGGGAAAAAGTGACCTGAGCAGCAGCATTCATCTCCCTCTGCTTCCTGACTGGATTTGGTGTGACCAGCTGCCTCAAGATCCTCCAGCCTTGACTACTCTGCCTTGATGGATTGGCCCCTCCAACTGTGACCTGAGGTAACCCTTCTCCTGTTCTCCTCAGGGTCCATTCTCACAGCACCAGGAAAAGTAACTAAAACTGGAGCTAATGCAGCACCAGCTTAGGCTTGGCCAATCTGGACCCTGTCCTACTCTTTGGCTGAACTGATTGGTTCACAAACAGTCAAGTGGTCTGAAATAGAGCAGTGAATCAGCAGGGGCGGGGGTTGTCATGAACTGGCAGGGTGTCTTCTCTTTGTGAAGTAACTGGTAAGTTCGAAGGTTAGAGTCTTTCCACGGGAGAGGACAGATCTCTCTCCCATGGAGAACCTGTCTGAGGGTAAGGCTGACCCAGAGCATCAGCTGGGGGATGGGCTTGAGTCCCAATCCACTGAAAGGCAGGCAGTTGGATTCACCCATGCCTGGTACCAGCAACCAATTTAACTACATAGTTTGAATGAAACTCACTTGACCTGGGTTTCCGTCACTTGCCAACAAGTTCTCAAAAACCTAGGAGGAATGAATGGCCCCTTCTTGACCCATATCTAGGCATATAGATGAAACTAAGCACAGCCAGACACCGAAGGAGAGAGTCCAGTTGTCTCAAGCTGGTCACTACTGGCTCTAATATGGGGTGCAGCCACCCAACTCCACGGAACTATGTATAGGATGAGAAGGGGCTCCACTGAGGCCAAGGCCACTGGCTTATCCAGTCTTCCCAGGGGGTCCTATTTCTGTCAATCCACAATGACAGTAACTGCTCTCAGGCTCCCTGACACACATCGTAACAGCCAAGGACCTGCCAAACGGAGCTAGATGGGGTGGTACGGGCTGTAATCCTGGCATTTGGGAGGTTGGGGCTAGAGGATCATAACCAGCCAGGGCTAGAGATAGTAATTTCTAGTCCAGCCTGAGCTACCACTGGGAAACCTTAACTCAAAAACCAAATAAACAGACAGAATCTGCAGAACAGTCCCGGAGGCAAGCGCCGAGGCTGTCCCCATCTCACAGGAGATAATGCTGCGCAGAACAGGGAGAGGAGGTGCTTGGCCAAGGTCACATGCTGCCAGGAGAGCGGAGCCTGAGGCCAACAAGTGTCTTATTGTTGCTGGGCTTTGTGTAGATCAGAACTTGTACAAGAGTCACTGTGACTTTTGCTGGATCATTTATCTCCAAGAGGTCCCCCCTGGCCCCACTATATGCTACGCCAGTACTTTTGACCCCTGACTCTGTTGTATGGGTCATGTGTGTATGTGTGTGTATGTGTGTGTGTGTGTGTGTGTGTGTGTGTAATGTTGTCCTCTCCCAAGCAGATACCCTTAGCCAGGGGTTGACTTTGGATGTCTTCCTCTAGCACTGTTCACATTTTTGGAGACGGGGCTTCTCACATAATCTGGATCTCACTGAGTCCACCCCACTAGACTGTCTGCCCAGAAAGCCTCTGGGATCTGCCTTTCTCTCATCCCCAGCACTAGGGTTAGAGATGTGCATGGCCACGGGGATTCGAACTCAGGTCCTCATGCTTACACTTTACCCTCTAGCCCAGTTTTCCCTCATTTATTTTTTGGGTCCATTCTTCTCCACCCACCACCACCCCAGGCCCTCATTTATTTTGTTCTGGACTTCAGTCGCTGAGTGAACGAAACTTGCCACACAAGCTCTAACTCTCACGTGGGCCATGCCACTGGCGCATGCCAGTGTTTTCTTCTAGAAAAGAGGGTCGGAGAGGCTCTCCTCAAAGTTTGATTCTTGGACTGTCCCGGCCCCGCAGGCCACACTCAGACACAGAAGTCTGGATGAGTGAGGAAACACAGAGCAGGAGCCCCAGGCAGGCACTACCCCATCCATCTAAGACCCCTTGTCAGGTAAGCCCCACCCTGCTCAACCGGCCACCTGCGGCCTACCACCTCCATCCTTAGGGGGAACAATACCAGATGGGAGAGGTTCTGAGGCAGCAGCCTCAAGGCAGGGCTGCCTGGGATGGATGAATCCATGGCAACAAACCCATGGGGTGAGGTCAGCGGCTCCTCAAAAGAAGTAAAGGATAAATGGGAATGAATGCACAAGCCTCGGCTCACATACTAATTACCTTTGCTGCCAGCCAGGCGCTCAGAAATGTGACTCAACTCCAGTGTTCTTAAATACACTGCAAAACAACTCCCCCCCCCAAACACCATAAACACCACACATGCATACACCATACCACACACACCACACCATACACACACCACCTCATCCCACATATTCACAACACACACACACACACACACACACACACACACACACACACACACACACACGCAGTCTACAGAGGAAGCCCCCAGCAGGTGGAGAAACAGTCCCCTCCACTGTCCTGAGTGCTGGCCCTGCAGAGACTGATGAGGACTCCGTGGGACTCTGTGTGAGCAGGGTAGCAAGACTGTTGTAGCCCAAGCCTCTCCAGAGTCAGACTCCCCAGTTTCAAATCCTACCCTGGGGCTGAAGAGTAGTCCAGTATGCACGTGCCGGTGGGTCCCACCCCCCAGCATTGTCCAAATCAATGAATAATAAAAGTCCTACCCCAGACCACTTGTTAGCACCCGATGACTCTGAGCTACTGACTTAACTTTTCTTGCCTCAGTTTCTTCATTTGCAAAGTGAGGGTAATAACAGCGCCCACATCACCGGGTTGTGGTGAGGACTGAGATAACCACTGGAATGGTGGCACTCACCTGTAACTCCAGCACTTGAGAAGCTGAGGAAGGAGGATCTCAAGTTTGAGCTCAGTCTCAAACAAAACAGGAGGTGGAGGCTGTGAGTGGCCAAGTGGGTCAAGTGTTTGCCCAGCCAGCACGAAGACCAAAGATGCACCCCCCCCCCCGGTATGTACATACAGCCACAAGCAAACGTGAATGCACACCCCCCGTGCACACACACTGGAATATGCACTAGCATACACACATGAACATACACACAAACACACACATACATACACAAAGGATAACTATAGGGTGTAGGACACCAGTTAATGTAGAGAAATTTAAAAGATTGGTAAACGTTCCACTGTCTGCAGGAGTAAATTCTTCCACGGATTTCCTAGGAGGGGCTGTTGCCATGGAGATGAAATCATGAGGGGGGCTCTCCCATCTGTTTATCTACCACTGGCTTCCAGCCTCTCCCATCATATGCCAAAGCCAACAGGTCCTTGAGGTGGTGGGAAGGGAGACAGGTCTTCGGACGGGAACGGGAGCCCTGAGTGCGAGCCTCACTGTCAAGGTTGAACCAGGCCAGTGACCCTGAAACCAGCCATGGCTATTAAGTAGTCAGAGCCAAAGCTGCTGGAGACCACACACCGGGCCCTCTCCTGGGAGGTAAGATCCTTTCCCTCTGGTCTCCCCATGGGGATGGAAAAACAAAATGTCCCAAACTGCCCTGAAACTCTTCTGACCAGCCTCCCCTCAGCCCTGTGGCTAACAGAAAGGTTCCAAAGAGATCATTCTTCCAGCTACACCAGGCATGCAGGAGAGCAGCACATGGGGGGGGGGGACGGGGACAAAATGAGCAGGTGTGTGTGTATGGGGGGGGGGCTCCCACCCCCAGCATTCGTCATAGCTCTGTATGCAGCTGAATACCTGCCACAGTTTACGCTCTCCTCAGACTCCAAGATCTCAACACTAGTGACATTGGTGTTACTTGACTCTGCGGTTTTTGGTCTCTTTTGTAAGGTAGAGATGGTTGTGCTGCTTGCATGAGGTCCATGTGGAAAGCCCTTGCACAGAGGAGGCAGGGGTTGCACGCTCAAGACTCCCATTTTCCTGTTGGGACCGTGAAGGCACTGAGGTCAAGCCGCCAGGCCACCAGCTTCATGGAATCTACAGACCAAGCTGGGAATCCATTTTGCCCAGCCCCTGACCCCAGGCCTTTCCACTGTACCCCAGTCCTGGCCCCAGGTCTGGCAGAAGTCCAGACTGCGGCTGGAAGCCAGTCTCTCTCCCCAGCACTTCACTGTCCCAGCCCACTCCCCAGGAGCCAGGTGTGTTTCCTGCTTGGCTGCTTTAAACCGCCATTAAGGTTTCCTGACATTAAACTCTTTCCCAGACCCAAACCGTCTCTGCCTCCCTCTGATAGCTTTTCCAAGTTGGAGTGTCATCATTTTCATTACCCTGTGCTGACTAGACACTCTCCTCTTTGGGGCCCTCAACTTTACAGACCCTTCTTAGGTTAGTAACTTAGTACAGCAAGAACATCAGAGCCTGGGCCATGAATATGCAAAGCAGCTGCGAGCGAGCCTGTAAATAAAAGCAATCATTTAAATGCAAATTGCAGCCTAGGCTGCCTGAACCTCAGTGCTAGGATCCTTCTCTGGGTGCAGTTCTGAGGTGAGAGCGTGACTAAGTTGGAATCCCTAGCTGGCTCGATGCCGAAACGCTACAGAGGTCTTGGACCCTGGGTGGGGGCTCCCTAGCGTAGATAAGGACTGTCTAGAAGTGGGAGGTGGATTTTTAAAACCTCAAGCCACTCCTCCAATTCGCTCACAGGGCTCTCTGGGGCTCAAAGCAGTGCCCCAGGCTGGATCCATTGCAGGGACTCCCAGCACCACAGCTGCCCTACAGCGGAAGGAAAAGAGCTGCTGTCTGTCTCCTTGTGGAGGTCAAGGGAGCTTTTAAAATCACACCCCGTGGCCTCCTGCCGAGAACCCTTCAAGGATTCAGTGGCCCCCACCAGAATACATTCTAAATGTCTTTCTATGGCTCCAAAGACCAGGATCTGTCTAGCGCCTCTGGTCCCCTTTTGCCTATCCCCAAATCCGCCCCCACACACTGGCTACAATGGTCTTTGTGTCTCTTCCTCCAAGCTTATTCCCACCTCCAAGCTTCTGCAGCCTGGATGCCCTTTGCCCCCAAATCGCCCTCTAAGTGGAGCCCCCTCCCCCTTTGCTGGAGTCCACTCAAAAATGCCATTCCCCAGATGTCTCCTCACGCACCACAAGCCGGGCTCACTTTATTTTCCAGGCAGCCCTATCCCAGCAGGTGTTGTATGAGGTCGTATTTATTTGCTCCATTAGCGTTTCTTCATCCACTTCTCTGCAGTTGCTCTCCCCCCCACCCCGACCCCGATCTGGATCTATTCATTTTATACAAGGATTTCCACAGCACTCGATTCTGTGTCCACTACATGTATTGAAAAACAAACAAACAAACAAACAAGCCCAGTAAAGATTTAGAGTCTGTCTTTGTAAACAAAGCCCTTTTCTTGCTGCCCGGGCCCCAAACTGCAACTCCTTCCCCTCCCATCTTTCCCCCTTCCAACTCAGCTGGCCCTTTTCAGACGCAGAAGCGAAGGGATCAGGGAAACAATGTTCACAGTCGAGATAGAAAACTAGCCGGGAGGAGGATTTCCAACCAACAGATGCCAATTTGCATTCTATTTACATGCTATTTGCATGCAGTTTAACTCCAAGTGTGGTTATTCCCAAAGCCCCGAGAGCCCACCAAAGAAACTTAGGAAATAACATTCTGAAGTGCTGCTGTGTGTGGAGCGTGCTCAGCCTCTCCCGCATTCTCTGGTCTTTGTGGGGGACCCCCAGAGCTTTCTGGACGCTGCTCAGGTGCCCCCACCCTGGCGCATTCGGGCGGCCGATGCGGCGCGTGTGCTGGGGCCCCAGGAGGGGACGATGGTGCCCGCCACACTCCCGGGGCCTTTGTGTCTGTTCCAAAGAGCCGCCCCCTTGGCGAACAAGAGAAGGGGGGAACTGGCTAGGCCTGGGTCTGACGGAGCAAGAACAGGGGGACGAGTCCTCTGTTCTGGGGCGTCCTCTGGGGCAAGGTCGGTGGGCCGTTCCAAAGCTGTTTAACCAGCTGCCGCCCGCTATGGCGGGTTGCGGGCTCCTCGCCTGGGCTTGCCTCTCCCACCCGGTCCTCGAAATGTGCGGGGCCCTTGTGGGGCTTTGAGCCTTAGTCCACCAGAAAGAGGGGGCGCTGCACCGGGTAGTCCTTACCCTTAGCTTGGCTGCCTTCCCCAGAGGTCCAAGAGCCCTCGCCTGGGACAGAAATTCTTCCCCTTAACCGTATGCAGCCGCCCCTGGACTTCCAGCCCACTTGTCCCCCAGCCTTAGATTTCCTCCCTGTGGTGCCCACCCTCTTGCCCCCTTTTCCAAGAGTGCGCGGCCACTGCGGGCTGCAAGCTGGGTCCCCCAGACCCTGCGGCAGGTGAGGTTGCACGTCCCCAAAGGCTAGCCCTTTCCCCAGGCCAGGTCTGCGCAGTTCATGGCCAGCACCCCTGACCTGCCTGGCCCCTGGAACCTGCCTGCGACGCCCCTCACAGGGGTCACTAGCATAGGGCCGGACTCCCCTTTTACTCCTAGCTGCCTGTCGTCTGTCGTCACCCCAGATCCTAGGCTCTCTATCTGGTCCATGGACATCCTCCCTCCGTCCCCCGCCAGATAAAGGTCCCCAAACCCTTACTCTTGGTCAGCCCTCTGAGACTCCTCTCCCACCGCACTGTGGCACCCCTCACCCGAACCCCACAGCTTCCACTGCAGATGCATCCCGAGGAAGGAGAACAGAAAAAGCACAAGCCTCGGATCCCCTCCCGATCTTCACAAGCCCACGGCGGGAAAAGTTTCTGGGGTCCCTGTGGCGCCATCCCCGCGCCCGCGCTGCCTGGCACTCACCGACCCTCGCGGCCCCGCAGCGCCGACGCTCCTGCTGGCCCTGGGCCCGAGTCACATCTCTGCAACGCGCCCGCGGCCCCCGCTCCGCGCACGCCCGCCAGTCGAGCCCGCCTCACTGCATCGTCCTTTCCAGCCGCGGCAGCGCGAGGCGCCCCCTGGCCCGGCCCGCGCTGCAGCAGCCGAGGCCCCGCCCCTCCGTTAGGCCCCGCCCCAGCAGGCCCCTCCCCGGCCGGGTCTGCGGCTTGCTCAGCCCCAGGACCAGCGGCAGGCAGCCGGCAATCCCATGCGCCTGGCTTGTTCTGAGAGCTGAGACGCATTCCACCTCCAGTGTGGAAGACATCTCCTCCCTGTTAAGAGTCCAGACGCACAGTTTGCCCGGGCTGATCTGTTTGCAGAAACATCCTCAGCCACATACAACGCAATATTCCCACGGGGGTCTTAGAGGGACACTAGCCACACATATCGGAAGAGAGCCCTGGACTCAAATTCTCAGAGACTGCACGCGTTCCAAAGTCACCAAAGCCTCGGTATGATGAACCTCGGCAGGTCCCCACTGATCACATTCCCCACCTTCTACCTTGCTCCAGCCCTCCCTTTTCTCTTTGCGCACACTGAACCCAGCACTCGTATCCTTCCTTGGCAATCTCAAACATAAACCTCACCACGATGATCCCCCTCACGTGGGTCCGTGTGCACGATGATCGCCACCATCTCTCACACTTCATTCACGAAGGCACCTGTCTGACACTCTCCCAGGCAAACATACCCAGAGAACCCAGACTCTGGCTGTGCGTGCACTGGACGCTCAGGGCACAGTTACGGCCGGTGCCCACAGGGCGGGCATGGGACATGCGCGGAGGAGGGGTCTAGTACGGCCCACACGGTTGTCTGAAGTCAGCACTGCCTAGGCTAGGCTGTGGGGTACTGCGCTTCAGCACCCCATGCAGCAAGCTATCTCGAGGGTTATCATCACTCACTGGTCAAAGCCCAGTCATATAGACGCAAAGACACGACCCCTCTCCCTCTGGAATGGTAGCAGAAAGGCGGCTGCAGAATAACACTCCTCTTAGAGGTTGTTGCAGCCCCTGAGTCTGGGGGATTATGAACTTTTCGGCTACTCGCATCTCTTCTCACCAGCCTCTCAAAGTCCCCCTCTACCTTGCTCTTGAAGTCGGTTTTCTCCAGGTCAGGCCACGTGGCTTGGCCACGCTCTCTGTGAATCTTTTTTTTTTTTTTTTAAGGACACATATAAGGGGCATATTCCTAGGGTAGAGTCCTCACCCCAAGTTTGCGGAGGAGTCCCCTTGCCAGGAACAGGGCTTAGAACACAGTAGGCGCTAATGAAATGTTTTGCACGACAAGGTCTTCCCAAGCCTGTTCTGGTCAGATTGCGGAACTGGAACGTGGATGGGCACTGCCTCCTGGTGGTGTTTAATGGAACTGGCACCGACAGCTTCTAAACGTGGCTACGTTCGCTTCCTCTCCCTTTAGGGTTTCATCTGTAAACCCCAGACTGTTTTAACACACGCTTGCTGGTGTACGCCTGGAACACATTGTAAAGTTCTTCGCATAGGTGCCCAGCTCAGTGCTGGATGAAGAACATCTGGCTCCATGGCCCAGTGGTCCAGTTAGTGTCATTTACGGTGTCGGACAGCATCCCAGAGGAGCCTCAAGTCCCCAGAGAGATCGCTGGGTCTACAGCCTTGGAGAGAACAGCTCTGGGGCACTGGGACCTCTCAGGGCTGACATCTGTCCAGGGCAGTGGTTCTCAACCTTCCTAATGCTGTGACTCCTTAATACAGTTCCTCATGTTGTGGTGATCCCCAACCATAAGATTATTTTCGTTGCTACTTCATAACTGTAGTTTTGTTGCTGTTATGAATCGTAATGTAAATATCTGATGTACGGGATATTAGATACAACCTCTGTGAAAGGATCATTCCAACCTCTGAAGGGTGGCAACCCACAGTTTGAGAACCACTGGTCTAGGGAATCAGGCTCTCATATGCTCAGCCCACCTCAGGAAAATTGCACAAACCCCAAAACCAAGTAGCTTCACTGGCTCGACTTGTCATCTCGAAAATGATAAAGGCTGGGGCCTTCCCAGTGACACTCAGTTTGTGAGTGTTTGTCTGTTGGTGTCTCCCACCAGCCTGGGCCTCAGTCTGCTCTCTCCAGCCCTTCAGCCCTTTCCTGTGGACTACTACCACTGTGTGACTGAGCTTTCAGTTTTAATTTATTTTTATGTAACATAAGCAGCATGTGGCTAGTGGCTATAAATGCACAGTGCATCTCCCAAGCTCAAAAGCATGCCTCAGGGCTTGGGAGCTGTATCTTAGTGATAGAGCACTTGCCTAGCATGCAGGAAGCCCTGGGTTTGATCCCTAGCACTGCATAAACCAGATGTGGTGGTGTACAGATGTAATCTCAGCTCCCAGGAGATGGAGGCAGGAGGATCTGAAATTCCAAGTCATCCTCAGTTGTGTAGTTACATAGAGGCCAGTTAGACTCTGTCTCCAGGATGTGGGGTATGGGCAATTTATGTGTCATATTCATCCTTGTCCCATGTCCATCCCTGTGCTAGTCTCTCCCCTCACCCCATAAGGAGGGGCATGTCTCACCCCATGTATTTGTTGAGCGAAAGAATAATTAAATTCGGGGTGGAGAGATGGCTCAGCGGTTAAGAGCACTGGGTGTTCTTTCAGAGGTCCTGAGTTCAATTTCCAGCAACCACATGGTGGCTCACAACCATCTGTTATGAGCTCTGGTGCCCTCTTCTGGCCTGCAGGTGTTCATGCATACAGAATGCTGTATACATAATAAATAAATAAATCTTTAAAAAAAAGGAATACTTAAATTCCAGCTTTGCCATCTCATATAGGTCATGTCTGTCTTGTACCAAGTCTTTGAGCATGCTCTTTACTCTGCAAGTAAGTAGATCATCTCCCATGTTGCTCATGGCTGTGCAGTCATCCATCTATTCCTGTGGACATTTTGCTCTATTCATAGGATTTCTGGAATTGTCTGTATCTTGCATGTGACAAGCAGAGGCTTGGGGGGCTTCCTAGAAGTCTAAGGGGCGGTTGGGGCAGAGGCAGGACTCAAATTTGGTTAGCTACGTTAGGTGATATTTCTGGAAACATCAAGACACTCCATGGAGAAGTGTCTTGAAGGTAGGGGTGGGGTCAGCTGCCTGAGAGATTATTTTCAGGGCCTTTTGTGTTCAAATGAGAAGCGTCCTCATGTTTCCTACATGTTCCCCTGCCAGTGGTGCTTGTTGGAGGAAGGTATGGAGCCTTAGAAGGTGCACCCTTGGTGGAGGAAGATGGGGGCCAGATTTGAGAGTTTTTATCCTCAACCCACTTCCAATTTGTCCCCTCTGCTTCCTGTGTACAGTCGAGATATGACCTCTCAGCATCCTGCTCCCATGGCCCACCATCTAGTCCTCTGGAACCATAAGCCAAACAAACTCCTTTTCCCTAAGTTTTCTGGTCATGGTATTTTACCAAAGCAACAGAAGAGTAATTCATTCAGTGCCCCTCTAATTGTTCTGGACACAGGACTGCAATATTTGCTAAATACCAAGTCTATGCCAGACACTGCTGAAGGCTTATGACTGGACCTGAGATCTTGTTCTAGGGCTGCCACATTTTTGAGGGAGGCTAACTTGTGTTGAGACCTTCTACTGCAGGCCTGCAGGGAACCCTGGCTGGATTAAAAGAAACCCAGGCTCACCGGAGACTCCAACACTTGATTTTGACCATGGAGTAGAAATGGACCACTTCCTGCTCTGCTCATTTCCAGATTCAGCTTTGGAGTGAGCAGCCAGCGCGGACCGAGCAGACGGGAGCCACACCAGTAGATAGCCACTGCTACTGTTCCACTGTTTTGTGTCCACGACAGACACATTCATGCACTTTCCATGGGTTCTTTTGCCTTCAGCCTGTGACTTTTGCTACTCATTATACATTAGAAGGTTTAGTTACTCCAGTAGGATGGGCCCAGTGATATCCACAAATCAGTATACTACCTGCAGTCATCATGTGGCAGCTACCTACGTCGGCTTTCCTGGGTCAGCTCTCATATGTCCACAAAATGTCTTGGAGTAGACTGATCATGGCCTTGTGGTCTCCTGTGAAGCCACCATGGGGACTTTTACCCAGCATCCTCAAGCTGCCAGGAAACATTTAAATGACATGAAAATTGCTGTGGCCCAAACAGTTGGGATTTAGTTAGCATCCAAGGAATTGTGGGTAATCCAGAAGTAGTTTTATTGCTTTATAATATTAACCCTTTCCAGCCTCCTGGTTTGCCATCCTTATGGTCATAAGATGACTACCATAGCACCAAGCATCAAGGCTTTTACCACACTTTTCACATGTGAGAATGGTGGTCAGGGTGGAAACCCTCCTTATTAAGTAAAAAAAAAAATAAAAAAATATATCATTCCTTTATCTGCTCCCCCCTCCCCCCCACATCAGGTATAGGATTCCCCTTATATTTTCTTGATCCAATGGGGATTACTTAGCCTCCTGGGCATGCCAAAGAGTCTAGAAGAGATCACATGACATAAATGACTCTATTTTTTCATTTTTCTAGGACAGGATTTCCTGTAGCAAGGCTGGCTTTGAAGTCCTGATTTTTCTGCCTCCATCTCCAGAGTCCCACCTTACTACCCACAGAAGTACCTTCAGGCACCTGAGTACCACTGCAGCTCAGAGAGCGCGAACCCAGTGGGGTGGGGATGGGGTGGGGATGGGGTGGGGGTTCGAGCCACACACCTGTGAGCCCCTCCTTCTTCCTCCATGGAAGGACCCTATGTCTCAGCCTTTATGTCTTCCTCTGTCTCAGTAGATCTTAACATTTACCCTTTCACCTCCAGATGGCACCTTGCTGTGTCTCCTGAACAAAGGATCTGTTTGACCTTGAAGGGGACCTCAAGTCACTATCTTTGTATAAAAACAAAGAACTGTTGGAATTGTGACAATTCTGGCTTATTTGTTTATAGACTTATTTAGAGACATGGCTTCACGTAGCCCATGACTTCACTTTGTTATGTGGCTGAGGATGACCTTCAACTTCTGATCCTCCTGCCTCCACCTCCCTTGTGCTAGGGCTACAGGGATGCATCATCCCAACTTAGATTACTTATTTATAGACCTCAGTGGGAATTTCAGAAGTCTCTGGACTGTCTGTGTTCATTCAGTTATCAAGTTCACAGTGGTGTCAGCTTCAAGGTCGGGAGAAGCCAGGGGTAGAGGACAGCTGGCCAGTCCAGGAAGCCATCCTACCTCCTTACACCTGGGCAACATCCCTTCAGTTTTGCCCAGGTACCTCACCCCATGACGTGCATTCAAATCACCCAGGGGTCTTGGCTAAATGCACATTCTGGCTGAGCGTTATGGAGCCACCTCTGAACTGGAGCCCTTGTGTGGGCTGCTGGTACCTTGACCACACTTGGAATAGCAAGGCTAGAGACCAGTTGTTTAAAACACTAGCTTATTGGTGAAATTATTATGGCTACTCCACGTAGTTAGAAGGGTGGTTTATTTTGTGGAGTAACTTACAAGTGAAGGGATAGTTTACAGGGTCTGGGAAAGGTGTAGCACAGTCTGGCGGTGTTCTCTGGAGAACTCTGCTTGGTCTACCTCCAGCAATAGGGTCCAGGAACCAAGAGAGCCCGAGCATCCGGATCTTGGGTCTTCAGGGTCCTCTCTTGGCCCTGCCTTGTAGGCGTGACCTTTACCGAAGCCTCAATGGGGGTTGGAACTTCCATGTCAAAGCTGGAATGGCTACCCACTACACTAGCTGCTCAATAAAACCTCCTGACTTACAGGCTGGGAGATGTCCCAGTGCATAAAGTTCCTGCTGTACAAGTGTGAGGACCTGAGTTCAGATGAACACACACAGCTAGGTGTGTGTGTGTGTGTGTGTGTGTGTGTGTGTGTGTGTGTGTGTGTGACATGTCAGGAGACAAGACCACCTATCTCCTATGGGGAGAAGGAGGTGGAGACAAGTGTCCCTGGAAACTCCAGGCAGTGAGCCTGGTATCTGCAGCAGCAAACCAGAGACCCTACTTCAAAAAAGATAGAAGGCTAGAATGGATACCTGAGGCTGTCCTCTGAATTCCACATGTATTCTCTGGTCTTTCCTGGACCTATTTGAATCACTGGGGCTGCCTTCCACCCCCAGGTCAATCTCAGGATGGAGTCAGGCTGAGATTATTGCTCAGCCAGATGAGAGTACCGTCTGGGGGAATCTGGGGACCCACACTCCAGGGCTGAGGAGCCTTATAGAAGGAATTTGTTTTTCTGTGTCTGTATAGTGTGGTGATAGTGGGGTTCCCCATGAGAGCCCTGGGAGCCTGGGAGAGTAGATGCCTAGGGCTGTGAATCCCCTTAAGCCCAAGCAATATTTAGTAGGGGCCATGAAAGATGTGGGTCAAGACAGCAGGTCTGATGTCCACAGACTTCCTTCGGTGCACAGGAACGGGCAATCATGACATGGAATGATGGTGAAATCCCTCAGGTTTGTCTCCACTCTCCTTTTCTCTAGGGCACCAGGTAGTTTTCACAGTGGCCTGGAGACCTTTGAGGGGTTCACTGGGATCAGACTGTTCCCCTAACAGGACCAAGACCCTCCCGTTTCCCTTTCAGGACTCTCCTCTGTGCAGCGGGTGTCCAACCTCTCAGGGCACCAGGATGAAGCTGTTTTCTTTAAAGGCAGATGGTTGCGTGGTTATATTCCTACTCATGGTTCTTTGTTTTGGGAAATACAATTACTTTTCATAAAAAGACTCATGCTAACATGAACTCGGCTTATTGTTCTCAAATGAATTTTGAAAATCCCTTGGCTTTAATTTAAAGTAAGATAAATATTGGTTGCCTTCCAATATTACCTCCTCTGAGTTCTTTTAAATTAAAACAATAGCTTCACCTTTTCTTCCTCTTCCTCCCTCCCTTCCTCTTCTTTTTCCTCCTTTTTCTCTTCCCCCTGCTCTTTCTCCTCCTCCTCTTCCTCCTCCCCCTCCTCCTCCTCCTCCTCCTCCTCCTCCTTCTTCTTCTCTCTCTCTCTCTCTCTCTCTCTCTCTCTCTCTCTCTCTCTCTCTCTCTCTCTCTCTCTCTCTCCAGGGTTTCTCTGTGTAGCTTTGAGCCTTTCCTGGAATTTGCTTTGGAGACCAGGCTGGCTTCGAACTCACAGAGATCCACCTGCCTCTGCCTCCAGAGTGCTGGGATTAAAGGCATGCGTCACCACCGCCCGGCCCTTCTCTCTTCTTCTAGACAACCCCTGCATCACCAGCTTGTGACTCCTTTGGGACAGGGTCTTGCTAAGTAGCCCAGGCTGGCTGAGTAGCCCAGGCTGGCCTTGAGTATCATCCTGCTGCTCCAGCCTCTTGAGGTCTGGGCTTACAGGTGTGCACCATCATTCTGATTTCAGTTTATTTTAAAGTGTAAAAGTTTCTAAGCTCATAAAATTTGAGACCCCTGCTCGTGGTGCACTTTCCTAGAGACTTCCTACTTCCTGAAGAGCTCTGGGTCTTCAGGAGCTGTTCTCAGTGACAAACGCCTCCACCCTGAGGATCAGGATGCCGCCATTTCCCAATGCTGCTGAAGTGAAAGTCTGAGGCAGAGAGAGTTTTCAGAAAGCCCCTGATGCTCCCTGATGAGAGGCCACAGGCCGGGATCCCCTGTGCAGACAAGGCTTTGGGGTCCCTGGAGCCCGCCCCAAGGGCTGTCTTGTCCTCCACATGCTAACCCTCCCTCTTCCCCTCCCACTCCTCCCTGGCCACATCTCTTCCTTCTCTCTCCTCTTCCCTTTCCTCCCTGCCCCCTCCTCCTGTTTCCCCTTTCTTCCCCCCACCCCCTTTCTTCTCCCTCTTCCTCCCCTCCTGCCCCGCCTCTTCTTCCGTGGTTCTCACTGAAGGCTTGGCCCAGCCAACTGTGAAAGATCGTATGAGACAGGCACAGCCGAGGTGGGAGCTTCGAGGTGAGGCTGGGAGCCTGAGGTGACGCAATTACATAAGGGTCCTCAGGGACAGGGGGCAGTTATGTAATGGGGACAGGAGGACAAGGAGGGTGCAGTCAGGGCAAAGGAACGAGCTGGAGGGCTGAGACGGGGACAGAGCAGAGGACATGTCCATCACTGGCCAGGCGGCTGCCTTGCAAGACAAAACTAAGATGGACCATAGGGCTGGTCCTCTGTCCCATCACACCGCCACCACCCACACAGATTTGACCTTTTTCTCTTCGGGCCCCACTGGTGCACCGTGCTGCAAGGGTTCGGTACGTTTTTACTCAACTCCTTGACAGTTCGATGAACTGGTTTCTGATGCTTGCAAGCAAGACTCTTATATACGACAGGACTCTTTCCTGCCTAAAACCGGAATGGCTAGAGGGTCTGGAAACCCTCGGGCAGATGGTAGGTGCTTACGGCATTAGTGTGGAGTCAACAGAACACAATGGCAGTTTCCTTTCACAGCTCTTACTCTCGTGCTTTTCTACTGGAAGGTTTCCCAGAGCGCAAGCAGCCCCATAGGCTACTCTCACCTCCATCTCTGCTGCCAGCAGGAAAATGACATTCAGGGAGTCAATCCACAAACACTGCCGAGGTAGGATGCTGGACGCCAGGGATGCCGCTGAAAACAGTGTATTTGTGCTGTTCGCCCAGTGCTTCCTCCAGTTGGCTGTGTCTGGACACATGGTGGGTGGGGTGGGGGACTGTCTCACTGGGCTGTGCTGGGTGGTGAGTTTGTGGCCCCGGCTGGGTTATGGCAAGAGTATTGGTGTCACTGCCACAGAAAGGATTTCAAAGCTGGTGTGTGTGTGTGTGTGGGAATCTCTGGTGTTTGCTGACCAGGAGACAAGATGGTGGCCTCCCTGTCTGCACAGGGAGTGTTTTGGGATTTGGGTGTTCTGTGCCATGATGAGCAGCAGAGGCTGTGAGGAATTGGAAGGAGGCCTTGCTTTCTGAAGCCTCTGAGCACTGGGCTTGTCTGCCTCCATGGCAGAGCACCAGCCATCTTCAGGGAGTTCGGCACATGTGCCTGGTGTCTGCCCTTCCCCCATCCTCTCCTCTCCTTCTCCACTCTACTTTTCATTTACTGATGCTAGCTTGAGCTAAAGTGGCTTCCGCTATTCTGGACCCCTCCCCATAACACACACACACACACACACACACACACACACACACACACAGGTCTCATGTAGCTGGCCTCAAATTCACTCTGTAGCGGAGGGTGGCCTTGAACCTTTGATCCTCCTGCTTCTGTCTTCCAAGTGCTGGGATGGCAGAGGCTGCCGCCATGGACAGTTTATGTGGTGCTGAGAACTGGACCACAGAAGCACCCTACCAACCCTGTGTTTTCTTACATAGCTCTTACACACCTATTTTATTTTATTTTTCATTTTGAGATAGGGTTTGCTATGTAGTCCTGGCTGGCCTTGAATTCCCATTCTTCATGCCTCCAAAGTGCTAAGATTATAGATGTGTGCTGCCATGCCTAGCCAGTGCTCCAAACTTCTATACACGGCTTGGACTTTGTGGAGACCAGGCTATCCCTCCTGTCAAGAGGTAGAACCAATTTCCTTGACTGTACTGGTGGACATGGGCCACACCTGGGACTCCTTATGGTTGCTGGAATGCTGCATGTGACTTCCATGGCTGGACCTTAGACCCCAGGCATCTTCTGCTCTCACAGGTTTGGAACACTACCTATTAGATTCCAGATGTTGTTTAAAAAACCCATGTCACATGCAGAGGTCACATAGAGGAGAACTGAAGAGTTACAGTCAACAGCCCCACTGAGCCCATGACATCTGCCAGTATTCATGAACCACTGGACACCCAGGCAGCAGAACCTTCAGTGAGAGCAGTTCCTGCTGATATGGAGCAGAACCGTCTGCTGAGCCCTGCCAGCCCGGAGAATCAGGAGGCGGGAGACTTTGCTGTTCTTTTGTCCCTAGCTTGGAAATCCTTTATGACCTCCCACAATGAACTAAAATGTTGCCCTGTTTGGGGATGCCATCTTTCTTATTTATTCTCTCCCTTACTATAGTTGTAGTTGTTACTGTAATTACAAGTACACATTCATTATACAAAACGATGGAGCTCATTATGACATTTCCACATTTGTTTATCACATGCTTTGCTCAGCTATGGGGCTGGGCGTCTCTGCAGTCCCAATCTGCCATTGGAGGCCTGGAGGGTTCTGGAGAGCTATGCTGGAGGTTGCCAAAGCTGGCTCTTACCGTCAGTGAGGGAATGCAGCAGCAACAGAGCAGATGGACTTGCTGGCAGGGGGGAAGGCAAGTAGGCAAAAAGCAGTTTCCTTCTTCCTTGTCCTTTTATCACTGCTGCCACCAGAAGGTGCCACCACATTTAGGGTGGGTCTTCCTGTGTCAGACAATCTGATCAAGACAATTCCACATCAGCTTATGTTTTAGTTGATTCTAGATACAGTCAAACTGATAGCTAAGATCAGCCATCACAGTGAGTGATTAGGTCATGAACGATGGAGTTCTCCTGAGCAAGATTAGTGCCGGTCTAGAGGAGACCCCAGGGAACACTGGCCTTCTTTCTACAAAATGAGGACAAAGTACCAAGACAGCTATTTATGAACTTGCAAGTGGCCCCTCACTAGACACGGAATTTGCCTTAGTCTGAGGCAATAAATTCCTGTTCATAACTTTCCCCACCTCAGGCATTTTGTTACAGCAACCTCAAAGGGATAAGACAAAGAGTAGAATTCCTCCAAGCATGGACTTTACTAAAACCAGGGTCTGGTTTTGGGTTTGGGGCTTAAGGTCAGGTTGAGACTTCCTTTAGAGGAGGGGTCTTCTGACATGGCAGGGATGAGGGTGGGGCCCCTTTGCACTCAGCTTCTCAGGTAGGTGAGTGTGAGTGTGGGAAACCTCCACAGCTCCAGGTACACAGAGGTGACAGTGGATGGTGGGGTACAAGGTGCCTTTTTAGATTCTCCAGTGTGGGCTGGGGATGTAACTCAGTGGTAGAACTTGCCTAGCATGCACAGACTTTGGGTTTCATTCCTCATCCTAAACAAAATACAAAACTGAATCTGTCAGATCTCTGGTGTAGTTTCTTGTTTCTAAAGAAAAAAAAAATCCTATTGAGTTTAATCTCCTCCATTGGTCTTCATGTATGCCCTTGCCTGATCCATCTGCCATAATTGGCTTTCTATTGCTGTCCTAGCACACTGTGACCAGAGTAACTTGGGAAAGAAAGGGTTTATTTCATCTTAGAACTCCCAGGTCCCAATTCATCACTAGGAAAAGTCAAGTCAGGATCTCAAGGCAGGAAATGAAGCAGAGACCATGGATGAGTGCTGCTTACTGGCTTGCTCCCCATGGCTTGCTCAGCTTGCTTTCTATAACCCAGGATCACCACCCAAAGAATGGCACCACCCATAGAGTCAACTGAGCCCTCCCACATGAATCATTAATCAAGAAAATGCCCCATAGGCTTGCTCACAGGCCAACCTGATGGAAGCATTTTCTCAACTGCTGTTTTCTCTTCTCAGACGATGCTAGAGCTTGTACCAAGTTGACACAAAACTAGGCCGCACAGCATCCTTGTCCACTGGGTTGCATGCTGGGTGTGTAGGGCAACCTTATATTCCCTCTGGTAGAAGAAAGTCCTGGGCAAAGGAAGACTACCCGTGTTCCTGGGGAGGGCAGTGTACTCTCTTCTGCCTCTTTTGGAGGAGATATTCTCCAGCACAGGGGTGAAAGAGATATGTGATCAAGCAGATGGATGTGGGAGGTCGTGGGGCCTGGGCTGATCTCCATCCCCCACCAGTTTCATGAAATGCTCTTATGAAAGAGGACAATTTGTATGCAGTTACTGTATTATTATTGTTATTCTTCCTATTGCTATGACCAAAACCAGACAAAAGCTACTTAAGAAAGGGAGGTTTGACTCATGATTTAAAGGGATGCAGTCCATCATGGTGGGGAGTCACAAATGTGGGAATTCCAGCAGTCCATTGTGGTGAGGAGTCACAAATGTGGGAATGCCAGCAGTCCATCATGGTGGGGAGTCACAAATGTGGGAATTCCAGCAGTCCATCATGATGAGGAGTCACAAATGTGGGAATGCCAGCAGTCCATCGTGGAGGGAAGTCACAAATGTGGGAATGCCAGCAGTCCATCGTGGAGGGGAGTCACAAATGTGGGAACGCCAGCAGTCCATCATGGTGAGGAGTCACAAATGTGGGAATGCCAGCAGTCCATCATGGTGAGGAGTCACAAATGTGGGAATGCCAGCAGTCCATCGTGGAGGGGAGTCACAAATGTGGGAACGCCAGCAGTCCATCATGGTGAGGAGTCACAAATGTGGGAATGCCAGCAGTCCATCGTGGAGGGGAGTCACAAATGTGGGAACGCCAAGCCCCTGGTCACATCACATCTGCAATCAGGAAACAGATGAATGTTGGCGGTCAACTTGTTTTCTCCTCTGTATTCAGCCCAGGAACTCTTATCATTTTGGTCTTGCTTCCTGTTAAACTTCGTTGGAAACACTTGGTGATCAGAGATCAGCCCAGGTTGACAGCGGAGATGACTGCCATTAATCATTGTATCTGGGTGAGTTTGGGTTGTAACCAAATGCCATAGACAAGAGCAGCTTACCAACTGCATTCTTACTGCCTTGTGGATAGTTTCCTCCTCACTGTGTGAAAGAAGGGAGAGGAGGGGGAGGGAAAGGCAGAGGGAGGGAGAGAGAGCTTATTTTTCCTGTTTGTGTATGGTATGTGTGGTGTACATGTGTATGTGCACCGTATGCGTACACCTGAGCTTGTGTATATGGAAGTGATAGGTCAATAGGTTGAGTGTTTATTTTTATTTTTATTTCTTTGAGACAGGACCTCTTACTGGAACTAGAGCTCACTGATTAGCTAGACTGGCTGGCCGGTGAGCCCTGGGGATCTTCCTGTCTCTGACTGCCCTTCATTGGGATTACAAGTGTGTGCCAGTGTACCCAGTTAGTGTTGGGATCTGAACTCAGTTCCTCACACTTGTACAGCAAACATTTTATCCACTGAGTACCCCCTTTCCTTTCCTTTCCTTTCCTTTCCTTTCCTTTCCTTTCCTTTCCTTTCCTTTCCTTTCCTTTCCTTTCCTTTCCTTTCCTTTCCTTTCCCTCCCTCCCTCCCTCCCTCCCTCCCTCCCTCCCTCCCTCCCTTCCTTCTTTCCTTTCTTTCTTTCTTTTCAGATTTATTTATTTATTATGTATACAGTGTTCTGTCTGCATGTATATCTGCACACCAGAAGAGGGCATCAGATCTCATTATAGATGGTTGTGAGCCACCACGTGGTTGCTGGGAATTGAACTCAGGACCTCTGGGAAGAGCAGTTAATGCATTTAACCTCTGAGCCATCTCTCGAGCCCTCCATTTCCTTTTCTTAAGGGGACAGTCATCCATTATTGGTGCACAGATTCAACTATCTAAACTTCATCTCCCCAAAGGTCTCATGACCTCATGCCATCACATGGATGGTTAGGGCTTGAACGTGGATCTGGGAGACATAGGCGTTTTTGGGGAGCGGAATGGATTTCTGAGTGATGTAGCCTGAGCAGGAGGTGAAAAGTGTGTTCTCAAGGAGAAGCAGGAGGCCTGAAGCTGAAAGCCTTGGCCATTTGGTGTGCAGCGGAGGGCCAGCTGGGTGCTGGTCTCACAGGGGGCAGGTGGATTCTGAGCTGGAAACCAACTCACAGAGGGCTTGTGGGAAGCAGCAGTGATGTCAGCGTTGGTGCTCTGCTGGCTGGACTCATGCTGGGGTAGGAGGCTGTGCTGGGTGACTACAGACCTGGACATGGCCACTCACTTGCATCCTGAAGGACAGGGGGCACTGCCTTTGACCAGGAACTCACTGCCTCTCTTCAGCATTTTCTCTGGCTCTCCTGCCCTTGGCTGGGTCTTCTGGCTTCTGTGGTTTACTTGGTGCACATCAACACTGCTCTCCCTGGAGCTATTGTGTCTGACCACCTCCCCTCTATGTGAGCAGAGGTCCCTGGATAGGATCATGTCAAGGCCTCTCCTCTTCTACCCCAGCCTCTCTAAGTAAGAAGTCCTGCCTCCTTCCCACATGGGCTTCACCCCTCCCTGCTTATCCCTACACGAGAAGCCCAAAGGGGACAGATGGCAGCACTAGATTGAAATGTCATGCAGTTGTTTCTTTTGGTTGGCATGTTTTCCCTTCACCAGACCCTATCTATCCCCTTTGCAGTCCGTTGACAGCCATTTTCTGGCTCCCTAGGGATGCGCCAACCCTGACTGTACACACTTGTTGTCACACTCAGCTTGACTTTCTGTTAAGATGCCATCCCCTGGCTACTGGGAAGGCCCCGGAGTGGGCAGCCTTGGTATTTTAGTGTGGCCTCTGGCTCCACTTCTAGCTTTGTGTAGCAAATCTGAACTAGCTAATTTTCCTCCCCCTCCTCACACACAGCACTTCCCAGGATCCCCACTTGGGGGCGACATCCCCCTGTGTGCGGATTGTCTGGTTTGTCTGTTTCAAACATTATTTCCTTCTCCCCTTCCCCCTCCACCCTTCCTCTTTCCCTTCTTCCCTTTCATTCTTTCTTTAGCCTGTTTTGCGATTGGTATTTGGTTTAATCAAATAGATGGGATGGAGAGGAAGAAGACGAACACTTCAGAACCAGCAGCGTCTGTCCAGCTAGGACTGACTCCCCAGGGGCTCAGGAACCCCAGGCTCTGAGACATGATGAGGAGCATGCTATTTGCAAAGAATCATGGGTTTCACTGTGACACTGATGTATACAGTGTCCCTCAATTGTGACCCCCTCCTTTTTTTTTTTTGGTTTTTCAAGACAGGGTTTCTCTGTGTAGCTTTGCGCCTTTCCTGGAACTCACTCTGTAGCCCAGGCTGGCCTCGAACTCACAGAGATCCGCCTGGCTCTGCCTCCCGAGTGCTGGGATTAAAGGCGTGCGCCACCACCGCCCGGCTGTGACCTCCCCTTTTGCCCTCTCATCTTCCACCCAAATAGAATCACTTCCTCTCTGTCTTTCTTTAAATTTAAGTGCTGATAGAGAACACACACACAGTCTTTCTGTACCTGGCTTATTCAGGTAACATGATCTCCATTTTCAGCAACTGACAGGATTACAGTCTTCCTTGAATAAAACTCCATTGTGTATATGGACCACATTTTCTTTATCCATTCATCTTTTGACAGGCACCTGAGTCTGAGAGGACCAGAGCAGTATCAGGGACCCAAATGTAGGAGGCTGTGAAAGACATCAGAGGACTATGTCCCCTCAGCATTATGAGAAGTGGAAGATTTCCTTTTGCTCAAGGATGTTACATCCTAACCCCCAGGTCTTGGGAGTACATTCCATGGCAAGAAGGACTTTGCAGATGACATTAAGTTAAAGGTCTTGGCACAAGAGAGATGGCTAGAGATCAGGAACACTTCAGTTCCCAGAACCCACACGGCGGACCCCAACTACCTATAACTCCAGTCCCAAGGGATCCAATGCCTTCTTCTGACCTCTGTGGATACCAGGCACACACATGGTCCACAGACAGGCATGTAGGCAAAACACCCACACATAAAGTAAAATAGAGCAAAAGTCTTGAGATGGGGACACAATCCTGGCTTATGTTCATGGACCAATGGGATCTTTGCGTGGGAAAGACAGAGAGGGGAGGCCAAGAGGAGCCGTGGTCAGAGTTGGCATCTTCCCGGGAGAAGACTGTGGGATTCAGGACACGCAACCTAAAAACATGGCCCCGTTGGCGTTTGAGAAACAGAAGAAACAGGAAAGTGGTTGTCACTCAGAGCAGGTCATGAAATCTTGATTCTAGAGGTGCAGTCCCTGGCTGCCCTCATGTTTGAAGACGGCTGAGAAGATACCACCCAAGGAGAATCAGAACAGATAGAAGCTGCTGTGGATATCGCTCTATATAAATAAAACACTGATGGCCAGTGACCAGACAGGAAGTATAGGCGGGACAAGGAGAGAGGAGAATTAGGGAAACAGGAAGAAGGAGGGGAGACACTGCAGCCACTGGCAGGACAAGCAACATGTAAAGACGCCGGTAAGCCACCAGCCACGTGGCAAGGTATAGATTTATAAAAATGGGTTAATTTAAGATATAAGAACAGTTAGTAAGAAGCCTGCCATGGCCATACAGTTTATAAGTAATATAAGTGTCTGAGTGATTATTTTATACGTGGATTGTGGGACTGCGGGGCTTGGTGGAACCTGGAGAGAAGCTCTCCAGCAACAAGAAGCCCCGTTAATCCCCAGCCCGGAAGACACAGCTCTCCCTGTCCCCTTGGATCATCATTTCTAAGGCTCCTGCACGGCATAAAACTTACAACAAACTTGTACACATACATGTCCCTTGTCAATCTGTCTTTTATTGTGGGAACTGGACTCACTACTTCTTCATTGTTGTGAGGAAATACATGAGAGCAACAACCTAAAGGAGCGTGTTAGTCCTGGTTACCTGTCTGTGCTGTGACCAAACACTGGGACCAGAGGTGACCGGTGAAGGCCAAGTTTATTTGGCTCACACTAACAGAGTGGGAGGCCATAGAGTCAAAAGGCATGGCAGCAGGTGCCTGAGCAGTGAGCTGGCTGGTTGCGCGTCTGCTACACAGGAAGCCAAGAGAGTGGACAGGAAGTGGGGCAAGGCTATAAGCTCAAATCTGCCCCTAGTAACACACTTCGATCAGTAAGGCTTCACATCCTTAAAATTCAGTAACCTCCCCCAAAACAGTGCCACCAACTGGGGACCAGGTGTTCCTGTGGTTCCCATTTGGGGAGCATGAGGTACTGGGACATTCCTCATTTGAACCACTGCAGGAACAGAGCCAGTGATCTCTCTCTCATGTTATAAAGGGGTTTAATAGAGAGCCCCCCCAATAGGGGCCAGGTTGTCCAATAATGGCTGTCTGCATGCCATTCGAGAAGGCAGGACAACTCAGAAGTCTCAACCTGGCTCTGAAGGCCTGGAAACTTTCTGGAGAGTGTCTGGTGAGTCCATGCTGAAAGGCGGAGGAATCTGTAATCTGACCTCATTGAATGGTGGCTGAGCCTCACATACACTCATTCAGAAATTAAGGGGCTCAGGTGAGTGCGGACCCACTGCCTTCTGCCTGCACCGCCAGCCTGTTCGAAGGCATAGCTCACATTCAGGGCGAGTTTTTCTTTCCCAGTCACTGCTCCATCTGCCAATCATCTCTGGAAAGCCTATATAGCTCTCAGTCCAATCAAGCTGAAAACCGAGACCAACCATCACAAGAAGGAAAGATCAATTTTAGTCCAGGTTCCAGAAGATTCGGTCCACAATCACTTGTCTCTGTGCTTCCTGGCTCTTGGTGAGGCAGGACATCACGCAGGAGTCAGTGGAGGAATAGGCTGCTTACCTCAAGGTAGACAGGAAGCAGAGAGAGGGAGGGACTGGGGTCCAGGTACAACTTTCAGACGTACCTCCCAGGGCCTACTTCCATAGTTCACTAAAATAGTCCATTTGAATTCTGAGACCGTCAGTGACTAAACCATCCACTAGAGAGCGCTCATGGAGACTGTTTGCCCTGATGGACAGGCACACCAGAATTGTGCTTTACTTGTCTCCTAGGTCTCTCAAGCCAAGCAAGTTAACAATCAAGATGCACGCTAACGTGTGTCAACCAGGAACCAAGCAATATGTGAGAGAAGTCCCCCTCCACACACACATGCAGGAACATGAATGTAGGAAGCTTCTAGACCCCAAGAAAGAAAAAAAAAAAGACATGGGTTCTCCCCTAGACTTCCCCAAATGTGCCAATCTTGCAGACACATTTTTAGGTCAGTAAAATCTACTTCGGGGTTTTGGTTCCTAGATATAATAAATACAGACTGCCACGATGTTTGTAGGCAGTGCCACTCGGATGGAAAGGTATCCTGGCAGCCGGGAGCCCAGGAACACCACAGAGTCACACTGCACAACAAACCTCACAAAAGAGATTTTTGAGGAGGGAAAACCCCAGAAGGGTGACTGCCTCTGCTCCAGCTAGAAACAGCAACAAGCTGAACAGGATAGAGTATAGAGTTTCTTGGGAAGAGGGTGGAACTTTTCAGGGTGAAGATTGGCGGGATTCCATTCCAGAGTGGGCTTTTCACTCTGCAGGGTGGGGGCAGGGTCCCGCAGCTAGGGCAGTTAGAGTATTCTGTGGGTGGAACCTGGCAGTTAGAGGTCCCGCAGGAGGGGCCTGGCCACGGGTGTGGCTCAAGGGGCTTACAATGTTGAAATCACTTGTTAGGGCAGCAAGGGCAAATTCACACAAGCGCTTCCTTGAAGAAGCCTGGACCTCTGGGGCACTCGACTGCCCCACCAGGCCGGCTGGGCTTCCCGGCAGCTCTGCCCCTCATTCCCTACATGGGTGAAGACTGTCCACCCTCCTACCCCCCAGAAGCAAGACAGATGTGGGCTCAGAGTGAACAGCCCCATTGTTGAGGTGCAGAGGTGGACAGACATCCAGGCACACTTCAGTTGCACGAACGGGGTGCTTGGCATGGGGGCAAGGGTTTCATTTTAGAAGAAAACACATCACAGGGAAATAGTGTCACAGATCGATGAGGATCAGAGCAGCCTGGAGAGAAACACCTCCCGAGGTGGTCACTGAGCCTAGGACGGTTCCTAGGGTTCCTATGACAATGCCTTGACTTACGACAATGGAATGCCATTCCTCTAGTGCAGTGGACAGGCACCCACCTCTGCATTGGACCCTACTCCTTTCAACGCTTCTAGGGAGACTCCTTCCTGTCTTCTGGCTTAGGGCTGCCTCCCCCAGTGCCTCTTCCTGTGTGGCTCTGTGTCCTCTCAAGTCTGTCTTGTGTGTGTTGTGTTGTGTTAGTGTAGGTGTGTGTGTGTATATGGTAGTGTGTGGAGGTCAGAGGTCAGCTGTCTTGCCTCATTTGTTCTCCATTTGGCTCTTGAGGCAAGGTCTCTCACTGAACCTGATGCTCACAGATTTGGCTGGACTGGCCGACGAATGAGCTTCAAGGAACCTCATGTCTCCACCCCTAAGACCTGGGTGACAGGGGCAGGACACTACACCGGGGCTTTTATGTGGGTGCTTCCGGTCCAAATTTAGGTCTTAATGCTTGCAACAGCAGGAGCTCTACCCACGGAGCCATCTCCAGGCTCTTTGGAACCCCAGTCACTGGAGGAGGAGCCTGTCCTAATCCAGAGAGACTTCATCGTCCTTTCAGTCACACATCTCTCAAGGAAGAGCCAACCTGAGCTATGCGTCTCTGGGTGATTTTACCACCTTGTGTGAGCACTGTAGAGTGTCCTCACCATGGCACTCTGGCAATGGCATCACGGATCCTATAGGATCTGGACACATGTGGTCTATGGGGTCCCTCGTTGACAGAAATGTCATCATGTGGTACAAGCTGATTACATCTGCCAAGACCCCACTTCCCCAAAGACCACATTCTGAGGTAGACATGGATTTTCAGGGGGTACCAACTAGGCAGACCTTTGTCAGCTCTCCTGGAGGTAGACAAGAGGTTGCTCTCACTTCTTTCTTATGGTGGAAACTGTGGCTCAGAGACCCTTACCGTAGACCTTGCCTCAGCCATGGAGCCATCCACCCACTTACCAAGCAAGGGCTGGCTGTGAGGACACACCCTTTGTTCCTAGTGCTCCGGAAGCAGAGGCAGGATGGTTGTAAGACCAAGGCCAAGACCTGGGCTATGTGGCGAGACCCCCTTCTGAAAAACAAAACAACTCCTTTAAAACATTGGACAAATGATGCCGGTGGGCGACAGATGGAATCCCCGTCTAGAAGATCCCAGACAGTAGCAGAGTCTGTGTCACCTCAGATGGACAAGGACTAAGCAGAGAACACCAGCTCCGGGGTGAGGAGTGCTAGGGTCACCCTGTCACAGAGGGTGGCTGGAAGAGCTGGTGTGCAGCTTGGCTTAGCTCAGCTTGCAAAGGGCCATTGATTCTTTTTTTTTTTTTTTTTGGTTTTTCGAGGCAGGGTTTCTCTGTGTAGCTTTGCGCCTTTCCTGGAACTCGCTTTGGAGACCAGGCTGGCCTCGAACTCACAGAGATCCACCTGCCTCTGCCTCCCGAGTGCTGGGATTAAAGGCGTGTGCCACCACCGCCCGGCAGGGCCATTGATTCTATACGCAGCAATAAAATAATAAACACAACGAACTAAATATAAAGTAAATAAAATAAAATAAAGTAGGGCGTGTCAAGAGGGACACATCTGAGTTGAGGCTGGGTGTCGGTGACACAGCCCTGTGGATGGACATCGGCAGAACAGCCCCTCAGACAGAAAACAGCCAAGCCATTTGCAGCTTGCAACTAATCCTTTATATTCCATGTCCAATTTGTTGGTTGCCTCCTTTTCCTCTTCCAGGCCTTGTTGACTTTTGCCATTCCTCAGGCGACTACTGAGCTGTCTGTCCTGCCTGGCTTGAGATGTGCCTCCAGTCGGAGAAGGGTCCCTGACGGCGGCCTGTAGAGCAACATAGTGGCCACAAGGTGGCGGTGTTTCCGGCAGTCGGCTGCCGCCTCACGCAGTGTCCTTGAAAGGTTGGGAACTTGGGGATCGGGAGCAGCGAGCAGCAAGCAGCGTCTTGGTGGGGTTGGCTCTGAGCAGGCAGAGGTAGGAGGGCGGGATCACAGCGGGCCTTCTCTATTAAAGAGGGCCAGCAAGTGGCCCGAGGTGACGAAGCTGGGTGGTGCCTGGTGTCTCGGTCCCCTCTGCCACCTCTCCGGTGGAGTCATTGGTGGGGCGCAGAGGGATGTGAAAGGAGCCAAGAGCACTGGGCAGAGAAACCGAGGACAGTTTGAGAAGTGGGTTCAGAAGGACGTCTGTGCCTGAGGCTGCGGTAGAGCCTCAATGTTTTCCTCTATGAAATGGGAGCACACTCTTGGCTTTCGGAGGTCAGCAGAAATGCTGGGCCCTTTCCAAATCATTGGCTCAGTGAGGCCACTTCACATTTCCATTTCATGTTGGCTCCAGCTCCGTAAGTTTAATGAGTGGAGCTGAGGGCAGACCGGCACCTTGGATGTGAAATGGGGCTCGAGCCTTGCCGGTCCACAGCGTCAGAATTCAGCAGCAGGCTCTGGTTTCGAGAGCCTTGAGCTTAAATCCCTCATTTCTTCTTTTTAAAAAACCAAGACTTAATTCATTTACTTTGAAACTGACAATTTTGAGGGGCTAGGCGATGGCTCGGTGGATAAAGCGCCTGCTACACAAGCTTTAGGACCTGAGGTCAGATTCCCAGCACCCACATAAAACCTGGACTTAGCAGTGATGTGAGTAACCCCCAGTGCTGAAGGCTCCGGTAGAGACAGGCAGGTCCCCGGAGCTCATTGGCCAGCCAACTTCACCAAGCGGTGAGGTCCAGGTTTAGTATGTGCACCCAGGCCCACATGTGTGTACACAGAGAGAGAGAGAGAGGGGGTGGAGGGGAGAGGGAGAGCTGAGAGGTCAGGAGGGAGGGGTTAGTACATCCATAAGGTTATTTGACCACTACTCTCCAACTCTAGAACATTTTCACTGTCCTGCAAAGAGACCCCATCCTCACAAGCGGCCACTTCCCAGTTCCTTCTGTCCTCCAGCCCTTGGCGGTCACTTCTGTTTTCTGTCTCTTCAGATTCACCTTTTCTGGATACTTCATATGAACTCCGTTACGGCCCAGTTGTGACTGGCTTTGTTTCCTGAGTGTATGTTTTCAGGTGCACCCATTCAGTAGCACGGCCTGTTGGCACTTGGATGGCTGTGTGCTGTTTCACTGTATGGCTTGTGACATTTTACTTACCCATTGGGTGATGGACATGGATGTTTCCCGGGTTGAACTGTTCTCATTAGTACTGTAGGGGACACTCCTGTACGAGCCTGAGTGCAGTTATATATTCGGGTTTCTTGTGCAATTTGAGAGACTGTAACTACTGGGCAGAAGGCACTTGTGTTCTTTCTGGGGAACCGACAGTAATTCCACAGCCTCAGCTCTGCCTCTGCTGGGGGAGAGTGACCTCAGGTCTCCGAGCCTCAGTTTCCTCTTTTGTAAAACAAAAATCATTATGATGTCAGCTTTGTTGGGCTCTTACAACGGGAACAAGGTCACAGAGGCTAACCCCTCTGCAACATGGCTGGCATCATGCCAAGCCCTTAATAAATGTTCGTTCTTACTCATATTTACCTCCATGTTTACTTATTTATGAGAAGAATGCAGCCCAAAATACACACAGTGCTCATTGGGAAGAGCAACAATAAAAATAGGCTCAGAAGATCGATGGGGATGTGAGCAGCAGCTTCTGGCGTCCAGGCGTGGACTCTGTCAATGTCCATGCAGCAAGCATTTCTGCACAGGCCATGCTGATTCACCCTGAGTCTGAGGGGGTAGAGAGAGGGTTAGAGGCTCAGCAGGGTCCTGGGGGTGTTGGTCCCTAGGTAGCACTCTCCACTCTGCCACCTTTGGTCTAGTTTGCCCCTGCGGTAGACGGTCTGAGGATGTGGTGACAAGGCACGGGTGCTGTGGTTCGAGGACCCTGGAGGGAATTCCTGATTGCTGCCTGACGGTCTTGGGTAACGATCTCTTCCCTCCTTCCCTCCCTCACCCTCACTTCTGTCCTCCCTTTCCCCTGCCCCTTCCTTCTCCCCCTCTCTTCCTTCCTCCATTGCCTCATCTTTCTCGAGTTTCATGTAGCCCAAGCTAGCCTCAAACTTGCTATGTAGCTGAGGCTGGCCTTGAACTCCTGATCCTTCCACTTTCATCTCCTAAGCATTGGTGCCCACTGGCTATCTTCTTTGTCTGTCTGTCTCTCTGTCTGTCTCTCTATCTATCTATCTATCTATCTATCTATCTATCTATCTATCTATCTCTATCTATTTATTATCTATCATCTATCTATCCCTCTATTTATCTACCTGTCTGCCTGCTTATATCTATCTATCTATCTATCTATCTATCTATCTATCTATCTATCTATCTATCTTTTGAGACCAAGTTTCTCTGTGTAGCCCTGGCTGTCCTGGAACTCACTCTGTAGTCCAGTCCTCAAACTCACAGAGATCTGTCTGCCCCTGCCTCCCGAGTGCTGGGATTAAAGGCGTGTGCTCCCACTGCCCAGCTCCTTGGCTGTTTTCAGAGCACTAACTAGCTGTAGAAGTCATTTTTGTCAATGTGCAATCAGCAAATACTCACACGTCGGATCTGTGTCTGGTGCTCTGCCCATGGCATCACTTGTGTGCTGTGGTTTGGAGATGGCTTGAGTGTGTCCCTCATGTGTTCATGTGTTGACATTTGATTCCACTGTAAGTAAGAGGAGGGTAGGAATCTAGATGACTCCATTGGTCACTCTCTTATTGCCGTGACAACATACCCAACAGGGGCAACCCAAGGGAGTGCTTATTTTTGTTCAGAGTTTCAGGAGGATTGAGTTTGTCGCTGTGGGTGGGGTCTCATGAGGTGACACAGATGGCAGTGTCACAGATGGACAGGCCACGTTGGAAACGGGGGTGAGCATAACCTGCAAAGCCCCTGCTTCCTCCAGCTGGGGCCCCACTGTTAAAAACAGGGGCCTGTGGGGACGTTTCCCAGTCAAACCATCACCCTGGCTGTGGTGCTTACAGGTGCAGCCTTTGGGAAGTGATCAGGATTAGATGATGTCATGGGTTAGGGCCCATGATTCAATGTTGATGGGGAGGGGGCACCACCTAAGGCTCTGACCAGCTTGGGACTCTGCCAACCCTGGGCCACCACCACCACATGAGTGGAAACCAGTTGGTTACCCCAGAGATGGTGCCACTATTTCACCAGGTTGTGTGTCTGGCCTGCAGGTTGGTCTTGGAGCATTCAGGGTCCACAACTGGGCAAGATCCTTCCCTCAGCAGCTTGAATAGCACCTTCCAGCACCGTGAAAGCTAGCCAGCATGAGAGAGCTTACAGCTCAGGCCCAGCTTAACTTATGTGTGTTCTGCAACCACAGCGTGTGGTGTCCTCAGCAACAGGATCACACATCTAGTTCTGGCAGAAACCCATTATTTCTCATGTTATTGAAATAGTAATAGAAAAACTAGAAGTGGGCTAGAAAGATGGCTCAGCTGTTAAGAGCACTTGCTGCTCTTTCAGAGGACCAGAGCTGGTTCCCAGCACTCACACTGAGTGGCTCACAACTACCCATAACTCCAGCTCCAGCCTCTGTGGGCACCCACACCTGCACACTAATATCACACACACACACACACACCACACACACACACACACACACACACACATGAGTGTTTGCGGTGGATTCTGTTGTAGCTGCCATGGTTCCGTAGCTATAGTTCTGTGTCTTCAGGTCCCACCAACAGTGCATGGCATGGGCTTTTTTCTATTGCCACCTAAACAACACAGTGTAATAACTGTTTACATAGCAACTGCACAGTATTAGGTTGCTGTGGAACCATCTTTGTACACTGTAAATATGTATTACTCTCATTGGTTAATAACGAACTGACTGGCTGATAGTTGGGAAGGAGAGATTGGGCAGGGAACCAGATTAGGAGAATCCTGGGAAGAAGAAGGGCAGAGTCAGAAGAATCATTGAGAGATGCAGAGAGAAGCAAGATGAACATGCTGTGTTAAAAGAAGGTGTCTCTACATGGCACAGAGTAGAAAAGAAATATGGGTTGTTTAAAAATGTATGAGTTAGCTAGTAACAAGCCTGAGCTATCAGCCGAACATTTATAATTAATATTAATGTCTGAGTGATTATTTGGGAGTGGCTGCTGGAACACAGAGAAACTCCACCTACATTAGGTAATAGACATCATCTAGAGAGGATTGAGGAATGCTATGGCTACATGCAAACACTGTGAGGGATTTGAGCAATTTGGAGACCTCAGGGCTTAGGTGTGGCCTGGACATTCCTTTTCTGAACCCTCTATTCGCAAGCCATTTTTAATGGGGGGCCTCACAAGGGGCACCTGGTGGAACACAGGAATTTACCAATACAGGACCCACCCTGATGATTTTAGTGTGGACGGCAGAAGCCCCTTGAGAGCACAGTGAGGAGGGTTGTGCAGGGAAGGATGGAACACTTCCTCTCAGAGAGGCCCTGAGGAGTATGCAGGTGGAAGCCCTTAAGGGTTGATAGGCTCATATCTGGTGACCATGGCAGCCAGTTGACGCTCCAGTGGGCACAAGGTTCAGAGGTTTCCAGGCTGAGATGCTGAGAACACTGCTGTACGCTGGGCTCCAGTGAGCTCAGAGAGGAGGGACTCAAAGGGACAAGCCATCAGGAAACTCAATTAAGGGAAAGCTCCCCTTACTCCTCCAAGACCCAGGGAGCAAAATCCAGGGTAGAAATGTTGTGTGTGGTCTGTGTGTGTACATGCTCACATGTGCATGTGGAGATCAGAGGTTGATGACCATTGTCTTCCCCCATCCCTTTCCACTTGAGTGAGACAGGATCTCATTGCACCTAGAACTCACCAGTGGGCTAGACTGGCTGGCCGCTGGGTCCCAGGGATCCTCCTGTCTCTACTTCCCCTAAACTGAATGTAGATCAGAAAGGGCAGTGTGAGCCAGGCTTAGAATCCTAGCACTAGGGAGGCTGAAGCCGGAGGTCAGTCTGGGCTGTACAGCAAGCAGGACTGTGTCTCCAAACAAAAGAATCTCCACCCCATAGCCGAACTCAAACACCTTGGAAGTGTGGTGAGCTTGCAGTCGTGAATGGTTATCCCCGAGACAGCTGTGGGCTGTGTGCAGTTAGCCCTCCAAATTAATTTCCATGGAGAACACAACATTTATTAAATAGTGTACCAGTTAGGGACCACTCTGGAGACACAAGTCACAACGGTAATTTGAGCCGGGAAAACATTATAAAGAATTAACCAGGCGAAGAGATTAAATACTAAGACAAAGAGAGACTTGACTGATAGAGGAGTAGATTTGAGAAACAGTTACTACAGGCTCGGGGACCCACGTGTGACAGCCAGCAAATGAACACATGGTAGGGAGTTCCAAGTGGCATCTATTCAGCTGCTGTGAAAAGCAGGAAGGCAAAATCTCAAAAATATTGTAAAAGGAACCACTGGGGATTCAGCAGTTCCCCTTGTGGGCCATCACTCAAAAGGACTGAGAGATTCAAGCTGTATTTGTCCACCTGGGCTCACACCACTGTGTGAGAGCTAGTGGGGGAGTGGCCAAGTGTCTAGATAAACCAATTACGGCATCATACATAGAAGAATAGTATTCAGCCCCTCAGAGTGAAGAAATCCCGACATAGGCCACAGCATAGTATCACACTAAATGAAATAAGCCACATGCAAAGGACAGTCACTTCTGTGAGATCCTCAGAGTGGTCAGGTCTGTACAAAAAGAGGGTAGAATGGTGGTTGCCAGGGCTGGGGGGTGGGCAGATGGGGAGTTATTTAATGGATATAGGGCTTCCGTTTGAGAGGGGGAACAAATCATAGAGTTGGATGATAGCGATGGGCCACATAAAGATGTGGACTGGGGATCCTTACAGTTGAAAGTGGTTAATTCGGTAAAACTCATGTGGTGTATATGGATACGAGAAGAGAATGAATAAACTGGGCCTGGTCGTGCAGGAAGCTGAGGCAGGAGGATTGCAAGCCCACTTGGTTTACAGAGTGAGTTCAAGGTTAGTTTGAGCAACTTTGTGAGAGTGTTTCAAAATAAGAGTGAAAAGGGGGCTGGGGCCTGGACAGACAGCTCTCTTGGTAAGGTCCTGACCCTGCAAGCCGGCGGACCTGAGTTCAAATCCTCAGTACCTACACGGTACACTGGGTGTGGTGGCCCAGGCCTGTGGTCCTGGTGCTGGGGAAGCAGACACGGGAAAGCCGGCTCAACGAGAGACCCGGTATCTAAAAATAAAGAGGAGACTGACAGGAGACACCACATGGCCTCCACGTGCATGCTCACACACGTGTGTGCACTCACATACACGCACACACGTGAGCATGTACTCATGCAACCCACAACAAACAATGAGAGGAAAAGGCTGGGGTTGACGCTCAGGGATACAGCCAGAGCGAGTCTCTTGGTTGAGTCCGCAGTGCTGTCGGGGAAGGTCTCCGGGGACCTCTCAGCACCCAGTTCTGCAGCCCAGCTGCCCTCTGCTCAGCAGGGTATGCTGGGTGGAGTTCTCAAGGGAACCCACTGTTGGCGGACACCCCCCCTCCCTCCGTGAAACTGAGGTGTCGCTTTCCTAGCCATCTTGTTATCTGTGGCCACCCCTGTTCCCTGTCACGAGGCCCCTTCATCTTTAAGCCAGACCCTTGCCTTCAGTCTCCACTGGTTCAGGCTCTCAGAGATGGTGTTAAAGGACTCACGTGATTAGGCCAGGCTCACTCAGATAATCTCGCTTCCTTAAATCCAGGGTGCCCTACATTTAACCCCACTACCGGGTGGTAATTAATCAGTTCCGGGTCCAGGGTTTTACAGTGTGTGCACGCGGGGGTGGGGCTTGGGGGGCGCGTGGGGTGCCTGGTAGCTATTTCACTTGGATTTAGACTGTGGTTCAGCGCACCGGGACTGATGAGCAGAAAGCAATCCAGCGCAGTGCTGCCGAGGCTCCCCAGGAAACCTTTCCTTATGGCTGGTGACCTTGCTGGAGAATCCCCTGCAGGCTGCCATGCCTTGGGGGGCGAGAAGCTAGCCCTGGAAGAGGGAAGAGCAGCCGCTGCCCTTCGCAGAGTCCATCCAGCGCCCTCTTCAGGAATCTCCAAGCATCGCGTTTTTTGCCAAGGAGATCGCGGCAGGGTGCAGCGCCAGCACACCGCCGGCAGAGAGCAGAGCGAGATTCCGGACCGCTCTTCGCCCAGTTCGCACCACTGCATTGACACGCTGGGGGAAAAAAGTTGGCATTACTGAAATCCAGGTACTGTTGCTAGCCTCAGATGGCCATTTAAGCTCAAGTGAACTAAAATTACATAACCCTGAAAATTCTGAGCTCAGGAGGATGAGATGTCTCAGGGCCACTAAAGGCGCTTTCCACCAATCATGACGACCTGAGTCAGATCACGGGGACATGGAAAGAGAGAACCAGCTCCTGCAAGCTGCAAGCTGCAAGCTGCAAGCTGCAAGCTGCAAGCTGCAAGCTGTCCTCTGACTTTCACATTCATGTGCGCACACACAAATGAACAAACAAATAAATGTATAAACAATTTATTTGATGAGCGGAATCTCATCAAATTCTGATGATGCCTAATGGTGCAGGTCTATAATCTTAGCTACTTGGGGGGCTGAGGCAGAAGGATTTCAAGTTCATATCCAGTTCAAGGGTAGCTTGGGCAACTTACCAAGATCCTGTCTCAAAATGAAAAGTAAAATGTAGCTCAGTGGTAGAGCACTCTCCCAACACCCAAGAGGCCCTGGGTTCAATTCCCATCACCGGAAAACAAGTGCTTATCACCTTACAAGTACCCAATAGCTGCATACAGCTAAGGGTGGACAGTGAAGACCTGGAATACTGACTTCTAGAAACTTCTAGGGGGAGAGATCTAAGCTCTTTTGGCATCTGGGAGATTTTGAGTTGGTGACCCAGGAGAGGGATGCAGACCCTTGGCGGGGGTGGGGTGGGGTGGTGGTGGTGGTGGTGGTGGTGGTGGTGTTAAATTTAAGTTAAACTGGGCATCAGATAATATGTATGTATATATACAAAATGTCTGTATAAATACACACACATATATGCAGGCTATCACAGGTTAATCTTGATTAACTGTGTAGCCCAGGCTGCTCTGGAACTCACCATCCCTCTCCCCAGCTGCCCGTGTGCTGGGATCACAGACCTGAGCTGTCACGGCAGCCAGGGTGGTTTTTCAGCGAAGGTGTTGTCAGTGTGAGGTTTTAGAAGGGTGGCTCTGGGTGCCGAGTGGAAATGCTTCCAAGAAGGCAGAAGAGAAGCACGACTACGGGATGTAGGGCTGACTGGGAGGTTCCTGCAGAGGATGCAGGTAGTGTGTGCCTGGCTGTGGCATCAAGGCTGGACTGATGCCGCAGCTGGAGATGGCTAGATGGTAAAATGGACAGAAGCGACTGGTGAGTGACAGAGGGTAGGGAGGGATGGCGGTGGCTGTGAAAGTGGCCTCAGGGACCTCTGCTGACTATAACTGATTTGGAAGCAAACTTCACTGCAGACCAGAGGAGGGGTCTTAACTTTCCCTCTTATCCTGGAATACTCTGGGAAAGAATGAAAGACATACATGGTCAAGCCTTAATCCTTGAGCAGCTAATAGAATTGGCTTGGGTTGGGGCCTGGCCATCTGTGTCATTATTTGACGCTCCCCACATAATTGTAACATGCATTCAAGATTGAGAATCACTTTTCTTTTTCTTTCTTTCTTACTTTCTCTTTATTCTTTTTTCAAGACAGGGTTTCTCTGTGTAGCCCTGGCTGTCCTGGAATTCACTCTGTAGACCAGGCTGACCTCAAGCTCAGAGATCCACCGGCCTCTGCCTCCTGTTTGCTGGGGTTAAAGGCATGTGCCTCCACTGCCCGGCTGAGAACTACTTTTTCTAAACGCACCAGGGAAGCACAAACTATGTTCAAACACAATCCCTGGGCCCAAGGTTAAGTGGTTTGGTGACTCAGTTTAGGATCTGTCATGAGAAGAGCACTTGGTTCTTAAAGCTAGGAGACAAATGGTGTGGTCATGGAGGGTAACGAAGGAACTTTAGGTTTCAGTGGACAAAGCCTTCTGGCTTCGGTGGAGACTGGCTGGACCATCACGGCTGCAGGCAGAGAGTCTTTAACAGGTTTACCGCTTTGGCCTCACTCTAGGACATCATCCTGGCCAAGAGGAGAGGGACAGGCAAGGGTGGGAGACAGCGCTTTTGTCTTCAACATTGCTTTCAAGAGAGGACGCTCTCCCCCTCTTTCGTGTGGATGCAGAGCTGCCACACCGCCCCACTTGACCTGCTGGCTGACTTCCGGGTTCAGGGATGGCCTCCAGGCAGTTACTTCCCTCAAACAGGACCAATCACCGTTTCTCATAGGACTCGACATCCTGACTCAGCAAGGGATGGTTCTTCATGTGTGCATTAGGAACCGCTGCATAGCAAATGATCTCATTACACAGTGGCTCAAACAGCACTACTGTTCTGTTATCTCTCCGAGTTTCTGCAGGCCTGACTTTTTTTTTTTTTTTTTTTTGAGACAGAGTTCTCTGTGGAACAGCCCTGGCTGTCCTGGAACTCAAGTTGTAGATCAAGCTGGCCTGGAACTCACAGAGATCTACCTGCTTCTGCCTCTCGAGTGCTGGGATCAAAGGTGTGTGTCACCATGCCTCATTTGCAGGCCTGATCTTTAAACAGGGCATGCTGGGATGGACTATTCCTGCTCTATGGCATTTAGATCCTTGGCTGAAGGACTGGAAAGCTGGGAATAGGATGATCTGCTGATTGGTTTTTGATGTCAGCTGAACCACGTGTGTCTCTAGTATCAAACGGCAGGTGACCCTCTGCACAGCGTCTATTCACCCTCACCTGATAGGGAAACCAGCTCTCACTGGCTACTCCTGGGCCAAGTTTCCAAGCCTCTCTTGCGAGGCGACATTCCCAGGACTCCTGAAGCTAACATGCTTGTATGCATTGTTTCCTGATCTCTAATACTGGGACGACTGCAGCCAAACCCAGCCCCGAGAGAAGTGGAAACCCAACCCTTCTGTTTTCACGTAAGTTTCAAGGCTGTGGAAGATCCGGAGCGTGGGGGTGGAACCCTTTTGTGACAATCAAACAGGTTGCTAATGACCTTGACTTGGTCCCACGTGATGCTTTTAAGAGCACAGCTTCTGCTCGGGGAGGATGGAGTGGGCAGTTTGGTTTGAGGCCGGAGCAGGACGTGAGTGAGGTTTTATAGATCCGCGTCTCTGGATGCTGTGAGCTCATCCTTGGGCTGAGGAGGCTGATGTGGTGGGGCAGAGGGTGAGCGAGGCCAGACCCCAACAGCATGAGGGACGTCTCATTGTTTGAGTTTGTTTCTGCCTCAAAAGCATTGGCGTGTGGTAAAGTAGGGTTTGTGGCTTCTTCCTCTGGAATGTTCTCTCTCAATGCCACCTTTTCAATCATTTGTTCAAGGTCGGTGTCTGTTTAGTATAATTTGTTATGTAAACTGGGATGCACAGCGCGTTCTGTTGGAACAGCAGGTGCACACGGAGTTTGTTGGGTAGAAAGAGCGAGGTCATAGTGGACAGATGCTTGTGAAAAGATGTTAGAAGGTGTGTGACAGCCGGAGCCATGGCTAGGTGCGAGGGCGCTTGCTCTGTAAGCAGGCAGGGCTGAGTTCAGATCCTCAGCACCATGTAAAAAGCTGGGCTGTGTGTGCTCTTGTAACTCCAGTGCAGAGACAGGTAGATCCTAGGAACTCTCTGGCCATCCTGCCTCACTGAAACCGTGAGCTACAGGTTCAGCAAGAGAGTCTGTCTCAAGGCAATATGGTGGAGAGTGATAGAGCAGGACACCTGATGCTCTCCTCTGGCCTGAACAGAACAGGTGCATGGATGGACACACACACACACACACACACACACACACACACACACACACACACACCACATCATATACATACACAGAAAAGAAAAAATAGTTAAGGTGGTACACAATTGAGGAAGACATCTGATGTTAATCTCTGACCTACACATGCACATTCACACACATGCTTGTGCACTTGCACACACATGTGCACCAACACATACACATGTACCCACAAAAAGAAGGTGTGTGAATGTAAGAAGCTTCGAGAGAGGGACATACAAAGATGGAGGATTCTGCCCTGCCCTGCTGCTGTCCCAGACTCTCTGCTCCTGGTGGCAGGACCCTGCCTGACTCCCCTTTGCTTCAAACAGCCTTCACCCTTTCTTTGAGCTAAAATGAAGAAGGTATTGTAGCCCTGGGTTTCCCGGGGTGAGGCCCAAGACAGAATCCATGTTTCTCTTCTTTCTTTTCCCCCCCTCGAATCAGGATTTCTCTGTGTAGCCTTGGCTGTTCTGGAAGAACTCCCTCTGTAGAGCAGGTTGGCCTCGAACTCACAGAGATCCACCTGCCTCTGCCTCCTGAATGCTGGGATTACAGGTGTGCAGTACCACCGGTCTGCTTCAGAATCCATGTTCGTGCCTCTCTTAGTTTCTAGAGACCGTGGATTCCTTGGTTTGTGGCCCCTCCCTGTGTAGCCAGTGATAACTCTTCCTGACTTTGTATCAGTCTGCACTCAGTTTCCTGCTTCCATCTTTCACATTTCTGGACTGTTGTGGGTGGACCACATCCTCCACCCAGGCAACCTGGGATAACCAGCTATTTTAGCCTGGCCTGTACACATGCTTCTTAATTTATGAGGGACTAGCATTCTGATAAGCTAACCCATAGTAAGTTGAAGATATAGTGAGCTATAGGTGTGTATTAATATATCCAAGCTACTGACTATCATAGCTCAGACTAGCTTACTTTAAACATGATCCAACACATTAGCCTACAATTGAGGAAAGTCCTCTAACATAAGGCTTGTATAAAAGAGGGACTGTCCTGTGTAATTTATTGCATAAATTTATTGCATATTTAAACACAAAGGCTGTGTGGATATGATTTCACGCCATCATTGACCTGTTATGACCTGGGCACCATCTGTATTATCTGTATGCTAATTAGAGGGGAAATCTACCTCTGCCCACTGCTTCCCCTGTTGAGTGGTCAGGGTTCCTGCAGAGGTGGGTAGATGGTTTGGAGGAGAGAACCTAAATGTGTGGAGCCTTAGTTGAACCTGACAGACGGCTCTGTCATCCCACAACGATGATCTCATATTCTGCCTGGAAGTCCTTGGTGGTAGGCAATTAGGGATGCTTTAGGCTATAGGAAAGTTGGTGCCTGACTCACAGTGGCTTCGACAACCTAAAGAATTTATGTACTTCGTTCTGGAGGTAGGCAGCTCTTCATCTTAGTGTGGGTCCCTTCACTTTTTCTAATTGCTTGTTGCCTCATGGTCAAAAGATGGCGGCCAGCCTTTGTTCTGGGCGTCATGCCTATTTTCAAATGCAAAAAAAGGAGGGTGGGAAGAATGGCAACAACCACATCTCTTCTGTATATTTACTCATTTATGTATCTATCATTAGAAATGTAAAACCTCTTTCAGATCTACCTCTCCAATAGAAATTTACCTACATATTATGGAATCTGGTTCTAAGGACAGCATAGCTCAAGGAAGGCTAGAAAAGTGAATATTGGTTTTCATTGCTTTTCGGGCATAGGCAGTGAGGGAGAAAGTGGGGTAGGAAGAGGACTGGGCTTCCAAGCAATTGTAATTATGATGATGATGTCCTTATTTCTTGACCTGGTCATCTCTGTATTTGTACTTTCTCGTCGGGACCACCAGCCCACAAATAACAATATGGAGACTTACTATTAATTATGAAGGCTTGGCCTTAGCTTAGGCTTTTCCCCAATTGGCTCTTAAAACTCAATTAACCTGCTTCTGTTCATCTACGTTCTACCACGTGGCTTTTACCTTTCCTCAGTACAGCATATCTGACTTGCTCTGAGTCTGCTGGTGAAATTCACAAGCCTAGATTTCTCCTCTCCTTCCTGGAAATCCCGTCCATCCTCTCCTGCCTAGCTATTGGCCATTCAGCTTTTTATTATGCCAATCACAGCAACACATCTTCATACAGTGTACAAATATTCCGCAACACATCTCCCTTGCCTGTGGTCTCACAGATTGAAAGTGGAATCAAGTTCTTGAGCTCACATGCATTCCATTTCTATATACTACTCCCCCTGACCTCTAGTCAGTGGAAAAGATTTTGTTTATTGACTATAATTTCATCAAGTAAAATGTACAGATCTTAAAGATCAAGTTAGATTTAAAAAAAATATTTTATTTTTGTTTTCAGTTGTGTGTGTGTGTATTTGCACATGCATGTAGATTTATGCATGTGTGAACAGTGCCCCTGGAGGCCAGAAGAGGGTGCTGGGTCCCCTGGAGCTGGAGTTACGGGTGGTTGTGTGTCACCTGATATGGGTACTGGGAACCAAACCCAGATCCTCTGTGAGGGCAGCAAGCTGTTAACTGCTGAGTCATCTCTCCAATCCCCTAAAGTTAGATTATTTTTTAATGAAGCAGAGTTGGGTTTATTAAAAGACATTTTTAATATAGATTTTAAACTTGAGCATTAGGAGGCAAGAGATACTTCAGAAGGAGGCAGGAGATACCAGAGAACACAGGTATGGGCTGCTCTAAGAGACCTGCCCCTCTGAGATAATTTGACAAATGAAGATACTATGTACCCATCACCTAGATTAAAATATACATTTTCATCAACCCAGGAAATTCTTCTGTGGGCTTTTCCACTCAGACCCTCCCTACTGTTCACCTCTGAGGTAAACGCTGATTTCCATCTCTGTGCCTTGTTTTACATTTTAAAGGAATTTGATGTAAATGAAACTATACATCATTTATGCATCATCGTACAATCTTTCTGCTTTCTCTTCTGTGATATTCCCCAAGCACTGGAGGGGCTGATACAGGCGTCCCATTTAGGGCTGAGCACTCAACCTCACTTATTCTCAGCACTCTGACTAGTTATGAGTCTCTGCATTAACTGTTGCCCACTGCTAACAGAAGCTTCCCTGACCAATGCCGAGAGCAGCATTGGTCTATGGTGTAAACATGAGTGCGCAGACTTCATGCCCAATTAACAAAACCTTGTGGTAGATTCTGTCCCAGTAATAATGCCTCCACCTGAGCCCCACCCCAGAGATTCCCAAGGAGAGAGTTGGCAGGCAGGCTGAGCCCTGGGTGCTAATAGGCTTTTCAGGTGACTGACTGTGATGTACATTGAGGGCTGAGACCTCAGCATGAAATCCATCGTCCACACACCTGAATGTTTAAATGCAAATTCGCATCTGAAACACCTGGGGTGGGAACCCCTGAGTGGCAGCGTTTCTGACAAAATCCCAGTGGGTGTTGATGCTGCTCATCTGTGGACCTCATGATGTTGAGCAACACTGCCGAAAGAGAAACTGTAAATACAAATTTTAACGCAAGGACTCATCTAATTAGTAAGGAACTCAGTGTGCACCAACAAATCTGCCTTTGGGATCTATGCATCCACACACATATATATGCATGTGTATGTGGAAAGTCCAGAGGATAAGGCTCTTCATTAGCCTGGACCAACTAAGCTGGCTGGCCTGCAAGCTCCAGGGACCCACCTGTCTCCACCTCTCCAGCACGGAGTTACAGGGGCACATGGACATTCCTGGCCATAAGAAATAAGGATGTTCTGGGGGATCGATGTTAGGTCCTCATGCTTGCAAGCATCTCCCTAGCTTTCCACATGCTGTGCTCTTCTTTAGGCTTCTTCGGTAGGACTCCTGTTGTGTTACTATACAGGGGTCTCATGAGGTCTGAAACAAGATCCTCGACTTTCAGGGGCTCAGAGATGACCTGTTGGTGGAAATGGCTGGGATGGACAGAGAGGTGGGCAGGCTGTCAGCCTGTTTGGGACACAGTGATTTGGAAGATGCTTTCGAACCGTCTTCCCTACACTGCCCCAGGGCCACCGCATTCGTAATTGGCGTAACTGGTTTTCCTGCAGATGAGACGAGGCTAGACAAGGTCCAGACAGCTCCGCATCACACCCTGGCCCTCGGAGCACACATCTCTCCTCTCCCTTTATCGGATCAAAGTCTTCCATCAAGCTGTCTGGTTCGGTCTTATTCAATTAAATTTTTTAATCCAATTTAACCCATGCATTCATCTTCTTTGAAATCTGAGAGACGACAGCATCCGCTAGGAACTCAGAGCAAATGGCTGAATTAGCTTTCAGAGAGGACTCAAGGCAACCGTCTCTGCCCAGAGACCCACAGGCTCTTTGGAGGCAGCTGGATCCTGAAAGAAGTTGGCTGAGGGTGGGAGGGAGGAGAGGAGAGACTTCAGCACCCTTCTCTGGGGGTCTTTGGAGGGGCAGGTGGCTGGGCACCCGACAATACAAACCCTGGATACTGAGCGTTGGGTCTGAAACACCATGCCTCAGTTTCCCCACCTGCAAGACAAGAATGGTAACAACATTATTTCTTCACCTCCTCGGGCTGTAGGGAAGATTAAATTCACTCGTTTTCTGTGGAACACACGGAGTGCTACCTGACACATGTGGAGGGCTAGAGGTCAGGGTTAGCAGGCCCTTTAATGCTGTTTGGCTAACTCAGTCCGTCTACCCAGCACCCAGGAACCATGCCAAACTTACTTAGCTCAGTGGGAATCAAAGCAAGGAGTCTGGCCCATGCAAACCATCCCATCCCTCAGCAAAGCAAATGCAGCCAGCCCTGCCAGGTGACTGTCTCACAGTTGTTTGAAGAGCGGTACTGGGTCTTGGTGCTGGAGGGAGAAACTCAAAGAGGAAATTACAGGAAAACTCAGAACCAGCCTCACTTTAGAGGCAACAGGAGAGTGCTGGCAGGGGGAACTCGGAACCATCTGTGAGCTTTCCTTTAAATGCTGAGTTTTCATTGTTTCAATCGGTCTCAGACTTTACTGTGCCCCATTTGGCCCATTTGGTCATTCATTCAACCTAGTGACGTGTGACAGTAACCATGTAGAGAAGCGTGACAATGAGTCTGAGATCTTGGGAGTCGGACCCCGAGTTCCCTGTCCTGTCACTTGTCCTCAGGCCCCACAGGCCTTCTCTACTTGGCACGTTTGGTTTTGTATCTGTAAGAGGAGATGAGTGTGATAATCAGATGTGCTAGCACTCACCCACACCTCACAGGGTTTTCAGGGCTAAAAGGCTCACTTTATGTAAACAGATGAGGGTGTCCGATTAGGGTTAGTTAAGTCTTAGTGACCAGAGCCAAACCCTAGGTGACCTGTGCCGTGATTTGCCCAATCTGGACCTAGCCAGGCACATCCTTGCCTAGACTGTCCATGTAAGTGTGGCTCCTTGGGGACACTTAGGGAAAGGGCAGCTGGGGGAAGATGTCCCTTTGGGATGCACACCAACCCTTCAGCTGATCACTTGCCTACTGTGTGGGCATGGTACCAACTGCGTGATGCTGTGGATATCACTCTATATAAATAAAACACTGATGGCCAGGCAGGAAGTATAGGCGGGACAAAGAGAGAGGAGAATTGGGCAAACAGGAAGGAGAGAGACATGGCAGTCACCGCCAGGATAAGCAGCATGTAAAGACGCCGGTAAGCCAACAGCCATGTGGCAAGGTATAGATTTATAAAAATGGATTAATTTAAGATATAAGAACAGTTAGCAAGAAGCCTGCCACGACCATACAGTTTATAATAATATAAGTGTCTGAGTGATTATTTTATACATGAATTATGGGACTGCTGGGCTTGGTGGAACCTGGAGAGAAGTTCTCCAGCAACAAATGGCGCCCAACGTGGGGCAAGAGTTTCCACCTAAAACCTGAGTAAAAAGATTCTAAAACGGAGCTAAAAACAGTTCCTAGTTATCTCTTTCAAGTTAGCGACAGTGTGCGTGTTTGAGCTACTAGCTACTATGGCGGATTCCTGGTGTGTGCGCTCGACCTGCAGTATGGCGGGAATGAGGCCTCTGCAAGTGGCACATTAAGCTGCGTGGTGGATTTAGCCTTTGCTAGTACAAAACAAAAAGATTTCTGGGCTACATGCTGCCTTGATAGAAGCATAGACCCACTATTTCTGAGAGTTGATGGTTCCCAGAGCTGGCGGAAAACGTACCACCGCCATGTTGGAAAGCTAAAGTGGGCAGAGCCAACAGCCACAGTGCCAGTGCAAGAAGGCTGAAGTTTAAAGCAATAGGCTCAAGGTAATATAAAAAATAAGCCACATAAAGATGGCTACCACACAGAGAATCTGGATTATGTTCTCTTTGATATTCATAACTAAAGAAAAACATTTGATTACAAAAGCTGTTGAGTTATGCCAAAATGTATATTTTAAAGGTACCTTGACTTCAAAATTTGGATATAAGGATATGTTACTTTGGAAAAGAGGTTCTGCTTTTGTTTCCACAGAAAGCCAGAGGCTATGGATTTGTTCCAGATTAAGATACATCAGGTTTAACCAGCCAAGACCCCCTGAAAGGTCTCCGATGACACCATGGCCCAGATGATCCAATCCAACATCCAGAGTGGTTTCAAGGCAACTGGTTCACACAATACAGCCTCATGGACTACCCCATAGGCCTAAAATTTTCTTTGCGTCCCATAAGATACAGCACCTCCCTCCAGGAGGAAGTAGTAAGAGATGCTACGCCCAAATTCCCAAATATACCAAGCTGGCTTTAGAGGTGGAATTGGCTCACTCCCCCTCTAAACCCAGACATAATGCTTTAAAAAAATGGTTAAGAGATTCTTATGTCCCAAATAAGAAGAGCCTTCTGGTGTGGGACAGAGAAAAACCAATATTTTTATTTAAAACAGGTTAATTATAAATGTGATCTCTTTCTAAAAGAGAAAAGGGGATATAATATAGATTTATAGGAGGATATAGAGATGATAAGATAAAAAGGTAGATTAATGAACCTACTTTTAAAGAACAACTTGTTTACAGTGTTTTACATTGGTATAGATTTTAGTTTATGTTTAAAATGTTTTATATTGGTATAAATTTTAGTTTATTGATACAAACTTGAAGTTAATTTTGTTATACTGTATATATATTTCTATTCTTGTTTGAGGTATTATGTTTATGTAACTCATTTAAAATTGTAATGGATAATTAAAAAATAGATTAATAATTAGTCATCTATGATAATCATATTTGTAGCCATGTTAGTTAAGTCTTCTAGGTATACATAGATATATTTCAGATAGATAGGTAATCTTCAAACACTTCATAGACCTAGAGAATATGGCATTTAAATAACTTAGAATTCTGTTGACGTGAGACACAATTGCTCCTGGCTGCACCAATTTGATCTGGAGAGAATGTTGGGCTTCTAAGACATTTCCATTTGGAAGTTTGTCTTCTTGGCACAAAATGGCCTACTGGGCAAAGAACTGCCCTTGCCTTGACAGCTGACAGTACGAATGCAATGCTGTCCTTCCTGGACAAGCTGGACACAAGGAAAGCGACCACTGTACTCTGCCAAGGCAGGGTAAGATGGTCTTTCAGAATTCCTGCCTCTAAAAATGGTTTGTCAGATACCCTAGGCCTGTAGCCAATTTGAATGCACCAACAATGCTGAGAAACATTAGGTGACTGTCCAGGCTGCCAGCTGTCTTGTTCTACTCTTGCAAGATTCCCGAAAGCTGCTTGCATCCATCTATCATTTCTCAGGTACCATTATGTTCCTTCTCAGGTCTTTGATGTAGTTAAATACTAGATAGTTGTAATTTCCTCAGTTATGATAAAAGATAAGTTAGATATAAAACCTTAAACTCACAAATATAAGATAGATAGGACATCTTCTTTAATATTGTAACTGTAATTCTTGCTCGATAATTGTTTTGTTATATGTAATTTTACCATGTTAAAGTTAGAATCTTCCTTTTTTAAAAAAAGAAGAAAAGTGGAAGTGCTGTGGATATCACTCTATATAAATAAAACACTGATGGCCAGTGACCAGGCAGGAAGTATAGGCGGGACAAAGAGAGAGGAGAATTGGGGAAACAGGAAGAAGGAGAGAGACACAGCAGCACCGCCAGGACAAGCAGCATGTAAAGACGCCGGTAAGCCAACAGCCACGTGGCAAGGTATAGATTTATAAAAATGGGTTAATTTAAGATAAAAGAACAGTTAGCAAGAAGCCTGCCACGGCCATACAGTTTATAATAATATAAGTGTCTGAGTGATTATTTTATACATGGATTATGTGACTGCTGGGCTTGGTGGAACCTGGAGAGAAGCTCTCCAGCAACAGCGTGAACTCATTTATTTTGAAACTTTGTGTTAGGAGCTCTTCCAAGCCCATTCCTAGTTTATTCAGGTTCAGGTGTATGTCCTGAAGCCCGAGTAAAAGGTTACCTTCACCTTGGGGATTTTTTTTTTCGGACAGGATCACATGTATCCCAGACTGGCCTTAAACTTGCTATATAACCAAGGATAGCCTTGAACTTCTGATTTCCCTGACGCCACCTCTTGATTGCTGCGATTACAGGCATGTGTCATAAGCCTAATTTATGCACTGCTGTGGGTCACTGCTGGCTTTGTGCATGGTAGGCAAGCATTCTACCAATGGAACCGTATCTCCAGTCCAGCTTTGGGATGTAATATGAATGGATTCAATTTCATCCGTCATGAGAGGTGGGGGATGAGCTGAGAAGTTTTGAAGGGCACGTTGTGACCAAAGTGGAGTCAGCAGTGAAGAGTCCTTTCCAGAAGCTGATGGGAATATTGGGTTCCACTCTCCCCAAACCCCAAGGGGAAGCTGCAGACACAGATCCAGCCCACAGTACCAGAGGTGAGGCTCATGCAGAAGGATCTGACCAACGATGAGCTTGCCCAGGAGGTGGCCATGTCATCTGTATCAGATATGTGGCTTCAGGAAAGGTCACATGTGCCTGAGGACCCCAGGCAGGTGTGAGCAGGAAGAGTTTACATGGTTCCAAATGACTTGGTCTGTGACCTTTATGTGACCATCTCCTTGTCCTTAGGAAGGGATTCTTTGTGAATGATTTGCTGAGTTTAAGTTATCTCTACTGTAGGGGGAAGTGGGAAGGGCAGAGGGTAAATGGGGTTCAAATCTAGCTTAGTTTGGACAAGTTTCTTGGCTTCCCTTGCCTCAGGTTTTTCAATTATATAAAGGGAGCGATAGTCTCTCTGTCTCTTTCCGTGTCTCTGTCTGTCTCTCTCTTTCTCACACCCCCTCCCATCTTGCTGTTTCCCCACTCCCGAGTGTGCTGTCTCCCATCCCTGAGCTTGGAGTTTGACCTCCACCCCCACCCTGCAGTTCCACTCAGGCCATGGAGTGAGATAGCCCTCACGGTCTCGACTCCTTTTCAACTCTCTGATACCTCAACTGCCTCATCTGTTATTTTTGTTTGTTTGTTTTTGTTTTTGGTTTGAAACTGTGTCTCTTTGTAGCCCATGCTGACCTCAAACTCACAGAGACTGGCCTGTCTCTGCTTCCTGTGCTGGGATTAAAGGCCCATGCTACCAATCCCAGTCCTTATCTGTCACAAGAATCAGTAGCACTAGGGGTCTGTTGGTGTCCTGAGAACACAACACACTTGGCTGTGGGGATCCTTCTTGTTAGCTTTATTTTTCTTACCCCTTCTGAACTCCCATTTTCTTGAAGCTAGTGCCCTGACTCTGGGAAGTAGGGGCAGGGTTGGAGGGGTGTGCCTGGGAAGTCACCCAGGATTCCTTATCCTTTATTCTGTTGGCTATTGCACAGCACTGGGAATCAGGGTGAACATCACAGATAACAGGTAAGGGCCAGAGTCCACACCTAGCTAAGTGTGTTTAGCACAGCAGGTGGATCTGTGCCCATATCCCAACATCCCCTACCCCCAGGTCACTCTTCTCTGGACTCCCGAGCACACCTGCAGTGTCTGGAGACAATTTTGGTTGCCATTGCTCTGGAGGAGAAGAGACTGTGGCTGGGATCGGGTGGGTAGGAATCAGGGACTCTGTTAAGCATTCTAGAAAAACAGCACACACAGTAATGACAGACCCAGGCCCAAGAGTCAGCGATGCCACCAGTGAGGCATCCTGTTCTTCAGGCTCATTTTAAGGTCACATGACTCTAAATTAATGATGTCTGACATATCTGGAGCATTGCCACCACTGGAGCAGGTTTTCTTGCATAAACTCACTGAATTCGCACCCTAGCCTGGAAGTTGGTCTAAGAGTACCTCTTAGACCTCCGTTGATAGCCAAGAAAGGCACAGCACAGAAAGGCAAGATAACGTGTCCAAGATCTCACCGCTAGAAAGCAACAGAGTGTAGATCTAAACTTGGGTAGTCAGGCTGCTCCAGAATACATATCATTTATCTTTACCCTTTGCTGGCATCTGAGAAGGAAGGGATGAGCTTCAGGAATAGGCTTGGGCCCTTTCTCTCTAACAACTCGGCATTGATCGTTTTGTCTGGCCAGCACCACCCCCCCTTTCTTTAAGAGACACTCCACCCTCACCCTGTTCCAACTCCTGCTGCCTTCCTTTTGTTGGGCAGCTCTTCCTCCTCTGCTATCATGTTGAGATTCTGATAGGGCTCATCAATTCAGATCTCTCCCTCCTAGCCATAGCTGATTGGCCTAGGAATGAGTATTTATTTCCTAGCTGAACCAATTGGAATCCTTCCCTGGGATTCTTTTTGAGTGGAATAGGGGATAGCACAGTAGCTCTCTTCTGGGGTAGAGGTATGGAGTATGTGCCAAGAACAACAGGTATGACTGAGGAGGAGGAGGGAGAGAGAGTTTACATACAGAATCCTACAACCTACTATACTACCCCGTCTTTACTGGGAGAGGTGAGGCCTTCTTAATGTGCGTCCCCTTCCGACAGGCTGGCTTCAACTTCCTCCTGTTTGCCTTCATGAGCTTCTCTGTATTTATTGTGCTGTGACTTGGTGTGAATTTAGTTTTAGCTATCCTGCTCAGGGCTTGACTTCCTTCTTGACACGGGTGCCATGTCTTTCAAAAATCTGGGAGATTTTTGCTTTCTGAAAATGTGTCTCTTCAACTCTTTGTTCTCATCATCTTTGAAATCTGTTTAGACTTTGGAGCATCTCATTCCTTTCTTTCTTTCTTTCTTTCTTTCTTTCTTTCTTTCTTTCTTTCTTTCTTTCTTTCTTTCTTTCTTTCTCTCTCTCTCTCTCTCTCTCTCTCTCTCTTTCTCTCTCTCTCTTTCTATCTATCTTATATCTATTAATTATTTATCTATATATCTATGTAAGTATCTATCATGTATGTATGTATGTGTGTCTGTCTATCTATCTATCTATCTATCTATCTATCTATCTATCTATCAATCAATCATTTACCAATCTATCTGTCACCACATTTCTGTGGTGTGTGTGTGGTATGTGGCATATGTACATGTGTGTTCTTGAACATGTTCTGATTTAGAGGAGGACTTTGGGTGTCCCCCTGTGTCATTCTCCCTCTTATTTACTTGAGACAGATCTGTCACTGAACCTGGAGCTAGAGTGGTGGCCGGAAAGCCCCAGGGAGTCTCCTGCCCCCCTCTCCACAGTGCTGGGGTTACAGCATAAGCATGACAAACACCAAGCCTTTTCCATGGGTGCTGGGCATTTGAACCCAGGTCTTCATGCTTTGCTGAGCCTTTTCTCCAGATCCATTTCTATCTCTTTATCTCTCCAAGCAGAAGGCTCCTAAGTTAAGGAACAGATGCAGACTGGATAGGTGACACTCATCACCTGCCTCATGTCCTTCTCTCAAGGAGCTGACCTTCACAGCATTGACCAGTTTCTGTCTTTGCAGCTCTGGGTTTCTGTCCTGCAGGATTCATGCTTTGTGTTTGCTGCTGCCCTTGGGCTTCGGTGGCGTGTGTGGCACAGCAGATGCTTAGGTCATGGACTACTGGGGTCTGGGGTGATGGGGCCCGCTCAAGGTCCTTGGTTGGAGGGGCCATTCTGCAATGCTGCTGAGCATTCAGGTCTCTTTGTCAAAAGCTTTTTGTCTATTTTGCTGCTGTTGTTGTTGTTTTTGAGACAGGGTCTTACTCTGTGACCCAGGCTTGCCTGAAACTATGTAACATAGGCAGGTCTCAAACCCACAGTAACCCACAGTGTGTCATCCTCCTGAGTGCTGGGATTATAGGCATGAGCACTGTGCCTCGCTGCCATATATTTACAGATGGATATATCCTTACAATCACCCTACAAGACTTTCCCTTCCTTCCTTCCTTCCTCCCTCCCTCCCTCCCTCCCTCCCTGCCTCCCCCTCCTTTCTTTTATTGTTGTGTGTATGTGTGATGGTGTGCTGCATGTGTGATCTTGTGCGTGAGTATACCTGCGTGTCCATGCGAGATGTCTTCCTTTATTGCTCTATCTTTTCCCTAAGACAGGCTCTCTCACTGAACTCATAGTTTTGCCTAGCCGGTGAGCCCCTAGGATCTGCATATCTTTGTCTCCCAATGCTGGAATTAAAGATATATGTAGCCATAACTGGCTTTTTATGTGGGTTCTGAAGGTTCAAACTCAGGTCCTCAACCTGCAGAGCAAGTCCCCTTGCCCACTGATCCAACTCCTCAGCCCCCTTCAGGCTTCAACTCTCCTCACTTTGCTTCCTACCACAGTGCCTGAGAATGGGGACACACAGGAGATGTTAGCTATCCACGTCTTTTCCTAGTCTTGGATAGGGCATGCAGCGAGGTGGGAGATTCAGCCCCTGCTAGATTCTAAGGGTCTACTCTAGCTTGGCGAAGCCTCCCACAACACAGCTTGCAAAGTGCCTGTGGCATGCAGCCACCTTGAGCTCATTGGCAATCCTGACAAAGAGCTAGTCTGGAGACTGCAGTGGGATTTGAGGTCTCAAGAGCTAACAGAGGGGAGCGGATAGAAACATGTGTAGGCTTGGGTCCCAAGGGACAGTGTGCCTTACTGTTCTAGGGTGGGCTGAGTCCCCTTTCCAGGTCGTATCAGTCATTTGTGTACTCTACACATTGTGTTGTAAGACAGTGAACTCCGAGAGAAAAAGACTGGGAAGGTGAGTTGAAGGACGGGAGGGAGGTGATTTAGGGAGAAGTGAAGCTAAGGGGGAGAAAAGATGTAGATGCGCAGAAAGCTTGTTTCCATACGGGAGGAGGTCTTGAACAGAAGACACACACTATCTTGCTTAATTCTCTGAACAGTGGTCCAAGTATTAGCTCAGAGCGTTAAGTGACTTACTTGACTGTAAGCTAAAAGAGGCAGAGAGGGGATTTGAACCTCACAAATTCACTGTGTGACTTTGGTTCTTTCCTCTATAAGGTGTGGGTCAGACTACGCAGTTCCCCCTCACAGGAGACTCACTTCCACCAAGAGCGGTGCACAGGTACACACTCTCCGTGATCTGGTGAGCTCGGCACTGCATACCGCTCCAAGCAGAGCAGAAAGGGAGGCTGCTGAAGGACCATTTGTGCTGATAAATTGATTTTTTATGTCCTCACGCTGCTGGGCTACACGAAATGAGCCAGGCCCACTGCTGCCTGGGGAGTCTCTGGGGAGAGTTTTGGAAGCCCCTGTTGCCAAGGCAACCCAGGCAACCTCTGGAAGCACAATGTCCTGTACACACTCTGGTCTGCCCAGTCCCAGCTGGTTGTCTGGACCAGCCTTTCTTGTCATCGTTTCTGGCAGGAGAAGAGGCGGAGTGGGGTTCCCTGTGCTGGTTGATTTATCCTGCACACACTCACTTCTGTCTCACCCAGGGTAAGGGTGGAGTCCTTGAGGCAGGAAGTTTGCAAGGTCTGGCTCCCCCGCCCCCCCATTGCCTCTTCCTCATTCAGCAGAGAACTCCACCCCTATCCCGGGGCCTTTGCACTTACTGTGTACCCCCTCACCCCTGTTAGGTAGGCCTTGTCTTCTCTTCCCAGCTGAGCTCCTCGCTGCTTTTCTTCCGTGCTGCATTCTCTGTTTTCTTTTAAGTTAACACTGTCTTAAAAGAAGTAATTTTAGTTTCTGAGATGATAACTTCCCCCTTCCTTTTCCTCCAACCAATCCCCCCTCCATGTACCCCCACCCTGCTTTTTCATATCCATGGCCTCTTTTTAAATATTGTTTTTACACACACACATGTATATGCAAATACATATATTCATATATATATATATATTATACAACCTGTTCAGTCTGTATAATGTTACTCGTCTGTATATGTTTTCAGGGCTGATCACTTGGCGCTGGATAACCAGTTGGTATGCTCTTCCCTAGAGAAGACCACGTCTCCCACTCTCAGCTTTCCTTAGTTGCCTGTAGTTCTTTGAAAAGGGTTGAGGCCTCCTGAGCTTTCCTCCGCCCATATTAGCACGTCTAATGATGTCATGCTTGTTCAGGTCATATTTAGGCAGCCATGATGGTGAGACTTCATAGCTGTATCTTCTGGCATTCCTAGGAGATACAATATAGCAGGACATTTCCTGTCCTTCTGGCTCTTACAATTCTTTTGCCCCTCTTCTGCAATGATCCCTGAGCCTTAGGTGTGGGCTTGTGTTGTATCTGCTGGGACATGGGCTTTGTTGCAAAGAGAAGTTTCCTTGATGAAGGGTGAGGTGCTATCTTATCTGTTGGTGTAAAGATAAATATTTAGAATGTAGTTAGGGATCAATGCTGTCATAGTGATATGGTGGTTAATAGGTTCTCTAAGATCAGTGGCATCATTAGCCCTTGGTAGTTGGCTAGGTTTACAGTTCTAAGCACACCTTCCTCTTTTGAGTGCACCTTAAGTCCAATTAGAGAGCTGTTGGTTACCACCAAGGTATGCGTCCCACTCCTGCACCCTTAGGGTTATCGTGCATTGTTGGTCATTGTTGTGGTTCACAGATTTCACAACTGAGTAGGCCTGTTGGTTGCATCCCTCCTTTGGAAGCTTGCATGGCACCTTCTGGTACCATGAAAACTAGTCATCAGGGAGGAGGTCTTCAAGTCAAATCTAGCTCAGGTTCTCTGGGTTCAGAGTCCCAAGTGCATGGTGTCTTCAGCAATTAAGGGTGATAATAGCCTATATTTTGGGAATCTTTTGGACAATCTTGACTAAAAACTCAGAAGAGGGTTTCTCATTCCTGGTGTGGTTTTTGTTTGATTGACTGTTAGTGCAGACAGGAATTTGTTTAAACCATATATGTATATTTATACACCAGTTTACACACATTATAGGTATTTCTAGGTAGACAGTCAATAGTATGATTCCTTATGACTTTTTCAGACATCCCTACTGTCATTTTACCCTCCCCACCCTGATTAGAACTCCCTCTGTTCTTCCCACTTCCCCTTTCAGATCTCCTGTACCCAGCTTTTCCCTCTCTGTTGCTCCCTGACTCCCTGTCTTTTTTTTTTTTTTTTTTTTTTTTTTTTTTTTTTTTTTTTTTTTTTTTTTTTTTTACTTTCCTGGTGTCTGCAATCACTCCAGGTTATATATTCACATTTGGAGATTTGGAGCTAGGAACCTCAGATGAGAGAGACCATATAACTTTCTGGGTCTGTGTTACCTCATTCAGTATGATCTTTTCTAGTCTCATCCATTCACCCACCTAGACCCTGGAGAAAGATGTACCAGCATGCTACATTCTTACCAAAGCCTTCACTAACCACCAGGTTTCACTAACCACTGTTCTATATCACGGATGGGCTCAGTGGTAGAGACCTGCCTAGCATGCACAGAGCCCTAGGCTCCATCCCAGCCCTGTAAGAAATAAATCACATCTCTGTGTTCTTTGTTTGTGAATGTTAGTTTGAGTTGTCAGCTTGACCTAATCTAGAGTTACCTGGAAAGGAAGTCTCAAGGAGCTCTTGTCTAGGGCAGCTTGGCCTGAGGGCATGCTTGTGTGGGGTTTCCTTAGCTGGGCCAAGGTGGGAAGACCCACCCTGAATGTGCCAACACCATTTCATGGGCTAGGTTCTGGAGTGAATGAAAAGGAGAGAGGGAGCAGAGCAATACCATGCATTAACTCACTGTTCTCTGATGGATGCTCACACCATGCATTAACTCACTGTTCTCTGATGGATGCTCACACCATGCATTAACTCACTGTTCTCTGACTAGCACTCACACTATGCATTAACTCACTGTTCTCTAACGGGCACTCCCACCGTGCATTAACTCACTGTTCTCTGATGGGCATTCCCACCATGCGTTAACTCACTGTTCTCTGATGGGCATTCCCACCATGCATTAACTCACTGTTCTCTAACGGGCACTCCCACCATGCGTTAACTCACTGTTCTCTGACTGGCACTCATACCATGCATTAACTCACTGTTCTCTGACTAGCACTCACACCGTGCATTAACTCACTGTTCTCTGATCCGTGCATTAACTCACTGTTCTCTGATGGGCACTCCCACCGTGCATTAACTCACTGTTCTCTGACTGGCACTCCCACCATGCATTAACTCACTGTTCTCTGACGGGCACTCCCACCATGCATTAACTCACTGTTCTCTGATGGGCATTCCCACCATGCATTAACTCACTGTTCTCTGATGGGCACTCCCAACATGCTTTAACTCACTGTTCTCTGATGGGCACTCCCACTATGCGTTAACTCACTGTTCTCTGACTGGCACTCCCACCATGCGTTAACTCACTGTTCTCTGCTCTTGACCATGGATACGGTGTCTAGCAGCTTCAAGTTTCCACTGCCTCCATCTTTCTGCAGTGCTGCATAGCAATGCAGAACTGTGAGCCAAACGACCCTATCCCACTTAAATTCCTTTTTAAAAAAGATTTACTTGTTTATTTAAAGTTTTTTCCCATTTTACATATCACCCACTGTTCCCCCTCCCTCCCCTTTTCCTCTTCACCTCCCCCTATTCCACCTCTACCCACTCCTCATAGGGGGTAAGGCCTCCCTTGGGTATTCAACATAGGCTGCATACCAAGTTGGGGCAGACCCAAGCCCCTCCCACTGCATCAAGGCTGAGTAAGGCATGGCACCATAGCCTCTAAAAAAAAGCCAGTTCACATACTTGGGATGAGTCCTGGGATGATTGCCAGGGGATTCACAAACAGACTAAGTCATACAACTGTCACCCTCATTCAGAGAGCCTAGTTCAGTCCCCTGCAGACTCCCCAGCTGTCAGTCCAGAGTCTGTGAGCTCCCACTAGCTTGGGTCAGCTATTTCTGTGTTTTTTCCCATCATGATTCTGACCCCCCTTGCTCTTGTAGTCCCTCCTCCCTCTCTTCAGCTGAACTCCAGGATCTTGGCCAAGTGCTTGGCTGTGGGTCTCTGCATCTGCTTCCGTCAGTCACTGGGTGTAGGTTCTATGATGGCAATTAGAGTAGTCACCGATCTGAGTACAGGGGAAGGCTAGCTCAAGCACCCTCTCCATCATGGCTATGAGTCTTAGCTGGGGACACCCTTGTGGGTTCCTGGGGATTTCCCTAGCACCAGATTTCTCCCTAACCCCATAATGGTTCACTCTGTCAAGATATCTCTTTCATTGTTCTCCTTCTTTGTCCCTCCCTGAACTCGGCCATCTCAAGCCCTCATGTTTCTACCCCCATCCTCTCCCCTCTACTCCCCCATCCCAGTTTACCCAGGAGATCTTAACACTTTACCCTTCCTGGAGCGATCCATGTATGTCCCTCTCAGGGTCCTCCTCTTTACCTAGCTTCTCTGGGGTTGTGGGTTGTAGCCTGTTTATCCTTTACTTTGTGTCTAATATTCACTTATGAGTTAGTACATACCATGTTTATCTTTCTGGGTTTGGGTTACCTCACTCAGGATGATTTTTTTTCTAGTTCCATCCATTTGCCTACAAATTTCATGATGGCATTGTTTTTTTTCACTGTTGCTTTTTAATATTCCATTGTTTATATGTACCACATTTTCTTTATCCATTCTTTGGTTGAGGGGCATCTAGGTTGTTTCCAGGTTCTGGCTATTATGAATAGTGCTGCTATGAACATAGTCAAGCAAATGTCCTTGTGGTGTGGTTGAACATCTTTTGGGTATATGCCCAAGAGTGGTGTTGCTGGGTCTTGAGGTAGGTTGATTCCCAATTTTCTGAGAAACCGCCATACTGATTCCAGAGTGATAGTACAAGATTGCACTCCCAGCAGCAATGGAGGAGTGTTCCCCTTGCTCCACATCCTCTCCAACATAAGTTGTCATCAGTGTTTTTGATCTTAGCCATTCTGGTATCTCAGAGTTATTTTGATTTGTGTTTCCCTAATGGCTAAGGATGTTGAACACTTCCTTAAATGTCTTTTAGCCATTTGAGATTCTTCTGTTGAGAATTCTCTGTTTAGATCTACACCCCATTTTTAATTGGATTATTTGGTATTTTGATGTCTAGTTTTTTGAGTTCTTTATATATTTTGGAGATCAGTCCTTTGTTGGATGTGGGGTTGGTGAAGATCTTTTCCCATTCGGTAGGCTGCTGTTTTGTCTTATTGACTGCATCCTTTGCCTTATAGAAGCTTCCCAGTTTCAGGAGGTCCCACTTATTAATTGCTACTCTCAGTGTTTATGCTACTGGTGTTATATTTAGGAAGTGGTCTCCTGTGCTAATACATTCAAGACTTCTTTCCATTTTCTCTTCTATCAGGTTGAGTGTAACTGGATTTATGTTGAGGTCTTTGATCCATTTGGACTTGAATTTTGTGCATGGTGATAGAGATAGATCTATTTGCATTCTTCTACATGTAGACATCCAGTTATGCCAGCACCATTTGTTGAAGATGCTTTCTTTATTCCATTGTACAGTTTTGGCTTCTTTGTCAAAAATCAGGTGTTCATAGGTGTGTAGATTAATGTCAGGGTCTTCAATTCGATTCCATTGGTCCATGTGTCAGTTTTTATGCCACTACTAAGCTGTTTTTATTACTATAGCTCTATAGTAGAGGTTGAAGTCAGGGATGGTGATGCCTCTGGAAGTTTCTATATTGTATAGGATTGTTTTGACTATCCTGGGCTTTTTGTTTTTCCATATGAAGTTGAATATTGTTCTTTCTAGGTCTGTGAAGAATTGCATTCAGATTTTGATGGGGATTGCATTGCATCTGTAGATTGCTTTTGGTAAGATTGGCATTTTTACTGTATTAATTCTACCTATCCAAAAGCATGGTGTTAGTAAACTGATTGCAAAACTGTAGGTTTGGTGTCCTGGGTTTCAGTACCAAAATGTTAGTATATTGTACCAAAAATGTTAGTAAACTGGTTGCAAAATGTGCAACTCTGTGGGTTTGGTGTCTTGACTACCTGGGGAGTCAGGCAACACCTTGAGCTGTGTAGCACAGCTGTGATGGCTGAAACTGCAAGGAGACAGTTCAACCCTGGAGGGCGAGGTATCCTGGACACCTTGAGCCGCTCAGAACAAGAGCTCTGCCCTGAAGGTGTCCCAGACACCTAGAGCTGTTTAGCACAGTTCTGACAGCTGGGACTGCAAAGAAACAGCCCAACTCTGGAAGGGAAAATTTTCTGACTTCTTGGGAGAGTCAGGCCTGGAACTGCTTCAGCAGGGAAGGGTATCTTGACTCTTTGGGAAAGTCAGGCTATACCCAGTGTGATGGGGGATAGTCTCCCCACAGGATACAGCAATCCTGCTCCTCTCCTGGAGAGCTACAATCTCTGGCTCAGTGTTACCAGCTCTCTCTTGCTCAGTCCACTATGGGACGCCCCAACAAGGTTCTTCTGTGCACCAGTGAATGAAGGTCTTCACCAAAACTCTTTTGAGAAAAAGATTTATTTGGGAAGGAGGAGTCCAGGAGAGTGGCTGCTTCTACCAGAGTGGAGAGAACAGCTCTTTTTTCTAACTGACTAGGCAGGGCAGTTTACACAGGAAGTCTTGGGGGTGGAGTCAACCCTGGGCCCAGGGTTCTACTATCCTGCTCTGTGGTTGGTTGGTTTCACAAGTCAGTTGACCAGGGCCAGAGATGGCTCGGACCTGACTGAGCCAAACTGTGTTTCTTTCTGCCCTGATCTGAGCCATCTTTCCCTAGTTCTGGACTCCAGGGTCAGGGTGGGTCTCTTTTCTCTACATATGGGAGATCTTTCCATTTTCTGATATCTTCTTCAATTTCTTTCTTCAAACTTAAAGTTCTTGTCACACAGGTCTTTTGCTTGTTTGGTTAGAGTTATCCAAAGATATTTTATGTTATTTGTGGCTATTGTAAAGGGTGATGTTTCTCTAATTTCTTTCTCAGCCTGTTTATCATTTGTATATAGGAGGACTACTGATTTTTTTTTGAATTAATCTTGGATCCTGCCATATTACTGAAGGTATTTATCACCTGTAGGAGTTCTTAGAAAGAGTTTTTGGGGTCACTTATATACACTATCATATCATCTGCAAATAGCAAAAGTTTGACTTCTTCCTTTCCAATTTGTATCCCCTTGATCTCCTTTTGTTCTCTTATTGCTCTAGCTAGAACTTCAGGTACTATATTGAGTAGATATGGGGAGAGTGGACAGCCTTGTCTTGTTTCTGATTTTAGTGGAATTGCTTTAAGTTTCTGTCCATTTATTTTGATGTTGGCTGTTGGCTTGCTGTATATTGCATTTATTATATTTAGGTATGTTTTTTATATTCCTGATCTCCCTAAGACCTTTGTCATGAAGGGGTGTTAGATTTTGTCAAAGGCTTTTTTAGCATCTAATGAGATGATCATGTGTCTTTTTTTCCAGTTTTTTAAAAGGTGGATTACACTGGCAGATTTTCATATGTTGAACCATCCCTGCATCTCTGGGATGAAGCCTACTTGATTATGGTGGATAATTTTTTTTGATGTGTTCTTGGATTCAGTTTGCCAGTATTTTATTGAGTACTTTTGCATCAATATTCATGAGGGTGAATGGCCAGTAGTTCTCTTTCCTACTTGTGTCTTTGTGTGGTTTGGGTATTAGGGTAACTGTAGCCTTGTAAAAAGAGTTTGGCAATGTTCCTTCTGTTTCTATTGTTTGGAACAATTTCAGGAGTATTGGTATTATCTCTTCTTTGAAATTCTGGTAGAATTCTGTGCTGAAACCATCTGGCCCTGGACTTTTTATGGTTGGGAGACTTTTAATAACTATTTCTATTTCCTTAGGGGGTTAGAGGTCTATTTGAATTGTTTATCTGATCTTGATTTAATTTTGGTATGTGGTACCTATCCAGAAAATTGTCCATTTCTTTTAAATTTTCCAATTTTGTGGAGTACAGGTTTTTGAAGTATGACCTAATGATTCTTTGGATTTCCTCAGTGGCTGTTATTATGTCCCCCTTTTCATTTCTGATTTTGTTAATTTGGATATTCTCTCTCTGCTTTTTGGTTAGTTTGGATAAGGGCTTGTCTATCTTATTGATTTTCTCAAAGAACCAACTCTTTGTTTCATTGATTCTTTGTATTGTTCTCTTTGTTTCTCTTTTATTGACTTCAGCCCTCAATTTGATTATTTCCTGTTGTCTGCTCCTCCTGGGTGATTTTGAATTTCCTTTTTTTTGTTGTTGTTCTAGAGCTTTCAGGTGTGCTATTAGGTTGCTAGTGTGAGATTTCTCTACTTTCTTTATGTAGTTACTTAGTGCTATGAACTTTCCTCTTAGCACTGCTTTCATGGTGCCCCACAAGTCTGGGTATGTTGTGCATTCATTTTTTGTTGAATTCTAGGAAGTCTTTCATTTCCTTCTTTTTTTCTTCCTTGACCCAGTGATGATTCAGTTGAGCATTGTTCAGTTTCCGTGAGTTTGTAGGCTTTCTGCAATTTGTGCTATTGTTGAATTCTAACCTTAAGCCATGGTGGTCTGATAAGATACAGAGGTTATTCCATTTTTTTGTATCTGTTAAAATTTGCTTTGTTACCTAGTATGTGGTCAGTTTTAGAGAAAGTTCCATGAGGTGCTGAGAAGAAAGTATATTCTTTTGTGTTTGGGTGAAATGTTCTATAGATGTCTTTTAGGTCCATTTGACTCATAACATCTGCTAGTTCCCTTATTTCTCTGTTAAGTTTCTGTCTGGAGGACCTGTCTAGTGGTGCGCCCCACTATTAGTGTGGGGTTTGAGGTATGATTCAGGCTTTAATAATGTTACTTTACAAATGTAGGTGCCCTTGTGTTTGGGGCATAAATATTCAGAATTGAGACTTCATCTTGATTGATTTTTCCTGTGATAAGTATGAAATGTCCTTCTTCATCTCTTTTAATTAATTTTAGTTTAAAGTCTATTTTGTTAGATATTTGGATAGCTACAATAGCCTATTTCTTAGGTCCATTTGATTGGAAAAATTTTCCCAACTCTTTACTCTGAGGTAATGTCTGTATTTGAGGTTGAGGTGTGTTTCTTGTATGCAGCAGAAGGATGGATCCTGTTTTCATACCCATTCTGTTAGCCTGTGTCTTTTTATAGGCAAATTGAGACCACTGATATTAAGAAACATTAATGACCAGTGATTGTTAATTCTTGCTGTTTTTGGTTTTGTTGCTGCTGCTGTTGTTGTTGTTGTTGTTGTTGTGTGTGTGTGTGTGTGTGTGTGTGTGTTTCCCTTCTTTGGGATTTGCTGGTGTGAGGTTATCTTTTGCCTACATTTTGGTGGTTGCAGCTAACTTCTTTGAGTTGGACTTTTCCTTCTAGTACTTTCTGTAGGGCTGCATTTGTGGATATGTAATGTTTAAACCTGGTTTTGTCTTGAACTATCTTGCTTTCTCCATCTATGGTAATTGAAAGCTTTGCTGGGTATAGTAGTCTGGGCTGGCATCTGTGGTCTCTTAGTGTCTGTCCAGGACCACCTTGCTTTCAAAGTTTCCATTGAGAAGTTGGGTGTAATTCTGATAGGTCTGTCTTTATACGTTACTTGACCTTTTTCCTCTGCTGCTCTTAATATTCTTTCTTTATTCTCTATGGTGTTTGGATTATTATGTGGCAAGGGGACTTTTTTTTTGGTTTAGTCTATTTGGTGTTCTGTAAGCTTCTTATACCTTCACAGGCATGTCTTTCTTTAGGTTGGGAAAGTTTCTTCTATGATTATATTGAATATATTTTCTGTGTCTTTGAGCTGGAATTCTTCTCCTTCTTCTATACTATTATTATTAGGTTTGGTCTTTTAATGGTGCCCCAGATTTCCTGGATGTTTTGTGTTAAACATTTGCAGGATTTAACATTTTCTTTGACCAATGAATCTATTTCCCCTATGGTATCCTCAATGCCTGAGATTCTGTCTTCCATCTCTTATATTCTTTTGGTTATGCTTGCCTCTGTAGTTCCTGTTTGTTTACTTAGATTTTTACTTTCCTTAATCCTCTCAATTTGTGTTTTCTTTAGTGCCCCTATTTCAATTTTCAAGTCTTGAACTGTTTTCTTCACCTGTTTAATTGTTTTTTTCCCCCTTGGGTTTCTTCGCTTTCTTTAAGGGATTTATTGATTTCTTCCAATCTTTTGTTTGTCTTTTCCTTCATTTCTTTAAGGAAAATTTTCATTTCCTCTTTAAGGGCCTCTGTCATCTTCATAAACTTGTTTTTAAGTTCATTTTCTTCTAGATCATCTGCGTTGGGATGTTCAGGTCTTGCTGTTGTAGGATCACTAGGTTCTGGTGGTGCTGTATTGCTCTGTATGTTACTGAATGTGTTCTTACACTTCTGTCTACCCATTTCTCCCTTCAATCTGTACAGGTGGAGCTCCAGGTCCTCTTCTTCCAATCAGTGGCTGCAGAGAGGGGCACGGAATATGCCCTGGGGTCTAGAGGCTAGAGAACTGGGCTGTCCAGTCGGGAGATGAGGCCTTACTTCTTCTTTCCAATGGGTGCAGGAGGGGTAGTTGGTTCTAGTAGAGCAGTGGGGAGATTTAAGTTGCTTTTTTTCCCCCAGAGTATTTTACCACAGCAACAAGAAAAGAAATAAGGCTCCATCCTTTCTGTATTTCTCCCTGTGTTTGCTCTATCTAGTGAACATTTTGCTGTTTTTGTTTTTGTTTTTTTGAGACAGGGTTTCTCTGTGTAGTCCTGGCTGTCTTGGATCTTGCTCTGTAGACCATGCTGGCCTTGAACTCACATAGATCCACCTGCTTCTGCCTCCTAAGTCTTGGGATTAAAGGTGTGCAGCACCATGCCTGACTTCTAATGTACAATGTATTTTACTGTATTTCTTGCTTGTGGTGGTATTGTGTTCCCCAAAATATTGTGTACTCTAATAAATTTATCTGGGGTCAGAGAACAGACAGCCACTAGATACAAAGGCTAGAAAATGGTGGCACTCACACCTTTAATCCTAGCATTCCAGAGATTGAAATCCTTCTGGATCTCTGTGAGTTCAAGGCCACATCGGAAATAGCCAAGCATGGTGACACACGCCTTTAATCCCAGAAAGCCAGGCTTTAATCCCAGGGAGTGGTGGTAGAAAGCAGAAAGATATATAAGGCGTGAGGAACAGAAACTAGAAGATTTTGGCTGGTTAAGCATTCAGGCTTTTGAGCAGTAATTCAGCTGAGACCCATTCCGGATGAGGACTCAGAGGCCTCCAGTCTGAGGAGACAAGACCAGCTGAGGATCCGTCGAGGTGAGATAGCTGTGGCTTGTTCTGTCTCTCTGATCTACCAGCATGGACCCCAATAACTGACCTCGGGTTTGATTTTATTAATAAGAACTTTTAAGATTCCTCTACACTTGCTTATTGTCTTGCTCACATTGACTGACTCCCAGTGGTCTCCAACTTTTTTCCTTTTAAAATCCATTCTCATTGAGGACCTACCTTGCTTACAGGCAACAGAATCTGACCATATGGACAGGATGTCACTTTGGTATTAGATTGTGACTTCCCTCTTCTAGTGCCTTCTCAGATGGCATGCTTTGAGGAAGTAATTAACCACATGGAAGGATCCCATGACCAGTAGTTGGGAGAAACACTTGGTCCACACCTGGGTCACAACTGAAGCTAAGTCTAGCAACCCTTGAGGAACTGAATCCCATCAATAACCATGTGAAGTTGGAAGTAAGCATATTCTTTCTTATTTAAGCCTTCAGATAGGACCTCAGTTTCATATACCATCTTAACTGTGGCTTGTAACAAATTCTTAAGCAGAGAAACCAGCCATATCCTGATCAGATTTCTTGAGTCTCAGAACTGTGAGATAATGAATATGGGATGCTTTAAGCAGCAAAGTTTTTTTTTTTTTTTTTTTTTGCTAATGAGCGACATGGCAACAGATGATGAAATTATCCTCTCTTGCATGTGAATGCCACACTCATTAAGTTGACCCCTCACCTTAGTGCTCAGAATCCAATGGACCCATTGACCTTGCATGAGAAGCTTGCTGCTCCAGACCCAAGTCCTCAGAAGACCCCATGCTTGGCTGACCACCTGCTTCTAGTGAGCATAAAAAAATTTTCTGGGATCTCATTTTGTGTAGGACCAGTGAATCTGGTTGGAGGGAGACTTCAAAGATTTACTTTAGTTCACGATTTTGTGTGTGGTCTGTCATGGAGGAGAAGGCATGGTGTTGAGAGTGACTCTAGCTGTGACAGCAGGAGCATGATGCAGCCAGTCTCACTGTGTCCACAGCCAAGACTCAGAGAGAGATGGGTGGTGGGGCTTAGCTCCCTTTCTCCAGGACTCCAGTGTGGTGGTATTGTGTTCCCCAAAATATTGTGTACTCTAATAAATTTATCTGGGGTCAGAGAACAGACAGCCACTAGATACAAAGGCTAGAAAATGGTGGCACTCACACCTTTAATCCTAGCATTCCAGAGATAGAAATCCTTCTGGATCTCTGTGAGTTCAAGGCCACATTGGAAACAGCCAAGCATGGTGACACATGCCTTTAATCCCAGAAAGCCAGCCTTTAATCCCAGGGAGTGGTGGTAGAAAGTAGAAATATATAAGGCGTGAGGACCAGAAACTAGAAGATATTTTGGCTGGTTAAGCATTCAGGCTTTTGAGCAGTAATTCAGCTGAGACCCATTCTGGATGAGGACTCAGAGGCCTCCAGTCTGAGAAAACAAGACCAGCTGAGGATCCGTCGAGGTGAGATAGCTGTGGCTTGTTCTGTCTCTCTGACCTTCCAGTATTCACCCCAATAACTGACCTCGGGTTTGATTTTATCAATAAGAACTTTTAAGATTCATGCTACACTCCAGCCCATGGGATGGTGCTTTCTTCAATAAAACCCCCATGTCAGTGCTATCATAGATAGTACTAGATGCGTGTCTCCTAGGTGAGTGTAAGATCCAGTCAAAAAGATATTGGAGAGAGAGAGAGAGAGAGAGAGAGAGAGAGAGAGAGAGAGAGAGAGAGAGAGAGAGAGAGAGACTTTAAGTGGGTCTATGACTGGCTTGTCCGGGTGTGAATCCCAACTGTGGACCTGTGCAAGTAATCTAAACACTGTGCCTTTTATTGTATCTTCTGTGAAATGAGAATCTGTGTCTCCATAAGCTTAGATGTTGATGGCTTAACCATAAAAGTGATGGCATTAGAAGGAGGGGCTTCAGTGTCATGAGGCTGAGGCCCTCATGAGTGGAATTAGAGCTCTTGTAAGAAGAAGTTTAGAGTTTTCTCTGCCTCCATGAAATGGAAGGATGCAGGAAAATGGCAGACATCTATGGACAAGGAAGACAGCTCTTAGTCTGTTTTTGTTGCTGTAGCAGAATGCCTGAGATATTTACAAAGAATAGACATCTTGCAGCTTATAGTTCTGGAAGATGAAAAGGCAGGTCAGTGATCAGGAAGGCATCCCTGTTGCATCACAACATAATGGAGGCATCATGAGTAAGACAGAAAAAGTGTACCAGTTCATGCATCTTTTCATGTCCTTATAAAACTGCCTGTTGCACCATGGGGGTCTGATCATGTATGGTCCATTTAAACCTATGTCCCAAAGAACACACTTTCAAATATGATTAACATACAAATTTGGGGCTTAGGCTTCCCACACACCCACACATTCTCTCTCTCTCTCTCTCTCTCTCTCTCTCTCTCTCTCTCTCTCTCTCTCTCTCTCTCTCTGTTGTTGTTGATTGACACTATTTATGGGGAGGCAAGAAAAATGCCTACTCACCTCAGAAAAGAGAACCCATGACAGATCAAAGTAACAATACTACCAAAGTCCAACTTAGTGAGTTTATTGGGGTTACTTACAGGAGCATGAATGAACCCAAAGCAGCTGCATCATCTGAAGTCCACCTCAGCATGGGTGACAGCTGATGAAAGCTGGAACACCAGAAATCTTTGCATGGCTTGTAGGAAGCTCTACAGGTTGGAAAGTCTCCTTAGCAGTCTTTACTTCTTATATAACTACTAGGAAGGGATGGTTCTTGTAAATCTGGTTTCAGGGACTTCCTGAGACTTTTGAGTTGTTTACTTTCCAAGTCTTAGTGATTCTCTTTAGGATGGGATGTTTCAATTCAGAAAAAATTGCTATACAAAAGTGTGTTATTTGAGTTTGCATATGTGGGTCCATGTGTACAAGTGCACGTGCACACGTGTGCTTGTGTGACTGCTTTCCACTAACACATCACCTGCATTCCTTGTACCCATCATCTGCTTTCTATACATACACCTGTAGCATGAATCTTAAAGAATCTTATTAATAAAAACAAATCTGGGGCCTGGTATTGGGGTCAAAGCTGAAAGATCAGGGAAGCAAAACAAGCCACAGCACCTCACCTTGCCAATTCCTTAGCTGATCCTGCTTCTTCAGACTGGAAGCCTCTGAGTCCTCATCCAGAATGAATCTCAGCTGAACTACTTCTGGAAAGCCTAAAAGCTTAACCAGCCTAGTTCCTGGTTTTCACGCCTTATATACCTTTCTGCTTTCTGCCCTCACTTGCTGGGATTAAAAAGCTCACTTTCTGGGATTAAAGGTATGTGTCACCATGCCTGGCTGTTTCCAACGTGGCCTTGAACTCACAGAGATCCAGACAGATTTCTGCCTCTGGAATGCTAGGATTAAAGGCGTGAGTGCCACCATTTTCTAACCTCTGTATCTAGTGGCTGTTCTGTTCTCTGACCCCAGATAAGTTTATTAGGGTGCTCAATATTTTGGGGAACACAATATCACCACATACACCATCTGATTTTGACTCACAAGGCCATCTGTCTCCATGCACACATCATCTATTTCCATGCACGCACCATCTGCTTTCATGAATACACCATCTGCATTGATGCACACACCATCTACTCCCATGCACACACCATCTGCTTTCTATACATACACCATCTGATTTTGACTCACAAGGCCATCTGTCTCCATGTACACATCATCTATTTCCATGCACGCACCATCTGCTTTCATGAATACACCATCTGCATTGATGCACACACCATCTACTTCCACGTACACACCATCTACTTTCCCTGCTCACACCATCTGCTTTCTATGCTGACACCATCTGCTTTCCAAGCACGTGCCATTTGTGCAAATTCATCTCCTTCTATGTACACACCATTCACTTTCCATGTACATACCACCTGCTTTACACACACACACACACACACACACACACACACACACACACACACCATCTGCTTTCAAGGAACACAGCATCTTCTTTCCAAGCACATGCCATCCATGCAAACTAATTTGCTTCCCTGCACACACCACCCACTTTTCATGTGTACACCATCTGCTTCCCATGCACATGCAATCTGTGCTCACACCATTCACTTTCCATGCACACACCGTCTCTAGGCTCATGCCATCTGTGCACACACAATCCATCAGCTCAGGTCGAGTATTGCTGAAAGGTCCACTCTCAAAGCAAAGTGCTTTTTCTGCTAACCTCATTATTTCTTCCAATAGAGGCAGGAAAGGCCATCATCTTTAAAACCTGCTCAGGCCCAGCCAGAAATGTTTTTCAGCACTGTTTGCTTTCAGAGAGCAAAAACACAACCATTGCCTTCTAGGTTAGCTCGGGGCCAATTGAGAGGAAATAAAACCAAAAATGTCTCCAAGCTTTTGAGATCAAAAGGGACTTTAGCTAGAGATTGGTCACATGGGATGGGAGGTGTGGGGAAGCTAACCGTTCACAGTCTCTGGCCAACTTAGGGGGCCGCTTCTAGGCTGAGCTGGGAGGAGAGAGAGAGAGGGAGAGGGGGGAGAGGGAGAGGGAGAGAGGTTTTTTTTTTTTTCCAGATCCCAGTGCTTGTGGACTCATGGCAGGCTTGTCTTCTGGTGGGGGCTGGGGCCTTAGAACGTCATTGGAGAAGCTCACAAGTCTGAGATAATATCCTGGCTTGGCTTCTTCCTATTTTTTTTTTTTTTTTTTTGGTTTTTCGAGACAGGGTTTCTCTGTGTAGCTTTGCGCCTTTTCTGGAACTCACTTGGTAGCCCAGGCTGGCCTCGAACTCACAGAGATCTGCCTGCCTCTGCCTCCCAAGTGCTGGGATTAAAGGCGTGCGCCACCACCGCCCGGCGGCTTCTTCCTATTTTTTAGTGTCTCGTGAACTATGGCCAAGGACTAACTGACTAACTTCCCAGGATCCTGGGAAGTGGCATCTCTGTGAGCAGGGGTCAGGGAAGGGTCACAGTCTCTTCCCCTAAAATACCCTAATACCAGGATCTGCAAACAATAACTTTTCCCAGTGGCCAAAGCCCACCACCTGTATTTGTTAATAAAGTTTTATTGGCACACAGCCATACTCATATGCTTACACACTATCTATAGCTATAGAGGCAGTCACGCATGTTTGAATAGTCACAGTAGTGATCCTGTGGCCTGCAAAGTCTGATGTGTCTTCATTTCTTCATTTACAGAACAAGTCTTTTAAAAGGACTTACTTATTTTTATTGTGTGTGTGTGTGTGTGTGTGTGTGTGTGTGTGTCCCCTGCATGAATATATGATGCCTATGGAGGTTAGAAGAGGGCATTGGTTCCTCAGGAACTAGAGTTGCAGATGGTTGTGAGCCACCATATGGGTGCTGGTAACTGAACCCAGGTCCTCTGCCAGAGCAACCAGTGCTCTTAACCACTGAGCCGTTGCTCTGCTCACACGGAAGTGTCTCAGTCCTTACTCTTGAGGAAGGTACAAAGATGCCACATCAGTAGTAACAACTGCAGGGGCTGCCAGATAGTCTTCTGAGTCACCTGGGTAAAAGAGGGACTGAATCATACAGTGGTGTCTGGGTGAATCTTTCTCTCGCTGCCTTTGGCCTTCCTAAGTGATTGATTGGAGGGGTTTGAGTCCTCTAGTCAGAAGAGATTCCCATAATGAGAAACTGATCCCATCATCTCCCAGAAGGAGACCCTGACATTCTCCTCACACTTCATCTGCTAATTGCCTATTTAAGACCTTATTATGTAAAGATAATTTGGACTGGGGCCATTCTACTAATGAAATCTTTAAAAACAGAAACAAAATTTGCTTTGGGGCTATAGCTCAGTGGTAGAGTACTTGCCTAACATGTCCAGGGCCCCGTGTTCAATTCCTAGCACTTCAAAACAAACAGTAGGAGGCCCAGAGTCTTTGTAGATCATGAGGAGAAAAATGAACTTATAATATCAGGAACCCACCCCCCCTTTTTTGGAAACAGGTTCTCATGCTAGTAAGACTGGCCTCAAACTCCATGTGTAGCCAAGGGTGGTTTTGAACTTCTGATCCTCTTGTTCTTCCCAAGTGCTGAGATTACAGATGTTTTACCATGCCCAGTTTATGCTGTGCTGGAGACTGAACCCAGGGTTTCATGAACAGCGGGCAAGCACTTTACCAACTGAACCACATCCTCAGCCCTGTAGACTTTGTATTACATTTAATAACTTGATATAATTTTGGTTCTACTAATAGCTCTGTACCATGTATTATAATTAACAGAGATGGCACACAGTTTTGTTTTACTAATATTAGGTGGTAGCATGACATGACACCCTTTACTTCATGTTTTATCGGTACCACCACCATGAAGATGATTTTTGTATTATGACAATTGAGGACCTCATCTATTTTTTCAAGGCCCTTCCAACACACTGATGTTAAGAATTAAAAATTGGGACCAGAACAGTCTCAGACATCTCATCTAAATCATATCTCAGTCTGAGAGATCTGTTGGTGCTCAGCAGATAATTCAGAATGGCGTCAATCAAAGAAGAACAGAATAAGGTAGAATTGGTACTGATTCATTTTTGGAAAATGAGGGCCATGAGCCTATTGTTTGGTTGTGAGTCATGGGAAACTCAAGTTGATTAGGTCTGTGGGATATTTTTTGGCAAATAGAATTCAAGTCAACCACAGCGTAAGAAGGATTGGCAGGGGACTGGGTAGAATACGGGAAATATGACTGGTGGCCTCTTGTTTTGGCTCCTCCCCAAGTGTTCTTAGTTTGCTTATGATGGATGAGTTTATACTCTATGGTACAATTTCCATGCTTTAACATAACTTTAACAAATCATGGTCACACCAGCCAGATGAATGCTACCACCCATGCTTTCTGTTGCTTCAAAACAAAACAAAACACCCTGATCTTCCCATCGACCCAACTGGGATCAGGTACCTGTTCCAGAATCAATTAGTTGGGGCTTGAGGTCAAAGAACTTGGCAGAGGTTATAGCCATCTTGTGGAAGGGGCTGGGAGAGGACCAGTTCCTGGAGGAAGCAAGGAGCTCTGGGGGAGACAGAGTGGTAGATGATACTGCACCAGTGCTCGGCTCCCATTTCCCTGAGATGTTTCCAGTGTGTTCCCCAGGATTGCCGATGCGGTGGCTCTGCTGATTCTCCATCTCTGTGATACGATGCCGACAGAAACAGCCCGAGAGAGGAAGCACTTATTCTGGCTTTTCAGAGGGTTCAGCCCATGGTCTTGTGAGGCCACATGCTTGTGCAGCACATCATGGGGGCAGGGACATTTCCCAGAGGAGGGTCTTGACATGATGTTTGACAGGAAGCTGAGGAAGAGCTCACTTGCGCCTTTTCCTTTTTTATTTTGTCTGGGCTCTGGGTCCATGCCCACAGTCCCGCCTATAGTCAAGGTAGATGGTCCTTACTTAGTTAATTATCTCCAAACACCTTCATGAACACACTCTTAAGCATTTTCTAAGTGGTTTTAGATCTAGCCAAGTTGACCATAAACTATCAGTGTAGAGAATTGTTGGAAATTTAATAATACATGAAGGGACTCTGTGGTAGTTTAAATGAGAATGCCTCTCATAGGTCCATATATTTGAATGCTTAGTCACCAGGGAGTGGCACTATTTGAGAAGGATTAGGAAGTGTGGTCTTGTTGGAGTAGGTGTGACCTTATTGGAGGAAGTGTCACTGGGCATGTGGGCTTAGAGGTTTCACACTGGCCCAGGACTCTGTCTGTCTGTCTGTCTCTCTCTCTCTCTCTCTGCCTGATGCCTGTGGATTAGGATGTAGCTTCTACAGTTACTTCTCCAGCACCATGTCTGCCTGCATGCATGCTGCCACTCTCCCTGCCATGATGATGATAATGGATTAACCCTCTGAAACTGTAAGCCAGCCCCCAATTAAATGCTTTCCTTTATAAGAGTTGCCCTGGTCATGGTTTCTCTTCACAGCAACAGAAAAGTGACTGAGACAGGTTCATTCAAGCACGAGGACCTGAGTTTGGATGCCCAGTACCCACAAAAATCTGGGCTTGGGTAGTATACACCTGTAATCCTCACACTGGAGAGATGGAGACAGGAGGATTCCCAGAGCTTGCTGACTAGCTAGCGTTGCTAAAATGGTGAGCTCCAGGTTCAGTGGAATACCTATTGCAAACAAATAAGGTGAAGAATGATAGAAGATACCGGATGTTAACCTTTGGCCTCCAAATGTGCTGCTACATACACATGGGGACATGTACACCACGGACTCACAGAAACATGTGCACATGCACACCCTCCCAAATGCTTGCTGGCCAAGTAGTTTATGAGGCATGTTTAGGAAGGTATTGTTTTGTGTTGGTTGCTTATTGGAAGTTACATAGTTAAGATACCTCTTATTGAGTATTGTTTTCTAAAAAATGCTTATATTCACATATTCCTTATAAAATCTTCATTGTTTAAGGCAGTGGACTTCTTTTTTTTTTTTATTTCAGTCTTAAAAAGTTCTCCTGTGAATGCTTTATAAGTATGCCATATATCCATACAGCAGGGCATGCATATAATTTGTATCTGCCTGCAGGTAGGCACTGAGGGGAATCGTCAGGAACATTTTATTGATGGGGTATGCAGTAAGAGTTTGGAGATCATGGCCTTAGGTTCTCACAAAAGGAACAGATTTTAGGAGCAGTTAAGGCACAGATGAGGCTGTTGTTTCTGAAAGGAGAGAAGGGGCTGTGTGGAGAGCAGTGGGTGTTCCCTCCACACACAGACCAGAGGGGCCGTGGAGAGCAGTGGGTGTTCCCTCCACACACAGACAGGAGCAATGGAAGCCAGACATCCATCAAAGGGCAGTAATGCATTTCCTGGGTCTTTGTTGCAGAGTTCTCTTTTGTTCCTCCCCCTTCTCTGTGCCCATTCTTCTTTTCTTTTTTGACCCTCTGCTTTAAACCCCTCCCGGACAGTGTATCTGTGTCTAGCAGGAACAAAGATAGGGCTTGGCAGGATGAGCTCATGGACCCTTCTTGGAGCACAAGAGAGCTTGGGGGCTATCATTTGTGACACTCATAGCCTTCTGCCGTTCTCTCTCTCTCTCTCTCTCTCTCTCTCTCTCTCTCTCTCTCTCTCTCTCTCTCTCTCTCAAGACTAAGGTACCCAAGCAGGCTTCAAACTTGTTATTTAGCTAAAGCTGACCTGAGTTCTTGATGTTCCTGACTTCATCTCACGAGTGTTGAAATTACAGGCACGCACCGCCAAGTGGGGTTCTATATAGTGCTTGGTTTCAAACCCAGGACTTCATGTATGCTAGACCAGAACTCCACCCACTGACTCACACCCTCAACCACAATTTCATCTTCTTGACTTATTGCTGCCTCTTGTTCCCCCACTAAACTTCTTGCCTTCATTCCTTACTCACTAAGTGACCTGAAAGGTTGAGCACAGGTCAATGTGATGAACCTACCCAGAGGAGTCAGAGGTGGTAGACTTAGGCTCCTCATGAGTATCTTATGAAACCTGAGCACAGTGATGCAGGTTTGGAAACGGCCACATAACTCAATGACTTCAAGTGATTCTGTGCCACTTGGCCACCTTCCCGAGGACACAGTGTCTTCCATCATGTCAGCTGGGGTTGGTACTAAGTAATAGATACTATTGGTTAGCAGAGAAGTGGAAGGTTTTGCACCGAATGTGTTCCAGTGGGAGTCAGGGAAGTCCCAGCGGTTCCCTGTGCTCTCTAAGGCGCCTGCTACCCAGGACTCACCTAAGAGACGCAGGCTGCACACAGGGTGATTTTGATGCTGTGGCTTTCAGTTATTCTGGCTGCTAAATCATCTTGTCCCTTGACCCTTCAGTCCCCACTCATTCACGTGACATTGAGAAAATCATTTTTGATTTCTGGATCGTGCCCTAGAGGCTAGAGACACTGCATTGAACAAGACAGGCAAGGTCTCTGCCTTCCTGGAATTTATAGTCCTGGAGATAATAACGGCAGAAGTGAATGAATAAAGGAGATGTTTTTAGCTGGTGGTAGGTGTTATAAAGACAACAGAGTAGGATAATGGGTCAGGAATTGACTAAAGGGGTGGCTTGCACACAGACGGTCAGACGATATTTGGGTCAGGATGCACAGGAAGTTGGATATGTATAAATCTGAGAAGTCCCCTCCCCTCCCCAACCAAAGGAAGAACAGAGCAAAGTCCATGCCTCTAAAGCCACTGTAACAAGCTGTGTGTGACTGTGTGTGTCTGTAATCCCAGTACTGGGGAGATGGAGACAGGAGGATACCTGGGGCTTGTTGGCCCCCTGGTTTAGCCTAATCAGAGAGTTCTAGGTTTGGTGAGAAACCCTATATCAAAAACAAAAAGACAATGTGGCTAGAGGTGTGTAGTCAGGCCAGGTCCTCTGGGTAACTGTGGGCAGTGGCAAGAATGCTCCATTTTTATTGTTTGCAGAAGAGAGACACTGAGGTTTTTAAGCATCTAACATTAGTTTCTTTCTTTTTTAAAAGATCACTGCTTGTTATTTGGAAAGGGAAGGGAACAGTGGAGACAGACGGATTAGGAGGTTACTGCAACAGCCCAAGCAAGAAATGACAGTGACCTGAACCATGTCGAGGAGACTCCTTGAAGTATTCTTGCAGCTGATGTGGTGGTTTGAATGAGAATGACCTCTATGTGTTCAGAGGTTTGAATTCTTTTATTATGTATACAGTATTCTGTCTGCATGCTGGAAGAGAGCATCAGATCTTATTATAGATGGTTGTGAGCCACTATGTGGGTGCTGGGAATTGAACTCAGGACCTCTGGAAGAGCAACCAGTGCTCTTAACCTCTGAGCCATCCCTCCAGCCCTCTGAGCCAGCCCTCTAGCCCTCTGAGCCATCCCTCCAGCCCCAGAGGTTTGAATTCTTGATCCCCAGTTGGTGAAACTGTTTGGGAAGGATTAGGAGGTGTGGCTTTGTTGAAGGAGGTGTGTCACAGGGATGTTCCAAAAGACTTGCACCCTCCCAGTGTGCTCTCTCTGCCTCCTGCTTGTGGATGAAGATGTAGCTCCCAACTGTTCCTGCTGCCATGCCTTTGCTCTGTCATCACTGACTCTGAACCTTCTGAAATTATGCACTCAGTTAAATGTTTTCTTTTATAAGTTGCCTTGGTCATGATGTTTTGTCATAGCATAGAAAGGTAACAGAAAGTAAAAAGCAGTTAAAACCAAGTAACCGAGAAGATAGCTGGTGTGTGGTAGGAGGCTGAGAGCTGTACCTGAACTTGAATCAACAGGGTGAAAGTGGACAGGAATAAGCTTACAGCTGGAGGCAGCAGGTGCTACGCAGAGACCTGCCAGCCCTGCTGAGCCCCAAATGGGGCATACATATCACTCCTTCTCCCAAGGCTCGGGGGTCTCAGAGGAGGAGGGGGAGGCAAGATTGTAAGAGTCAGAGGTAGTGGATGACTTCAAAGAAACTGTTTCCTAGACACCGCAGGACAGCTGTCCATGTGAACTCAGAGTGGTTATAATAGCATGCATGAGACCTGGGTGAGCTCAAACTGGACAAAATCCCAGCATGGGGGACAGGAAGAGGTGTGCACAAAGTTCTACCACTAGCTGAGGAGTTATCAGAATTGAGAGCTGCTGGGAGAGGGAGATTCAGTTTTATTTAATGATGTAACCTCTGGAAGGTTGAGCACACACCAGAGCAGACCTTCCTCCCAAGAGTAGTGGGGCATCACATTGAACTCAGTGAGTTTAAAAGAACAAAGGAGAAGAAGATTCAAAGTTGGATGGGTAGGGAGGTGAGGGTGGAGAGAGTGGATCTGGGTAGAGGGGTGTGTGTGTGTGTGTGGGATGAATATGGTCAAAACACTCTGTATGAAACTCTTAAAATTTAATAAAAATATTAACAAGAAGCAGGTCCAGCACACCAATAAGGACTGATCCCCAAGGCTTTGCTGTGCCTGGCTTGAGCCCTTTGTCGAGACAGGCAGGTGCCCCAGGTCAGAGTGGAGATGTGGGGGAGCAGGTGTCAGGACCCCTCATTCTGTCCTCGCCTTGGCTTCCCAAAGAACTCAGCATAGTACCCAAGTGGTAGTAGAGCACAGTACCTCCTGAGGGCTGCCCTGAGCTTGTCTTTCTTGATGTGTCCCTTTTCCTCGGCATGGGGACTGGGGGCACTTAGCACTTCCTCTTGTCATTGTCTGTCTTAGTTTGGGCTACCTCAGAATGCCATCCACACACCTACTACACACTATACCAAGCTTCAGTCCTGATCCCTCACTTTCCAAATTCTCCTCTTTTCCCTTTGATTTGTCCTGCTATAGGATCAGATCTGAAATATTTCTCCAAATGGCCCAAGGGTGAGGTTCTTAGTTCTCAGCACAGAGATGTTGGGGAAGGTGAGACCTTTAAGAAGTGGGACCCGATGGACAGTGTTTGGTCATTGGGGGGCATGTTGTTGAAGAGGGGAGTACCTCCCTCCTCAATCCCCCTCCCTCCTCTCACCCAAGGCAAAGAACTTTCTCTGTCACAGGCTCCCACTGTGATGTTCTGACTTGCCATAGGTTTAAAAGCAGTGGAGCCTACTGACCACGGACTGACGCCTCTGAAGTCAGGGGCCAAGCTAACCCTTTCTTCTATATAATTTGATCGACTTCAGCATTTTTTTTTTTATAATAACAGAAAGATGATACACTTCCTTCATACAAAAGCCCCAAATAGTCACAAGCACATCTGCCTAGTGGCAGAGTGGTTTTGGGGGAATCTGTCTGTATTAAAATGAAGAAAATGCGTTTGTTTTGAACTGATACTTACCAATGGCACAGAGAACCACCTAGGTCTTCAAAAGGGCCGAGGGTCATAATCAGAACCTGTGCCCACACCTCTCCAGATCTTTCTCCCGCCTTGTTGATGGAACTGGTTTCCCATCCTTCCTGGTTATGCACGCCTCTTACTGGGACTGGTCATCTTCAGAAACTGCCATTTATTCATTTGATGTGAGAGTTACTGGCACTCAGAATTGCTCCCCATCATTGTAAAGATGCTAAAATGAGCAGAAACTTTGGGCACTATGGTGCTAAACAAGGTTCTGAGAACAACCGCAGGAGTTCCACCACCAGACCTTCTGCAGGATGCAATTTCTTAATTTGAGAAACATCCACAGGGCACTTACCCTGAGTTGAAGGACAGTGTGTGGCAAGACTTAGTGTCTGCCCTCTGCTCTCTCACAGCAGTCATGGGAAGCAAGGAAACAGGTTAGCTGGCAGGATAACGTGTTGGCGTGATGTGTTGGTATGTACATTTGTATTCCCCATTCCTTTGTGTGTCCCCTTTTCTGTGTCAAACAGATGGCCAGCCCTTGTATTTCCTAGCAATTCGAAGAATCTGCTGAAGGGTGGTGGTTCTTCTTGTACAGTGGAAAATGCTAGAGACCTTTGGAGGTCAAGGTCAGATAGAGGACATGATCCTAGGACCTTGGAAGGCTGAGAGTCTGGAGGTCATTGGCTGATTGGCACTTCTACTTTGCTCAGTAGTAGTAACATGTAGATACACAAATCACCTTGGATTTTGAACCCCATTTTCCTAGTTAGGTTTCTATTGTTGTGATAAAGCAACGTGGGGAGGAAAGGGCTTATTTGGCTTATAGACTAGAGCCGATTTTCAGGGAAGTCAAGGCAGGAACTAGAGGCAAGAACCTGGAGGCAGGAACTGACGTAGAAAACGTCAAGCAGGAGTGCCGCTTACTGGCTTGCTACTCTTGGCTTGCTCAGCCTGCTTTCTTATAGAGCCCAGGACCCCCAGTCCAGGGATGGCCCTACCCACAGTGGTCTGGGCTTTTCCACAGCAATTAATAATGGAGAAAATGCCTACAGACATGCTTATAGGCCAGTCTTCTGGAGGCATTTTGTCAATTAAGATTCCCTCTTCCCAGATGAGTCTAGGTTTGTGTCAAGTTAACAACAACAACAAGCATACCCTTGAATCAAGGTTCTAGCCTTGGCAGATGTTGAGAACCCCAGCTTGAGTCAGACTGAGAGATTCACAAGTATTCAAGAGATTCCTGTTATTCAGAGTCAATACGCTATATGACCTGCTTGCTGCCTACTTGTGTCAATAAAATTTTATTGCAGCACAGCCATGACTATAGATATGTGAATTTGTCAGTGGTTCCATTTACAATGCGAAGACAAAGCTGAATAATTGCAACAGGGACTGTTTGGCCCACAATGTGGGACGTAGTCACTATCTAGCCCTTACCAAAAAAGAATCTGTGCTAGGTGACTTAGATAGCATACATCCCAGTAGAGACTGTGTGGGCCCCAATCAGGCAAGCGCTCTGAAGATATTGGAGTGACCAAGCCCTCAGCGGTTCTGTGTGCTCCCCAGGGATAGAGGACCGTGCTCCAGAGGGTGTACTCGCTGAGGTCTGCTTTCCCACCACTCCTGTGACACGGTACTCAGCGTTGAACTGAACTTGATTTAATTTGACTTTAAGAATGCAATGGAAGGTGATCTTCCACACTGGCAAACTGCAACAACTTTAGCAAATTAGCAAATTAGTAGATAATTTCTTTGTCTTTTTTTTTTCTTTTTTTAAAAGACAGGGTTTCTCTGTGTAGCTCTGGCTATCCTGGAACTCGCTCTGTAGACCAGGCTGGCCTCGAACTCCGAGATCTGCTTGCCTCTGCTTCCTGAGTGCTGGAATCAAAGGCGTGTGCTACCACCACTAGCAGTAGATAATATTGTAGTAGATGACCTAGTGCACCCCAGTGCTTCCGAGACCCCATCCTGCACCTCACTTCCCAGACCGCGGCACTCCACACACCTCTGGGCAGGCTGATGCTTCAGGCAGGCTCAGAGAATAAGAGACAGGGCTTAGCTTTGGAGTTTCAAAACAAGAGTTTCCAAAGACTTGGCACTGGATAATGGTTTTGAAAGCCAAGGTTTCTGCTATATATGAGCAAGCCAGTTTTTTTTTTCTTTAGTGGTTTCAAAAGCTTCAGCCCTCAAGAGCTGTGGTATAAAGTTTATGTTACAATAAAAATTGGAAAGAGTAGATGAGAAAAGGTAGTGTTATCACTTAAAAAGTGATACCATCTCCCCGGGAAGAAAGAAAAACAAGGAGAAATAAGAGGAGCAGGTGCCATTAAGTATTCTATTGGCTACTCACGGCTGGGTAGCAAACCACTCCCCAATTTGGTGCTTTCAGACAGTGATACTAGCCTGGGGAGATGATTCAGAGAGTAAAGTGCTTGCTGTACAAGCCTGGAGACCTGAGTTTGGACACAGGAGCACAGACACCTACAACCCCAGCATGCTCTTGAGGGGAAATAGAGACAGGAGACTCCAGAAGCTTCCAAGTCAGCTAGCATTAGGCTTGCAGTGAGTCAGCTAATGCTGGGCTTGCAGTGAGTCGGCTAATGCTGGGCTTGCAGTGAATCAGCTAACACTGGGTTTGCAGTGAGTCAGTTAATGCTGGGTTTGTAGTGAGTCAGTTAATGCTGGGCTTGCAGTGAGTCAGCTAATGCTGGGCTTGCAGTGAGTCAGCTAATGCTGGGTTTGCAGTGAGTCAGCTAATGCTGGGTTTGCAGTGAGTCAGCTAATGCTGGGCTTGCAGTGAGTCAGCTAATGCTGGGCTTGCAGTGAGTCAGCTAATGCTGGGTTTGCAGTGAGTCAGCTAATGCTGGGTTTGCAGTGAGTCAGCTAATGCTGGGCTTGCAGTGAGTCAGCTAACACTGGGTTTGCAGTGAGTCAGCTAATGCTGGGTTTGCAGTGAGTCAGTTAATGCTGGGTTTGTAGTGAGTCAGCTAATGCTGGGCTTGCAGTGGCTGAGAGACTGTCTTTAACAAGGTGGAGAGGTGAGGACTGACAAGAGAAGATTGTCCTCTGACCTTTACATGTGCAGTGTGTTATGTGCATGCCTGTGCTTGCATGTGCTCACATGCACACATGCACACATGTGCACACATGCACATGCGTGCACACACATCCACTCACAGAGGCACACATGGTTCTTATTTATTTTGCTCTATATGGGCAGGGTGTGATGTAAAGGACCCTCTCTGCTCCATTAGTATAGCTAGGATGGTTTGATAGAGTAGAACTCAAGGTGGTTGGAAGGATCATTTTCAAGGTGGTGCATCCATGTAGCTGGCAGGCTGGTTCTCATGATTGGCAGAAAGCTCAGTTGGTGCTATGGTCAGAGAAAGGGTTCTTCCCTGGGAGTGCAAATTCTCCATGGGCTGTGTGGACTTTTGCCTAGAACCATGGGATCCAGGAACTTATTTAGTGCTTCTTGGTCTCTAGTCTGAGATGGACACTTCTTCTCAGTTCCTTTGCAAAGCCCTCTATGTCCCCATGGTGCTGACCTTGGACATAAGTGAGCATTGGGAGGTTCAGGGCATGTAAGCCAGTCTCCCATCAGTAACCTCAGACCACACTGACCATCTATTTCTAGGCAGGCTGACTAGTAGCTTCTCTTTGAGAAGATAGATGAAGCACTGGCTCCCTCTGCTCACAGACCTTCAGCCCCCCACCCCCACATACTCTGTCTTTGGTCTTTCTCTGTCTCTTCCTGTGTGTTTTGATATAGGGTCTTTCTGTGTAGGCTCATGATCTTGCTTCAGCTTCCCAAGTGCTAGGATTATGGGTTGTGCCATCACGATGAGTTTCACAATTATGCCTTATTTTGGGGGCTGCCTTCTCTTCCTCTTCTTCTCTTTCTTCCTCCTCTTCCTTCTTTTTTTCTGTGGTGCTGGGCATGAAACCCAGGACTTTGTGCATGCTTGACATGCATCACTGAGCCACACTCCCAGTAGCCCTTTCTATTTTTTATTTTAAAAATTTTAATACTATATATATTAAGATCTATTTATTTATTATGTATACAGTGTTCTGCTTGTATGTCTGCCTACAGGCCAAAAGAGGGCACCAGATATCATTACAGATGGTTGTGAACCACCATATGGCTGCTGGGAATTGAACTCAGGACCTCTGGAAGAGCAGCCAGTGCTCTTAACCACTGAAGCATCTCACCAGCCCCTTACAATATATTTTGTTAATATTCTTTCTCCTCTCCCAGCTCCTCCTGGATACTTCCCCTTCACTACCCACCCATCTTCATGTTCTTTCCCTCCGTACCCCACCTAAAATACAAAAGAGAAGAAAAAGAGAAAAAACTCACCAAACCAAACTAACCAAACAAAGAAGCATATAAAAACATGGAGTTCATTTTGTGTTGGCCATAGGGGCTTCCGTTGAGTATGGTTGATATACCCAGTGTCACTCCATTGGAGAAAATGTATCTTTCCTCTCCCAGCAGCTATCAGTTGCAAATGGCTTCTTGGTTATGGTGGAACTTTGTGCCCATTTCCTTTCCTCTGTGCTAAAATTTTGTCGGACTTGAACTTGTGCGAGTCTTATGCATGCTGTCATGGGCTTTGTGAGTTCATATGTGCATCAACCCTGTAATGTTTGGAAAACATTTTCCTTAGCGCTATCCACTACCTCTGGCATTTACGTCTCTGCCTCCTCTTCTGCTCAGATTCCCAGAGGCTTGAGGGAGGGCCATGATAAAGGCAACCCATTTAGGGCTGGGCGCTCTAAGGTCTGTTACTCGACACATTGTCTGGTTGTGTGTCTTTGTGTTAATTATCATCTACTGCAAGAAGGAGCTTCTCTGATGAGGGTTGAGCAAGGCAATGATCTATGGGTACAACAAATGTCATTAAGAGTTAGTTTATGGCTATATTCATTTAGCAGAATTAAGTTGTAGGTTTTCCCCTATGGCCCATGACCTACCTGGTCTCAGATTCTTGGCCTCATTAATAGTGACATGTATGAGTCCCATCTCATGAAGTGGGCCTTAAATCCAAACACAAGGTGCTTGGTCCAGCAGCCCTTTCTACATTATACTTGTGGTAGACCAGCTTTCCCATAGCCAGAGGCAACTATATCCCTTGTCCCGTATGTTCTTCTATTTTTGAAATATATTTTAGTTTAAAGTGTGTGTGTGTGTGTGTGTAGAATAGGTGTCTGAGAAGACCACAAGAAGGCCTCAGATCCTCTGGAGTTACAGGTGATAGTGAGCCATCCTACATGGGTGCCGGGAACTGAACTCGGGTCCTCTGCAACAGCAGCAAGTGCTCTTAATCACTGAGCCGTCTCTCCAGCTCTCCGACATGTTCTTCTTAAGACACCACATCTTCTGAGTGTCGAGCTCTGTTTCTCTGCTTTGAATCTGAACAGTTAGGTTTACTACATCCAGAAGTGGGGTTCTGACAGAGCAGCTGAAGTGTCATGACTTTGATGATCTCCAACAGCAGGGCAGGACAGATGAGGCATTGTGGATTCGAAGAATCAGTCATTTAAAAGGCCACATATTTCCCCCTTCCTTTCTTTGAACCTTTGCTCCCCAAATCCATAGACTAGAAAGCATCAAGAGGTCCCTGTGACACTGCTGAGGAGTGCGGGGAGTGATTAAAGACAAGACCAGATAAGGCACAGTACTTCTTAGCAGAGATCAAAGCCCGGAGCGTCCTCTTGGGCCTTCCTCTGTTTTCTGTTGCTATCATCAAATAACACAGCCAGGGTAGATTATAATCGAGGGATTTAACTTGTGGTTCCAAAGACTGAGAAGTTTGAGAACATGGTGTCTACATCTGGTGCATCCTAGTTTGGGGATGGCCATTCATCATGATGCTGACAAAGTCGATGTGGCAGATGTGGTCTCTTCTGTTCTGTAGAGTCACGTTAAAAATAATACTATATAGGGACTCCCACTCTTCCGACTTCATCCAACCCCTCTCCTCCCCAAGTCCTTACCCACAAACCCTTTAATATATGTGACAGGTGAACTTTGGGGGAGTGTATTCCCACTCCACCCATGTCACCACCAACCCCCCTGAAACGAGATGCCTGGAGAAGAGGGTCAATGGAGCAGAGAGGACCCAGCATGGCCCGAGTGTGCTGAGTCCTTCCCAAATTGCCCAGCTTCATCCTCAGTGAACAGGTTTAGGTTACCGCAGCCGGAGAACCAGTAGGAGCTCTGGGAAGGAAGAAAAATTCAGCTACGAGAGAGTAAGACAGATTGTATTTCTGCCCATCTTTTAAAATGGCAAACCTCCTGTGCAGAGCCGTGCATCGGCTACAAAGAGATGCAGACTGAAGGACTTGAGAAGTTGGAGGTGAAGTGGGGGGCTTGTGCAGCAAGTCTCCAAGGGGTCCAGACATGTGTAATTTCAGAATGCCCAGCTTCACAAGGCCCTGTGTTCCTTGAGCCTTTGTAGAACTGAAGGGTGTCCTGGGGACATACACAGTTTAATCCTTCTCAAATGCGAGGCAGAGCCACAAAATTGAGCAGTTGAAAAATGATGGGCATTTGAACATTGCTGTCCAATTCGGCCAAGGCTGCCTCAGCTCCACAAGCATACAAGTACTTGGCATCCCTCGCCAGGCTTCCCCTCGAGTGTCATTAGCTTCCCCAAAGAGCAGCTGCTCTAAAGCCTTTTGCCCCAGCAGCCGGGTGCTGGCTCTCATGCCTGCCGAGCTCCCTGTACCTTGGAGGCAATTATCTCAGCCTGAGCCTAGCTCGGAGGTATCACAGTGACTTCTCTTGGTAGCCAAAGGGCCCCAAACATCCAAGCTAAACGTGGTATGGAGAGGGTGCTCCCAGGTCTTAAAGATTGCCTCACATGCAGGGACTTCCTTAGTCAAGACTACCTTCCCAGTGCTGGACAGAAACCACGATGTTAAATGGATAGAATCCTGGAAGGCTGAACTCTGCTCAAAGCTGGTCCCGGGGTTTCTGCATTAATCCGGCTTATGCTTCCTCTTTATGCAGCTGTTCCCACAATGCCTCCTTGCTGTGGAGGCAGGATATTCTAGAGTCGTGTGCCTCAAGTGTTAGTATGTGAAGGATACCTCAGGGTCTCGTTAGTCTAACACAGCAAGTCTCAGTGTGACCCAAGACTGCCCTTATATGGAATTATTTTTATTTTGGTGATATATGCATGTATATGTACTATGTGTACACTTTAAGCTTTCTATTTTTATTAGTTTTTTGGTGGTGCTGGTGCTGGGTTCCAATTTAAAGTCTGTGCCTACTAGCCAATACTCAATCCATGAACTACATCCACGGTGCTGTGGATATTGCTCTATATAAATAAAACACTGATGGCCAGTGACCAGGCAGGAAGTAGGTTGCCAGGCAGGAAGTAGGTAGGACAAGGAGAGAGGAGAATTCTGGGAAGCGGAAGGCTGAGGAGGGAGACACTGCAGCCACCGCCAGGACAAGCAGCATGTAAAGACTCTGGTAAGCCACCAGCCACGTGGCAAGGTATAGATTTATAAAAATGGGTTAATTTAAGATAAAAGAACAGTTAGCAAGAAGCCTGTCATGGCCATACAGTTTATATGTGATATAAGTGTATGAGTGATTATTTTATACGTGGATTGTGGGACTGCGGGGCTTGGTGGAACCTGGAGAGAAGCCCTCCAGCAACACCACGGTGTCTATGTTTTTGAGATAGGGGCTCATACAGTTCATACTGGCTTCAAATTTGCCATCCTCCTGCCTCTGCCTCCCCAGTGCCTCCCCCACCTGACTTTGAATTTGTGTACCCCAGGTGCCTGGGGTAAGTGGAGTCAGGTCATCCGTCTGTAACAGACTGATTTCACTCAGTGCAATAGCTTCATGTTTTGCCTATGTTGATGTATGCCATAGGAGTTGTTTCCTTTAAATAAATAAAATAATTATATCTCATTCAATACCTATCTTTTGTGTATTTACAATAATGCTGCTGAGTGCATGGGTGTGTGACTCTGAGTGCATGGGTGTGTGACTGAGTGCATGGGTGTGTGGCTCTGAGTGCATGGGTGTGTGGCTCTGAGTGCATGGGTGTGTGGCTCTGAGGACATGGGTGTGTGGCTCCACTCTTTGTTTTGTGCTGGGGATAGAGCCAGGGCATTGCATGTGTAAGCAGATGCCTTTCTACTGAGACCACCCCCAGGCCCCAGACTTTGCATTCTAAACAGTGCCAAGAGATGCTGCCATCGTTGGTTTTGGACCTCACTCCGCATAGGCAGAACCCAGTGGTTAAGAAACTGGGTCCTGGGTTCTGAGTCATTCTTGAATCTTGAGTTGTTTGTTAGATGGACAGTTAACTAGTGAATACTGAGTGAATAACTTATGGTGCTGGCCTTAGGCCCTTGATCTGTAAAATGAGGATAATGATTAAGGGCATCATTTTTATTTGATTGTGTGTGTGTGTGTGTGTGTGTGTGTGTGTGTGTGTGTGTTTCTTGGCTAGGCTAGCCTGGCTGGCCCGCAGGTTCCAGAAGGTCTTTTGCCTCTTTCCCCAGCCCTGTATTTCTGGCATGGTGTTGTGCGGTCATTTCCTCAGAATGAAAGGATTCCCTTCTGGAGAGGGAGGGGTGCTCCTGAGTCTCAGGAAGTAAACAAACCTAATTAGTTCTAGAATCCGCCCCCCCCCCAAGCCCTTAGAAGGAGTACAGACCCCTCCTCCAGGTTATAGAAGCAGTAAATATTTGCTAGAATGAGGAGACTTTCTGGCCTAGGAGCTGCCTGGAGGAGACCTCCACCTATGGGGCTGAACGAAAGTTCTGCAGACCCAGGGATTCAGCCTTTGTGAGGCACTACCAGGGTGCAGCGGGTTTTTCCAGTGAGGCAGCTGTCTTTGAGGTGCCCACACCCCTGTACACAACCCCAGCAAATTCTTGGGTTCTCCAAGTTGTACTTGGGTAGAACTGTCATTTTTGTTTGTGATTGGTCCCTTGTCTGGGGTGAGTAGACATCCATTCTTGTCCACCCTGGAAAAGTCACACAAACATGAGCATTCCCAGCTTTTACACTGTTCTGGGATCCAAATTCTGGTCCTCATGCTTGTTCAACAAGTTCCTTACTGAGCCATCTCACCAGCTAGATGCTTTGGACAGCAGGGCTGTTGAATACCAAATAACCGCTTAGGACAATGTCTGAAATTGCCATCTTTTCCAGGTCAGAACCGGTCAGATACCATCAATTTCAGGAGGTCCAACTTAACAGCAAGGGTTTACGATGCTCTTAATAATAAGCATTGAACGAATGTCCACCTTCATTTTCAAACCGGTTACTCATCTCTAGGACACAGGCTGTGCCTAGATGGCTTCCAGAAGAGAAATACCACCATCTCTCTCCTTCCCTTCCATCCCGTCCTGACCCCAGGCAGCAGTCACAGCTGTTATTTTGCCTAGCATTTCACAACACCCTTTTCACTGGATCTCCAAGGTAGAAAAAGCCCCTGAGCACCCAGAGGTGTTCCTTGAATTCTTAGCCCAGAGATGGATTCTTCAATTGTGTCCACCTCACCTTGATTTTAAGTGTGACCTGATTTTACAGGGCTCAGCAGCCTTTGGAGGCTAGAAGGATCCTGTCCCCTCCACCCCATTAGGATACTTCTGCTTTTTGGTCCATGCATTTCCTGCAAAATGCTGGTCCTAGAGGACTCTAAACCCCCACCTCTGACTTTCCTTTTCTGCCTTATACCCTGAACCCTCATTCAGCTTCCTGGGCCCCTGTTCTGGCTGTCCGATAAGATGAAAAGAAGGGGTGCTTTCTGTGGTATTGTCCTGAAAGTGCAGCTTGTTCCTGTCCCCCGAGGAGGAAGACAACCCCTTTAAGAGTTGAAATGGGCTGCACCTGAGAACATTCTTGCTGCATCCCACAGAGCCCAAGCTATGTGTGGGAGGGAGAGCATTCCTTGACTCCTGTGGGTCTCCTTCTCCTTCTTTTATAGTGCTGGGATTACACAAATCCAGGGACTTGTGCATTCTTGCCCATCAATCTACCATGAGCTTTGTCCCCATTAAATGTTTTTGTTGGTGTTTTATTTAATTTAGATTTTTTTTTTTTGAGAAAGGTTCTTGCTCAGGCTTATTTTGGACTCAGGATCTGGCTCCAAAGTACTGGAATCATAGGCGTATACAACCACACCAAACTTTTGGATGAGCATAGAAAAAAGTGGCTGTGACTATTGTCTTCAGCCATAATCTCGAAGGTACCAAGGGAGGAGACGGACTCTCTCTGTCCTTTTCTATGTCTGTGCACCTAAATGTCAAGGCCCTTCCTTGGCTCTTTTCTGCTACATACGGAAGGTATACATATAATGGCCCACTTTTACTGAGGATTATTTTAGGCTTTATGATTTCCAGTTATTTGCTCCCCGGTGAAAGGCTAGTACATGTCTTCTCATTACTATGTCATCAAAATGCTTCCCAGGGAGAGAAGCAATCTTCATGCCTCATTGTCTTTGGGCTTGATCATGTGTTGTGTTATGAGCAGTGAGATCCGGGGAGAATGTAATAGACATCTTAGCAAAAACCGTGACAGCACAGCTCATTTCTGCCAGAGGTCCCACTCTTTTCCCTCTGTCTCAAGAACAGTGCCTCTCATCACTTATTTCAGAAGAGCAGCCTCTCAGCATGAAGCCACGAAGTGAGCTCTTGTGGGTGTATGCCATTGACCTTCAGAGCTATTTGATATTCTAACAAATCTGGTGGATGCCAGAGCTCACTGTATCCTGGGCACTGTTCCAAATATCCTGTGTTGCTGGGGTCTTAATATGTCACCTCAGAAGCATGGGTTGCAATCTTAATTCCCAGCACAACATGGGAGGTGGGACTTTTAATATTAGATATCCCCTTATGGTGCCCATGCAAATGGACTGATGTCATTACCATGGGATTAGGTTCATTTTCCAAAGAGTGGGCTTGCTTCATCCTCTGATGTGGGAAGATGCATAAAGAAACTTCTCATGAGCCAAGTGCAGGAGTATAATTCCAGCTTAGGCTGAGGCAGGAGGATCTCAGAATGGAGGCCAGCCTGGTTCCCAGTGGCCTCCAAAACAATAAAAACTCTTGCCGTTTTTCTTGGTTACTCATTATCAGAAAAGACACTATTGCTGAAAATAACATAGATCTTGGATACAAAATATAGAGGAAATCAAGCTGGAGCTGTGCTGGAAGCTGACTCTCTGCTGGTCGCTTTCGGAGCACTGGGTAGTGCTATACGGGCTGCTGGAGTGTGGAAGGCAGCAGTGGTCTTACTCAGCTGTGAACTTTATGAACTACAATACCAACCTGCCAGGCAAGATGCAACAGTGGCCCAAATGTTATAATTGGATTTGAAGTTTCTCTACAAGAGGGAATCCCCGTCTATTACATGGTCCAAGTCCCATGACTGAGGAGGTCTGAGGCCCCGGAGGAAACTAAAACCACTACTTAGCCAAACTGACAGTGTTCAACTGCCTCCTAAATATCGATGCCTATCCCTACAGACAAAGGTTGCTCTCAGCATTCAGCGTTCACCAGAAAGCCTCTCCTTGCAGTGAACAGTGGTGAAGGTAGAGAGACCCACGACTGCAGAAGATGCTGAGAAGAAGGGACATTTGAGGGTCTAGTCCTACAAATGACATTTATGTGGCCCAATAAGGCTCAGGAAAACTGCTGTGGAGGGGATGGGAAGAATGTAAGATCCAGAAGACAGAGAGAAAGACAAGCGTCCCACAGACGCCATCTTCTAAGCATGGCAGTCATGAACTCGGCAGCTGTGCCTACTGGACCCACACAAATCTGGCCCTCCCAACAGTCAGCTGTGGAGTAGGATGGGCTCACGGGGCCTTACCACCTATCGGCATCCTATTAGCCATGAACAGACTCTGGGAAAGGGGGAGGCGTAGAACTGTCCACTGTCAGGAGCCCATCAGGTGCCAAATCCACAGTCACTGGGAAGGTCCTAGTTAAAACTCTATGGAACAGAAAACAGAACAAAAAAGTCATGAATGTGGGAAAGGGATTTGTAAGAAAGAAGTGGGGGGCTGGGGTGAGAAGGATATAAGAGAGCCTGGGGCAAGGGCAATCAGAATGCAGTATGTTCTTGTATGTCAAATAACAAGAACTACTAATCGAAAAATAAAATTCCATTACAGAAGGCCCCCATCCTCGACCTTGGGTTGTGGAGCTTCCAAAACTGAAAAACAAAAACAAAACAAAACAAAACAAAAACTCCTTTCTTTATAAAATACTCAGTCTGTGGTGTTCTGTCATGGTAGCACAAAACAGACTAACAAATGATGTATGTACAAAATCTTAAAACAATTTTTATAAGATGTACATTGGTTAGGATGCAGTAGAGTTTTGCTGCAGTAACCAAAAAATTCCAACTGTTCAATGGATCAGCTAGATGTTATTTGTAACTTGTGCATCTCCACTGATGGTTAGCAGGGAAGTCTGTTTCTCCGTGTCTCTGAGGACTGGAGATGATGGGGGCCTCTGACCTTGACACCCACTTACTCTGTAGTCCAGAGCACCTAGCAAATTGTGTTCTTGACATTTCTGCATGGAAGTGATACCATCATTGTGCTTATATTCTATTGGGTCAAGGCTGGCTGCATGGTGTTTCCTTGCAATGGTTAGTCTTGAGTGTCAAGTTGCTGGAACTTAGGATCACCACGGAAACAGATCTTTGGGACTGTGTATGAGGGGTTATCTAGAGTGGGTTAATTAAAGTGGGAAGGCTCACCTTACTTGTGGATGGCACCACCCTGTGGACTGACCATGGGTGGTGCCATTTCATGGGCTCTGGTCTTGGGCTGAATCTAAAGAAGAAATGGAGCTGAGTCAGGCATTTATTGATCTCTGTTTCCTGACTGTGGATGCAGTGTAACCAGTGGCCTCCTCCTCTCACTATGACACCTTCCCCACCTGGGTGCACAGCACCCTCGGACTGGGATCCAAAAGAAACTTTTTTCCCCAAAGGTGTTTCTGTCAAGTATTTCTGTCAGGTATTTTGTTGCAGCAACTAGGCAAGTGACCACACACTCCTACTTGACAGAGTTGGCAGGCTGGAAACTTGCCTGGACCGAGCTAGTGAAGAGGTGGGGGTGCGGAGAGACTTTCTGTCCCAAGGAATGAACAAATGGCTAGCCCATCAATAAAACTGTAACACAACAATGTAAAGTGGTTCTAGCCACCAGGACAAGCAGGTCAGACATGTAGGAGCAAGCACAGGGACAATCACATTCAATAAATATGAATTTTATATAAGCGAATTTTGCTGCCAGCTCATTAAACGGGAGTAATAAGTATGGGTCTGAGGAGCCTCTTGACACACTGCAGCCAGGAGGAGGGCTGAGGAGGAGCTGGGGTGGGGCCTCCCCAGGGGGGATCGAGACTGGCAACAAGAAGAGAGGACATTTACCACATCAGCCCAGGAGGCTGGAGACCGCCTCACACTGCAAATACTGCAGCCTGAGGAGGAGAAAATACTTGCTACTTGGCCGACTCCCTCCAGGAATGCTTTCCCTCCCCATCTCTGCACAGCTGTGTGCACAGCTGTACTACTGTGGGATGTCCTTCCCATGTCTGCTGCAATTGTACGGTGCACTGTTTGTACAGTTGCACACACAGACTGGAGCTGTGCATCTGTGTTTTAATCACCCTTTCCAGGACAGTTACAGTGCCAAAGCCTTCTGAACCCACCCCTGCCCCTTGCAGCCGTGATTGTGGGGGCACCTAGCATTCTTCTGGAGCAGTGGTTCTTCATCTGTGGGTTGGGCTCCCTTTGGGGGTAGCATATCAGATATCCTGCATATCAGATATTTACATTACGGTTCATAACAGTAGCAGAATTATAGTTATGAAGCAGTAGTGAAAATAAATTTTATGGCTGGGGGCGTCATAACAACATGAAGAACTGTATTAAAGGGTCACAGCATCAGGAAGGTTGAGAACTGCTGCTCGAGAGAGATCCTCCCTGACCAAGGCTGCCCAAACCTAAATGACTTTTCTCTTGTTATTCCCTCTCTCAGCATCATGCTCCTTCCTCTCTGGCATTTATCCCAATTTGTAATTAAATATTTATCTGTGTGATTATTATTTCATGTCCTTTTCTGCAGCTGGGCTGTCATCTCCCAAAGAACAAGGACTAAGCCTTCACGTGTCCACTGCTGTGACTTGCATTCAGCACAGACTGGGCACTCAGGAAACTGTGATGGATGAGACAAAGTCCATATACATCACCTCACTTGCTGCTCTGCAGGCGAAGAAAGGCAAGAATGGCTTACACATTGCAGGTCCCTTAAACTCTGTTAAAGACCTACCACACAGTAGCTGCTCAACGGCTGTGCACTCAAAGAGTTAGACACAGCCCTCAAGGTCCGCTGGAGTGAATCACACTGGATGCCCCGCAGCAGAGGATGGAGTGAATCACACTGGATTCCCCACAGCAGAGGATGCTTCCTGGATTGTTAGCACGGCTGTCAGTCTTCTGTCTTTGTGCGACTCGTGTCTGAGGAGTTCTGACATGTAACCAACAGATACAGGTCCAGTCTTTCTGAGATCACTGCCTAGGTCAGGAGTTCACAAACTACACCTCATAAAGCAAACACTGCCTATTACCTATTTTATAAATAAAGTTTTATTGGCACATGAACAGGCTCATTTATTGACATATTGTCTGTGGCTTCTTTTATGCTGTGACAGGAGAGTTGAGTAATTGCAAGAAAGATTGTATAACTCACAGACCCTAAAACCTTTGTTCCAGCTCATTAACCTTGACCAATATCTACCTCAATGTTCTTATTTATAAAAGCTCTTATCATACCTACATCACAATGTGAAAGTTCACATACAGTAAGTGCTCAATAAATGCTTGTTTTGTAATTGTATTAGTCAGGGTTCTCTAGAGTCACAGAACTTATGGAGCGATGGATCGCTCTCTCTCTCAACATATATAATGGCTAGTTGTGAATGGAAAGTCTAAGAATCTAGTAGCTGCTCAGTCCCATGAGGCTGGGCGTCCCAGCTGGTAAGACTAGGGCAAAGTGAACCAAAAAGAATAAGCCCTTCCTTCTTCCATTGTCCTTATACAGGCTCCCAGCAGAAGGTGTGGCCCAGATTAAAGGTCTGTATTCCAGCCTCAAGGTCTGGAGTAAAGGTGTGTTGTCTTCTTGCCTCAGGATCTGGATCACAAGTGTGCCCTTCATTTCTGGATTATAGTTCATTCCAGATATAGTCAAGTTGACAACTAAGAATAGCCATCACAGTAATAAATTAAATATTTCTAAATAGCTAGTAAAGAGCTTTTCCAGTGTTCCCAACACAACTGAATGATACATATTTGAGGTGTTGGATGTACTAGTTATCCCATATATTTATTGCACATTATTTATAAGTGTTGAAATGTCACATGGTATCCCATAGGTATGTAAAATTGCTGTGTCTACCATAAAGTTAAAAAAAAATGTTTGTTTTGTCTCTTTCCTTCATTGTAAGCAGAATTCCAGTCCCTGTGTCTGAACTTCAGCACAATCCCACACGATCCCTACTTTTGCTCACATCCAGTGACAACTGACATTCATTGTTAACTTGGAGTTGAGTGTTTTGTTAGGTACTGAGGAGTCACTAGCAGAGGAGACACAGACTCTGGATCATGAGTCTCCTAGGCTACATGGAGGGCAGGTAATAATCAGGTAGCCAAACCCACCATGATAGTTTCAGGAGAGTAGGAAGGTAGGGACTATAGGAGTGTGTGTGTGTGTGTGTGTGTGTGTGTGTGTGTGTGTGTGTGTATTGGGTGACTGTCTCCCGGTGGAAAACCTGAGAATCCAGTAGTCATTCAGCCCATGAGGTTTGATGTCTCAGCTGATCTTCAATATATCCCAGAATCCCAAAGAAGTAGGCTCTAATGCCAGTGAAGGAATGGACTTGCCAGTGAGAGCAAGGGCAAGCAGGCAATGAGAGAGCAAGTTTCCTTCTTCCATGTCCATTATAGAGGCTACCAACAGAGGGTGTGGCCCCCCGGATTAAAGGTGGATCTTCCCACCACAAAGATCTGGATTAGAAATGAATCTTCCCATTTCAAATGATTTAATTAAGAAAAATATCCCTCATAGGTGTACCCAGCTGCTTGGGTTTTACTTAATTCCAGATGTAGTCAAGTTGCCAACTAAGGATAACCATTGCAGCACCCTGGGAGGACTTCTGTGTAATATTGCTCTTCGGTCTTCATGAGCAGTTACAATAATCCAATTTGAGGTTAGAGGTGGAGAGCAGAGAACAAGGCTGGGCAAGAGTGTGAGGCTTTGCCTGCAGGGCCTTGGAAGCTTCCTGCTCCTGGCTCATTCCCAGGAATGTGGGTGTGAACTCCAGGGCAACTCAAGGACTGGTGTGGGTCCAACACAGGGCTATCACCTGTTGTGATTGACAGGTGCTTTTAAGGGTACAAGGTCACCAGTGCCATGGCCTGCAGGATGATAATGGTCAGGTGATTGAACACCCTCTGCTAGGTGCCAGCCCTCCCCTGTCTAAGGTTGTTAGATGCTATGCTATACAATGTTGCCATGGGACATCAACAGAATCTAGAAAGAGGAGTTTTACTATTTACAGGTAGCTAACCTTTGCTGAGGATTTGCTGCATGTTGGACTGAGCCTTTCTGGCATTGTGTTAGTTTTTCTAGTTGCTACTGTGACGAAATACCTGACAGGAAACAACTGGAGGTAGGAAGGGTTCATCCTGGCTCAGGGGGATGCAGTCCATCATGCTGAGGAAGCCATGGAGGTGGGAATAGTTCTGGCTGTGCTGACAGGAGCATGATGTGCAGTCAGGAAACAGAGGGAGATGAAGGCTGGTGCTCAGCTCACCTCTTCCTTTTTGTTCAGCCCGAGACCCCAGCCTACCAGACGGCACCACCTATAGCCAGCATGGGCATCCCCTATTCAGTCAAACCTCTCTAGAAACATCCTCACATACGTGCCCAGAGGTGTGTCTCCTAAGTGATAATAAATTCAAGTTGGCTGTCAAGATTAACCATCACAGATATTGAACATGTTTAATTGTCTCATATACCTATGATACATGAAATATCGTCACTTCACCTTAGCAGGTGAAGAAATGGAGACCCAGAGTGTAGAAGACGGGGTACTCATGACTGGGAAAGCTGGGAGCTGAACCTAGCCGTTTTAAGGCCCTGAATGAGTCTTTTTCAAAACCCTGGATAGGGCTGAGGAACTAAACAGCTGGTCAAATGAAAACCAGAGGCTGCCAGCATTAGACATCAGACCCCAAGGAAGGGGATGATAATGAACTTCATAAAAATAAAATGATGAGGATTTAAAAACTAGGTTCCTCAAATACAAAGTGATGTGCTTTTAATAGCTGCCTTGTCCTTTGTGGACTAAGATGTTCTAGGTACCAGATGTGTCTGGGCCATGACTCTCATGATTCAGCATACATGAGACTTCCTGGATGTGTTTTTAATATGTAGGTATTTTGGAGAAAGCATTTGGCTAAATAACCAGAGGCAGCCTTTAACACATGGCCCTGTTTGAGCCTGGTGAATATAGGGCCATTTCTCGCAAGCGCCATCAGAGGGTCCAAAAAGGTCTGACTCAGCCTCCAGCTGGTGACAATGAGGGTGAGCTACTTCATCTGTGTCTCTGAGTTTAGACAAGATGACCACATCTCCTTCCAGCCATATGTCCCTTTCAGAGAAAGCCCCCTAATCTCTATAGCCCCAGATTTCTTATTCCCATCATGCGTCAAGGACCTCATTCATTACCCTTTTTGTTATATTGTCTTGAGAAAGCCACAGAGTTCTCTAGCCTCAGTTTTCCTCATCCATAAGATGGGCAATAATCGTGGTGATATGAGAACACTGTCAGGAGCTGTAGAGATGGCTTAGAAATTAAGAACACTTGCTGCTCTTGCAGAGGACTTGAGCATGCTTTCCAGCACCCACATCAGAGGGCCCAAAACTAACTATAACTCTAGCTCTGGGGGGTTTCAGCTTCTGACCTCTGTGGGTACCTGTACTCATGTGCACACTCACCCCCATACCTACCCACCCACACCCACCAACCCGGTCTTAAAAATAATGAAAGTATTTTTTAAATAAAATACTGTCAAGTAGTAAAGTGAAGGAATAGGAGTGTTTAGAAAGCTTGGTGAGAAGGGAGAGGCAAGTGAGTGGTCAGGTGGCAGTTGATAACCATCCCTTCTCTGCTGTCTCCTGCCTTTGGTGGTCTGAGGCATTGCTTCCCCTGGGTAAATTTGTTGCTCATTCACGGTGGGCATTTAATTGAGTTAGTAGAATCCAGGAGTTAATGAAGTCCCAATTGTGCTTTCATTTCCAGACGGTGGGGTGGCAATTTGTGGCTTTCTTTCAGTGGTCCCTTTGTGGGCTTCTTCACCCAAGTCTACAGCCATGGCCATCCCTCTATCTGGTACATAAGGGTGTATGTGTGTGTGGGGGGCAGTCATCCATCACCAATACCAGTCAACCCTTTGTAAGACTTGAGTTACCCCTAGCAGCCATCTGCTGTGACGCCCTTGGATGGGGAGGCTCGTTGCTATGATTTCATTAGTGGACAACTCACGGCTGAAGAGCTCACTAAGAAGCCTGGAAGGCACACAGCCAGACCAGGCTGGCAACTGGCCCAGACATCTTCTAGGTTTCTGGGGACCTTTGGTATCAGCCATGGGGGCCAAGCTTCCTCAGCTTCTTTGGAGGACACTCATCAGTCTATAGGGAACCCTGGGAAATATCTCTCTGGCTGCTGCTGTAGTTGAAGGCCATAGGGCAGAAACTTTCCTTGGAGAAAGTGACAGGGGGACAGGTGGCTGCCGGGTGGAGCCTGCTGTGGCTTGCTCCTGATCTCCCATGAGAACAGAGACCTTCCTGCTTTGTGCCCTGGCACAGAAGAGTGCTGGGACTACATGTGGTATCTACCTGACTAATGATTGTTTGACTTCACTCACTGCTTATATGATACCTAACATGTTTCCCTGCAGAAACGGAGCCCACAGAGAGATGTAAAGGCCTCTGTGTCCTCTATTCTCATTCTCGACTACTGAGACAAGGTAGTCATTGTTTTTATATTGCTTTATATCTTTCCATACCAATAGCAGCAATAGTAATAATACCAGCCACTGTTTTAGTGTAGATAGCATAACCCACTGAGTCGTTACTGTGCACCAGCCTCAGATGGTCACTTAACCCTTTTAGAATCCCTATGGTGTGTGTATGTGTGTGTGTGTGTGTGTGTGTGTGTGTGTGTGTGTGTGTGCGCACGTGCGCGTGCCCCATTTTAACCCTTACTTTACACATCCTGGGGCTTCAAATACTTCAGAAACAGTGTAAGGTCATACAACCAGAAATGGCATATCCAAAAGTTTGAGAGTTCAAGGTCAGTGATGATCTATAATCCTTGAAGATGAGTGCTATTTGTGTGTAAGCCTATGTGTATATGTGTTCTGTGGGTTATTTTAACAGGTAATTTGCATCATAGCACACAATCCCTTCTGATAATATTGAGTGTGAAGTTTTTTTTGCCATGTTAAAGGTACAGACTTATTATTTTAATGATCACTAAGTACTTTGTGGACACATGAATCCCAAAGATTGCATTCAGGTTGTGTGCCTTTGTCAGCTGAGTCTTCTCACTGGCCCTAACATGCCGACGAAGAACACTTCTCGGCATGCTGACCCTTTGGATCTTCAGTTCTGGATTGCACAGCCTTTCTATGGACTCCAGATCTGGCACTCATTTAGATGACAAATAGCATGAGGCTCTAGATCATGTCCTGGTTATTTATGTTTGAGCCTCACTAGTGTGCCTGGTAAGTGGTGGTGGATCAGTGAATGCTTGAAACTCACCTGGTGTTTAAGTTATTGCTGATTTAGTAAGCTGCATAAGACTTAGCAACATAGAACACCCATTTATCACAGCACAAGTTGGTGGGCCAGGGACAAACCCAACAGGGTCCCAATCTACATTGTCTGTTTGGGAATTCTTCACTTTTTTCCCCCTGAAGTTTTTAAATTTAATCTTTGAACTAAATGTGTCTGTGTTGGGGAATGTGTATGTGAGTGCGGCTGCCTGTGCAGGCCAGCAACAGGTACAAGCTCTTCTGGAGCTGGGTTTATAGGAAACTGTAAGTCACCTGATATGTGTGCTGGGAAAAAAACTAGGTCCTCAGACTTTGGTCATCTCAAGCTCACTTGGGCAAGGATTTGCTTCCCAACTGTGGTTGCTGCCAAATTCTGTTTCTCATGGTTGTGGGCTGAAGGCTAGAGCTCCCTCCCCTGAGTGCTCCGTGCCTGTCTGTTACCACACCGGCTAACATGGCAACTTGCCTTACCAAAACAGGCAAGTAGGAAGGCAATGGAAAGCCTGCCCCTAAGGCAGGAATCACAGCCTTCTGCAACCCAGCATGGGAACGGCATGTGCTGCTTCTGCTGTGATCTGTCGATTGTCAGCAAGTGACAGGTCCCAGGTATACTCAAAGGTTGGGAGTTACAGAGAGAGCTTGAAGTCTGGGGCCCCTGGGGAGTCTGGCTACCACAAAAGAATGTTTTTAATAATCTTTAATAATATTTGTGAATTTCTTATAGATTCCAAAGCACTTTTAATGAGCCTGGTGTTTGATGCGTGCTGAATTTTTTTGTGTGTATGTGTGTGTGTGTTTGTGTGATGTGTGCCGCATGTATGTATATATATGTGTGTGTATATGTGTGATATGTGCTGTGCGTGTATGTATGTGTGATGTGTGCTGCGTGTGTGTACGTGTGCTGCATTGTGAGTATGTATTATGTATGTATGTATGTATGTGTATGTAAGTGTGTGATATGTGTGTATATAAGTATATGTGTATATGCATGTTTGTATAAGGGTGCATGCATATTTGTGTATGAATGTGTGTGATGTATGTGTGATGTGTGCTGCATGTGTCTATGTGCACATGTGTATGTGGATGGTCTTGCCTGTGCAGTTTGTACAGAGGCCAGAGGGAGACATTGGGGTGTACTCCTCTATCAAGCTTTATACTATTTGCTTGAGACAGGGTTTCTCATTGAACCTGAAGCTTACTGATTTTTCTGGCTAGGCTGCCAGCTGACAAAGCCCATGATCCTCCTGTTTCCGCTCCCATCCTCAAGCACTGGGGTTACAGGCACGCACAGCCATGTCCGATTTTTACACAGCTCTGGGATCCAAACTCAGGTCCTCAAGTGTATACAGCAAGTGCTCTCACCCACTGAGCCTCTCCCTACCCCCAGAAGCATCATGTTAATGCACACAGCCACCTCATAATTGCCAAGGTAGCTAATTACTGCAAAGTCATCAGGACAGGGACTGCCATCTTTTTTTCTCACAGTCAGGAAACTGACACTCAGAGGGAGGGTCTCGGAGACTGACCCAGATCACACAGGAAGAAGAGCCAGGGTTTTGATCCAGGAGTTAGTTTCGAGCTTAGGCATGAAAGAAGGTCATTCAGCTGTGGGGTTGATGACATATGTCCTCAAATACAAGAGGTATGCAACAGAACACTGGCTAGGACTCATCATGGAGCAGGGGGAGAGGAGACAGCATTAATCTGACTTCTGGGCAAGGCTCATTTTGCTGGGAGTTCCAGTTTCTTGTCCATTGTGGTAGGAAGGTGGGTGGGATACCCCACATCATGGTGGACAGGAAGAGAAAACATGAGCAAGAAGGAACCAAGGCAAGATACAGCCACCAAGGAGAGACCCCTAATGCCTGACTTCCTCCAACCAGCCCCCCACCCCCACAGTTCCCAATTTCAACTCCATTATTAGAATAAACCATTGGTTATTGTCAGAGCCCTCATGATCAAATCGTTTCTGGACACATCTTCAAAGACACACCCAGACATGTGCCCTACTAATCTCCCAGGTGTTTCTCAGTGCAATCAAATTGACAATCAAGACGAACTGCCACAGAGACTTTGAAAGTCAGACTTCAGTTCGAATCCTACTCAGATGACTTCCAGTCATGTGGCTTTGGGCGTCATCTTCATTTATTCTCCTGATCGCCAATGGGGCTGCTGTGAGGCTCACATGCCATAAGAGATGCCTGCGAAGGGCTTTGCAGAGTGCTGGGCTCACAGCCTGCACTGTTGCTTCTGCTGCTTTAGTGAGAGCTGGTCATGGAGGACTGTTGTTTATAAACATGCACTGAGTGCTTTTCAAAGTGTCTTCAAAACCCAGTTATTAATTGTCAATGGGATGAGCTCAGGGACTCTCTTTCTGAAGTATCATTTGTAATGGCTACTCTGTGTTTGTTGATTCTGCACACAGAAAGCCACTTGATTAAGAATTGATGAAAAAAGTCATAATTCAGGCAAATAAAAGATGCTGCTTGAGAGGAAGCTTTGACAAGCGTGAAATGACTGCATGAGAGTGGTATCGTGGTTAATGGGACGGAATAATTAGCCTAGTGGGAACCTGCCAAGCTAGAAAATGGACATCAAGGGTATTTGCCCACCTGGGATAAGGACAGACACCCAGAAGCCCACACTCAGTGGCCGGGTGCTAGGCAGATGGATGGGTCCCTCTATTCTTTCTGGGTTGAGAAATTAATGGAACCAGAAGTCAGACAGTGAAAAAATGATCAACTCCATCCGTAGCTCCTCTGGATTGTCAATGCTAGCTCGGAACTATTGTGCCTAATCATCCTAAATTCTCTCCCCACTCTGGAATGTAAGACTCTGGGAGGGTAGGAAGGAAGAGAGAAGAAGAGAAGAGATGAGAGATGGGAGAAAGGAAGAATGATAGAGGGAAGGATGTGGTAACAATTTAAATTCCCTCAAGGGAATAATGAACGAATGAGGCTCAGGCTCTTGCCAATTTACCAATCAGATGCATGTTCCACCTCCTAGGGTGGAGCTAGTGAGGGGCAGGAGGAAAGATGATGGCTTATTAAGTTTCTAGTCTGTATTTTATGAGCCATTCTGGGTAGTAGATGAGGGAACTCTGGTTCTTCCCTTCCATTAGAGAAGCAGTTCTCAATTTGTGGGTCATGTGACCTCTTTGGGAAGGTCGAATGACCCTTTCACAGGGGTTGCATATCAGATATCCTACATATCATATATTTTCATTATGATTCATAACAATAGCAAAATTACAGTTAGGAAGTAGCAATGAAATAATTTTATGGTTAGGGGTCACCACAACATGAGGAACTATATTAAAGGGCCGCAGCATTAGGAAAGTTGAGAACCTTCATTAGGGAACGATCATAACACTGAAGATTTGAGTTTCTGTGTGTCAGATTCTTCACATGAATTATCATGTCTAACCCTTTAAGCTTTACAACCAACTCTTGGTTTTTTTTCCCCTCAGGTTTGAGACAGGATTTCACCCTGTAGCTCTGTCTGGCTTCCAAGTCAAATGGTGATCCCCCTGCCTCAGCCTCTCAGGCACTGGGATTAAAGGTGTAAGCCACCACAGCTGACTCTTGTTTTAGTTTTAGAATTTTTTTTTAAAAAGTGTGTACGTGCATGTGTCTGTGTGTGTCCAGTGTGCATGGAGGCTAGAAGAGAGCATCAGACCCCTGGAACCAGAATTACAGGTCTTTGCTGGGCACCAACCTCAGGTCCTCTGGAAGAGCAGCCAGCACTCTTAGCAGCTAAGCCATCTCTCCTGTTCACAGCCACCTTGTGACTAGAGAATAAAAGTAACCACAACCAAGGATACTGGAATCTGGATATCTTGTCAACCGCTTGAGGTCATACAGCCAGGAAACGCCATGCTGAGACTCAGGTCTACATGTGCCTGATATCAGACCGTGTGTATTTTTAAATGCCACGTTTCTCAAAAAGTGGTCCATGATCTTTCAGTTCAGAGTCACCTGGGAGTGTTTTAAAAATGCAATTCTCCACATAGCTGCCTCTCACAGTTGAACCTTGGCTTCAGAAGCCTGGGGTGGGGGTCATGGTGTCATATGAGCCCCTTACACAGGACTCCAGATGGGTCTGGACACATACCTGAGTTGGGAATGAGGGCACTGGAAGTCTAGATTTTCAATTCCATTTTTGCTAACTTGCCTTTGGCACAAGAGCACAGGCAATTGTTTGCAAGCAGGAGTCTTCTTTAATGATTTCTTCCCCTAATTTATTGAATCTGGCAGCGTGTGGGGAGCTGGGGAAGCAAGGCCTCTCTGCTCTCAGGTACCTGAGCTCCTGCAAAGTTTGGATGTCATCCCTGTCACAGCGTAAAGTCTTCAATATAGATGTTTTCCCCCTTTGTCTAGTGGTGACCCTTGTTACAACGGAGGTCAAGAGCAGCTTTGAGGATTGCCTTCAGACCTGCCTCTTTGCTTTTCAGGGCATGCTTGTTTATATGGATTGGCACAGCCACTTACATACATTTGTATATATCTGCATAGATTTGCATGCATTCAGGCTGTGCTTAGATGCCTCTTATTTGTTTGGCTCTGTTCTTGAACAGGCTGCAGTATGTGCATATGCATATATAGTGTATGCATACTGTGCCCCCACCCCCTTCCTCTGCTCTGAAACTTCAGTGACTCCGATTTCAAGTCATCTTTCCTTTCCCCCCAATTTTTTATGTTTGTGTGTATGGTGTACATACGTGCATGTGTGTGCACACTCAAGACTGGAGCCTTGGGGTTGATGGCAGGAATCATCCTCAGTCACTGTTTTACCTTGTTAATGGAGGCAAGGCCTCTCAACCAAATCTAGTAGTTTGGCTAGCCAGCTTGCCTTGGGGATACCCTGTCTCTTCCTTTTGTGGATGGAATTGCAGGCAGACTGCCACTCCTCCTGACATTTATGAGATTCCTGAGGGTCCAAACTCTGGTCCTCACATTCACTTAACAAGTGCTTAAACACTGAGCTATCTCCCAAGACCTGATTTCAAGTTAAAAAAAATCTCCTCACTGGTAGAATATTGTTTTGGGGAACCTGACCTGTCGCTGGCTGGGGCAGGTGGAGCTTCCTTTACTGGGCAGCTGGAGGCAGCATATGGTGGTGTTTAATGGATTGCGTTTGCTGTGAGACATGGGCTCAACTGCTGGTTTGTGTACTATTAGCCATTTAACACCGATTACACCACTTAGCTGTTCACAGCACTGTTTTTCTCAGCAAATGAGAATAAGAATAGTATCTCCTTAATGGTATTGATGTTTGTATTAAATGCGTGTCTTCTGAGCCCGACACTTGGCTGGGAAAACAGCAGCAATGAACAGCATCACTCTTTGGTGTTTGCAGAAATGGGGAATGACGATGGAGAAGCGAAAGAGAACTCACAATGCTTCCCACCTGAGGTCTTTCACTATTTTAGTTATTTTTGTGTTACATGAATGCATATACGTGTGTGAAGGTGTGAACACTTGTGTGTGCACACCTGGTCCAGAAGAAAGCATCAGTACCCTCCCTTATCACTCTCCATCCATTCTTTTGAGGGTTTTTCCCTGAACTGGAAGCTTACATTTTCTCAGTTAGGCTGGAAACCAGCAAGCCTCAGCGATTCTCCTTTCCCCATCTCCCTCTGAGATGAGGTTGCAGGTGTGCATGGATGGGATGCCTGGCTTGTTACATAAGTGCTCGGATCTGGACTCCAGTCCTCGTGAATAGGCAGCAAGCATTCTTAGCCACTGAACCATCTCTCCAGCCCCACGATGGCTTCCTTAATTCTAGAAGATGTGAGCACTCAGTAGGGAGAAAAGAAGGATTCCATATCAGTGTGATTTTATAAATAGGTGCACAAATTCTTCAGTCTTATGCTCTTTGGGATACAGAGATTAAACCCCTCTCCTTGAGCATCCACTGGACTTATTGTCTGTATTAGACGTTCTGTCAAAAGGCCTGACATAACAACTTAAAAGGAGGAAAAATAGATTTTTTTCCAACCAGCTGATATTGAGCCTAGGGTCCAGCAGAACGCCTTGGCAGGCAGCATGTGTCAGCAAGGAGCCCATGGCCGCAGCAGGGAGCCCGGGACAGAGGCTGCTCAGGGCAGACAGGAAACAGAGAAGAGGAAGTGGAACAAGGTGCAGCCCCACAGGTGTACACCCAGTGACTAACATCCTCCAGGTAAGCCAGGCCTCCTAGTGCTTTTAAGGACTCACAAAAAATTGTCACACAAACTGGGGACCAAGCATTCCACACTTGAGCCCTTCAGAGGGGCACTGTATAGACAAACCAAAGCACCACTTACATTCCAATGAATAGAATGTGGCAGGAAGGGATGGCATGGCTAAGACTAGGTCTCCAATCTTCCACTTCTGCCTTGGGTGCACATCCCTTTTGGTTCCCGATTCACTATCACATGGCGAGAAGCCCTCTAGAGAGATCCTCATGGTGATGTATTAAGGTCTCCTGCCAACAGCCATGTAATTGAACTTGGAAGTGGCTCTCCCAGTCCGTCAGGGGCAGCTGCAACCAATGGCTTGGCAGGGATTGCGCAAGAGAGCTTGAACTAGAACACTGAAGCCAAGCCTCTCCACATTCCAGACCTCCAGCAGCAGTAGAATAATGAATGTTTGCTGATTAAACGTTTGAAGCAATTTCTGTTAAGTTTGGGGGTAATTTGTTACACAGCACACTCCAACTGGAGTACTTGGGAAGTCGGTATTCTGACTGCAGACGCTCTGCTCAGGGATCAGAGGGGCTGTGCCTCTTGTGCTGAAGAGTGAGAGTAAATGTAGTGTTAGGACAGGTCTGTGCAGAGGAGCACCGAAGTTTGGTAATGTTTTGTGTGTGCTCTAACAAATCTTGCCTGAAGATCAGAGAAACAAAGCCAGCCACTAGTTAGCCATAGAGGCCAGGTAGTGGTGGCACACAACTTTAATCCCAGCACTTGGGAGGTTGAGACAGGAAGAGTGATATGGCTGGGCGGAGAAAGGAATATAAGGCGGGAGGAGACAGGAACTTTGGCCCCTTTCAGGCTGAAGATTTCATAGAGGTAAGAACTAGTGGCTGGCTGCTCTGCTTCTCTGATCTTTCAGCTTTCACCCTGATATCTGATTCCGGGTTTTTATTGAGACCAATTAGGATTCATGCTATACCGAGGCATACCCGAATGGCGAATCGTTGCTGGCAGTTGGCTGCCACTCACATGATTGATGCCTTATGCGCATGGCACACTCACCTACACGTCTCTGGAATCTGGATAGCTGCCACAATGTATGGGTAAATAAAGGATGCCTAAAGCAGAAGGTATTTATTTTCTTACTCTTTACCAGGTTCATGGCTGAGGTCCCAGTAATCAAAGACTGCTTAACAAGAGAAAAGCATGTGTATGTATTTAATATATGTTTTCTATGATGGAAACCTTTGATGAAAATAGGGGGCCCTATGTTAACTTTGGTCCGATGGAAATGGGCAATCATGTAGAAGCATGAAGGGCATGTGGTCTCATGGTTCATGTGGTTTAACTGTCTTATGGTAGTGAACTGTTTGTGGAGACCCCTGTGTCCAGATTCTTGTCTCTGTCTTTTCAACATTCCACTCCGTTGCTTTGTAGTGAGGAGGAGTGAAGCCCTCCTGGGGAAATTCAGGACAATTTCAGAACATTCTTGTATGTCCTGGGTTAGGGGAGAAGGTGCAAGTGACCCCCCCTCCTGTTTTCTCAAGTGCCGGGTTGAGGTGGGGTGTCCTAAACCTCATCATGTGACTCCAGCTTGCAACAGCCACTAAACCTCGGAACCTGGTCAGTGGCCACTCTCCATAGAGGCTGAAGCAGAGGGGATGGGGACAGTCCCCTGCCAGGGCTGGGAGGAAGCCACGATCTTCTCTCTCATTTATAAAGCAGGCTGTTATCTATTCATTTGTATGTGTATATGTCTGTTTGTCTGTCTCACTCCCCACCTGCCCTGTATTGAGTGGTGTGTGTATGTGTGTGTGTGTGTGTGTGTATGTGTGTGTGTGTACTCTTACACACTGAGCCACCTCAGCTCCTCATTCACCAATAATTTTGAGTGTTTATGGTAAGCAAATTGCTTTATGTTAAATACCACAGGCATAAGGATCTGAGCTAGATTCCCAGAATCCCAAAAAATAAAAATAAAGAAATAAAAATATGCCGGGTGTGATGGTATGTGCTGGTGCTGGAGATGGTGGAAGCAGAAGAATTCCTGGAGCTCACGGACTGGTTAGAATAGCTTAATTAGTGAGTTCCGGGCCAATGGGAGAACCTACCCAAAGGAGGTAGATGACATTTTTGAAGATGATTGCAGAGGTTGTTCTCTGGCCTCCACATGCATGTACACACACACACACACACACACACACACACACACACACACACACACACAAAGAAACTAATAGAAGAAAGACAGCATTTGCAGAGATATCAGCATGGTAAAGGCCAGGAAGCAAGAGAGCCCACAGATGAAACAGGCAACAGGATGCAGGACTGTTCACCGTTATCCCTGCAATGACTGGTTGGTTTTTCCTTGAAGTTAGAAGGTTCTAGCAAACAATGGCCCTCTCATGGTGGGGTTTCAGACGCTGTGACTCCTGCAGGAGGATGAGTCTTCTTTGGGGGCAAGTTGGGGTCAGGCTGGGCCTAGTCTGCGGTGGGAGACAGGAAGAGGCATGACATCCTGTCTGTCACTTGCCTCTGAGAGGCAGCTGTTTACTGGTCCCTAACCATCACCTCACATACTCAGTGGTCAGAGTGCCACCTGAACACACCCCTCAGATTGAATTCCAGAGCCAACAAGCCCTCAGCTCAGTAGCTGCTTCGGGCTGAGTCAATTCACTTGTAAAAAAATCATTAGCGAGGACGAGGAACTCAAGTGCTGGGTCAGAGAAGAGCTGGCAGAGTGGGAGCCCGGCTTTCTTCCACAAACAACACACGTGCAATGTCCTCAGAGGATGGGGAGAGGCTTCTGGAGAAGCTGCTTAGGACTTGATGATCTCTCTAAGAGCCTGGAGAAGGCAAGGCTGTGGCAGAGGACAGTCACCTGTGAGGTTGAGTGCTTGGACACTGAACGACCGACCCATCCATATCACCATGAAGGAACTGCTGTTCCTTAGGCTGTAGAGTGTTCAGCCAGAATGCACACAGCAGCTCTCAGTGTGGCCTGCGAGAGGGCCGGACTCAACTAGCCATCTGGGGATGGTAGAGACAAACAGTAGCCTTCTGTTTTTTTTTCCTCCAAAAGAGATAGTAAAATGGCCTTTTAAAAAATATACAAGTGTTTTCAAAGAAGAAAATATATTTATGCTCGAAAATCTTTCCCCTAACTATTTTACTAATCTTGCCAAATTTCCAAAAAACATGTATATTTTAATGTTTGAGTCAGTAACATTTCCATGTGGTTCAAAATTCAGAAAACATGAAAAATTCCAATGACAAGTATTTCTTCCAACCCCTTTTTCAGCTGCTGGGTTGCTGTCCTCTAGGGCAGCTCATGGTGACAGCTTTTCTTTACCTTGGGCAGTTTCTTAGTCCAGCTTCAAGACATGGAGGCTCTCCTTCTGTCAGCCTCCTCTCTGCAAACATTAGTCTAGGTGGAATCCATCATCTGCGCCACAACATGCTCCCTCCCTCTTCTTCTCCCTGCTCTTCTTCCTCTCTCTGGTTTCTCCCCCTTTGTTCTTTCTGGGCTCCAGGGACTCAGTTAGGTCTGGCCAGGGAGTAAGAAATAGTCCGGAGCCAAATATGAGGGGCCATGGCCTGGGAACACATTTGCAACCCTTCCAACTTGAGGACTGTTACATGTACATGTGGTTCAGAACGAAAGAAAGTCACCAATCAAGGAACTTTGCGAAGACATTGGTGGGGACATCAGATGGGCGGGTTGCAGCCAAGCAGGGATATCTCCGATATCAGATGACAGGTCTTGGTTGTTGGGTTGGGGGAAGATAGTGGTCTGTTACATTATAAAGTCTCACATGGTAGTCACAGGATGGTAGGTCAGACACACAGGTGGGGAAAGAATGGTTATTAAGGGGACTAAAGATAGCCCAAGATACTTGACTCCAGATCTGCAACATTCCAACTTCCCACAATCAGAAACGTCTGATCAGTCAATCAGCTCAACACAGCATGGCTTTGTTTTCTTCCTGGGAACTTAGTTCACATATATTGCTCAGCGGCAAAGGTCACCATTTATCTGGACAGGGCTTCCTTTTGTTTTATTACTAATTAATTAACAATCCCCATTCATTCTATTCTCTCCTGCTCCCCCAAGACAGCATTTCTCAGGTGTCTAGTTCATATGCTTTTGTTTCTATGTGCTTTTGTAGATGAGGAGGTATTTGCTTACTTATTTTTGTGTGTTTTGTGTACGTTTGAACATGTGTGAGAGCTTGTGTGTGGAGGCCAGAATTTGAGGTTGGGTATTTTCCTTAATCATTTTCCACTTTAGTTTTTGAGACAGGGAAACTCATTGTACCTGGAGCACGCTGGCTGGCTAGGCTGGCTGGTGAGTGAGCCCTAAATGTCCCCTCGTCCCTACCTCCCCATTGGGGGATCACAGGCACACACCACTGCACCTGGCTTTTTAACTTGGGTGCTGGGGATTTGAACTCATGTTCTCATGCTTGCTTGACAAGTACTTTACTGACTGAGCCTCATCTTCCACTTTTTAAAATGTGAGTCAGTGTTGAGCATGGACCTGTGCTCAGCCTTGGGGACTCATGGACACCAGCTCCGCTCTAATGGAGTCTCCGGGCCTGGGCTGTCTCTGAATTTCTTCTGGCCTCACGATGCCACACAATGTTCTTGAAATTCTTCCCACTCCTTGTCTCCTTTATGCCTCTGTCTTTCCATGTTTTCATGTGACCCCTGCATCTGATTTTCCTTCTCTTGATTCTTTCCTTCTTTGTGTGTGTGTGTGTGTGTGTGTGTGTGTGTGTGTGTGTAAGTGCATGTGCACATAGGCACATGCAGGTGTGAAGTCAGTATCAGGTGTCTTCTTTGTGTCCATTCTCTACCATAATCCAGAGGCATGGGCTCTTGCCAAACCCAGAGCTCATGGTTTCAGCTAGTCTGACTCATGGACTTGTTCCATGGATTCCATGTCCTTGTTTCTCACACACTGGGATTACAGGTGGGCCACTATGTCCACCCAGCCTTACAGGGGCCCCAAGGATCCAAACTCCAGACCTCAGGTTTGCATGGCAAACACTTTACCCACTGGGCCATCTCTCCAGCCCCCATTTCCCTTTCTTGATGCTTCATCTGGGTCAGCCATTTTGCATATAGTTTCCCTTTGTGCCTGTGGGGTTTAGTGAGGGGATGGTGGTCTCTGAATACCCCTTATGGACACCAAAATCTGAGAGTACTCAAGTCTCATAGAAATGGCATAGGTTTGCACATAACCTGCGTTCACCCTTCCCTGTAGTCTAACTCACCTCTACGTGGCTTACCATACCTCTACAATGTCAAGGTCATGCAAACAGCTGCTAACTGGTCTAGTTTGGGGAACAGTGACAAGACAGTGTCTGCATGCATTCATTACAGTTGTGTATCTTTGGAATAGTTTCAGTCTGTCTTGGTCAAATCCCTGAAGATAGAATCTATGGATCTAGAGGGATGACAGTTTACACTCACAGGATTTCTCTTCTGCTCCATCATGTAGTGGGTCTGGATTTGTTGGTTTACCCAGTGAGGATGCTATTTCCCAATCTCCCTCCAATAGACCCACATGCCAGTGTGCTAACTGTGCCAGATAGTTTTAACTCTCAACGTGACAACCCACGGTCCCCTGGGAGAAAGTTTCAACTGAGGAATTGTCTAGATCAGGTTGGCCTGTGTGTAGGGGATTGTCTTGATTGGTAATTGAGATGAGAAGATCCACCCTGAATGTGAGCAGCATCATTTCATGGGCTGGGCTCTGGCCTGTATAAGAATGAAGGAAGCCAGCTGAGCACAGCCAAACAATCAGGGATGCATTGATTCTTCTTGTGACTGTGGATGTGATGTGACTAGCTGCTTGAATTCCTGCCTTGACTTCCCTGAAGTGGCAGAATGGAACCAAACCGGGGCTTGTGAGCTAAATAATCCCTTTCCCCCTCCACGTTGCTTTTTGACAGAGTGCTTTGTCACAGCAACAGAAAATGAACCCGCACATCAGTAAAACAGCTTTTCCTCTAAAGAGATTTCAGGGATTCAGGATGGTGCTTTAGCTGAACTGTAGTCAGATTCCCAGACACCGGGTGTGGTTCACCCAGTGTGTCTTCCCAACAGGCTCTTGTCTTTCCTCTTCTGACTTCTCTTCCTTCATCCTCTCAACTGTCTCTCTTTCCTCACTCCTTCTCATATCAAAGCCTTCAAAAATCCTTTGGAGTCCCTAGAATTCAAAGTGTACATCCCTTTAATAAAAAACAAGCCTGGGATTAACTATAAAGACCAGGGTCGAGTGGGGACTGGGGTGTCTACTGTGGGGAGAGGCACTGGGAACCGAACGGGTCAGCTTCCCACCACAGATGATGAGAACCCAAGGAGATCAAGGCATAAGGAAGAAAGGGTTGTGTGGGTTAGTGGCCTCAGAGGTTTGGTCCATGATTCTTTTGCTGAATTGCTTTGGATCTGTGCTGAGGAAAGGTCTCTTGTTAGTGTGCAAGCGACTCACTTTGTGACGGTCAGGAAGCAAAGAGGAGGGAAGAGGAGGGGTCGGAGTATCACTGTCTCCTTCAAGGGCGTGCTCTCTGATCTAATTTCCTTCCTCTTTCTAGAGCTTCCACCACTGCTCAGCAGCATCACCGCCGAGGGACAATCAAGCCTCTAACAACATGGACCCTTGAGGGACACTTATCCAAACCATAAACCACAGCATGAGCATTCTGCCCCCAGCTGGAGATGGTAGCTGGGAAGATGTGACTGTGTGCTGAGAACTGAAGCCACTAACAAAACCAGGAGTGGACATACTTGGTGTGGTGTGTACATGTGTGTGCATATGCACACACGTGTATATGTGCATGCATGTGCACACATATGGAGGGCCAAGGTTGGCCTTGTGTATTGTTCCTCATGTGGCCTGGAGCTTGCAGAGAAGTCTAGCCTGACCAGTGACCCTCAGAGACCCTCTTGCATTTGCCTCCCCAGTGTTGAGATCACAAGTGCATGTCACCATGCCCAGCTTTTTTACACGAATCCTGAGGGCTGAACTCATGTCCTCACAAGGCAAACACTTTACTCACAAAGCCCTCTCCCTAGACCCATGGCTGTACCTTTAAGGATTTTTTTAAGATTATAATTTAATTACAACATTTCTCCTTTTCTTTTCCTCCTTCTAAACCCTCCCATGTATCCCCACTCTTCTTTAATTCATGGCCTCTTTTTTCATCAATTGTTATTGTATGCATATGTATGTGTATGTATACATATAATCATCTGTTACTGTATGCATAGATATATGTTAATGTACACATATAATCAACTGTTATTGCATGCATAAATGTATGTGTATGTACACATATATTCTTAACTATATCCTGCTCTAATTTTTATCATCACTTAACATTGGCCTATAGTGGGTAGCTGTTCCAGCTTTGACCTGGAAGTACTATCCTCATTGAGGCTTCTGGTAACTGTCATGCCCACAAGGCGGGACAAAACAGGAGCCCTTAAGACCTGAGATCCGGATGTGCCGGCTCTCTTGGCTCCTGAATCTTGGATGCTGGATCTAGACCAAGCAGAGTTCTCCAGAGAACACCGTTGGACTGCACTTTACCTCTCCTGGACCCTGTTAACCTATCCCTTTACTTGTAAGTTACCCCACAAAATAAACCTCTCTTTAGCTATGTAGAGTTGCCTTAATGCTCCCACCAAAATTGGCCAGAAATTTTTAATATTTTTTACAAAATATATCCTCCCCCCACACATGCCCCTCTAACTACATGTTGGATGCAGCAAGACAGTGTTTCAGCCTGGGTTCAGACAGCTAGGGTTACATCTCTGCACTGATTGCGAGCTGTGTGGCCTTTGGTGATTTACTCTGCCTCTCTGTGCCTGGGTTTTCCTACCTGTAAGTGTACAGTTCTGCAAAGTGCAGAGAACCAATAACAGTACAAATGACTCTTGTCCATAGACACACATAGAAATCACCTCTGGTAGAATGCAGTCAGTTATCAGGTTGTGGCTATTGACCAGTTTCACATCCTTTAAATTAACTTCAGAAACCATGACGGTGTGTGCATATACAGCTATATCTTCTCTTTGATTTCTTGGAGCCTGGTTTTCTCTTTATTAATGAGTTAAATAAAATCCTTGACATGTATTTATAAGAGTATGTATTTTTATCTAAATTAAGGGAAAGGGGAAAATGATATAATTGTATTTTAATTAAAAAATATCCTGGTCTGGGAATGCAGCTCAGCGGTAGAGTGCTTGTACAGCATGAATGGTCCCTAACTTCAATTCCGAGCACCATATAACAGTTTGCATCTCCTCCATCTCCCCTCCTTGTAAGAAGGAAAACAGCTCAATTCCTTAACTGTGTCCAAATTTCCACATCAAAACAGGCCTCTTCGAGACCTGGAAGGATCAACCAGTCAGACTGAACTACATTTCTCAGAATCTTCTTTCCTTCAGGTTACCTGTGAAAAACAGCTCACCCGAGACTGTTATGTGGTGGTCTCCCCCCCCCCCCACACCCCATCCTCCACGATAATCCTGGAGAGTGTTGCTCTTCAGGGCTAGTGTGTGTGTTTCTCTCCAGGATGAGATGACCAAAATGAGAAGCAGTAAGAACGGAAAGCTTATGTTTGGGAATCCTACCTTGTTATTTTTTGTTTGTTTGTTTGTTTTTTGAGACAGGGTTTCTCAGTGTAGCCCTGACTGCCCTGGAACTTTCTCTGCAGACCAGGCTGACCTCAAACTCACAGAGATCCACCTGCCCCTGCCTCTCGAATGCTGCCCAGCTCTACTTTGTTCTTGATTCCCCTATTTTCTATGTATCTTCCTTTCTTAACCAACTTTCTGTGAAATTTAAGCCTCAGCATCAAATCAATTCATCTCTGACCAATATCTTCCTGCTCTCCTTCTTTCCGCATCATGTGTGAGTGTGTGTGTGCACGTGCATGTGTGTGAGTAGGTGCATGCACCCATTCCTGCACGTGTGGAGACCAGGTAAGGACATCAGGTATCCTGTTGTATTATTCTCTGCCTTATTCCCTTGAGACAGGATCTCTCCATGAACATGGAGCTCGCTGTTTTGGTTAGACTGGTGACCAGCAAGCCCCAGTGAGCTTCCTATTTCCTTCCACCACAAGGTTGGAGTACAGGTGCACACACAGCCCTGCCTGGCTTTTTGTATGGGTGCTGGGGCTTGAACGTAGGTCTTCATGCTTGTATAGCAAGCATTATTATCTACTGAGCCATCTACTTAGCCCCTTGTGAGTAGTCTACTAAGGGGGGAAAACCCCCAAATCTAAATATATGTCCACACCTAATATGGACCAAGGGTGTAGTCACAAAATTATTAAATATTTTAAAAAAGTTTTTGAGACATCGTCTCATTATCTATCCCATGCTGGCCTTGAACTTGGAATCAGCCTACTTCCTTCTTTAAAATTACAAGTTGAAACCTAATCCCCAGTGTGTTTGGTATTTAGAGATGAGGCCCTTGGGAAGTGATCAGATTTAGAAGAAGTAATAATCCCCTCTTGATGGGGTTAGTGTATTTGTGAAGAAGACTCCCTCCTCCCCTACCTTCCTGCAAAGAGCCCTCTTGCATTCTGTAACTGGCCACAGCAGGAAGAGCACCAGCTTTGAACAGGAAGAGAGCCTTCAGCAGACAGCCAACCTTGATCTTGAACCTCCTACCCTGTAGATCTACGAGGAATTTCTATTGATTATCAGCCACCAGACTGTGGCACTTTGTTATAGTAGCTCAAACATAGCAAGGCACTAGCCATAGCCATATCTACTTTTATGCCAATATCTATAGACCTAAGGGTTCTGCTTCTCTGATTGAACCCTTGCTGGGACAAGAGCCTACCAAAAGGATGCATGAAAGCTGGCCAATGAAAGAACCCAGGACCATGTGACTTCAACATCCCTGTCCTTCTCTGGCCTCAGTGGCTTGCCTCTGTGTTTTTCTTGTGTCAGCTGTTTGCTGCCTTTCAAAACTGGACGGTAGGACCCTATCTATTGCTGACTCATACTGTGGTCATTAGACACAAAAATCAGGGTAGAATGGGCTAGAAGCTTCCTCTCTGCTGGAGAGCCCTCAGAGTGCCAGAAAGTGTGAGGCAGGCTGCCGAAACAGAGTTTTCATCAATTCTTACTCAGTTGTGGACTTTCTGTGCAAGAATCACCAATTGGCCAAGAAAGATGAGTCTACTGATGCAATAGTGGTGAGTCTGTTATGGCGTTTACCAACTGATTTCTGATTGCGTGTGGTGCCCACTCTTCTACGTCCTGGACCAGTCTGCTCCTTCTTTTCCAGCTTTCCTTTTCTTTCTTTACCTTAGCTGTATTATAAGGGAGATTTCTTACCCATAATGATTACGGCGATGTTGATGAAAGACACTTAAAAATTCTCTTGGCACTCTAAGTATTAAACATCCTAATAGAGAAACAATAAACTAAGCTAACTTGTTTTTCCCTGGGGTGTGGCTCTTGCTTGTGTGGCTCTTCTCCCATTAAGGTCCCTATTAAGTGAAGTTTTAGATCTTGGAGGACCCCCCTTTCCTGGCTCTAACTTGCCCAAACTTTGCTGTTCTATGTCTCATTTTGGTCTAGCACTGTTTGGATTTCTGTATGCAAGGCAATTGTGTTTCCACCAGGAATCAGCTCTTCTTTCTCTGACTTCCTAGCTTTCAGTCAATTCCCCCTCCCCCACCCCAGAGCATCAGCAAATCTCTTCCTTGAAGCCTTTAGTTTTATAATCAGATGTGGCAGGTCTTCTATGGGAACCATATTAACCACTGGGTGCCATTCCAGGGAGCCTCCCCGATCTGGCACTTAGGAAACACAAACCAGCTACTGAAGAAATTGTAAAGAGAAGAGTTTAAATTGACCACAACATACTAGAAACCCATACTGTGACTCTCCATACCTGCAGATGGAAAACATTTGCAAAATGGTTGTGCCTGGCCTGAACATGTGTGGATTTTTAAAAATCCCTAAGCAATATAGTTTAACAATGATTTACATAGCATTTGCATTGTGGTGAATATTTCAAGTAATCTGTAAAGGTTTAAAATATACAGGAATATGGGTATAAGTTTTATTCAAATGCTGTGCTGTTTTATATAAGGGACTTGAGCATCTGTGGATTGTAGTCCCAGAACCAGTCTCCTGTGAATACAGAAATGACTGTTTTACCCCTTTGCATACTCCCTGAAGTTTGTTTCCTCTTTAAGGAAAAATTATATTTAATTAAAAAAGAATAATTAGAAACTTCCTACAAGAAGACCAGGGCAAAGCAACTCACAAAAAAGAGCAGCCATGGTTGGTCAGACGGCTCAGGGAGTGAAGTTCTTGCTGAATAAGCATGGGGACCAGGGTTCAGATCCTCAGAAGTCACATCCACGGCAAGGAGGTGTGGTCGCTTGCCTGCAACCCTAGCTCCAGGCCGCGGACAGGGAATTCCATAGACATGCTGGAGTCTAGACCAGTAGACTCTGTGAACTCTGGGTCCAGGAAGAGACACCGCCTTCGACAATAAAGTGGAGAGTGATTGAGGAAGGTACCTGGCAGTAGCCTCTGGCTTTACACACAGGTGTGTACACATATACACGCACATACAATTGTTCTCACACACATGCTAGCATGTATATCCATACATACCTCCACTGACCTTCTTACAGAACCCTACCCCACCCCCAGTTAATAAAAGAACACTTTTTTGATCAAGTTTCTTGAAGAATGGAGAAAAATAAAAATACCATTCAGCTTAAGAAGTTCTGAGGTTTTTGCAAGTTACCTCATTTCAAGGTGAGAGAGTTAGTTCATTTCCTTTTAGAAATACACACACACACACACATACATATATAAAAAATCTTTTGTGATTATAGTATAATTACATCATTTCCCCTTCCCTTTTCTTCCTCCAAACCCTCCCATGTACACCCCCTGCCCCCACTCTCTTTCAAATTTGTGGCCTTTTTTTCTCTACTTGTTGTCACATATGAGTTGTGTCTGTGTGTATACATATATATTCCTAAATATATAAATGCAACCTGCTCAGTCTATATAATGTTACTTGTGTGTATATGTTTTCAGGACTGATCATTTGGTATTGATAACCACTTGGTGTACTCTTCCCTGGGGAAGACGATTTCACCAGCTCTCAGCATTCCTTAGATGCCTGTAGTTCTTCGTCTAGGGATGAGGGATCCTGAGCTTTCCCCTGCCTGTGTCAGCATGTCTACTGGTATTGCCCTGGTTCAGGTCATGTTTAGGTAGCCATGTCTGTGAGACTTTGTAGGTGTAACTTCTGACACTTCTAGGATATACAATCTCACAGGAAACATCCTGTTCATTCGGTTCTTACAATCTCTATGTTCTCTCTTCTACAATGATCCCTGAGCTTTAGATGCAGGAATATAATCTCACAGGAAACATCCTGTCCATCTGGTTCTTACAATCTTTATGTCCTCTCTTCTGCAATGATCTCTGAGCCTTAGGTGTAAGAATTACTTTGCAGATGTTTCATTTGGGACTAGGCTCCACAACTCTGCATTTTGATTGCCTGTTCTCTTTACTGGTCTCTGTCTGTTGCAAAAAGAAGTTTCTCTGGTGAGGGATAAGAGCTACACCCCATCTGTGGACATAAGGATGAGTATTCAGAATGTAGTTAGGGATTATGCTAGTTTAGTAAAGTGGTGGTTGTAGGTTCTTCTCCAAGATCCATGCCCCTACTTGTCCCCAAGAGATGGGAGGTAAGTCCCTTATTGCTGAAGACACCATGCACTTTGGACACAGGGCACAGAGGCCCCTCAAGATGGATCTGACTTGAATACCTTCTTGTTAAGGTATTCTCAAGAGAGTGGTCATCAGTACAAGATATTCTTGGGATAGAGGATATTGGAACATTCTAGTTTGTTGATTTTTATGTCTCTGCATCACTTTATGTAGTAGTCTCAGTCTCTCGTGCATCCTCCGGCACCATGCTGAAATGTTAGTTATAGATGTATAATCTACAGCAGAGCCCTTGGTCAGTCTTCATTGCCATATGCAGCCACTTCCAGGCTGAGCCACTGAGATCAGTAACAAGGTACCAACCCATAGGGGAGCCCTGGATCTTACTGGCTCAGCCTGGAAGAGGATTCATTGTGACCATGAGGACTGACCATATGGTATTGGTACCTTGTTATTTATTAATATTGTTAAACCATATTCGAAGCCTTGTCTCACTAAAAGTTCTTCATCCCTGGTGGCCATGCCATTTCCCTTCCTCTTCTTTACTCAGACTTCTAGGGCTCCACCCTGTTTAATGAAATCTGCAGCCAAGAAAGGCAGGGCCTGGGTTCTGAATGATAATGGGTACCTCAGGTGATTCTCAGTCGCAAGTCAGTGTGAGTCTGGAATGTCCCCCAAGTGTCAGATGTGGAGAAGTGGATGGATCCTGGGGACTCTACCAGATCTATGCATTGATCTACATCTGAATGGGGCTCTAGGGAGGTGGTAGACACTGGAGGAGGTGGGGCCGAGCTGGAGGAGCAAGTCACTGAGGGCATGCCTTGTCTTGAACCACCCGTTCTCTATGTCTTAGTTACTTTTCTACTCTGTGAGGGGACACTATGACCAAAGAAACTTATGGTGAGTGTTTTGGTGCCCATGGTTCCAGAAGATTACAATCCATGACTATCATGGGAGGGAGTATGGCATCAGGCGGTTAGGCATGGCCCTGGAGCAGTAACTAAGAGTAACTAGCAGTAACTCATGATCCATAAGCATGAGGCAGACAACACACACACACACACACACACACACACACACACACACACACACACACACACACACAGAGAGAGAGAGAGAGAGAGAGAGAGAGAGAGAGAGAGAGAGAGAGAGAGAGAGTATGTGTGTGTTACTGGGAATAGTGTGGGATTTTAAGCCTCAAAGCCCACTCCCAGTGACACAAGGCCACACCTAATTCTTCCTAGACAGTTCTACCAACTGTGGACCGAACATTTAAATATATGAGCCTATGGGGGACATTCTCACTTGTTTCAGGGCTCTCATGAGGTAAACTTTGTTTTGCTGTGCCCTCTTCACCATGGAGGCCATTGGTACTGTGCCCAAAGTGATGGGGCCAAGTGACCAGGGATGAAGAAACTCTGAAAGTAAATCTCACTCCTGTCAAGATACTTACCTCAGGTATGTTGCCATAACAACAGAAAGCTGACTAACACAGAGCCAAGGCATCAGGAGACATGGCCCCAGGATTCCCTTTCCTCTCTTTTCTTTCCGACAGGGTCACATGAATCCTAGGCCCCCTATGTAGCCAATAATGACCTTAGACTTCTGATCCCCCTGACTACCAAGATTGTAGGCCTGTGCCACCACACCTGGTTTATGTGGCACTGGGGATGGAGACCAGGGCTCCTTGCATGCTAAGCAAGCACTCTACCCACTGAGGCACATCTCTAGGCCCCTGTTTTTAATTTTGCAGGCCAGAAATGGTTTCCATCATCTATTTCTCCCTCACCTGCCTCTCTCCTTAAAAATGGTAAACCATGTTCTGAATAAAGATAAGCCACCAGCTGGCTTGGGCTGATGCTTATTGGATGGATTAAGTGAAGTACTAACTGCAGGGTTTTCTGGCAGGCATATTTATGATGATGTAAAGGGCACAGCACTGCTCCTGGCCTGATCTCTGGGCTCAGCAAATAGTTGTTTTACTTGCAAATCTTGGCTCTTGATGTTGATCCCTGGCACTTTCTGCTCCTGTCCTAGCCAGTGACCTTTGGCATCTTGTCTCCAACTGAAGTCTGTTGGCAACTCAGCCTTGCAGAAGTGAAGGAGTCTTCCTGACTCCCTTCTCTGGAAGGTCAGCAAGTGGACACAGGCATCTATCTGGACCTTCGTCATGGCTGGCAGCTCCTAGTACTGTCATTGCTAGTCCCCTGTTGGGTCAGGACACACTTCCGCTTTGCTTCTCTGCCTCCGGGGGAACACAGCCAGATCCCACTGGGATGACTCACACTACAGTGGCTATGTTCTAAAGCCCTCTCTGGGATCACAGCCTCTGCCTGCAAGCTGAGTGGGGGTAGGAAGTGGATGGTCCCCTGGTCCAGATGCTCTCTCACTGGATGGTATGGCCTGAGGACATCTTTGTACCATCTCTAGCTTTCTGGAAATGGAGGCAAATTGTCCAGGGCTGCAATCAGGCTCTTTGCACTGGGATGTCAACCATTGTCTCTCACATCCTGGGAATATTGGGGGGACCAAGTATGTTTTCAGCATTTTCTGGAGCCTGTGAACTCCTGACCTCCTAGAATTGGCACATCCTGCCCTTAAGGCCTGATTCCACCCTGCTGTCTTTAATTATACGACCAAAGCTGCCTCCAAGAGAGAAATGACCCCAAGTGTGGCTTGGAGGACTCTGACAGCCTCTTAATCCATCTCCTGGTTCCCCTCCGACTCTCTCTCTAATTCATCTTCCACGCTACAGTTGGCCTGCTCTCCTCAAAACCTGCCGCTCTGATCTTGACTTGCTTGCTTTAAAAGCCTTCAGCAGCACTTCCCAACTCTCAGGATAAAGCTCAGGGACATCAGCTAAGACGAGGCTTGCTCATGCAATGCCTCAGGCCTCTCTCCAGCTCACTCCTTCCCTTGACTCCTTAGTGCTGAATCACCCATGCCCCCTACACACCCGGGCCCTTCCAGACCATGGGCTTTGTGCATAGCCTGACTTTTCTCAGTTGCAAAACACACCTCTGACCCTGTCTGTCTCTCTGTCTCTCTGTCTGTTACTCTGGATATGTGTGTATGTGGAGGTCAGAAGTCAGCCTTGGGTGTATATTCCTCAGATGCCAATCACCCCATTTTTCGGACACAGATTCCTACTGGCCTAGGGCTCATTGATTGGTTGGGCTGGCCAGTGAGTACCAGGGATCCTCTTGTCCCTGTGTCTCCAGCACTGGGATTATGAGGCTGCATTACCATGCTCAGACTTTACCTGAGTTCCGGGGATGGCGCTCAAGTCCTCATGATTGCAGGGGAAGCACTTTACTTTTGAGCTTTCTCCTCAGGACCCTGCTTGTGCTCCATATTTATTTTTAATAGTATTTTATATTCATAGTATGTTACAATGTTCATATTATATTATAATATTCATGTAGTATATTTTGACCACATTCAACCCTCCTCCAACCCCTCCCCGATCCACCCTATTTCCTACCCTCCTGACTTTGTGTTCTCTCACTTGCTTTCCCTCTCTTTAAAAACCCATCCACTGAGTTCAGTGTGTGTTGCCCAAATGAATACGTGTGTGTGTGTGTGTGTGTGTGTGTGTGTGTGTGTGTGTGTGTGATCTGCTCTGGAGTATGCTGTCACACCATTAAAGAAACCCGACTCTTCCTCTCCCAGCAGTTATCAAATGCCAATAGCTCCTCAGGAAGGTGGGGCTTCATGCTCACTTCCCTACCGTCATGCAGAGACTCTCTAGCTTGCATTTGCACAGGTCTCGTGCATGCTGTCACAGTCAATATGCATCATATGTGCAACTGCTTGTGCTTTTGATACTGTGTTTTCATTTCTTCCATGGAGCTTTCTCTCATCCTTCCTAACGTATCCTTTCTCTCCCCAAGCCCCTGCATGTACTCTCGAGTGCGGGCAGAATGCTTACGAGCTAGGGTTTGAACTCCAGTTCACTCTGAGTCACTCAACTCTTTGTTTTCCAGTTCCATCTGTAATACCTGGAGACAGTACCTGCTTCATAGGGCGCTTCTTGTGAAGACTGGTGAGAAGAGCATGGCGATGCCGTCACCTTGTGCACAGCTGCGGTAAGTCCATCTACACCACCACTGACCCCACTCTGAGTGGTTTAAGCACAACGGCCACAGCTTCATCTCGGAAAGCTGGCAGAACCCAACACAGTGCTTGGCTTCTGTCAGCCGTTGCATTTGCCTTTGTCCAAATGCTGTTGAATGAAGCTGGGAAGGAGGGTGGTGCAGCCTGAGTGCTGATGCTTATCTAGTTTCTTGGAGGGTATAGAGTATTGAAAAACCATTGAAGCCTCAGCAATAAATTATGGTATTTGCTTATTATGGGATATTTTGCAGAGACTGAAATCATTGGGGTCACTCCAGATGTGCTGACATAGAAAAATATCCAAGACAGATTTTGAGACATTGAAGGGGTTGCCAGCAGATCTAGTATGATGTGTATGCATGTGTGTTTCCATGTGTGCATATGTGTGTTTCAACTCTTTTTATGTGTAGGGATGATTTAAAAGAAATAGAAGAAACTCAACAGCACTTATCTCTCAGGTAAGAGAGAGAAATAAGAGACGTTTGATTCTTACTTTCTGCCAGGGACAACACACTGCATCCCTTGAGGCAAATTCATCCAGCTTCTGTACTAGTTGACAGTTTTCCTACCATACACCTGTTTGTTTCCCTTTGCCATGGCTGCTTTTGTGCTGTTAGGGTAGAGTGAGGAGTTTTGATGGACACTATGTGTCCCATAAATCATTTGTTCCCTGGACCTTTACAGGAAAAAATTGATGACCTCTGCTTTATCCCTTAATTAACTTACCTCCTATCATTTGATTAAAAATAAGATGTATTAAATAAAAACACAAGCACCAGGAGTGAACTAGCTCCTTATGAGTTGACGGTCAGGGAGACCCCCTAAGTCACCCCTAAGCAATTCAGGACATTTACACTGTTCTCCACCTGAACCCAAAAGAACTGGTGGTAGGACCCCATTACTGAAGATACCACATACCTTGTTCGTGGGACATAGAGAATCAAGATGGAAATGGGCTGAAAGCTTCCTCCCTGTTGGCTATGCCCCATAGTACCAGAGGACTCTATGCACACTCCGGGGGAGAATTGTCATCTGTAGTCACACTCAGCTGTGGAACTTCCGTGTGACTGACTGGCCAGGCCATAGCACAATAGTGGCAAGTCTGCTATGGGGTAACCAATGACTTTCTGATTGGATTTGGTGACCGTTTTACAGGAGGGAATTCACATGTGGTATCACAAACCTGGTCAAAAGCCTATGGCTGGGGAGGTCGTAGGCCCTAATGGGGAAGTTTTCATCTTGCTAAGTGGACAAGATGTGTTTGCAAAGCTGCCTTTTAAATGGTTATGTTTATGCTCAAAAAACAGTGTTACTATCGGCTTTGGTCAGAAAAGACCTTCCCTCCCTTCCTTCCCTTCCTTCCCTTCCTTCCCCCCTCTCTCCCTCCCTCCCTCCCCTCCTTTCATCTTTCCTTCCTCCTTCCTCCCTTCCCTCCTTTCATCCTTCCTTCCTACCTTCCTTCCCTCCTTTCATTCTTCTTCCCTCCCTCCTTTCATCCTTCCTTCCTTCCTCCCTCTCTCCCTCCCTTCCTTTCATTCTTTTCACAGCAATGAGAGCAGTGCCTGCAGACACCTATAATTTTTCAAAGTACTGACAACAAATGGCTGTTGAATACCTGATCATAAACAGGACACTGTCCAAGGCTTTGTGGACACCATGGAAGGAGAGGTGGAAAGAATTTAAGATCTGGAGGGAGGCGGGATGAAGTGTGGGACTCTGACTTCTGGACATGACATAGATGTTGAATTTTTGAATTCACAGCAGCTGTGATTACCTGAACAAAGTTTGCCACATTGGGCTCAACACCCTGTCATTAAGGGGGGCAATTTTATGTGGTTCCCTTTCTCTTTGAGGATTGATAGAAAGTCAGTGGTTGATGGGTGTACAGGCTAGTTTTTTGTCAACTTGACACAAGCTAGAGTCGTCTGAGAGGAGGGAGCCTCAATTAAGAAAGTACTTAGTCTCAGGAAAGGCGCAAAGCTACACAGAGAAACCCTGTCTCGAAAAATCAAAAAAACAAAAGAAAGTACTTACATAATATCAGGCTGTAGACAAGCCTGTAGGGCATTTTCTTAATTAGTGATTGATGGGGGAGAGCCCAGCCCATTGTGGGTGGTGCTATGACTGGGATGGTGATTCTTGGTTCTATAAGAAAGCAGGCTGAGCAAGCCATGGGAAACAAGCCAGTAAGCAATGCTCCTCTATGGCTTCTGCATCAACTCCTGTCTTCAGGTTCCTGCCCTGCTTGAGTTCCTGTCCTGATTCCCTTGATGATGAACTGTGATATGGAAGCATAAGTTGAATAAACGGTTTCCTCCCCAAGTTGCTTTGGTCATGGTGTTTCATCACAGCAATAGAAACCCTAACTAAGACAATGGAGGAGGGAGGGTCTTTTTTTTTTCAGTAGTATATTGTCTTAGATAGGGCTTTATTGCTGTGAAGAGACACCATGGTCATGACAACTCTTATAAAGGAAAACATTTAATTGGGGCTGGCTCACAGGTTCAGAGGTTTAGTCATTATTGTCATGGTGGGAAGCATGGCAGCATGCAGGCAGACATGGTGCTGGAGAGGGAACTGAGAGTTATACATCCAGATAGGCAGGCATCAGGAACAGAGAGTGACATTGGGCCTGACTTAGGCTTCTGAAATCCCAAAGCCTAGTCCTAGTGACAAACTTCTTCCAACAAGGCCACACCTACTCCAAAAAGGTCACACTTCCCAATAGTGCCACTCCCTATAAGCCTATGGGGGCCATTTTCATTCAAACCACCACATATCCACACATGCTCACACTCCTTAGAACATGTCTTTACCATGTTCGTGTAAACAAACCTAGTGAAACTTAGTAAAAATGATTAAAGTATATTATGTACATGTATGGAAATGTGATAATAAAAACCGGACAATTAATGCTGCCCATGTATGCATAGTGCATGACTTTATGTCTCTAGGGAGAACCTTCCCTTGTACCTTTGTTGAGTGAGCTGCAGAACTTTGCTTGTCTCCATTTTACAGGTGAGAAAACTGAGACCTAGGATATGGGCTCTGTATTGCTTAGTGGTAAGGTTCTGACAGAGCATGATCTAAGTCTCCCAGCTCCTGCCACAGGGCTTGTCCCATTGGTCGGGATTCTTGGGCTTCCTTGGTCCCTGTCATTTATCCCAGGCTCTGGGAGGACAGTAAACTTGTCTTTCTCAGCTTTGCATTCCTAGTGCCTGAAACAAGTCAGACATTCAGTAGACACCGAGCAAATAGTTTCAAAGAAAGTGTAATGAAGATTCAGATGCTGTAATGTATCAAGGAAACTCTACCCCTGGTCTGAGGCACCTTCATCTTATTGGTCTCAGAGCCAGATGATCCAGACTTCACTGGTTGCGAAGTTCTGAGGCCCTCCAACCAAGGAAGGATGGCAGGGTTCCCTACTGGAGCACTAGCCTCATCTGCCAAGCCCGCAGTGTGATTTTGGAATTATCCCTAGCCCAGAATCTCTACGCTTTGTTGTTTGTCCTCCTCTGCTGACAACTTAACACTTCTAACTTAATTCCTTTTTGTGTCAACTACACGGAAATGTCTCACTCCATGTTGTATGAGCTTTTCCTGGGGAGACATGAGCAAACATCTCACTCCAGATATGGAGCCAATGACAGATCAAAGCACCATTTAAACCAATGAGCCTATTAGTCTTACATATGGCAGCATGGATGAGGGGTTACTTATTGGAGCATGGGTGACCCCAAAACAGGTGCATGTCCCACCCCAGCATGGATGATGACTTTCCTATGGCTTAATAATAGACTTCACCTTCAGTCCACCTCCATCCTCTATATCCTGGAGCACCTCCTGTGACCTTGTGTAGCTGGGAAAGAATTGCATAAATCTGGGAGTGGGCATAGGAGGAAGTGGCTGACAGCCTATGTCAGGGTCTAATGACCCCCCAACCTGTTCCTTCTGTGAGGGGATGTCAATAGACCTGGTATGATTGTCTGTGGGTAATCACAGTTGCTCTAGTGGAGATGGTCATGTCTGCTGTGCTCAGAGGATGGCACTCAACATCATCCTGACACTGCTGTCTAAAGAACAGAAATTTGTTTTTCCCAGTTCTGGACACTGGAAAGTTCAAATCCAGGATGCCATCAATGTTATCTTTTCATAGCTTTATCTCTTCCCATTCCAACCTCCCCATATCACCCCCAGTACACCCCACACTCCTTTCCAGACTCTATGTCTTTGTTTTTGATAACCTCAAGTTCAGTTACTGATGTCTATATGTGTATGGGTGTGAGGCCATCCATTGAAGCATGGAAAACTTACAGGCATCCATGTCCTCAAAAAAGAATTATTCTGTCACAGCAATCATCCACTGCCAAAAGATCTTCAGTAGATAGTGGGTCCTGGAGATAACCTGCCTTGTCTATGCCAGGAGCTTGGCTGGTTTGATCTTGTGTAGGTCTTGTGAGGTAACTCAGCTGCTGTGAGTTCATGATTGTGATAACCTTGCCAGGCCCAGGAGACAGCATTTCACAGAACTGATCCTCATACTTCAGCAATTACATTCTTTCTTCTTTTTTCATGATATTTTCCAGGCCTTGGAGGTGGTTGGGTTAATATAGATGTCTCATGTGGGTCTGAGCACCCAGTCTCTTCTTCTTAGCATTTCGACCAATTATGTATCTTTACACTGACTGATGTCTAAAGCAAAAAAGAAGCCTCTCTGGCCAAGAGCAGGCCAGGTCTGTGGGCAGAAGCATAAATATTTAGAAGGCAATTTGGCAGTGTAAAGATTTAGTAACATATCAACAACAGATTTTATACTAGAGCTATGACCTCATTAGTCATGGACTTCTGACTAAGATTACAGTACCAGGCATGAAATTCCATGCTGTGGAGCAAGCCTCAAGTCCAATCAGAAAGGATTAGTTACTACATTACAGCTATTGTACCAGTAGATCTTGTTGCAGATCTTTATTTATTTTTTCCATTTATTTATTTATTTATTTTTCTATTATCAGCTTGATACAGTATAAATTCTTGTCTTAATAGTGAAATGTTTCACTGAGGCCTGCCCAGTAATTGAGTAAAACCAAAACTTATTATAAGCCACAGTCATCCTAGGGTCTCTCCTGCTATATAGTCTCCCTGGTTCTGTGGGTTGCAGTCTGATTGTTCTTTGCTTTATATCTAGTATCCACTTATGAGTGAGTACATATCATGTTTGTCCTTCTGGGTTTGGGTTACCTCACTCAGGATGATATTTTCTAGTTCCATCCTTTTGCCTGCAAATTTCATGCTGTCATTGATACTGATCTCCAAAGTATATAAAGAACTCAAGAAACTAGACATCTTTATTTTGCTACTTCTTGGGGTCTTGATTCTATTCAAGATTTTCCTCATGGAGCTTCTTCACCACCTTCAGAACCTCTGCTTAAATCAAGCTCATATCTTCACCAAAGTAGCCCAGAGTCCTTTAGTTCCTGATACTCAAAACTCCCTCAACCTATTATTGCAAACTACAAACTCATCTCTCTCAGTCTGAAACCCTCCAACAGTTCTGAGTAGAGGATGTCACCTAAGCTTTCACCCCTCCAGGGTGTGGCTGGCTGCCTATTTTCCTGGATTTTACTCTGATGATTTCTTAACTTTATATATATATACTTTCAGATTTTGCTCACATTCCATTTTGTTGACTTTTCATCTGCTCCCAGAAAGCCTCCTGCCACATAGCTTATCCAGTGGGAAAAACCTCCTTGCATCCCTCCTGCCCCATCTTGGATGATGTCTTGTCCAGGAGCCTTACATTAAGGTCTCTGTTCTCTTTATTGTTTCCCAGTCACAGTGTTCTTGCCATTGAACTCACCTCACCGTAGTGAAATTTATTTGGTCTCATGACAATGTATTGCATTTGGTCAAGTGAATTGTGCTGGTTTGCCCAGAAGTGAGGGTTTCCAAAGACTTGGAGTTTTCAGCACTAAGCCCTGGACAGCTCCAGGCAACCAGGGATGGCTGGGCACCTCCTGGTCATTAAAAACATAGACTATGGGCCTGGGAGAAGTCTCAGTGGGAAAAATACCATGCATCCTACCTCTAGGTGTGTCTGTGCGGAGGGCATTTTCAGAGAGGTTTGAGTGAGGACGAAAACCCCACCCTGAATGTGGGTGGTATCCTCCTAATGGTTGGAAAGGGGGAGGCACAAACAAGCTGAGCACCGGCTTTCAATTCTCTTGCTTCTTGAATGTGGACACACTGTGACAAGCTTCCCTTCCATCCTGCCTTCATGTCTATCCCACCATGATGGGCTGTACCCCTCAAATAATGAGTCAAAATAAACCCTCATACTTTCCTTAAGTATTTATTGTCAGGCGTCTAGTTGCAGCAAGAAAGACAGAAAAAGTAAATAATACACTTCACACTTCTTTGTGTTTTTATTTCTCATTAGAATATTAAGCAGCCCACAGGCAGAGACTCAGCCTAGGTGGTTCTCTCATGTTTCTGAGCAGGAACCTTACCTGATACATGGCAAGTATGAAAGATTGAGTCATTCTATTTTTCATAGCCACCAATGATCAGGCTTCTACCATGTTTCAGGTACTGATGACTGAGCACTTTGGCCACATGTTCTTATCTGATAATGTAAATAAAACTGTCTTGGGTCTTAGGGCTGAGCTCACTGGTCCCTGAGGATCTAGGGACTTGCCCCAGGCTGCCCTGTATGTGATCTCACAGCTTGACTTGCAGATCTGGCTTTTGCCTCTCAAAACAGAGAACTCTCTGTTCCCAGTCCCAGTGCTGGGTATTCTGCCTCCCAGGACAGAATTCTTGGGGATTTCTGGTCTCTTCTTTCTCTATCCCCAGCCCCGAGAGTCCCTGAGATGGGGATTAATTGCAGAATGACTGTCTGCCCCAGTCTGTGCAGGACGATGGCTCCATTTCTGGGGTGAGAACAGCTGTTGGGAGGGACACTCAGGGTCTGCCTGAGCCACGAGCTGGAGAGGGTCCTGCAGCTGCACAGCACCGGGGCTTCTGCCACCTGCAGTGGTGACAGCCTTGCTGTCACGTAGCACTGGATCCCAGGTGTCTGGCACCAGACCCCCTTTCAGACAGAAAATGCAATTAGGGCTTGTGCACTCATCAGCGGTCATCTTCACTGCTGCCTTGGGTATGGAACCAAAGGACAAGTACGTGCATGAGTCTGTGTGTGTGTGTGTGTGTGTGTGTGTGTGTGTGTGTGTGTGCATTTCTTGGGTTAACCCCTGTAGGCTCCCAGACTGACTCACAGGCACCAGCTAGGAAGAAGGGAATGAATAGCCATCCCTGGATGAAGGTTGCCTTCCTCACCGGTTGTGATAGTTGAAGACTTACTCTGAGCTAGTCCTATGGTGAGCACCTCATGTGTTTAATGTTATTTAAAACTCAGAAGCCCGTGCAGCTGGTGTTACCTTCCATCCACACAACATGAGAACACAGCTTGGAGAGACTGAGTCTACCCAGCTGGTGAATACCTAAGACAGGAATTAAACCCAGGTGGGTCAGAATTCAGCTACTGCCACATTTCCCTGCCCCTCTGGTAGTCTTGATATTGATTTTCTACTTTTAGAGTTGACAACTTCTCTTTGGTATTGGCATTCATGAGTAGAGCAAACAATGTATCTGACATTTCACTGTGTTTGTGTGTGTGTGTGTGTGTGTGTGTGTGTGTGTGTGTATGTGTTGCTACAGACAGAACTCAGGGCCTCATGCACTGAGCTATATTCCTGTCCAACTTCTTATTTTTATGTAGTAACACTGCTTTGTAGCTCTGTCAGCATAGTATTAGTCAGAGTATGCAAGGTTATGCTGTAGTAAAAGACATAAGTGGTTTCTTAGTATAGGTTTACCTCTTACTATGAGTTTATATTATTTTCCATTTGGAGAGTATTTGCTGAGAGTCCTTCATATATCCCGTATTGTTTTATTAGTTGGAGAAACAGTTGTGAAATTAGACTCAGTCTCTATGCTGTTGAAATTACAGAGTTTTGCCTTCCTTTCTTCTGCTTCTCTCCCTTTCTCTCCTCTCCCCACTCAAGTCTCACCTTCACTAGATACATAACAGGTTGTCACCAAGGGCCACCAGCTGCCAGAACATGGGGATTCAGGGGTGAACAAACTACCATCATGCATGCCCACTAGTGAAGTAATAACCTAGGTTTCACTTATGAAACTGACAGGGAGGCCTCAGCCCTGGGGTTCCAAGGAGGCCTGGTCCTTTGAAGTCCTTAGTATCTGGCTCTCCTCCTGTTGGTCCCTCCTCCCCTTCAGCATATCACATCTGCTCATCATACTAATGACAGACGGAATGGCCTGATTCTCCAAGAAGCTTTATGGATGGGGTGGGCACATGTCTCCTTGAGCACTGTCTCTTGATTGGCTTTGTCAGGATGAGGACAAGCTTCAGGTTCACCCTGATGATAGGTGACCAGGTGCTGACAAGGTGCATCTGGGAAAAGAGAGAGAAAGGGCCACAGATAGGGTTTGGTTCTGATATATGCAATGCAAATCAATGGGATGCCCTGGTGAGAATGAGGTCTGGGTTTTAACAGAAACACTGAAGGGTTAGGACTGACAGGTCCAGTGTTAGATCCCAGCACAGCTTCCATATGCTTTTGGACTTTGGGAAAACCCATTTTGTTCTGCTACCCCTGCGTGTGATAGCTGATGCACACACCTCTACTATTTGGCTGTATCTGTGCATTTCCTAAAGTCTTGTTCTCTGTTTTCTTTCAAGAATGACTGGCTTCATAATTTGCCATAAGACTGGTGTAGGGGTGAGTCCCCACACTCTCACAACTTGAGAAACTGAGGCAGAAGGATCTCCACAAACTTGAGGCCAATCTTGGCTATAAAAGGGTTTCAACTCAACCTGGGCTACATATTGAGTCTCTACCTCAATACCTACCTACCTACCTAAATAACTAACTAGCTAGCTAACTAACTGAATTAAATTTAATGGGAAAATAAAATATTTAAAAAATCATACATACATACCATGCATGAAAAGCCAATGATCAGTGGTTATCACTGGGATATATACATATATAGTGGGAGATAAGTCCATGATACACAATTTCCCCAGAGCCTTTGACTTTAGAAGGCCAAAATCCAGTTGACAATGTGGGGAAACGGCCCACTCAAGGGAAGTGTTACCAATGGGCTAGCACCTGACTGAGATTTTCCATGGGGCATGATGAGACAGGCAGAAAGCAGGTAGAACTGGAAAATTTGCCACTTGGAGCGTTGGTGTTGTGTGATCCATGTCTGGGCACTGCAGAAAACCTTTCTTCATCCTTAGTGACATTCATTCTTGCTGGGAAGCTTTGGGGATTTTACTATCCCTTCCTGTTCAGAATTCTTTCCTGCCATGCTGGAGACTAAACCAGGATCTTGTGTATGTCAGGTAAACAGACCACCACTGAGCTGCACACCCCCAGCACTGAAGACATTAGAATGCTCAGATGAACTGGCTTTATTTTTTTTAAAGTCCTCAACACCACCTTATAGGACCACACGCATGGCATTTTCATTGTTAAAATGAGACTTTCATGCATCCATGCTTTGGCTGTCTTCATCTCTGATCAGCTCTCTCGTCCATTGTCCACAAAAGCATTTTCAAATCTTCATTCTCAGGTCTCCTGATACTCACATGTTCTCAGTAGATGGCCACAGAAGCCTTCCATCAAAGCCAAACCTGCCTTCCAGCCCACCCTCTCCTCCTTCCCTTTCTTGTGGTCTAGGAGTAGTGTTTGCTGGAGAGCCCCATGCTTCATTCTTAGGGGTCTTTTCTCCATCATTTACACCCAGCTTCTCCACTTCTCTCCTTTCCATGGACTCCTCAACACAGTATTCACAGCACAACCAAGTGGAATAACATCTACATGAAAACCCCTCGAAATCCACACACTAGCCCCATGTCCACCTATATTTATTAAGACACACAAAAGTTCTTTCCTGTAAACATACAATTTATTGGGCAATCAATAAGACTCTAAGGAATTATTTGGAAAAATACTTCCTACATTGTGTTTCTGAGGATAGCTACCTATATTTTGATAAATATTTCAGTTGTTTAGAGTAAAGGTCAGCAAATTGCACCCATGACTGAAAACTGGCTACTGTTTATTGTTGTAAATAAATAAATCTTTATTGGAACCCAAGTGTTTTTATCCACCTGTGTTTGGTCTGTGGCTGTGTTTGGGCTGCAATGGTAGATTTGAGTAGTTGTAATAGAGATCACAAGGCCTGTAGTCTCTATTTTTTTTTTTTTTTTTTTTTTTTTTTTTTTTTTTACCGTGGAGTCCTCTGCAGTAAAGGGAGGAGCCACAGCTTTGAAAGTCCAGGTTCTAGACTGCAGAGCAAATTTAGCTCATCCGACTCCCAGATTTTGCCTGTGCTAAAGGAGTGTGCTGATCAGGGTACTGAGAGCTGTGTGTATTTCTGGAAGATTCACAGAACAATGTGATGAAGATGGATTTTCATAACTACCCATCCACACAGTTACCACATCACAACCAAGTGGAATAACATCTATGTGAAAACCCCCTTGAAATCTATGCATCTTCCCTACTACAGGCCTCGAACAAGCCACGAAGCCTTCAGCTCACAGCTCTCTCACATGCCCTTCAATGAGACACACCTATCTCTTCTTGCCTTTTCCTAGAAGAAGCACATGCCCTTATGCCACAGTTTGGTCATCACAGATTCCGAAGGCTATAGCTAGGGGGCATTAGACCAAACACTATTTCAAGCTGTAAATCTAGAGAGACAGGGAGATAGTGAAGTTCTTGCAGTGCCAGATGAGGACCTGAATTCGACCCCCAGAACACGTATGCAAAAGCTGGCACTGTGGGAGACACTTGAACACTCAGTGCTTGGGAGGCAGACATAGATGGATGCTTGGCGCTCACTGGCCAGATAGCATAACCTACTTAGTGAGCCCAAGACAATGAGAGATCCTGTCTCCACAGCCAAGGTAGATGGCTCTTCAGGAACAACATCTGAGGTTGACCTTTGTCCTCCACATGCTCATGCGTGCATGGGCACTCACACCTGTATCACACATGTGAACACACACACACACACACACACACACACACACACACACACACATACACATGAGCATTGCTGTTTGGGGTTTGGAATGTATCTCCAGTGTTGGTTGGAAGCAGCTTGTGAGAAAAAAGTCCTGGAAGTAGTTTTTATTCCTAAATCTCACAGGGCAAGGTTGTCCGTAAATTACCCATGAAAAAGAGTCAGCTGGATGTCCCCCCTCTCAATGGTATGTCATACTTGAGTGTCATCTGAGGAGCCAAAGCTAACATATCAGAAAAGCAGACTCTCTCTCTCTCTCTCTCTCTCTCTCTCTCTCTCTCTCTCTCTCTCTCTCTCTCTCCACCCGTGTGTGTGTGTGTGTGTGTGTGTGTGTGTGTGTGCACTCAGGTGCACACTCACATTGTGCATTTGTGTGTGGAAGTCAGAGATTAACCTCGAGTGTTGTTATTCACCTCTTTTTAGGGACACAGTCTTTCACTGGCCTAGAGCTCATCAAATAAGCTTTGTTGGCTGGTCAGTGAAATTCAGAGATCTGACTATTTCTTCCTTCCCAGTGCTTGAATTACAGGAATGTACCACCATATCCAGCTTTTTGATCCCAGTTCTGGGGTCAGACCCCAGGCCTCATTGTGGCACTGTAAGCATTCTACTGAATGAATTACATTCCCTGCCCTCATCTGGAGTCTGGGTGGGGGAAATGTGACTCCAAGTCAGTCAGGTGTTGCCAGAATTTATTTCCTGGCACCTATATGTCTGTGGGCCTATGATTCTTGGTGACATCAGTGAGGGGTGACTCTCATGTCCTAGAGGGCTACCCATAGTTCCTTGCTACCTGGCATTCTTACAGCATGACATCTTGTTTACAAATCCAACTCAATGATGTTAATCTAGTCTGTTCAGGCAAAGAATTATGTGATGTGAAGCTACCATAGGTGTGTCTTGTCATATGATATACCTATTCACAGGAGTGAGGTTCATTGCCTCTGCCATAGTCTACTGGTTAGAATGGAGAGTTTCAAATGCTACCTATTTTCACAAATATGTGGAAATTAAAATGTCAGTCTCACAATGAAAGAGAATACAATCATGATCACTTAAATCTGGAAGGATGTGAGGAAAGGGGATGGAGACAGGTTGGTTAACTGATACAAAGATGCTGTTGGGTGGGAGGAATAACCTCTGTTGTCCTATAGCTCTGTGGTATAACTTTTATTTACAACAACTAATTGGCTATTCAAAATATTGAATAGAAAGGATTCCCAATCAAATAAATAATGAATTCCTGAACAGATATGTATGCCAATCACCTATTTGTGATCATTACACATTGTATTAATGTGCTGGAGCACCACTGTGTCCCTAAATATGTAACATTGCTGTATGTTAATAAACTATATTAAACATAGAGCTAGGCCTGATGGTGCAGTTTGGAATCCCATGCTCTGCCTAGACTGTTGTGAGTTTAAGGCCAGCCTGAACAACTTAGTGAGACCCTGCCTCAAAAAAAATTAAAATGAGGGCAGGGACTGTTGCTTAGTGGTAGAGCACTTGTCCAGCATATGGCAGGCCGTGAGTTCAGCTACCAATACCAAAAAGAGGATAATCGCTTTAACCAGATTTAGGTTCTGTCTATCCTCAAAGGGAGGGGATTACATAAACATGACTCATTAAGTTATTTTAGGATCTATCTGCCACATTATTATAAGAAGTAGGAAGTGAACAGAAAGTCATAAGAAATAACAGTGGGCACATTCAACCTTATGATAGTTTGACATTTTGCCTTGTTTGTGTAAGGGATGAAACCTATCAGGAGTTGCAGCCTTAGTGTGCCTGTCCCTGGTTATCTTCTCTTGCATGTCTAAGAAGCCAGTGCTATCAAAGGTTTAGAATTTAGTGTCTCCGTTGATGTTGCAGGCATGGAAACTTCAGATAAATGGAATTGGTATCACATACATTGTCAACTTCCAGCATTTCCTTTTCTGACATCTGTTTTGGTTTGCTTTTCTGTTGTAATAAAACACTCCAACCAGAACAACCTGGGGGGAAGAAAGGGTTTATTTGGCTTGTACTTCAAGGTAACAAGTTCATCACAGAGGGAAGTCAGAGCAGGAACTCAAGGCAGAAACCTAGCAGAAACCATGGAGGAACACTGCTTACTGACTCACTACATTCTCTGGCTCATGATCAGTTAACTTTCTTTTTTTTTTTTTTTTTTTTGGTTTTTTGAGACAGGGTTTCTCTGTGTAGCTTTGCGCCTTTCCTGGAACTCACTTGGTAGCCCAGGCTGGCCTCGAACTCACAGAGATTCGCCTGGCTCTGCCTCCCGAGTGCTGGGATTAAAGGCGTGTGCCACCACCGCCCGGCTAATCAGTTAACTTTCTTATATAACCAAGGTGCTCCTACCTAGGGATGGTGCTGTCCACAGTGGGCCAGAACCTCCCACATCATCAATCATCAGTCAAGACAATTTCTAACAGACATGCTCAAGGACAATCTGATCTGGGAAATCCTTCAGCTATGATTCCCTTAGATGACTCCTAAGCTGTGTCAACTTGACAGCTGAAGCTTGCTAGGGCCAGGTCTACCTTGGTGATATATGTGGTACTGGTTTGTTTGCAGTGTGGCACAGTATTGCATTGATTTACTCATTCTTTTGTGGTTAGATAAACAGGTTGCTTCCACTTATTTTGCTATTGCAACAGTGATACAGTGAACACTGCATCTCTTCGAGCGCACATGCGAGATCCCCCTACTCATTGAAAGCCAGCCCTAGTGAACAAGGTGCTGGAAACTCACATGGTCTTAGTTAAGCTCTGCTGCTATAGTCATTGTCCTTCCATACCATCCAGATCCCTCACCAAATCTTTTGCTTGTAAGAGACCCCTCAGTAATCACTGTAACTGAGAATCCTTGCATTATTGGACAACAACCAATTTCCAGAGCTACTTTTAATATTTAATTATTAGGTCACCAATGAAAATAACATTAATATTCCTTTAAGAACTCATGTACAAACCTGTTCTTCCAAAGGCTATACATGCAACTATCCACATATCCATTCAACCACACATCTGTAATGCACCCCAACCATCCACAGAACCACCCATCCACACATATATGCATCTATCTACCCACATATTCATCTATCTGTCCATGCACCTATCCATCCATGCACTCATTATTTGTCTGCTTATCCAAAACTGTTTAATGACTATAACTACTGAGTATTAGGCTAATGGTCTCCAGAAAATGATTTATCTAGAAAAAACTACCTCCCTATTTTGTAATTTTTAAGTTTTATGTTTATAATAAAGTGAATACATGGTCATAGAAAAATGAGATGTTTGCAGTTTTGTGAAAACTAAGGCCATATTTCATTCTCATGTTAACATTTGGGGTCATTTTTTAAGACACCCCCCACCAATGTGCAAAACACACATGCGTGCGCCCATGTGTGGGTGTGCGCGTGTGCGCGCGCGTGTGCGCGCGCGCACACACACACACACACACACACACATGCATTTTCTTTTAAAACAAGATAGGCTAGCGTAATTCTTTCTATTTGATCCACTTAAAAATATAAGGCAGATTTCTGCCATGAACACATATGAGTTTATGTAATCATTTCTTAATAGCTGCATAATACTTTTGTTCATGGAGGTACACTACCTTATTTAAGGCATTTTCTATTGATGGATTCCCAGGCCAGTCTTCAAACATTATTGTTACTAAATAAGGCTGCAATGATTTTGTTCAAATATCTTTGTGTGATTTACCAACAATTTGACAGAAAATGATAAATTCTTAGAAGAGGAGGTACTGAGTCAAATGGAGGGCTGTGAATCTAGAATTATAATAGTTATTGTTAGCCTCTTTTCAAAAAGGGCTACAAGCATTTGGATGAGCACAAACAGTGTCCATGGACACCCTCACTCACCGTGGGTATGTGGGTACCTGGAAACACAGGATAACAATGCTCTTTTATTGTGTATCTTTGAAGTAGTGCTAAGTTTTTCATATGTTGATTGTCATCATTTTTTTCTGTTCCAATAGCTCAAACATCTGTCATTGCCTTATAATAAAATATTGATAATCTTTTTCCAGCCATTTGGAAACAGACAGCATATTATTATTGACTACAGCACCCTGCTGTACAGTGTGCTGCCAGTTACAGTTACCTAACTGTAGTTTTGTGCCCTCAAGACAGCTCTATCCATCTCCCTTCTCCAGCCTCTGCTAACCACTATCCACTCCATTGTGTGAGACTGACTTTTTCATATTCTATTTCTCAGCAAGATTGCAAAGCGCCCTTCCTCCTGAATATGGCTTATTTCACCCAATGCAATGGCTTTCAGGTCCATTCCTGTCATAAATGGTGGAATTCCATTTTTATGGCTTAACAGTACACACACACACACACACACACACACACACACACACACACACACACAGAGCTCACATTTATTTCACCCATTCATCCATTGATAGCCACTTACTTGATTTCATGTCTTGGCAATTGTGAACAGTGCTGTAATGAACACAGAAATAAAGATATCTTTGGAATAATGTTTTCATTGTCTTTGAGTATTAAACCCCATTCATAGATGCTTCTTATTTTATGAATGACATTTTACAAATATCTTTTAGACATTTAAAGAATTTTTCTTTAGCTTTCTGATTGATAATCACTTTTTGCATATTAAGGATATTAACTCATCACTTAATATATATGTATATGGTATTTTGCACAAATAGATTGGCAATGCTTTCCATAATGAGTTTAATTTTTACATGATTTCATCTCTCTGTCTTTTCATTCCTTTTCCTCCTTATAGTTTTTGGTGTTATATTAAGAAAAGATAACCATATACAAGATTATAAAAAATAACCTCTCCATTTTGGGGGCATTTCTGTTTACATCAGTTTGTCACGGATCTATAATCTGTTTCGAGCATGTGCTAAACTTTTGTATGTGCACGGATCTCTCTCGAGTTAATTCTCTCACATCTTAGATGAGAGCAGAGATTTTGAGATCTGACTCAAGAGGTTTATGGCGAGGCTACAGTTCCCTCTTGTCACTGTGTCCCCCTCTTGCTTGTCAGCGCTCTTCCCAGCTCAGTGGTTCTACTAGTTCATGTCACAAATGCCTTTTACTCTCTAGACGTGGGTACTAAAACCTAATGCATCTGTTTTCAGCTTGGTGCCAAGACAAACAAATGAACAAACAGCACACAACATTCTTAGGTCTTCTCCCAAATTATTCCTCTTTTTCCTCCTTGAGTTTGTGAGACAGAGTGCCATTATATCATCTAGGCTGGTCTCTATCCTTCAATCCTCCTGTCTTAGTCCCCCCCCTGTAAGTGTTGGGATTACACACATCACCTCACCTGGCTATAACAATGGATACAAGATTAGACCAGTTTCAGAGGAAGTTTCACCTTGTAAACTTGATGACAGTCATTTGAGGGAGGCTTGAGGTATGACATGCAGAGGCCACAGCTTTCTGGAAGACAGCAATAAGTGAAATATGACATCATTCTGGTAACAAAGAAAGGCTGAATGCTGTCCACAATCGCTAACAACAATTCTGCAAGAAATTCATGAAGTAAATTGTTAATCTATAACTCTCAAAGTAATTGGAGTTTTTCTGTGTTCTGAATACAATACATCTTTATGAACTTAGCAAGCTCACTGTTGAGTCATTCACCTTAAAAAAAAAACATTAAAAACATCATTGCTTTCCTACCTCATCATTGTTTCCTAAGTTGGGTGATTATCTGAACAGTCTCTGAAAAGCATTTTTAAATAATCAGAGAAAAGGTGTTTAACGTCCACAATAAAAGTAAAATGTTAAATCCATTAGCATGAGAAACATTGCTATTTTCATCAAGGGAATTATTAGTAGCTCAATCAGCAATGTCAACTGTATTGGGATGTTAGGAGAAAGCAAAAGTTTCCCATTTATCGTCCTTAACGGAGACATTTTTGTTGCCGAGATGAATTCTCCATGAATTAAGAGGAACTTGAAACATTCCATTGACAGAGCTTAAGCTTGAAAATTAGCAAAGATAAAATTGAGACTAGCAAAAATCACCACAAAGCCTATTAAATCATTCATAGAGTGGTGTGCAGCAAATAGCATAAATATCCCCTGGCATTACAGAGAGTATACAGTCATGGGCAACTGTGGGAGTGGGTGTGTGTTTCTAGATCAAATCATATGAGAAATCTATGCTTTTTGGCATTAGAGCTCTCCCATGGATTGAGAAGCTCACACTGAGAGATGCATGGGAATCAGGGTGAATCCATCCATTGTAGTGATGATCTGTCCCCCCACTCTTCTCTCTCTCTCTCTCTCTCTCTCTCTCTCTCTCTCTCTCTCTCTCTTCTCTCTGTTTGTGCTAGGTTTACTGAACTTCTACTGACCCAGATGTCATAAGAACATGACCTTCAGAATATATAAGAGGCATAAGCAGGCCATAGCTATTACTGAAAGACCAATGAATGATGGATCCAATAAATGTGCATTTGGTAAAAGAGACAATACACAGCAATTACTGATTTTTCATGACTTCTTTTGTCATGTTCAGACATTCAGAGATGTTTGGATATATCTCTGAGAGTTTTGGTGTTTAAAAGTGGAGTGCTAGCAAATTAATTAGCTAGGTAACAACAACAAAAACAACCCCCCAAACCAAAACCAAAGCAAACATGCAAAAACACTCTGGAAAATTTAAAGTATGTAAGTTAATTTGAAACTATCTCCCTGTGATTATATTCTCTCTGCCTTCTTGTCTCATGCCAGCAAGGCTGAATAAATAGCAGTGAGATTGTTGGGCTTGGGGAAAGTGTCAGTGCTTGGAGTGTGTTTGGGAAGACATGAATTCTTCGAGGAACGACTGCATATTATTCTCAGAAAAAGACACTGAAAGAAATGATCCGACTTGGGGAAGGAAATGATGAAATTTGAGAACTCCTTGGAAGTTGAGAGGATGCTGAGCTGGAGAACAGGGATTGCTGTTATCCAGGCAGAAAGGAGGAAGCAACTAGACCTTGCATTGAGAGTATCTTGTTAGGCAGGATTTAAATCCTGTCCCCTTTGTCTTCCCACCTAGTAACACTGTGGTGTTGTTTTAGCAGCGAGTGAGAAGGAGAGGTCCTCTCTGAAAGAAAGTTTTGGGAGAAAAGTGGACTTTGACCCTAAAAACATCCATCTCAATGATGCTATTTAAAAAAGGGAGATGAAAAGTGTTATTCTTCTTCAACCCACTGAGCATCCAGAGAGTCCCAGGAGAGGCTGATCAGTTTTGAAGTACAAGGACCAAGGGGGTAGCTTATCCATCTCAGAAATATTTGAGGCCTCAGTGAGATAATCTCCTCACTCCTGAGGAGATGAAGGCTTTACAGCTGAGTGTGGCTAAACACAGAGCTTGTTTGTGAGGAAGAAGTGATGCTCCATGAGCTGGAATCCCAAGCTGGAATCATTTTGCCATTCAGGAGAGATCTCACTTCTGAGCCTGGCTGGCCTTGGCTGGAGGTGCACCCGTTGAACATTTCTTCCCCATTGAGACCAGATAAGATGTTAGAACAAAACAAGACTCTTTTGGTCTGAGATCATGACAGAAAATCAACAGAGAGCTTTCAGGAGGATGCTCCACTTAAAGCAACCTCTCCAGATAGGCTTCCTTATTAGTGGGTCCCAGGAAGACTAGCCTGCCTGAATCTTTTTCCCCTCTGGCTGTAAACTCTACCTTTACAGTGTCCTCAGGAATGCTCAAGTTGACATGCAGGCCAACCAAAATCAGGACAAAGAAGACTGGATCCTCTGCTGCCTCTCAGGTCCATTTCTACTTTCCTTACCTGAGACTGCCTTTCCTTGTGATTGCTGATGCTGTGATGACCTCACTCTTGTGGGAAGACCCTGCCCTTTTCTCTCATGGTTGTGGCCTGTCTGTTGTCATAGAACAGCATTGTACCCTGGATAATCAGTTAGACTAACAGGCACATACACATGACATCTGGGAGTCATTTCCTGGTAGCCTCCTAGAAATCAGATATTTATAAGATTAATTTATAATAATGTGAAGCCCTCATCTCCTGTGGGGGATATTTGTATTCCAGCTCAGAGCCTTAGAGATCCACTTGACATAGTGTGACATGGACAGGTGACCTGTATTAATACTCACCAATAGGACCACTTACATTTGTATCGTCAATGGAGCTCAGTGATAGCAAAACTAATGAGACAGGCCAGAGGCCTTCATCCAACAGTGGTTACTTCACTCTGATGTTTAAGTTTCTACTCTGGAGAGGAGCAGTGGATGAGAGCTGTTTGAAAGAGCTAGGCTGGAACTAGAGCTGCATCATGACATTGGAATAGAACATGCCGTGATGGATGGCTTGCCTTCTTCCTTCCAAACCATTGATGCTCTGTCTTTTTCAAGGACTGTCACTGGATGATGGCAATGAATGATATATTTTCTCTGCTTTGGAAGAGATGGAGATCCAGGGCACAGTATAGCTAAAACCTTTATCTTGGAAGTGGCCTCATTAACTCAAAGTAGACCCAGATACTGAAAGAAGTCTCTGCACATTAAGCATTCTTGTAGAGGGAAATAAATATGGTGTATTTTAAACAGATCTGTTAATGGCTTCTAGAGATATTCAACATCTTAAATATAACCTAGCTATTCCCATTTGGAGTCAGTAGTGTTCTTCCCATCTTATAGATAGCAAAGCAGGAACTACAGGGCCAGAAAGGCTTGTTTGACATTCCTCAGCTACATAGTGAAGGAGTCAGGATTTGAACCTGTATCTTCATGACCCTTTCATAGGTGCCTGATGCTTGCATGAGTGTCAGGGCTCATGTGTCTTGTTTGTTTTGTATTTGTTCACTTCTAAAAGTCCTATTTGGTGTTAGTCAAAGTCATTGGAAATGAATTTTGATTCCAGAGCTTTTAGGAAACTCTGTGAGAGCTCGGAGAGGCAAAGATACAAAGATCAGGGATCTCTGTTCTCAAAGATGTGAGTATGTCTTTGGAGATGTCCAATAGCCAAACCATGCCTTGAGGAGAGATGACTGGGAGACATTGTCTTCTTTAATCATCTTGGCAGTGTAGGGCACCTGGTTGCTTCTCTGGGTTGTGGAATTCCTGGACCCATGTTTTGTTAGATTCCCTAGGGCAGGAGGCATGAGTATAGGGTGACCAGGTTCTCTTTCTATTGGTTCTAGCACATTGCAGGAACTATTTGTTCTACTCTCAGAGGCATTTAAAAGTCAATTTGTCTCCATCCTGCTCTTTCTCGCCACCTTTAGTGAGAAGGAAGGCCATCTATCCCTCCACATTCAATTTCAACACCATGAAGTGTGACTCCCTGTGCCATTCTTGATTGATGTATACAATTTAGAGAAGAGATACCATATGTGTGGGTCAACTATCTTCATTCTGTTTCTCAGGCTAGCCTGTCCATAGGAAGGAAGAATTCTTCATACACTCTGTCTTCCATTAAGGACTCATAGCTGTGATATGCTCCAAGCCTGACTCCACAAAGACAGTCTGAAGTCTCATCTATAATTGTCTTCACTTGACATCAGTCTGGGAGGCAGAAAATCTACTTGCAATGATCATAACAACCGTTTTCTATGAAGCCCCAGCCTGTCTGGGTGTTTGCTCCAACATCAGGATTAGTTGGATAGGATTCCACTGATCTTGGGTTCAAGGAAGGTCCTCTAATCCATCTTTCCAGAAACAGGCTACACTCAGCCCCTCCCTATCAGTCCATCCTTGAATCTGTTTCAAAGCTTGTTATATATCCAGAATGGGTGGGAGAGAGCTATCAGCTGTGACCTGCACTTGAACTTCATCTGTGAGACAAATGCATGTGGTGAAGTCTCAATCAAATATGGACTGTGAGTTGTTGAGGGAACACATGGCAGACTGATGGGCAGAGTTTTCATAATCTCTCAGGGCTGGCAAAATGTCACTAAGTAGGCAAGAGTACCTGAGTCTTGGCTGGGTATCAGAATAACTTGGGCATGATCTTGAAGATTCAGATGCCTTGGGCTCTTCTAGAAGGTTTTGATTGATCACATGTGAGCATAGTATCTGGAAATATGATTTTAACAACACCAGGTGAGTCTAAAGTGCAGCTGCAGCTTGGGAGTCACCAAAATAAAAACACTGTGAAAGCTCCCTGTAGTAGACTGGTATTTCCCAAGGATTCTTGCAACATTGAAGGTGTGCAAGTAAGCTAAGAAGCATGGACTTGGCTTTCTAACTCTGAACCTCATTGTGAAAGAGATCCTTTACAGCTTGTTATCAGCCATGGCTAGGTAAAGGGAAAGTTTCAACATGGTGATATCAGGCCTTTAACTCTCAACTTTTGTTTCTTAACTAGAGAGATTAGATATCTGGTTTAGACAATGGTATGTGTTGAGAATTATTGGCAGCCTTTGTGAATCTGTTTTAATGATCTCTGTCTATGCTGGATGATGAAAGCTTTTCTTTTATATCATGGATATAACATTTTACCTGAAGAAATCATCTTGTTTACAGTGAAACCATTTGAAGAGTTTCAAAGAATGTTGATCTCTGTAGTTCATTCTGGAATTAGGATTCTACAAAGCTCTCCAAGGGTGAGGAACCATTTGTTTAAAGTGTTAAAGGCCACTGCAGCTTTAACACATGTAGGAATTACACTGGGGGATGCTGTTAAAATCCAGATGTTTCATTTCTTAGTGATGCAGATGTTGCGGACAGGTGCAAAGTCTTAGCGGAAATGGATTTGTGAGAAACTACATCTTAAATCTTCTGACAAAATCAGTCATGATTGAATCTGTATAGACAGCTCAGTTGAAATAGCATTGTGAAAGCATGAGGACCGACATTCAAACTCCAGGAGCCATGAAGAAGCCAGGCACAGTGGCTTACACTTGCAATCCCAATGCTGGGGAGCTGGGGCCAGCAGGATCAGAGGCTCGCTAGCTGCTCAGCCTAGTGAAGTCAGGCAAGACTCAATGTGAGAGACCCTGTCTCAAAATACAAGGTGGACAGCTCCTAAAAATGACAGGCATGGTTGACCTCAGATCTTGATGTACTCAGGTATGTACACACACACACACACACACACACACACACACACACACACACACACACACACACCCCACAGATGATGATATTCCAGGTCTTTTTTTTTTAATGGGGAGAGGGAGGACAACTTTTTATTTTCATATCTAGAATTTTCTCAGACATTTGATCTGTCATGGACATTTTCAGGACCTCGGACAGGGACATATTTGCTAGTCTTAAAGTGGAAAGGCCAACTGGTAAAATCTGCGTGTGGAAGCCTTTGTAAAACAATGGCATCAAAAATTTTATTACTGAGGATGATTCAGGGAAAATGTGAAAGTTTATACTCACTTTTGTCTTTCTCATTTTTGTTACTATCTTATTTGTAGTACTGAGATTCAGCTCTGCCAGATTTCATCAAACACACAAATTAGGTCATGAAGAGGAACCACAGGGTATTATGCCTGGATGATTTCTGGCTCCTCATTAATGGGATTTGAGGATGACTGTAGCCTAAATATCAAGTTTGGATGAGGAAAAGGCTAATGGGACCAAATTGCTAATTCAAGACCAAGAACGTGGGATGTCAATGACAACATGTCAAGGTGGCCTGCTGACGGGGCTCTTGGAAGCAGGCAGGCCTGGACTTAAATACCAACTCATGAGTTACTCATTGTTATTTTGAGTAAATTTAATTAATTTCCATGAGACTTGGTTTTTTGTCCCACTTGAAAAATGGAGATGAGGGTTTTTTTCCACTTGAAAAATGGAGATGAGTGTATTTTCCTTTGAGACTCATAAGGACAGAGGTGAGGTGACCACACCAATCCCTTGCTAAGATGCCCAGTGGTTTCCCTTCAGGATCTTGACCAGGGCACAAAGCTCTGCATGATTTGACTCTTGCCACCTTGCTCTGCTTTATTTCATAACATCTCTTTGCTGGATCACAATGTGTCAGCAGTTCTAGTCTTCTGGCCTCCCACTGGCACTCAAGGCCATTCCAAGGCCTCTCCCTTTGCTGGTCTCCTTGCTGTGGCTCTTTTATTTTTTTATCTGGGTGCCAGTTCTTTGGCCATCTTCTGAAACAGAGCTTACATGAATGAGTTATCTAATGTTGTTTCTGTCTGATCTGGGTTGCTTACTTCTGTCTGTCTCAGCGTCCATCACTGTCTGCTTTAATCTAGCTTGCTTTCTCCAGTACCACCAGTGAACACCTTCCATAGAGGCCTATATGTCTTGTTCACTAACAAATTACTGACTAGAAGAGATTTTGGCACATGGCATATTTTAATAAGTATCAGTCAAATAAATAAATGACTAAAGCAATGCTCAGGGCCCAGTGGTTTATCAATGAATGATTGCTCTCTATCCTTAGACATATTTAAGTCGATAGTCTGGACACTGGAAGTTCTGAGGATTTATATGAGAAATTTCTGATCACGAGAGTTTAAAGCTTTGAAAGGTATATGATGTATTTTGTGCTTTTTGTAAAGTGTGCAGAAAGATTACTGAAGTCGTGTTTACCAACACATAGATTCTATGCTCTTGAGTAAGGGGAGATTTCTTGGGTCTTAGCTTTCTTTTTGGATCTTTGGATGATACCATCTCAAGAGCCTCACTGTTTCTTGAAGAACTCAATGATAGTAAAAATAAAGCTCCAAATTTCGTTGTTTATTCTGCAGCTGCTTCCTGTCTCACTCTGTTCTTGACCTATTCTTCACTTGCTGCATGGGGGTCTGCTCACTGTAAATGAACCACCTGCTCTCCCTCCCTCATGGACTTCTGTTTGAGTGTCAGCAGTGGGAGGCATCTGTGTAGACATCAGAAGAAAGGAAAGGATAGCTGGGGAACGTGACTCTGCTTTCCTCTCTGGCATCCCAAGTCTGACAACAGTATGGAAGAGCCCCTCTTTTCTGGAAAGCCCCTCTTCCAAGATGCCAGCTCACATTCAGCTGCAATTTCACTCTTTCCTCCAATGTCACAGCAGAGGAGGGCGGGCCTTCCCCATCATTTCCCAGGTGTCCCAGCAGTGCTTACTGCTTCTTCAGTCTTGCTCAGGTCGTCATGAAGTCTCCTGAGTGAAGTCTTTACATTGAAACCTCTAAGTTTGGTTCTCTGTGGTGCAGAGAAGCAGACTCTGAGAGCTGCCATTGACTCTCATTTGTGGAGTTAATAGACACCTTCATGCAGGTTTCTTCTTTGGATTTAGTACAAATACTTCCTGCTGCAGTTTTAACTCAATTCCTCTGGTTACATCTCACTTGGAAAGAAATACTGTGTCACCGTCATTCTGTAGGTAACAGAGCTCATGTACAGGGTAATACCCTGTGCAGAGTTCATGACAAGGTCTCCCCCTCCCTGTAGCCTTATTTGCTCTTTTTAAATCAGGAAACTCTTTTCTTTCCTTTTTGGGCATCACAGCAACACATTCTCCCAACAAACCCAGGATATTCACAGTATCTATTTATCCTGGTAGACACAAGCCTCTCATCCCTCTTGTTGTGTCTGGCAAGTATTTGGATTAATTGCTCACCCTCCAAAGAGGCTGAGCCATCATTTAGGAGAATGTATTAATAAAAGGATCATTATCTAACAGTTCAGCCTCCATCAGCTCTCTTTTATCCTGCCTTTCTGAGCTGGTGAGAAAAATTTATGAGGATACTGCGGCATGGCTAAGAGATCCTGTGACCCTTTCGACAATTTTTCTGCTGTTCTGTACTTCTCCTCAGCTTATACGTCACTTTCAGTCTCTAAGTTGATGCAAAGATGGATTGTGACAATAGTTTGTGGGTGGCTGTCAGAATTGATGGTGGTTTGTGTGGGAAAATGCATAGAGAGTTTGAGAGCTGATACAATCAATTTAAGGAAGAGTTCCACCTTACAGAGAAATGTCAAGCTGTGTATTTTAATTATGATATAGTTATAATATATCTCATGCTTGGGTGACCTGCGCTTGAAGAGCTGCAGAACTAGGTGATATTCCCAACTCTAAAAAAAGGGGCATGAAAATAATGTGACCTTTTGGAGGATGACTCAGATGGTCCAGTGAGATACAGTGGAAAGGGTAACATACTGAGTGACCTGGGCTTCATTCTGAATGTATCCTTTCACTTCTTTGGGTTTAGCAACCTTACCTGTAAAGTGTTATACAAGGGAAGCTGTAAAAATTCTGATACTGATAAGCACTGACTAAGGTACTTACTGGAAAGGTGATCAGCCCCCATTGTGAAGAAGAAACCGAGACTCAGAGAGATTAAGAACACTGCCCAGGGTCACATAGCCCACCCACAGTGCTCCACTCCAAATTGTAGATGTCTCACCATGAGAACATCTAAATGCTTTGCAGACAAATTGAAAATATTACAATTTGTAGCATGTTCCAGCTAAGGACAATCCTTCAGGTTATAGTCTTGAAGGACCTGCTGAAGGGCATATATCTGGTCCATCACACAGCTGGGACATGAATCCACAATTGCCTGACATGGAAGTCTGAGCATTTTGCCATGTGCTAATTCTATTTATAATTACAGCCCTTGTTGCCTCAACAACTCACAGAGGGTGCAATCACAAAAGAATCCAGATGTATATCAAGTAGTGAGTGATGTAGAATTCCAGGAAGCAGAACTTCATGGTCTAACCTTTTGAAATCCATATGACCAACAAAGAAACAGGTGGGACTCTAGTGTTTCTTGTTTGTCTGTTTGTTTTTGTCTTTCCAGCCTGGGATTCTATTATTATGCTAACATCTAAAAGTAAAATGTTAATTTAAAAATATTTAAAAACATTCATCAGTATTTTGGTATTTGGACAACATAATACTAAATGAAATAACTCAGCTCCAAACAGACAAACATCATATGATATCAATTATGTTTAGAAATAACAACAACAAAAACCCCAAACATGCAAAAACAAACAAAAAACCATTGAACCCATAAAAACAGAGAGTGGAATGGTTACCAGAAGGTTGGGAAAATGGGAGCAAAGGAGCGGGGAGTTGTTGGTCAAAGGGTACAAAGATTCTATTAGACAAAGGCATCTTCCATAGAAGAAGTTCTCTAATCAAAATAACACATTTTAAACTTCAAAATGGACACAAAAGTAAGTTTCTAATGTGTCAACACAAATATATAAGTGAGGCAACATATTACTTTGCTTGATTTAATCATTGCGCATTTAATACATATATCAAAACATCACATTGCACCCCATAAATGTATACAATTATGATTTATCAATTAAAAATAATGTGAATAAAAACCAGCGTTCTGCAGTTGAGTGACCATATATGCAAATAGCAAACACCAAGTACGCACCATATTAGAATTTATTAGAATACAAACTAGTCCAGACACAATATTTTATCTAGTTAAGAAAATATGAGCATTTCCTATTTTTCGGTGGTGGCCTCTTGTTCCATTTTCAAGCAGTAGTGGTCAGTAGTGAGTCGAGTCCTGAATGCACTTTCAAAGGGCTCCCCATGTCAGACAAGTAGGCACCAGCTGTGCAAAATAACCCTTTTTCTGCGGCAAGGTGTTTGGAACATGGATGTTCATGCCTTCACATGGCTTATCTTTTATGGTTTGTCTGCTGTACCCCTCATTTATTTCCCCAGGCTTCCAGTTGCTAAGAAAAAGACTTGGCATGTACATGTATGACACTGTCACCATGTCCAAGGACACAAATCATACAGCAATGGAGGTGATAGTGAACAGTCTTTGAAAGAAGCACCACAAAAACCCAGGCTAAGGTGTTTGCCCTTAGCAGCAGCTGTTTATGTGACAGGCTTCAGTAGTCAAGGCTTCATTTCCAAACCCAGCCTGAATGAAAAGGCTTACAATTTTTAAAGTTAAAAAAAAACTTTATCATCATCCATTGTTATTATTATCAACAATAAGTGAATATTCCTTCTGTAATCTTAAATAAACTTCAGGTGATATATGTATGTATATACCTTCTGGGTTAGGCTGATTATATATATTTATATTTGTTTATGTCAGCCTAATCCAAAGGGTATCCATGTGCACTTTAGAGAGAATATGCAACAACTCTCTGGAGTGCTTTCATGGACTAGCTTAAAGGGTTACTTAGGGAAATAGGAAATGTAGTCAGAAAACAGAGGATGCTTGTAGAACCTCTACTGTTAAGAAAAGTAATAAATGAGTGTCTGGGGAAAGCATTCCCAGGGTACACCCAGCTTTTAAATAATTAATTGTTTTAGAGATTAAAAACATAGAGCAGACAGCATTGAGAGTCAAAGTCTTACTCTCCATTGTGTCTACATCCTCAAAAAGAACTTGCTTAACCTTCATAGATATTGCACTTTGAATCGCTTATGTATAGCTAGCTCAAACTAACATTTTCAGAGATATGCATTTTAAAAAATAAATAAACACACATATATAATATCTATTCAGCATAGGTAGCCTTTGGTCAATGTTTCCTTATAGGGGGTGCAGTGGAATTGTGTCATACACACAGCTAATGAACATACATTCACTTGTACATGCTTGGGGGGAGAAGAAAGAAATACAATTCAAGAGATGTGGGAAATTTTGCTCACATTTCACTCATTGAGCATCTGCTCTGGGGAGCAAGTGAGATAGGAACTGGGATTCTGCTCATCCCTCACATGAATAACTTCTGCAAACTGTTCAGTGGTAGTGGCTTGCTGCATCCGGGTCCTGACATTCTCAGACACATCACAATAATACAATATATTCCCTAGACACCAGCTGACTCTATTATCTTCAGCCAAAGTATCTTCAGCCTGTTCCAACACTGGAGAAAAATGTAGCTTCTTGGGTATCCAAAGGTCCTCTTTCCTGAGGAACTATGCACAGGAACCATAGCCCTGTAAGGTCATTCTCTTTTCACTGACTTTAGAATCTAACCATTGGGTCTGGTGAGACTCACCCATAAGTCATTTAAAAGGGATAAGAACGGACACCATTAGGAACAATACAATCCCAAACTGCACTGGGTTAGTCTTGAAGGGCCTTGGTGGAGGTTTAGCACTTGTGCTGCCCCAGGGGCCTTTCCATCCCATTCCTTTGCTACAGAACCTCCTAAGACAATAGAGACATGCCTTCCAATTTAGGGAGGAAATACAATAAAAATCAAGTCTATGGAACTAAGTGTTCCAGGTGACTACGTTTAGTTTGCTCACCAAAAATATCATGCAATTTTAAAAATCATTTTGGAAGGTTTCTTCCAAACCAGGAATGGGTTCAAGTACTGGGAATGTGGAAGAGGAGCACAAATAAAAATGCAAAATAATAGGGACTCTAGCGTGTATATCCTCTTTAAAACACACCACAGGCCCAATTTAATATAGTCATGTCTACATGTGTGTATTCTATGTCTGCACATACATGTGGTAATTCTCAGAGAAGCCTCTAATCACTGCATCTTAGATTTGTTCTTACCTTGACCATGCAAGGGGAGAATAATGAATAAATTTTGTCACCTTCGAAGCATATGAGTTAAAGAGCTTTACTGATAACAGGCACCACCTGACTGAGCCACTTAGATCAAGGGACAGACCAGTGGTTGGCACAACTACCCCTCCATGACAGTTGTGTCTGTTTTTAGGATCTTATATGGCCATGCCAGCTGGGCTGTGGTGGGAGCTGGGCATCCCTTCTCACCAGAAGAGCTGCAGTTATCTCCAGTGAAGAGGTCACTTCATGGAAAGCATTTGATGAGGGCTTGAGCAAGCAAGGATGCAGGGCTCACAACTTGACACAGAAGGCGTTTCCGGGAAAAGTATGCAGTGCCACAGCAGGAAGGGATTTTGAATGCAAGGAACGGATACAGCTCACACAGGGATGAACTGAAACAGTGGCAAGAGTGGGCTTGATTTTTTGTTTTTCTGGGCTCAAGAATTCCTCCTTTCTCCTACACACCAGGTAGGGTCTTTGTTTTGGAGGAGACATCAAATCTGTACATTATGGCAAATAGAAAACTGCACCTTAGACCCCAGGTCTAAGGACATGGTCATGTTTGTTGGGAATCTCCCCATTGATATTTCAGCAACAGTTTGGATGGTATTTGACACTTCCCTTTCCCCATGCTGTCATTCTGCAGCCAGAATTGCTAGGGCCACCTGGAGACCACAACTCTTTCAAGGACAAATGGTATCTAGGGGAAAAAAAATCCCAAATCAGTCAGCCCTGTTAGCTGCTGGAAATGGTACAGGGAAATGATGGATGACTTCCACTCATTGGAAGAAGAGTGTGGCTCAGCTACACACTATGGTGACTTGGTGGACCACACATTCTAGTGGTTGGTTCCTAGTGGCTGTAGATGGTACCAGCACTAACTACTTCTCTACTGTGGTCTTTACTGGTCACAGTATGGTGGCGTTTATAACTGCCAATGGCATCTTTAAGCCAGCAGGAACTGTGGCTGTCAGGATGATTTTTGTGAAAACAAGTGCACAAAGAAAAACAAGATTCACTCTTTCCTTTCTTCTCTTCCCTTTCTTCTCATCTGCCAGTCTGAGAGCTGCTCAGTCTGTGGAGAGAGGAAATCAGGTTAGCACTCTTAAGGAGAGCTGTTCAACCAGAGCATTGGACACCCTCTCATCTGGAAACAGATTACACAGAGGCACAAGTGCCAGCCCTACAGGGTCACGGAGATACTTTTATAGGCTTTCCATGTTTGTCGTACTGGTACACCAGCATCTTGATGCAGTGTGAGTTTGCTGGTGAGATCCAGGGACTACTTGTTATGGAAAAGTTATGGTTGGTGTAGAACTGTACAGGCTGCTTCTGGCACTTGAACAAGGCCTTGAGTGTAGCAGCTGCCATGGTACGGAACCTCTTGCTGATAAAGCAGTAGAGGAAGAAGTTGATGGCTGTGTTCAGAAGGGCCAGCATGTTGGCGACATCCAGCATGATGTGGACCAGCCAAGGGTTCTGGATGGGTGATCCATAGAGGTGGTAGAGAATCATGATGATGCGGGGGGCCCAGAGGGTGGCAAAGATGGAGGTGATGGTGAACAAGATGGCAGTGGTCTTCCCTGTGGAATAGCCACGGAGGCGGAAATTGCTCTTCCTCCTGAGCTTGTAGACAATGATTGAGTTCAAGATGAAGAAGATGGAGCAGGGTACCAGATACACGGTGAAGCAGTGGATCCAGACAAGGACATGATGCATGGAGGTGCTGATGTAGTCTTCAGTCCAGATGTTAGGCCACCAGTAGTAGGGGATGCTGGTCAGGAAGCAGGTGATATAAACACTGACAATGACTTTTCGGGTCCTGGCTGGGTAGGAAACTGTGTGATATTTGAGTGGGTGACAGACAGCGATATACCTGTCAACAGTTAAGGGGACCGTGATCCAAATGGAGGTGTGGATGGAGGAGAACTCCAGCACTTCTATAATCTTGTCAGGGATTGGAGGTATCTGCACGCTCAAAATAAAATCTTCTAGTAGGAAATCCACAAAAACAATGAAAAAGAGGACCAAGATGTCAGCAGCAGCAAGTGCCAGGAGATAGTTGTAGGAAGACTTCTGCCTCCTGGCCACTAGTTGAGAGAGGATGATGACTGTCAGGATATTCGCTGTGGAGATAAGATAACCAAGGTTATTCCCAAGGCAAAGATCACTGTTGGCTACTGGTGGGGCCCCGGGCTTGAGCTTTCCAGGGGGCTCTAACACGTGTCAAAGGATCAAATGAATATTTCTGTGGGACATTCGGCACCACAAATCACACCTCAAACGAACAGCTGGATACAATGTGAATGAATACTCATGTTATAGTTTATTTGTGCCTCATGTAACTGAGAAATGATGCTAACATTATCTAACTACATATGTGAAACTGGATCCCTGAGTGCTCAGGAGACTCAGTATTGTATTCCTGGACCAAATCCTCCATTCTAAATTAGTCTGTCTGACTGACTGTTCAGAAATATGGGTGTGGTGGTTAATGCTGATCACCAACTTGGCAGGATCTAGAATCGTCCAGGAGATGAGCCTCCAGGCATGTCTGTGAAGGAGCTCTTGATTGGGTTAATTGAGATGGGAAGGCCCACCCTAAAAGTGGGTGGCATTGTCCTTGGATTGGAGTCCTGGACCAAATACAAAGGAAAAAGCCAGCTGACCATAGGCATTCATCTCTCTCTGTTTCCCAACAGTGGACATGATGCAACCAGCCACCTCTTGCTCCCAATGCAACCAGCCACCTCTTGCTCCCAATGCCATGACTGTCCCTCCATGACAGGTTGTACCCTGAAAGTGTGAACCAAAAACAAACTCTTCCTTTCTTCAGTTGCAATTTGTCACAGCAGCAAGACAAGTGAGTGATGCAACGGGGCTAGGAGGCCTTGGCCTCTAAGGTGCTTAAGCTGCACACCTTCCTTGTGGTGTTGGGTACAGAACTCAGGGTTCTTACATGTTTACAAATGCCCTGCCGCTTTGCTACATCTTCAGCAGCATGACTTCTTAAGAACCTCTATGGAACTTACATTCTAGGACCACTTTGAAGTGCATTTAAGAGACCTGCACATTAATTTTAAAATGAATTGCATTGGTTTTTGGAGCAAGCGTTCAGCATACATTGTGCATACTTAAAAACAATCCCAAAAGAAACAGAAATTTCTCTTCTATTTCTGTTCTCTAATCATCCCATTTCTTTTCCCTCAGGATAATCATAGCCAATAAATAATTGATATCTATATACACTCATTTATCACACATGTATGTGGTTTTTGTACAAGTAATAGCAAAATATTCTTGTTCCCAGGGTTAGATGAGTATTTAAACACACACACACACACACACACACACACACACACACACACACACACACACTGATCAGCTTTATAAACATGAATCTCCCTGATGCATTTAGAAAGGCATTAGGGAATAATTCAAAAGCAATAACCCAGTGGATGATATCTGAAAGTTATTTAGATAAAAACGGATTCTCATTTATTCTTACAATCAACTCCGGACACTGTCAATCCTGCTCTGCAAATGAGGGTCTCAGAGAGCTTATGTCCTTTGTCTGAGGTCCAGGAACAGAGCCAGAGTCTGATCTCTCTCCCTCTCCTCCCGCTCCTCCTCCCTTCCTTCCTATCCCCCCTTCCCCTCCCTCCTCTACGTGCTCCCTTTCTTCACCCCACTTACTTCTCAGTAGCCATTTAAAACATTACCTGAGACTGACATGGTGGTGTATGCCTATAACCCTAGCATGTGAGAGGCTAAAGCAAGAGAACTGAGGTCCAGCCAGGACTGCACAGCAAGGCCCTGAACCCAAACACAAGGCAAAGCATGATGTAGTTCACATATAGAACCCTCTTACAAGGAGCGCACACCCAGAGCCTGGTACACTTGTCCTAAAACTGAAGGACTTTGAACATGTTCTTCTTTGGTTCCTTCCTCTGTAAGAGAGGAATGACACTGTGGGTAGGGGTGAAGCCTGTCTTGAGAGAGCTCCAATGTCATTGTTTTCCCTCCCCTCTCTCTAGGGGAACCGGAGTCTGTGCTCAGGGTGATGTTTGCCTGCTGTTTCTCTTCCATACCGTCATTATCCTAATCCATTCCATTCTCTCTTCTTGGTATTCAGCAGTGCGTTTTTGAGACCTAGCTATGGCAATACTCTGACTTCTAATTTATTCATGTGAGCAACTACATAGCGTTGTAACAACTTAGTACAATGCGGTGGTTTGAAAGAAAATGGCCCCTAAAGGGAGTGGCACTATTAGGAGGTGTGGCTTTGTTAGAGTGGGTGTGGCCTTGTTGGGGGAAGTGTGTCACTGTGGGAGAGGGCTTTGAGGTCTCTTTTGCTCAAGCTTCTTAAGAGTTTTTCAAGAATAGAACAGGAAGTGTGCCCCCAGTCCACTTCCTGTTGCCTTCTGATCAAGATGCAGCCAGCACGCCACCCTGTCATGGTGTCTCTTCACAGCAATAGAAACCCTCACTAAGACATATAATTTATGTACATATTACATATAGTTTTGTATTTCAACACCCAAGCATTTTTGAATTTATTCCAGGATTTTGCCATTATGAGTGTGCTAGTTCATGTCTCAGTATGACTCTCACTGAGAAGCATGTCCATGTGAGTTTTCTGGGTAGCGCACACAGAAGTGTGTTTATGTTTTAGAATGTGTAGTTGTGGTTATTCTTCTGCTTGCAGTGATTAGATACCCAGCAAGAAGCCACTTAACCGAGGAGTGGTTTATTTTAGCTCACAGTTTAAGGCACAGCAGTGAGAGCATGAGGCGGCAGCTCACATGTGTCTACAGTCAGGAAGCAGAGAAGTGATTGATGGAAAGCCTGGCTGTCAGGCATTGAGGCCTGCCCCGAGGGACTCCTTTCCTGTAGCAAGGCTCTGTGTCCTAAAGATTTCCCAACCTTCCATGCCGCAGACTGGCTGGGGACCAAGTGTTGGAACACACGAGCCTACAGTGTGCATCTTCTGTATTAGAAATCGAGAACTAATTATAAAGTGGTTTTACTAATTTACACTCCCAACAGCTGAATGTGTAAATGCCAGCTCAGCTGTTCCATGCCCTCTCAGTAGCTGGTAGGGCAGACTATTACTCCGTTTAAGTCTGTGTCATTCTTGCTCTTCTCCAAGGAACTCAGAAACAACAGAGTGCTGGTTATTAGCCAGGCTTCAAGCCCAGGACCAAGGTACATGCTGTAGATCATCATTTAATAATATTTATTCCAATGGGGTGGGGACCCCCTTGTTGTAACTGATAAAGAACAATTGTGAGTGTGTACTCTGTAAGACCCCACCTCAGAAAATACCACCTTTAAAATAAAATGGTTTGTATTTATAGACCCAATATCCCAAAAGTTAATGTGTTTTTAAGAACCCATGAGCTGTATATAGGGAAGAGCTGGTAAATGAAACAAATGTTGTCTATTTTGCTTTAATCTATCTTGGAATTTATAGGGAGAGAAAAATATTCACCAAAGAACTGCACAAATTCAGGTTATAGTGTGTGATAGGAAGGAGTAGGCCAGGAGCAGAGACCGGAAAACACGTTTCTGAGGGGGTGATGTTCAAGCTGAGATCAAGGGACAAATAAGGAGTTAAATGTTGTAGAATATTATTTTAAGACGTGCTACATTTGTTTATGCTGTGGAACATTTGCTCAATGATGCAAAGATGTGTTGCATTCTTTTATGTTGCATTTGTTTAACTGTGTTACTTGGCCTGTCTAAAACACCTGATTGGTCTAATAAAGAGATGAATGGCCAATAGTGAGGCAGGAGAAAGGATAGGTGGGGCTGGCAGGCAGAGAGAATAAATAGAAGGAGAAATCTGGGAGGAAAGATCAAGGAGCAAGAAAAGGAGGAGGACATCAGGGGACAGACACCCAGCTACACAGCAAGCCACAGAGAAAGAAGTAAAGAAAGGTATACAAAAATGGAGAAAGATAAAAGCCCAGAGGCAGAAGGTAGATGGGATAATTTAAGTTAAGAAAAGCTGGCTAGAAATAAGCCAAGCTAAGGCCGGGCATTTATAAGAAAGAATAAGACTCTGTGTGTGTGTGATTTATTTTGGACTGGGTGGCACCCCCCCCCCAAGAGCTAAGAATAAAAGAGCCAAAGAGTAAAAAAACAACTAATAACAGGAAAACAGGGAAAACATGTGGGAGGAGAAGGCATTTCAATAAAGGAAACAACATGTGCAAAGGCCCAGGGGTGGGAATGCATGAAGCTCTGGGTTTATTAAGGCAAAGAACACTTATATTGATTTGTGCTTGCTCTGTAAGCATTTTTTGCATTTAATAGCTCTCTTTTATTAAACAGCTTTGTTGTGTTCTCTTGAAAAGCGTTTCAAAATGTTTTATTTATTTGGAAATCCTTTCACCAAGTATTTAGCATCTATATTTGCAGGCAATGACCCATGCATGGGCTGAAGGTGGGCACAAATTGGTATTGCTGATGTCAGGGTCTCCACTCAGAGTGTGTAAATAGCCCGCAAATGGCTACACACTGATGAGAGAAATGAGAATGCATACAGTGGCATAGTGAAGCTGGTGAGCAGGCACACAGTGGAAAGCAGAGGTTTAGGAAGGGTGTCTGGGTCAAAGGGCTGCCTTTGGTCCTTACTTGCCCTGACTTAATATCATACAATTACAGTTTCCTAGAAATCAGGCAGTAGGTCCTGATGACATAGGGCACACAATAGCCAAGCCTGTGGGATCTGGAGCAGGACTGCCCTGGGGCTCCATCCTTGCTCTATTATTACTGGCTCATAGATTTGGGGCAAATTTATTCAATCACTTTGTGCTTTATTTTTTTTATTTTTTATTTATTTATTTATTTATTTTTTTATTTTTTTATAAAAGGAGACTAATCAAGACATCCACTTCATGAGGTTTATCTCAGATGGAAGAATACTTAAACAAGACAATTTTCACAGAGGCAGCAGTACCTGGCCCACGATAAGGGCTTGGTGACTGTGAACTGTTTTCATTCATTCCTTCATTAGTTTGTTCAAAGCTAGGTATGGCACGAAGTGCTGAAGACACAGGGATTAGCAAAATGGACAAGTTTCTTCCTGTCATGGGGATGAGAGAGTGTAAGAAGACGACTAAATAAATAAATGAGCAAATCAACACATAAGAGAATCCTGGATGGTGATACCATGCAGAATAAAGGCAAGGGATGAGAAGTAACATTTGAGCTTGGTCAAGGAGAGAACAAAGAGTCCTCCATGATGGAACAAGGATCCTAGGCAGCAAGAATGGCATGTGCAAAGGTTTGGGAATGAAGCAGATGTGTTCAAAGGACAAAATAATGAGACTAGCCTGCCATTTTATAGATGAGGAAACTGACATTTGGATTAGTTGTCCAAAGAAACCAAGCAAGTGAAGAAACCAGGAAGAGATCCTAGCTCTTTGGGACTTCCCATATTAAACTCCTCACTTCCTCTCTCCTTCCTTCCTTCCTGCCTTTCCCCACATGTATGTGGTTTGCTTCATGTGGTAGATGCATGTAAATGTATGGGTACAAACCCGTGTAAGCCATGGGAGGAGCCAGAGCAGGACATCGTGTGTCTTCCGCTGTCATGCTCTTCCCTATTGCCTTGAGATAAGGTTCTCACTGAACTAGAAGCTTTCCATTTCAGCTAGGCTGGCTGGACAGAGAGCTCTTGAGATCCATCTGTCTCTTCCCCAGGATGCCATGGTTATGGGCACTGCAGCTGTGTCTGGCCATTTCTTTTTATATGTGTGCTGGGGATATGAACTCAGGTCCTTCTGCTTGCAGAGTAAACGCTGTTACACACTGAGCTGTCTACTTGTTCCCTAAGGGTCTCCAGTCACTCATTCAAATTTATAAAAGTCTTGTCATTTCTCACAATCGTTCTTCACTCATCGAGCAGTGCCCAAATTTTCTCTATTCCTGTGGCCTCCACAACTATCAGGAGGCAGGGATGGGTAAATTCCAGGATCTCCCCAGGAAATGTTCTGTAGAATGTCTATGACCCTCTCTCTTCCTTCCCAGCTGAACGCAGCTTGAAGCAGGGTGCTAAAAATTCTCCAAACTGAAATGCTGCAAAAAATATTCCAGCCCCACCTAATGAATGCTTTAAGTCAAGCAAGCCATCAAAGCCAACAAAATTGCCAGGTATTCATACTTGACATTTCCTGAAGTTTCTAGTAATTGCCTCTCTTGAGAAACTAATCCTTGACACCGAGTTTCTCATTTCTTTTGTGTGAGCAGAGAGATCACCCCAATCCCAGGCTAATATCAGGGACACTTTGGAGACCTTGAGGTGAGCTTGGGGGGACTGGCGGGACCTGTGTATTGATTTTCTAGAAAAGTGATGGGAAGGTAGGGACGTCAACTCTATGGCTTGATGTTGCTTTAACTTCCATATGAAAAAAATCCATCATTTCCACTGTCAGACATTTTTCCACAAAGGGAAAGTGGTGTTGACAGAGTTGGTGCACCTTTGCAAGGGGCAAATGAGCTGAGAAACCCAGACCACCACTGCCTGAAATTGCATTTCACAGTTTTCCTCTAAAACCAACTGGCTTAGGCTCCATTCGGTCCTGGTGCAGTTGGACAAGCTCAGGCTCTCAGGGAACAGAAAGTCCATGCTTTGGGATTGCAAAGCAGCTCTGATATTCCTGGGAGGATTCATTTCCTGCATGCACAGCTTACAGTCCTCAGACTTGAGAAGACTGGGAGGGTGGCAGGGAGAAGAGTATAGTCCTGCCATCAGGTCATCCCACCTATTGGTCTACTGGCTGTGGAAAAAGGTCCGAGGTCTTTCAGAGATGTTTTTGGTGTCTGTGATGACTATGATGTCCCTGTAGGTTCCTTGGAAAAGACAGCTGGCTGGGGAGATGGAACACTTGGAGTTCTGAGTTAATTTCTGTTCTGCTGTTTTTTTTCCCTAATTTTTATCTTTAACAATTAATCTTTCAATGACTTAATTATCCCAGTGTATAATAATAACCAACACTTATTCATTCGTCATTTACTATGTCCTGGGCATTTCACAACATCTTTTTTCATATTAACCACCGTGTAAGGGCAGAAGTATGATTTGAGAGCTTTGAGACTCAGAGAGGTGAAGTCCCTTGTTGAAGACACACAGCTAAAAGGTGGGGAGCCAGGAGACAGTACTATTCCATCCGAGTTGTTATATTTAATCTGTACATGACAGAGGGGAGGGCTGAGGAGACGGCTCAGTGGGTAAGAACACTAGCTGCACAAGCATGTAGTCCTGAACTCAGGTTCCCAGCACCCATGTAAAAAGCCAGCTGTGCCTGCGTGTGTCTTTAACTACAGCATGATGGGTGGTGGTGGAGACAGGAAGGTTGCTGGGGCTTGCTGGACACAGGCTAGCTAAAGAAAAGTGAGCTCCAAGGCAGTAGGGAACAGCATAGAGAGAGATACAGAAGGATGCCAACTATCTTCTCTAATTGCCATGAGTTCCTAGGCATGTGTACTTCTACACAGTGCACACACACATAACACAGACACGTACATTGAAAAAGAAATTAAATAACCATTCCAATATTGTGGTAGCTAGTCTCTCTGATTGCCCCCAATCAACCAAATCCCTTGGTGTCCATGTCCATGTAGATGTCTTGCCTTGAGCTCCTCCTGTGACATTGACCTGAGATGTTATCAGGAAGGCTTTGTGTGACTGTTAATGCTATGTCATAAGTGACTTTTTGAACCTTGTTTTGGGACCATGACTCCTTCTAGAAAGCCCAGTTTTTATTCTATGATCGCTGTGTCACTTGGAGAAGCCATGTGTGGGGATTCCTAACATCAGTGTTCACCAATGGGATGAGTCTTCATCTTTGGTGCTCAGGTCTAGAACCCCAGGTGACTACAGCCAGACCTGGTACGTGAAGCTCCATCACCCATGAACCATGGTCAGGTAACCATAAATCTTAGCTTTTAGTTTTCATGTTGTGGAGATTTTTTAATGTTGCAATAGATAAGTAGAGCAGGTGTTTGCTAGTGTCTCCAGGATGTTTACATCTATGATAATAACATAATTAGTAATAATGATTAGTGCTACAAGGTGGGATTATACAGGAACACCACTGCTCAAGTTGAACATTTTCAGCTAGAGATAGATCCTAGGTTTCCTTTTTCTCCAGGTCTGTCAGACTTATGAAGCATTCTGTTGTTGGACGTTCTTTATTACCATTATTGCTTGGGGAGTTTGGCATGGTGCTTCCTTAAGCATTTTGTGTTTTTATACAAGGTGAATCCTGCTAAATAGAAATGTTGGTTTAAAGAAAAATATGCTTCCTTCCCTCTTGTCTGACCTCTTGTCTCGTCTCCCTTTACCTCCCTCCTACAGGTAGCTAAGAGACTTTGTAGGAAGGAGAAGAGATCAAGCTGGAGCTATAAAAAGACTAGGTTAGATACTGAGAAGAACTTCTTGATAGCTGCAGTGATTATGTGAAGAGAAGGGGCACTGGCGGCACTGTTGTCCCATCCGTGGAGTGCTCAAAACTTAGAGAAAAAGTTTATGCAGAGAATTGCTGTTCTGGGCTAATTAAATTCCTGGCCTAACCTTTCACAAATCCTGTTTCTCTGCGTCCTAAATTACATCCTTGTGAATTTCCAGAGAGGCAGCATTCGCCTCTTTCAGTTGTCACTTGAACACACCTCCAGTTGCCTATCTCTTGCATGAGGAGTGCCAGCTCCCATGCCAGGCTGGCCTCTGGCATTTGGGGCTGTTCTGGTGGTGTCATTGCCTACTCCTCAGGCTTCCCAAGATGGGGTTTTAGGAAGAGCAATCATGCAGCTTTCTGGGTAGAAAGCTGCCAATGACCTTGCTTAGAGTTGGGAGGTGAGCAGATGGAATTGAGTGATGGGTGTTCTGCCTTCCTCCTCCTCACTGATTCTGATATTCTCTGGGGGGTTTTGTGGGGGTTGGAGAGGAAAAGGAAAGGTAAGACACTTGCAAGACTTGGTTTCTGGTGTCTATGGAAAAATGTTTGGAGGTTTCCAGGATTATATTCTGAACTCTGATGGGGGTCTTCACAAGAGAAGTAGGGGAGGAGCTCCCAAGAGTAGTTGCCTTATCCTATATCTCCAGTTCCAAATGTTGCCAGTGGCCATCTTTGTTTCCCATGATTCCACTTCCCCCAGTCAAGAACTCTGGGAAGCAGAGCTTTCTTCCTATTGTTGGTTATGAGGAACATAAAGCTAACTGTGGACCAGTGAAGTAACAGTTGGGAATGGAATGTCACCCCAAGGGATGGACAACTTTGGGGTTTTCCATTCTCCAAGAAAGACTCTGAAGGGTCAAGTGGCCTTGTTCTTTCTTTGCAGGCAGAACCTCACCCAAAGTACCAAGGCATTTAACAGCCTTTCCTTAGAGGAATGTGGAAGAGGCTGCCTACAATTAAATCCCAAGAGAAAGGTTTCTATAATGCTCAGCGAGTGTCCTAACCCTGGAGCTTTAGTATCAACTGTTAAATGGGTATCATAGCTGTGAGGTTGTTGTGAGGTTGCATGAAATAATGCATGCAAAATATTTAACGTATTTCCTGGCACAGAGTAAACACTAAAACAGCTAGCTATTGTTGTCTATTAAAACCCAGCAAATTGGTATCAGTTAACAATCACAGAGCATGTACAAGAGGCCAGATCTGTTTTAGATGCAGAGATAAGTGGGAGAGAGTTAAAATGCTCAAGGAAGGAAAGAATGAATGAAGGAAGGAAGGAGGGAAGGTGGAACAATCAGAGCATTCCTTAAAAGTCTTCCTTAGGAATCTTCCTTAGGGAAGATTCTGATTTCCCTGGCCCATTGCTTCTAATCTCAGTCTCCAGTTGTAGCTTATGCAACCTCTGTCCTCTTTTGCTTCTGTCCTTGGTAGAGAACATTGATCATTATCTACAGAATTAAGCCCTTAAGAGCCATCATTGGGTAGCGACTCACTTGACTATTGTGTCCTTTGATATAACATTTTTTTCTTTAAAAAATTAGTTCCTGGAGGGAAGCAATAGGAAGGATGCTGTTAGCAATTGATGCTGCTAGGGGAGGGAGAGTGAGTGTTCCTCAGAGATGCAGCCCCTGAAAGAACATCCTGACCTATGTACGTACAGGCAGCACTAAGTGGACTCTAGGTTTAAAAAGAAGAGAGAAAACATTAAGTTGGGAGGCTAAAGTGATTGGGTAGAGAGGGGAGGACCTGGACGGGAGAGAACAGGCAATGGGTTTGGTCAAAACACATATGTATGTATGAAATTATCCACAAAATGCAAAAATAGTTCTTATCTTGGCACCTCTTCAATTTTTTGTAGCTCCTTATTTATTTACTTCTATTATATTTTTTTCTATTATTTTCCTCGTGGATATGATTCACTTTTATATTAGTAACATTTTAACTCTTGAATGGATTATTTTCCAAACCAGTGTTTCTACTTCCTTTGTTTCTATTTTTATACACAAGAAGTTTCATCTGAAATCTTTTGGTAGTGGCTACCTTGCCAACCACCATGTTGCAAGTGTTCTCTCAACTACAGCTGAGTTCAGTGGGATGAGGAGGAATTGGTGATGTCTGCCAAGGTGAGACCAATGCTGTGGATTTGGCCTGTGGATCTTGAGTGTGGGATCTATAATGCAGCCTCTCTGGCTTGACTCTAGCCATGCACAAAGCAGTGGTTTCTTTTGTAGACTAGACTGACAAGTCTCCCTCTGTGGATTAATAGGCAGCAAGAGCAGAGAAGACTGCTGTCCCAGGGGAGGTTTACTCAGGGCAGTGGAGCAGTGAGCCAGTGTCCATGCTGCAGGCAGGAGTCAGTCCTGCCGATCAATTGGCCTTCTCTTGACAGCAGAAGAGAAGGGGCAATTTTTGACCAGGGGCAACTTCCTTAGGTAACCATGGCAACTTTAGACTTTGATCATAAAGCCACATTTAAGGCAGCCAACAGACCCCAAAAGATTCCAAACTATATTTCCCCATGTGCTAATTTCTATTGAGGAATTACTGTGTATTAATGGCTTCGTATAGATAAGCTGGTTTTATGGAATTTATTGATGAATGTTCTTACTTAGGAAGTTATAAAGATAGTTTACATTGTTTGTAAATGTATTAAAACTTCATGATAAAGAGCTTGCAAAAATTCTAGCACACAATGAAATGAAATAGTTTAGGGGTATCATATGAACATTATGTTTCCACTTAGAGCAGTGGTAGATGTTTGCTTGTAAAGTAAACTCAGCTTATTGGAGAAGAGACTTGATACATAGGAAAGTGTAGGGAGATGACAATGCCGGTGGAATTCAGGCCCTGGTCTCCGTGAACAAAGGGGAAAACTGATATTCAGAGTGGAGATGCCACCAGGCCAAGACAGCGCAGCTGGCAAAATGAAGAAGCCTCTTGCAAGCACTTGATGGAGCCATTCTGGGTCAAGTTCAGAACAGAGTGATGGATGCAGCTGTGCCTTCTCATCTCTGGGAGTCTGTCAGAAAGACAGATGGGCCAGGGCTTTACAGGAGCTAGTCCTGGGCAGGCAGGTGGCTGCGCAGTAATCACCAAGTGGGAGAGTTATCAGAATGGCTAGGACACTTATAACGGGAGATGTATGGATTTTTGGACTCGAGGGTATCTGGTTAGTCTCCTAAATCTTCAGTCATTAAAAGTCAACATTTGTGTCAACTATTTGAGAATTTATAGTATAATATATTTAAAACATATTCATCTCTGCCCCCCATCTTCTCCCTTAACTACTCACTCTATCCTCCCATCCAACATTGAGATTTCTTTTTAATTTCTACTGTCAAGTCTGGTTAGTGCTGTCTACTTAGTTTTGGGAGTGGGGCCTGACTTTGCATGCGGTCAAGCTACCAGGGCTTATATTACTAGAGAAAACTGACTTTCCCTCACCCAGCAGCATTCAAATGTCAACAGCTCCTCGGCTACTAGTGGGATCTCTGTGCCGGGATTTCATCTGGCTTGAGCTTGCTGGGGTCTCAAGTGTGCTGTCACAGTCTCTGTGAGTTCCTGTGTGCACCCGCCGTATTGTATTCAGGAAACAGTTTCCGTGATGTTATCCACCACATTTTACTCTTACAAATCTCTCTGCCCCCTCTCTGTGTGTGTGTGTGTGTGTGTGTGTGTGTGTGTGTGTGTATGTGTGTGAGTGTGTGTGTGTTTGTGTGTGATGTATCATTTAGAGCTGAGCATGCCACCATCTCTTATTGTCTGAGCATTAGACCAACTGTGGGTCTCTGTGTTAGTTGCTGTCTACTGCAAAGGGAAGATTCTCTGAAGAGGGCTGAGAGATGCTCCGATCTATGGGTACAGCAACATGACATAGGCGACATTTAAACACTATATCAATCTAGCAGAATGATTGTATTGGGTTCTCCCCTAGGACCTATGGCCTATCTAGGATCAGGTTCTTGACCCTCTTCACCAGTACTGGTGCCAGGTGTGGGGCCCATCTCATGGAGCTCCAAACCTTCATTTTTCCAGCTGGCACTCTTGGCCAAGCTATGTAAACACAAGATTCACATACCACATCAGCAAATGAGAGGAAGGATGGCTCCTGGACCAAAGGTCTGCTGTGAAGATTAAAGCCATCTGTGCATGTAAAGCTCCTGGCTAGCTCCAGGCTCAAGGAAGTATTCTGTCATCAGTCATGCTCTGCACATATAACTATCATGACCAGGTTTCCTAAGGAGAGACAGTCAATGATGGGAGAGTCCATGAGGCATTGGCCATCTTGATTTGAGCCTTCCGGTCTATGTGGCAGACCAGAATGGCTAGCTAGCTCTGGACAAGAGCTCTCTAACTCAAGTGTCAAGATCAGTCAATACAAGTGTTCTTAGACTCCTGGAGTGCTGCAGGAGGTGCCTCTGTGTGAGGCTGGGTTCTGATGTAGGTCCCAGGTGCCTGTCCATTCTCAGGTCCTCACTTTCCATTTCCATAAACAGAACAGGTTAGTAACGGAAGTTCAACCATCAACATGGTATCATAGCTCACATCTGGGATGGAGTGGGGGTATGGGTTTCACTGGCCCAAGAGGAAAAAGAGTGAACAGCATGGGCCAAAGAGACCAAGAGGCAGAAGATGTGAAGATCCCTGCCATTCTCTCAGAGCAGCTAACAGCTACTGAGTGTAAGGCACTGAACTAACTTCTTCACACACAATGACTGTAACATGACACACTGTCTAATATTATAATATTCTATTGTATTAGTTAGTTTTTCTCATCATGGTGACCAAACCTCTATACCAAAGAAGCTAAAGGAAGGATGCTTGTTTTGGCTTTTGGTTTCAAAGGGTTCAGTCCATCATGAACCCTGGCAAGCATGGCAGGTCAGGAAAGAGCAAGACAGGAAACAGACAGGGATAATGTACTCCTAAGAAGCCACTTAAAATGACCTCCTTCATGTAGCTAGAGGTCAATTCCTGAAGTTTCCAGAACCTTCCCAAATAGTGTCATTGGTTGGGGAAGAAGTGTTCAGAATATGAACTGATGGGGGATGTTGCATATTCAAATTGGAATACCAATATGAAGGGTCTCTGTCACAGTATGTTTTCATTGAGTATCTCTCAACTTTTTGAAGGGGCAAAGATGATTATGCATTCAGCAGAAGCCATACTTTAAGGTCTGAATTTGGATAATTTTATGGTCTAGTGATTTGAAATACAATCTTGTCTTTAAATGCTGAGTGCTGACAACACCCACAGCTCAGTTAGGCCTGGTGTGGTGAAGAAACACAGACAAGAGTCTGTTGTGTGCTATGTTGATAAGAGAATTCTCTGTAGATTGGATGTATTAACCCATTACCAAGTTCCTGTGGTTTCAATTTACTATAGACTTCTCAGGTCTATCAGAATGTAACATCATTGAGAGTTGAAGACCATTTACAACTAGCACTTATCCATACTAATGAAGTGGGTATGATTTTCATTCACTTATAGATGAAAAATGCCAAGGTCTGGAAGAGGAATATGATCATATCTAATGCCCCAGACAGTTTTCTCATCCTCCAATGTGAATCCTACAAGAAGAGTTAGGCAAAGCTGATACATTTAAAATAATGGTTCTTAAGGGTGGGACATGTAACCCTGGACAGAGAGTTTGCCTAGCATGTATATCCCAGCACCCAGAAACCCTCTCTTTCTTAAGTACTTATTGCATGCATCTCACTTGCTGAAGATTTAATATGTATTGAATTTAGCCCTCATAACATGAGATGGATATCATAACTATCTCTGTTTTAGAGATGGGAGTATGGAGGCTCAGTGGGATTAGGTAACTTTCACAGGTCAATCAACAAGAGTGTGCTGATCCCTGAATTCAAACATGATTTATGAGACTCTAAATTCCATTTGAGGCACCTACTTGTTCATATGATTTTTAATTAACTTGGGGGAATGGATCATTATGTATAATTAGTCCACTTTGTCTTTATTTCCCTTTTAGGTTAGCAGTATATATCAGCAAACATGTATATGGCATGAGAGAGTTGAGGGAAGTAAAGAATGCCTTTCAGAGGAGCCATATGGCCTGTAGGGACCCCTGGGAATAGGAGGAGGAGAAGATAAAGGGATTTCTAGATCCTATGACTTTCATGAACTCCACTGCACATGACTGAGATGACCCCATTGTCTCTTCCGGTACCCAGTGATGTTCCCCACTGGCTAGTCTCCATGGCACTCGTCCCATGTGTTCACTTTCTGCCTACCCTGCCCATCTGCTCCAGCTGGTGTCTGCCTTGGGCAGAGGATGGTCATTTATCCTTTTGCTGTTTTGCAGACCCAGGGTGATGGTCACTGGGTGCCAGGGGACTAACAGGAAGTCAGAGGCTTCCGGGCTGTTCATCTGGAGTTCACTGGGGTGTCAGAGGCTAATTGTGGCTCTGCTTGGGTTGTCGCTGTTTGATTAAACATCTTGAGCTAAGCACTATCCATCCAACGGTTGCCAGGGGTACGTATTTTTAGCAGTGGGCAAATAGCTTATCAATTGTGCATATAAAATGCAGCCAAGAGAAAGCCATCATTTTCTGTGACCCTGCCTTGTTCTTCTATGAAGGCAAGGACAAAAGAAGCAATAAACAATGTTGCTATTCACATATCCATTTAACAATCCTTCCCTAAGCCTCCTACCATGCAACAGGCAGTGTACCAGAGGCAAGGATGCAGTGGTGAACAGATGCACGGTGCTTCCTATCCATAGGGAGCTCATATCCTACTCCAGCCTATAGCGCTGTCTTCTGCTGCCCACCAGCTCTGCGGCCCTGGGTAAGTCACCTGTCTCTGGATTTGCTTCTCTCATTCGAGGGGCATATGCTGAACATGTGTCTTGTGCTGTTCATGCCCTGAGGGCAGAAAGGACACTGGACAGGTAGCAAGTATGGTTCAAGAGAAGCAGCCATTTTTCTGGTCCATGGTCAGGGTCCAGGGAAGGCTTAGAGGCATGAAGGAAGAGGCTACGGAGAACAGAGTGGAAAGTCCCAGAACAGCCTGAGAAAAGGATGCAGATGTGACTGTGAGAAACACTCAGTAAATAGGAACATGAGAAATACAGTCAAACTAAAGTTCTTCAGTCATTGACTCAAGCTGTCTTTCTAACCTTAAGGCTATTGCTCTCGGGGGCCACTTCCTAAAGACAGCTCACAGCCCAACAGCTACGGCTGTGTGTAAACTGCAGTGATCCATCCAGCTTCAAAACCCCAGCTGGTTTCTAGTGTTAGGTTTGCATCCAGCATCCTCAATAGCATAAGACACTAGCGGGGAAATGAGCTGGTATGAACATGCTGGGATAGTTCTGCTTCAGTCATTGCAAGAGCTGACCACAAGGACCACAGACCCCATTTTTATGGCAGAGAAAGTTGCACAAGGGCTCCTGGCATTATCCCAGAAAGGCATGTGCGACAAATAGAAACAGGAAGCTGAATATGCCTCTGCTACTTTTTGGCTGTGTGATTTGGGGCAATGGTTCCAACTTCTCTGTGCATTAGTTTGCTCAGCTGTGAGAAACAAAATCATGTGGTACTCATAAGCTTTTGTGGCCATCTCATGAATTACACAATACAGGGACAGTGCCCTCAGCAGTGCCTGTTACCACAATGTATATAAATTGCTATTAGACAGGTAAACAGGCTGGAAGTAGACCCATCAGGTCTAATTTGCTAGTAATTATTAACGTAACACCAACTTCTCAGTTTTTGGTGTTTGGTCAGTGTTCTCTGCAGACACACAGAAGGTCTGGTGTGTTGTGAATGCACTGGAAAATTTCCAAAGAGTTCCTTTGGAAAATGAATTGGGTGACACAATCAAATGTGCTGGCGATTAAGTGGAAATTAATTTGCTATTGTGGTTAACAGGGAGTTTTTGAGGCCACCATCTTTTAATCCAGTGGATGCAGCTTAACCTAGCATAAATTTAGGGTGTCCAATAACATACCCAAGTCTGGGTCAGGTTCTCAGAGTGTAAGTTCCAAGCTCAAGCTACTCAGAACATATGAACTGAAGGCAACAGTAATACTTGTTTCAGACTCCCTGCTTCTGTCTGTAGCTCCATGCTAGAGCTTTCATAAAGTACTAGGTTGGCTGGGAGTGTGACTGTGTGAGGAGTGAGGAGGGCCTGAGGACTCCCAGGAACAGCACAACCCCGGCCCCATTTCAAGAGTGCAGCTGCCACGTGGTTTCACTTGGCATATTGGCCAGCTGTGGTTATATCTTCCAATGTGTTGGGAAAGGTTTGGAAGTAACACACACACACACACACACACACACACACACACACACACACACACACACACACACACGGGCAAGCAGCTACAGTCTGGCTCATGTATTACTGGTTTGATTTCTATGCTCCAAAGGCCCCAGTCCTCCTGGGATGGCCAGCAGGCCTCCTCCCAGGTCAGCTCCCCGGTGTACCTCATGGGATGCATCTTTCACTCTTCTTTCAGAGCATACACCTAAGAGTTCTGAGCTCTTCCTTAACACCAGAGCACTGTCTGGGATGCCTTCTCCACCTCCAATCCTTTACCGGCAGCCTTTATTTCTGAATGTTTCCCTGAACTCTACACATGGAGGGAAGCTCCTTGTTGGCTAGATAGCTTCCACAACATGTATTTTGAGGATTTCATTTAAGATCTTTGTCACCATTCACTGGGAGCTTCTGGAAGGCAGAGGCTGTATCTCTTTTCTCTGAAAAATGAGGGATGATCAAATGGTTGTGAAAAATTATGAACTCTCGTAATGTTTGTAAAACAAAGGAGTGATACCTGGATGGATGAATGGATGGAGGATGGCTTGAAGGGTGAAGAATATGTTGATTGATGGATGGAGAATAGGTGTGTGGATGGGTTGCAGATGTATGAAGAATGGGTAGATGGATGGCTGACTGGATGGATGGGAAGATGGACTCCTTGAGGTTGTCTGGAACATTTATCCACTTGCTGTTACTTTTATGGTGTTCCATTATATTCACGATGTCTACTTACTTCTCCATGAACCCATGTCTCTTTGAAATTCTTCCTCATTACCAACTACAGTGGCTGATGGAGCAGAGTTCAGATTTCCCATTTCCACACATGACTGTGATACCTAACTTTCTTTCTCTATGCAAAGAAAAATGCATCTTCTCACTGGACTAGTGAGGAAGATGGGTAATTTAACACACGCACAGACATTGCATGCACAGCGATGTGCTTCATTTCCCTGCTGAGTGTGACAGTCTCCTTCCTGGTACACTGAACTTGCTGAAAGTGGGGGCATTGAGATCATTGATTCTGAAACCAACAAGTTAGATCTTGTTTGCTGATACTTACTTTTGGGATCCTGGCTAAGTTTCTTCAACAAGCTGTACCCCAGCATTCTTATCTGTAAAATGGGGGTGGCAACACCTGCCTTTCAGGTTTTTTTTTGTGTATATTGGACAATTTGACACAGTTTAAGTTCTTAGAAGTGGTTTGGCTATTCAGTTGGATGAGGGAGAGCTTGTGTTCTTCCCATAATACTCTGGCAAGCCTCCTTGCTCTGCCTTCAACATAGATGCTAGCTCTGCTTTGTTTTCAGGCCTTCACTATGAGGTACCATGCCTTAGCAGAGATTCCTAGTTGGGTGGAAAGCCAGATAAATGCTGAGAAATGTGTGCCATGGTGGCAGAAGACAGTGTGTGGTGGAATCACTGCCGAAGGGAGCACACATCTGACCCAAGGATGGTGAAAGGTGTCCTGGAGGAAGAGCCATGCTTGCAGCAGTAAGGAGAAGGGGCCAACTAAATGAACTGCCATGGTTTCAAATGGACTATTTCATGCTGATGTTAGGATCTGAGCTTCATTTGAAAATCAGATGAGAAGGACCAGGGAGATGGCTCCGTTAAGTTCTAGCTAGTCCACAATCCTGATGACCTGAGTTCCACTCACAGAACCCATGTAAAGAGCTGGATGTAGTGGTGAGCGCCTGTGACCCCAGCACTCCTACAGCAAGATGGGAGGCAAGAGATGAGAGAGTCGCCTGGAAGCTTGTGGACCACCAGCCTAGAGTAAGCAGTGCAGCCACAGAAACAACGAGAGGGATCCTACCACAAGGTGGAAGGCAAGGACCTTGGGACACCAGAAACTGTGACTTCCATGTGCACACACCTGAACTCACATACGCACACAATTAATACATTACAAAGAGAGGAAAACCCAGAGGGAAGGTCATGCTGACACCACACTTCCATGTAGGCTTGCCTTCCAACTCAAGTTGTCCTCCTCAGACCTCCTTATCTATGTCATCTTTCCCCCTCTCTCAGAAAGAGAGAAAGAGAGAGAGAGAGACAGAGAGAGAGACAGAGACAGAGACAGAGAGACAGAGACAGAGAGAGACAGAGAGACAGAGACAGAGAGACAGAGACAGAGAGAGAGGAGGAGGAGGGGGAGGAGGAGGAGGGGGAGGAGGAGGGGGAGGAGGAGGAGGAGGAGGAGGAGGAAACAGTCCTGCACTTCAATAGCCTTGCAGCCGTTGGAGGGGCTTTATCCTTAGGGATTTACTAAGTTTAAGCATATTGTATGCCTGTATCAAACCACAGGCATCTTTGAAGGATAATGAGGTGTGTGTGTGTGTGTGTGTGTGTGTGTGTGTGTGTGTGTGTGTGTAACAGAGGCTCTGCCATGCATATCAACAAAACTGCTAAATATGGCCAGTCCTGGAATCCCCTCATCCAGGTGATGTGATAAGAAAGGCAGGGCTATTGGGAAGTTGAGAAGTAACCTCTTCCCACACAGCCTCCTTGTCCCCCTTCTTGGCTTTGCAGAGGACAGATCCGAGGGATCTAGATGTTCGAGTACGGTAGAGAAGTCCCCAGCACACACAGTCCAGGCACACGCCCTCTAAGGCTGCCCTCCCCAGGATGTTCTGTTCCACAGTGGGACCCGTGTTCAGATGCAGGGTCGAAGTAGTGTTGTCTGTGCTAGGAGATGTGGATGGGCAGGGAACAGGCCATACCCAGAGGACAATGTCTAATTACTCTGGGGCCTTGGGAAGCAATTTTCTATGGTTGGAGAAATTGGCTTTTTTTTAAGTGTGTTTGTGTGTGTGCGCGCGCATGCTTCCAGTCCAAGCACACAGCGGAATGACATGTAGGTCAAGGAGGCATAATTATATGGAAATGGCTTTAGTTTAGGAGCTTGTGAAAACCCACCTCTGCACTCTGGGAGTGATGGAGAGGCAGGAGCTTTGGGCCTTCCCAAACTGAGATGAACCAGTGGGAGATGGCTTCCTTGGATTGTTGGAGCAATTGTTTTCTTTCTGACTTCAGGACGCAGCCTGTGAGCCACAGAGGGAAGAAGCTGTACCTTTCCACCTCAGCCATGATGGTATGCATGATGGCTTCAGCCCTGATCTGTACTTGCAGTGTGACTGCCTCGGCTTAGAAAAGGCTGGCTGTCCTGTGGACTTTACCTCCCCAGGGTGGTATTAAAAGCTGATAGGACCTTTAAGAGGTGGGGCTTGGTGGTCGGTGGTTAAGTCACGACTCTTCTCTCTTGTACGTTATTTATACTGTGTGTGTGCGTGCGTGTGGGAACATGCCGTGGTATAGAAGTGGCCATGAGAGGTTGGTGTGAGATAATGAGAGTTGGTTCTCTCTCACCATCATGTGGGTTCTGGGGGTTGAACTCAGTTCTTCAGGCTTGGTGGCAAGTGCCTTAACTGCTGAGACATCTCACTAGCTGACGCCTGTTCTTCTGGGGAAACTGATTCAGGTCTCACAGGAGTTAGTGTCTGTGAGAGTAGGTTTCACAAAACCATCCCAGTCTCTCTGGCCTTAGTTCTTCACGCAGGTGGCTTCTCTCTTCTGAATGCACCTCCTTCTGTGTCCAGGCTTGCTGTTGTGCTGTGACACAGCCAGGATGCCCTTGCCAATTGTTGCCATGGTGCTATTTGAATTTTGCAGCCACCGGGGTCATGAGTTAATCAAAACCTCTTTTCCTTATACATTACCCAGCCTCGATACTTTGTTATAGCAACACAAACCTGTTTAAGATGGTGACCTTGAAAAAGTAAATGAAATTTCTGTCTGTTGAAGAAAAAATGGGACTGAAAACTGATTCTATGTGGATAAAGGGCTTTGAAGAGTTGAACATAGATGGTAGACATGGCTGGAAATTTGCCTCTGCCCAAGTATCCTCTGGTTTTACTCACTGCTTCTGCCCACTCTATGGAGAAGTGAAGCTCTCCAAACAAGCCATACCATCTCCAGCCTTCAGTCTTGACCTGTGCATGCATGCTTCTTTTTCTATAGTCCTTCTCCCAACCATCTCATCTGAATGACTCTTGCCTGTCCTTCATGAATCATCTGGTCACCCACCAGCAGTGACAGCCTGATGTCCCCAGACTTGCTATCACCTTGACTATGACAAAGCAATCATCTTCTTTAACTCTGAGCAAAAATGCCACATGCAAGGCAGGACACTAAGAAATTACGGGAAAAACAATTGCCTCCCCTCCTTAGAAATAAGAGACACAGTAAACAATCTACTGCAAAGAGCAGTGAAAATGAGGACAGTGGCAACACGTGATTCTATGCCCTTTCCTGTCACAAAGGAAGTGGTCGTAACCATCACAATAGCTCCCATTTAGCAGTCTCTTATTACAAGCTAGAAATGGTAGAAAGAACTTCCTACGTAATGATAGCTGCTGTGCCCTTCACTTTGAAGGTGGGGTTTTTAGACCACTCCTGTAATGGAGAGGATGTGGCTTAGATTTAGTGACTTCCCCAAAGTCACTACTTACTAAGTATCAGAGGCTGAATTTGAACCCATGTCTTCCTCACCTGCCATAGGTCAGTTATCACCATTCTTTAAGAAGGGACCATTGCTTTCATTGATATTCACAGTCTACAAGCCAGAGAGTTTACACCCTTTTCTGCTGGGCTGCTCCCTATCATGGGTACCATCACCGGCTATTTACAATTTCAAGGGGCCCTGCCCTTTCCTTGCTTTCCGATTCCCCAGAGTGAGTAAGACACTGTGGTCAGACCAGGAAAGGGTGGGCTTCTTTCCCGGTGGTGGAGTCACAAGGGCAAAGTCACGGAAGTGTGAGCATATGCTATGTTTGCAGAACTGTAAGATGACAGGCTTGACTGGGGTGTGGACCGCAGGGGAATGAGGGATGAGAATTCAAGAGCCCAGTGTGATAACCTCGATGAAATTGCTTTGCAAACTTCCAAGGTTGTTTTGGGGACTGTCGGAGATAACGCCTGTGAAGCCGCTTTGCACACTGGAAGAGCGTTAGGCTAATGTTAATTATCATGAGATATTTTGGAGGTAGCCTGATTGGTATGAGGAAGGAGATAGCAGAAAATTAAAATAGCTGCTAATTTCTCTTGAATCCACATTCTCAAAAGCATTCATACATAAAAAACCCTAATTCCATTGCTCTCATCTCTCCCCATTCTCAGATAAATAGATTATGATAGATTTTAGAAGCTAATAAAAATTCAGCCTGTTTCCTGGTTATTATTGATTTCACAACCAGGTTTAGCAACTTGGAGTAATATTTTGTTGTTTGCCCGTAAGACCGCATCGAGTTAATTCTTTACCGTAATACTTTTACTCATGTATGGCTGTCCTTTCTTGGCTGTCATGGCACTGGGGCTCTCAGGAAGACAGCTCTGTGTCCTTCTGTCTTCTTTAGGGATGGGTGCTTAGTCTGTACCACAATACCTGATGCACAGCAGAACTGGATGACAAACATTTTCTTTCAGAATGTAGCATGTGAGTGTAGATACCCACATTCCACATGAGTTGCTATAGGGACGTCTTTACTCTGTTTTGGGTCTGCTGTCCTCAAAGCCATTCTGTCTGTTTGGTCAAAAACTATTTCCCCTATTCTAATAAAATACTGTAGGTAAAACTAATTTACCTAATACATATTAATGTTTCTAATAAAGAATCCAAGCTTACGTGCCAACTGGAGTCAAATGTAGGACCAAAAATAAGAGGTGGAAGCTACTATAATTATAATAATTATTACTAGTTGCAGAAAAGGTAGTTATATTTTTCAAAACCCAGAAGGATCAACTGAAAAGTTACAAAGGGAACGAAGAAAAAAAGAGGACAAAATGTTGAATACATCAACTGTGACTGATCAGAAAATAGGATAGGAGGGTTCCATGCACACACCCTAACCATTTACCAGAGGGCAGCAACATTTGGGGCAGGGGTAGAGACAGAGCTTTCTTCCTATCTTGGTTGTATTTTGTTTCCTGGGTCCTCAAGCAGCTTGACTGGCAGTCCAAGGCTCACAGCAACACTCACATCTCTACTATTTCTTCCTGGCTCTTACTAAAGTGAGGAATGTGCTTCCAATCCTATCAGCCCACGGGGACATTAAATACCCCTCTCACGCTCACCCCTTTCAGGGGAAACATTTCTTCCTGGTTGGTGGAGATACTTCCGCATGTCCACAGATGGAGTCTCAACTTCCCATATCCATGTCTGAATAGAGGGGTTATGGCTTGAATGAAACAGCCTTTGGGGCGACGTTGGAAACAATACCAACATGTATCCCCTGACCTCCTGCTGCATATAAGAATGAAGGCTACAACACCCGGTGAGTAACCGGGAAGCAAGGCGGCTTTGCCACAGTACTGCTGTGACCGTGAAGCAGTCACGCCCAACTTGGTGCTTCCGTTTTAGTAAGAGTTCTACACCAGAGCTGGAGGGATGGTTCAGCAGTGAAAAGCACTTGTTGCTTTTGCAGAGGACCCAGGTTCTGTTTCCAGCACCCATGTGGTGACTTTCAGTCGTCGGTAGATCTGACACCTTCTTCTGGCCTCCATGGATACCATGCACACACATGGTGTACTTACATACATGTATGTAAAACACTCATACACAGAAAAATAAAAGTAAATCTTAAAAAAAATAGTGTCTATTTCATGGATTTAGAAGGATTGGACCAATCAGTTCATTTAAGGCACTTACAATGGTGCCCAGTGAAGAGTAGGCACTCAATTAACATTAGTTATTGTGATGATTAATCTTAATTGTCATGAGATAGGATGTAGAATCACTTAGAAACTGAGGTTCACTTCTGCAGATGTGATTCCAGAAAGCATAAATGAAGAGAAGAACCTCTCTGAATATGGGTGGCACTATCTCATGGGTTGTGGACCTGGGTACGACAAAAGGGGCAAAAGAGAAAGCTAGAGAGCCCCAGCACTTCTCTTCTCTCTGCTCCTTGGCCACAGGGATGTGAGCAGTTCTGCTCTTCTGTGACCCCTCCATTGCGATGGATGAATCTCTGAAATGGTGAGCCAGGACAAAGCCTCCCCGCCCCATCTCTATGTACTCTCCTGTGGCAGTGAGGCAGATTCTGGCGATCGAGCTAATGTGGAGAGCAATGAATGTCAGAGTTGCCACTCTTTAGGGCTGTGAGATCACCCTGAGATTTTTCTCTAAATGAATCACTCTACTGTGTGGTAAGAAGCAAAGCCACACACAAAGGGTGTTGTAAAGGTAAAAAGTGGCTAAATATTGAGTATTTCACACACCATAATAATAGTTTGTCAGTTTACCTTATTTTTAAAAAAAATTATTTTATGTGCATTGGTGTGAAGGTGTAAGATGCCCTGGAACTGGAGTTACACATGTGAGCTGCCATGTGGGTGCTGGGAATTAAACCTGGGTCCTCTGCAAGAGCAGCCAGTGCTCCTAACCACTGAGCCATTTCTCCACCCCATTCTTTGTTGCTTCATCATGAATCTCAGGAGAGAGCTGCTTAGTTAGGCTGTGTGTGATGACAAATGAGTTTGTGGCCAGCACGCACAGGCACGGTGGGTCCCAGAAAGGAGGCAGGTGGGTTCCAGAGAATAGGCAGAACGCATCTCTCCCCAGCACTGCCACCAACCCCACAACTGGTGCTGGCAAGGCTTGTCTTTGGCCCATGAACTGAACCTTCCCTAACACCAGATGCCCAGCTCTGTCTCTGTGGCACCAGTAGCGAGCAGATAATTCTCAAGGGAATAGACAATAGAACCCCCCCTCAAGATTCACAGGGTGGGCTCCACATCAATGCCTTTGAAGGCTTGTACCACTCATGGAAGTTACAACCCTGGTTTTGAAGTCCTGGCATATAGTTGCAGTTTTCAACTCTGCCTTCTAGAAGTAGCTTGGGGAAGCCACTTAACTCTGCTGAGCTTCTGTTACATAATGAATGAGTTCTTTGTAAGTTTTAATTCACTGCATATTGGTCAGCACTATATTAACATTAGTGATTGTTATTGATGATTCTGTAAACATTAGGAATAGTATCTTGCATGGATTGGGTGGCCAATAAGCATTCACTACATGAACTGGATTTAGAATGCTGAGTCCTGGCTCACACTGAACCCCTTTAAGGGCGACAAGGGAAACCTAAGAAAGATCTGGAGGAAGAGAGATTTTTTTTTTTAGGAGAATTGTTTGATCACAATATGTTAGTTTATGGGGAAAAAAAAGAAGCAACGTAATTACCATTTTGTAACTTAGTATGGTGTGGAGAGGGAATTCACCTATGTGTCCTTGGTTAAAAAAAATGATTTCAAGTAATTAAACTACCTGCTTAGATAGAGGGCAAAGGGGGCATTGGAAGAGTCCTCAGTCAAGAAGAAAGATATAGTTCCTTAGAATGTCTGCAGAGACCAGGATGGGAGGGTGAACCAAGACAGAGGTCAGTAGACACAGCATTTGTCTTGTCCCGTGCCCTGAATGCCAACATCTGCAGCAGGCCCATGGGCAAGCACAAAACACAAGTGGTGATGGGCAGGCTTTGTTCACCTCAGCTCTGCTGCCTGCTAGCTGGGTGACCTTGGGAAGGTCACTTTCTTTCACAATCTGCTTCCTTATCTGCTAAGTAGACATGATAGAAGTGCCAGGCTCCCAGGTATAGCTGTGAATATTAAGTGAGTAGCATGAAGAAAATGCCTAGCAGATATTAAGTACCCAATAAATAGTGGTGGTGATGATGAGGATAATTATGATAATGATGATGATGATGATGGTAAGAAAGATACTTATAATTGCAATGTCTCAAGTTTCTTAGAGGCTGATATGAAAATTATACTTATAAAATTTAGAAGTCAGTCACCTATCTTTCAATCTATATAACTATCCATTCACCCACCTGTCTACTTATCCACATGTCCATCTGTCCATCCACCTATCTTCCATCCGTCAATCCATCCATCCATCCATCCATCCATCCATCCATCCATCCATCCATCCATCCATCCACCCATGCATTCATCCATCTATCCATTCATCCATTCATCCACCCACCCAGCCAATACTTTCTAACTGTAACTATGCGCCAAGGACTAACAGAGCATTTGAGTGGAACAGATACCTACTGTCAAGGCATCTGTTTTTTTTTTTTTGTTTGTTTGTTTGTTTTAGTTTTTTTTTTTCATTCCCAGGCAAAGACAAGCCCTTCTCTTTTGAGTTCCTCAGGGATTTGAACACCTTCCTCCTTCAGCACCGTCACCCCTGCTGTAGAACAGGTCACCTATTGTTATGAGTTTTGATTTGCCTTTTGGTCTTGCAAGCACGTGAGGTTTCAAGCGCAGAGAACAACGCACACCATGCTCATTTTGTCTCCCCTTCCATCGTTGTCCTTCCTGACTCAGAGCTGCATCTCAGAAACCGAACACGGTTCTTCATGATGTAGCCTGAGCAGCCCAGTTGGGGAGCTAATAGGAAAGCCTTACATGGCTTAAGAAAGGAAGACTTCTATTTGGCAAGAGTCTGTTGTGTATGTTGTCTCATGTACTGGCCTCAGCTAGATGAGCATTCTCCCTCATTTACGGATGATGACATGGAAATTTATAGATGTTAGTTACACACAGGCAGGAAGTCCAGTTGGAACTCAAACTCAGATTTTAATAACTTCCATTTTTACAAGAAGTCCATTTAGGATGGCTGAAGAAGTGGGATAAGGTGTAAACAAATGAGTGTGTGTGTGTGTGTGTGTGTGTGTGTGTGTGTGTGTGTTTGTCTGTGTGTCTGTGTTTACATGTGATGTACATAATACATGTAGACAAATTGGAGGCAGGAATAAAAACAGCCAGCTTCAATTCCTTTAGAGGCAAAATGAGGGAAAAACAAAACATCAGACATTTGAAAAAAAATCTGTATGCTTGGAGGCAATGAGGAAAGGCATGGTGAACTGCATAACATAAGCCTGGCCTCAAGGAGGCGATTGGTTTTGGCTCTAATTTTTTTCTTTGTGTGTGTGTGTGTGTGTGTGTGTGTGGTGCGTGTGTGTGTGTGTGTGTGTGTATGTGTGTGACAGCTTGAAAAGACTCTTCAGGAGAAATACAGACATTTTTGGAGACAGTATCCCGCTATATGGTCCAGCTGCCCTGGCCCTGAGCTCACACTCTTCTCTTTTGCCTCCTAAATGCAGCCATGCTTGCATTTAGAACTACAGATTGTTATGCTTGGTCTCCAAGTGTTACCTAAGGGAAGGTGCTGCTATCAAAGGAAGCTTAAACAGATATTTCCCACAATTCAGAATGTATCTTCTGGTTGCTGATAGATGGAGGTGGGAGGTGGGGGGTGGGGGATGGTGCAGGTTCAGCCCTCTTCGGGAAAGGAAGTGACGGTGGCTGAGGAGGGTGGTAACCAGTGTCCATTTGACTAACATTTGGGGGATGGTATCTAGTGCTGGGAACAATAAAAAGTCTTATCTCAAGGGAGAAACTCCTGAAGCCCGGTCTACACTGAGAAGACCTAAGAAGCAACCAGCCCCACCCTTTCATGAGCTACATCTGTTCACACAAGATGTTCTTGAAATTTCTACCTTTGTTTTGAGGTAGAAATGTCTTGCCAGATTTTCTATCCTCAGAGCTGAATGCAGTCACGGTGACAATGCCCGGCTAGCCAGAACTCCATCCCATTCATCTGTCAAATGACAGTGCCGAAGGTGACCTTCTCCATCCCGTTCACCTCTGCCAGGTGACAGCTCAGAGCAGGCTCCCGTTTCCTCTCTGCTTATGATTCTGGAGGCCCACAGCTTGATCGTAAGCAAGACTTATCCATAGTCACAGTCAAGATGTCAGCTCTCCCTTGTGCCATGGGAACCAAGCACCAGGCGGAAATGTCCTTGGGGTCTGAGGACATCATGGGCTTGCCCGTTCCTCCTGGCTGTCTCTGTTTTCCCTGGAGTCTGCAACGGGGGTGAATGGGGCAGAGTTAGGCTGCAAGAGGCAGCCCGTGATATGACCTCTGACCCTCACTCCTGCTGAGTGCCAGTGGCTGTACTGTGAACGTTGTGCACAGTACCCTCTCTCCTCCTGTGCTCTTGAGTTCCCTCTTACTGCGAGGATCCTCACCCTCTTTCCCGTCTTTCTCCCGGCACTGTCCAACACTTAGTATCTACAGAAAGCTTGAAGAGCAAGCTAGACCAAGTCACCTGCTCTAAAGACTGTGTCGTCTAGCAACACGTACGGTAGCATCCAGTTGTGCAAAGCACCTTCAGAACACAGCCTGTGCTCTCATCCCTGACCACTTCTCCTTGCCCAGTGTGATCCAGCCACTCTGGGTTTTGGTGCCGCCTCACTAACATCTCTGGGGTTTCCACCCTGCCTGTCCTTCTGCCTGTCATGCCCTCTCCTGGTGTCCTCGCAGCTGGCGCCTTCTCAGACCTCACTTAAACATCACCTGTCTGGGGTGCCATTTTCCGGCACTCTATTATGTAGCTTCCTGCCACCTTTCCCTGTGACATTATTGCCAAAGTGCACATCAGTACCTCGAGGGATATTTTTTTATATATTTACTTACTGGCTTGCTATTTGTCTCTCAAGTAGTTTGGAGAAGTACGGGGATCTCCCAGGTATCCTTTGCTGTTCCTAATATACAGAGCATGCCCAGTCTATGAAAGGTCCTGAACATGGAGGAAAGACGATTTGAGAACATATTCTGTGAGGGACAGGGCTATGAACCTTGGGTTCCTTTAGAGATTGCTCAGCCTTATCCTGCTTACAGCCTTGTTCCTCCTGGAACTTCCAAATGCTGTACCAATCTATGCATTTTACGGAAGTCACTGTATCTTCATAGAAGCAGGTAGTGTCTGGGAAGCACTCTGACAAGCTGAATTGTGGAGGTGAGGCCTTGGGTGCTAAAGGTAGGCAGTTGCAGTCAGGATGGAGTCACAGCCCATTCTATGTCTTCGGCAGTCGTGTGTGTGTGTGTGTGTGTGTGTGTGTGTGTGTGTGTGTACATGTATGTGCACCTCTCTCTGAGAGTGCCTGTGTGTCTGCCTAGGGTATCCATGTGTGCATGCACGTGCCTGGTGTGTGTCTACATGTGTCTCTGTATGTGTCACATCTGTGTGTTTGTGCATCTGGCTAGAGTCCTTCGGTTGAACTGACAGGGCTGATAGCTTGCTCTGCACTAAGCTGAAATGATAAGAAATGTCTGTAGCAGAAAAGCAATTCCCCCAGCTCTGCTGACTGCCAAGCGTTCTGGCAAACAAGGGGAGAGAAGTCACTGGTGGACGCGTTGGCTTACACACTGGAAAATGGCTTGTCCCAGCTCAGAGCAATTCACCTGGCTTTCATAAGCGGCTGGCTTCCTGGGTCACTTTTCTTGCATGCACTTCCCTGTCATCCCAGGTCCTCTGGCCTTCTTCCGGTCCTGATTTCTGTGTACCAGTCCCTCCCTGGCCTGCCTTGCTTGCTTTGTCCCCGTCTTTCTCCTTCCCTCCCTTCCCTTCCCCTCCCCTCCCTTCTCCTGACTTTCCTTCCTCTCCCTTCCCCCTCATCTTCCTCTCCTTTTCATTCCTTTCCCCACTTCCTCCTCCTTTTCCCTTCCCTGTCATTCTGACTTGAAGTGTCCCTTTTGGAGGGGAGCTTTTGTGACCTCTTGGTCTGGGTCAAGTTCTCCAGTGATAAACTCTCACAGTATGATGGCATTTGCACAGCTGAAGTTTTGCTTTTGAGTGGGTTTTTTGATATCCTGTTGTGTGTGTGTGTGTGTGTGTGTGTGTGTGTGTGTGTGTGTGTGTGTGCGCGCGCGCGCGCGCGCACACTAGCTTGGTGAACTTGGTGATATGTAAATGTCACCAAGAAAGGAATAGGTCTTATAGGGCTTGCCATGAAGTTAACACAGTGCCCAATGGGTAGACAATGGGCAGATGGAAAAAATGACCTAGTGAAGCAAATCAAGTATGACAATGCTTTCTGAGGTGTCACCTCACTTTTCTGGGGGGGTGGTGGTGAAGGCACACATTTGGGGTAGAAAAGTCCTTAACTTCTTTGGAATGTATTTCAGCCTATTGTAACTTTCATGCAAGAGAAGCCAGGCAGCTCTGCATCCAGAGATGTCCCCTTTCTTTAATCCCATGGAGGATCCACCCTGTACTCTGCTTCCTTTGTATTTTTCCAGGGCGGCACAGGTTTTAGGGGTGGTGTGGGTGTTGAGGGTGGACAGTCATTTATTGGGCTATAATGACCAAAGCACACAGGATTCAGATTTTGGAGCCCAACTGGGTCAGGCTGGGGAGCTGGCCTGGTCTTTTAGTGTCAGGTTTTCCATTCAGAGTATTGCATTTGATGAGTGTCCCCAGAGTTTAGTCATGGTCCTATTGTGGGGGACTGAATGTCTATATCTTACTACATAAGTTGACCTCTTCATCCCAGTGGGATGTATTAGAAAAAAGGATCCTTGAGAGGTGAGCATGTCAGGAAGGTGGCTCAGTAATCTTAAAAAAGGACCACAATGAGCTCTTTGCCATTTCCTACTGTGGAAGTATCCCCCAGGAATCTGGCAGCCTGCAGCCTGCAGAGCCCTTACCAGAGTCAGAGCATGCTGCTACAATGACCTTGGGGTGTTAGCCTTTAGAACAGTGAGAAAGAAGCTTCTGGTGTCACAAGCCACAAGACTACGGTGTTTTGTTATAGCAACCCAACCTGCTGAAATACCCACCGACTTTTTGTTGCATTTAAAGGCTGTTTCACCTATTATATTGTTTACTTTGCATTTTGTTCGAAAATGACTTGTCCTGTTTCCTTAAACTTATGGTTTTTTTTAAGAAAAGGAGAGAGAGAGAGAGAGAGAGAGAGAGAGAGAGAGAGAGAGAGAGAGAGAGAGAGAGACTGATTCATTTTCTAGTCCAGGCTGGCTTGAATCTTTCTCTATAGATCAGGTTGGCCTCAAACTCATGATAATCTGCCCACCTTGGCTTCCTAAGTGCTGAGATGATAGGAGTAAGCCACCATGCCTAGCACCTAGATTAACACTTTTATATAACAATGCTCCCCAGTGTAAATGTAGTATGGATCATATATACAGTTAAATTTTAGTAGCTATTATGAAAAATAAAGAAAAACAAAAGTTTAACACTATATTTTAGCTACACACATCCAATGCATGTAATTCATGTGAGTTATTGAGATATTTAGCTTTTTTTTTCCTATACTGTCTTCAAAATCCAGTGTGTAGTTCACAGTTGCAATACATCTCTTTGCATGTGCTGATTTTTTTGTGACCTCTATTTAGAGGTCATAAAACAGAGCTGAATGAATAAATTCATACCCGAGTTGTCCCAACCAGACAGTTATTTTCTAATAACCAAATGATCAGATTTTAATTGCAAATTAATTGAAATGAAATGAAAAATTCAGCATCTCACTTGCACTCGTCCAATGTCAAGTACTCAGTAGCCCCACATGGCTGGTGTCACTGTATCAGACAGCATGGAACCACGACTCACAAGCCGGCCTCCTTGCTGTAAAGAAAAGGCAGCCTTAAAAACAGAGACAGGGCCCAGGTACAGCTCAGTGGTACAGCACTTGCTGAGTGTGTTTAAGATCCTGGGTTTTATTCCTAGCACTAGGGAAAATATGTAATAGCAGAACAAGAGGGGCATTAACTTCAAGTCAGATGCTACTGCCAGGCACGGTGTTAGGCCCAGGAGATTTGGCACATACTGAGAAAATGTTAAAGACACACTACGTCAAGCTGAGCTACTCCTTTGATGGAATCAGGACGTTTAAAGAGAAGGAACTGATGCTGCACACGGGTATCATTAAAAACCATCCTAGATGCCAGCAGACCAAACCCCAGTGCTGGGTGGTCACTGAGCACTAGCTCAGTCAATTCACCTCTACCCTGATCCCTGCCCTGAACCTGGAGATCAATAGCAGTTGACTGAGAAAAGGAGCCAAGATCAGCAGAGCTGAGTTCTGCAGAAGACTCTGCCATTCCTGCCCAGTAACTTCAGGGGAGGTCTTGATCCCTCATTTTGTAAATTGGGGGTATTTGGGCTCAGCAAAGAAGACAAAACAAAACACAAATCCGAACCATCCAGAAGCCATGGACTGATAGATACCATGCCTTGTGCTAACCCTGAATGATCTCGCCTCATCCATGCCATAAGCCTTGAGAGAAAGGCATGGTACCCATTCTATGGGCTGAGCATAGAGGCCACTTGCCAGAGTCCTGTTAACATGAAGCCATGAGGATGTAATTTGAATCCAGGTTGGGGTCTATTGTGCCCACATCTCAATTCCCCATGCTGGCAGATTCAAAGTACTATTCTGTTTCTCCAAAAATATTCTATCTATGTTCCAAGACCTTGTCAACATGCAGTTTGTAGTATTTCCTGGAGAAGTTTCTGTTAGCTTTTGTTAATTCCCTGGATCAGAGAGTTGGCATGCCTTCCTTTGGCCACATATTTCCTTGCATCTCCTGAATTATTCCCTCCTTCCCCCATCTAGAGTCAATATTTTGTTTTCTACTGTGATCCACAGTATGGATCACTGGTATGTATTTCTTGATGTTTCTTGTGGCTTCCCCATCCCGAGGTTTTAAGTCAGCAGCCTGGTAGGCTATAGCAAGTCTGCAGAGAGATCTGCTTGTTTTGACTCAGGAAGTGTTGGCTCACAGGATGTTTTAAAAACTCTTTTTGAATTAGTTACCAATGTTGAAACCTCGGCTATTCCACACATATCTGGATCTCTAGATTTTGGAACTATTTGGCAACGCTGAGTTGTTGGTCAGAAAGTCAAGTGGCAGCAGACTTCCTGACACCCAGTCTCTAGCTTCCCTGTGTCACCTCCACTTGAGTCCCACCTGTCCTTTGTCCTCTGGGGGTGTGTGCCACCATCTTCTCGTGATAAAGCTGGGTAATGGCACTCAGGGCTGCCCTGCCATTTCCTAGCTGTGTGGACTTTGGCAGGTGACCCAAAGTGCTCACCTGAAAATGGGTGATGATATATACATGCCCAAGACTCCTCATATGAATGAAATGAGTTCACACATGAGAAGTGCTTTGAAGAATGCCCAGTACACAGTAGGTGTTATGTGAGAGCCAGTGATTATTAAGAGCAAACAAAGGTTTGCAGATTTGGTACATTTATCTGTCACTGAGGGAAAATGAGAGAGATTAATAGTCATGTGTTTTCAGTAAAACTACAGGGAAGCATGATTCCTTGAAGAAGTGAAACATTGCTTAAAGCTGGACCGCTCTGTTCACAGACATTATCTGACTGCCTCCTTCCAGGTATTTGAATTCATGGCACCTGCACCTCGCTCCTCACCCAGCATTTTTTTTTTATGGTCTCTGATTGGTTGGCATGCTCTCCCAGGCTTTGCCTGTCTTTTAGCTGCACATGAAATTTTGCTGGTGGAACCCTCTCTTTTCATGACCCTGGATACTTTCTCCAGCAGCCGAACATGGTATTTGCTCATGTTGGCTGGCTTCAGCCGAAGGCTACTGTGCATCCCGCACTGAAACTTTTTCTGAAAGTCACACAGAGAACCAGGCAAGCCCTTTAGGAAGGCCCATTCCCTAGACTTATGAAGGGATTCATTGCTAAGTCATGGGTTTGTTCTTCTCTGACTTGCTAGGACACAGTTTTTATCACTATTGTGAGTAGAGCCATGTATTTATGGTAAAGATCAATGTATGAAGTGTGGCTACAGGACATCGACATGGCTTGAACACATGGGCATATTAGACAATAAAACAATGTCACTTATGGAGATCCTACCATGTATGAGGGACTGTGAGAAGCCTTTGTGTGTTTTGTTTCTAATCGTCACAGCCACAATGCAAGACTTGGAAGGTTAATAACATTACCAAACTCTTACTCCATGTGACAGCAAGCATGCCAAGAATGGAAGTAAGCATTTTCACAATTCAATTTATTTTCAAAATAGCCCTTTGGAAGAGGCACTGTTAATATCCTTCTCATGGCTGAGGAAGCTGAGGAGCAGAGAGGGTGAGAAATTTGCCCAAAGTAACAGATTATTAAGTAGAGGAGCCAGGATTTGAATTCAGAGTGTATGATATCAGATACTTGCTTAACTGATGACCTTGATATTCCACTGTTGTGGATGAAAGAGCCGAGGCTCAGAGAGATGAAGTATTATGCTTGAGGTCACAACAGCAAACAGGATGCAAATCCACATCCGGTTTTCATGCAATGTGTTTTACACTCCGCCTTGAAAGCAGAACTGAAGTGATGATTATGGGAACTGTGGGAGCGTAAGGTCTAGAAAGCAATTGTCTTGAACTCTATCTCAAGGCTGGGATAGGTGGCTTCCAGCAGAGTTGTATCCAGAGTTTGTGATTCCACAAACTTGCATTGCTACATCCCACCTAAGGGTCATGTCTCCATCTACAGCTCAGGCAGAAACAGCCTTTCTTGTGGCTTTGATGACTCCATAAAAAATGACCTCTCTAAGGTCATACAGTGAGTTACTGCCAGAGGAATCTGGAATCCAGAATTCCACATCTAATGTTCTTTGTCTGGCTCATAGATGAAGTGTGCTACGGTCCAATGGACCTGATTACAGTACAGACAGGACACAGGGTAAATTAGTCACAGCATGCAGGGCTGTTTAGATTCAGAGTGCCTGCGTACCTTGGCAGGAAGCAGCTCACATCATGAGTTTGGACCCAAGGATACAAAGGACTGCTATGCAGCTGTATAAAGGAATGACAAGTTCCATCCATTCTCTGCAAATGATTGGCATAGTGAAATGAAAAAGAAGAGGCAAATCAATCATATAATGTGCTCATTTCAGGCAGAATTAGAAATGGAGAGTTGGACTTCTCAATTCGTATTTGCTTAATGCCCTAACACACCTTAAAAGAGGGTCGATAATAAATGAAGGCACAGTAGCAGTGGTCACCTGTGGGATGAGGAGTTCAAGACTGGCGGACAGGAGAAAGTTGTGGGTGGGAGGTGTGCCAGCCTGTGCCATTTCTTAATTTGAGGGCTTTAAGCCATATGGATGCCACTACCTGTTTCAAGGGGACCCACTTTCCTTCAGCTCCTGAAAGGTGCTACCTCCAGGGAATGGGCATTTACATTCTTCTGGTTTTATAAGAGAACTCAGAATTCCTTGAAGTTACTTTTCCAGTTTTTAATTTCAAGTTATTCATTTATGGTAGATAGAAATAACAGCAGGTATTTACATATTAATCACATATTCTGCAAACACTGCAGCCACTTGTTAGTCCTTAGGAGCTTCTTTGTGACATTTTTAAGTTTTCTATGAAGGCTATTCTAGCATCCATGAATAGAAATGATTGAATTTATTCATCTCTTGATACCTTTCTCTTTTTTGTCTTATTCCACTGGCCAGAACTTCCGGTACTATGTTGAATAAGAGCAAGGAAGGCAGCTCTTCCTGCCGGGCTCCAGATCACGGGGGTTGGGGGAATACTCAACCTCTAGCCCTTGAGTGTGATGGAAGTCCCAGGTTATTTGTAGATTCCATTTTCCATGTTAAATAATTTCTCTTTATCATTTGTTTGATGAGTTTTTACTGCAAAGAGGTTGTTAACTATTGTCGAATGTTTTCCCTCATCTACTAAGATGGATCACTTGGATTTTATTTTTCACTTGTTAACGTTCTTGTCAAATGCTTAATGAATTTGGCATTGTGAGATGAACCCAAGTTCTAGATGAGTTACCCCTTCTAGCTGCTTATTGAGTCACTTGGCCATTTCTGGATTTTGTGTCTATGCTCAAGAGGCTTGTTGGTTTATAGTTTAATTTTCTGATAATATCTGTCTTACTTTGATGATAGGGTAAAGCTGGTGTCATCAAACATATTGGGAAATCTTCCCACATTTCAGATGATGATCATGTAACTTACAGAGTGCTTCCTGTGTTCAAAGCGTTGTGTTTAGTGCTTAATCCAGTCTTCACATCAACCCTACAGTGTATGGACTGTCATTTTCACCGCTCCATTTTTAAAGGTAGGAAAACTGAAGCATGTTGTAGTTAATGTCACTTGCCCATAGTTACACAGTGAGTGTATAAGCATCCAAGCCAGGGCATAGAATCCCAGAGGCCCAGGCCCCACATTTCCACTCCTAGCCTGTTTATTACACCATCTCTAATCAAAACTGTTGGTGGGTTAAAGAAAACACACCTGCAGGGGTCATCCCAGTCACCGGGCTACTCGTATCTTTACCTTTGGTTAATAACCATGGTAACAACATTGTGCCAAGCTCCCTTCACCCATCCCAGCCTTCAGAGGCAGACCTCATCACCCTTGCTAGGCAGCTGTGGAAGCGTTCCTATAGGGTGGGATGCGATTTCAAGCTATCATCTCCTTCCTCACTCTGCTTTCCTTCATGTCTGGGGCACCTTTCAGAAAGCAAATTTGAAAGACAAAATCTTTCAAATCCCTGTTTATTTTTGAGGTGTTCCTTCCTTATCAGGGCAGCTCACCTATCACCCCATGGCTGTCTCCCCCCAGACATTCAAGTTCACAATTTCCTTCTCCTCCTGCCATTCTTTATACTGCTTGTCTCCACCAAGCCAACCAGCATTAGCTCTTCTGACTTAGCTCCCGTGTCTTGAGAAATAAGAAACATCTCCCTCACTTAAAAAAGGAGAAGCGAGAGAAGCAGATGGAGTTTTATGAAGGGCAGGGGTGCCAATATTCTTCCTGGTGGAAGGAAGGAAATGCGATGCCACAGAAAGAGCAGGTGCATTTACCTCTGGTTTGACTCTACGGTTGTAGGGCATATGTGGCACTGCTCCGTATCTCAGTTTACTCAGCCATGAAATGGGTTCAGATACATTTGTAGGTCATAGGGAGGTAATAGAGATGAAGCGGCAGTGTGGGGGTGAAAAGATCTGCTGTGGAGAAGGCACTGAGTAAAATGTGCTTTTCTTGGACTAGGCATTATTCTAAACGTCTTGTGGGGTGAGTTTTTGCTCTACTGCCTTAGCTGGCCTTCAACTTCTCATCTCAAGAAATCCTCCTGCCTTGGTCTTCTGAATAGCTAGGACCAGAGGTATGACTTAGGCTATTTTTATATAGAATATCTTAATTAATAGATGCTACCTGGAGAGGTAATTATGCATGAATCCTACCCATTTTACTGATGGGGCAAACTGTGGAACTGACAGGCTAAGAATTCCTAAGTGGCTAGCTCTGCCCATACTTCGTATTGGAATTCCTTGGACTCATGCCAGGCCTGTTGCACTGGCCCACACAGGCAATTACTTAAAGTAGAGGGCTGGACCACATGGCTTTTTCAAAGCTCTTTCTGCCAACTTAGGGGTATGTGTAGCCAGAGACACCTGCCACTTTCCTGTAATTACTGGATCCCTCTTGGCAAACACCCAGGCATTCCCCATCTATCTCTCCATTTCCACTCTCATCTCTGACAGCACTTGGTGGGGGGATTTGGAAAACTTGGAGTGATCTCCCTGCTGGGAATAGTGATTCAATTAAAATCTCAGTTTTCAACAATATTAGCAAGGCCTGTTGCTATGTCACACCCCACATAGCTGTGTCTCTCCATCAACAGTGGCGACGAGCGCTTGCTAATTGATTGTGACTCTAAGTTGAGGAGACCACCATGGTGAACTTTCAAGGTAAAGTGCCAGGCTAAGTGCTGTCCTCTAGGCACCTCCTGGACCCTCTGCTGGTTCCCGGATCACGCTGATCAGTCCCCTTCTCCTGGCAACCCCATGGGATGACAGTTACAACTGCAGCCGCACAATGTCAATCAATGCAGGCGACAGCCACTGAACTGCATGCTTAACCACCTCCTCATCTTCGCTAAAGCTGTCACTTGCCCTACCACCCTAGGGAAAGACAATTTCGTAATGTCCATTTTACAGAGAGAAACTAAGGCACAGAGCAACCACACCCCCTGACTCTGGTGGAGGCTGGATTAATCCTCAGTCTGCGCTCTCTTTTGCTGGGATATGTTTGCTTCTCTGTGTGGCTTCAAAACAGTGGTTCTCAACTTCCTAATGCTGAGACCCTTTAATACAGTTCCTCATGTGGTGGTGATCCCCAACCATAAAATTATTTTTGTTGCTACTTCATAACTGCAATTTTGCTATTGTTATGAATCATAATTACTTATCTGTGTTTTCTGATAGTCTTAGGTGACCCCTGTGAAAGGGTCATTTGACCCTCCAAAGGTTGAGAACCCACAGGCTGAGAACCACTGCTTTAAAAGAATGACGAGGACTCTTAGAACCAGCCTTCCAGGTTGCTAACAAAAGTGCTTTGGGCCCATGGTTTTGGGCAAGACTGGTCTTCCCTTCACTCTTCTCTAGGAGCTTGATCCTTCTGCATCCAGCAGCTGCCTCTAAAGCCAGAAGCTTTCATTGCAAGTTCCCTGAATCCAGGGACTGCCCCCTGAAGACCCCTGGGAGGCCTTTGGCACATCCTTAGTATTTGCACACAGTAGATGGTCAAAACTGTTAACTAAGTCTATAAACACACACCCCATCTAAGTTCAAATCTCAACCCTTCTCTCTCTTAAATCCCTAAGCCCTGGGCTAAACCCATGCCAAGCACAGTGCCTAGCATAAGGTAGGTGCCAAAGCTATGGGTGGAAAGACCGTAGCTGCTCAGGAGAGTTAGACTACAGAGGCTCAAGACACTTGGATTTGAGGTCGTCGACAGTCTGAGATTGCCTGTTCTCCTAACCTCGTGTCCTATTTTGGACTCTTGGAGGTCATCCTCCTTGTCTTTGCAGCACTGCCCCCTTAGAATTTGGAGAGAAAATGCCTGAGAGAACGAGTGGCCAGCACAGGCAATGGAAGAGATGGAGAGGTCAGGAAGGGGGTTAGTTTCACTATGATGGGGGTGGGGTGCTGTCAAAGAGAGGGGCTCTGGCCCCTCTTCACTTCAGCAGGCATCACACATAACCAGCCTCTGAAGCACTCATTTCCCAATAGAGAGTGCTGGGAACAGGCTTTGGAGGGCAGGGGAGGGAGATGCAACCTGGGTGGAAATCAATTTCAGCTCCAGGTAATTACAGGAGTGCCCTACCTGGTAGGGTACTTCAGAGTTGGATCCCCCCTCTCCTAGGAGAGATAAGTTAGGGGGAGAGCTTCCCTTCATAGGGGAATGCAGGAGCCCATGTTAGGAAACTTGTGTTTGCCTGTGCTGGTTAACTCCGGAGTGGGGGTTGTTGGACACTGTCTTGCCAGGGGCTCTGGAGTCCCTAAATGTTTGAGGAAGGGAGGGTTCTCCGATCTTGGAAGACTAACGCCCAACTTCTCAGGACGCTAGGATGCTCAAGTTCTCAGAGCAGAGATACCAAGTGGTGGAGGTTGAGATTCTGTCTTGGACAGGGGTTTTTCTCTTTCTGAGTCTTTCTGTCTCTAGCTCTCTCTTCTGCCTGCAGGTGACTCCAGGAATGAACATGACATTGTGTGCATGACAGGATTATTCAAAAACCCAAAACTGAAGCCCCCCCCCCCGGGGGTGGGGGCGTCTGTTCTTCCTGGTCCCAGTTGCTCTTCCACATAGCCCGGCAGACACCCCTCCTCCCTCAGCAGCTCATCTCTCTTCAGGAATTCACTACGAGTCTCAGCCTCACTTTCCAGAGGACATTAAGATGTGGGACCAGCTAGCCACTCGTCTGCCTCCTGGGAACTGCCCTGGGAGGGAGGACTGGGGTTGACCTGGAGGCAAAGCCAGAGGAGACAGACTTAAATTCAAGGAGACTGCCACCCCCTGAGGCAGTAGTCCTGGTAGGCAGTGCGCTTCTCTGCACAGCTGCCCCATCCGGCCCAGACTAGGGGCACCCTTTGACACTTCTTGGCCATAAGAAGATTCTTCGCTCCCTCAGGGCAGACAGCGGATAGCAAGGGCTCATCCCATTGCCCCTAGAACTCGAGTGGCCAGTATCAAGGTCTCGGCTTTATGTAGCATTAGGTGGGAGGTACAGAGGGATAGGGTGGCAGAAGTGTTCTCGGCTGAGCTGACAGTGTGGGGCAAAGCCTTACACTGCCCTTCCAGGACCCCTCAGGGACGCGATAAGAGAGAGAGAGAGAGAGAGAGAGAGAGAGAGAGAGAGAGAGAGAGAGAGAGAGAGAGAGAGAGAGAGAGAGAGAGAGAGAGAACGAGAACACACGGGCACGCTTTGAATAGGATGCACACCCACAAGTCAAAATGCCACAGCGCCACACAAGCACTGTCCCCGCCAAGCCACGCGACGTCCCTTCATCCTGATTTGGAAACCTCCACAGTTGCCACCAAGGTTTAAACTTTGTTATTTTTCAAAGCGGGCTCCAGGGCACTTCCCAAGACGGTGTCTGGGACCCCGGAGGTTGCAACTTGGGGCTTCCGGCTTCCCTCCCTCTCCCTCAGGTCCCCTCACCTGGTAATCCGAGGCACAGCAAAAAGCTGTAGTAGACCACCGGCACGAAGCCCAAGCCGCAAGCCGAGCTGTTGGCGGCGAGGTGGGCGTGCATGTGCTCCATGAGCGCGCCCCTCGCCGGGCTGGGCTCGGCGCAGCTGCCAAGCGGGTGGGGACCAGGCAGCAGCTGGGGCAGGATCCGGGATCGCCGCACGGCGGGACCCGCTTGCACCCTGGTTGGTATCCTCGGCTGGCTCCGCACCTGCCTTCCAGGATCCGCAGCTCCGCTCTCCAGCAGGGCGCAGGGGACGCGGGAGGGGCTCTCGGAGCCGGAGTGTGCACCTCCCTCCTAGGACCGCTCAGCTCCCGCTTCAGAACCCCGGCCGGGACGCCGTTCTCCGCAGCCAATCAGCAGCTGCCTGCATGGTGTGTGTGTGTGTGTGTGTGTGTGTGTGTGTGTGTGTGTGTGTGTGTGTGTGTGTGTGTGTGTGTCCACGAGCGCGCGCACGCGCTGAGAGTGGGGGGCATCGGGTGGGACGTTCCAGAGGAGCCGGGTCCCAGCAGCGTTTTCTGGCTCCAGTTTCTGAAGGAAAAGACCGGGTTAACTTGGGAACCCCAGAGGAAGACCGGGATGGAGAACAGGCTATCCTGGGTTTCCAACCCCTGTGGGAGGGGCGTGGCGTGGAAACGACCTGCTTCTGCCTTAGCAGCTCCTTTACCCGTCCAGCATGTCCTCAGTTTTCCTTTTGACTTTCTTCCCAGCTACCTACCCCAGCTCCTCGCCAATGCCTCGAGCCCATCTTCGTGTAGAGGCGTCTACATCCCGGGTGTGGGGGATGGGGTCGCGACTGTTGGAGCCCAGAGGATGTTGAAAGATTTTTTTTTTTTTCTTGCCTGGATCAGGGAGCTGAGCTTGTGGGTCTGAAGGAAGGCTGTGAACATCTTTGCGTGTGCCACCAGGTCGATGGTGCTGTCCCTGAACTTGGAAGGGATGCAGGATGGCTAAGAGAAGCCCTCCACACAGTCTTCAGCTTGGGATAAAATGTTGCAGCCACGGAGACACACACACACTCACCTGCACGCACACAAAGGCACACAATGCCCAGCCATGCGGGTGCACTCACTCACACACTCACGCACGCGGGTGCTCTCATCTTCCACACCTAGCTAGACTGGTGAAAACATGCAGACACCCTCATCAATATGCAGGAGGGCGCAGCAGGCTCAGGCGGAGCCTCGAACAAGTACCAAATGCATATAGGGGGCTGGGTGGTCTGATGTGTTTGAAGGTTGTGTGAAGGAGAGCATGGGCAGAGCAGGTGGGATCCTGGCCGTGGAGGGGCGCCCCCTTTGCAGGGGAGGCAGGCAGAGCACTCCAAGAGCTTCACTTGTCAAGGGTACCCAAGAATCCGCTAGGGAGAGACATCTGCCCCAGGGCTCAAGTCAAGCCTGTGTGTTAAAGGCACAGCAGGAGCACAGAGGCAAGCCTTTCCAGGAGCAAGCTGAAGCAGATGCAAGCGAGGAGGGGCGTGTGACTGGCTCGAAGATGTTGGAGACACCCCCTCCCCACTCCTTCCCTAACATCTGTTCCCGAGAGAAGGAGCTGGCTGAGCCTCTTCTGAGTCTCCAGCAAGGGCCCAGTGTCCTGTCCTCATCTCTGTTGGGAGCTCCTCGGGCAGTGAGTGGAGGAGAGGAAGGCTGGAAATCTAAAGTTGTAGAGGGATCTGCTGGCCTCAGACGGGTCTATGGTGGACAGGCAGGCACTCAGACCCCTAAAAGGACAAGGTTGTTACAGAGTCCGGTGGGTACAATTAAACCCAGTCTGATATTTCAAGCTCCTTTAGATATTAAAATTTTATTGTGACCTATCTTGCTGTCTAACTTTTTGCTTTATTTTTATTTTCCATTGACACACACCGTCATCCATATTTCTAGGGGTATTATGTGATATTTCGATTCTGGCATTTGGTGTGCAATGACCAAATCAGTGTAACTAGTATATGTTTCACCTTAATCACGTGACATTTCTTTTGGGGGAGTACACTCAAAATTCTCTCTTGGGGCTGGGCATGTAGCTTAGTTGTCAGAGTGCTTGGTTAGTGAACATGAAGTCCTGGCTTGGACCAACAGTGGCGCATAAGACCTGGCTCGGTGGTTCAAGTCTGTAGTCCCAGTACTTGAGAAACGAGGACAAGTGGGTCAGAAATACAAAGGCATCCTTGGCTACGTAAAAATCCTCTCTTATAGTCATCTTGAGTGTGACTACCCTTCCCATCAAAATCTAAGGAACAAAACCAAACCCCTCCATGGTGCTAAATAAAGTATCCCCCAACTGCTGTAAAAGCGCAACACTTAATTGCTGTCAATCTATGGACAGGATTGGCCTGTAGATGGCGCTGCATTGAGCGGAGAGGCTGGGGTAGGGATGCAAATGCCTCTTGGCAAAGCCTCCAGTCTCTTCAGAGATCTCCCTACACTGCGAATGATGGCTAAAGCCCCCGAGGTTTTTTTCACAGGCAGTTTCCACGGTCTAAAATGTTCTTCTGGAAGCTTCACGGCCTGCCTCCTCACCTTCATGTCTCTCCACTCATGTCTTACACTGTCTCCTCACTCTTCCTATGGCTGCTTTTCATGGACAATCCTATGTGAGATTGACATCTCAATTATTCTTCACCCCAAATCTTGCACTACCTCTGTCCTCCTCCCTGAAGGCTTAGCGCCATCATCCTACCATATAGGATCTGATTTGTCTTGTTTCTTGTCATTCCTGCCTTGGGAGGTCAAGGTCTTTTGTCGGTGGGGTTCTGGTTGTATCCACAGCTTTTCACAGTACCGGTTCACTGCAGAGTCCAGACACATGGGAAGAATGAAATCTGCGCTACCCACTGGCTGAAGCTGCTGAGCATGAATTTATCTTTGTTTGTTGTTGCAGCACAGGTGGGTTGGTGCAGAGCTGGGGACACAGCCTCAGATTTAGCATGCATGCACTGATCCTATTGGATAACACTTCCAAAGTGGTTCAAATTCCAAGGCCCATAGAGGCCTTCATAGAGCCTGGGCGGGCAGAGGAACTGCACTACATGGGGATATTGAAGGACCTAATTGTACCCTAACATTCACTTCTTCACTTGTGGAATGGGATGAAGCAAAGAAGGAACACTGCTGTCCCTTTGGGCTATTATCTCTCTGCAGAGAAAATGGGAGTGTATGGAAGGAAGATGTACTGTAAATCCAAGAGATGGAGGAGTTACCCTCAAACACCGGCTGGCCCCCTTGGGATGCTTGGCTGCTGCTCGGTTAGAGTCTGTTTCTTAGGAAATGTATGTTTGCATGAAAATGTGTTTAAGGTTTTGAGTCTGACTTTGGGTGCTCTCAGTCTTAGGGAAAGTGTATGGTGAATTCACACAGTCTACTTGAATTGGGTGTGGGGAGCACGCCTATAATCCCTGCACTGGATAGACTGAGGCAGGAGAGTTATGAGTTTGTAGTCAGCCTGGGTTCTGTAGTGAGATCCTGTCCCCTGAAGAAAAACCTAACCCCTTAAGGTATAATTTTGCTTCAAAGCTGACCCCTTTGGCTGATTCTGAAGGACAAAGGCATGTGTGGGCTGATACAAAAGGCTGGAGACATCTATCCATTCTTGCTTCCAGCAGACTTTGCTCAGCTCTTCACGTGTGCTGGTCAGAGCCTGGTGCTAAAGAAAATGTGGCATCCCCTGCGCAGAAATGATTAAGCATTTAAAAATGTCAATGACAAAGCTTTGAACTGACTGGGGCACCCTTGTGGTGTGGGGTCCTGGGTGACCACACAGGTAATGTACCTGTGTAACTGGCCCTGCTGACTGTGCACAGATGTGAGTGTTGTGGTCAGACTTTCTATGTGTTGAGGGTTTATTAACAGGCATCTGTTTGATAAGTTAGCCCCATAATCATGGTGGAAGGAGGGGATTGTCGAGCTCCATTCCATAGACGAGAAAACTGAAGCACAGTAATTTGGCAGAGATCTCCTGAATTGGGAGTTAGCCCAAGATATTCTGACACCTGTTTCTACGTTGAAGTCACTGAGGCACTCAGGCTGGTGCAAGGATAGGGACATAACAGCTCATGCTGGCCATGTGACCACAAGGGTGCCACAGTCAGTTTAAAGCTTTGTTATTGACATTTTAAAATGCTTAATCATTTCTGCACAGAGGACGCCATATTTTCTTTAGCACCAGGCTCTGACCAACACACATGTCTTGTCTTCACTTGAATTCTCAGCACAGGATCAGGCAAGTGTCCAGAAATAATCCTGAATCAATCCATACGTGACTGCAATAGAAATATAGGCATAATGTCAGAGTAGGAGCAGAGCACCCAAGTGCTGGCAAGCCTGGTGGATGGTGACCAGCAGTGAGGCAGAAATGCCGCTCATTCTTTCCATTTATGAGGAAGCGTGCTGCCCCTCACGTTACTGAGAGCTCTGGCCTTCTCCACCTAAATGCCATTTTTGCACCCATTGGTAGATGAAGGTAGCTCTAAAGGGCAACTCTCTCAGAAACAGCAGCACAAACACAAGCTGAAACTAACACTCAACTTAGAGTTGGGGACACAGCAGGGAGAGGTGGGGGTCGTAGCAACTCAGAAGTGTGTACGCTGGCCACGGCAGTGGGTTCTGAACATTCAATTATTTAAGAAAGTTAGGAAGGTCTCTGATTTGCTGGATCTTAAACTTGAACACAAGAGATAAGCATGAATCAACACACACACACACCTATACATACACACACACATATACATACACACACATACATACATACATACACATACACACAGAGGCAAGCATTGTAGTATTATGAAGAACAAGTTCAATGAGAAAGTGTGCTGGAAGCTGGTCTATGGTCTGGCATCAGGGAAGGCTTCTCTGAGGAAGTAACATTGGAGTGGCTGTGGGAAGGGTGAATAAGGGCTACCATGGTAAAGGGATGTGGGGTTAGGGGTGAGGGGTAGTGAAAAGAGCAAGGGTCCTAGTGTGAGAGTAAGCAGGACCTGAGGAAGCAGAGGACCAGGCTGTGGGGGATGCGAGGAGCGTACTGCAAATAGTAAGCGGGCAGGGCTTTGTTGACCATGCAGGTGGTTGGATTTTTATCCCTATTTTTAAGGGGGGCATGGGATTGTATTATTAGGTTTGCATTTTTAGACACTCTTCTGTAGGGAAGGAGATGAGGGGATGGATGGATGGGAGGAAGCAGAGGGCGTGATGACTGGGATCATTCTGTGTGGGAGTACCTGGGTGTCCTACTTGCCTTCTCATCTCTCACCACAGTGCAGCTCGCCCTCTGCTTTCTCCTTACTTTTGAAGACTTCTCTTAAGGCTCATTCCATCTGGCAGACTTCCCTGACCTATCTGTTCCATTTCTCTCTGGTCCAGGCCTCTCTCTTCTACAGCATCTCTTACCACACCATGCTGACACAAGGAGGGTGCCTGTCACCTGCCCTTCTAGATTCAGATTGCCACCTGGCCAGGGTATACTGCTTTATTTCTGACTCCTTGACACAAGGTCTACTTGTAGTGTGCCCTGTGTCATTATCAGACAGCTTTGAAGCCCTGCTCAATTCCCTCAGAACTGCACGTGCCTCAGGACCCTCTTGAGGGAGTTGTCGGAGAAGGGCTACAACAGCTCCAGATAGTCCAATTTTAGGAGAGATGCATGGATTCTCATCACTGGAAGTACAGAAATCCACCTGATTGGAGCCTGGTAGATCCTTGTCTCTTTCTGTCAGCAGACTCTGCTTCCCCAGGATTAACCATACTCTTAGCAGGTGCTTACAGCGTAATGGTGGGATAGACACCAGCACCCCTGGGTCTGCCCTGCTGGCTTAGTAACTGAAGCGAAAGAGGATTTCAGCACAAGTCCCAGGGAAAGCTCTCTGTGTTTCAGCCGGGTCGGGAGCTCATTTCATCCCAAATCATCATTTTCAGATCAATTTCTGTTGCCAACAAAAATGGGCAGGGAAAGAATGACTCCCGTGTCCAGCGATAGAATCGGGACAACAGATCACAAGCACGGCTCCCGTGTCCAGTGATAGAATCAGGACAACAGATCAAAAGCATAGCTCCTATGTCCAGCAATAGAATCAAGATAACAGATCACAAGCACTGCTCCCATGTCCAGCAACAGTATCAAAACAAGGGATCAATTCTCAAATTGTGTCAACTGTGAGAGAAGGTAGATCATTTGTCCACAGGAAAATGTTAATTCCACAATGTAGGAATGGCATAGATGTTGGGTGGGAAAAACACATGGCTACAAGCTGAACTTGGGCGCTGCGATGCCAACCTGCCAGTGCTCTGTTAGATCTCCTTTTTGTGCTCTACGTAAAGCTGTCTTAAATAGACTTTATTTTTTAGCTAAGGTTTAAGTTCATAGTAAGACTCATATAGAGTTTCCATTTATCTTCTGCCCACACAAGTCATAGCCTCCTTTTTAAAATCAACTTCCTGATGCATAGTGACTAGTATGTTTGTGCATTAGTAAGCTTTGTACTACTATAACAAAATACTTGGGGCAACTAACTTGTAAACAGGTAAGGTTGATTTTGGAGATTTTGATTCAACTTGCTTTAGACTTCTGTGAGAATAGTACATTATGGTGGGAGTATGTGGCAGAGCAAACTGCTCCTCTCAAGAGCGAGAAAGAGGAGGAGGAGGGGAGGAAAAAGAAGAGGAGGGGGAGGAGGGGGGAGGAGGGAGGAGGAAGAAGAGGAAGCGGGAGGAGGAAGATATTTCATAATTTCCTTTAAGGGGATGCCTGCAATGACCTAAATACCTTTCATGGGTCCCTACCTCCTAAACATCCACAAGCATCTCCCCACAGCATCACCCTGGGAATCAAGCCTTTAACACATGGAGTCATGGTAGTTTGTGCAGCTGATGTATTTACAGTGGCATTAGGGTTCATCTTGGTGTCATGCATTCTCTGTGTTTGGACAAATGTACATGAATCCAACACCAAGAATCATCCAGACTAGCTCTGAACATCCTCCATGCCCTGCCTATCCCATCCCCGCCTCAGTTTCTCTGTACTTCATTCATTTTTATGTAAATTAACTTCCGGGGGCTGCAGAAATATCTCAGTTTAGGTAAAGTGCAGGTTGTGCAAGCATGCTGTGTGAGTTCTGACCCCAGAGTCCAGATAAAAAGTTGTACTGGGGAGACAGAGACAGCAAGAATTCTGGGGCTGACAGCTGGCCAGCCCAGACCTGCCAGGGAGCTCAAGGTTTCAAAAGAAGAAAATGGACAGCACCTGTAGAGGAATGCCGCAAGAGCTTTTCCTCTGGTTTCCACACATACATGTGCATGGCCATCTGCATGCTCATGTGTCACCTCTCCCACAAACACATCCATGTACACATATGTACACACAGATATCTTCTGTATTCAGAATAGACAAACGCTGATCTCCATCTCTAGTTCATGCTGAATTTCTGGGTGAAGAGTAGAATGGATCAAAACTTGAAAATATTGGTGGATAGAGGGTTGGCTGTGCAACACAAGGAGACACTAGCAGCAGATTCCAGATCCTGTATGGACATGCTTTCAAATGTAAAGATCTTCACCTTTCATGTGTGTTTAACAATTCTCATCATAAAATATAGGAAGACTATGTTGTGTAACGGGTCTCGGTCAAGGATGTTATTACAAGCAATTGAAACCTCATGGTGTCACGATTCTTTAGAAATTTAACCTTCGGAGTTGTTGCAAAGACAATTCCTTCCCTGCTATTAGGCTGTCAAAACGCTGCTGATATTTCCCCAGCTGCTTCGGTCCTCCACTGACCTTGGCCAGCGCTGGCGGAGTGTTTTCCAGTCTGTCTTCATCGGCAGCCTCTCGTTTGCTGTCAACAACATGGTGCTTCTCCCCGTGTCTTCTACCCCTCGGCAGAGCTGACTGCGCAAGGTGTTGGGAGCTGCCAAGGGTTTATTCCGGTGGTCCTTGAAACAGCCACTCACCGTGGCCTGTCAGTTCTCAGAGACTTTAGAGTGAGCCTTCTGGTGTTTGTCACTGACCCATCAAAGTGGTCAGGAGCAGTCTTTGAGCATGCTGGGAATTCTTCCACACACAGTTGCGTGTTTCTTGACCTTTAATACCCCAGCGCAGGGAAAGGCAGAGAACCTGTGCTGCACCTGGGTAGACTTATCGGGACAGGAAGAGCAACTTCGATGCAGTGAAGAACATGAAACCCAAGGGGAAGCGGAAAGCGTAAGGCTAGGGGTGTGTGCGTGTGCCTATGGGCTTAGGTGTGCATGGGTAGGTGTGTGCATGCATGTTCATATAAACATAAATATGCATGGATAGGTGTGCACACCTATCTATGAATGGATAGGTACGTGTGTCTCTACATATAAATATGCATGGATAGGTGTGCATACACACATGCCTTTGTGCATAGGTGTGCATGGATATGTATGTGCACATGTGTGTTTCAGTACATATATACGTATGAATAAGTCTGTGCACATGCAAGTATGCAAGTTCATACATATATGTAAATGTATATATGAGTATGTATTTGCTCATGTATGTGTCTAGGGTGTGTGCACATGGTTTTGTGAGTGTGTATGAATGTATATGTGTATATTTATGAATCTGTGTATTTACTCATGTGTATTGTGCAATTGTGTATGAAAACATAACACAGAATTATATGCATGTATGTGTGCATATGTTCAAATGTATATCTATGCATGAAGTGTACATAATACACACATACATATACATATATGTATATATAATACACACATACATATATATATATGTATATATAATACACACTTGTATATTTATGCATGAGAGTGTATGCATATGTGGGGGGAAAAGAAAAGTAGAGAAGAGAGAAGTATGAATGCATGTCTGTGCACATATATTAACACTTGTGTTTGTATGTGTGAATTTATATATGCACATGTATATAAGCATGAGTGTGTATATGTATGGGCATATGTATTTCTATGCTTGAGTATTATGCATGTGGATCTGCAGGCACATATATGTTTTACTATATGCATAGGTATGTATATATATGCATGTGTGTATATGAGCAAGTACATACATGTACATTCAAATATGCAAGTGTGGGTCTATGTGAGCATGGGTGGTGTTATGTGGGAGGGTGTGACTCATCTGGATGTTGGTATTACTATAAACAGTCTCTCTCCCCAGGGAGATTAAGACTCTGGAGTGCCCCTCACATCTCACTCCTCACTCTGCTCTGGAAGCTACCTACAGGCAGGGTGGGAGACAGAGGAAAGGGGAACAGAAGGGTACGAGAAAGGAGAACGGGGGAAGAAAAGTGGAGATGAGGGAAGAGAAGCAGAAAAAAAACAGAGAGCAGGGGAGAAGGAGAACAGGAGACAGACGAGAAAATGCACAACAAGTTGCAACAGCACGCGTCACTGAGAACCATGTCTGCAGGCCGGGCTCTGAAGGGCAAACAGCAGAGTAGACAAGGCCCTGCCCAGAGCGGGACATCTGGTTATTTAACAAATCTGTGAACGGTGTTGATTTGCATTTAGGGGCTGCCTGGGATTCTATTCTCCTTCTTCAGTCCAAAACTTCTTTTGGAGAGCAACCTCTTCTTGCGTGGTCTTAAATGGACAGTGAATCCAGGTACCTGCCGTCCTGAAGCCACTAGATCCTGAAGTTCAGGCCATCAGTGGAGCCAGGGAGGTATCCTACACCTGGCCAATCAGAGACTGTCTTTTGGGGCTTAAAATCTTGAGAGAGTGAAACACGTAAAGCAGAATTCAGTATTTTGTTCATCTAAGTGGGGATTACCCACAAGGACTCTGTCCTGGTTCTTGCTGTTTTCCATGATGTGTGGCTTCCTGGTCCTCTGTGAGTCCCCAGTGTCTCCTCGCCCTTGTGTTTGATGTGGCATTGTTCACGATAGCCACGATGCAGGCATAACCCTAATGTTCACCATTGCATAAATGCACAAAGAGAATGTGGCACACACGTGTGATAGAATACTATTCAATATGAAAAAAAAAATCTTGCCATATACAGGAACATTGTGGAACATGGGGAATGTGCCAGCTGAAATAAGCCAGGCCCAGAAGGTCAGCTCTTATTTTATAGGATTCTGTGGTCTGAGGTATCCAAATCAAAGCCATAGGAACAGATGGTTAAGTGGTAGCTAGCAAGGCTGGAGGCAGAAAATAGCTACTACTGTCCAGTGGAGGACTAAGCTTCAGTTAAGCAAGAAGGATATCTCTAGAGACCTGCCAACAGCAGTGAGAAACACTGTGTTGTGCCCAGAAAGAGACGGATGGATAATGTGCAAAAATGTTCCTGCTACAATCCACAATGACACATAATACAAAAGCATTCAACACACACACACACACACACACACACACACACACGCACGCACGCACGCACGCACGCACGCGCACGCACGCACGCATGCACGCACGCACGCACACAGGTGCACACCCACACATGCACAATGCTGTCTAGAGGAAACTCTAAAGAGATATAAAGATTATTTCTCCAAAGTAAATAAATTACAAAATTTTTTTTGTATGTGTTACCTGGAACAGGTTTATAAGGGCGGCAAGCCAAGGACATGCATTGATCAGGACCCGTGTTTCTTAGTCTCACCTCTCAACTGATAGTGCTTTACTCTGAAGAAAAGATAGCCATGTGGACTCTTATACTTTAATCTTCTTATTACTCACTTGAAGTGGCCTGGGCTGACATCTTCAGCTCATTTTACAGATGGGAAAATCCGCATCCCAGAGAAAGCAAGTGATGTGTAAAGGATCATCTACTGTTTGAAAAGTGAGACTCACGGAAATGATGACACCCATTTCTCCCATTACACAGCAAGTGAGGGACAGGCACTGAGGCCAGAGAAGATCTGTGAGCATGTCTAAGGTGACCCACAATATCAGAGTGGCAGCCCAAATCTAGCCATCTATCACTTATCACCTATCTATCTACTATCTATCTACTATCTATCTACTATCTATCTATCTATCTATCTATCTATCTATCTATCTATCTATCTATCTATCTATCTATCTATTCTTGATTAGCACAGCATCAGAAGTCAAGGATTCTTACACCTTGCACCTAACTCCTAGAACATTCTAGATACTTAAGTAATCAGGCTGGAGGAGGGAAAGTTTGGATATTTGCTCCACTCAGTTAATCACAAGAATATTCCCTGGTACCTGAGTTTTTCTCTCTTTTTTCCCTCTTCCTCTATCACTGCACCACTCCAACTGCCAAAAAGTTCAATTTTCTTTAAGAGCCCCAGAAATAGTCCTAAGAGGAACGCATGGAGCATTAGGAGCCCAAGAGTGAAGGGGCTTACCAGAATCCACCCCGCAGGGATAAAACATCGGAATGCACAAAAAGTGTGACTCATCAATGTTCAGATAAAGCCAGGGCTGCCAAGCGGGAGGAAGATAAAGGCAGCACCCCGGGAGGGAGAGGCCAGTAGGTAGGCAATCTAACCCTGGGTAGGAGCTGGGCAATGAGCTGTCCTCAGTAAAGCACACCAGAAGTTTCTCTCTAACAACTCCGTCTTTTCCAAGATGCTGCACCAGGCCTCTGAGGCTAGCTAATGCAAGGTGAATTACGGGGTCACTGCGTCTCTCTCTGTAGCTGACACTGTTGGGGGTCAGGAGAAACAGCAGGAGCATGGGAAAGTGCCGTTCAGGCTTCATTCAAGTCTCAGCAGATGAGGATTCTGAATCCAGGAGGTCACTAGGGTATCTGTACCATGGTCCGTCCCCGTGGTGTGGGGTGGTCTCAGATGCCTAAGTCCTGTAGACCTGAGTTTAAGAGACCTGTATGACCTTGGCTGAGTCAATTCTTGTGTGTCTCTCACAGCTTTCCATGTGTAAGTTTGAAACAAAAATGGCAGCTAAAAATGCTTGCTATCAGGGTAAAAAAGATAACTCACTAATCCCTGGCATCTAGTCATCACAACACCACCACGAACATCATTTTTGTCACTTGCAAAATCACTTCCACGACATCCTGTTTAAATGGACTCATGCAAAGTAGTTCTATTAGAAAATAACTATCAAAATTTATTTAAAAAATTAATTTTACCATATATATGCAAACTGGTCTCTTTTGGTCTATAAAGAAGGGAGCCATTTAAAAAATCATAGGAGCAAAAAAAAAAAAAAAAAAGTCATTAAAATTCTAGCAAGTGCCTTAGCCTGCCAAGGCTCTCAGTGTCAGCTGTTCATTCGTTGTTGAAAGCAGGAGTTAGCAAATGTTAGAGGGGCGTTAGAGGCATGTTAGCACCCTCCCGAGACTTCCCCTGGATGTGATATGTGAAGGGGATGAGTTGTCTCACTGTGAGTCAATATTATTTCACAGCGGTTCTGAGAAGCCCTGAAGCGATTTCCTCCTTGGTGTCTCCTGATGATATTAGGGACAACATTGTGACAGCATCTGTGCCTAGCCTGGTGCTGGACCCATTTGATAGGGTCATTATGGATTTCTTCTTCTTCTCCTCTCCCTTTGTTAATGCTTTAAGGGGGCATGTGGGAGGCTCAAACTTGGTAGCCATATCTTGACTGGTGATTGTAGAAGTCCTACCTTTTCTACAGTTCTGACATTTCAATTGTCTATGGTCAATCTTGTCTCAGAGTATTAAACGGAAACTCCACAGGGTATAATAATACTCAAGCTATACATTTCATGCTATTCTGAGTAGCATGGTGAAATCAGATGGTAACTCACTCCATCTTGTCTGGGAAGTGAGCCATTTTTGTTCAGTGTAGCCAGGCAGTATATACTACCCACCATCAGCAGCCATCATGGCTATCAGAATGACGGTTGCAGTATCATAGCGTTTATGTTTAAGTTACCATTGTTTTACTGAATACTAGCCTCAAAGCTCAAGAGTAGGGATGCTATGGAGCACTAGGCTGTAAAAGCTGGAATGATGGTCGCCTCTGGTAAGGTGGCAATGATGTAGAGTATATGAGAAAGAGCACAGTACTAGATATGTTCTGCATATACACTCAAGTCTGCAGCTTCAGGCATCCACTGTGGGGGAGTCTTGGGATGTATGCCCAGAGGATAAGGGAGACTTACTGTACAGCTCTTTCAAAATCAGTTGCCCAGGCTAGTTTAGTTTATAAAGGCAGATGAAATACGTCCTCAGTTTAAAGTGCAGATTAGAGTCAATCTTTGATAGGATCCTTTGTGATTCAAACAGTGTGGACAAGTATTGGAACAGAGATGAGAAAGTCACATTTTTGAGTTATTTGCTTATAATTCATTTTCATGGCTTTCTAAAATAGGACATGTTGCCCTCATCTAACAGGTAACACCAATAGATACTGCCTAATTTGATTTTTCTACTGTGATAAAGACCATGACCAAAAGCAACTTGAGGAGGGAAGCATTTATTTATCTGACAGGTTCTGATTGTAGTCCAACACTGATGGATGCTAAGACAGGAACTCAAGCAGAGCAGGGACTGAAACAAAGGCCATGGAGAAATGCTGCACAATGTTCCTTCCTTCCTTCCTTCCTTCCTTCCTTCCTTCCTTCCTTCCTTCCTTCCTTCCTTCCTTCCTTCCTTCCTTCCTTCCTTCCTTCCTTCCTTCCTTCCTTCCTTCCTTCCTTCCTTCCTTCCTTCCTTCCTTCCTTCCTTCCTTCCTTCCTTCCTTCCCTCCCTCCCTCCCTCCCTCCCTCCCTCCCTCCTCTCTCCTCTCCTCTCTCTCTCTCTCTCTCTCTCTCTCTCCCTCTCTCTCTCTTTCTTTCTTTCTCTTTTGGTTTTCCGAGACAGGGTTTATCTGTGTAGCTTTGCACCTTTCCTGGAACTCACTCTGTAGCCCAGGCTGGCATCGAACTCACAGAGATCCACCTGGCTCTGCCTCCCGAGTGCTGGAATTAAAGGCATGCACCACCACTGCCTGGCTCATCCTGCTTTCTTACACAACCCAGGACCATCTGCCCATCAGTGGTACCACTCCCAGTGGGCTAGGACCTTTCACATCAATTATTAATCAAGTAAATTCCCCAAAGACTTGCCTGTAGACCTATCTAATGGAGATATTTTACTCTGTTGAGGTTCCCTCTTCCCTAATGACCCTAGCTTGTGTCAAGTTGACAGAAAGATCACCAGCACAAGCACCAGGTATGGAAAGATTGTGTCCTGATAGTCACTCTAATGAGAGTAGTTCTATTGTCAAAAGCCATTCTACTGTAAAAAGAAGCTTCTCTGATGGGGCTTGAGAGCTGCTCTAAGATGTGGGTATAAAGATTAGAATTTAGGAGGCAGTTTATTACTGTGTCAGTTTAGCAGGATAGTAGTACTAGATTCTCTGCCCAATGTATAACCATGGGGTTTGGGCCAGTTTATGGTACCAGGCATGAGTCCCATCTTGTGCAATGAGCTTTAAATCCAATGGAAAGGTGGTTTGTTACTCCCATGACATCTGCACCCTTATTGCACCAGTAGACATACCTTGCCAAGATGGTTGTTATTGTAGCTTGAGGGTTCACAGCTGGGTAAGCCTGATGGCTACTCTTCTCCTCCGGTAGTGTGCATAGCACCTTCTAAAACTACGAAAGCTACCCATTCGGGGTGAGGCTTCCACGTTATGATCAGCTTGATTTCTCCAGGCTCTGTGACTTCCATATGTGTTATCTTCAGCAATAAGTTCTTATCATCAAATTTTGGAGGGCAACTGAGAGCAATGGAAATAAACCGTAATGTTGGGGAGCGGTGTCTACTGGACATCACTGACCGGCAACTCAAAAAGAGGTAACCCATTTCATCTGGTATTGGGTTTTTTATTTGATGTTATATGGTATCTGGGGGAGGCATTGCCACCCTGTTGCAAGTGTTGCTCTATTAAACCCCCTTTATTTACATTTACATATATATTTTAGGAAGCTTCTGCAGCAGTAGGTTTCCATCTGACATTTCCAAAGGTCTTTACTGTTAGTTATCTCTCCCCATTCTCACTCCTTTATCCTACCCTCTCATCCTTACCCCTGAAGCACGATCCTAATTAGCCTTAACAATAAAAACCCAAAGTCAGATATTGAGGGTGAAAGCTGAAAGATCAGAGAAGCAGAGCAGCAACCATTAGAGAGTTCTTACCTCTACACAGACTGAATGGGGCTCATCCTATCTCTACCAATCCCGAGACTGAATGGGTGCTGAGATCCTGTCTCCACCCACCTTATATTCCTGTCTCCACCTCCCTATCACTGGGATTAAGGGTGTGAGTCTCCCATGTGCTGGGATCAAAGGCATGTACCACCACTGCCTAGCTCTGTTTTTTTTAGATTAGATCAATCTCCTATAACCCAGGGCTTCCTCTTCCCAAGTGCTAGCATTAAAGATGTGTACTACCACTGTCTGGCCTCTATGGCTAGTGGCTAACTCTGATCTCTGATCTCCAGGCAAGCTTTATTTGTCAGAACACAAACAAAATATCATACAACACACCCCATTTAACCCTTCCTGTTCCCTTATTCCCCCTTCCTCCTGCACATCACCTGTGTTCTGTCCCTACCTTCTATCTACATGCCCCCTTATTAGTTTCCTGCCTTATGTGGAGTCTCCAATTTGAAATCACAGACAGGAAGTTTCAAAGAAAGTGTCAATATAGAAGTTCCTTGCAGTGGATGGTGATTACTACAGAGACTCACAACTGGTCATTGTGAAGTAAATAAAAACTGTTCAACTCTAAATGAGGCATCTATATAACACCTCTACCCCCAAGGCTCATAGACTATCATCAGAGAGGGGGCAAAAAGTCTCTAAGGGCTGGAGGGAGTGGATGCCTGCAACGAAACAGTATTTTCTGGATATGACAGCAGTATTGCACACGTGAACTCACAGAGCCTGTGCCTGCACAAGACCAAGCAAACTAAAATCCAAGCATGGACAGTGAAGGAACTCATGAAGTCCCACCTCCATATGAGGGAATCTTGGCAACTGATGGCTGCTGGGGGAAGGGAGAGTCATTTTTATTGAGTGATGCTGTCGCTGAGCAGTTACCCATGCTCCAATAGATGACCCACACCCATGCACATATAAGTGACAAAGTGATCTCAGTGAGCTTAAAAAAGACACTTGAAGTTGGGAGCAAAATGTGGAGGTGGAAATAGTGGAGGAATTGGAGAGCAGGGTGTGAATGGTGGGTTTGATCAGAACACATTATATTCATGTATGAAATTCTCAAAACAATAATAAAAAGGAGCTTATAGCAGAATATAGGTGTTATGAAGGGGAAATGGGAAGAATGGGACAGGAGACTTAACTGGGGATGGCAGAGAGAGGATGGTACAGAAGGACAGGTAATTTTACTATATTAAAGTTAAAAACCTTCCTTTTTGATTAGATAAAAAGGAGAAGTGCTATGGACATCGTTCTGTATGCTGTGAATATGTGTTGCTCTGATTGGTTGACAAGTAAAGCTGCACTGGCCTATAGCAAGGCAGCTTAGAGGCAGGCAGAAATCCAAGCAGATAGACAGGAAGAGAAAGGAGAGGCAGAGAGACACCAGCCTGTTGCCCAAGAACAACATGCCAGCAAACTGGCAACTCACAGAACATGGCAAAACATAGATTAATAGAAATGGGTTAATTTAAGTTACATGAGCTAGCTAGCAAGAAGCCTGACATAGGCCATGCAATTGGTAATTAATATAAGCCTCTGAGTAATTATTTTATAAGTGGCTGTGGGACTGTGGGGCTGGGCGGGACCCCAGGAATGCAGGACTGCAGGGACAGGCAGAACGGAGAACCTTCTGACTACAGCAAGATAGCTCTAAAGGTGTACGAGTGGTACCAAAATATTGGTGATAACTAACAGGCATCTAATTAGACTTAAGGCCTGCTCAACCAAAGAGGAAATCATGCCTGGTACTGTAAACCTAACCAACTACCTGTGGCTAGTGAGGGTATGGATCTTAGAGTCAAACATATTAGAGCCACTTTCCTAAGTCAGTGTAATTCCCAATTGTATTCTAAATGCTTATACCCACAGATAAGTGTAGCTCTCACCTCTCATCTGTAGTTTTTTTTTTTTTTTTTTTTTTAAACTCTTTGGGGCGCCTGTTACTCAGCTCCCATATAAATACACAGAGACTTATTCTTACTTATGAATGCCCGGCCTTAGCTTGGCTTGTTTCTAGCCAGCTTTTCTGACTTAAATTATCCTGTTTCCCTTTAATTATGTGTTGCCTCTAGGCTTTTTTCAGCTATTCTATATATCTTGCTTTCCTTCTTACTCTATGGCTGGCTGTGTGGCTGGGTGGCTAGCTCCTGGTGTCTTCGTCTCCTCCTTTTCTCACTTCTCCTCTTTTTCTCCCCTGGATTTCTCCTCCTACTTATTCGCTCTGCCTGCCAGCCCTGCCTATTTCTCTCTCCTGCCTAGCTATTGGCCATTTGGCTCTTAATTAGACCAATCAGGTGTTTTAGGCAGGCAAAGTTACACAGCTTCACAGAGTTAAACAAATGCAACATAAAAGAATGCAACACATATTTGCATCATTACACAACTATTTCACAGCATAAATGAATACAACACACCTTAAACTAATATTTCACAACACTCATCAAAGAAGCTTACTTTTTTTCAGCAGACAGAGAACATTACAGAAGTCCACAGCTATTCAAAATGCAGAGAACAACTGACTGTGGGCTGCTCAGTTCTAATGATACATCTACTTCACAACTTCATTACCTAAGGCTCAGGGAATATCATGGAAGATGAGGTGGAAAGACTGTAAGAGACAGAGTGTAATGGGGCAAGATAGTACAGAGGTCCCTTCATCTGGTATTCTTGTTGAGGCCATTTTAGGTTTAACCTGAATTTCATCTTCTTGATGGGAAGCCCCATGGAAAATTACCCAACTCTATTCTAGGAACCTGAGGTCAAGATGCCCCAGCTAACTTATCTTAGCTTCTGTTAAACTGCTTGCTTGCATGAAACCTCCCTGTGCAGCTGCCAAGTGAGATACCAGGATGTGGTTTTTGTCTTTAAAATCTTCTTACTCTAAACACTCAGCACTTCACTTTTGTTCTGAATACCTGAATATAGTACCAGCTGGCTAGAATAAAGACTTTCAGTTGACTATGAATTGTATCTAAGTGGTCATCTCTGTGGGCTCCCTGTAACAAGAGGACCAGGAAGTCTGCTGCAAGATTGTGTCTTCTAGATATGACAGGGAAGTTACACATGAACCTTCAACAGTATGACTGCTTAAACAAGACCCGAACAGTGATATCAGTTGACATGCCTACATGAATGGAGGATGTTACCCCTGGCCTTGTCCTAAGTAGATATCTATAAGCAATTAAAGACTACTCAGAGAGGCAGAATTAGTCTTCCCCAAGGATGAGCTTCCTAAATGGTTAACATACAGGCAACACTAAATGGACTCAGCAGTAGGCATTTCTATATTTATTGGCATTTAATTATATATATATTTAAATATAATATATTATATATTATATATATATAATTAAATATAAAAGGCCATAAATTTAAGAGGGAATGGGGATAGCATGGGAGGGATTGTAGTAAGAAGAGGGAAGGGACAAATGTTATGATTATATTTTAACTAAATAAAAAAATATAGTTAAAACATGTTCAAAATAAGACAATATATTTTCAATTAATTCTTGCTAAACATAAACATATTTGATATCTATGTAATTACCATCTGTCTATGAGTTTATTATAGTTCTTATATCCTGGAGATAAGTTTAATAAGGTCTCATAATAGATTATTTAAAAAAAAGAACCATTGTACTTCAAAATCTCCTGCCAATACCCTTCATTTTTGAGTAGGAAAAAAAATCTAAATACCAACAAGTGTGGGTGGTCTCCCAGGCTCAGTGCCTCATGGTCTCGCTGGCTCTCCTTCCTCTGGCCTGTCTAATATTTCTTGGGCTTAACTTTCCTTCATGAACATAGCAAACTCTGTCTGACACCAGGACCTTTGTGTTCGCTACTGCTCCTACTTAGCCATCCTTCCAGTCAATGATGTAATCCTACATTCTACATCCAAAGCACCTATACCTATATGCCTGCTTGGTATATGTCACTTTATATCTATTGCTTATCATTTATCATTTATTCCTACTTTATTGTGAGCTCCACGACAACATGGATTGTGCCACCAACAGAATGCCTGACTACACTGTCCTCATCAACTGGCTTTTATCATTTCATTTTCTATCTTAATGGATAAGTCTGAGCATTGTCCATGTTTTATGAACAAGGAAGTAGAGAGCCAGAGTGCTTACAAGTGACTTATCTGAGGTTATACCACTAGTGAGTGGCAGCCATAAGATTTGAACCTGGTGGTGTAACTCTAGGGCCATCATACTCGAGTCCTAAGGATAAAGTTGTGTGTTTAAAAGTGTTTCAATGCTAAGCAACCTAGGCTATATGAGAAGTGATCACAGAACTCTACTGGAGCATCTAGTTCATGCTGTATCCTGAAGTAAGGGGTCTGGACTTCAGAGTCCTGATTTCGGAGGCTGGAAATTAGTTTGCTTCATTCCAGTCAACAGAAAGGTGACTGAACTGAGTCCTTCCTCAGTCACATCTTAAAGATTTTTTTGTGTGATCAGAACGTGTAGGGCAAACCTAATAATTAATGATGCCATCCAGATCAGCAATTATATAGCTAAAATCAGAGTCTGGCTGTGGTTCTGCCAACTGGAGAGTTGTTCTCTTGTGCTGGCTCAGAGACCATGCTGTGTTGTCGGCCCACCAAATGCTAGCTTTATTTCTCCAATTCTATCACATATCTATGAAATGGAGCTATTCATGGCATCTGTGTTAAGGGCTTATTACAGGGATGAGATACCAGCTCAGGCTATGTGTTCCTCTCATTCTTCAGCAAAGCACAAAGAGCTATTTACAATGTGGGCTTAATCCATTCTTCCACATCTCTCTCCCAGTCCCTGACCCAAATAGTCAATTCTTTGCTTTTGCAAAGAAGCTTAGCACAGTATTTGGAATGCTGTAAATGCACAATGACCCTGTCAATAACAGCAATTACTGTGGAATCACTATGCTCCTCTACCATGATGCATTTGGCTGCAGGTAACAGAAAACCTAGTTCAAGTGGATGACACCAAGATGGGGTTTATCTTCCAACATGAAAAGAAGTTCTAAGACAGAGCTCCCAGGGCAGTTAAATCAATGTCACTGTCAAGGGCCTACGTGCCCCCATGGCTTCTGCTGGTATCATTGATGCTCCCATTTTCCATGGCATCAACCATTCTGTGCACTGGGGGCACTTTCCTCTCCTGTGCACGGGGGACACTCTCCTCTAGTGCACTTTCACCAGGGAAAAGCTTCCTCTAAACCTCCCTTGTGTCTGACATAACAGTGTATGTCTGTAATACCAATACTCGGGAAGCTTAGGCAGGTGGATTAATGAGTTCAAGACCAGCCTGAGATACACTGAAACACCTGATCTCAAAAACAAAAGCTTCCCCCATGAGACTTCTTAGGGCCTCCTGCAGAGCTATGCCAGCATGCTGAATCAAGCTGTCCTTAGAAATGCAAGAGATGAGTGGCAGGTTTCATAACACAAAACTAGTGTTTCATCTCTATGGCAGCTCTAGAATTATTATTATTCTGTGAAGTGGACTACTATTGGGTGATTATCAATCTTTTTTTTCTTTTTCTTTCTTTCTCTTTTTTTTTTTTTTTTTTTTTGGTTTTTCGAGACAGGGTTTCTCTGCGTAGCTTTGCGCCTTTCCTGGAACTCACTTGGTAGCCCAGGCTGGCCTCGAACTCACAGAGATCCGCCTGGCTCTGCCTCCCGAGTGCTGGGATTAAAGGCGTGCGCCGCCGCCGCCGCCGCCGCCGCCGCCGCCGCCGCCGCCGCCGCCTCCGCCGCCGCCGCCGCCTCCGCCGCCGCCGCCGCCGCCGCCGCCGCCACCCACCACCCGGCTGATTATCAATCTTATACAGAGATAAAATAAAATGTGCATTATCAGTCTCTCTACTAGGGAATTGATCTTCACCCTGTCATTCAGCCTCAGTCACCACAGGACATCCTAAAGATACCGGGTAGTCAAATCTTGACCTGAAGTACCCACTGAACTTTTCATTGGCTAGGAGTCAATTTATTTATTTTATTTATAGAAATTTAGCAATGATGATAGTGATGACTATGCTAACAATAGTTCCTACTTCATTTGTTTATATGGCATGTGTCACTATAGGTATGTCACATGCATTGGCCAATTTAATTCTCATGCTAACCTGTACCACCCAGGCACTGGTCACATTCCACAGCTGGAAGTTAAGTAACATGATACAATCAAGTAACCAGTAAGTGGTGGAACCAATACTCATAGCCTGATTTGTTTGTAGTAAAACACCCGCACTGAATTGCCTATGGGGTAGAGAGCCTCTGCTTCCTGGTCAGCATCTCTGTTTCTTTATCTGTGAGTGGACACAAGAAAACCTCACTTTCCAGGGTTTGGAGGAGAATCAAGTAATACTGAGGGTGAGAACTTCTAAGGAAAACTGAATTATTACATAGCGTTCTTCTTTGTTCAGGTTACAAGCAGCCTAGCCTCAGGTTCCCATCGTCCCCCTCCTCCCTCAGAGAATGTGAATTCTTAGTTCTGTTTCCCTCTCCACAGCTCCACTCTGATGAATGCACACCCCTCTTTCTATGCTCTGGGGCTATAGCTACTTCAACAGTGACAACTAGGTCATCTGATGAACTGATCAGTGCCAAGGAGGTACTGGGAGAATGGTATTGGAGATGCCAGAGGACTACGATCCCTGCTCCTTATCTGTTTCTCTTATGTCTTTCTTAGGATTTCACCCTTCGAAGTGTCCACTTTGATAACTGCTTCAGGAAACATCTCCTCTGTTCTCCCATCTCGCCATCTTCTGCTTCAGTGTTAGTAGATTAGGAATGATTTTGCTCCACAGGGGACACTCAGCACTGTCTGGAGGTATTTTTAGTCATAATAACTGGAAGATGGAACAAAAGTACTGAAATCTGAGGAAAAGAGACCTGCTCAGTGCTCTTTAGTGCACAGGACAACACCCCACAGTGACAGGACAGCACCCCATAGTGCACAGGACAGCACCCCACAGTGACAGGATAGCACCCCACAGTGACAGGTCAGCACCCCACAGTGACAGGATAGCACCCCACAGTGCACAGTACAGCACCCCACAGTGCACAGTACAGCACCCCACAGTGCACAGGACAGCACCCCACAGTGCACAGGACAGCACCCCACAGTGCATGGACAGCACCCCACAGTGACAGGATAGCACCCCACAGTGCACAGGACAGCACCCCACAGTGCACAGTACAGCACCCCACGGTGCACGGACAGCACCCCACAGTGACAGGATAGCACCCCACAGTACACAGGACAGCACCCCACAGTGACAGGTTGCCACCCCGCAGAGAATGATCCTGCCTACAACAGCAGTAGTACAGAGGTCAAGGAACCCTACCACCAGGGTTGTGCTGTGAAGATTAACTCAGTGTACCAGAGTAGAAAGTTTTGTCTTAGTTTCACAGTTTTAAATCAGCATCACGGGCCACACCTTTTTGTTTTCTTAGAATCCAAGACTCAGTTTGGCTAAGAGATTTTTGTCCTCTAGGCATGGAGTAGATGGACAATATTTCATCTATACATCTGCTTTCAGAAGTTAGTCAAGGGTGAATAAAAACACACATATGACCATCGCCTAAAAAGGGCTGCGAAGATGGCTCAGCAGCTCAGAGCACTGCATGCTCTTCCAGAGGACCTGGGTTTGGTTCTCAGTACCCAAGTCAGGAAGCTCACACTAGCTCCAGGGGATCTGACACACTCTTCTGGCTTCTGTAGGCATCTACAAATGTGTGGGACACACACACACACACACACACACACACACACACACACACACACACACACACCTTCCAGGGTTATTATTATTATTAAGAAATTTTATATTCATTTTACATACTAACCACAGATCCCCCTCTCCTCCCTCCTCCTGTCCCCTCAGCCTTCCCCCTCAGCCCACCTCCCATTCCCACCTCCTCCAAGGCAAGACATGGGGAGTCAGCAGTGCCTGTCATCATAGAGCCTTCATCCATTAACTGATGGAAGCAGATGCAGAGATCCACAGCCAAGCACTAGGCTGAGCTCCAGGAGTCCAGTCGAAGAGAGAAAAGAGGGATTCTATGAGCAAGGGGCATCAAGATCATGATGGGGAAACGTACAGAGACAACCAAACCAAACTAGTGGGAACTCATGAACTTTAGACCAACACCTGTGGAGCCTCCATGGGATTGGACTAGATCCTCTGCATAGATGAGACAGTTGTGTAGCTTGATCTGCTTAAGGGGCCCCTGGCAGTGGGATCAGGATCTATCTCTGGTTCATGAGCCGGCTTTTTGGAGCCCAGTGCCTATGGTGGGACACCTTATACAGCCTTAGTGCAGGGGGAGGGGCTTGAATCTGCCTCAACTGAATCTACCAGCCTTCCAGGGTTTTGTGGGTTTTATTGCTGTTGTTTTGTTTTTGTTTATTTTGTTTTTACATGTAAACAGAAAGTTCTGTTTCTTCTCTGGACCCAGGGCTGTTAGTATGGAAACTAGGGTTTCTTGAATCTATAGGAAGACAAATCTGAGATGGTAAAATTGTGTGCAGAAAGAGGCAGTAGACATGAGCTGGGATGTGGACACCTGGAGGCCATTGGCTAGTCCAGCCATCCCTCACTATCGGCTATGTCCCTTTCTCGCACATACTCGTTCTCTTCTTTCGGCACTCTGCTGACAGGGATGGTAGGTCTTCTATAGTCCTCCAGGTCCCTGAGACTGTGCCTAATACTCTTGTCTTGACTGTTGTCTGTTGTTCAGGTGGGAACATTTCTATTGTCCTCCCTCCCAGTTCACTGGTTATCAGTTTTAAATGATTAATTGTTGAACTTTTAGGACTGATGTGTTTCTTTTGGCTATTCTTTATTTCTTTTGGGTTTTTTTTTGGGGGGGGTTATGCTATTTATTTGCTAAGGTCTTCTATATTTTTTTTCATTAGTAGATGCTTAAAATTCATAGTCAGAGCATTCTAACATCTCTGGCATGCTGGTGCTGGAATCTGTTTATTGTAATTTTTTTTCACTCAGTTGTGATCTTCCTTGGCCCTTGGTATGATGAGTGATTTCTTCTTTATTGTAGCCTAGACGCTTGTATTATAAGACTCACAGGAGACTAGATTTTATACATTATTTCAATTTTATTATTATTATTAAAAAATGAAACCCTTTTCTGGCAGGGGAAGCTGATGTGATACCACCTGGTAGTTAGAGGTGGGAGTCATATATCTCTTTTATATGCTATGTCCAGGATTTTTCATTTCTACTTAGCAGGAAGAATAAATAAAGGTTTGTGTATTTCACTAGTCTGAAAGCCAATTTCTTTCACTTACGAAGCATTGGTGTCAGAAAAGCAATGCAAAGTTACATGCACACATTGCAATCGAACTTAGCCAAGTTAGAATCTCAAATCTCCTCATAGGCCATTCTGAGGAGCAAAGGCAATACGTGACAGGGCTGTAAACACCACCATGTACCTTCTCCAGTGAACCTTCCCCTTCAGTATGTGAAGCTGGTTCTTGTCAACATATGGCATATGAGAACGAATACTTGGGGAAGCCAAGTAAAAATTCCAACATCATTCGGTTCTCAACTTTCTACCACATCGTGGAACAGTTAGATCCACAGCAGGGGAATATGGGTGGACATTTGGTGAATAGTAGCATGAAAAAGTAGAGGACCAGAGAGCACAGTGGGCTGGTAAATACCTTGAGGTGGTTACCATAAGACCTTGGATCTGGTCTCAACTAAGTCACCAGGTTAGTTGTGTGGTTTTGGACAAGTTGCCTAACTTTTTGAGATCTTCCTTGCTGGAGAATGAAACACAGGGTTAGATTCCATCTAAGGCACTCTTCACTGGTACAATTTTACGGTGACCCTACGACATATTAATTTAAAGGGCATTCTAGACCTAGAGTAGGAAATTGCAGATATGTTTAACTCAGAGATAAAAGGGCATGAGCATCAGTATATAATACGAGTGTTGGCAAACACTTCAGCACAAACCGTGGTCAAAGGGAGAACAAAGGCTATCTATGCTCCCCCGGTCATTTTAAATGCCTCTAGGTCATCCAATGATTTGGACTGGCTCCTCTTTTAGGTGAGATTGCTTGCTCTGAGAAAACGAGCTAAGTAAGGTTCCCCTTTTATGCCTTGGTGCCTCAGGATGTCTTTATATCTTTCTACATTGTCTCCTAGAAGTTGTCTTATTAAGAATTTGCCTGTGGGAGCTGGGGAGATGGTTCTGTCTGTAAAGTGCTTGCCATGTACGTATGAGGACCCCACATCAAAGTCAGGTGTGATGACACAGTCCTTTAATCCCAGCATTCAGGAAGCAGAGATAAAAAGATCTCTGAGGTTTTCTGGTGAGCCAGTCTAGCCAGAGTGGTGAGCTCCGGGTTCAGTGAGAGATGCCATTTCAAAAGACAGCACTGGGGAGAAATGGCTCGGTAGTTAAGATGGCTGCTCTTGCAGAGGAACCAAGTTAGGGGCCAGGATTTGTTCAAGGATATCTGAGTGCTGTGTGGAGGAGCACAGACAGGATCTCTGTTGTCCACAGGCACTGACCTTCATTTGTGACCACCACATTATTTCATGTTGTCCCGTGTCTTCTTTGACTTTGTAATATGAAAGCCCGATTCAGTGTTGAGAACAAAGTAGATGGTGAATGACTATTTATTGAATGAATATATAAGGAAGAGTGGAAGGAAGAAAGACAATGGAGGTGTATACTGGAAAAGGGGGATAAAGGATGCAAAAATGGGAAAACTGTGTAGACAGAGCCATAAAGAAGCACAGATGGATACATGGCTGCATGAGAGATCAGCTGGAAGCATGAAATAGGGACATAAGGAGTTAGCTATCATAGGCCACATTGAATAGAGAAATAGTCTCTGGAAGTTTCCTTCTTCTTAACTACTTATGTAACCAGCAGAGTCCTTGAGCCTGATCTGCCTGACTCAGAAGCACAGGCTCTTAGCCTCTCTGGTTTAATTCTGGAAAATGCCTCTATATCATAGGGACAGTGTCTAGAGGTGAGTTCCACTGCAGAAATCTTTAAACAGTGTGATTCTTGTAGTTAAAAGGATAGAAGTCACAGCAGACCAAGTCTAGTACAGAGGGGAGGGAGCTGGCAAGCAATAAGGGAAGCAAGATAGGACAAATTGAATCTGTGCCGTTTACTAGCTGAATGATCCTAGGTTTCAAGAGTTAAGTGAAATAATATATGTATAGTAAGGTCTTCTGTGGGTTTTCAGTAAATGGAAGCTGACATTACTATCTTTATTGGGAAGTCGTGAATTGAGAAGAACCGTATTTGCTTCCCAGGCCAGGGAGAGATCTGCTTGCCAACTATGTAGCTGTGTGGGGGTCATTCCATCCTTATTTCCCTCTGTTCCTTCAGCCTCATTCATCGTGCATGTAGTAAGCATCAGGTCCTGTGCTAGCTGGGGGTGTTGTGAATATGCCCTAGTCCTTGCGTGGGATGGTGCACAGTAAAATAGGAGAAACAGAAGTATCAAATATAGCCTCTGGGTGAGAAGAGCTGAGCTGTGTAACAAATCTGCTTTTGTAGCTGGACCCCTGGCTCCACCTCTTATTAGCATATGGGCCTAAGCAAATCCCTTAATCTTTTTAGACTCAGACTCCCTCCTATTGATAAAACGGGTTGATGAAAACAAAATGTGCCTGCTGTGACATGTCAGGTCTCTAGCATGGTGTCTGGCACTCATAAGAGTTTGGGAAACATTTACATCTACGTAATAAGGATATGAATGCCTTTCTGTCTTCTTTTTATAAAACTTTATTTACATGTAAGCCAGAGAGGAGCAGGTAGGTAACTGCAGATCTTCGTCTCTCCCTCCTACCCTCCGAAGCCAATCCCACAGTCTCACCCCCAGCTCTGTAGCAGACCACCTGCTGTGGCCTCTCCTTCATCTTGCTCCTATTCCTTGTGGACCCTGCTTTCCTCTCTCCTGTGGATGCCCTTAGCTCCTCCCTGTAACTAGAGTTTTCCTGCCTGGCCCACAGTCGGGACAAATCTCTGTCACCCGCCAGTCCCACAGCCGCTCAGACCCAACCAAGTAAATACAGAGACTTTTATTGCTTACAAACTGTATGGCCATGGCAGGCTTCTTGCTAACTGTTCTTATATCTTAAATTAATCCATTTCCATAAATCTATACCTTGTCATGCGGCTCGTGGCTTACCGGCATCTTCACATGCTGCTTGTCATGGCGGCCGCTGGCAGTGTCTCTCTCCGCCTTCCTGTCCTCTCAATTCTCCTCTCTGCTAGTCCCACCTATACTTCCTGCCTGGCCACTGGCCAATCAGTGTTTTATTTATTGACCAATCAGAGAAATTTGACATACAGACCCTCCCACAGCACCTCCCCTCTTCTAACTCACCCCCATTCCCAAGTATCAGCTCCCAATACCTGGAAGTACATTGTACCAAGGATCCCCAGTGACCATGCCTTGCAGGATCCTAGAAGAATTCCATGGCAGCCAACACCCAGCCACAAGACTCTCCTAAGAAGCAGAGAGGGCAACAGAAACCAAGGAGTGAAACAGTCACCCAGCATAGACAAGAGCAGGTATCAGCACCTAGAATTACAATCATCCCAAACTCAGATGTCTACACACCAGTGTGAAAACACAATCACTAACAGCCGGGACAGCGTGTCCCCACTAGAGCCCTGAAACCACAATAGGCCCTGAGAACGGAACATAGCTGAATCAAAGGTTTTATGAATTCAGAAAAGGTCCTTAAAGAGGAAATAAATAAATCCATTAAAGAAATCTATGAAAATAGGAACAAACGGCAGGAGGAAAATGAGTAAAACATTTCAAGACCTGAAAGTGGAAATCGAATTAATAAAGAAAACCCAAACTGATGGAAATCTGGAAACGAAAAAGTTTAAGATATCAAACAGGAACCCCAGAGGCAAGCCTCACCAACAGAATATAAGAGATAGAAGAGAGAATCTCAGGCAGTGAAGACAAAATAGAAGAAATGAATACTTCTAACATCCAAGAAACCCGAGACACTCTGCAAAGATCAAATCTGAGAATAATAGGAAGAGGAAAAAACTCAGGTCAAAGGCACAGAAAATATTTTCAACAAAACCAGAGAAGAAAATTTCCCTAATCTAGAGAAGGAGATACCTGTCAAGGTACAAGAAGCATACAGGACACCAAATAGATTGGATCAGAAAAGAAAGTGCCCTCAGTACATAATAATCAAATCAGTAAACGTACAGAATGAAGAATGAACAGTAAAAGGTGCAAAGTAAAAAGACTAAGTAACATAAAGGCAGACCTATTAAAATTATAACTGACTTCTCACCGGAAATTCTAAACATAAGAAAGGCCTATACAGATGTGCTGCAGACTCTCAAAGATCACAGATGTCAGGCCAGACTACTATACTTAGAAAAACTTTCTGTCACAATAGATGGAGAAAAAAAGATATTCTAAGATAAAATCAAATGTAAAGAGTATCTATCTACAAATGCAGACCTATAGAAGGCTAGGAGGAAAACTTCAATCTGAAGATGTTAACCACACTCAAGAAAGCACAAGGAATAAATAATTCCAGGCCAGCAAATCAAAAGAGGGGAGAGAACACACATACACACACATGAGAGCAAAATAACAAGAATCAACAAACATTGCTCATTGATAGTTCTCAACATCAACGATCTTAATTTCCCAATATAAAGGTACTGGTTAACAGGATGGATATACAAACATGACCCATCCTTCTGTTGCATTCAAGAAAGACACCCTAATATCAAGGATAGACATTACCCCAGAGTAAAAGGATGGGGAAAGATATTCCAAACAAATATCCCTAAGAAGCAAGTTAATATAGTCATTTTAATGTCTGACAAAATAGACTCCAAACCAAAACTAAGCAGAAGAGATAGGGAAGGACAGACACTACATACTCACCAAAGGAAAATCCACCAGGGGGTCATTGCAATTCTTAATGTCTATGCACCAAACACAAGGGCACCCAAGTTCATAAAAGAAACACAACTACAGCTGAAATCACATATTGACCTCCACATACTGATAGTGGGTGACTTCAGTACCCCATTCTTGCCAATAGACAGGTCATCCAGACAAAAGCTAAACAGAGAAATGCTGGAGCTAACCGATGTTATAAACCAAATGGACCTAACAGATATTTATAGAACATTTCACCCAAACAGGAAGAATATACCTTCTTGTCAGCATCCCATGGAACTCTTTCCAAAATTGACCACATATTTGGAAACAAAGCAAGTCTCAACAGACACAAGGAAACTGAAATAACACTCTGCAACCTATCTGACCACCACATATTAAATCTGGATATCAACAACAACAGAAAATGTACAAACTCATAGGAACTGAACAGCTCACTACTGAATGAAAAATGAGCCAATACAAAAATGAAAAAAGAAATTAGAAACTTTCTAAAAGAGAATGAAAATGAATACACAACATACCCAAACTAATGGGACACAATGAAGACAGTTCTAAGAGGCAAGTTCATAGCACTAAGTGCTTACATAAAAAAATTGGAGAGATTTCATGTTAGCCACTTAACAGCACACCCAAAAACTCTAGAGCAAAAGAAGAAATCATATCCCAAAGAAATAGTTGGCAAGAAATGATCAAAATCAGGACTGAAATCAATATAATAGAAACAAACAAACAGTACAAAGAATGAATGAAACAAAGAGTTGGTTCTTTGACAAAAAGCAGTAAGATTCACAGACTCTTAGCCAAGTTAACTAAAAAGTGGAGAGAAGATCCAAATTAAGAAAATTAGAGATGAAAAAGGGAAAATGACAAAAGAAACTGAGGAAATCCAGAGAATCATAAGGATATATTTTAAAAACCTGTATTCCACCAAATTGGAAAATCTGAAAGTAATGGATATGTTTTTTTTTCTTGTTACATGCCACCTACCAAAGTTAAATAAAGACCATATAAGCAATTTATTTATTTTTTATTTTTTCGGTTTTTTCGAGACAGGGTTTCTCTGTGTTGCTTTGCGCCTTTCCTGGATCTCAGTCTGTAGACCAGGCTGGCCTCGAACTCACAAAGATCCTCCTGCCTCTGCCTCCCGAGTGCTGGGATTAAAGGCGTGCGCTACCACTGCTCAGCTCATATAAGCAATTTAAAAAGACCTATAACTCCTGGTGTAATAGAAGCAATGATTAAAAGTTTCTCAACCAAAAAAAGTGCAGGGCCAGATGACTTTAGCGCAAAATTCTTCCAGACTTTCAAAGAGTTAATGCCATTACTTCTCAAATTATTCCACAAAGCAGAAGGAACGTTGCCAGATTTGTTTTATGAGGTCACAGTTACCCCAATATTCAAACCACATAACAACTTAACAGAGAAAATTACAAACCAACTTCTCTTATGAATATAGATGTAAAAATTCTCCATAAAATACTTGCAAACCAAATCTAAGAACACATCAAAAATGTCATCCACTGTGATCAAGTAGGCTTCATCTCAGAGATGCAAGGATGGTTTAACATACATAAATTGATAAATGTAGTCTACCATCTAGATAGAATGAAAGAAAAAAAAACACATTATCATCTCATTAGACCCAGAAAAATCCTTTGACAAAATACAATTCCTCTTCATGATAAAAGTTATGGAGAGATTAGGAATACAAGAAACATACCTCAGCATAATAAATGAAGTTTACAGCAATCTCATCGCCAACATGAGAGAAACTCAAACTAAATTCAGGAACATGACAAGGTTGTCTACTCTCTCCACACCTATTCAATACAGTATTGTAGAGCAATAAGACAACTGAAGATGATCAAGAGGATACAAGTTAGGAGAGGGGAAGTAAAAATATCTCTATTTGTAGATGATATGATAGTATACATAAGTGGCCCTTAACATTCTATGGGGGAACTCCTACAGCTGAAAAACACTTTCAGTAAAGTAGCAGGATGCAAAATTAACAGACAAAAATCAGCAGCCCTCCTTTTACAAATTACAAACGACTGAGAAAAAAATCAGAGAAACAATACCCTTCACAATAACCTCAAAAACCATAAAATATCTAGAGGTAACTCTAACACTGCAAGTGAAAGACTTATGTAGTAACAACTTCAAGTCACTAAAGAAAGAAATTAAAGAAGAGATCAGAGGATGGAACAATCTTCCATTTTCATGGATTGGTAGGATTAATGTAGTAAAAATGTCTATCTTACAAAAAGCAGTATACAGATTCAATGCAATCCTCATAAAAGTTACAACACAAATTCTTCACAGAATTTGGAAGAAAAATTTTCAGCTTCATAATGAAACATAAAAATCTCAGGATAGCTAAAGCAATACTGAATAATCAGAGTACTGCTGGAGGTATTTTTCACCATTGCCCATCTCAAGTAGTACTACAGCTATAGTAATAAACACTGCATAGTATTGGCACAGCAACAGACAGTGATTATTGAATCGAAGTGAAGGCCAAGACAGAAATCCACACATCTACAGATAACCTGCTTTTTGATAAAGAAGCCAGAAATACACACTGGAAAAAAAGACAGCATCTTCAACAAATGGTGCTGGTCAAACTGGATTACTGCATGTAGAAGGATCCAAAATAAATCCTGCTCATCTTCACCAAACTCAATTCCTAATGGATAAACAAACTCAACACAATGCCAGATGTACTGAACCTGATAAAAGAGAAAGTGCAGAATAGCCATGAATTCATCTGCACAGAAAAAAAATTTTTGAATGGGCACTAAGATCAACAATTGATAAATGGGACCTCATGAAACTGAGACGCTTCTGCACAGCAAAGGGCACTGTCATTCAGATAAGGCAGGAGCCTCCACAATGGGGAATTTTTTTTTTTTTTTTTTTTTTTTTTTTTTTTTTACCAACTACACATCCAATAAAGGGCTAATATCCAAAATATATAAAGAACTATAAAACCCCCTGAATATCAAGAAAACAACCCAATTTTAAAAATGGGGTAGGGAGCTAACAGAGAATTCTCAAAAGAGGAAACTAAACAACTGAGAAGCACTTAACTTGATGTTCAACTTCCCTAGTCCTAAGGGAAATGCAAATCAAAACTTTGAGATTTCATCTTCAGTTAGAATGGCTAAGATCAATAAAACAAATGACAGCTCATGCTGGCAAGGATGTGGAGTAAGGGGAACATTTATCCATTGCTGGTGGGAATGCAAACTTGTAAAGCCATTATGGAAATCAGTGTGGCAGTTCATGAAGAAGCTGAGGATAAATCTACCTTAAGATCCAGCCATGCCACTCTTGGGCATATACCCAAAGGACAGTAAGTCCTGCTATAGTGATGCTTGCTCAATTATGTTCATTGCTGCTCTATTCATAATAGCCAGAAATTGGAAACAACCTAAATGTCTGTCAGTGGATGAATGGATATATAAAATGTGGAACATGTACGCAGTGGAATATTACTCCACCATTAAAAAAAATGAAACCATGAAATCCACAGGTAAATGGATAGAACTAGAAAAAAAAGTCATCATGAGTAAGGTAATCTAATCCAGAAAGATAAATATGACATATATACATATAATATATATATATATATATATATATATATATTAATTTATATGTGGATATTAGGTGTTAAGTCATTATAAGCAAGTTACAATCTGTAGAACCACAGAAGTTTTAGTATAGCATAAGGGACTATCAGGGAGAGACAGATATCCCTAGAAAATGGGAATTGAATAGATAGCTATGGCTGAATGAGAGGGATTGAAACGGGAGGATCAAATGTGGAAGGGGAGGGAATACAGGGAGGGACAGCTAAAATTAAGGGTCATTTGAGGGGTCATATGGAAACCTAATGCAGTAGAAGCTTTTTTATACGCGCGCTCGCTCGCGCGCGCGCACGCGCGCACACACACACACACACACACACAAATGAATGAAGGCAATCTAAATGAAACCCCCAAATAACAGGGGAGAAAAGAGCCCCAACTAGACATCTCTTATCACCAAATGAAGCATCAGTACCAGGAATGGGTTATGTCTAATCAAGTTGTTGACCAAAAGGGTCCCATGGGAACTATCAAACAACCCAGGCTGTTGCAAAGGCTATAGGTTGCTCTCCACAAACTGATGACAAGTCACTATTGCTGGAAATAACACCTACACAATTCATTAAACATGGAGAGGTTGAGCTGGTGCCTTCCTAGAGCCCTCACTTCCTACTGGCTTATATTCTTTGTACTAGCAGGTACTCTGCACACCACTCAAAGGAGAAACATGAACACCAAACCAGCTACAAATCTTTTGATCTACAATGGTATGGTATCCTTCCTGCAAGATTTGCTAGTGCAATGGTGGCACAAAGCTTGCGGGAGTAACCAACCAATATCTGATTTGACTTACAGCACACTCCATGAGATGAAACCTATACCCAACACTGCTTGGGTAACCAAGACCTGAAACTAGATAACCCAGCAACACAGTAGCATTGGTAAAATCAAATACTACTGTTCTACAAAAGGAATGGAGCAATAAAATGACTCATAATGACATTATGTCATACTCACAGATCAGTGCCTCGCTCAGTCATCGTTAGAGAATCTTCCTCCTATAGTAGATGGGAACAAATACAGAGATGCAGAGCCAGATAATATGCAGAGAGTGAGAGATCTTGGAACATTCGGTTGTAAACAAGATGACTCCATCAAATCCTTTCTTTCAGGGATCAGGGAACCCTGTAGAAAGATTGTAGGAGTCATAGGGGAGGGAGGACACCAAGGAGACAAGGCCTTCTAGACAAAGCAGGATTGATGCACATATGAACTCACAAAGACTGAGGCAGCATGCACAGGTTGGCACCAGATGGGGTCCTAGAGCTGTAAGGAGAAGTAGTCATATGCCTCATCCCTAAGCCATAAGCAACCTCCAATTGATAATCACTTGAAAATGAAAAATTAGTTTTCCTCAAAGGAGTTTTACTAGGGAAATAAACTACTCCTAAGGGGAGGCGAATGCCCAGCAGTGGATGGTCAACAGAAAATGAACTCAACAGCGTCTTTGGAGGCTCCTTGCTTCATAATATCATATCAGGGATTTTAATTTAATTTAAGTTTTTGCTTTCATTTATTTTAGTTTACTTATTTATTTAGTTTTTAACTCTACAGGTTTTGTGCATGTATTATGGCTTTCTAGTTTTGTGCTTTTATAGGATTCCAGAGTATGCAAAAGAAATGGGCTCTGCGACTCTATCTGTTTCTTGTTCCTTTTCTTGGGTTCCTTTCCTTTTGTTTGTTTGATTTGTTTTATCTTATTATGTTATATTTTGTTATTGTCCTGTAGATTCTTGTTTGTTTTCTAATGAGATAGAAAGAGGGTGGATCGGAATGAGAGGGGAGGTGAGGGGGAAATGGGGGGAGTGGAGGGAGGAGAAATTGTAATCAAGACATATTGTATGAAAAAAAAATCTATTTTCAATAAAATAGAAAAACCTTTAGTTTATTACTACTGTGTGTGTGATGTGTGTACATATAGCTCATCTCATGCCACAGCATGAGTATGAAGGTCGGAAGACAACTTTGTGGGACTGGTGTTCTTCCACCTTTACATGGATTGGTGTTCTCCCACCCTTACACAGACTGGAGTTCTCCCACCCTTACATGGACTGGTGTTCTTCCACTTTTATGTGGGATTGGGTTTGAACTCAAGTCATCAGGCCTGCAGGGCAAGTGCCTTAGTCTGCTGAGTCATCTCACTGCTTTCCCACTCTCTCTTTTTATGTGACATGCATGATTATAAAAGGGGGTTGCTAAAAATGAGTGGGTTTTAAAGATGTAAAATTAAATGTTCCCTCTAAACTGCTGGAGAAGACAGCGGGGCATACAAGTTGCCCATCACTCAATATTCTGCATGGGGTTGTGGAGTGAGCATTTGATGAAATAGCATTATAAACAGAAGAGTCTATCCTCTCCTTCTTCTTGTCTAAGGAAGCTCTGCCTCTAGGATGGTCTGCAACCAGGATGGAAGGGAGAGGAAACCGGGACTTCGAGGGTGAAGTGGAAAGCATGGTGACCGCATGAAGCTTATTTTCTAGAGTGTTGTTTGCAGTGTCATCCCTGTCTCCTCATGCCACCCATAGGTCACTTCTTGACACAGGTGTGGGGCACAAGAGTGAAGGAGACAGAGACATACATTGCTGACAGGCTTTCTCTGGGCCACCAACCAGCTCCCAAATCATGACATGGAAACTTAATATTAGTTATGAATTTTTGGCCTTAGTTTAGGATTGTCCCATTAGCTCTTATAGCTGATTCTAACCTGTTTCTCTTCATCTACCTTTTGCCTCAGGGCTTTTCACTTTCTTTTATTCTTTATGCCCTGTTTTCCCACTTCCTCCATGTCTGGCTGGCTGGTGGCTGCCTGGCTGCTTGGCCCTGGGCATCTCCTTCTCTTTCTTCCTCATTCTCTTCTTCCTCTTCTTTCCAAGCCTAGATTCCTCCTTCTACTTATTCTCTCTGCCCACCAGCCCCACCTCTCCCTCCTCTGTCTAGCTATTAGCCATTCAGCTTTTTATTAGACCAATCAGGTGCCTTAGGCAGGTAAGGAAAAAAAAACAACAACACATCTTAACATAATTAAACAAATGCATCATGAACAAATGTAGCACATCTTTACATAGTTAAACAAATGCAGCATGAACCAATGTAGCACATCTTTACATGGTTAAAGTAATAGTCCACAACAAAGCTCTACTGTGAAGTAGGGCTGTGGTGATGGTGGGTAGGGCTGGTAGAGTTGTGGGCTTAGACTACTGTGGTTTTGTTTGCAACTCCCATGGCTTCCATTATTCTTCTTCATTCAGTCATCCAAGCATTGCAAGCATCCCTTAGTCCTCCAGCACTGTGCCAGGCACTCTAGACGAAGAAGACATGTCCTCTTTGACTTCTAAGAGCTTATGCTTACATAAGCGTCTCAAGTTCAAATACTCATGCTAGGATAGTGTTAGCCACTGTACTAAACAATACCCAGCATTTCTGCAGCTTTCACATAGAAAGAAGACTTAGTCACTCTTTGTTCACTCCTTGGTGGACAGTCCTGTGTGATGTTCTAGGCTCACAGAAGGGGGTGTGTCTCTACTCCACACAGTCACTGGGAAACCCTGGCTGATGATGGTTTTCCCTTGTTGCTTGGTTGCCAGGAGCATCAATATTCAGACAACAGATAAGAGAAAAGAAAGAAGGCCCAGAATGGAAGTTTTTCATGAGTCAGGACTGGAAGTGACCCTTATCATTCTCATTGGCCAAAATGAAGTTATGTGGTCACACAAACTACAAGGCAGGTTGAGGGGTATAATTGAGTTGTGAGCTCAGGAAAAAACAAAAGGTTTGGTTCTGAGGTATTTACCTGTGCTTTAGGAATTCAATGGACATGAGTAAAATGGGGGTGCCACACTTTTCTTAGTGCTGCTATAGCAGAGCTCATTGTGTTGATCAGCCTTCCATCACTATAACAAAATAGCTGAGGTAATCAATTTATGTAGAAAAAAGGTTTATTTTTGGCTCACATCTTTGGAGATTTCAGTTCATGATCTGTTGTTCCTGTTGCTACTGGACCTCTGTCAAGGAAGACTGTCGTGGCAGGAGTGTGTGTGTGTGTGTGTGTGTGTGTGTGTGTGTGTGTGTACAAAATGTACTTCATGATTAGGAAGCAAAAGAGTGTCAGGAGGAAATCTGGAGTCTCATGATTACTTTTGAGGACCTGAATATTTTCTACTAGCCCCCACATCCTAAATGTCCTATCACTCTCCAGTACCCTGAAGACAAGACTTCAACACATGGGTTTTGAGGGACACTCAAGAACCAAACAACAGCAGCTGCAGACTGAGCAGTTTATAGAGTAAATAAGTTTATTCCTCCTGGTGCCAGAGGCTGGGAAGTTCAATATCAAGTGCTGGTCTCTGGTGATGGCTTTGTCACTACGTCATTCCATGGCAGGCAGTAGAATGGCAAGAGAAAGTGTGTGTGTGTGTGTGTGTGTGTGTGTGTGTGTGTGTGTGTGTGATTCCATGGTAACTAACCAACTCCTTTGATAACAGCAGTAGACTATCCAAGATGGCAGAGCCCTCTTGGTCTAAGGCCCTCTGGATGGTCCCACCCCTCATTCCTGTTGCACCGAGGATTAAGTTTTCAATACCTAAACTTCTGAGGGACATTCAAGCCTCAGCACTGAGGTCAGGCAGGGTCATGAGGGTTGGGATATTTGTGGCTCAACTCAGGGCACCCTTGTCACACGGGTGGTGTTGCCTTGTTGTTTGGCTTTTTTTCAGGAGAATACACTAAAACTGTGGATTTTTAGGTACAGTTTTCCAGTTCCTCAATGCTGACAGTTAATTGCAAAATTGAAGTATAGACAACTTTCTGCCTGCCAAACCAAGCAACCTGCAGGCCAAATGTGGCTCACTGGTGCCAGCTTTTGACCTGTGGATTATGGTTCAGCCAGAAAGGTGCAAACAAGGAGTTACAGCCCAGTGTAATCACTGGCACACTGTACACTGCCATTCATTAGCTGCTGATAGTCACTGGGCATCTACTATAAACCTAGTAAGAGACAAAAGTATGAGTAAGACACATTCTCTACTTTCAAGAAGGCCGCAGTCCACTGGAGAAGGCAGATGCTGAACCAATAAATACTACAGAGAATAGGGGCAATGGGTGTATGTTAAGGGAATAAAACCTGGCCAGAGGGCATAAGGAAGGCTTCCAATATGGCAGGAACTTTAAGGTAAGCTGTAAGATAAAAGGAGTTACCCAGGCAGAGTGCTGAGGTTCCATGTGAGAGACATGTGCAAAGGTCCTGGGTAAGAAAGAAGTCTCTGTATTCAGACTCTCAAGACATTCCACTAGGACTGGATATGTAGAACATCCACCAGAGTATTTGCTGGTCTGTCTGAGGGAATGACGGGAAAGCCTTAAACTTAAATATTTTATTTTTTAAATTAAATTTAAAAAGCAAAAATGCACTAATGACCATTACAACCCAAACTACATTATTTTAAATAAAACTGAAATTTATCTCAGTGTTGAGAATTTTCATTCAAACCCATTAAATAATTTCAGCATTCTCAGTTCAGCCAGTTGTCAATATAAAAAATAGAAACCATATTTCATACTTGTCATTAATGGAATCTAGACCTACACATGTATAAACTTCAGATAATATAAATCATTTCATTTTGCAAAATGTTTCTCGGCTGTCATGTCCAACCATTGCCAGCACTGTGCTAATTCACCAGTTGCTTTGGATACACGAATTGAAACATGAAAGGAAGCAAGAAAATGGTTGCTTGGCATCAGCGGAAAACAATGCTTCATTTTGCAAAACCGTATTGCACTCTTGTTATCTGAGAGGGAGTATGTGACAAGTTAATTAATTTGTATTTTTCCTTACCTAAGTGTTTTCAATTCTGAAATTTGCTCTGCCTTCCAGAGCAGTGTTGTTCCTGAGATCAGCAAAGGCACTGTAGACCATCTGAATGCAGTGGCTTTTTGCTGTTAAGATACAAAGGATGAAGTGAAACACTTGCAGGGACTGGTGACATTAGTTGGTGAAGGGCGTTAAGGGGATAGAACAGAAGGCTACATCTTGACATTTGCCTTCCTTGTCTTCAAGTTTGTTTTTGTCTGTGTTTTCCATAAATGGTGCTGTCTAAACTGTAGAGTCCAGTGTGCTTAGATCTTGTCCCAATGTATGAGTAGAAATAGTGTATGAGGTAAGGAGGAAAGAGGTCCAGGGGAATTAGTAAGGAGTCAGGTCTGCTGTAAGGTAGAAGGCTCAGCTGGTAAAGTGTGTGTCATGCAAGCATGGGGATCAGGGTTTGGGTCTCCAGCATGAGTGTAAAAAGCTGGGCAGTGTGTGCCTGTAATGCCAACACTAAGGGGACTGAGACAGGGGCTTGCTGCTGAGAGCCAGGTTCAAAGAGATACCCTGTCTCAAAAAATATGTGGAGAGCAATTGAGGAAGATATCTGATGTTAACATCTGGCTTGTCTACATAAATCACCCCCCAAATATACACACAGAGACATCAACACAGACACTCAGACAGACAGACAGACAGACAGACACACACACACACACACACACACACACACACACACACACACACACACACAGTAGGACCCAATTGTGTAAAGCCACATAGGCTATGTAAGTGGGAATGAGGAGTCTTTTAAATGTTTTGGCAGAATGACAAGAATGGAATTGGATTTTTAAAATATTAGTTTGAAGCTATATAAGAGGTATTTCAACAAGGTAATACTGGGTGTGAAGGAATCTGTTTTTTTCTTTTTTTAAATTGTCATTATTATAATTAAAATACTGGGCATTGAACCCAGGATCTTACAAACAGGCAAACATTCTACCACAGATATACATGCCCAGCCCATAATTTCTTCTTTATTTTTGGGGTTGCTTCAGACTTGACTGAGGTCCCTATCCCAGGGAGAGTTGCTGGCACTCACTATGGACTTCTTCCTGACTAGAGATCAGGCTTGACAAGACCCCATGTGCTTACAGAAGAGATGTTCTTTAAGCACTGTTCTAGGGTGTCCTCTAAGACACAGGGGTTTGTCTTGATCTGCTTGAGCTGCTATCACAACATACCTTCTGCTGGGCAACTTACAACAACGAAAGTGTGTTTCTTATGGTTCTGGAGGCTGCAAGTGCCAGTATGGCCTATCTCTGCTGAGGTCCCCCTTCTTGACTGTGAAAGGCTAACTTCTTGTAATTACACTTGGCAGAAACTATAGGAGATACCGCTGGGTCTCTAGAAGTGCTAATCCTAGCCCTGAGGGTTCTACCTTATGACAGAACTGCCTGCCAAAGGCCACATCTCCTAATACCATTCTTTGGCAAGAGAACTTTGTGAGGATTAAAACCCTCAGTTCTTAATGACAAGGTTCTTTGAACTGTCTGTGGGCTGGATGGCCATGCAGAATGACAATCTGACCATTAGTTGAGAGTTGGAAATATTAGACGGTATTTGCCCTGAAGACTTCTATTTTGGATAGAGTAAGGCATTACTGCAGGAAGAATAAGCCCTCTGTAGATGGTCATTCCTTGAGAAGAGATAGAAGTAGAGATGATGACATAAGAAAAGGAATACAGGAATAGATGCCTGGAGTGTATTTGTGACATCTAGAAATGTCCCAGGTCTCTCCAGTTGGGAGGGGTGGTGTAGGCTTCTGTGGCCACTACTTTCCAATAAACAAAGAGTGCTTTATTTGTGGGTTGTTCCCCCTTCTTTCATCTCTTTCCTTCCATCTTTGTGGAGCAGGGAGCATAGGAAAAGGTTGTGATACAATTGAACCGGTCAACATTTTTCTCAAACATTTAGAAATTAACCTCCAAGCACATCATTATTCAGGTGAGGGCGATAAATGTCCTGCCCATGATTCCTGTGGTCAGTTTTGTAAGTGGTCAATGTGGTTAACGCTTTCTCTGTCACTTGAACTAGTTATTTTTTCCCATAATAACAATAAAATACACAACAAGAGCAACTTAAGGAAGGAGGGGTACATTTTTGGCTCAGTTTTAAGAATACAGTCTATCATGGTGTTGAAGGACTGTGAGGCAGTGGGTCACAGTGTGTCCACTGTTGGGAAACAGGAAGGGTTGGATGCTGGTGTTTAGCTTATTCACTTGGGGACTCTAGCCTAAGAAATGGTGTTACCCAAAGTTAGGATGAGTCTTCCCATTTCAATAACCCCAACTTAGATAATCCTTCACAGACATGCTCAGAGTTTTGTCAGGTGATTCAAGATCCTGTAAAGTTGACATTTAGGGTGGTTTTAATGAGAATGATCCCTCATAGTCTCACATATTTGAATACTTGGTTCTTCATTTGGTGGAACTGTTGGGGAAGTATTAGGTGTGGCCTTGTTGGAGTTTGTACGTCAACTACAGGTAGGCTTTGAGGTTTCAAAAGATTTGTGCCAATTCCCAGTGTATGAGTCTCTTTCTGTCTGCCTCCTACTTGTGAGTCAAGATGTAAGTTGTTAGACATTCCTGTTGCCATGCCTTTGTTCCATTATCATGGATTCTGACCCTCTGAAACTGTAAGCCCAGTTAAATGCTCTTACAAATCACCTATCTGTCAGATGGGAAAGATGACCCAACTCATTTGAAAAAGAGAAGCAGAATCATGTGGTCCAAGTACCTCATATGGTTAGTTCCCTTCTTCCCTATGATGCTTTAAGGGCTAATGACAGATGAGAACCAGCATGTGGGTTTCCCAGGACTAGCGGAAGAATACTTAAGTAATTATTTATCTCAGGAGATATGTATCTAGTTTCTTGATCCTTAGGACTCTGGAAGAGTTCTCTTGCAGTCAAGTCATAGCTGCCATTACTAGGATCAGTCAGCTTTGAGGTACTACAATAAAACCCCCGAGGCAGCTAACTCATAGAGCTAAAGGGGGTAATTTAGTTCACATTTTGGGAGGCTCAAGAACCAGCATGGGCTCAGTTCTGCTGAGACCTCCCACACACCAGGATGGAGGTGCAGGTGTGTAAGAACTTGAAGAACCAGGAGAGATATGAGAGACTGGTGCCCACCATCCCACCTGAGAGTATGCCTCCAGTGACCTCAGGAATTCTCAATAGGCCCCACTTCCTCAAAGTTCCACTACCTTCCAAAAATGTCACTTTGAGGACCAAGCTTCTAATCACAAAGTATCCTCTGGGACAAGCAAATCACATTCAAACTAAAATACCACTGGCATCTTCTTCTTGGGTAATAAAGACTGTGTTCATGTGCTCTGGAAAGGGGAACTATATGTCCCTATTTTGGGGACTAGATCACAACTGGCCCAACTGTCACTGGCTGAATGGTCATGTGCAAGGTACTTTGGCTGAAGATTAGTGCTGACATCTGTAAAATGGGGAGATGGACAGATGAAAAGCCACATGGAATGTTTAGTGTCTCATGGGCCCTTGGGAAATGGTAGCGGTCCTGATTTGTCTATGGACGTTTGGCTAGTTTACTTTTCGTTAGATTTAAGATGACTAGTTCTAGCTACATTGGGACCAGAAGCCTCAACTCCTTTCAAATAATGATTTTCATACTTGAATGTGAAGAGGATCCCTAGAAATCTGGAGAAGCAGTTTCTGATTTAGTAAGGCTGGTACAGGGCCTGAGATTCTGCATTGTAAATGCACTCCCATGTTGTTTTAATGTTGCTGGGCTGTATGTAGACAGAATCCCTGATGATTCTGATGCTGCTGTTCTACAGAGCAAGTCCCTAGTGATGCTGATGCTGCTGATCTATGGAGCAAATCGCTAGTGGTGCTGATGTTGTTGGTCCATGTGACAAGTCCCTAGTGATGCTGAAGTTGTTGGTTCCTGTAACAAGTCCCTGGTGACACTGTGGTGCTCCTCTATGGGGCAAGTACTTGGTAATAAAAGCTTTTGCTTAGAATAGCAAGGTCTATAAAGAAAGCAACATATCAAACTGTCATTGACAGGAGATAGAGAGGGACTGAGAAAGAGATCTAGAGAGAGAGAGAGAGAGAGAGAGAGAGAGAGAGAGAGAGAGAGAGAGAGAGAGAGAGAGAGAAGAGAGAGAAGAGAGAGAGAGAGAGAGAGCATGTGTGTTTGCCTGTCCCTCGTAGATCTTTGGATTTTATTCAGTGTTCTGTGGCTTCTAGCCCTACTGGTTATGGCTTTGTTAAGTAGTAGAAATTGTCCCTAGGGTTTGAATCTTGAAGGCATTCACATCTCAAGGTCACACAAATATAGAGCCCCATAGGAGCCGTTGGGTGATAGCCTTATTCTTAGAGGCCAGACAGTACCTTTCTGAGTGACAGCTCCTTGCGAGTACCAAATTGTTCTCTGAGTCTGAGTTTCCGCTCAACTGCTCCAGGCAAGCCTAACCTCTCAAACCTGAGCAGTGTCTGTCTGGGTGTGCAGATGCACTTAGGGCATGGAGATGAGGTCACGCTGGTGAGGAGAATTACATTGAAGATGTAGGTTCCAACTGGTCCTTGAAAACAGCATTTTGGTTAAGAAGACTGTCTGAAGGCGATGGCTGAGAATTCAGTCTCGTGGGGTATGAGGGAAATGCAAGACTTCTGATTGCTGGAGTGATGTCACATTGTGGGTAAGCTCATGCTTGCTGGAGCGCAGCTCTCAGGGCCGTGGCTCTTGTTGTCAGGCGCCCCTCTTATCGCTGCCTGGCTGGGATTCTTTCCTCATTTCGCAGTGTCCAGCATGTGGTAAGGAGAAAGTGGGCTTCAAGGCTTCTTGTGCCTGTTTTGACGTGTTGTTTGCTAGGGCAGAGGTTCTCAACCTGTGGGTCACAACCCATTGGGGCTGCATATCAGATAGTTACATTACGATTCATAGCGAGAGCAGAATTATAGCTAGGAAACAGCAATGAAATAGTCTGATGGCTGGGGGTCACCACAACACGAGGAACTGGAGCAAAGGGTCGTGGCTTTAGGAAGGTAGCGAACCACTGCCCTAGGTGATATTCTAAGCTCTGAGAGAGTTCTTCCATCACTTCAGAACCCATCGTAGAATTCATCTCTTCGTGGAAGCAGTTACCTTCCTGCAGTTGCTTTCCTGTAGCCCTATACAGTATGGTTTTTATGGCTGCCATCTTTGTTAGCGCCACGCCACTGTCCCGGTTGTCACCGTGTATTGCAGTGGGATGGAAGCCGTATACCTATGACTTCATTTCATCCTCTTTATCAGCAGCCCCATCTTGCTAGGGCTCAGAAACACTAAGCAGCTTGTCTGGGGTCATAGAGTTAAAGGGTGTTGGAGGTGGTATTGGAGGTTAAGCTTATCTCACCCCAGAGCCCACAGTCTTAATCTTCATGTTATCAGGAAAACAGAGAGCTGTTCTGCCATGCCCAAGGACTTCTCTTCACTTTTATCCTCTCCGTGTGCCATGTAATTACTTGAGAACTTGGCCTGTGGAGCCAGACACTTTGAGTTTAACCCTTGGTTCTGTTGCTTTCTATATATGTGACTGGGAACAAATGTATGAAACTTTCTCTCCTTGGATTTCTCTTCTGTAATATTGGAGCAAAATACTTTTTCTTAGGGTTTCCAGAGGGATTAGAAAGTTTTAGGGGAGTCTTGGCACATGCCAGCTGTTATGGTTACTCGGTTTTTCTATTCCAATTGTCCTTTACTACTGAATTATTTATTCTGTGTACTTAATCATCATATCAGCAAATATGTATTAGACAACAAATGCCTATCTGCTCCTGGCTAGCTGTAGATGCTCCTTGACTTGAGATGGGGTGTATCCTAATAAGACAAACATAAGTTGAAAATATCTTAAGTGAAAAGTGCATTTAATGTGCTTAACGTACTAAACACCACATTTTAGCAATATCGTGTGCTGTGGATTGGTTGTGTCCCTGCAGCCCTCCCTCCCATGCTCACGTGGCTGGTTGGTGGCTTCGTGGCTGCTGCTCAGCATAACCAGAGAGCATTACATTGCCTATTTCTAGCCAAGGACAAGATCCAAATTTTCAGCATGGTTTCTACTGAAGGTGTGTCACGTTTGTACAGTCATGAAGTTGAAAGGCTGTGTGCTGAGGACCATCTGTGCTCTTATTATTCTCAGTGTGCGGGTTATAAACTTGAGGTTCGGAAGGGTTAAGAGATAACTTCCATGACTATTAACTATAAAGTAGCAGGTCATGAGCTGGAAATCCAGACTCATCTGACCCTAAAGGCTAAACTCTTAACTGTTGTCATGCTGACCGTCAGGGTTGGACCATAGTGAACATCATTATCCCTTTGATCATCAAAAAAACATTTATCTCATCTTGAATGTTTGGTTCTAAGTGTCATAGCCTAGGATTCCTCTACTTATTGAGTTCCAAAGCAAGGAGCTTTGAACTTAGAGATTTCTTCTTGGAAAGCCTATTATGAGATGTATATAATCATAAGACCTCAAATTAATAGACTGCGTCGGACACTTGAACTATGAGAGAAATTAATTTAATATGTTAATTTGATTGATCCACAGGGTTCCCGGACATTTTGGTCAGATGTTAATTGGACATCTGTGAGGGTGTTTGGGGATGGGAGACTGAGTCAAACAGATCACTTTTAGTCATGTGCCAACTCTCAGCCATTCTTTGGAGATGTGAACAGAATAAATAGCTGAATAAGAGAGGTACCTTTCTGTTCCACTGTCTGTACTGGGCATTGGTCTTCTCTTCTCTTTGAACTTAGAAATGAACTTGCATTTTGGACACCCTGGTTCTCAGGCCTGTAGACTTGAATTCGAACTATGCTATCCACTCTCTTGGATGCCCAGTTTGACAACTGCAGATCTTCAACTCTTCAGCCTCTATAACTGTGTGAGCCAATTCTGTTTAGTAAAATATCTTTGTATATTTATGTTTTCTGTTAGTTCTGTTTCTCAGAGATCCCAGACACTCGTGGCTACCTCCTCATTTGCTATATGCACTTCACTTCCGGGCATCCCTATCTGCTAGGGTGTCTCCATCTGCAAATACACTTAAGGAAACATCACGGTTTATTACAAGCCATTTAGAGGAGCTTGGCTGCAGGGTCTGCTCTCAGTTATCATTGGGCAAGACAGGAAATAGCTTGGTTCTAAGTGGTTTCTAATCAGTGGCAGCAGATGTTCACAGAAGGCAGAATTTTCCTTGAATCGGTTTTGTTAATAGCATAAACAAGAAATTGAAGATAGGAAAAGAAACTTTTATTTGGGCCACATGTACTTTTGTGGGAAGATTTGGTGAAAGCGGTAGAGAGAACTTCTTATCAGAGCTCAAGGACCAGAGCTGGCCACACCGAGGTCGCTGGTCCCCCCTTTGCTTTCTCTCTAGCTCTAGGGAAAAGGACAGGGATGCTTCTTGCCTTGGAATTTTAAAGCATTTAGACATTCACTCAATAAAAACCAAAATGCAAAGGGGATAACCTCCGCCCCCGGTCTTCTCATAAACACCTCTCTGCAAGCCTTCTCTCTCCTCAGGAAGACAGAAAGATTCACTGCAGCCAATGCCCACTGTTCATCAGAACACTCACTGTTAAACATTTAGATAATTTGGAAACACCGACGGGATTCTGAGATCAGCTGTGGTGGGATCTTTCCTTTCACTCAGAGGGCTGTTTTCCTTTCCTGGGAGGTCATTCATCTGTGGAACTTTAGGGGAAAAGGTTCACAGTTGACATTTGTGAGCTCTGTCTGTAAATATTCATTCTATGGTGGCTCCCAGTAATTGCAAATTTCTTTCGGAGGAACATTCACCTCATCTTGGGAAATTTAGGTGACATGAAGTGGATTTCCAAGGTATAAGAGTGGGTATATGGCATTGGCTCAGTCAATCAGATTACTCCATCTTCCTGACCAGTGATTGGTTCATAGATGGTTAGGTGGTATCCTCAAATTACCAACCAAGCTTCTGTGGCTATCCACAGGAGGATCTTGTCTCCCTGTAAAGAGTAGTTTTGAGAGCTTGGAAGCATGCTGGAGGAGAAAAAGTCTGAGGAGATGGACACATAGCAGACCCTGACAGTATGCATTAAGCACCCCAGATATCTCTAATCTTTGAAATTGCTTAGCTAGTAAGTGTGACCCCAACTTTACCTCAGTGCGGTGATTTGAATTGGGATGGCTCCCACAGGCTCATATGTTTGAATTCTTGGTCCCTAGTTGGTGGAACAGTTTGGGAAGGATCAGGAGATATAGTCTTATTGGAGGAAATTTGTTACTGGTGGTGGAGTTGGATGTTTCAAAAATGTACATTATTCTCAGATGCTGTCTGTCTTGTGCTTGTGGATAAGATATACTCTGTCAGTTACTGCTTCCGCACCATGACTGCCTGCCTGCTGCCACGCTCCTCACCATGATGGTTATGGACTCACCCTCTGGAACTGTAATCAAGTCCCCTAAATGCTTTCTTCTGTAAGTTGCCTTTGTCATGGTGTCTCTTCACAGAAATGAAAATGAGACCAAGACAGTTTGAAAAAAAATCTTGTTTGTGTTAGGATCTCTGTCTCTTGGAAATTCTAAGCTACAATTGAAATAATCCCAACTCTTCAGTGGTTCTTACAGTTTTTATACTAGGGATCAAATCCCAAATGAAAAAAGAAGAGCCTTTGTCCCAATTCTGACCCAAAGTAGTGATCTGCTCTGGCTTTCAGCGCCCCCTCCCCCACCTAACCTGGCTAGCACTTCCTCTATGTAGACTCAGCTGACCTGGAACTTCCTCCATGTAGACCATGGCCTGAAACTTCTTTTGTGTAGACCTAGCTGATGCCTGCTTCTCTGCCTCCTGATGGCTGGTGTTACAGGTATATATTACCATGCCTGTCTGAAAAACACTTTGTAGGTTTGAAGACCATGATCATGCTCTGACCACAATGGAAGTAGAACTCCAAGGCTATGCTATGACAGTATGAATTTGGACTGAGTGGGAAGGGCTTAGGAAGCCCCTTTTGGGCCCACACCTTCCCAGGTTCTCCCTAGTATCCCCAGGGCCTGTTGCACAGCAGGGCTCTGGAAGAGCTTGTCAAATCAACCCTGGCCCTGTTTTATCCCCAGGGAAACAAACTAAGGGAGATTTAATTCTGAGCTCTGATGCCTTTAACTTACAGTGTATGAAGAGATAACTGATGAACTTTGTCTTGAAAGCCTGTCACTGGAATTTCTCCTGCAGAAGAAGCCACCATAATTGAGCTAAACAGTGTAGACAAATGGCATGTAACAGTAATACAATGTGAGCCTCATACCAAATAACAAACCATTATAGTAGCCATATAAAATAGCAAGAAACAAGCAGAATCATTTTGACATTTATTGACCTCAAATATGTATAATGCTTTAAATTATTTATGGGCAATTTACCTTCCTTTTTAATACAACAGCTTTGATATTTGGTGTGCGTTTTACATTTAAAGTGGGTTTCCATTTGGATCAGTCACATTTCAAACACACAGTAGCCATATGTGGCCAGTGGCTACCATATTGGTTTAAGAAGTGAGACGCCAAGGGAAGTGCTTTTGAGGGAGTTACAGAGTGAGATTGGCATAGATAGTAATAGGACAATACCACTAGCAAATTGTCAGAAGGATGTGTGCCTCCTGTTGCTCTGGGAAAATCTGGTCATTGTAGGAAAGTCAAACAATTCCTCTCCCTTGTTGGTTAGAACACTCTTTTGAGTGGGAAAGCTGACAAAGTGTCAGAATTTTCCATTGGACACTGTTCAGAGAAAGGGGCCTGTGAAGATTTCCTCAGCTTTCTTGGGCTTTGGAGTTGAGAGAACTTTGGATAGGAAAGGGTGTCACTGGTAGTGATGCTCCATGCAATCTTGTTTTTATCTCAAGGCTGCCAGTGGGGTCACAGGAATTATAAAGCATATAATTCCCTCTCTATGGACCTATAGAGGGGTTGGAGGTGGGGAAACAAGGCAGGCTTGGAGGCTGGGAATATTAACACCAAGCCTTGGAGAACAGGTCTTGTGGGCATATAATGTATGTAAGGATGCAGAGAATAGACAGATGAGGGGATACTCCAGCAGGAGTTCTTCCCTCTGTGCTGGTTTTGTTCAGTCAGGTCTAGGTATGAGACAGTAGTGGACAAAGAGGAAATTAGAAAGAACACAGACCCTCAAGGGGCATAGTGAAGAGTTTGGAATCTGCCATCAAGCTGTAGACTGTAATTTCTAGGCTCAGAAGATGAGTGGTTGGCATACCATGAGAAGGAGCTCACCGTTGAGGGTTAGGACCCAGAGGCAGGATGGCCCAGAGACCTGGGATAGAATAGGATAGAACCAAGCATGAATGGCAAAAAATTAAATCAATGAAATGATTCCTAACGGTATTCTGCTATACTCATAGATTTGTGCCAAGCCCAACTGTCATCAGAGAGGTTTCACCTAGCAACTGATGGAAGCAGATGCAGAGACACACAGCCAAACATTAGGCAATGCTGGGGGAATCCTGTGGAAGAGGAGGAAGTATGGTAGGAGCCGGTGGGATCAAGGGTATCACAAGAAACCCACACAGTCAACTAACCTGGGCTAATAGGGGCTCACAGAGATTGAACCAAAGACCAGGGAGCCTGTATAGGACTGACCTAGGCCCTTTGCATGTATGTGACAGTTGTGTAGCTTGGTCTTCTTGAGGGACTCCTAACAGTCAGAGCAGAGGCTGGCTCTGACTCTTTTGCTGGCTTTTGGGACCCTACCCCTCATACTGGGTCGCCTTGCCCAGCCTTAATACAAGGGGAGGTGCTTGGTCTTACTGCAACTTGATATGCCATGTGTTGTTGCTATCCATGGGAGGCTTGACCTTTTCTGAATGGAAATGAAGGAGGAGAGGATGGAGTGGTGGGCAGAGGGGAGGCTGTGGGGGAGGACTGGGAGGAGAAGAGGGAGGAGAAACTGTGGTCGGGATGTAAAAACAAACAACAAACAAAAGAAGGTCGAGTGGTTGGAAGACTCAGGCGGAAACAAGTGGTCAGCCCAGGTGTGTTGTCATCCAGTGGAGGGGTACCTGTGGCTGGGTGGCTGGCAGCTGTGGGGGCAGAGGGTACGGCAATAGAGAGACTGTAGAGGGAATGGTGAAAATGCAGTGGCTTGCTCGTGTGTGTGTGTGTGTGTGTGTGTGTGTGTGTGTGTGTGTGTGTGTGTGTGTAGGCAAGGATTTGGGGTGGGGAGGGGGGATGAGAGAGGGGGCACCTAGGGAAATTCCCAAGTCCTTGTGTTGGACAATTGCATAGAAGATGATTCTGTTTAGTGAGCAGACCAAATATTTGACCTAGAATGAACAGAGGAGGGTTTGAGCCTCGAAACCAAGGCATCAAGATTTCCGAGGAGGGCTCAAAAGATGCCTCAGCAAGTAAAAGCGCCTGCTGGGCAAGCGTGAGGCCGCAGGCTCAGAGCTCTGGAGCACACACACACACACACACACACACACACACACACACACACACACAGTGTCTGGCAGGGTCACATGCACCTGCCCGCTGAGGGCTGCGGGTCGGTGCGGGGGTGCAGGCAGGAGCATCGGTAGAGCTTGCTGGCCACCACCCTAGCACCAGGTTCATCGAGACACCCTATCTCAGGGTAACAAGGCGGACAGCAGTGGAGCAGGACACCTGACATTTAGAGGACAGGGGAGAATAACTGAGATGGAATTCCTTTTAGAAATGTCTGAGAGGCTGTGGGCTTGCCGGGTTAGAATTTTGTGTTTCCCTTTTCTACCTCGGTTTTGTTTTCCATTTGTCAAACGAAAATAACAATTCTCAAGTTCATAAGGGTGCTGACAAAATAAAATGCAGTGATAAATGCAGAGGCATTTTAGAAGCAAAATGTTCAATTAGTATTATTGTTGCATTTATTAGAAAGGAGTTAGAAAATCCTCATCACTGTTATGAAAATCAAGCCCAAGGCCCTGGGCTAATGGGTTATAGAGATAATTGTTTCAAAAGAAATTTGCTTCAAAGATGAAAGACCTGAGTTCTGGAAGCTTATGACAGCCCCAGGTGTTTAGGTCATCCATGCATACATTTGCTCAGTTGGGCACCAATCATTTATTGAGCACCTACTATGTGCCAGGTGTTGTGTTGTATGCTGATGTACTGCAAGAAAACAGCTTTCCTATTAAGAAGTATAAAAGGCATGCCAACAATAAGGCCTGTGGCTACCTTCAGATTATTTTAGACAGCATTTCATACTTTAAAAAACTCCCTTATAATGAGCATGATTATTCTCATATTATTGACATAAAGGCCAAGGCACAGGAAGAAGAGCTTCTGTGGCCAAGGAAGCCTCACCAGCGATCCAGGAATCAAAACAGAGATGTCTAGATTTTTTTTTTCTCAATGTTCATGATCCCAGCAGCTCCACACTTACGGATACTTACTGCTATATCAGAGTCTGAATTCCAGCATCCACATCTGGCAGCTCAGAAACTCCAGCTTCAAGGAATCTGATTCCTTTCACCTCTGGCACCTTGGACACCTGCATGCACACACGCTCACACATGTAAACAAAATAAAGCAAATCACTGGGGCTGGAGAGATACCTCAGTGGCTAAAATGACTTTCAGTTCTTACAGAGTACCCAGGTTCAGGTCCCAGCACCCCCATGGGTGGCTCATAACCACTTGTACCTCTATCTCCAGGAATATAGAGCCCTCTTCTGTCATCCTAGGGTACTGCACTCACACAAATGCATATAAATAAAAGCTAAATATTGAGAACAGATTGTTGAATATTTCTTAGCTGTAAGATGCTATGCTGTTTGGAAATTTGCTTTTCAAATCAAGTGTCCTGACACCAAAAAGTTGGGTTCCTGTAGGTGTCTGCATATGCAGTTGATTGGGTGCTTACTAAATGCCACTCAATCAGTGCCAAGCTTGTTACCTGTGTTTTTAGAGCTAATCAAAAGAGTTGGTGTTGATATTAATTCTATCCCATAGATGATAGAGCTGATGCTCAGAGGGGCTAAGTAGCTTTCCAGAGTTTACACAAGGAAGGACATAAACGAAGTGTCTTGAGAGTTCAGAGAAGAGCCACTTAGTGGCTGGCCTGACAGGGTAGGGGAAAGTGTCCAAACCCACAGAAGAGGATATGTCCCTGGTGGATGCCGCTAATACACAAATGAAATGCCTACATCAACTATTTGAAGCAGAGCAGGATTGGCCTGGGGTCAGCATTTACAAGCACAGGCATCAGCTTTTCTCTGCCATCTGCAGTTGGCAACATTGCCCTGTCCATACACAGGAACCCAATGACCCATCTAGTTCCCATCCTAGGAGACTCCAAAGAAGACTGGTTCCTGTTGCCACAATAGAAGGATTGGGGTCTGATTCCACTGAGTTGGATTGTGCTATAAAAAAGAGAACATGCTTCTTAATGTCACTGGCCCTACAGTCCCCCAATGGTAAAATGGGATTAATACTATTTATTGCACACAATTATCACAGGGAATAGCTGAGGCCAAGCACAAACAGTTCTTATTACAGTGTGGTGCCCAGTGATCACACAGCAGTGTTAGACGTCACAATGGTGGCACTTCACAGGTTAATTCCCCATGAGATCTCCCTGATGGCGGTTTTGACGTAAAAGTGCTCACATTTGCAGGTGGAAAAGCTGACTCACAGATCCCAGGAGGAGTCTGGTCCACTTGGTGCATGTGATGAGGGGGGATTTGCAGTGGGTTCTCCAGATGTTGGCTGTGGCGCTAGCTCCTGGGGTAAAACCAACCTTCAAATCCAGCAGTTTAACATTACACAGGCTGGCTGGAACATTACTCATTCAGGGGTAGTCCAAAGTGGGTCCTCCCTGGCCGAGGAGGGATGGGATGGCTCCAAGATTCAGATCCTTCCTGTGGCTTTACTCTCTCTCCTCTGGAGACATGACAGCTTCTGCATGTATCCAGAGAATAAAGGGGAACACAGAGGCACTATGAGGGAAGGAAGTCCTTTGGGCAGGGTATAACAGGTACAGCATACCCACTGCCCCCATACCCACTGCCCAGCTTGTCACATGGCCACATCTAACTGCAAGGAAAGGCTGAGGACTGTGGTTCACTTGTGTACACACAAAGAAGAGGGAACAGCTTTCATAAGGAATTAACCAGTGCCTTTCTTTTTGATCATGTCAAGAGCTCTCTGAATTTGCTCAAGATGTCTTAGACCAGTGGTTCTCAACCTTCCTAATGCTGCAACCCTTTAGTACAGTTCCTCATGTTGTGGTGACCCCTAACCATAAAATTATTTTGATTGCTACTCCATAACTGTAATTTTGCTACTGCTATGAATCATAATGTAAATCTCTGTGTTTTCAGATGGTCTTAGGCAACTGCAGTGAAAAGGCCATTCGACCCCCAAAGGGGTTACGACTCACAGGTTGAGAACCACTGCCCTAGACCTTTTCTGATTAGTCTGAGTACATTCTGAGGAAGAAACATCTGCAAACTCCCAGAAAGAATGGCATTCATCCTGCTATGAACCACGAGCAGTGTGTCTGATGCTCCGTGTGGCTTGAACGTGAGCTGTCCTCACAGCCTCCAGTGCGCCTGCAGTTGGTGAAGCTATTTTGACAGATGCTTAAAACCTCAGGAGAGTTTTGGAAGAAACGCTAAGATGGACTCCTTTAGGCACAGGGATGGGTTCATGGCAGATTCCCCACATCCTGTTTGTTCCTTCTAGAAGTGGCGATTGTTCTGTAGCAGGCAGGAATTTCCAGGCCAGGGAGAGATGGGAAGGGAGGTTTTCCCTGCCAAGTTCTGCTCCTCCATTCCACGGCCCTAAAACCCAGCCCCACCTACATGCCAGCTGGTGACTCACTTCTTATAAGGCTCAAGGAGTTATCTCTGATAAAAATGCAGTCCATGGAAGTCAGCCACCTGCTGGCATCTGGACTGTGCTGGAGGGCATCTTTGCATGTTAGAAATGGGGCCATGCAAAGCTTTGTGTGGAATGATTTTCTAGCCTTATGTAATCAATTCTTGTCTGTACTCTTCTTGGGCCAATATATGGGCACAAGGACACAACCTTACCTCAAATCTCTCTTTGATGTGTAAACACGTTATACTTTCAGGTAACAGTATTAAGTTTTGTGTTCTAAAGTATTGTCCACCCTTATCTCTACTAGTTCTTACTGTGGCACGAACACATCAGCTGTTTATTTTGTACTATGAGGTATGAGGTGTGCATACCTCCCGCTAGTCATTCATACATCCCTATTCATACATCAGCTGTTTATTCTGTACTATGAGGTGTAAAGTGTGCATACCTCCTGCTAGTCATTCATAAATCCCTATTCATACATCAGCTGTTTATTCTGTACTATGAGGCATGAGGTGTGCATACCTCCTGCTAGTCATTCATACATCCCTATTCATACATCAGCTGTTTATTCTGTACTATGAGGTGTAAAGTGTGCATACCTCCTGCTAGTCATTCATAAATCCCTATTCATACATCCGCTGTTTATTCTGTACTATGAGGCATGAGGTGTGCATACCTCCTGCTAGCCATTCATAAATCCCTATTCATACATCGGCTGTTTATTCTGTACTATGAGGTGTGCATACCTCCTGATAGTCATTGACCTCCTCACTTTTGTAACTCCCTAAAACATCAACACTATCCCCAATTTGAAGAAAAAGGCTTGGGTTCAAATAATGTAACCAACATCTCCAATGTCATGCAGTTGAAGTTAGCTCACAGACCCTGATAGACTGGCTGAACCCTTAACATTCCACTGCCTAGCCTGAAGGATACTAAGGGTTTTAATGATAAGCTCTCTTATCTGCTTATGAACACAAATCATGAGGAAAGAGGCATATTTTGGTTCATGAGTGATAGAGGTACAAGGTAGAGGGCCCACATTTAGTGATGGCTTTCATTCTGACAGAGTCTAGAGGTGGCCCAGGACATCAAGACAAGACACAAGAAGCACATGTGTGTGTGTGTCTGGTCTTGTTATAAAACTACCAGGGCAAATTGGGAAAATCCCATGACCATATACAAATTTAATCATACCTCGAAGTCTCTACTCCTATGGTCAGATTATGTCTCTATCATTATATATATATATATATATATATATATATATATATATATATATATATATATTTGAGACAGAGTTTCATATACCTCAGGCTAGTCTTGAACTCTCTATGTAGCTGAGGATAACCTTGAAGTCCAGATCCTCCTGCTTACACCTCCCAGACACAAGCTACCACACTTGCTTTTATATGGTGCAGGGGATGGAAGCCCAGGTGCTCTACTGACTAAGCCACATCTCTACCCTCTTACTACCTGACAATGAGGGATTAAATTTTAGCACAGGAAACTTGGAGGGCATTTGTAGCATATCCAAACTCTAGCAGAAGGCATCCTGGGGTCTCCTTTGCCCACAGGATGCTGGCAGGGTCTTTCATCTCTACTCTTGGTGCTGCTGGGCAACAACTGTGTCTCCAGTGAGAAATGAGGTCATCGGTGAAGGGAAACACTCCCTGCTCCTTTATTGAATCCAATCATTTACATCTCATTGAACCCAATCAAATTAGCCACTTATCCCATTAAAGTGGCCAAAGAGGGATTGTGTTGAGCAGTGCTAATTCAATAGGAAAGAGGGGCTGACTGAGTGTGCTGTGTCATAGGATTCTGACATCTGTTCTCAAGAGGTGGAAGTCTGATGTCTCCTCCATCCATTGTCCATCATGGTCTGAACCTTTTCCAGGCAGCTCTGCTGGATGCCCATTGTGGTAAAGGAGGAGTAGCAAGAGAGGCTGGGATTGGACAATCCGGATGAGTGGAAGTGGTGATATGGAACCTTGGTGGAGTCTAATTTGAAGATAGGGTGGTGGGAAAGCTTGTAGCTTGAATCAGACTGTGTGACTCTGGGCAAATTGTTTGACTTTCCTTGATTTGTGGATCCCCATCCTCATAGGTAAGTAGAGGACACTAATATTTACCAAAGAGGGTTGTCACAGAAGGGTCACCCACAAAGGGTGTTGTAGATGGAATTGTTCTTTTGACAATGTTTTGATTCTTCCTGATACACTGAGAAGAAAGGCCCCATTTGGTACCAGACTATGCGATACTGCAAATTCTTTGATCCTTTGGTGGGTATTGGCTTTAGGACACTGCTGAGTGATAGAATTGACCAGGTTTGCATTTCCATCCGCCTTGTCATCCTTCCTAACTATGTGATTATCTTAGGGCTTCTGTTGCTGCAATAAGACACCATGACCAGAAGCAACTTGGAGAGGAAAGATTTTTTTTTTTTTTTTTAGTTTACACTTTCACATCACAGTCTAAGAAAGTCAGGGCAGGAACTCAAACAAGGGAGGAACCTGGAGGCAGGAGCTAAGGCAGAGCTTGCCCCTCATGGCTTGCTCACCCTGTTTTCTTATAGCTCCCAGGATCACCTGCTTAGGAGGTGACACCGCCCACAGTGAGTTGAGCCTTCCCATATCAATTATCAATCAAGAAAATGAACCACAGACCTACCTGCCCACAGGCCAGCCTAGTGGGGGCATTTTCTTAATTGAGGTTCCCTACTCCAAAGTGACTCTGGCTGTTGACAAGTTGACATGTTGACAAAACCCTAGCCAGGACGACTGACCCCTTGTCATCTGGGAAGAGGTATTCTTCATTGAGAAAATGCCCCCATAAGCAAATATGTAGGGCCTTTCCTTGGTTGATAATTTATATGGGAGGGCCCAGTTCACTGTGGGCAGTGCCATCCCTGGGCAGGAGGTCCTGGGGTAGGTAAGAAAGAGTACTAGCAAGCCATGAGGAGCAAGCCAGTAAGCAGTGTTTCTCCATGACCTCTGCATCAGTTCCTACCTCCGGGCTCCTGCCTTGAGTTCCTGCTCTGGCTTCCCTGGATAATGAACTATAAGCTATAAGATGAAATAAACTCTTTCCTCCCCAAGCTGTTTTTGGACGTGGTGTCTTATCGCAGCACTAGGAACCCTAGGACAGTGATCCTGGACAAAGCGGCTTACCCACTTTGTGTCAGTTTCTCACATATAAATGAGAACAACAGTGGTGCCTGCCTCGTAGCCTTATTGAGGTACATGAATTCACAAACACAGCCTAGCTCACAATAGGCAATAAGCACTAGTTCATATTATTTTATTCCCTTTATCCTCCTCCCTGCCATTTCACCTGCTAGACCTCTGTGCCTCCAGGAGTCCATTAGTTTGAAAAAAAAAAATGAACTTCTAGGTGGGCCACACTTTCTCTAACCTTGGGACCTTTGCACATGCGTTTCAACCAACTGGCACTTTGGTTTCTTAGACTTCTTCCCAAACAACTCTCATCTCATTCCACAGGCCTCAGCTGATGTCTTTTCTACCAGGAAGCATACCCAGTCTTGTGTTCCCCTCTCTATGCTTTCCTACCGAAGCATTTTGTAATTTTTCTCTTTTCTTGGGAAGGGCAAGATTGAAGTTCCTAGTCTGTCTTGTTTTCCTTGCATCCTTCCTGCCCTGCACTTCCATCCTGCTCCCTGCACTCCTGCCCTGCACTTCCACCCTGCTCCCTACACTCCTGCCCTGCATTCCTGCCCTGCTCCCTGCACTCTTGCCCTGCTCCCTGCACTGCAGCCCTGCTCCCTGCACTCCTGCCCTGCTCCCTGCACTCCAGTCCTGCTCCCTGCACTCCAGTCCTGCTCCCTGCACTCCAGTCCTGCTCCCTGCACTCCAGTCCTGGCTCCCTGCACTCCAGTCCTGCTCCCTGCACTCCTGCCCTGCACTTCCACCCTGCTCCCTGCACTCCAGCCCTGCACTCCTGCCCTGCACTCCTGCCCTGCACTCCTGCCCTGCTCCCTGCACTCCAGCCCTGCTCCCTGCACTCCAGCCCTGCTCCCTGCACTCCTGCCCTGCTCCCTGCACTCCTGCCCTGCTCCCTGCACTGCAGCCCTGCACTCCTGCCCTGCTCCCTGCACTCCTGCCCTGCTCCCTGCACTCCTGTCCTGCTCCCTGCACTGCAGCCCTGCACTCCTGCCCTGCTCCCTGCACTCCTGCCCTGCTCCCTGCACTCCTGCCCTGCTCCCTACACTCCTGCCCTGCACTCCTGCCCTGCTCCCTGCACTCCTGCCCTGCACTCCTGCCCTGCTCCCTGCACTTCCACCCTGCTCCCTGCACTCCTGCCCTGCTCCCTGCACTCCTGCCCTGCACTCCTGCCCTGCTCCCTGCACTCCTGCCCTGCTCCCTGCACTCCAGCCCTGCTCCCTGCACTCCTGCCCTGCTCCCTGAATTCCTGCCCTGCTCCCTGCACTCCAGCCCTGCTCCCTGCACTCCTGTCCTGCTCCCTGAATTCCTGCCCTGCTCCCTGCACTCCTGCCCTGCTCCCTGCACTCCTGTCCTGCTCCCTGCACTCCTGCCCTGCACTCCTGCCCTGCTCCCTGCACTCCAGCCCTGCACTCCTGCCCTGCTCCCTGCACTCCTGCCCTGCTCCCTGCACTCCAGCCCTGCACTCCTGCCCTGCTCCCTGCACTCCTGCCCTGCTCCCTGTACTGCAGCCCTGCACTCCTGCCCTGCTCCCTGCACTCCTGCCCTGCTCCCTGCACTCCTGCCCTGCTCCCTACACTCCTGCCCTGCTCCCTGCACTCCAGCCCTGCTCCCTGCACTCCTGCCCTGCACTCCTGCCCTGCTCCCTGCATTTCTTCCCCACCTCCTGCACTCCAGCCCTGCTCCCTGCATTTCTTCCCCACTTCCTGCTTTCCTGCCCTGCTTCCTTCCTGCTTTCCTGCTTTGCTTCCCAAATTCCTTCCCTGCTTTCCCTCTCCCTGCCCTGCTTCTTGCTCTCCCTCTCTGCTTCCTGCCTTTTTGCCCTGCTTCCTGTATTCCCCCCCACTTACTTACATGCTTCCTGCTTTTCTGCCCCACTTCCTGCCTTTCTATTTCCTCTACTGTATCTTCAACACCAGAGATTCTCTCTTTCATCTCTTGCATTCTGTTGGTTATGCTTGCATCTGTAGTTTCTCTCCGGTTACTCAGATTTTCCATTTCCAGCCTTCCCTCAGTTTGTGTCTTCTTTATTGCCTCTATTTCAGTTTTCAGATCTTGGACTTTTTCATTCACCCATTTAATTGCTCTTTCTTGGCTTTCTTTAAGGGATTTATTGATTTCTTCCAATTTTTTGTTTCTTTTCTTCGAATTCTTTAAGGGTAGCTTTCATTTCCTCTTTAAAAGCCTCTATCATCTTCTTAAAGTCATTTTAAGGTCTATTTCTTTTGCTTCTTATGCTTTGGGATGTTCAGGTCTTGCTGATGTAGCACCACTAGGTTCTGATGGTGCCATATTGGTCTTTATGTTGTTGACTATATTTTTTGCACTGGCATCTACCCATCTCTTCCTCCAATCCGTGCAAGTGCTGTCTGTGTCTGAGAGAGCCTCTTTTTGTCCAGTTGATACTCTTGGTGTAATCTGGGCTCTTGGTCCAATCGGTGCTGATGGATTCTGTGTCTCATGGAGCAGATTTTAGTACAATGGGCACCAGTGGGCTCTGTCTCAGGAAGCAGCTATTCCCAATTGGTGCATTGTGGACTTAGGTCTCGGGTTTTCACTGGTGTCGCTGGGGGCTGTTTTCTTGGTGAGGGGGCAGGGGAAGAGGCAGCTGGCCGGTCCCTGGGGCTCCAATGGCTTGGGGGAGGGGCACAGGGTGTGCCCCTGGGACCTAGGGGCTAGAGACCTGGTGTGCCCAGTCCAGAGATGCGGCCTTACCTGTTCCCAGTCAGTGCAGGTTGGGCTTGTGACTCCAGGCCACTTCCTGCCTTTCTACCCTACTTCCTGCATTCCTTGCCTACTTCCTGCCTTTCTGCCCTACTTCCTGCATTCCTTGCCTACTTCCTGCCTTTCTGCCCTACTTCCTGCATTCCTGCCTCTGTCCCCCGCTTTCTTCCATGCTTCTTGTATTCCTGACCTGCTTCCTGCTTTCCTTAATTTCTTTATTTCTTTTCTTTTTGAGACAGGATCTCACTGATGAATCCAGGATAGCCTCGAATTTATGATCCTCCTGTATCAGACTCCCAAATGCTGGTGCAACATATGTGCACTACCATTTCTGGCCATCGTCTTGCTTATTCTTGTGTCTAGAGCAGCTTACATGAATTTGGATCTAGCAGTGGATGCTGGGCGTTCACACAGAGCCTGAGAGAGTTCCATGAACTTCAAACATGTTAATTCATTAGTGCCCAGAACTTTCTGAGATGCTTTATCTTGTCATTAACAGGGTTATTGAAATACAGTTGCTATACAGTTAAGTTGGACATATTTAAGGGTTGATGTGATTTAACTGTTTAAGACAAAGTCTCTTTATGTAGTCTTGGACATCCTGGAACTCACTCTGTAGAGTAGGCTGGCCTCAGACTCACAAAGATCCACTTGCCTCTGCCTCCTGGGTTCTAAGATTAAAAGCACGTGTCACCACACCCAGCTCCCGTGATAAATTTAAACATGATGTCCATTTGAAAAACAAAACCATAATGAAGGCAATGGCCATGTTCATCAACCTCAAGCATCCCCCTGTGTCCTTCTGTATTCTTCCTATTCCCTTACCTTCTTGCCACCACGATCCTTAAGGCTGTAGATATATTTGCATTTTTAAAAAATCTCTATGTAAATTGAATCAAAAAATGTGCTCTTTTTGTCTGGCCGATTTCACACTACATAATCATTTCTAAGTCTACCCACTGTTGAATATACCTGTGTTCATTCTTATTCACTTCTGGGTCATATTCCACTGTATAGATTAGGTCTATCTGCTTGTATGTTGATGTCTTTAGTTGCTTTCAGTTTGGGGCTATTCCAAAGGAAGGTGCTATAGACATAGGTTTTACTTCATGGGGGCAGGCTTGCTCCATTTTACGGAGGAGAAAACTGAGTCAGTGAGTACAGCATTTGCTTAAGGTGAATGACAGAGCCCATGCATGCTCAGGTACAGCACAAGCTGTTACCTTTGCTTGGAGTGAAAATTCCAACAGCAGGAAGAGCAGGAACTTTGCATAGTGTGTTCTCACTCAGCTGCTACTCCTCTGCCACAGTTCTGAGCCCTGACCCCCCGTCTTTCTCTATCCTTCCCCCATTTTCAGACTTGTTGCTGGAATACTTTAAAGCAAAGCCCTAACATCATCATGTCATTTCACTGACAAATGGTTCAGCTCTCACTTACGTGGACATTAAAATCCCGGGCAGAGTGGAGTTGGGAGTGTGACCTGTCCCCTCTCCCACCTAGTGTGACCTGGATGCATGAACTCCCTTCTCCAGGCTCCTTCCTTTCCCATGCCAGGTGTTTTGAAGCAAATCCCAGCCATGTTTATAATTTATCTCTAAATGCTGCATGTTTTTCACAGGAGACAAGGGGTCTTTAAGGCAGAGGCCAGCCAGGAAGCTATCATCACACCTGGGCGCTGAGAGTCATTCCCTCTGGTCCTCCAGTGCTCAGCTGACATTCTCCATGTCCCAGTTGTCTCTTGTCATTTTATTGTCTCTTCTTTCTCCCTCCTTCCCTCCCTCCCTCCCTTTCTCCCTCTCCCTCTGCCTTTCCCTCTCCTTTTTCTCTTTTACAATCTGTTTGAATCAGAATGCAAACAAGGACCATATGTCACCATTGATTAGATATCTCTAAAGTCTGTTTTAATCCATGTATTCCCCCTCCTGCTCTTTCTTTCTGCAATTTGTTTTTTGGAAAAAGTTGCCGATGAAGCTATATTTTACATAACCTTCTTCCTGAGGCCATTCATACAAAATTCAGGACAATTCTCAGTGCCTTCAGGGCTGGTCTGCCTTCCTCTGCCCCCGCCCATGCTGGAAGCACCTTCAGATTTATTTCGTGAGACCAGGGCGCGGTCCAACTGCAGCGGATGAGGAAACCTCCTCTTGCCCTGCAGTGGGCTCCATCCCCTAAAGGCCATGCTGAGACCTGCCCACGGAATCCTGTTTCCTTTCCTAGTAACCACACTGTGAATGGTTGTTGAATGAGGCAGAAGGTGTGAATGGCAAGAAGTGAGTGAGTGGATAACAAGGAAGAAGTAGGCCGGTGAGGAGGGGGCCTAACATGGCTGAATGTGGGGTGTCTTTTTGCTGGTGACTAGTTGAAGTGTGTGTGTGTGTGTGTGTGTGTGTGTGTGTACAGCAGAATGGACTCTCAGGCAAAACCCCACACAAAATGGTGACAGTTGAGTATTTGTGGTCTTGAACGCTGACTGCACACTCTGGCCTTGCCCCAGAGTGTAGGAGCTTTGGGCGTGTCCTCTCCTCTTGTGTGCTGGGTTTAGAGTGGCCCTTTCCCTTTGAGGCCACTATAAGGCTGTAATGCGTTGACTTATGAAAAGTGCTTGGGCCCATGCATGGTATATTGTGAGTCTTCAATAAATGCTGATTCTTATCATGATAATTAGAGTTATTATAATGAGGGTGGGACTGGAGAGATAACACAGGCGCTTTTGAGACACTTGCTTTGCAAGCCTGATGATCTGCATTTGATCCCAGGAGCTCACAGAAAACGCCTGGCATGATGGTGCATGCTTGTAATCCAAGCACTGGGGCAGCAGAGACAGGAGAACCTTCGGGCCTGGATGCCCAGCCAGTTTAGCTTGGGCATTGAGAGACCCTGTCTCAAAAACCAAGATGGATGCCTCCTGAAGAACTCCACCCAAGATTAAACTCTGGCCTCCACATGCACATGCACACACATGAACATAACACACTTGCAGGATACCTACATGCATGTGAATTTACATGTGAACATGAATACAAGCACATGTGCACACAGATGTATACACGTACATGTGAACATACACATATGCCCACGAAGACACACTTGAGCACACATACACATGAATACACATGCATGTGCACATGAATAACACATAGGCACACAGGATAACACACATGAGCACACATATGGGAACATGGGTATGCATACATCTGTACATGGATACTCATACACAGAAGGAGGGTGAATGAGGCATGGTTCGGTTTGTGGTTCCACTCTAGAGTGCTGCAGAGCTGGCAGCCACCTCTGGTTTCGATGGTAAATCCCAAGGTTCTCCTTGTACACTCACTGTACTCAGTCATTGCTGCCCCCAGGCCCCTCCACATGCTGTCCAATGTGTCTGGGCATGAGACATCACTCTACAGATGGATAGTACAGCTGTTAGACTTCTGGTCCATCCAGATTAAGTCAGAAAATAGTCATCCATCTCCTGCCCTGCTTACCTACCCTCGGCTCTGTCTTGCCAACATGAGACAACTCAGTGCCTGCCATGTTTGGAAACTCATCCCGCCCCCAAGTCCTTTCCCATGACTCAGTGGGCAAATCCAAGTACATCTGCCAGAAGCAATTAAGAATTTGCCACTTGACAGAGGCGACATGCTATGGGAACCAGCTACTGTGTGCCATTTAATACTCACGTCCCATTGATAATGTCACAATACGCTGTGTGGGCCCAACTAGCCACCAGGACCCAAGTGGCCCTTTTGCGAATAACAAAATGGCCCTGACCAGCGCGTCTTCTGTGGCCTCCCTTGCTCTACTAGATGTGTTTTGTGTTCTTCATGGCTGTTCTGGGAGGATGCTCGAATTGTTCCCATTTTACAGAGGAGAATGAGGCTTGGCAAGGCTAAGACACAGGTGAGGTTCCCACAGAGCAGGGGCAGGAATGGGAGTGCTGGGGTTCCTAGCTGTGTGCCTCTTGGTGGTCAGAAGAAACCTGGTAGGATGCTACACAACAAGCTCCCATCTCTCGCTCAGCTGGGGTTAGAAACTATGTGATTTGCTTCCTGTGCTAGGGCTTACCCTCAAACTGCTTTATTTCAGAGATCAGTTCAATGCAAAACAGCACAGCTGATCCATAAAGCTAGAAGTCTGTGACAGTGCAGTGTGGTGGTTAATGTCTGATGCTATTTCCATGGAGATGTTTTCTATATACACACACGTGTGTGTATGCATTTGCCTTTTTAATTAATTTTTTATTATTGATTTTCAAGGATCTTTTCCTCCCTCCCTTCTTTCCCCTGTCCCACCCTTTCCTCCCCTCTCCTCTCCTCTCCTCCCCTCCCCTCTCCTCCCCTCCCCTCCCCTCTCCTCTCCTCTCCTCTTCTCTCTGTAGCATGAATCTTAGAAGGTCTTATTAATTAAATCAAACCCAGAGCCAGGTATTGGGGTGAACACTGGAAGATCAGAGAGACAGAACAAGCCACAGCTAACCTCACCTGGCCTTCTCAGCTGGTCTTGTTTCCTCAGACTGGAGAAAACCTCTGTGTCCTCATCCCAATGGCTCTCAGCTGAACTGTGCTGCTAGGGGCCTGAAAGCTTAACCAGCCAAATGCTTCTAGTTTCTGGTCTTCACGCCTTATATATCTTTCTGCTTTCTGCCATCCCTCCCTGGGATTAAAGGCTACTTTCTGGGATTAAAGGCGTGTGTCACCATGCCTGGTCGTTTCCAATGTGGCCTTGAACTCACAGAGATCCAGAGGGATTTCTACCTCTGGAATGCTAGGATTAAAGGCATGTGAGCCACCATTTTCTAGCCTCTGTATCTAGTGACTGTTCTGTCTTTGACCCCAGATAAGTTTATTAGGGTGCACAATATTTTGGGGCAGACCATACCACCACATCTCTCCTCTTTTCTTCTCTCCTGCCTCTCTCTCTCTCTCTCTCTCTCTCTCTCTCTCTCTCTCTCTCTCTCTCTCTCTCCCTTCCTTGTCTTTGTGAGGTGTATGTGTGTGTGTACATGTATGCACCTGTGTATGCACGTATGGAGGCTAGAAGCCAATGTTGTGTATCTTCTTTTGAGCTTGCTCTTATTTTTTGACACAGGATCTCTCTCTGAACCAGTAACTCACCAACTGGCTAAGTTAGCTAGCTGCCCAGGCCTGGGGAGCCTCCTGTCTTGCCTCCCAGCACTGGGATGACAGGTGTGTGTGTCATCATGGTCATTTTTTGTTTGTTTACATGTGGGGCTCTGAAGTCGGGTCCTGAAGCTTATGTAGCAAGCTCTTTTCCAGTTGGACTATCCCCTGCTCTCCACTTTTCTTTTCCACCCATGTCAGCTTGCTTGGAAACTTTTTTAACACACACACACACAACAACACACACACACACACACACACACACCATCTCCAAAGCTTCTACAGGTCTAACCACTTGTCCTATACTCTGGCAGAGGGAAGAGGGTATTTTGAAGGTGTCAGCTCAAGCAGGTCGTCCTTCCTATGTCCAGTGGGGGAGCTCCCATGGATAAGCTTACACAGTAGGGCCCTGTGCTTAGGCTAAAGCTGATTACTCTTGATCTATATTGGAACAATTAGACCACATCTCCTGGGGGTTTAGAGGTGGGACCTCCACTTCTGTTGGCTTTGAACTGGGGTGTGTTTGTCAGTTTGGTGACTGTGGGGCCACTGTATTTGGTCAAGTATGTTTTACAAAGGGAGAGACCAGGATTGTTGTCATTTTGGGGGATGAACACCATCCGACTATATTCTATTCATGCTTTGAGAGTTTCTCTGCTGTCATCTCGGTGGAAGCAAGGCTAGTTCTGGTCACAGGATTTCCAGTCCTAAGTGCCATTACGGCTGGGCTCAGTGGGGCAGTCTCAGCCAACTGTGCTCAGTGACGTGGGGAGCAAGTTGCAGAGAAGCTGGAACATACTTGAAGGAGCTAGGAGTCCTTGGAGCATAGATTGATGCCTGGTCTGAGGCAGGAACTATCCATAATGAACCTGGCATGTCTTTTTGTACCAGGAAGCCAGGAAGCTTCACAGGACCCCTGAGTCTGTTCAAGAGGACTCAGGAGCCAACTTCCAGGTGCTTTCAGGGGCCATGGATGGAATAATATGAGCATCAACAGGAATGCTGCAGTGAGCTGCAAGCACTTCTAGTATATTTAAATTCAGAAGTTTAATGCTAACCACAGCCTCCAAGCTCACAGGTCCCCTTTAGAAGAACCAGACTAGTGTTGCATTTTGAAAGCTGGTAAACAAGGCACGCAATCAAGTATTTGTGCTGTCTCCTCTGTGCCAACTGTTTGTCAAGGTAAACAAGCATCGTAAAGGCAAGATTATCTTGCAGGTATTCTTGCTAATGCATGAAAATGGTTTGACAGAATGTTAGAGGGAGATACTAGGGATCAAACTCAGGACCTGGACATACTAGGAAGGCTCTCTACTACTGAGTTATATGTCCAGCTTGAATTTGACTATACCTCATAAAATAAAGGTTTTAAGAAGTATTTGCCAATGGCTGCCCATGTTTGGCCACCAGGGCACCAAGGACTTCTGATGGTAGTGCATCCCATAACTGCAGACCACATAAAAGCCTGGTATAACACAAAGCTTTGAGGTCCAGGTTCCAACTTCTAGAATTGCTGGAGACAGAGGAGAATGCTAAATTCAGCTGTGCTTCAGAATCAAGAATTTTGACTGGTGGGAGTGATAAAGGACCCGGTTTCTTATTTTCCTTTTAAATTATTGTGTGTGTGTGCTAGGGAGATGGTACAGGGGACAGAGTACCTGCTGTGTATGTGAGAGGGCCCCAGTTTGGGTCCCTAGCACCTTTGTGACAAGTGTCTATAATTCTACAGCTGGAGAGGTAAGAACAGAAGTCTTCTGGGGACTTGGCCAGCCAGTGTAGCCTAAATGGCAAACTCCAGGTTCGGTGAGATACAGGTCTCAAAAAAAAAAAAAAAAAAAAAAAATAACATGAGCGGGAGAGAGCTGGCTCAGCAGTTAAGAGTACCAGCTGCTCTCCTAGAGGACCCAGGTTTGGTTTCCAGAACCCACATGGAGGCTCACAACTGTCTGTAGCTCCAGTTCCAGAGTATCTGATGCCTTCTTCTGGTCTCCTTGGACACTGCATGTGGCGTTGCACAGGCACACATGCAGGTGAAACACCCATGTACCAAATAAATAATGAATAAACAAACAAACTAGAAAAGGTGCAGAGGAAGGAAGAAGACGCCAGTGTTGACTTCTGGTCTCCACATGTGCACACAAACTATGTGTCACACACACACACACACACACACACACACACACACACACACACAAATTTAAAAAATTATTGCATGTAGTTTAGATGTACAAAAAAGGTTTTTTTATACAAAAGATTACTGTAGCCAAAAAAAATAGTGTATCCATATAGAGTGGTCAGAGAAATGTCCTTTATAGATTCATGTGTTTAAACACTTGGACCACAGTTGTTGGCACTGTTTAGAGGTAGATTTTGTGGGAACAAGTAGGTCACTGGAGATGGGCTTTGAGGGTTTGTACTCTCTCTCTCTCTCTCTCTCTCTCTCTCTCTCTCTCTCTCTCTCTCTCTCTCCTGTGTGTAGATGAAACTGTGACCAGCCGGCTTCCTGCTCCAGTTATCATGCCTAGCTTTGCTTTCCTGATGGACTCCATCCCTCTGGAACCATGAGCCAAAATCTTTCCACTCTAAGTTGCTTTTGGTCCTGGTGCTTGCCACTGAAACAGGAAGCTAGCTGGAGTAACTCTGTCTGTCTGCCTGCCTGTCTGTCTGTCTCACTCCCTCTCTTCCTTCCTTCCTTGAAACAGGGTTTCACTATCTATCCCTGGCAGACCTGGAATTCACTATGTCAGCAGTTCTCAACCTGTGGGTAATGACCCCTTTGGGAGTGGAATGACCCTTTCACAGGGATCTCCTAAGACCATTGGAAAACACAGACATTTACATGACAATTCATAACAGTAACAAAATTACAGTTATGAAGTAGCAAAGAAAAGTCAACACAACATAAGGAACTGTATTAAAGAGTTTCAGCATTAGGGAGGTTGAAAAGTACTGCCCCATGTAGTTTAGGTTTGCTTTAAACTCGCAGAGATCTGCCTTCCTCTGCTTCTTGAGTGCTGGGATTAAAGGCATGTGCCACCATCATGGCTGGCTACATGTGTCTCCTCTTAAATACAACCCTCAAGTATGGTACAAATTGTCATTCACTGTGAATTTGATCCCCAGACTTACTCACACTGTATATATGTGGCCTTGTGTCTCTTGACCTACAATTTACTATTTCTCCTCTCTTCCTCCCCATCCTGGCCACCTGCAATTTCTAGAGAAGGGAAGAAAAAGGAAAGGAGGAAGTCTGTTGCTAAGAACTTATCAGCCAATTACAATGTATAGGTCTTAGTTTAACCCATCTATAACAAATAACCAAAGCATATATTCATGAGACAATTAGGGAAATTTGAATACTAACTGGATACAATGATTTTGAAAGTTGTGTGTGTGTGTGTGTGTGTGTGTGTGTGTGTGTGTGTGTGCACTCATGTGAGCATACATGGCTGTGTGCACATGAAGAAGCCACAGAAAGATAATGCGTCATACCCTTCCACCAAGGCAGGATCTCTCTCTCTCTGAACCTGAAGCTAAGCTGGTGGATAGAAACCCCCAGAAATCCTCCTGTCTCTGCCCGTGACAGTGCTGGTGTTACAGTAGCATGCATGTGAGCATGCCTGACTTTTGGTTTGAGGGATGGAGATTTGAAATATGACTCATGACTGCACTGCACAGTAAGTGCTCTTACCCACTGAGCTGACTCCACAGCCTGATGGGTCTCTTTTTGTTTTGTTCTTTGGGCTTCCTGAAGAGTCTGAGTTTTTTATATCCTTTCCACAAATACTTTTTGTTACAAATAGCCAGAATCAAATTCTGTGTCAACAAAAATTCTGACCAATAGGAGCAAAGAATGGAGCAGGTGTGTAGGGAAAAGCTGATGTGACATGACCGGGAAGGAGGAAGGCAGGAGTGAGATGGAGAGATAGATGGTGTCCTAAGGGCCCCATCTTCCTTATTTTGACTTCCCATGCCTCTTGAGGTTAAAAAGGATAATGGACATACTTCTCTATCACTCTCCACTTTATTCCCCTGAGGCAGGATTTCTCACAGAATTCCATCCTTGGACTCTGGGAGAACCACTATATGCATATTTCAATTTGTAAAAAGCTGTTTCTGGCTAACCAAGCATGTGTTCACTCGATGTTGCTTACAACCCAAATAATCCCAGTGTAGACCCTGGTACGATGGTCACCAGCCACCTGTCGCATCTGCTTCTATTCACCTAAGAGCAGACTTCTGCAACTATCAGTATAATGAGTAGATGAGTTTAGTTTGGCTTCAGACAAGCAGCAAATGTGCTGTCTGAGCTGGCAGAGGCATTCTGGTCTTCTTGGCATGTGCCACAGTCACTGTAATGAACACATTTACTGCATAGTCATTCTGGTCTGTATGTCAGTCTCCCATGAATTTGGATAGAGCATGTCATTCAGTCTGAATGTCATTGGGTATAGGAGCCTAACTAAGTCCCTGTGTCTGTGTGTCTGTAAAGGTACAAATCCTCTGAAACAAGTCCTCTGGAGAGTCAGCTCATGTCTTAGTGAGAACCCTGTATTAGTGGGCACAGCACATTCTGATGCTTTTAGTGAGGTGCTAGATATAAGAAGTTAAACAATGAGAAAGTAAGGGTTTTAGAGGACAATTTTGAGTCAGTCTTGTATAATGGGTAGCCATTCCAGATTTGATCTGGAAGTTCCAACCCCCATTAAGGCTTTGGTAACTGTCACACCTACAAGGTGGGGCCAAGAGAGGACCCTGAAGACCCGAGATCCGGATGGGCCAGTTCTCTTGGTTCCTGGACCCTGGACACTGGAGGTAAACTGAGCAGAGTTCTCCAGAGAGCACTGCTGGATTGCGCCACACCTTTCCCAGACCCTGTAACCTATCCCTTTACTTGTAAGTTACCCCACAAAATAAACCTCTCTTTAAACTACATGGAGTGGCCTTAATAATTTCACCAATAGTCTTGGGCTGTAATATGGTGATATATTGTGTCCCCCAATATATTGTGTACCCTAATAAAACTTATCTGGGGTCAGAGAACAGTACAGCCACTAGATTAGACATAGAGGCCAGATAATGGTGGTACACATTCTTAATCCTAGCGTTCTGGAGGCAGAGATCCATCTGGATCTCTGTGAGTTCAAGGCCACACTGGAAACAGAGCCAGGCATGGTGGCACACCTTTAATCCTAAGACTTGAGATCTGATGTGTTGCTTGGGAAGGACACAAGCCTTTAATCCCAGGAAGTGATGGCAGGAAGGGGAAAGGTATGTAAGGCATGAGGACCAGGAACTAGAGGCTTTTAAGCTTATAGGTTTTTTAGCAGTTCACCTGAGATCCATTCCAGTGAGGACACTGAAGCTTTCAGTCTGAGGATTCATGGAAACAGGATCAGCTGAGGAGTTGGTGAGGTGAGCTTGGCTGTGGCTTGTTCTGTCTCTCTGATCTTTCAGCATTCACCCCAATATCTGGCTCCAGATATTTTTTAATTAATAAGACCGTCTAGCAATTTGTAACACTGCAACACTAGTTCTGCCATTTGCTGCTGTGCTATCTCAGGAAAAGTGCTTAACTGCTCTGTGCCCCAGTTTTCCCATGTATAAAACAGACAATTAAAGACTAAGTATCTCTCTCTCTCTCTCTCTCTCTCTCTCTCTCTCTCTCTCTCATACACACACACACACACACACACACACACACACACACAAAGTGCTCTCCACTTATCTGTGGTTAGACTTTCTGAGATTTTAGTTATGACAGCTAACCATGGTCCAAAAATATTAGGTAGAAAATTCTAGAAATAAACAATTTTAAATTCTAAATAATATTACAGTAATTATTGAATTGTTCTATTTCATTGGTTATTGTTGTTAATCTCTTATTGTGACTGATTTACAAATTAAGCTTCATTACAGTTGTGCTTGTTAGGTTTCTGTTGTGGCAAGGCTTGTAGATTTAGAGGTCTCAGGCCATGCTAGGCCCATTCTCTTTGCAGTCTGTGGTGGCCAGGTAGTAAGCAGAGGCACAAAGAGTCAGGGGATATGAAATCTCCTCTTCATGGCATACCCTCAGTGCCCCAATTCCAGGCTTCACCCCCTAAAGTTTCTACTTTCAAATATCCTGTGAAGCTATGCATCCATCAATGGATCAGGCAATTGATGAGATCAGAGTCCTCACAGCCCCCATGTAGATTTCACAACACTTCCCAGAGGTAGACAAGATGTCCCACATTGCACGTGAGGAAACAGATACACAATGTTAAATCTGTCACTAGGAGACTTAATTGCTGGCAATGCTGGCACCTCCACAGGTTCAACCAACCAGGACCACATGACTCCACATTCTGCTTTCCCCTGAAAGGACCCTGCTTCCCAGAGCACCGTTGTCTGTGCAGTGAATCAGACATCAAACAAATGATCCCTGACTCCTCAGTGCGAAGTCAAAGGAAAAGAGCGAGCAGTTCCCTTTGGAGAAGAAACAGACGGGGAATGAAAGAACAGACTTGAAAGATTGTGTGTTTAGTGTTTATGTCTCTTTTCCTTGTCCCTCAAGTTCAGTTAAGCATACTATCATCAAGGCTGACAATTTATGAGGATCTCGGGCAAGTGATGGTGTGAAACTTCCCTGTGGCTCCAGCTTGGCAGGCGATTCATTTCACAGACTGTGAGGCTTTTAGGGTAAAATACTTCACTAATATTTCACCCAAGGGCAACAAATGGCCCACAGCAGTTTGCCAAGAAAGTGCTGGGATGGTCTTGAGCATGACTGTCCTGATTTATCAAGCCTCTTCCTACAAGGAAGCAAAGTGACCATCTCCAGCCCCTAAGACAGAGATGGAGTCTTTGATGCTCAGGGTCACTTCAGAAGCCCAACTTCCTCAGCCAGTCCATCCTTCTTCTCTTCACACCTTTTCTTTATCACCTGTTGACTGTGCAGTGTATGGTCTTATGGGAGAAAATAAGCCCTGTGTTAGGGGTCAGGACAGTGTGAAACCATCCTTGACAAAGTATAAATTGGACCAAAGTGATTTTGGCAAAGGAGAGTCAGGGCAAAGACTGAACTCACCTCACCACTCTCAGGCAAGGTTAGTGATGGCTGCCAGGTCCCATTTACACATATATCCCATTTGCCTTCATTCTCCAACCACCTATGAGGGAGGTATTCAGGCTCACTGGAATTGATGGTTTATTGTATCTCTGAGGAGCTGGGTGACTCTGAAGACTGTGTTGCTGGGACAGTGAGTTGGGGAAAGAACATTCCAAGCCTAAGAAGGTGCTAGATCAAAGGTAGGACAGCTAGAAGTAGCTCAGATGCTTTGGATACCTGGGTGTGGCTGAAGAGCCAAGTGTGGGAAGGGAAGTGGTGGTAGGTGTGCTAAGGAGGGATTTCAGAAAATTCCCTGGCCCTGAAGGTGCTAGGAGCCTTCCAGCAATTTCAAAGCTGGGGAGTGGCATCATTTTATTTGCCTTTGTAGGGGTCATTCAAGAAGATGAGCTAGGGGAGGACTCACCTAGGGACAAGATGGTCAGAGAATAGGGTCGTTTCCCAGCATTCATGGCAGGCAATCCAGAGGCTGGGAGAACACAGTAAGAACTATGTCGCTGGGGGAGACACAGCTGGTAGAGAAGAAGAGGGCTGCCTATAGAGGAAGGCACTGTGCTTACCAGACAGTGCCAGCCGTGTGCATGTGGAAAGTCCAGACTGGGACCAATGGCTACCAAAAGGCCCATTACAGAACCCCATCAGCATGGGGCTGAGCATATAGATTGTGCAAATAGATTCTTCCAGTTTTACCCTGACCAAAAGAACTGATGAGTTCCTTTCCTACATGCCTAATTGGAGAGAGAGAGAGAGAGAGAGAGAGAGAGAGAGAGAGAGAGAGAGAATACACACATACAAGGACACCCCCATCATCATTGAATCAGGAAGAAACAGTTTTTATCTGTGGCTCTCTACCATCTTCCTATCCCAGCCTAAATCCACGAGCCTTTCAAAGCCACCTCATCACATTCTGATATTAGCCAGACCTAAATTCGCGTCTTAGCCCTGCTACTTCTCTGTGACTTTGACCATGCTGTTCCATCTCCATATCTCAGTTTCCTTATCTGAAAACATCAGCCTTATGTTTATTTATTGGTTAAAAGTGGTTCACTTTATTATCTGCATATGTGCATGCACACACACGTGTTTATGTCATAGCACTCATATGACCAATGCATGGGAATTGGTTCTCTTCCGCTACTGTGTGGGCTCCAGGGATGAATTCAGGTCCTCAGGCTTGGTGATTATACGGGGGGCCCTCTAGCTGAGCATGCTCTATATATTTTGAAGTAGGATTCACTCTGTATAATCTGGAACTCAGGGCAATGCTCCTGCCTTGGACTCTCACAGGCTGGGATCACATGCATGAACCACCATGCCAGGCAAAAATGGGTGTTTTTACATTGTCTTCTTCCTAGGGTTGTTGTAGGGAGGATGCAATGTATGTTGTTATACATCCATGGTATTTTGATCAAGATGGATCACACAGTGGCTGGAGAGATGGCTCAGCAGTCAAGAGCACTGGCTGCTCTTCCAGAGGACCTGGGTCCAGTTCCCAGCCCTCACATGGCAGCTCATAATATCCTGTAACTCTGGCTTCAGGGGATCTCACATCCTCTTCTGAACTCTACCAGCACACACACGGCAGTAACAGACAGCATGGTCAAAGTCACAGAGAAGTAGCAGGGCTAAGACGCGAATTTAGGTCTGGCTAATATAAGAATGTGATGAGGTGGCTTTTTTTTTTTTTTTTGGTTTTTTGAGACAGGGTTTCTCTGTGTAGCTTTGCGCCTTTCCTGGAACTCACTTGGTAGGTAGCCCAGGCTAGCCTCGAACTCACAGAGAGCCGATTGGCTCTGCCTCCCGAGTGCTGGGATTAAAGGCGTGCGCCACCACTGCCCGGCCATGAGGTGGCTTTTAAAGGCTTGTGGATTTAGGCTGGGATAGGAAGATGATAGAGAGCCACAGATAAAAACTGTTTCTTCCTGATTCGGTGATGATAGGGGTGTCCTTGTATGTGTGTATTCTCTCTCTCTCTCTCTCTCTCTCTCTCTCTCTCTCTCTCTCTCTCCAATTAGGCATGTAGGAAAGGAACTCATCAGTTCTTTTGGTCAGGGTAAAACTGGAAGAATCTATTGGCACAATCTAATAAATTAGAAAAGTATTAACAGACAACACAGATAACAGCATGTCCTCAGTCATCACCTATTGACACAATAGCTTTATTGGTTCATCTAAGTCCTTTATAATGTCCTCACAGTGAAGAAATCACTTAATTGCACATTTCTCAGAATGTCTCCATCATTCAGGGTCACATGACTATTCATCTCAGAGCCTAGCACAGAGTAAGTGTGAAGCGGACACTAATCATTACTTTCTTCTTCCCAGGTATGGAGACTTTGGTTAACTAACTTGCTAACACAATCTCCAAGTTTAATGGTCATTTTCAAATTGTCCACAAGTCTCAGTAAATACAAGAAAGACCCATATAGGGGACCCAACAGGTGTGGACTGTTTTCAGTGGTCCAGAACACCCAGTTCCCCAGAAAGGCCCAAGAATCTCCACAGGATAACAGCTCACACGGAACTGAATCAGGAACATTCTAGGAGATCGTGTCTCATGACTCTGCAGCTGTCAGAAGCCCACAGCTGAATTTCCCAGCAGGAACTGTGAATCACGCCTGCTGCTGATACCACAAACACTGGGGAAGCATCATTCTCTGTTATTATCTTTGGTTTCAGCTTCCTGGGGGAGAAGGCAAAGCCAGCTCTCACTGTTTTGTGGTAATGAGGTCATTGTTAGAGGTGACCCACTGGTTAGCTTCCAACCTCACTTATCGCAAATGCTCAGTCCTTGCCTCTTCCCATCCCGATCTTCCACTGAGCAGCAGCAAAGGCTGATAGCTAGGACATATGTGATGGGGTGAGTGGGACAAATGGGAAGAGGAGCTAGTGCACACACAGTCCCCTCTCCAATCCTCATCATCTGTTCATTGCAGCCACTCTGAGGTCAGTCCACCATCCCCACCCCCATTTTAAGAGTCTCAAAGAATATGACATTGAACTCCTTCCTGTTGATGCTAACAAATCATTCTACACTTGTGTTTTAGTAAATGGGGACAATGAAGCTGGAGGGTATTTAATAATTAATGTGACTACGCAAAGCACAAAGGAGCCAGAGGTATGTTTTGAACTAAGTCCTTGTGGTTCTAAACCCCAGAGTATTTCCACTAAACATTCTACTTTGTTGCTGCTTAAAGTGTGGTCCATGGATCATCAGTGTCAGTGTCCAATTTTAAGACTGTAGCTTCTCAGGACCTAGCTGGATCTACCAAATCAATGTGCATTTCAACCTGTGTCCATAGGGATGCTGTGTAGACTGCTGACATTTGGCCATCCAAGATGATCTCTTCACCTGGCCTACCAAGGGAAGTTCCACCTAGGTGTCCAGCTACTCCACCTCCAGAGTAGGGAGGAAGCCAACTAGGGTAGTCCATGCTGTCTTAGCTCCCTGATGATACTGACCTGTCAATCTCATACAGAAAAGAATTATGCAGCAGAAAACCTTCCAGCCCAAAGAATCAAGAGAGAGAATGAAGCGACGGCTGCTTAAAGCACTAAGTCATTGGTGGCTTATGCTGCAGCAGTACAGAGAAGAGAAGTTGGTACCTGTGTGACTGAAATGTGGCAGTGGCCTTAGGACTGAGCAGATTCTTAGATGCCACCGTAGATGCTGGTGAGGACTGATGGTGATACTGTTGGAGGCAGGAGAGATGGGATTTGAATGATCATATTTAGTGGACAATGAGGAAAAACTAGCCCCTGCAGTGGATGTGAACATGGAGATAGAAATGGTGTGTAACGAGTCTGCCACTTGGTTAGGGATATTTGCAGGCAGAATGTGGGGAGCGCCCCCTGACTTTGGTTAGCTCAAACCTAATTATGTTGAAGTGGGGGCAGTAGAACTCCCATGAGAGAAACAGAGGGGAGAAAAAAAGAAGAAGTCGGAGAACAAGAAGAAGGAAGACATTGAAGGGAGTGTTAACTACAACCAAAGATGCAATGAGAAGACATATGGAAGCATACTACTCCACAAGCTAACCAAAACAGTCATCCTACATGGACGGATAGTGCCAATCCCAGAAGCCATGAGATGTGGGATAGTTCCCCATGAGGTGTTGTCAGAAAGGCCCCAGGGGCCCCTCAAACAACACAGTGTTGCAGGTGCTCTTGGTTGCCCACTACTAGGGGGTGGACACTATTGCTGAAGACACCGCACACTTTAGTTGCAAGATACAAAGGAATCAACCTGGAACTCAGGTGGAAGCCCCATCCCTGACGGCTAGTGTGTACAGGGCTAGAAGGTGCTGTGCAGACTGCTGGGAGGGACCCCACCAATGCTTTCACCCAGATTTGGACCTTGAGTTCTAGATACCAACTTGCCAGGCAAGATGTACCTACTGGTGAAATAGTGACATGATTGTTATGGGGATAACTAACTGCTCTGTTTGGATTAGAGGCCTACTCTATCCTCCTTCACAGGAAGGGATCCATGCCTAGTACTGTAAATCTGGAAAAACAATAGCCAAACCCATGACTAGGGAGGTCTTAACTAATAGGGAGTTTACTACCGGTTTGCTAACTTGATATGGCAGCAAACCATCTTCTAAGTATTTATGTTTGTACTCATAGACAACCCTACTCTCAGCTTCGATCAAAGTAAGCTCTCTTTATATAAAGTGTGTAGTAGTGAATGCAGAGACTCATAGTTGCCTAAGATGCTAAGGGTAAGTGACCATTGAACATTCAGACCTAAATGGAACCTTTATACCATCCCTATAAGGCTCGGGGGACACCATGAACAAGGCATGGAAAGAATGTAAGGGCTGCGTGACAGGAAGAAGGGCTGTGGAATGTTATCTTCTGCATATAAGATCGCCATCATAAACTCAGAGCAGCTGAGTTGCCCTCACCAGGCTTGCACAGCAGTCAGTCATGGATCAGGGAGGGACTCGTGGAGGGCTGCCCCTCACTGGAGATTTGTTGGAATTATTAGTGGAAGCTGGGGGAGGGGGAATCATTATCTTCCGTTCTTTGCCCACTGGAGTTCTAATGGATCGTTTCACTCCCATGATCTCATAGATGGCCCTGTTTAAACCAAGTCAAGTCATGAAACAAAACTAAAGTACATGAATGTGAGAAAGGGACCTGCAAGGGGAGAGGGTGTTGGCAGGGGTGGAAGGAAGGTAAGAGAAGGTAGGGGGGGAAGGCAATCAGAACATAGTATATACATGTGTGAAACTGTCAAAGGAAAATTTAATTAAGAACATTTTCAGAAAACGAAGAAACAGAAACAAATCAATAAAGATGAGTCATGTCCTTTGTGGCATGGGCCACATCTCCAGCTGTGACTGCCACGTGAGAAGATGTGTCTTCAGCATTACAGGAGCTTCGGTTGAGCCACCCTCATCAGAGATTAGCCAGGGAGCTTTCAGAAAGTAGATGACACATTCAACAGTCACAGTGAAAAACGCACAGCTACTCTGAGTGTAGTCTCTGGGCCAGAGGCATGGCATCACCAGGAAGTTTGCTGGACCTTCTGAGTCAGAATCTCTGGGCTGCAGCCAATTCCACGGACAGAATCTCCTAAGGCAAAATCTATGTCGAATGTAAATTGTATTTTTAATTGGCATTTAATAATTGTATATATTCGTGAAGCACCCACAATGTGATAACTCAATACATGTACACAGATCTGGAGTTGTAGCATGGTGGTAGAGTGCTTACCCAGCATGCTTACAGCCCTGGGATAACTCCCAATACTACCCCAAAGGACCAACACATGCATACCCATGTAATGTTCAAATCAGAGCACTTAGCATACCCACTGCTGTGAGCATCCATCACTTCATTATGGGAAGAGCATCGATATGTTGTTCAAATCTAAATGGTCTTTTAATAAAAAAAACCAGAGCCAGATATCAGGGTGAAAGCTGACAAGTCAGAGAAGCAGAACAGCCAGCCACTAGTTCTTACCTCTATGAAATCCACAGCCTAAAGAGAATGAGTTCCTGTTTCCTCATGCCTTATATACCTTTCTCTGCCTTGCCATATTACTTCCTGGGATTAAAGGCATGTGTGCTTCCCAAGCAAAGGCATGAGATCTCAAGTGCTGTGATTAAAGGTGTGTGCCACCACTGCCTGTCTCTGTGTCTAATCTGTTGGTTGACTTTCTCCTCTGATCCTCAGGCAAGTTTATTAGGGCACACAATATATCACCACATCAATATCTTCTAGGTACTTTGAAATAGGCAAATGGAGAAGATGGCATATATGTGTGCCATGGGATAAAATCTAGGTATAAAAAGAACAAAGTCTTGTTATTTGTGAACTCATGGGTGGGAGTGGAGGGCAGTGCTGTTACTAAAATAGACAAGACAGAGAGGCAGATACCACATGACCTCACTCACCTGTAGATTCTAAAGCACTTGTTCTCAGAATGTAGACGAGGTTATCAGAGGCCAAAAAACAAGGAGGATGCGGAATCAGCAGGGACCTGCCAAAAGATGCAAAGTTAAGTTAGGAGGACACCAGTGTGCCTGTAGTTCCAGAACTTGGGGTGTGGAGACCTCTGGAGGATCAAGAGTTTAAGGCCACCTGGGGCTTCTGTTTGCATTACACAGCAGGGTGATTATGCTCAGCAAGGTTGTATATGAATCTAGGGTTTAATAAGCTTCCACACAGGTGATTATGACTGCAAATGAACTTCATGATGTGCTAAGGCAGTGGTTCTCAACCTTCCCAATGCTGAAACCCTTTAATACAGTTCCTCATGTAGCAGTGACCCCCCCCCCAACCATACAATTGTTTCCATTGCTACTTCATAACGGTAATTTTGCTACTGTTATGAACTGTAATGTAAATATCTAATATGCAGGATGTCTGATATGTGACCCCTGTGAAAGGGTCATTAGACCCCTGTAGGGGTCACAACCCACAGGTCGAGAACCACTGTGCTAAAATGTCAAAGGTGGGACAAAGGGAAGGAGAAGGGACAGGCAGCAGGGACCAGCAGCCGGGGGGGGGGGGGGGGGGGGGGCAGGGTGCAGAACAATTAAAAGGCCTTGAAGACAATTGCAGCCCTGGGATTCAGGCTTCGGGCAGTGAAAGCAGCAGGGCCTTTCCAGAGTGCAGGCAAAGCAGGGTGTGTGTGTGCGTGTGTGTGTGTGTGTGTGTGTGTGTGTGTGTGTGTGTGTGTGTGTGTGTGTGTGTGTGTGTGTGTGAAGGAGGCCGACATGTACCCTGACCATCTTCTAATTTTTTTTAAAAGCTGAAATTCCCATTGATGCAAAGTAACTCAGAACTAGAGTCAAGATGATTCCTGTGCCCAGAGCAGGGCAGAGTCATGGAAGAAGGATAGGGAAGACCGGAGCATATGTCAGCTAGTTTAAAAAAAAAAACAAAACTCATCTTGTTTAAATGTGCAGCTATTAACAGCAAAGAAATCAGACTACCATTGTGATATCATCTCATTTCTATGACCCAGCTGCCCCACTCCTGGGTATCTAACAAGGGCCCGTAAGGAAACACGCCACAGAGATAGCTGGGGATTCATGTTTTCACTTCTGTGCTCTTTACAACAGCCAGGGAATGGAACCAGCTGAGATGTCCATCAGCAAATGAAGGAATAAACAAAACATGGATGTGGACCCAGTAGGATTTTAGGCAGCCATGAAGAAAAATGAAATTAGCATATTCACAGGAAAATGGATGGGACCTGACCATTTTTTTAAGTGAAATAAACCAGACTCAGAAAGACAAATGCTGGATTTCTCTCATATGCAGGATCTACATTCAAAATTACATGTATGTATGTGTATGTGTTCTTAAAAACAAAAAAATCCTTTACTTAATATTTTGGGGGAACCCTTGTGCAAGTGATGAGGTCTACCATTTAATGTTAAGAAGGGTAATAATCACCACGGATGTCTCTCTCCTTCCTCTTTACCCCCTTCCTCTTTCTCTTTCTTCTCTTTCCTCCCACGATTCCCCCCCTCTCTCTTTTCTGCTTCCCCTCTCCCCATCCATCTCTGTATTATGTAACAATATTATAGTAAATAAAGTATTGTATCTTGCCTTCTTCATTTAAAGTTATGTTCTGAGCATTTCCTTGTGCCATTACGGATTCTCTGAAAGCATGTTTGTTAGTGGCTGTGCAGATGGCTTATAGATGCCTGTTATTGTAAGCTGTCTCAAATCCTTTGGGGAAGTAGGTGGTGTATAATGCATGAATTATAAATGAAAAGCAAATTGTTCTTAATTTTATTCTCAACCTCTCAGGGTGCAGCAGCTCTTTGTGGATCTGTTTCTTCAAAGCCACTAAGACCGAAGGGAGAGTGACCAGGGCCTCTGAGGAGGCACCAGGTGGGAGAATGTGAACTGGGAGAAGTGTTCCATGCCCAGCTCTGCCTAGTCTCTCACAGGTGACTCTGGGAGAAATCTCACTGAATAGATGAGAGTTCTTATACCATCTGACAGGCAAGGTCCCCAGTAGTTCCAACTATGATTCCTGATACAAATCTAGGGCTCTCGTGGAGAGAAGAAAAAGTCCCTTTGAAGAGATGTCTACCTCCTCTACTACTCTGGTCCCAGGTACCATCAAAGCCTGCCTAGATCAGAGCAATATCCTCTTCTGTCTCATTCTTCAACCTTCTCTGCTATGCTCATCTCTACAAGGCACCTAGTGGCCTGTTAAAAGCCACATCAGATGCTGGTCTTCTTTCTGTTATCCCTCACCATGGTTGGCACAGCCCCATATGATCGAGTATCTCCTACTTCACGATCCACCCCATTCCTCATTCAGCTTCATTCCTTAAATGTATCATGCATGCCCCCACCCAAGGGCTTTGACACCTGGTCTCTCAAATTTCTTCATTGCGTATACCTTTTTACCACTATTTAAAATGGGCCGAGTGCAGAGCGCCCCTCTGAGCCCTTCTATAAGTAGCTCCTTTCATCATCCCTCCTCACCCTTCTGTCTAGCATCCTTCTCCTGGACGAGGTAGAAGCAGATTAATTTACTAGGGTTCCACAACAGCAACAGCTTACTCTGCTCTAATCATTTCTATACCCCGTATCCTTTGAAGTGTTACTCAGTAAGTGTTCAACGAAGTCCATTAGTCAGAAACCAAGAAACATCAAATGAATGAATGATGAATGGAAGCTTCTTGTGGAAAGTCAATCCCAGAAGAAGAAGATGCTCCAACATCTCCACTCCATGCGGAGGTAGCCTATACTCAGCTTGTGTGCAGGGACCATGCTATTTCCTCTGCACTCACCCTTCCCTCCAGCCAATGCTCAACTGCCCTTTCCTGTTACTCCCCAGGTCTTTGCCTGTGTCCTAATTTTTTCTCAAGCAGGTCATGGCTCCTCTTCCTCCTGACACATTCAGAGGTGTGAGAGTCCCTCTGCACCTCACAGACGATGGGGGCGGGGCACTACCCTTCCTGTTTCCACAGGCAGCATTTAATGGCTTATAATGCGCTTGGCTGCATGCGATTTCCTTAGTTTCTCCAGTGTTCCTGGAAGTGCCGGTTCCTGCCTTTATTTCAGTCATTTGCCTAAGCAATAGTTTATTCAGTCCCTGATCTGCTGGACCATGGGGAATGAAGCAGGCAGAGCTGGCATTCCTTGTCTCACTGAGCTGTAAACATGAAACAAATGATACAATGTATACTTTTAAAAAAATCTTAGCTGTCTGGGGCAAAACAGGGCCCAGCATTGTCTATGCACTTCATCGCATTTATTCTCACATCAGCCCCCTGATGTGCACCCAATATTGCTTTACAGACCAGGAGACAAAGATATCAGACAATACTTTCCCAACAACCTTTGAGCCCATGCCTGTTGAAATTCAAGCCTGACAACCCCAGAGCATGTGCTCTACATTTTTGGCTACCTGTGTCCACCAGGTAGCTTAGCCGAATCTTAGTGCAGGGCAGGAAGAGGTTTAGATAAGTTCTTGGGAGAAGTACTATTTCAGGTGAGACATGGAAGATGAATAGCATTAACCAGAGGAAAGGAGAGGGAAATATTTCAGGTAGAGGAACAAGACTGTGAAAGGATAGCAAATGGCATCAGGCCAGTCCTTCAAGGAAATGCAGGAAGGAAGGGGGTGGGTGGCAGCATGATGCAATAGGAGGGTGGCAGCAACAGACAGTAGAAGGTGAGTAAGAACTGAAATGTTCTCATCCGCCATTCCCTACCCTCCATTGCCTACCCCTCACCCCCAGTTCACTCATGGAGATCTCATCTCTTTCCCCTTCCCAGGGCAATATAAAACAATGGGGTGGTCGAGCTGGAACAGGGATAGAGTGGGAAAGCAATGAGAGAGATACCATGATGGAGGGAGATATCATGGGGATACAGAGAAACCTGGTGCTAGGGAAGTTGCCAGGAATCCACAGGGATGACCCCAGCTTGGACTACTAGAAATAGTGGAGAGGGTGCCTGAACTTAACTGACTTGCCCCAGTGATCAGATCGGTGAATACCCTACCTGTCATCACAGAGCTTTTCTCCAATGACTGATGGAAGCAGATGCAGAGATCCACAGCCAGTCACTAAACAAAGTTCCAGGAGTCCAGTCGAAGAGAGAGGAGAGGGATTCTATGAGCAAGTGCATCAGGATCATGATGGGGAAACCTGCAGAGACTACCAAACCAAACTATGGGAAACTCATGAAAGATGGATCAATGGCTGTGGAGCCAACATGGGACTGGACTAGGCCCTCTGCATGGCAAGATAGTTGTGTAGCTTGGGAGGCCCCCTGGCGGTAGAATCAGAATCCATCCCTGGTGCATGAGGGGGCTTTTTGGAGCCCAATACCTATGATGGGACACTTTGTGCAGCCTTGAGGTAGGGGGAAGGGTTTGGACTTGCCTCTAATGGATGTTTCTCCCCATGGGAGGCCTTGCCTTCTTGTGGGGGGGAGTAGAGGGTGGGTTGGGAGGAAACTGGGGGTGGAAGGAGGGAAGAGGAAGATCTTTGATTGGTGTGTAAAATGAATGAAAACATTTTCTTAATAAACAAACAAACAAACAGCACTGAAATGTGCAGGTTGCAAGGTGGGGCTCTGCTGTCAAGTTGGTCCTTCAGGTCCTAGAGCTCTGGAGCTTTGCATTTAACCAAATTCTGATCAAAGTATTTGAAAAGGTTTGGTTGGTCCTGAATATGCATAGATTGTGTTCTCAATATCCACTAAACAATACATTCTAACAGTGATTTACACAGAATTTACATTGTGTTAGGTATTAAAAGTCTCCTAATAGTGATATAAATACATGGAAAAATGTGAGCATAAAATTATGCACATTATGCCAATCAATATAAGGAATTTCAGTGTTTGAGGAGTTGTATACATGCAAGATGTCCTGGAAGCTATTCCCTGTGAATAACAGGTATAACTTGTATAATTTATATACAGAACAGTATGGGAAAACTGTGACCCAGAGATGATTTACCCCCAGGCCTGTAGCTTGCATTAAACACAATTGGGATTCGATTCCAGGTTTTTATCACCAAAATTGGTGTTCTTTTTTTTTTTCACTGTAGCTGCCTCCATATGTTCCCTCACCTAGCTTCTGCCACCCCATAGAGAAGATAAGAAAATCCTTTGTAGAATTAATTGGGACAGAGCTCTGCCCTGCTTGCTCAGCTACTACAATGCACAAGGCATCCTTGTGATACAAACATTAATTCATTAATTGAGAAAAAATCTGACCCCAGAGTACCAGGTAGACCAGTTGGCCATTATTGCACACATTACTCAACATCTCATTTAGTGCCTGCTCCCTCCTAGGTCCTTGCCCAAAACCTAGGAAAAAGGAGAAAGCTGCAGCTCCTCTGTCTGTGCAGACCACCACTATTATCTGTGTCTGGTCAGGTTCATCTTCAGTGGTCTCATCTTTTGGGCACTCTCTGGGTATTTTCAGGCTTTAGTGTTGTGTCTTACTGATCTAAACTGCTGGCAGAGTCGATAACTCTGTGATGTGAACCTCTGTCCAAAGGCTGTGTGCGGCACTGGATGTGGAAATTGGCTCTTATGAGAACATAGCTCATAACTTGACTGCTAGATTGAGGAACAAGGAGGAGGCAGAGCTGGTGTCTTGAGAGAGTCTATTGTAAATTAGGGAGCAGAGAAACAACTCTGAGCCTAGTAAGCCTACATGGAAGGTAGCACCTTTGATCTGCCTGTATTTCTTTGAGTGTGTACATGGTTAATGGGAGCATCTGTGATTTTATTGTACATTATGTATGTTATAGTTATATTTTCAGTCATATATTTTATTTGGCTACACACACTTATAAACACATATGAAAAAACTATATAGGGACTGGAGAGATTGCTGAGTGGTTATGAGAACCCAAGTTTGGTTCCCAGCATCAACATCAGGTTGCTCTCCAGCTGCAGGGGATCCAATGCTCTCTTCTGGACTCTGAGGGCAACTGCATTCATGTCTGCACATGAAATCCTTCCCCCTACCCACACATTTAAAACTAAAATAAAACTTCAGAAAATATATAAATAGATAAATTCATGTATCAGTGAATATATAGAGATTTGTTGATTTGTTGGTTGATTAAACTATCAAAGTAGACAGTAATGGCTGTGGGTTAGTCCCACAGACTCTTTTTTTTTTTTTTTTTTTTGAGACAGGGTTTCTCTTGTGATGTTTGGAGCCTTTCCTGGAACTCACTCTGTAGTCTAGGCTGGCCTCGAACTCACAGAAATCTGCCTGTGTCTGCCTCCTGAGTGCTGGGATTAAAGGCATGCACCACCACTGCCCGGCTCATCCCACAGACTCTTGACATGCCACCCGATCTCTGGTTTCAACTTTATGTCTTCAGGGTCCCTATTTTTCCATCTGTAAAGTGGGCGGCATCCTCTTTTGTTTGGAGGATGTATATGTAATTAGGCAGAAGGGAACTGAGTATCTGAACCAGCACCTCTTTCTCAGTGTAGCACTGCACCAGCGGTTCCTATGCAGAGTAAGGAAGGGTCCAAGACAGTGGCAAGAAGGTGGAGAGGTGGAGAGGAGGAGAGGCAGTCACCCAGCGGTGCCTGGACAGAATGGTGGGCTGCTGACACATGGGTGCAGGCAGACCAGAGACAGGCTTGGAGGCCGCTGTCACTTCTCCCATGAGGCTGGCCACACAGAGTCCCAGGAGCAAAGGGAAATGGTAGAACTCTTCATCTGTCTCCCCAAGTGAGCAGGGCAAAGTGGAAGAAGACATTGATGGGGTCAGTCCCCATGGGTCAACCACACAAAGCAGAAGGAAGCAAGTTTGCCTTACCATGGAGAGGCTTCCAGAAAAGTGCAACTAGCAAATACCAGTTGAGTAACTTCTCAACCCTGGGATTAAATGACACAGAGATCATGAAGTAGGGAAGGGCAGAAATTATCTTCTCCCTTGAGGAAAAGTCTAGAGATGTGTGCAGAGAGGAAGACTCAGTTTCCCCCTTGAAACACAGTGTAGCTCTGACCTTCACTTTCCTTTACAGGGTCAAAGGCTAATCCAATGGGAAATTGAAATAGGGCCCTCCTACTCTGGGGGCAAAGCAGAGTCAGGACTAGGCAGTTCTGCTTCCTTTTCAGGAGAACTCCTCCCTGAGCCATCCTCAGGTGCTTTCCTGGAACCAGTGCTACAGTGGTTCAGCTCCTGCCCTCCAGAATTCTCCGAAACGGATCATGACAACTCATCCTTAACTACAGGCTCCTGTGCTACTGAAAGTCCACTCCCCATTTCCTCTCAAATACTCAACCACAGCGTCTAATCTAGAAACCAGTAATCACCCCCCAAAGCCCACATGTCCCCGTCCTCCCCCAGTTAACTCCCCTCCTTATCAATCAGCGTTGAAAGAACTCAGTCTCAAAGGTTCTTCATAATGTCTCAGTCTGGGTTGTTTCATTCAACTGTGTGATGGGGGCAGTGAGACAATCAAAATTCATTACATAAATATAAATGTATGAAACTGGCAAACAATAAAAAAGAAAAATGCATTAATAATCTCAGCTGCAAAGGCAGCAGTAGCAATACTGGCCTGTGTTGGTCACTTACTGTGAAACGTGGCGTCTCAGCACGGTGCATCCCTAATCTGTCTTGACCTCACAAACTGACCCGGGGAGCTAGTGCGCTCATTACCATCCTCGCCATCCTGCAAATGAGGGAACTGAGGCACAGAGGTAAAAGGGATTTGCATAAGGTCTCAAGGTATGCTGTCTCTCGAGGGCACTGTCTTAACCAGCCACACACCGTGTGTCTGTGGGATCACTCAGCAGACCTGGTGTTGTGTGAGGAAGGTGGAGACACAAGAGAGAAGGCCAGGAAAGACAATCCATAACTTGCGACTCCCCGGGGGTCTTTTCAAGCTGGTCCTGGGGAATTGCAGAGCCGTGGACTTCAACACAGCTGAGAAGATCCCTCCCCAGGTTTGAACCATCTGTGGCCTTTGCCTTATGCTGTAGCTACCTCTTGGTATGCTTTGAAACTAGCAGGTCTCCCTCCCACAGGTTCACGTTTGGAGTGCAGGTGGTACTATTTGGAAGGCTATGGAAGGCTTCAGAAGGCAGGGCCTGGATGGCAGAATAGGTCACTAAAGACGCCTTTGTAGGTAATACCCACTTTGGTTCTGGCCTAACTCTGCTTTCTGCTGACACTGTGTGAGGAATCTCCCACCACCACAGATGGAGCAATGTTTTTTTTTTTTGTTTTTTTTTTTTTTTTGTTTGTTTGTTTTTACATGCCTTTCCTGCCATGATGGACTGAGACCTTCAGAAACTATGAGTGGCATAAATCCTTCCACTGAGGAAGCTAGGAAGCACTCTCTTCCCTCACACTGTGGGGTTGTCACAAAGTCACTCCTGCTGGACTTTGTTCTGCATTTGGATATTTTCCAAGATGATGACCAGCTCCCCTTTCCATTTTAAAGTGTGTGTGTGTGTGTGTGTGTGTGTGTGTGTGTGTGTGTGTGTGTGTGTGTGTTTGTGTACATGTATGTGTGTGAATGTGGAGGTTAGAGGTGAGCATTGTGTATCTTCCTCAGTCACTTTCTACCTGATTTTTTGAGGCGGTGTCTCTCACTGAACCTCGAATTCACTGATTCTTCTAGGCTGGCTGACTAACAAGCTCTAAGGAGCTACCTCTCTGATTCCCAGCACAGGAGTTACAAACAAACTCTACCATGCCTGGCTTTTGCATTTTAGGTTCATACAAAGGACTTCACATGCTGAGTGACAAATTTGGCAAACTGGCTTTCAAGGGATTAGTGGTTGAGTTTGTTTTTAGTCCGCTGCTGTCAGTATATTACTCTGGTTCTCAGAGCTCAATAACCATTGCTTTTTATTTTCTTTTTTCCTTAGGGGGAAGGCAGAAAGGAAAGAAGGTGAAAAGAAAGAAGGGAGGGAGGGAGGAGGAGAAGGAAGTCAAAAGGAAGGAATGAATCTATGGGAGGGTGGGGGAAAATAGTCTTGAACTGAAGCTAACACATTGACTGCCTAGACAATGCCTAGGTCCAATTTTAAAAGAATGTGGCCTCTTTTAGACATACCCAATCCCTAAGACGTCTGAACCCTCACTCTTGTCCATAGGAATGCCACCCTCCTCAGTCCCTTTGTCCCTTCACCTTCATTTCACTACTCTAGAAATGTGACTTCAAGATCAAAACCTGCTTCTAAAAATGACCCTTGAGTTTCTGCCCCAAATTAGTGACTGATGCATGTCCTCAGTATTCAAGTTTTTACTATACCACAGCCCAAGAAACTCAAGTGTCTGCCAGTTTCGTCACAAAGAACTGAATGCCCAATGGTGATGGTGGTGGTGATGGTGATGGTGCTGATAACAGTAATGTTGATGAGTGGATCGAACTAGACAAAGCAAGTATTTATTGGTCCCTGTGTGATGAGATGCATATCTAGCTCTGTGGATGAAGAATTGAATAATACTAAGTACAGTTAGTTTTTATTGAGTATTTCTTATATACTCATCACTGGATGGCTTTACTAAGTATCATTCTTGATTACCCTTCCCAGCTCTTCCAGAGGCCATTGTCTCACCTGGAACAAAGGTTTGCATGACTGGGCTGAATAGCAAAGATGTGGAGAGCTGTGGGGGAAGGGATTGTCTAAATTCTCTTCTCAGAACCACCGTGCCTAAGCAAATTCTCGAGACATCACTAAACTGAGTTGCTGCTCCCTAGACTCCACTTGCTCAGCTCCATCAATAATTTTACAACCCAAACAGCCGAGCCATGAAGGGGGCAGCTTGATGCGGCTGCTACACCATCTGTTTTTCCTCATCAGGCATAATGTTCTGCCTGAGAGACTCAGACAGAAGATGCCTCTCTGCCCATCAGCTTGCTCACTCTTTGGGCAAGGCTGAAAATGAGGCCCAGGAAGCTTCATCTGCTGAGGGTCGCTGGGGACACCAATACTCCACGAGTGAAGGGCATGCTTTTCTCTGCACTGTGCCTCCTAGGTTGCTGGCACATCTTTGCATCTCTGACTTGCTCATCTCCTGGTGCTGCATTCAAGGCTGACAGGCACTGAAAGGCCATGTAGTCCCATCGGACATGGGTATGAACACTACTCCTCACTCTTGCTCACTGGACAGCCTTAATTCTCTGCCATCCTCCTCATTTCCTGTTGAACTTTGGCTTCATTCAGATGTGCACCTGCTGAGTGATGCGTCCCATTCATCCTGTCTCCTGTATTTTGCCAAACCTTTTGTCAGGAGTCCTGAGGTAGAGCTCTGCAGCCTTCCCCCCACTCAGTTAAAAGCCTCTTCTGTGCAGATGAGCGTATATATGCCAGGGCTCTCTGTCTCTTACATCTACACCCAGTTTACTAGAGTCCTACCAGTCTTCTTTCAGAATGCAAGCAGAAGAACCACTCATCACCCTCTGCCAGGGGCATTTCTGTGTCCAAGCCACTATTGTGAGTAGCTGAATCGTTAGATCGTGCCAAAAGCTGCTCCTGCTTCCTCTCTTGCTCCCCAAAGCAGAATGCACTTTGAAAAGAATGCCATAACCCATCTCTCTTTTGTTTATAACCCTAGGGGTTGCTCATGCACTCAAGGCAGGACTCACAGCTTCTACCCTTCTCTGCAGGACTGAACACCATCTCATTGCTGTAATCATCTGAGCTCAGGTCCCACATCTCTTCTAATTCCTCTAGCTTCAGTCTTCTTGAAATGACCTTTGCCTTATCGAAAACTTTACTGCCTCAAGGATGAATGCTGTGGCCTCTTTCTGGGATAGTCTTCTCCCACACACCCCATCAACACTGCATTCTGGTTTCTTCTTGGATCTTCCTTTATCTGAGAACCACTGGTCACTTCTTATCTCCTTCACTGTTTTTCACCTCTCACAAGCTTTTGATGTATCTTTAAGTGTTTGTCCCTCACCCAAGAATGCTGCTGCCGAGCATGGCTGTTGCCTTGCTCTGTGCTTTATTCTGAGGTCAAGAGCAGAGCCCAGCAATCAGTGGGCCTTCTCTGAACATGCCATCAATTCCTGGCTTTGAGCGACAGGGCAGTAGAGAGGCTGGGAGGTGAAGTTCTAAGATTCCAGGTTCATAGGTTCAGCAGAGAGTATCAGGCTGCTCTGGCTAAGTCACTTGACCTCCACGTGGCTTAGTTTAGTCACTGAGAAGGCAGTTGATGATGTCCTACAGATTGTTGGGATGACTAAATGAGTTGTGACTGTAGCACAGTGTAAAACAATGCTTGTCACACTCCTACTGTGTTCTGTGAATGTCTACAGGTGCTGTGCAGTCATCAGTCACTTGACTGTGAACGTCCTTCTGGCTGGACCATACAGCCCATCAAAGCAGTGTGCTGTTTACCAGCATGTGTATCCCTTGCGTCTGGTGCAGAGGAGGAGACCCTGCATAACTGTGTAGTGAGAGAATGTGCAGCCATGTAAGGCTTAGAGTTGATTATTTAACTTTTCCTCTATATCATAAAAGCACATTATTTAGGAACATCTGGGAAGAAATTTAAGTAGCCTCCTGCCCTAGACAGTGGCAGGCTGTTTCAGAGAGTTCTGTTTTTCATCCTTCTCAAAGGGCAGGTACCAGTGATTCGCCATTAATTGTTAGCCACACTTGGAGCCACTCCCTGTCGCCTCATCCCACAGTCTTGCCCTAACACTAGTTTTTCCAGACTTAGGCAGCAGTTAATTTAAGGCAGCAATTAAATGGAGCAAAATGTTCCAAGAACAGGTCTATGAGTGCACTTCTGTGCAAGCCCTTTCTATGTTGATAATACGTGGAAAGGTTACACCTTTAAATTTTCATCATGGAAACTCCTCAATACATCCAATGTCAGAGAGAAGCATCAAGTAAACTTTTATGCCCCAGCACTCGGCCTCCCCAGACTATAAACATGTTGCCAAGCCTAAAATTCCTGGCTTTTAAGGAAAAACATACTTCCTGGCTGAAGTTTGCTCAAGTGAGTCCCAGACATCACTGCAAACATCAAACACAAAGACATTTCTTTCCCTATAGTGCTTTGATGCCATGATCACACCCAGCAGACCATCAATAATTCTTCAGGAGCTTTCTATGCTTGCTCCACGTTCAGTACTCTGCAAAGGGAAATGATGAAGGTTGTGCCCTTGGTTTTATTGAAATAAAACCTCCCGTCTGCTGACTTCCAGCCAGTTTTCTCGGTGTGGTCCGGGAAGCTGTCTGGTGTAGATTTGTGTGGTACTCTCTTCAGCAAAGGCCAGTTCCTCCAGGTCTCCTTGAGGGATGGATGGGACTTTACAAGGATGCACATGGCTCAGTGAAGAAGAGAGATGAATGCCCCCCACCACAGCTAGTCACAAGTGCAAGAACAAGAGAGATTCATCCTCCTAGCAGGTGCTGCTGTGAGGCTCCTGGAAATAACACTTACGTCAGTCTTCTTCAGTCAGTCTGTCTGTCCACTTTTCTCCTTTGTCCATATGTTGCTCTGTTGGTCTACCCATTCTATCATTCTGCTCTGCCCATCTAGCTAGCAATGATTATGTTTTCATATCCATGTAGCTAATTGCTCTAAGCTTCCCATTGTTACAAGAAATGTTATCACCAACGACTGCTCAAAGCCCTTTGGTTTGCTTGTTATTCATTCACTCAGAACCCTTGTCTTCCTCTTCCGAAACCTCATTTTTAAACACAGCTTATAATTTATGCACTTAATTTACCATTTCTTCTCTCTCAAATGTGGCTCCAGGAGTGCAAGTCTTATGGTCAATTTTGTTGACAGTTGTAGTTCCAGAGCCGATGCTCATGCGAGTGAATGAATGTATGACTAATTGAACCATTACCCGCCCCATTTCACAGACAAACAACCAGAGCTAGGAGAGGTTACAGAGCCCATGTGTCCATCAAGTGTCCATAAGGAGAAAAGCTGAGCTCTGAACACAGGCCTGTCACATATGTAAGTACTGTGCTCCTAAGAGATCTCCATATTGCCCTCATTAAATTAAATACCCACAGTAGAAGTTATAATCATCTGTGTTTGGGGGAAGTTCTAGTTACTGTCAGACCACAGGTCCTCTCCACTCTATATTTTTCAAAGATGATTTATTTATTTAAGTAATTATTTATGTATGTTTTTAAGCCTACATGGACATATATGTGTGGGTGTACATGCCACTGAAAACACTCTGGAAGACCAGGAGAGGGTACAGAATTCCTCCTCTGTCACTCTTTGAATCAGGGTCACATTTATGACCTGGGAATCACATTTTCTTGACTAGCATGGAAGACAGCAAGCTGTTGGGATCCTCTTGGCTCTGCCCTCCTGGGAGCTGGCTTATAGCCACGTCGAAGATCCATGGCTGTGGTGATATTTTATTTGTGCTGAAATGTGGTGATATTTTATTTGTACGCTAATAAATAGTTTTCCTGGAGCTCAGAGGAAATACCAAGCCATTAACACAAAAGTCAGGCAGTGGTAGCACATGTCCTTAATCCAATCACTTGGCAGGCAGGGTCTCTGTGTGTTCAAGGACACACTAGGGAACAGAGCCAAGCGTGGTGACACTCGCCTTTAACCATAGAGACCTGGAGGTCTGAACAGACAGGAAGTGACAAGGAAGTGAGGTAGCTGGACTAAGAGCCAATGAGAGGGTAGAACAGCACAGCAATAAAAGCCTGGGTAAACAGGAAGTAGCTCTCATTGGAAGCTACGGCATGGTGAGTTAGGGTTAGCTGGTGAGTCTCACTATTTCCCTGATCTTTAAGGCTTTCACCCCTATATTTGGCTCTGTGCTTTTTAATTAATAAGAACACTTAGAAATTCATCTACGTATGGCTGTAGCTAGAGTTTTCCTGCCTTGCCCACAGTCAGGACAAATCTTTGTCACCCGCCAGTCCCACAGCTGCTCAGACCCAACCAAGTAAACACAGAGACTTATATTGCTTACAAACTATATGGCTGTGGCAGGCTTCTTTCTAACTGTTCTTATAGCTTAAATTAATCCATTTCCATAAATCTATACCTTGCCACGTGGCTCATGGCTTACTGGCATCTTCACATGCTGCTTGTCCTGGCGGTGGCTGGCAGTGACTCCTTCTGCCTTCCTGTTCTTTCTTTTCTCCTCTGTTAGTCCCGCCTATACTTCCTGCCTAGCCACTGGCCAATCAGTGTTTTATTTATTGACCAACCAGAGCAATTTGACATACAGAACATCCCACAGCATATGGCTTCTTCTGCAGTCCTGGGATGTGCATTCTAGGCTTCATGACTAGTGCATTCTAGGCTTCATGATGTGCAGCAAGCTGCTTCTCCAGCACCTATGTTGGTTTTCAGTTGAGTCACACAGAAGACGCAGTTTGAAAATGTTAGTCACTGCTACCAACAGCTTTTCTTCTTCAAAGTGGATGTCTGCAATCACTTGTTCAGGAATAGGAAGATCAATTTGGGTGGGATGTGGCCACAGGAAAAGTTGTAACAAAAATAATTCAGAGCTTCATTTTTTTCCAGGCAAATGACACTGGGGACAAATGTTTGCAGGACTTGATGGTCCATTTGCCAGTAAGCCCTTCCCATGCGCTCACCTCAGCACACATTTCCTGAGCACTTATCTTCACACACTCTACTGGGTATGAAGAATAAAGCCAAGGATAAGACACTGGGGCTTGCACGCTGACCGTTAGAAAAATACTGTGTCACCATGAGTAAGTGTGCATATGACCAACAGCTGCTGAAATCTACATTCCATCATTTCAGCAGGTTGCCTAATTAGTTATTGTTATTTCACTAAATGTAATTATCTAGCTACTCCTATTATTTAACTCAGTTTTAAACTGCTTAATTATTTGTTATTGTTTGTTAATTTTGCAATTTTTAATATTTTTAGAATGACTATCCATTGTAGAAAGTTTGAAATTATTCCATTTTCAAACCTTTAAGCCATGTGTAATCATCATGTGGTCCAAATTAATAGTTCTATCTGACTATGAATTAAACTGTCAGTACTCAAAAACTAGAAATAGTACAGAATCTGGTATTTGGACTATGGTGAAGAAAATCCTTCAAACGTGGCCATTATGGGAAGGAGGATTTGGAGGGATTATATAAGGAAGCTGCATAACCTTGTAAGAGTCAAGAAGGTGGCAGTGTGACAAATCACCACAGAAAGACTGAGTAGGTATCAGACCCATGGAATGATAATGGAACCTGATTGAAGGTATTGACAATGCTGATGGAAGAAAGCGCCTATCAGCAAGAGATGGGCAGGAGATGACGTAGCCATGGAGACAGAAAGCAGAAAGGCAAGGGGTTATTGGTAGCTTCAGCTAGGCACTGTCCAGGTAGAGGGAGATCGTGACCAGTAGAAATTTCTTTGTCTTTCAGATGTCATTTCACATAATAAAAGTTTCAGTTTGGTCAAATGAACTTGGGTAATTTTATATGCTGCCAGTAGGAAGATCTAATATAGCACCCTAAAAAGTGCATTTGCTACCTAGGCCTCCCACTCTCCCACCTTGTCAGGCAACCACTTTCCAATATTTTTTAGTTTGAAATAATTTGTCCTGCTGGAGAGCTTCATAGCTTAAATCAGCCAGTGTGTGTGTGTGTAGTATGTGAAGCATTTACCTAATTATCCTTTATCAATAAAAACTTGGGAGTCAGATATCAGGGTAAGAACCTGATTGATCAGAGAAATGGCAGAGAAGTGACCAGAGACCCCCTTTCTCTCCTCTTCCTTGATCCAAAAGGCCAAGAATCTTTCTAAGCCTCTCCGTACTATTTCCTGTGTCCCTCTGTGTATCCTCAGTCCTCCAAAACCTCTATGGCTAATTCTGGTCAACTAGTAGCTAGCTCTGCCCTCTGATTCAAAGTAAACTTTATTGTCAGTCTTGGGAATGTTATTAAAATATCTCACAACAAGTATGTGTATACACACCAACACAGAGTCTCTCTCTCTCTCTCTCTCTCTCTCTCTCTCTCTCTCTCTCTCTCTCTCTCTCTTCTTTGTGTGTTCGTGCGTGCGTGCGTGCGTGCGTGTGTGTGTGTGTGTGTGTGTGTGTGTGTGTGTGTGTGTAAACAAAATTCTCATTCCTAAGTACTGCAATTCAGTGGCATAAACACATTCACAATCTGGGTAGCCATTGTTCTGGTTAGTTTTTTGGCTTCCGTGTCTCAGTCATAGCCTATCACTGAGAGAATTCAGGGCAGGAACTCAAGGGAGGCAAGACCCATAGAAGAAAGCTGCTTACCAGCTTCTGCCCCATGGCTTGCCCAGCTTGCTTTCTTATACAACCCAGGACCACTTGCCCAGGGCATGGTACTATCCACTTTAGGCTGACCGCTTCTACATCAATCATTAATCAAGAAAATGCCCCCACACATTTGCCTACAAGCCAATCTGATGGCGGCACTATCTCAAACGACCCTAGGTTGTCGAGTTGACAAGACAAAACCCAAAAATTCCCCAACTAACCAGCACAGCCATCATTACTATCCACTTAGAAAATTCTTCATTATTTTAAACAGGAACTCTGGATCCATTAAATCACAATTCCTAATTCTCACCTCTTTCTCTCTTTCTGCCTCTATGAATTCAATTGTACTGTAGGCTCCTCATATAAGTGGGATTCTACATTATTTCCCTATTTGTGATTGGCATATTTGACTTAGCCTGTTTCTCAAGGTTCATTCATGTAGTAGCATATGATATGCTTTCATTTCTCTGTATAGCTATATAACATTCTATACACACACACACACAGAGTATATTTTATTTATTTATTCATTCTATGATGGACACCTTTTAAATGTTTTTACCTCTTGGACATTGTAAATAATGACATTATGAACATTAAGAAAAGCTAAGTTAAAGCTTGTAAAAAGATAATTATTTATTACAATTATATTTATGTGTATGTACATGTGTCATAGTTAGGGTTTCTATTGCTGCAAAGAAGCATCATGACCAAAAAGCAAGTTGGGGAGGAAAGGGTTTATTTGGCTTACCCTTCCACATTGAAGGAAGTCAGAACAGGAACTCAAACAGGGCAGGATCCTGGAGGCAGGAGCTGATGCAGAGTTCATGGAAGGGTTTTGCTTGCTGGCTTGCTTCCCATGGCTTGCTCAGCCTACTTTCTTAGAGAACCCAGGGTTACCATGTAAGGGATGGGACCATCCACAATGGGGTTGGCTCTCCCCCACTGATCACTAATTGAGATATTGCCTTATAGCTGGACATCATGAAGGCATTTCCTCAACTAAGGCTCCTTCCTTTCTGATGAATCTAGCTTGTGTCAAGTTGACACACAAAACCAGTCAGTACAATGTGCATATGCATGCGCATGCTCACAGAGGCTGGAAGAGAGTTGGATCCCCTGGAGCTAGAGCTACAGGGAATTATGAGCCATCCAATGTGGGTCCTGGAGGCCACACTTGGATCCTCTAAAAAAGCAACAAGAGTTCTTACTCACTGAGACATCCTCCATCTCTCTAGCTTTTAATTGGATGTGTGTGCAGAAATGGATCTGTTAATGTGCATGCCAGTTTTTGTTTTATTTTGTTAGAAGTCACTATGCTCTTTTCTATGGAAAATGGTGATTTTCACATACCAACTGCCAACCCACAAATGCTCCTTACAATTTTTCCACATCCCCAACACTTGTTATTTTTAGATTTTTGTTTTTGTTGTTAAAATCTGTCATATCAGGTATTAAATGGCATCTCATTATGGTTTTGATGCACATTTTCCCTATGGCTAGTGATGCTGGACATTTTTCTGTCTGATTATGAGACGTTTCTGTATCTACAAAGTAACGTTTATTGAAGTCCTTTCTGTGCTTTTGAACCAGGTTGCTCCTGTGACTCACACTGAACATTCTTCATGTGTTCTGTGTAATAACACTTGGTGACACGTGTCATTTCCTCATTTCATCTCTCATTCTGTCTATGCTCTTCTCACTCTATTGATAGTAACTTACACATGAAAGTTGTTGATGTTTTTGTGAACTTTCTTTTGCTGCTCATGCTTTTTGGCAAATCCAGCAAACCATCATCTAATGTAATATCATGGATCTTTTTTCTTCTTCCTTTTTCCTCCAAGAGTTCTATGGGTTTTAGCTCTTACAGTTAAGTCTTCATTTTGAGTTTTCGAAATAAGGTGTAATATAAGGTCCCACTTTAATTTTTAAAAATATGGCTTTCCTAGCATCATGTGCTGAAAAGACTGTCCTTCTGCACTGAATGTTTTTGGCTGTCTTTTAGGAAATCAATTGACCATAGATGTTTGTCCTTAGACTCTCAGCCGGTCTGTGGTCTGTGTGGTGGTCTCTACACATCTGTCCATCTGTCAGTCCTTGTGCTGAGTTATCTTTACAACCATAGTTGTGTAGCAAGCTTTAAGAGAGGAGTGTGACTCCTCCAATTTTGTTCTTTTTTCTTTTAAATATTTTCTTGGTTATTCAAAGTTACTTGAGAATTAATAAGACTCTTAGGATAATATTTTATATTTCTTTAAGCAACTATTAGGGGACTACACAGAATCTGCAGATGGCTTAGAGTAGTACTGTCACCTTAAGGGTAATAATTTTCAGATCCACAAATATGGAATACCTTCACACCTATGTCATCTTTAATTTCTTTCAGTAATGCTTTGTAATTACTTCTTCTTATGGTGTACTTCTGAGTATTTTGGTCTTTGTAACACTGTTTATTATAAGTGTAATTGTTCTCTTGATTTTCTTTTCATTTTTTTATGAAACATGAAAAAAATCATGTTTTACTATTGCATATGGATTCAAACTGATTTTTATATATTGATTGTATGTCCTGGAAGTTCAATAAATTTAGTAGTTTTACTAGTTTTGGGGGGGATCTTCAGGAGTTTCTACTTATATGTTCACAATCATGTGAACACATTCAATCCTGCTTCACCAGTTCTGGTTTGAGCATCTTTTCCTCCCTAATTGCTCTGGCTGGTGTTTATGGTACTGTGCCGAACAGCAGACATGAAAACAAGAATTCTTGTCTTAGTTCTGATCCTAGTGGGAAGCTTTCAGCCTCACTGTTGAGTGTAATGTCAGTTACTGGTTCTTCATGCATGGCTTTTTATCATGTTGAGGTGAGCAGGGGACTTTGCAAGTCGACCATCTCTAAGGTCGAGCAGGATTCAGAGGTTCATGTGTGACAGGGGGCTGAATATTTCATTTCCAATGATGCAGCTCATGTTCCTGATGATTGGGTATATCTGCTGATGATATGTGACATGGTCCTACTTACTACATTAAAGCAACATCAAATAGCTCTGGATTTCTTTCTCCCCCTGCCAGGATGTTACTTCCTACACTCTGTTCTCTTGTTGAAAAACAGGTCTCTTTATATCAAAGAGAAAGTCTGAGTGTAATGCTATTACAGCCCTAATGCTTTTTTAACTCTGTATTTTCTGTTGTTTTTACAAAAGAGAGAACATTTTAATTTCATTACCTTTAATGAAACACATTGGCTTCTATTTTAATGATACTGTATTTTTTATTGGTGTTTACCATGCATTTCATTTCTGAAAAATGGTTCAGAATTTCTATGTATTTATAATCATTAATGAATTATAGAGATAAACTACTTTATTTTATCAAGAAAGCTGACCTTTAATCCTATAAATGAATTGGTTTGATTAAGGGCTAGCTTTCTAGTTGAAAAGAGGCATTGAAAGTGAATTCTTTTTACCCATTGAGTGGGGCATTGCACAGGGAAGACATTTGTGCAAGGTATAAAATGAATAGATATGACTTTGGTTGCTCTTAAAACTTCCCCAGGGATGAAGATGGTGAAGGACTCTTGACAAAGAGAGGAATCCATAACTTGACAGAGAGGAATAGAGAACTTAAGTATCCATGGTGACCATTCTGATGTCCTGGGAGCCTCTTGTGTTATTTGTTATTGTGTGTGATATTTGTTCTGGTCAGTGAAAATATGCATTATATCAATGGGTGTCAGCATATCCCTAGCAGAGGGGTGGCCTGGGTAGGCATTTCCTTGCTTATGGGTGCTCTGGATGCTTGGTAATCTGAGCATGAGTCAAACTTAGTATAGGTCAAGATTTCCAGAGTAGATGGCCCAGGCATACAAAAAAAAAAAAAAAAAAAAAAAAAAAAAAAAAAAAAAAGTCACTATTTAAAATTGTAGAATTCTGTAAGACAAATACACTTTCACATTTCTCTATTTAAGTGTTATCTTCTCTCTGTTTTTTATTTGACCAGAAAAACATTAAAAGTCGGTTTGTGTCTTAAGTGTCCCCAGCTCATATGTTGAAAGCTTGATCCTCCTCAAGGCAGCTGAACAGCGTTCAAAGTTGGGGCCTTTGGGAGGTGGTGAATCAGGACTCAGATGTCATCAGTGAGCTAATCCATTGATGGATGGTAGCGAGGAGGGTTGAGAAAGAGGGTCTTTGTTATAAAATTCCATCTCTTCCTCCCTCTCAGTGCCTCTTCTTCTCTCCTCTTGCTGGCCACCACGAAGTGGTCAGTTTTGCTCACCGTATGCTCCCTAAAATGATGATCTGCCTCAGCAGGCCCAGAGACAAGGAAGTCAAGTGACCATGGACTTCTGAAAACCTTAAACTGAAACAAAGGAGGAAGCTAGTGCGCAACTATTTGATGGCCAAGAGGACGGCCTCTTACTGTGAGGACACGGTCCTCAGCAGCCCTAAGCTCCTGTTTGTAAAGGGCTTCCTTGGAAGCCCTCTCTCATGAACACAGATATCAACACCAGCAGGCACAGCAGGAAGCCATGTACCTGAATGGCTGAAATATAAACAAGACAAAGCAAAACTATCTGCTCCTGGGAGCCCATCTGGCCTCAGTGGTGCTGGGTGTTTAATTGCTGCAACTCTCCTCACTCTGAGCATCCAACCGCCATGTAGCTGCTGACAGTGGAGAAAACCCTGGTTACATGGGGTCAGAGAAATCGATCTGTGTGATAACGTTTTGCACTGAAAACTCGTCAATTCACATATTGGTTTTAAATGGTAATCTAGAGGATGGGAATCATGGGACTCTCTGGATGAGAACAGAGGTGCTGTTGATATTGCTTGAAGAACTGAGTGTCAGACCCACTAAGCTGAGGTGTGCCTGTGGGACTCACCACATGGTAAACACTGGAGGAACTGCTGGTTGGCCCCTGGCCTCTCTGAGTAGAGACTGAAATGTGTTCAGGAAGGTCTTGGCAAGATTGCCCGGACCCTGGCCCACTGGAGGGAGCCATCTTGGACTATGTGACTCAGCTTTCAAGTGATTTCTACTGTGTCTATCATCTCTCCCTCAAAATGACCAATGATGAACTCACAGTAAGGGATTTTGAACTATTTTGCAGTTTAGAGCAGTTACGTTATTTTGGCGAAGTAACGGAGTGACCAGTTCTGCTTGGATGGAGTTTATTCAACTTGGCACAATTAGATGGTTTGGTATGCATGTCACGGTCAAACAAGCTTGAGGAATCCTCTCTCTTTGTCTTTTCTCTCCTGCCCCTTGCTTACTCCCTTGTCCTTCTCTCTGTTCCCTCACTGTTGTGTGGCACTTCCTGAGGAGATGAGAGCAAACACTTTTTCACTCCAGATAGTGCACCAACAATAGAGCAATTATCCCACCCTGGTCTAGTTGAGCCGGGAGGGGGCGGGCAAGGATTCACTGGAGTTACTTGCAGGAGCATAGGCGATTCTCTTGCAGCTGTGTCTCTGTGAAGTCCACCCCAGCATGGGTGACCACGCAGAAAGCTGTGTCCCTGGAGTTCCTGCCCACTTGCAGGCAGCTTGGAGAAAGTCTCCTCTCCCTTAGCAAGCGATGACTGTTTCTGTAGCTTCAGGGATGGTCCTTTTAGGTTTAGAGTTTCCAGAGTCTTCTGAGCCTCCCCCAGCCCCCACCCCGGAAGGGATTGTTTCAATTTAGAGGTGTCCCCCCTCCCTGCCTCTTTCTTCTCTTTCTCCTGGTCCTTCCTTCTGATCTCCTGTCTTTGATTTGTCTTATGTCCTGTACTGGGGCAAAGGATCAGTGATGCTGATAACCACTACTTTTCTGGCTCTTACAACTCAGTGGGGACAGGGAAGGAGACACGGATTAGAAGGAATACTAAACACTCTAAACATTGCCAGTGCTTGTTGGGGAAGATCTGTGTACTGGGTCCTATGCTCAGAGTATCACATCTTGACACATTTAGCTCTGACAACAATGCTATGAAAAAGGTATTAGTATGAGTTATAACAAATGAGAAAACTGAAGTTCAGAAAGGTTAAGTAAGTCTCCTGAGGTCACACAGCCAGGAAATGGAGGCTCTTATATCAGAACACTTGCAGACTGGTTCTTGAATCTATACTGTGGCTACATACAGCATGAGGAGGGCCATAAGAAACAAGTGCAGAGTCATGAGGCTCTCTGTGTGTTACTCGAGGGTGATAGTATTGCATGGGGTGAAGAGATGCGATGCTGAAAGTCAGAGACAAATAAGATAGAATTTACAAAATAAATAACTTCATGATTTTCTAAGTCCCCAGGAAGGTTCACAGACACCTACAATCCTGTTCAAGACGACAGAGAGGATGTTGTTTGGTTTTCAAAGAAGCATCCTTTATCCTTGCTATGGTGTGCCAGTCCCTCCAGACAGTGGGAGATCGCTAACCTTCCCCACAGCTGCCCACCACACGTACGTACACTGTGGCTACACCAGTGCATTCCCGCATGCTGACTTAGACAAGGCAAACTGGGGGGGGGGGCAGTTTCCCTGCAGTGCCAATCTCTCCAACCAGAGCCTCATGCTGAATGGGACCTCGCTGCAGCCTCAAATCCAGCCTTCTCGCCTGGCAGGGAGGCAGAAGATTCTCAGGGGAAGCAATCTCCAAGGAGTGAATAGGAGTTTGTATGTGAGGAGAAAGTAGAAAGCATTTGGGGTCCCACAGGGCAATAGTTCTTCCATATCTGAAGGTTCTGTGTCTGTGGATTCAACCATGATGGATGGAAAAGATTTGAAGCAAACTGTCCGCATTGAGCTTGCAAGGATTTCCTCCTTGTCATCATTCCCAAAAGAACATAGCATAACAACTAGGGATGCAGCATTGGCAGTGTCTGAGACATAAATGTATCAGCTTTTTGTTACCATGACAAAATAATCGAGGGAGACAACATACTAAGAAAAATGTTGATTTTGGCTCATGGTGTCAGTGTTTCAGTTCATAGTCATTGTGTTTGTCCATGCTGTGAACATGCGTCATGGCTGAAGCATGTATGGAAGCCAGCTGCTGACTTCATGGCAGCCAGGAAATAGAGAAAAAAGAAGGGGGGTCTTGTCCCAATATTATCTCCTCTGGGGCAAAAATGTCTTATTTCCTTCAGTTAGGTGCCACCTCCTAAATTTTCCCCCACTTCCCAATGGGTGCACCACCTCCCTACAGCACCCCAGGCTGGGAGCTCAGCCCTTCGCACGTGACCTTTTGTGAGCATTTTAGATCCAAACCATAACAGAAAGTCATGCAGAGATGATCTCATGTCTACAGAGGATATGCTTAGCTTAGATGCAAATGCCACATCACTTTACATACAGGACTTGAGCATTGTTGGATGCTGGCATCTTTGAGGTTCCTGGAACCAGGCCTTCAGGATGCTGAGAAGATCAGTTGAGCAATGATGGGGTGGGACAGAGCCTGAAGCAAAAGACAAGATCCAGGGATGGTCAGGCTCAGAGGGTGCAAGATATTACAAGTATGATCCTGGGTTCTAGAACACATTTGGGAAAACCCTGTAGAATAATTATGACTTACATCATTAAGCATTCCCCATATACCAGCATTCATGCTGTCTATGTGCAATTATTTATTTATTCCCCACAACAACCAGTGACAGGTATACTATCATTTTGCTCCAATTTACAGTTGAGAAAGCTGAGGAATTGAGAATGTTGCTTCAGGCCACTCACTTAGCAGGTGGTGGAGTCGTGTGTGCCCCCTGAGGTTTTCCCATGATGAGTCCAAGTGAGTCAGGATTCACTGGGCTATGAACTCTGTCCTCCGATGGCCGGCTTACTGCCTGTTTGTCTGGGTTCCCCTCGTCCTTATGGTGAACCCAGAGAGGCTGAAAATTCAATCCCTGGCAATTCAGTTTCTGAACGTGTCTGGCTGGCCGAGATGAATTCGAGTTTAATCTTGCATGCCTAACGAACCCGCAGAGGTGTCTCAGAAATCCCCCTGCTTCTTTCTATTAACGAGATAGCGTGCGCAGCTTATTTCCACTGACAGGCAGTTTTATCATTATTTTTAAAGCAGGGACTTGTCTGGAATAGTACAGGTGGTGTCAAAAGGAGAGATAAGAAACCTAGAATAAAATGTCAGTGCAGGCAAGGAGCTAAATATCTGTTAGTTCAGCCCCCTCAGCACGCAGAAAGGGCAGGACTGTCCTGATAACCTCCCTTCTCTACCCCAGCGGTCTTGTGGCAGGGGTAGCATGGCTGTCTCTGGGGGGGGGGCGTGGTATGAGAGAAGAGGAGGCAGAGTTGGTTTTGAGTTTGAATTCTGGCCTAGAATTCTTGTGGAAGTTATGGGACCTGGGTCAAGTGGTTTTGTGTTTCTGGAACTTCAAATTCCCTTCGTGAGATGGGGTGGGGGGTTTGTCCATGCTAGGAGGAGGGGTGGGAACAGACTGCTCATCACCGCATCAGGTGCATAGCAGGTGTTCAAATACATTCCCTTCACCAGAGACCAGTGAGGACCTGGAAGGACAGGGCCGTCCTCAGGAGCCTGCCATCTTGAGGGGCAGGTGGGCCTGCAGGGTAAAGATCCGTGGCTGCAAGAGAGCGGAGCATGTGTGATGCAGCAGAGTAGAGGCAAGTGAGGGATGGCTGTGAATGGGTGACATGGCTTGGATGCCAGTGTCCCCCAAAGTGTCAGACTGGGCAGGTTTGCTCCTCAGTGTGTGAGGTGTGACGTGGTGGAGCATGTAAGGGCAGAGGAGGAGGCCCTCAGGTCACTGGGGTGCTGCTGTCAGAGGGATTGAAGTTTCTCTTGTGAGACCCCTAGGTTGCTCTTTGGCTCCTGCCATGATGCCCATATGCCCTCCTCAGAGGTCCAGCCAATGGGATGCCCAATGTGAGGCTCCAGCCTCCTTAACTGTGAGCCAAGCCATCTTCTCCTTCATATAAAGTTGGCTTTCCTCTGATATTTTGTTAGAGTAAGTGTATTAGTCAAACTTTTGTTGCTGTGATAAAATACCCAAGACATTATTTAAAAGGAAGGAAGAATGATTTTGACTGGTGATGTCAGAGGCCTTAGTCTGTGGTGGGCTGGCACTGTTGTTCCTGGGCCTGAGGTAAGGCAGGTCATCACGGAGTGAACATGCTCATGTCATGGTGGCCAGGAAGGGAAGGAAGGAAGAGGAGTGGGAGGGAGGCGTCTGGACCAGGTAAGTCCTTCAAAGTCATGCCAGGAAGGATTCACTTACTCTAGTTGGGCCATTCTGCCTGCAGCTATAGTTTTCTCTATTTCCCAAAATAGTGCCACCAGCTAAGACCAACCCTTTAACACTTCAATTCACAGGGGACATTTCATGTTCAAACTAACAGTAACTTCCCAAAAGTGGAATAATAAGTGATATCTATCTGAGGCTTTGAAGGATGGGTAGGAGTTCACAATCTAGTATCAAAAAAAGGATTTTCAAAGAGAGGAGGAGGCATGATGACGATGAAGTGGGGGAGGAGGTCATGATAATACTCTAAAGAGGCAGCTGTTGATGATGATGAAGAGGAGGAAGAGGCCATGGTAATACTGGAGAGAGGTAGCTGTTGAGGACAATGAAGAGGAGGCCAAGATAATACTGGAGAGAGGCAGCTGTTGATGACAATGAAGAGGAGGCCATGATAATACTGGAGAGAGGCAGCTGTTGATTAAGATTAAGAGGAGGCCATGATAATAGAGGAAAGAGGAAGTCATTGCAAGCTCCTCACTAGGAGGTTGAGTAAACTAGGGTTGACTTCTGCCACCCCTGTGTCTAATCATATTTTGTTGTATACATATATGAGATTCTCAAATAATAAAAAGTTTGAATTCCAATGCATGTTCTCCCTAGTCCCTACAGCTGCCATCATACTCTGAACCTTTGGTTTGGCTTGTGTCACAGCCCTTCCTACCCGCCCACTGTCCAATCTATGTGAGTTTCACCCAATAAGACTGACTTTGGACAAAGGAGACTGGGGAGTAGGCTTGAGCTCCACTTCCATCGTGCTTGTATGTGCAATGCTTAGAAAGAAGGACTTATACCTTCTCTGTGTGCCACTGTCAGAGAGAAACCCAAGTACCTGGTGATAAATGTACCAAATAGTCTTGTGCTTTTGGGAGTCTTTTCTGAATCCCACATCATGTTTCACTCCCAAATTCTGAACAAATGCCAAGAGATGTGTTATACATGGCATGTTTGTGCCTCCTTCAAATTCATATGTTGAAATCTGAATCCCCAGATGATGGTATTACCAGGTAGCCATGTTAGGAGGGGATAACGCCATGAGATGGGGCTTCCTGGATGTGGGATGTGCCCTTGTAGAAGGGATCCTAGATAGTGATCTTGTCCCTTCTCTGTCATATGAGGGAACTATGAGAAGTCAGCATCTGCCATATTCACCAAAGTCCCACTGTGCTGGCAACCACATCTCATACTTCCAGCCACCAGAGCTGTGTGATATAACCTTGTGCAGTTTCAAATGCCTAGTCTGTTTTTTTTTTTGTTGTTGTTGTTTTGTTTTATTACAGCAACCCAAGCAGACTAAGATAAAAATATGAGAGATTTGTTTGATGGAAATTTCTGTGAAGGATAAATGAGAAGAGACTGTCATCAACAAAGAAAGATTTCAAATACAAAGCGGGTCTGACATCTGTGCAAAGACAGACGGAATGATGGGCTGGATGGGAAGAACTTCAGCTCACAGTGTGGCTGGGGTGGGCTGTCTACCAGGCTGATGGGGAAACCCAGAGCAGTCGCTGTCCAGGAGAGGAATCTGTGACTGCTGGTGTGGCTGAGGTCCTGAATCTTACTTCCTTCCCTCCTCCCTCTCTCAGCACTTCATTGGCTACAGCTTCCCAGCCAAAGGCGGCTACATGGACACTGCCACAAATACCAGGATGTGCTGGCAGGATGCTGTAAGTCAGCCCCGCTTCCTGCAGCAGGACCTGAGCAGGACATGTCTGTGGTCCAGGCAGCAAGCCCCATAAATCCTTGTTTGATGTAATTGAACTGTCTTTGCAAGCTATAGACTCTATGCTCGGATGCTTCTGTACAATAAGCGTTTATCAACCCTGGTAAGGGCTGAAGTGTGTCTTCTCAAACATCACATTAAAGTCTTCAGCCTTAGTGCTTCTCTCTCTGCTTGGAAAGGGGACCTGAAAAGTGATTAAATTAAAATGAGGCCATTACTACAGTGTAATGAGTGACCTCATAAGAAGAGAGACCTGGCATACATAGGCATGCAAGAGGAAGAAATGTTGAGAGAGAAGACGTCAATTCCAACCCAAGGAGAGAAACCACATAAAAATCTACCCTGCCCCCACCTTGGACATGGACCTGCAGCCACTAGCCCTGCAAGGGAATTTGTGCTTATTAAATGCCCTGGCCATAAGTGTTAATTACTATTGGGTCTAAGCAAACAGGTATCAGAGGCTTCATGATCTCTTCAGGAATGTAGGGCAGGGTCAATGCTCTTTAGGAACAAGGATAAACGGTTGCCAGCAAAACAACCCACTCTCTAGGCATCATACTAACTGTGTGGATTAGCATTCTTGTGTGGTCATGGCATGCAGCGACCTGGGTACCCTTGGTTGCTATGTGTGTCTCTTCCTAAAGAGTCATTTACTCCTTTGTGTGCAGAGCATCCTTCTCTGTCTCTTACAGAATATTCTCATTTGGTTTAAGCCAAATCTAACCCATTTATCTTATCTCAATACTTAACTACACCTGCAAAGACCCTATTTTCAAATGATGGGATATTCTGAATTTCTGGGCTGTTAGGAGTTCTTGAGAAGGCAGGAAGGGATGGGGTGACACCATTTAATGTGACACCATTAGCTTTGTAATTTCTCCATAAATCCCATACAGTAAGTGCAGTTATCACAGGTAAAGGTTGAACCAAAGGGAGCTTCATTAATGTGTCTGGAGTCCACAACTGGTAGACCAACAAGCCAGGGTCTGAGCTGGCATCTGGTGGGGCATCAGGCCAGGGTCTGAGTCGGCATCTGGTAGAGTACCAAGCCAGGGTCTGAGCTGGCATCTGGTAGACCATCAAGCCAGAGTCTGAGTTGGCATCTGGTGGGGCATCAGGCCAGGGTCTGAGTTGGCATCTGGTAAAGCACCAAGCCAGGGTCTGAGTTGGCATCTGGTAGACCATCAAGTCAGAGTCTGAGCTGGCATCTGGTGGGCCATCAAGCCAGGGTCTGAGATAGCACAGAATAGTCTGTCAAGTCAGAGTCTGAGCTAGCATGGAGTAGTCTCTTAAACCAGGGTCTGTGTGTCTTGCTCCAGAATATCAAGGTTAGTCACTTACCTTTTTACTTCTAAAATGTCTTTTAATAAAAACTGTGATTTGAATAAATGTACCCCTAAAGCCCTAGTTGAAGTTTTGACCCCCAGCCTTGGCACTGAGGAGGAGATAGAACCTTTGAGACATAGGCCTAATGGAAAGAAGCATGGTGGTTAGGGGCATGCTCTTGAAAGGGGTGTCAGGATCTGGCCGCCTCTTATACTTTGCTTTGTTGAACCACTTCCTCCTGCCTCCTCACCGCAGGCTCAAAAGCAAAGGAACCAACTAATGTCTTCAAAACTGAGGGACGAAATGTACACTTTCTCGTTTCAGTTGATTATCTTTGTTATAGCAACAGAAAAATAACACAAAGGCTGGAAGTTAATTTCAATAAAGCTAATTATATTTTTCAGTTTTATGATATACTTTTAGCTTTTAGCTTTTTAAAAGTCCTCTGAGAGAGGTTTTTTGTTTCAATGGTATTTTCCTGTGTTTTATTGTAGAAATGTTATTTTTGTAGTTTTATATGTAGATCTGTGACCTGGAATTAATGTTGGTGTTGGTTGGGTAGACATACAGTTTGAGTGAATGAGTAACCTCTTCGTCCACAGCTAAATAATCTAGCCATGTTCCATAACATAATAATATTAATAGTGAGGAGAAAACAACATCATAAAGCTGGTGTACTGTAGGTACAAGTGACATAAAGTCCACTGTGTCATTTACTGAACAAAGAGGATGTGTTGACTTATCTGATTGGAGTTCAGAAAGTTAACCAATTCATAGACAACTCTTAAATTGTTAGGTCCAGGATACAGAAGAGTTGGATTGCCATCTGTTAATATGCTTTAGGTGAACTTGTAGGTATGGCTCGATCTGGGGACCTGAAGATATGACAGCACCGGGCCTCTGTCTTCCATCTCAGATCTTTTCTCTGCCTTTCAGATGAGGTTTCTCCTTATTGAGGGAAGACAGCGACTCTTAGGTTTGCAGTCTCATCCCTGCAATGACCTCAATTCCTCCATGTGTTGATGGATTGCATTTTATTGGTTTAAAAAAAATACAGGGCTGAGAGATGGCTCATAGGTTAAGAGCACTAGCTGCTCTTCAGAGGTCCTGAGTTCAATTCCCAGCACCCACATGGTGGCTGACAACCATCTATAGTGGAATCTGATGGCCCCTTCTGGCATGAAGGTATACATGCAGAACACTCATACATAAAATATAAATAAATTAAAAAATTTTAAAAAATTACAAGTTTCTAAAATGCCTCATGGTGAACACTGCTGACTTTCGGCTTGCAGCCAACGCTGTAGCCATCCTGGGGAACCTTGGCTTTTGGGATGTTCAGTTTCCAGCTTAGACTCCTTCATCTTCCCAGTTCCTGCCCCTTTACTTCCATTTAAAGGTCCTGGCTATTCACAGACTGTTAACACTCTGGAGTCAGACCTCACCTACTTTTGCTTCCATTTTAGTATTCAGATCACCGTCCAACTTTGAGAGAGTTGTTTGTTTGAGCTCTTGGAGAGCCAGATTCCTTATCTGAAAGGGGAAAAAAATCATAGTGCTTCCTATTAGGATTGTTGAGAGTGAAGGAGACCCCTGCACAGTGGGGGCTCCCTCCTGGACCCCAGGTTAGGCACAAGCCACACCCAAACACTTGTTTTCACAGAGAGATCCTTTATTGTGCAGGGAAGAAAAGTTAAAGTGGCTGCTTTCTGACTCAGGCAGAAAACAGCATCAAATGACCTTGCAGGTGAATTATTTAAGAGGAGGAAAAGGGGAGGTCTGTGTTAGAAAAGGCTAGGATGTGGTGGGATATTTGGATTGGGCATGTTAATTAGGTGAACCAAAGGGGGCTTTTGATTGTTGGACTTTGGTACTTATCCTCAGGAATGAGTCTGGCATAAGAAAGTGTCCAAATAAGGGAACAGACCTTGATGGCTAGCTTTAGGGATGTAATCTAACGTGTGTGTGTGTGTGTGTGTGTGTGTGTGTGTTTAAAGCAAGGCAGAGGGAAAGGGGGAGAAGGGCAAGGCCTGCCAGAGCCGTACTTGCCATATTGGAGCTGGCCAGAGTCCCTTCAGAAAGAAAGAGAGAATGCACATTAAAATTAAAGAGAACAATAGCTGATGCCCAAATAAATGTCTGTTATTATGATTGAGAGGTAGAAAATGGCATTGCATGTGAGAAATGAATGTTCAGCCTTGAGCCGAGATGCTGTAGTAGTGGAATTACAATGTAGCAGGTTTAGAACAGAGGATGCTACAGAGATGTGGGTGCTGTCTTCCTGCTTCGTCCCCCAGTTATGCCAGGTGGACACTACATACAACATAGGTACTAGTAGGTAACAGAAGAAATGATGATGGAGGACCACAGAAAACAGCTCATCGCCTCCAAACCCAGGGCTCTGGTAAAAATTAGAATGAGCTTACAGCTGAAGGTCAAGGTCAGACTGGGACTTTGTCCAGCCTCCTTCCATCACTTGCAGCCACATAACTTGCCAATTGAAACAGTTGGCCAGACTTATCATGCAGGTGCACGCAAGGGAACACACACAGAAATTTTGGTGCACATGGAGGAATCTAAGACACCGCAGTGCGGATGGTGAAAGAGGAGAGAAAGAGGGCGCCGTTGAGTTGGCAGGATTAGCAGGGTCAGCAGGATTGACGGTTGACCTGGCCAAGTGAGGTATCAGTCAGAGTTCTGCTGCTGTGAGGAAGTTCCCAGGGCATCTTCAAAGAGGAAAGGATTACTTTGGTTTACAGTTTCAGTCTATCTTTACTTGACTATGTCACTTTGGGTCAGAGGGAGGCAGCGCAAACACACGCAAAACAAGACCGCTTGCTTATGCCAATCCAAGCAAATTGAGAGCCAGGTGTGGCTGGGATTCCTACCACCTGCCTGGAAAGTGTGCCCTGGGTGCATGCAGCTGGACAACAAAGATAGGAGGGTCAGGAGTTCAAGGTCATCATAGCTGCGTATGAATTTGAGGCCTGCATGGGACCTGCGACTCTGTCCCAAACAATCAAAAGAAATAAGAACAAAAAGCAAAAACAAAACAAAAGAGCATGCTCCTGAGGGCCTCATGTCCTCTCACTAGGCCCTGCCTCCTAAAGGTTCCACTGCTCAGAGTCAGCAGGAGCTTGAGGAACAAGTCCTCAACACATGACCTTTGGGAGAAACATCAAACCCAAACTTTAACAACACTCCCTGAGCACAGAGCAGGAAGAGATCAGGAACCCAGAGTGTATAAGAAACTCTACCCAGGGTCTCCTTGGGGAAGGTGAAGGAGAGGTGGGGAAAGGGATCCTTCTGGAAACCTTGTCATTCAAAGCAGCTTTATGACCTTCTGAAGCCAAACTCAAATTAACAGAGTGTTGCTAAGTAGAGACTCTCCTGCTGGTCTCCTCTAATGAATAAATACCTTTCATTTGTAATTACCAGCACCCAGCTGCAGAAGGGCAATTAGCCAGCTAAGGGAATGAAAACAGGAGGTCCTTTTGAGAAGGCAAAAACATGAAGGCTTCCTTGGCTTGGTGGGATTTGCCTTATGTGCTCCTGAAATAGCAGGAGCTTTTTCTTTGGCTTCTTTGTGATCTTTTGCATATGCCAGTGTGTGGGATATCAAGGTTTCTATAATGCAGGGACATTGTCAGGAAGGGCAAGGCCACAGGGAACCTGGGCCAATAGCTACACCTTCCTTTTCTACACCAGTTTCCACCCTATCTGGAAGCTTCCTAGGCCCATGGTATTAGAGATGTAGGCAAAGATGCATCTTGCCTCAATGTTTGCTTGTGCTTCATTAACCATTTGTGATTTGTGCTTGCATGGTTGGTTGTTTTTTTTTTTTTTTTTTTTTTTTTTTTTTTTTTTTTTTTTTTTTCCAGAAAGGGATGTAGTTAATAGACCATGTGGGAAAGCTCTAACATCCAGAAGTCCTTGATGACTTGCATTTGGACCGTTTTTGAGGAGCCGGCTTCCCTCAGGGTGGAAGAGATGGAGGCTAGAAGAGACTTAGTTTGGCCTCTTTTCCAAGGAAAGGAAGCAGGGAACTTTACTATTGGCAGCATCTCTTATCTGTGGGGCAGACAGGACCAGACTCAGCAGCTTCTGGTATCACCAGCTGACAGGCAATTAATCAGCCTCCAAAGCTGGCCCCCTCAAGTCCTTCTCAGTCATCTTGGAAGATGACTCCTGCAAACAGTGTACTTTCCTGAAGCGTAAGATTTTTTAAAGAACACGTGTTTAGTATAGGTGAAAAAGACCCCATAATCTCATTTTCTAGTCCCATCCTTTCTTTATAGCATGGAGAGAAGCATCCAGGTTTGGTCAGAGAGACATCAATGCCAAATTACTGTCAAAGCATCTGGACCAATCGGTGGCTGTGGTGGAGCTATGGTGTGGCCAGTGAGATGAAGGCGATTTTGTCACTAAGCAAGGGCTTTAGGCTCTCTAGCTTGACCCTAGCCAAGAATAAACACAGTGTGAATGGCAGACTGCAGCTCTGAGCCACTCTGATCCTTAGGAGCCTCGTGGATATGGTCAGCCAGTTTAGCTCAGGAGCCCCCGTTACCTCTTTCTAACCTGAGGATAAAATGAGTCTCAACAGGAACTCCATGAGAGCTGCGCGTTCCCCGAGACATGGCAAACACATGGCCAGGTCTGGCATATTTTGGAATCAAATGGACCTGGCTTCAATGCTTAATTACTTTCATTAGCAGGGGATGTTTAGCAATTTCTCTCACTTTGCTGAGAGTCAGTTCCTTCTTGGACTAACTGGGGATGCTCTTCCAGCCTTCATAGTGCTGTTGGGGTGTGATGGAAACTGCACTCAAGAGCACTGGTAAGCACACCATGAACTTTCCTTCTCCTCTACACCATTTTACTTCTTTCCCCCAGCTAGGTAGCAGCTGAGACAGAAAGACATGGCTCTGATTCTTAGTAACATCCTTGACAAGTTCTTTGAGGGGGTCAGTGTCTTAGTTGAGTTATCCTTGCTATGATGAAAAACCATGAACGAAAGCAAGCAAGCTGGAGGGGAAAGGGTTTATTTGGCCTATACTTCCACATTGCTGTTCATCTGTAAAGGAAGTCAGGACAGGAACCCAAACAGGGCAGGAACTGATGCAGAGGCCACACAGCGGTGCTGCTTACTGGCTTACTCAACATCACTAGCTCAACCTACTTTTTTATGAAAGCCAGGACCCCCAGCCTAGGGACAGCACCAACCACAATGGGCTGGGCCTGCCCACATCAATAACCAATTAAGAAAATACTTTACAGCTGGATCTTATGGAGGCATTTTTTTTTCTATCCACAAAAGAGAATTTTGTAATTATATTTATGTACAGAAAACTTAGCAGTAACCCAGTTTAGTAGTGAGTTATTTGGCCTTTGCCTTTTCTAGCTTGACAATTCAAGCCACAGATTTAGGACCCAGGATGTTACCTCCCCAGTGGCGGCAGATCTCATCATATCAGTTGTCATAATTGGTCCTAACAGCTTCCACCAGCTTAGCCAGAGCATCCTTGTCTTCCAAGTTGAAATGTGAAGTCAAGTGAAGGCCATAGTGGTGCATGTCTTTCTGTGGACCAGCTGCCCCAGCCTGGCCCTTCTTTGGATGATGCAGTAGGGGACTCCCATCTTGTGACACAAGGCAGGTAGGAAGGCCACCTGCTCAATGGGGTCTACATTGTGGGCAAGCACCACCAACTGGGCCTTCTTATTCACCCCCAAGGTAGTGACTGTATTGACTCCTGGTCGAAGGACAAGTGTTCTCTTAGTTGGCACGTCCCCTTGGCCAGCAGCTTTCTTCTCAGACAGCCAGCAGCTTTTCTTCTTCTCTGGCTTTGTCGCTGGCCTGTAGCTGTGAGCAAGCTTCAGCAGCTGGGTAGCTGTTTGCTGGTCCAGGGCCTATAGGAACCAATTAATGGCAGGAGGTACTTTGGGCCACTTATAGAGGATGGCCTTTGCCACTGCAGTCTGATGTAGCAGGTCATTTGACGAAGTGAGTGAGATCTCTTTTGGACTGAATGTCCTGCCCAATTCCGAAGTTCTTAGGCCTTTTCTCAAGCACCACCTTTTGGGCCTCATGTTTCTTCACAACAGTGGGGCCAGGGCCATCATCTCCCCCTTGGCCTTCTTTCCTTTGGACATCTTGCTTGGTTGGAGGAGAGAGTTGGAGGCATTTTCTCAACTGATGTTCCCTCTTTTTAGATGATGTTAGCCAGTGTCAAGTTGCCATAAAACTATCCAGCACAGCCAGCTTCCTCATCTGCTGGAACAGGAGTAGAATACTGGTTTTCATAAGTTTAAATGGTGAAATGTAGTTAGTGTATGGCACATAGTGATAATTGCTATTAGTTATTTTTACATCTTTGTAACCAAATAACTGAAGACAAACAACCTGAAGGGAAAGGAGATTTTAGCTCAGTTTTCGCAATCTCAGCACAGACATTGGCTTCATTCTAGGCCTTTGCTGAGGTACAGGTTCCTGCAGTGAGAGTGAGCATGTTGGGGAGGATGCTGTTCACATCATGATGGATAGGAAACAGAGTGATACAAAGGGGTCAGATAAGGTATGCTCTTCACAGACCCATCTCCAGTGACTTGATTTCCCCAGTTAGGTCCCACCTCCTACAGCGTTGGTCATCTCCCAGAATGGTGCCACCAGTACTAAGTCTTCAGCACCTGTGGGGACATTTCACAGCCAAAGAAGCTCAGCATAAAGAAGCTTCTGTGGAGGGAGTGCTTGCTGTAGGCCAAACACAGTTCTAAATAATTCACACTTCATCATTTGTGAAACCGAACCAGGGGAACAGGAACCCTGCACTTGGCCAGCTTTATAAGCTGTGGCCCTAAGAGTGAAGTTCAGAATCAGTTGCAAATGATCAATTAGGAAGCATATTTAAATAAAACCAGTTTTTGTTTTCAAAAGTAGAATTGGGAGATGAACAAAGAAGAACTCCTGACCTCTATGGATTGGATGCAGGCATGTTCTCGGGGTGATCAAGACACCTTTCAAGGGCCAGAGTTGGGGAGGGACTCAACTGGAAATGCACGACGGGACTGGGAAGGGAGTGTCCTTCCTAGGGTGGTGCAGGTTCCAGACAGTCTGCAGGCTCTGACAGTCGGGGAAATGGCAGAGACACCTGGCGCTGTGGTTTGACGGTTTGCCATAGGATTCCTGTGTTGGGAATATTATCTCCAAATTCACATTCATGTCTTAGCAGCGTTTGGAGGTAAGACCCAGGGGAGGCACTTGGGTCTCAAGGGCTTTGACCTCACCAATAAATTAATCCATCAGTAGATTAACGATTTGTGAAAGAAATGGCTTTGTTATAAAAATTACCTTTCTCTGGCATACTATAGTGTGTTGATCTGCCTTGGGATGCTCCAGAGAATCCCCACCAGCAAGGAAGAGGCTACCAGATGTAGCCTCTGACTTTAGACTTCTCAGTCCCTGGAGCCTTGAGGAGCAACTTTGTCTGAAAGTTAATCAGTCTGGAGTATTCTGTCATAGCGACATAAAATGAACTGTAACACCAGGTTTAGGGAATAAATCCTATGGATCAGTAGAGTCAAGGATTTGGAGTCATCCTGTTACAGGCTTTCAAGGGCAGGTTTCAGAGATCCTCAAAGGCTTCAAGGAGCAGGAATGAATGGGCAGATGGTCTTTGTTATAGAACTTCCCATAGATAAACCACAATCAATAGCTTCTCCATCCTGAGACATGGTTCATTTTTGTCTAGCTAGAGTCAAATGGGAGGGACAACTGATTTGATGGGCAGTCATGTGGTAACAATCAGAAAGGCTCAGTGAGTGAGGCTACCATCAGTCAGACCTCCAGAAACACACACACACACACAACAACACACACACACACACACACACACACACACACACACACACACACACACCTACCTATAGCCAATGAAGGTTTATCTCTTATGTCACAGTGTCACAGTCTAGATAAAGGACAGGTAGTTAAGGTGACTGGCTTTCAAACCGTGACTTCTCCTCCTCCCCACAGCTCTGGTGTTCCACTTCTTTCTGTTTCTTCCGCAGCTTCTCTGAGCATCTGAGATTGCCTCTCTGTGTTTCAGACTAATATGTCTCAGGAAATGGCATCCTTAGGAACCGACTTCCCTGGAGTGGAAACTTGGTTCTAGTTTGAGGAGAAAACAAATGCATCACAGAGGCCCCTGTGAGCCTGGATTGATGCTGGCTGGATGTCAAGTCATTAGAAGCAAATTGGCTCTATTGTGGAAAGATCCATCATGACCCCCCACCTTGTCAACCTGCCTCATACTTCAGAGACAACTCCTACATTGAGTCTCTGGAAGCACTTGGCACTGCTGTGGGACTTAATTAAAAGAATGCCACATGCTGGCTTGCTCCACTGGGGATGGATGGACTGGGTTGAGTTGAGGAGAGGATAGGGGATTCCCCTGGCTCTTCATCGAGGATGTTGAATTGCAATGTCACCAGAACTCAATGGGTGCTTGGAAAGCAATGTGGCTTAGGGTGGAAAGCTCTCCAAACCTTGTGTGTCTTCCTATGCGGTGACTTGATGCAGTCTTTACTAAGGCAGAAGACCCTGAAAGACTTCTGTGGTCTGGGATCCACCCTCAGGGTATTAGAATGAGACTGGGTTGGAGCAAGGAGATGTACATGATTATAGATGAGATTAATCTGAACTTTAAATGAGGATTGGAATCCCCCATTTCTCAGTGATGTTGTGAATGGGGGCTTTTGCCTTCATCTCCAGTGTATTAATGTCCAAGTTCTGACTGAAGCAAGCAAATGGGACATCTGTAAGACTGAATCTACTGGCTCTCAGTTGTAGCTGCTGTTTAGAATTACCTGGGGAGCTCTAGAAAAATCCTGATACCATGGCCCCTCTCAGCATGTCACACTCATCACATCAAAATGTCTTTGTGCTATGCCTAGACATAAATGTTTTTAAATGCTTGGAGAAGTGTAAACATGGCTGCATGTGTAAAATCAACGTTTTGGCCACTTGGGCAACAACTTAGTGGTATTTGCTCTATCTGGTTCCATATTAAGAATCCAAACACCACCACTGATAGGCACCAGCTAGCTACTTAGCGTGGCCCACAGAAGACTGTGTGAGATCTAGGGCCCTGAAAGGAAGAGCGGCCAGCGCTGCAGGGTATCAAAGTGCTCCCGAGAGTGTTCTTTCTCTCCTCCCTTCTGCTCCCCTATCCTTCCCTTTCCTCCTGCCCTCCCCCCTCTCTCTTTCTGTTCTTTTCTTTACCACACTTTCCTTCTTCTCCATGCCTGTTTTTTTTTTTATCTTAGCTTCCATCTCTCCTCCTCATGTCTCTCCATTTCTCCATCCTCCTCCCTTGTCTTCCCAACAAAACCTTTCCTAAATGTTTGCACCTGTCTCCTCACTCCTCATCTTGGGGCCCAGCCCCTCTGTAGCAGTTTGAAAGAAAATGGCCCCCAAAGGGAGTGGCACTGTTAGGTGGTGTGGTATTGTTGGAGGAAGTGTGTCACTGTGGGGGCGGGCTTTGAGGTCTCTTTTGCTCAAGCTTCCCTCAGTGTGACAGTCAGTGGACTTCCTGTTACCTGCAAGATGTAGCACTCTCCGCTCCAGTGCCACATCTGCCTGCACACTGCCATGCTCTCCATCATGATGATAATAGATTGCATCTCTGAAACTGTAAGCAGCCATTCCAATTAAATGTTTTCCTTTATAAGAGTTGCCATGGTCATGGTGTCTCTTCACAGCAATGAAAACCCTAAGTAAGATACCCTCCTTGGCTCATATTACCCACCTCTACCTCAAAGCAGAGACATAACGGACCCCAAACCTGCTCATGGCTCAGAGTCTAAGGCTCATGCTTGGGTGCTTGAGTCTTCTCTTACCAAATTTCTCTTCTGGATCCCTCCTCACTGGCCAGTGAGACCAGGCAGCACACTGCCTGCTTTCTGAGCCCACACAGTATCTGTCTCTCTCCATTTGCTCATGCTGCATCATCTGCCTGAATGCTCCCTATCTCTCCTCTCCATCTGTCTAGAAACCCTCACATCCCTCAAGGTTTCCCAAGCAGTATTCAGTCTGTGAAGCCTTTCCTGGGCCCCTTTTCAGGCCCTTGATACTTGATCTGGATAGTTCCGTGGCCTGCCACAGCTTGATGTGTGTGAGAAAAGGTGGGCTGGCTGGAGACAGGCTGGTGCCTGTGCTGTCTGGTTTGAATTTCTGTCCTTGCCATTGCTGATTCTCATCTTGGACAAATCACAGAGTGTTTGTGTCTCACTAGCCTCCTTTGTGAAATGGGGGTGTAGCTGTACCTGCTGCAAAAGCGCTAGCTAAAAAGAAGTGAGTCAACATATGGTGCCCAGCACAGCGGCTGCTGTGGTGTGGCAGCTGGTGCACGTGTCTAGTCCTGGCAACTCTTTCCTCTGCAGCCCCTTCATCTGATCATCTCCACACTGTCAGTGCATCCAGCTCAGCGCCAGACACTTGGGATCCAAGACATGCTTCCTCCTTTGCTCACCAGGCATGATATTAGTACTGCAGGCATCTGGATTCCATAAATGACTCCTGGGTACCATTCAGACACACTAACTAAAATCATGATTTCTGGGTTAGACACTACTGGTTCAAGGCCAGGTCCTACATCTCCCATGCTCTGTAATGTGTGGGGAAGATGAATTCCTGGGCCTTGTTTTCTGTTGTCATTTGGAGCTAGGTGTCCCCCAAAGTGGGCAGTGAGGACACATTAAGACGTGGGGCCTGGTAGAAGGAAGGGAAGTCATGTGGAGCATAACTTGAAGGGGTATTGGAACCCTAACCCCATGTGTGATGTCTTTGCCTCCTGGTAACCCAGAGGTGAGCAGTCCTCCCTCATAAGCTGCCACTTTGCCACAGGCCCAAAGGCAATAGGGTCAAGCAACCACACAACCACAGGCTGGAATCTTGGAGATCAGGAGACTGCAGTCTCCACACCTGGAAACAAGCAGGAGACGACCTGCATTGCAAGAGCTGCTGGGGGAATTAGGTGAGTCAATTCTTGCAAAAGATAGTTGGAGGAACACTTGGCCCTCGAGTGAGCAGTCAGAAAATATTACACCAGGGATGGATTTTCTCTCCTGCATGCCATAGCTGTTGCACTTAGAGCTTCATACCCTCCACCATCTTCCACCCCTATGCACACATATCCAGCAGAATATGCAAGCCACGGAGACAGAGAACTGTCCTTCTGCAATGGCAGACACAGACGTGGTAGTTAATTACCTCCTGGCAGTAGTCTTCCTTGTGCAGAGCTCCTTTTCCTGAGATGATGGAGGTGTCCCGAGGACAGCTGGGCATTGTTATTTAGATGCTACTGTGTAAGTAAATTGTCTTGCTTGTCCCAGAAGCCTCCTCCCACCTGTCATTTTCCAGGAATCTCAGCGACTCATCTATTTCTCCATGAAGCTAGATGATGATGGAGCTTTGGTTTCCTCCTCTTCCCCTGGGCCAAGGGTATGGGGGAGGAATTTGCAGTTCATTCATACAGGGCTTCAAATCTTTCTTTGTCAGGGCTGGCTGTGGGAGCAATTTATATTTCTCAGCATTGTCTGCCTAAGGCAAGAGCCAGCCCTCTCTTTTGCCTAGGTTTGGAGATAAATAAAAAGGAGGGAGTTGTCACACAGCAGACTGACTGAAGCCAGCACCTTTGAAGAGATGTTGGATGAGAAGGGACTGGCAATCTGCATGGTAAGCAAGATACCTGTAGGTTGCTTGTGGGATGATCGGCTCCCTAAGGAGACCCTAAGCCCAAGCACAACAGGAGAGAAGGGGAATCCTTATGGACTCCTTCCATGGCACCATTTTTTTTCTCATTTGATTCTCATCATGAAAGTTAGGAAACATCCTCCACATCTGAGTAAGGAAAAATTGAAGCACAGAGAGGTCAAGTGACTTAGCCGGAGCCACACAGCTACTAAACCGCTGATTGGGCATTTTACTCTAAATCCAATCCTCTATCATTTTTTTTTCCCTTTCTTCTTTGTTTAATTCCAATGATTTCATGGTTCTGGAAGTGACTAGGAATGTAAGAGGTTGCTACCACTGGCACCAGAAAACTAGACTAGTTTGAGGCAGCCCCCCTCCCGTCACCATCACCGATTGGCTCAGAGAGAGCATTTGTTACAAGGGCTGCGCACAGGGCACTTGTAATTTCACCCCACTGCCACTCCTGTGAAGTTGGCTGGATTAAGCCCGTTTAACTCTCGGGAAACTGAAGCATCAACTGATGACTGAATGGGGCCCAGACATGTCTGGATTCTGGTGTCAAGCCCATAGTGTTTTATCTTTGTTAGCTGGGAGATTTCAGGAGATGGAATTTTGCCTCTGGCTGGGATGGGCTAAAGGCTGTTATGTTTTGAATCTCAAGTGTCCCCCATAGACTCATCTGTTTGAACACTCGGTCCCTCATTGTTCCTGAAGCTTGTGCAAGCTTTGAGACATGGGGCCAGGACGGTGGAAGAGGGTCACTAGGGGTGAACTTTTGAAAGTTATGCCAGCTTCTGGCTTTGTCTTGAGCACTCTCCCTCCTGGGCCATTGCCACGTGAGTTGTGTCCTCTGGCTCCCACCATCGTGGACTCCACCACGCCTTCTCCTCCACCCTCTGAGACTAGGAGTGGAATGAACCTTTCTTCCTTCCCCTCTGTCAGGTATTCTGTAATGAATACAGAGGCCTCAGCACAGGGTTAGGAAGAGAACTGGAGTATCACACTGATTGGAGGACTTTTTTCCTTTGCTGTGATTTTGTGTCATGCCTTATGGAGCTGAAGGGGTCCACAGAGGTGTCTTTAAGGAAAAGTGAGGATGACAGGGTGCATAGAGCTCTGGGATCCTGAGTCAAAACAGCCAGAGGTAAACCAGGCTCCATGTGCCACTACAGCTGGAGGAAGCATTCTATAGGGTATTATGGTTGCAGGCAGGAGCCAGAAAACCCCCTGCTTCTAATCTCTCTTCTCTGCCTATCCTCTTAAGCAAGTGGCCTTGGCCAAGGCAAACCAGTTTTTAATGCTTCAACTTTACTAGCTATACATTAAGTAGAGTTCTCCATAGAAACAGGACCCCCCCACACACACACAGAGAGAGAGAGAGAGAGAGAGACAGACAGACAGAGACAGAGAGACACACAGAGATAGACAGAGACAGAGATAGAGAGAGGCAGAGACAGAGAGAGGGGAACAGAGACACAGAGAGACAGAGGTGAGGGTTAGTTCAAGACAAAGCCTGAGAATGAGAGGCCAGTGCTGTGGGTCCTAAGTCTTAAGGTCCAAGGACCAGAATCTCTGCTGTCAGTGAGCAGAAGATGAATGTCTCAAATGAGAAGGAGGAAGGCCACATTCGTCTTTCCTCTGCCTTTTTGCTGTATTCAGGCCTCAGTGGAGGACCTAACTGGAGAAGAGACTCTTGGCCTAGGCTGACTACCTCTTTGAATGTTAATCCCTTTGTGCTGGCTTCCCATCCCCTGCCTCATCCTGCCATAAGAAGTAATTCTTTACTTAATCTTTGGCATCCCTGAACATAGGCAGCTAACACAAACCAGTAACCCTGCTGTCTTAGTTAATTCTCTCTACTGTGATAAGACACTATGACCATAGCAACATGTAGACAAAAGAGTTTATTTGGGGCTTACAGTTTCAGAGCATTAGCGTCTATGGCATCATGGTGAAGGAACATGGCAGCAGGCAGGAAGGCATGGTGCTGGGGCAGTAGCTGAGAGCTCCCACCTGATCCACAAGGCAGAGAGAACTAACTGGATATGGTGCAAGTCTTTTGAAACCTCAAAGCCTGCACCCAGTAATGTGGCTCCTCTAACAAGGAAGGCCACACCTCCTAATCCTTCCCAAACACTTCTATCAACTGGGTCCCAGGTATTCAAATCCATGAGCCTGCAGGGGCCATTCTCATTCAAACCATCACAATCACACACTGTTAAGTGGGGCAGATGATAATAGAATCTGCCCTATGAGCTTCTTTTGAGAATCACATGTGACAGCCATGCAACCGTTCAGCCTGGAGCCTAGTAAATGCCAGTAATTGTTAGTTCCTTTCCTCTTCTGAGCCTTTCTGTACATAGGAAAAGAAAAATGTACACTTCACAAGGGGCATGTGCACTGAATCAGGAATGAGCTGACTGGGGTGTGGTTGGTGGTCACTGTATTGCAGAGTGGAGTAACAGACTTGGTAGCTTCCCCGTCTCTTGGTATTTATTCTTATATTGGTGGCTTAACTGTATAACTATATGTGTGCTTGGTGCACTTACCCATAAACCAAAATGTGAATGGATATGCAAACATGCACAGAATCAGAGTGTGTCTGCATTTGCATGTGTTTGAATGATGTATATTCGTGTGGACCCCATGTTAGTGGATTGAAAGTGTGTATTTACATTTGAGCTCATTGTTTATGTGCACGAACAGCTGTACCCACAGGAATGTGAAAAGCACTACTGGCTGTCTTCCGTATCCATTGTTCTGCTTTTCTATGGTAACAGACTCCTTGATCGGTGCATGGCTTATCAGAATAATGACTGTTTTTCTCATATCCTTTGTGATAAGGGGTGGCCATGTGTCTAAGTTCTGGTCAGTGTGTGGGAGCAGAAGTGATGAGAGTGACTGCAAGGTCTTGCCTTTAAAGGTCAAGGTCAACTGTCCATGTTCCTCACTTATCTCCACCCTCATTGGCTGGATTGCAGCATGGAGACAAGCCCTCTTGGGCCACACAGTGAAGAATAATCTCTTATGCATGGAAGAGCTACAAGACCTAGAACACGGGTACACTGGGACCTCTTTACTGGCCCCTAACTGCTTATTACAGATTGTTTCACGAGAGAATAATGAAGGCCCATCTCAGCCGTCTTCTCCTCGGTTTGGGTTATAGTGACTTCAGTGTCTGTGCTAGGTTGAATTTTAATTACATACAGTGGATGCATATGCAGTTTTGGTAAAGTTCATTTCCTAAAGGAAATGTTTTAAATTAGATACCTGTGTGTCATCTGGGTAGAAAGGCTGTACCAGGAATCTTACCAATCACCTGGTGTAGTGGGTGGTTGTTTGTGTCATGTTTTGAAGTATTGCCCCTAGTGAAGCAGTAAGTAGTTGTTAGGTATTTGTTTTGGGGGCTTGGCTATCGAGAACCTTTAAGACCTAAGATATGTATGTGTAAGACAGACCAAGACAGAGCTTGCCAGAGAACAGCTTAGACCTTGCCTTACTCTTCCAAGATCCTGCTACAATCCCTTATTTCTGTCTTATGAGTTAACCTCCAAATAAATTACTTTAATCATTAAGCTGATTCCATAAATTGATAACAATTTAATCCCATTAATGTGGCTTCTTTAGGCATAGAAAGACCTGGCTTTGGCATGTTTACAATTCAGCTGTAGAATCACTTCAGATCCTTAAGTGAGTTAAAGAGGATGTCTTCTAGTCAGAGGTCTGACCACCACTGTAGTGGAAGAGCAGATCTACAGAGAGATCCAACCTCTAGGTAGCTAGCGGCCTCTTCACTCTCTCTCTTGGCTTTCTGTCAAGTGCATGCTTTGGGCTTCCCTGTGCCCCAGAAGAACACATAGCGTACTAGAATGAAGATTAAGAAGCCCTAAGCCAGGTGTGTGGGCCACATCTGTAATCCCAGCACTTGGGAAGCAGCAGCAGAAGAATGAGGCATTCAAAGTCATCTTCCAATACAGTGGTATGGACCTGGAGAAAATCCTACTTACCCTCTTGTCTAGTTTTCAACTTCTTCCCAGCAGAAAGGGAGTGTTGGACTATAGTGTCCCTAGGATCCTTCTAGACTCAGGAGTATGGAAGCTTCTACACTAGTGGAATTTTTCTTGGCTCCTGACCGTTGACTGTTCTGCATGGATTTCCAGGAATAAATGCATCTGGAAAGCATGTATCCTGCTGCTCTAATGAAAGCTGTGTAGGGCAAGACCTGCGGCCAGCAGATGCACAGAGGCCCAGGGCCCTTTGGCTTCGAATTCCCCGCACATATTTTTGAAGACTTGCAGGTGCATGGATTCTCAGCCAAAGACTATCTGAAACAGCCACGAATTTGTTCCACACTGGTAGGGTGAGGAAAACTTTACATCCATTTTTCTAAATGAATTAAGCCTGGCTGTGAGTTCCTGACCTATCTGACTGATGAGGTGTATCATTTCTGTCATATCTGCTGCCTCCTCCACCCCTTGGGTCGTGTCAAATCCCAGAGCTTATTTTGGGAGCCAGGAAGTCGGGTTAGCCCTCAGATGTTTATTTTGGGAGCTGTTCCCCTCCAGTGGCTGAGCCAAGCTATGGCTTCAATGCAGAGACCCCTCCAACATCATGATCTGGGATGAGCGCCCCTAGTGTTCAGGCATCACCACATGAGAACTGAACAGGCTTGGCTGCACTGCTGGAGAGAAAATCACAGGCCTCCAGCACTAAAGACTCTACATCTCCATCCTGTCACCTGAAAAACTAGTTCACTCCTGTGGTAGCACTAGTCTCTATTTTACACCAGCCAACTCAGAAACAATAGCTTGAGTCCGTGGTCGGTCTCAGCCGCCAACTTCAGGGCTAGGAAAGTGCTAAAATTTAAAAACAAACAAAAAAAACAGAACAAATAAAAAAAAAGCAAAAACAAAAACAAAAATCTGTGCTAAATCCGTGACCCCAAGACTGACCTTGACATTGCACAATGGAGATACAGTATGATCGTTTACGTAGTTTAAAGCTTTCTAACAACCACATTAAAACAGTAAAAGGTATTTGTTAATAGACTTTTATTTAACTGACTGTACTAAGTGGCAGTGCTTGTTACAGTGTGGATGTTAAATGTCCCCCGTAGACTCATGTGTTTGAATGCCATCTCAGTGGATGGCCTGCTTTGGGAGGCTTTGGCTGAGAAGGCATGGCTGGTAGAGATGAGTCACTTGGGGAATAGGCCTTTGCTAGCCATAGCTAAAGCTTTGCTTCTGAGCTGAACTTTTTATTTCCTGATGAGTCACACACACACACACACACACACACACACACACACACACACACACAAACAAGTTTCAAATACCTGCTGCCTTGAATCACCCCAGCCTCCATGCCTACCTCAGCATGAAAGACTGTACTTTCAAAATTGTGAGCCAAATAAACCATTCCTCCCTTAAGATGCTTCTGCTAAGTATTTGGTCACACGGAAGGAAAGTAACTAATGTACTGAGTGCACTGGCTGGTTCTGTGTCAACTTGACACACCTAGAGTCATCAGAGAGGAAGGAGCCTCAGCTGAGGAAATGCCTCCGTGAGATCCAGCTGTAAGGCATTTTCTCCATTAGTGATCAATGGGGGAGGGCCCAGTCCATGGTGGGTGGGTCCTATAAAAAAGCAGGCTGAGCAAGCCATGGGTAGCAAGCCAGTAAGCAGCTCCATCAGCTCCTGCCTTTTGGATCTTGCCCTGTTTGAGTTCCTGTCCTGACTTTCTTCAGTGATGAACAGCAATGTGGAAGTGTAAGCCAAATGAACCCTTTCCTCCCCAACTTGCTTTTTGTTCATGGTGTTTCATTGAAGTCATAGAAATCCTAAGACACCACTTCCACATGAAACCATCATAACATTAGCAGAGAGATGCTTCATATCCAATGTTGGCACTGATTAATGCGTATTGTCTAATTCTACAAAGATGAGCCATGCATCAAGAACATGATAGCCACACTGGTCTGGTAGTTACCATATTGGACAGTGAAATGTAACAATAATAAAGGAATGTCACCAAAATGTGATGGGTAGGTAGCTCCATTGGTAAAGTGCTTTGCTTCCAAGCACAAGAACCTGACTTCAATGTCCAGAGCCTACTTAAGAATGCTAGGCATGGTAGTCATGTGCTTGTAACCCAAGTGCTGAGGAGGTAGATTTCGGAGGATCCCTGGGACTCTCTAGCTGGGTAGTCTAGCCTGATTGGTGTGTTATAGGCCAATGAAACACCCTGTCTCTAAAAGGTGGATGGTGTTCCCAAGGATGACACCCGAGGTTGTCACAAACACACACTCGCATGCAACCCCTACAAGAACAGCTACACACATGTGCATAAAAATGTGGCTGTTGTTCTATGAGTTGGAAGGAAAGAGAAAATTATCTTTTCATGTTTCTTTCCTTTGGATGAGAAACAAGACCAAGGTGAATATCTCAATAGATTATCTTCACCCAGCGGGTTACAGAGAAGAGCCATAACTCAAAATAGTTTAAGGAAATTAGGAAACTTATTGGAAAGACATATGGGCATCTCTTGGGACCCAGAGGGTGGGAAATGAGCCCCACCTGGGCAGCAAAACCAAGTTGAGAAATGCTAGTTTAATGCTTGCACCTTGTTTGGGAGTGAGGAAGTTTCTCTGCTTCGCTTGATCTCCTATCTTTCTTTCTGTATAAGGCTTACTTTCTTCCTCAGACTGTCTTTGCCTGCTTTCTGTCTTCAGAGGAGAGGCACTGGTCTAATCATGTCCCACTGTTCCTGACTTCAAGCACAGTACAAGTCCAGGACTCAACACTAACCAACCAAACCTCCCAACAAGTGCTGATTCCAAACTTGTAAGGGGAGAGATTTAATTGGTTCGTTCCAGCCAATACTTTGGCAGCCCCTGGCCAGGGTTGGTTCCCATCCAATTATATGTGTCCAGATATTGGTGCAGCCAATTATATTGGATGGAGCTGCAGTCTGTGAGATGTGATGGGAGGAAGTTCTTGGAAAAATGGTGAGTGCCTACAAACATCTACTTCACAAGGTAAAGGGTTTGAACATTTAAATGATCATGGGTGCTATTTTTCTATCCAATAAAAGTCTGGACAGAATGGAACAAACTTCAGACTTTTCTGTTGGAGAAAAGAAGTGACTGAAGTCACCCATGTTCATTGTAGCATCATGTTCAATGATCAAAATGTAGTAGCAAGCCCAGGTCCATCCACTGAAGAATGAGTAAAGAGAACATGGCACTGTGCACACATTGCAAGTGATGAAGTTCAGCCTTTGGGAGGGGACAATTTGACACTGCTGCAATTGGAAGAATCTCCAGGACGTTGTATTATGTGAAATATGACAACCCAAAGAGCAGCTATTGATGTATGATTCCCACTCTATGAGTTGCCAGACTCAGGAACAGAATGGAGGTTTCTAGGGCCTGGGGAGAGGGAAGTGGAGAGTGTTTAATGGGGGCAGAACTCCCATATGAGGTGACAGGAAAGTTCTGGAGATGGATGATGGGGAGAGGTATGAGTCACTGTGAATGTAGGAAATTCACTTAACTGTATCCTTAAAAATGGCTGAAATGTCAAATTTTATGTTATGTGTATTTTACTATAAATTTTTAAAAATGCCAGCTTGACACCAGGCTGAGCTCCAGGAGTTCAGTCAAAGAGAGGGAAGAGGGATTCTATGAGCAAGGGGCATCAAAATCATGATGGGGAAACCTACAAAGACAACTGAACCAAGCTAGTGAAAACTCATGAACTTTAAACTAATACCTGTGGAACCTGCATGGGGCTGGACTAGGCCCTCTGCACAAGCGAGACAGTTGTGTAGCTTGATCTGCGTAAGGGGCCCCTTGCTGTGGGATGGTCTGTATGTCAAATGTGTTGCTCTGATTGGTCAATAAATAAAACACTGATTGGCCAGTAGCTAGGCAGGAAGTATAGGTGGGACTAACAGGAGAATTAAGGGAACAGGAAGGCAGGAGGAGACACTGCCAGCCGCCACCATGACAAGAAGCATGTGAAGACGCAGGTAAGCCATGAGCCACATGGCAAGGTATAGATTTATAGAAATGGATTAATTTAAGCTATAAGAACAATTAGCAAGAACCTGCCATGGCCATACAGTTTGTAAGCAATATAAGTCTCTGTGTTTACTTGGTTGGGTCTGAGCAGCTGTGGGACTGACGGGTGACAAAGATTTGTCCTGACTGTGGGCAAGGCAGGAAAACTCTAGTTAAACCCCCTGGCAGTAGGATCAGGATCCATTCCTGGTGCATGGGCCAGCTTTTTGGAGCCCATTACCTATGGTGGGACACCTTGCTCAGCCTTGATGCAGAGGGAGGGTCTTGGACCTGCCTCAAGTGAATGTACCAGACTCTGCTGACTCCCCATAGGAGGCCTTACCTTTATGGAAGAGGGAATGGGGGGTGGGTTTTAGGGGAAAAGACTTAGGGGGCAGGAGAGAGAAAAGAGGGGAATCTGTAGTTGGTATATAAAATAATTATAAAGTTTCTTAATAAAGAAAAAAAAGATTGAAAAAAAATGCCAGCATGACTTCTAGGCTGATTCTAAAGAACTGGCCATTGGCTCTGAGAATAAGAGAAGATCAATTCTATTCCTCCTGAGATTCTTCCTCCATTCTTCCAGAAGGAGGTGTTTGTATGGAAGACCATTAAATATTTGTTGCTTTATTAAAATTATATACAGTTGCTTTCCTTTCCCCTCTTTTTTTCTATTTTTTGATCTAATTCAAAGATGCATTTCTAAAGCAATGGGAAGTGCTGGTGATAACAGTATTTGATAGTCTAGGTGTGTGTGCTCAGAATAGCTGTTTCCAGAAGGAGGAAAATGCAGTATCATAAATCCTTGCAGGGCCCCCTTACCCCAGACCCACCTTGTTTGCCCCCTGTTCTCATGGTATTGGGGGGTAACAGTGAAGAAAGATGGAAGAGCTGAGTCTAAGCAGGGAGAGCAGGGACTCAGGAAGCTCAGGAAGGCTTGATTGATGAGCAGGTTTTAAGGAGTGTGGAGGGAGCAGTCAGGGAGGCTGGAGGATTTGGGGGTTTTGCTGTGCAGTATGCAGGTCTTTTCTTCTTGTCATTTGCTGTCGAGAGTGCAGCAAAGATGCAAATTGCCTTTCTCATGACTGTTTATTCAAGTGTCAGAAGGAGGTGTGGTAAGGCAAGGTGACAAGGCTGTATTTGGGTCACATTTGCATCCCCAGGGTCTAGAGCACTATTTGGCCGGTGGATGTGGCTGAGTCATTGCATATAGGTGGCAGGCGTAGTCCAAGGCACGGTCTGGACCGTGGCATCTTCCCAGCTTTCTTCTTTCCTCCCACCCCTGCCTAGCACTGTGCAAAAGGCCCTTCTGGGAGTCATCAGCTGGAAGAGGTGAGGCATTCCCCTCCACTGGAAATGCCTGGCAGCAATTACCACTTCATGTCATTCTGAAGCTCAGCCAGGGAGCTGAAGCGACAAAAGATAGCAGAGCGACAGAAATTATATCAAGAACTGCAGTATATCACTTCATTTAGTACAGGGGGATGTTAAAATGTTCATAAATGTCCATTTGGCCTGAAAGCAAATAACTTAAGTCGTTCAAAGTCAGTCTTGTTAGACTGTAGAGCCCCTGGCAATATTTCACATAAAGGACTCTATAGAAAAATAAATTATATTTATTGAATTGAACTTCAAATAATAATCCTGCCACCTACTCTTTTTTTTCTTGACTTTCTACGACCTATGAATTTTGATGAATTATGAAAAGTTCTATGGCAACATAATCACTTAAACACAAAGCTATCCAGGTAATAACACAAGCACCTTTATGCCAAAGAAAAACTCATTTGCTGTGTAGCTGATCGCCATTTACTCTCTCCCTGCTCTGATTGTTATTCTTCAAACTAATGTTCAGAGTGGCAGCTCTTTCTTCTCCTCTTCCCCCTTCTCTTTGGGTCTATGTCTTTCTAAAATCTTCCATTTTGGTTCACAAAGGTGCCGTTTGTGTGCACCTCTTGGGGCAAAACTGGTCAGATTCTACCAACTTCCAAGCTCTGATTCTTCTTCTGTAAAATCTACAAAGGCCTGGTGTGGAGACACATATCCATTACTTGAGAAGCTGAGGTAGGAGAATTTCAAGTCTAAGGTCAATCCAAGGGGCTGGGAAAATGGTTCAGTCCATGAAGTCCTTGCCACACACAAGCATGAAGACCTGAGTTTGACCCTCAGCACACCTTCAAAAAAAGTAGAGCACAGTGCTGCATACCTGCTGTCCCAGTGCTGGGGAGGAGAGGGGGTGTTGAGACAGAAGGACCCCTGCTGTTCTCAGGCAGTCAGCTTAGCCAACTGGTTAGTTCAAGGTTCGGTGAGAAACCCTGTCTCAAAAAAAAAAAAACAGGTAGAAAGCAGTTGAAGAAGACACCTAGTGTCAACTTCTGGACTTCACATGCAAGTGCACACATGCACACCACCCCAAGCATACACACACACACACACAGACACACACACACACACACACACACACACACACACACACACACATGCATGAGTAGTTGGGGCAACATAGGGAGACTTTTTCTCAGAAAATCTCAAACAATTTGTGATACATTATGTTGACACATTTTTCTGGGGAAAGCATATTTTGATGATATATATATATATATAGTGATCAAATAATGATAATTAGCTTATCCATCATCTTAGATGCTTATTAATTCCTTATGTTAGTAACATTTAAAATTCTTTTAGCTGCTTTGAAATAGACAATGAATGATTGTTAAGTAGACTCATCTCATTGTGCCATAGAGCACTAACATATCGCTCCTATCCAGTGGTATTTAGGAACCCATTTAGCCAGTCTTTCTCTGACAACTACTACTGTGTTCTCTGTTTCTATGAAATCTGGTTTTGAGTGGCACATACGAGTCAGAACATGTGTTACATATTTGTCTCTGTCTCTACCAATTTTCTATAACATCATGCTCTTCTGACTAGTCTGCATTGTGTTGCCACCAATACTGGCTAATTTTTTCCTGTTGCTATGGCAAAACATCTGACAGAGAACACTTAGTGGAAGAAATTTTAGCTTGGCTCATGGTTTCAGAGGGTCACAACCCATCACAGTGAGGAAGGTAAGAGTAGCCTTGCAGGAGGAACATACAGAAGTGGCTGTTCTCATGGCCTGGGCTGGGAAAGCAGAGAGCTCAGAGCAGGAACAAAGCAGCGGTACCACCTTTAGAAGGCCATCCCTGGTGACCTATTTCTTTCAGATAGGCCAACTCCCTAAAGCCTTCACAGTCTTCAAAATGGAACCACAAACTGAGGAGCAAACATTTGGAGGTTAGAGATGGCTCAGCGGATAAGAGCACTGGTGGCTCTTCTAGAGGACTGGAGTTTGGCTCCCATCACCCACTTGGTGGGTCATAACTATGATAACTGTTTCCAGGGGATCTGATGCCCTCCTCCAGCCTCTACAGGCACTGGGCATGCTCATGGTACACAACACACACACACACACACACACACACACACACACACACACACGATTTGAAAAACAGTAAGAATGAACCATAAAATAACACATTCTTGGAATCCCACACATTGCTCAAATCTTGTTCTCTTAATCCCCATTTGTCTAATTTGAATGTCATGTTGATTCAGCTTTTGCTTCCTCTAGGGAGCTCTCTGAGTCTCTCCAGGCTGTGTTTGTTTCTATGTTTTTCCCAGGCTATTGTAGTGAGTCCTAGTTGAAATGTTGGATGCCCAGCATCTTTTGATCTCCTTGTATTTGGAAATTCCCTTCATTAGTTCATTTCTTCAAAAATATGTATTGATATCTTGCTTTGTTTCAGACGTAACAGTGACCAAACCCCATCAGTCTCGTTCCCTTCATGGTTTGTATTTGAAAGGAGGCAAGCAGGCACATCAATAAATAGACATATGTAATACAAGAGCCTTGGGGAAGTGGCTGGTGGAGAATAAAAGATGCTATCAAAGTTTTATTAATTTGTTTTTATGTATCCTTTGACAATTTCATACATGAATACACTATATCTTGATCAACCCATTCCCAGCCCTGCATCCCACTTCCCCTTAACCCCAACATGTGTCCTTACTTTCACATTCTCTACCCCCCCCTTTTTTTTTGTAATCTACTGAGTCCAACTAGTGCTGCCTGCTAAAATATTAACTGATCCTGATGGTTTGATCTTGCACAGGTAACCATAGCTGCAGAGAGTTGGTGAGCACAATGGCCAAGTCTTGTCTGGAAGACAGCACTTCGGAACCTTCCTCCCCAACCCCCAGTATCCTTTCTGTCCCTTCTTCCCCATTGTTCCCTGAGCCTTGAAACACTGGTGTGCCATGTAGGGCTGAACACTCAACACTCACTTATTTCCAGCATCCTGACCAGGTGTGAGTCTCGGCATTGACTGCTGCCCACTCAAGGGGAAGCTTCTCTCCTCAAGGTCAAGGGCAGTGCCAATCTATCGGCAGAAATATAAGTATTCAGAAGGCAGTTTGACAGTGTATCAATTTACCTAAACAGTAGTCACAGGTGTGTCCGTTCCCCTCCCCCATCCGTGCCTATGACCCCCTGAGCTTCAGAACAGGTTTACATTGGCAGGCATGAATCTTCTCTTGGGGACTCAAATCTAGTCAGTTACCTGTATAATGTTCATGGCACCAGTGGGCATATCTTTCTTGGCAGGTCAGTACTGGAGCATTGAAGGTCTTGCTGCTGGGTAAAACCGTAACCTGCACAGCACCCAGCAGCACTGTGAAAGCTGTGGGAAAGGGAGGAAGTTCTCAGGTCAGTTGCAGCTTCTATTCTCTATGTCCCACGACCAATGTGTATTGTGTCTTCAGCACCATCTGGTCATGGTGGGCAACCAAAGCAATGGCGAGGGCCTGTATTGTTTGAGAGGTCTCTGAGAACTTTTTGACTTATCACATGCCTGGCACTGAGATTTTCATTTCATGTCTTTGTGGGGAATCATTGTCAACTCATGAGGAAACCTTTGCCAAAACTACACACATACACACACACACACACACACACAGCACACACAGTTGTTGTTGTTTGCTTGTTTTTTGAGGCAAGGTTTCTCTGTATAGTTTTGGTGCCTATCCTGGATCTCGTTCTGTAGACCAGGCTGGCCTCAAACTCACAGAGATCCACCTGGCTCTGCCTCCCGAGTGCTGGGATTAAAGGCGTGTGCCACCACCGCCTGGCAAGTATATATTTCTAATTAAACTTACAAAGTATTCATTTCCATAAGAGTTTTCCATATATCCTTAGCTTTGGCTAGCCCACCCTCACTTCTTCCTCTGCCCACAACCCCACTTAAATTATTAACCTGTAATATTCCCCTTCTCCCTACTTTCTTATCTATATGGTTTACTCTCTTCTCACCCCTTAAGATCTCCTTCCTGCTCCTCTCTCACAGGCCGTTTCTAGCTTACTGATCTTTACAGACATGCCAAAGCAACCACACAAATCTCAAGATTCAACACTATCATCTACCTATGAAAGAGGACGGCATTTGTCCTTCTGGGCCTGGGTCACCTTATTTAGTGCACTGTTTTCCAGCTAATCTCATTTCCTGAAGATTTCAAAATTTCTTTTTTATAGCTCAATAAAATTCCATTGTGTATATATGCCACATTTTCATTATCTATTCATCAGCTGATGGATACCTAGGCTGACTTGAATTTCCTGCTGTGAATAGAGCAGGAATGAACATCGAGGTGCAAGTAGCTCCGTGGTAGCATTTGGAGTCCTTTGGGTATATGCCCTGATGTGGTATAGCTGGATCATATGGTAGTTCTATTTTCAGCTTTTTGAGAAACCTTCACACTGATTTCCATATTGGCTACACCAATTTATAACCCAGTAACAGTGGATAAGCACACCCCTTTCCTCACATCCTTGCCTGCATTTGTAATATTCCTTTTCTTTCTAATAGCCATTGAGACTGGGCTGGGATCTCAAGGCAGTGTTAATACCCATTTCCCTGATGGCTAATGATATTGAATACTTCAAACATATTTATTACTCAGTTGTATTTCTTCTTTTGAGAAATCTCTGCTTAGTTCTACAGTCCATTTTGTGATGTGACTTTTTCTTTTCTATCTCTTCTTTTTTTAAAAACTGAATTAAACTTTAATCACACAGGACCACTGGAAGGATATATAAACTGGCTGGAGTTGCTACTAAGAGATGGGAACATCATCCATGAATCCTGACTGCAAGATTTTGATTTTTTTTCTATTATTTTAAAATTTTCTACTTTTCTTTAATTAAAAATAGATTTTTCCTTATAGTATATGCTGATTATATGTCCCCAAACTCCTCTGAGATCCTCTCCCACCTTCCTTCCCATCCATATCTATACTTTTCCTGTCTCTATATAGAAAAAAGGGCATCTAAATAATAATTAAAATAAAATAGGATAAAACAAAAACAAACAAGTTAGAATAGGAAAAAAAAAAAACAAACAGAAGAAAAAGAGCAAAGAGAAGCCCAGGAAACACATATAGACACAGAGACACATGTGTTCACACATACAGGAATTCCACAAAACCACAAAACTCGAAAGCATAATATATACACAAAGGACCTGTAAGGTTAAAAAAAAAATGCCCTAATAAAACATGAGAAAATAACCCCAAAAAATGCCATTGAGTTTGTTTTGTTTTGGCTACTTAGTATCTTGGGCATGGGGCCTGCCCTTGAGAGTGGTTTGTGTCCCTAGTGAGACTCCATTGGACAAAATTAATTTTTCATCTGCAAGTGTTTGTCAACTGCGGCTAGCTTCTGGGTTAGGGTTAGGGACATATGTCCATTTCCTCTCTCATTGATGGGACTCCATCTGGTGACGACCCATGCAGGCCCTGTGTATGCTGCCTCAGTCCTTTGAGTTCATATGTACATCAGATATAAACCATTCCTGGTGATGAGAGATGTCCAGTCTTCCCATTATTTGGGAGTTTCATTCAGACTGCCTTCATATATGTTATTACTTAGGAAGCTTCTACTGTGTTACATTTCCACAATCCGCAAATGCCTTAATTTTAGCTGTCCCTCCCCATATCCCCTCCCTCATCCCCTTTTATCTGCTCCTCCTTATTTGATCTTCCCATTCCATGTCCCCATCCATCTATAACTATCTGTTACATTTCCCTCTCCAAGGGAAATCCATCCATGTCCACTAGTCACTAATTCTATACCTAACCTCTGTGGTTATATGGATTGTATCTTTCTTATCAAAGACTTAAGAGCTAACATTTACATATAAGTGAATACATACTATAATTGTATTTCTGAGTCTCAGTTACCTCACTCAGGCTGTTTTTTGTTTGTTTTTGTTTTTTGTTTTTTTAGCTCCATCCATTTACACAGGTAATTTCATAATTGTATTTTATTTTTTTAGCAGCTGAGTGATATTTCATTGTGTAAATGTACCACATTTTCTTTATCCATTCATCCATCAATGGACATCTAAACTGTTTCCAATCTCTGGATAATATGAAGAGAGCAGTAATGAACATGGTTGAACAAGTGTCTCTAGTAGCTTTTGAGCACCCTTTGAGTATATGCCCAAGAGTTATAGCTGGATCTTGAGGTAGACTGATTCTTATTTACCTTCGTGATGAAGTTCAATGTTGATTTCCATAATGGCTGTAGACATTCGTACTCCCACCAGCAATGGATGAGTGTTCCCCTTAGTTGACCTCACCAGCATGAGCTATAATTTGTTCTATTGATCTTAGCCATTTTGACAGTTGGGAGATGGAATCTCAGAGCTGTCTTGATTTGCATTTCCCTGATGATTGATGACTTTGAACATTTCTTTAGGTATTTCTCAGCCAATTGAGTTTCTTCTTTTGCGAATTACCTGTTTAGATCTGTACCCTACCTCCCCCCCCCTTTAAAATTGGGTTATTTGTTTCCTTGGTATCTAGTTTTTTGAGTTCTTTATATATTTTGGATACTATCCCTGTCAGTTGTGTAGTTGGTAAAAAATTTTTCCCATTGTGTAGGCTGCCGCTTTATCCAAATGATAGTGTTCTTTGTCGTGCCTAAGTTTTTATTTTCGTGGGATTCCATTTAATTGTTGATCTTGGTGACTGTGCTAACAATATTCCGTTCTGAAAGTCTTTTTCTCATGCTAATGAGTTCAAGGTTATATCCCACTTTCTCTTCTATCAGGTGAGGTATTTGGCCCATTTGGAGTCGAGCTGTTCACAGGTGATAGTATGAATCTATTTTGATTCTTCTATACATAGACATTCAGTTTGATCTGTATCATTTGTTGAAGATGCTGTCTTTTTTTCCAGTGTGCATTTCTGGCTTCTTTATAAAAAAAAAAATCAGGTATTCATAGGTGTACGGATTTATGTCTAGGTCTTTAATTCAATTCCATTGGTCAATAAGCCTATAAATCTATTTTGTGCCAATGCCATGGCTGTTTTTATTTCTATAGCTCTGTAGTACAGTTTGAAGTTGAGGATAGTGATACCTCTAGCACTTCTATTATTATTCAGGATTGTTTTAGCTGTCTTGGTTGTGTGTGTGTATGTGTGTGTGTGTTTCTATATGAAGCTAAAAATTGTCCTTTCAAATCCTGGGAAGAATTATGTTGGAGTTTTGATGAGGATTGTATTGAATCAATAGATTGCTTTTGGTAGAATGGCAATATTTACTGTATTAATCCTTCTGATCTATCCATCTTCTGATATCTTCTTCAGTTTCTTTTTTCAATGACTGTCTTAGTGAGTGTTTTATTTCTGTAAAGAGACACCATGACCATGGCAACTCTTATAAAAGAAAACATTTAATTGGGTGGCTTACAGTTCAGAGGTTTAGTCCAGTATCATCATGGTGGGACACGGCAGCATGAAGGAGACCTGATGCTGAAGAAGGAACTGAGAGAGGAGAAGGAGCTACAACTTGATCCACAGGCAAGAGGAAGTGAACTGTCTCATTGGGTGTAACTTGAGCATAGAGGACCTCAAAGCCCTCCTCTATGGTAACAAACATCCTCCAACAAGGCCATGTCTCCTAATAATGCCACTCTCTATGAATGTATGTGGGACAATTACATTCAAACTACCACAGTGACTTTAAGTTTTTGTCATACAAGTCTTTCACTTGTATGTTTAAAGTTACCCCCATTTTTTGAGGCTATTGTGAAAGCTGTTGTTTCCCTGATTTCTTTCTCAGTCCATGTGTCATTTGTATAAAAGAAGGCTACTGATTTTGTCTGTTAATTTTGTATCCTGCTACTTTGCTGAATGTGTTTATGAACTGTAGGAGTTTTCTCACGGAATTTTTGGGGCAACTTGTATGTACAATCATATCATATCGTCTGCAAATAAAAATTCTTTGATTTTTTTCTTTCTATTTGTATCCCCCTTGATCTCCTTCAGTTTGTTTTAGCTAGGACTTCAAGTACTATACTGAATAGATATGGAGAGAGTGGACAACCTTGCTTGTTCCTGATTTTAGTGGAAATTCTTTGAGTTTCTCTCTACTTAGTTGACATTGACTGTAGGTTTGCTGTAAATTGCCTCTACTATTTTGAAGTATGTCCCATATATCCCTAATCTCTCCAGGACTTTTATTATGAAGGGATGTCGAAATTTTGTCAAAGGCCTTTTCTGTATCTAATGAGATGATCATGTGGTTTTTGTTTTTCAGACTTTTTATATTTTGTAGTTGGAATTTTCCTGTGTCCCACCTGGTCAGCAGCTGCTCAGACTCTAACAAACACACACAGGCTTATGTTAATTAAAACTGCTTGGCTATTAGCTCAGGCTTACTACTGACTAGCTCTTACACTTAAACTCAGTTCATTTCTGTTAATCTATATGTCACCATGTTTTCCATGACTTTACCTGTGTGCTATTACATGCTGCTCCCTGGATGGAAGGCTGGTATCTCCCTCACTCAGCCTTCCTCTTCCCAGAATTCTCCTCTTTGCTTGCCCTGCCTATACTTCCTGCCTGGCTACTGGCCAATCAGCATTTTATTTATCAACCAATCAGAGAAACACATATTCATAGTGTACAGAAAGACATCCACAGCAATTTACATATGTTGAACTATTTATACATCTCTGGAGTTAAGCTTACTTGATCATGGTAGATGATCTCTTTTTTATGTGTTCTTAGAATGGGTTTCCAAGTATTTCATTGAGAATTTTTACAGGTGGGTTCATAAGGGAAATTCATCTGTAATTCTTTTTCTTTGTTGAGTCTTTATGTGGTTTGGGCATCAGGGTAACTGTGATCTCATAAAATGGATTATTCAACGTTTCTTCTGCTTTTTGTGGAATAATTAGAGGAGTAATGACATTAACTCATCTTTGAAAGTTGATAGAATTTTTCACTAACACCACCTGGCCCTGGGCTTATTTTATTTAGGAGACTTTAAATCACTGATTTTATTACACTAAGGGTTATAGGTCTGTTGAAATTGCTTATCTGGTCTTGATTTAACTTTGGTAGGTGGAATGTATATAGAAAATTATCCTTTTCTTTTAGATTTTCCAATTTGGTAGAGTACAGGTTTTTAAAGTGTGTCCTTATGGTTTTCTAGATTTCCTTGATGTCTGTTATTATGTCCCCCTTTGTCTCTAATTTTGTTATTTTAGATCTCTCTCTGCCTTTTACTTAATTTGGCTAAGATTTTGTCAATCTTATTGATATTCTCAAAGAACCAACTCTTTGTTTTATTGATTCTTTGTACATTTTTTTTGTTTCTGTTTTATTGATTTCAGCCCTAAGTTTTACTGTTTCTTGTTCTACTCCTTCTGGGTGTTATTATTTTTGTTCCAGAGCTTTCCAATATGCCATTATGTCAAGAGTATGAGATCTCTCCATTTTTTTTTTAATGTAGGAACTTAGTGCTATGAACTTGCCTCTTAGAATTGCATTCATTGTGTCCCATAAGTTTGGGTATGATGTGTTTTCATTTTCATTCAATTCGAAAATGTTTTTAATTTATTTCTTAATTTCTGTCTGGAACCATTTTTCAGTTTATAGTGAGTTGTTCAGTTTCTATGAGTTTGTAAGCTTTCTGTTGTTTTTGGTTTGTTTTTTTTTTTTTTGCATCTGTTGAGACTTGCTTTTTTCTCAGTTTTGGATACAGTCCCATGAGGTGCTGAGAAGGCATATTCTTTTGTATTTGGGAGAAATATTCTGCAAATTTCTGTTAGGTTCGTTTAGTTTGCAATATTTAGTGCCAGCATTTCTCTGTTTAGTTTTTCTCTGAATGACCTGTCTATTGGTGAGAATGGGGTATTGAAGTCACCCAGTACCAATATGTGAGGGTCAATATGGGATTTCAGCTGTAGTTGTGTTTGTTTTATGAACTTGGGTGCCCTTGTGTTTGATGCATTGATATTAAGAAATGCAATGATCCCTTGGTGGATTTTCCTTTGGTGAGTATGTGATGTTCTTCCCTATCTCTTCTGCTTAGTTTTGGTTTGAAGTCTATTTTGTCAGAGATTAAAATGACTATATCAGTTTGCTTCTTAGGGCCATTTGCTTGGAATACCTTTGTCCATGTTTTTACTCTGAGGTAATGTCTATCCTTGATATTAAGGTGTGTTTGTTGGCTGCAATAGAAGGACAGATATTTTTTTCACATCCACCCTATTATCTGGTATCTTTTTATTGTGAAATTGAGACAAATGATGCTGAAAGTTATCAATGAGCAGTGTTTGTTGATTCCCGTTATTTTATTGTTGTGGTGTGGGGTTTTGTTTTGTTTTGACCCCTCTTTTGATTTGTTGATCTTAGATTATTTATTCCTTGTGTTTTCTTGGGTGTGTTTGGCCTCTTCAGATTGAAGTTTTCCTTCTAGTACCTTCTGTAGAGCTGAATTGGTAGATACTGTATAAATTTGGTTTTATCGTAGAATGTCTTTCTCCATCTATTGTGATTGAAAGTTTTGCTTGGTATAGTATTCTGGGCTGGCATCTGTGGTCTTCTAGAGTTTTAAGAACATCTGTTCAGGTCCTTCTGACTTTTAAACTCTCCATTGAAATGCCAGGTGTTAATCTAATAGGCCTGCCTTTATATTTGTTACTTGGTCTTTCTTCACTTACATCTTTTAATATACTTTCTTTGTTTTGTATGTTTAGTATTTTGATTAAGTGTTGTGGGGAATTTCTCTTTTAGTCCAGTCTATTTAGTGTTCTTTATGTTTCTTATACCCTGATAGGCATCTCCTTCTTTAGGTTGGGAAATCTTTGATTTTGTGGAAAGTATTTCCTGTGTCTTTGACCTAGATTTCTTCTCCTTCATCTTTTCTTATTATTCCTAGACTTGATCTTTGCATAGTGTCCCAGATTTCCTGGGTGTTTTGTACCAGGACTATTTTATATTTGATATTTTCTTTGACCACAGTATCTGTTTCTTCTTTTCTTCAAATGTTGATTTTTCTCTTCCATCTCTTGTATTGTGTTGGTGTGGCTTGCCTCTGAGGTTCCTGTTTGAGTTCCTAAAATTTTCATTTCCTTTTTTCTCTCAGTTTTGGTTTTCTTTATTAATACTATTTACTCTTTCAGTCTTGATATGTTGTCTTCATTTCATTGCTCCATTTGTGTTTTTATAAATTTCAACAATGAGTTTATTCCTATCCTCTTTTAGGACCTTGAGCATATTCATAGTAGCTGTTTTGAAATCCTTGTCTTGTGCTTCAGTTACATTGAGTTTCTCACGGCCTACTATAGTCAGGTTGCTAGGTTCTATTGGAGACATTGTGTTCTGGCTGTTATTGATTATATTTTTATGCTAGAATAGAGGCATCTGGGTTTGGGATTACTATAATTCTAAGTGCTGGTATCTGGTCTTGTCTTTGTTGGGTGGTGTTCCATTCCATGGTTCCTGTTGCCCTCTCTGATTCTTAGGAGAATATAGTGTGGCTATGTGTTGCTTAGGAGGAAATGCTTCTGAGGTCCTGCCAGGTACAGGTCCTGGGGTCCTGGGTAGAATATGTGTTTTAGTTGGGGTTTCTATTGCTTCAATAAAATATCATGAGCAAAAGCTGCCAGTGGCCATGTCAGAGGAACAGCAGGTGACAACTGAAATTCTGCAGGTCAGCCCACTGGGAAGCAAGGCACTGATGGGTGAATCTTGGATAGGCAAGGCCCCAAGGGCTTTGGCTCCAGAATGTCTCTTGCTACTGCTGTGCCTTTCCTTGTTTGCTGCTGCCATTTTTCTCTGGTATCTGGCATGGTGTGAAAGGGTGGTGGGGGGATCCCCACTGCCTTTAATGTAATGTGATTATATAATAGAAATATCCTGTTATACTGGGCATTTTACCTGTGGATTATTATGAAGATGATCTCCTCTTAAACTGAACTATTTAACTGAGGCAATGATTTTATACAATAATAGTGTTAGTTTAAATAGAATTTTGATGATTAGGGTTTTTATAAATATAATAAGGGATTATGATAGAGGTTAATTTAATGGAAAAATTAATATAGATTAAAAACAAGATATGATGTTGCACCTGCCCCCGATAATGCAGGGGCTGCCAAGGATAGAAAACAAAAACAAGAAAGTATCATGCAACTAGGACTTAGGAATTTCTCTTGAGGAGCCATATAGACTGTGGCTTAAGTTAATGATTAAGAAAAACAATTGAGTCCCAGAAGCTAAGGAAAGTCAAATTCTTTTAATCTTAATGCTGGGAGATGTGTTCACAGGTTTCAGTGTTCATCGTAGCTAAAACAAAGCTTTACATAATGACTTAAGGTGAGGTTAAGATGTTTTTGTTAATGGCTTTGAGGTAGAAAATCTTGGGGGACAATTTAAAGTTTATAAAGACACACTTTTAATAGTTGAACAAGGGACTCATTAAGGTCAGGGAACAAGAACAATGGCAATCTGGCTATTGCTGACTGATGTACCTTTTTTGATAGGATGGGTTAGTGATCAGGGGGTGATGATTAATTCCTTGTATAAATTTCTGTCCTCAGCTTCCTGATATAAAAAACTATTGATGAGTGGGTATGTACCCTGAGAATTTAAAATAGAGCTGACTGTTTTTTATATATAAAAGTTTAGATTTGTGATTCTTTTAAGATTTCTTTTTTTTGTTCTTTATTTTATTTATTTATTTATTTATTTTTTATTTTACAATACCATTCAGTTCCACATAATAGCCACAGATTCCCATGCTCTCACCCCCCCTCTCCCCCAGCCCACCCCCCATTCCCACCTCCTCCAGATCAAGGTCTCCCCTGAGGACTGGGATCGAGCTGATAGACTCAGTCCAGGCAGGTCCAGTCCCCCTCCCAGACCGAGCCAAGCATCCCTGCATAAGTCCCAGGATTCAAACAGCCAACTCATGCAACGAGCCCAGGACCCGGCACCACCGCCCAGCTGTCTCCTAAACAGATCAAGCCAAATGACTGTCTCACCCATTCAGAGGGCCTGACCCAGTTGGGGGCCCCTCAGCCTTTGGTTCATAGTTCATGTGCTTCCATTCATTTGGTTATTTGTCCCTGTGCTTTATCCAACCTTGGCTTCAACAATTCTCGCTCATATAAACCCTCCTCTTTCTCACTAATTAGACTCCCAGTGCTCCACCAGGGGCCCAGACGTGGATGTCTGCATCCAGATTCCTCAGTCCTTGGATGGGGTTTATGGCACAGCTATCAGGGTGTTTGGCCATCCCATCACCAGAGTAGGTCAGTTCAGGCTGTCTCTCGACCATTGCCAGCAGTCTTTTGTGCGGGTATCTTTGTGGATCTCCATGGGCCTCCCTAGCTCTCTGCTTCCTCCCCTTCTCATGTGGTCTTCATTTACCATGGTCTCCTATTCCTTGTTCTCCCTCTCTTTTCTTGATCCAGCTAGGATCTCCCACTCTCTTTCCCTCGACCGTCGCCCTTCATTGGTCCCACTCATGTCCAGGCTTTACAATAGCCACAAATGACATAAAATACCTTGGGGTAACACTAACCAAGCAAGTGAAGGACCTATATGACAAGAACTTTAAGTCCCTGAAAAAAGAAATTGAAGAAGATGTCAGAAAATGGAAAGATCTCCCATGCTCATGGATAGGCAGGGTTAACATAGTAAAAATGGCAATCTTACCAGAAGCAATCTACAGATTCAATGCAATCCCCATCAAAATACCAACACAATTCTTCACAGACCTGGGAAGAATAATACTCAACTTCATATGGAAAAACAAAAAACCCAGGATAGCCAAAAGAATCCTGTACAATAAAACAACCTCTGGAGGCATCACAATCCCTGACTTCAAGCTCTACTATAGAGCTACAGTAATAAAAACAGCTTGGTATTGGCATAAAAACCGACATGTGGACCAATGGAATCGAATTGAAGACCCTGACATTAACCCACACACCTATGAACATATAATTTTTGACAAAGAAGCCAAAAGTGTACAATGGAAAGAAGAAAGCATCTTCAACAAATGGTGCTGGCATAACTGGATATCAACGTGTAGAAGGCTACAAATAGATCCATATCTGTCACCGTGCACAAAACTTAAGTCCAAGTAGATCAAAGACCTCAACATAAATCCAGCTACTCTGAACCTGCTAGAAGAGAAAGTAGGAAGTAGTCTTGAACGCATTGGCATAGGAGATCACTTCCTAAATATAACACCAGTAGCACAGACACTGAGACAAACAATCAATCAATGGGACCTCTTTTGTAGAGCAAAGGATACAGTCAACAAGGCAAAGCGACAGCCTACAGAATGGGAAAAGATCTTCACCAACCTCACATGTGACAGAGGACTGATATCCAGAATATATAAGGAACTCAAGAAATTAGACATCCAAACGACCAACAGTCCAATTGAGAAATGGGCTTTAGAACTAAAAAGAGAATTCTCAACAGAGGAAACTCAAATGGCTGAAAGACATTTAAGGAATTGCTCAACATCCCTAATCATCAGGGAAATGCAAATCAAAACAACTTTGAGATACCACCTTACGCCTGTCAGAATGGCTAAGATCAAAAACACTGAAGACACTTTATGCTGGAGAGGATGTGGAACTAGGGGAACTCTCCTCCACTGCTGGTGGGAATGCAAGCTTGTACAACCACTTTGGAAATCAATATGGTGCTTTCTTAGAAAATTGGGAATCAATCTCCCCCAAGATCCAGCTATACCACTCCTGGGCATATACCAAGAAATGCTCAATCATACCACAAGAGCACTTGCTCAGCTATGTTCATATCAGCATTGTTTGTAATAGCCAAAATCTGGAAACAACCTAGATGCCCTTCAACTGAAGAATGGATAAATAAATTGTGGCACATATACACAATGGAATACTACTCAGCAGAGAAAAACAATGACATCATGAGGTTTGCAGGCAAATGGATGGATCTAGAAAAAATCATCCTGAGTGAGGTAACCCAGACTCAGAAAGACAAATATGGTATGTACTCACTCATAGGAAGATGCTAGATGTGGAACAAGGATGACTGGACTGCTACTCACATCACATCACCAGTGAGGCTACCTGGAAAACGGGACCCCAAGAAAGACACGGAGAAATGGAAGATTTCTTATAAGATTACCTTTTGAGATAAATAATAAAATGAGTGATTGATCCTTTCTTTGTAACATGCCAGCAAAAGAACTGGCTGAGGAAAATGCCTTGCTTGCTTACACTCTGTTAATCTATAACAAGTTGCTTGGGTATGAATGTATGTGATTTCTTGGGATGGTTTTGTTTAATCATGTAAGGGAAATGGAAAACATGTTGCTTTTCACCTGTATTCATTATAATCATTCACTTGAAAAATAGAATGTAACCACACTGTAATTTTATATTGCCTGAAAGATTTTGTTGGAGTATATAAGCTGGAAAAATAAAGGAAAAATAAAGACAGAGAAAAGATGATAGAGAGACCCTAAAGGTGTGTGTGGTTTTATCCTTTTTTTTTTTTTTTGGCTGGCCCCAGAGAGTTAAGTTTCATTCCTTCAGATAGAAAAGTCAAGTTGAGCGATTAGTTCACCAACTCCATGGATCCCCTTCAATCCCTGAGTTGCTGAAGACCGGCAGCAGTGAAAAGCAACTTGGTAAGAAAAAGGTTTATTTGCTTTACACTTAAACATCACTGCTCATTATTTAAGGAATTCAGGACAAGAACTCAAACAAGGAAAGACCCTGGAAGCAGGATCTGATCCAGAGGTCAGGGAGGAGTGAAACACTCCTATCTGATGCCCTGGACAACATGGCCAGTAGGTTTCTAAGAGTGCCTCTGGGTGTTGGTGGCTGAGGCAAAGGGTTAGGGATAGAAGAAGGTGGTAGGAGAAGAGCTGAATGATCCCCTGGGAATGGAGGCAGCAAGGAAGGAGAGCCCTCAACAGGTGGGCTGCTCCAAAGCTGGGGATAAGATACTGTGGGGTTGGAGTGCAGGACAGGAGGGAGAGTGAAGATCCCTTATCTTTGTTTATTTTCTTGGTGTTTACTTTCCTGACTTCTTTCGATGTCTTAGATACTAACCTTCTGTCAGATACATAGCTGGTAAAGATTTTCTCCCATTCTGTGGGTCTCCTCTCTACTTGACTGCTAGTTTCCTTTGCTGTACAAAAATCTTTTTAGCTTCACAAGATCCCCTTTATTAATTACTGGCTTTATTTCCTGAGTGATGGAAGTTCTATTCAGAGTTCTTACCTAGGCCTGGGTCTTGACGTGTACTGCCTGCTTTTTCCCTTAGCAGTTTCAAAGTTTTGGGTGTTATGTTGAAGTGCCTCAGAGTGCTGAGATTACAGATATGTGCCACTGTGCCCAGCTTGCTTCTTTAAAAAATGCAAATGACTTTATTTATTACCTAATTACCCTGAGAAGAGCCTCCAGCATAATGTTGAGAAGAAGAGTTGAGAGTGGACATTTCTGTCTTGATCATGATCTTTGGGGGAAAACATTCAGTCTTTCTCTATTAAGTATGGATTTAGCTTCAATGCCCTTGATGAACTTGAGGAAGTTCCCTTCCACTTCAAGCTTATTGAATGTTTAATTATAAGGGAGTTGAATGTTTCTCCATGGTCTATTCAGCTGGCTGTGTTTTATTTCTGTTTTACTAATGTGGTATATTTCATTTTTGACTTTCATATACTAAACCAACCTAGTATTTCTGGGAAAAGTTCCACTTGGTCATGCTATAAAATCCTTTTTCTATATTGCTGTATTGTCTTGTAGTATTTGTTCTTGAAGATTTCTGTCTGTATAGTGTTTATTTATAAATTTGTTATCATTTCCTTCCGTGGCAGTAATAAAGTTGAATAGTTGGATCAAAGACCTCATGGTACATTGAGTCTGAAGCATTGATTGTGTGGCCTAGTATAGAAAAGTCTGGGTGACATTTCTTGTAGAACATAAGGTTTTCCAGAAATACAAACATTATATAACAGGAAATATGTTTATGTTTAATGGGCATCTACTATATTGAACCCTATGAGACTGTAATTTGTGTAGGTCAGATATTATCACTTGAATATGTCAACACAATACAACTGACAACTATGTGTCATGAGTAAAATGTAGGTTGTATTCTCAGGAGCTCTTCATTTAACAAGAAGGCAGTTGCACACCTACACATGTACATACACATAAAATACATGTGCACACACAACACACACACACACATGAATACACAAACACAGACATACCTTTAAGGTCAATGAATGACACCATTGCTACTATGAGGCATGAGCTGAGCATTGCAAGAACACAGAGCAATGTGTGATTACCTGTTGGGGGAGGGGGCAAGGAGCTGTTAGGTAGAGAGGCCTCCAGAGAAGTATCTGTGTGTGGTTGCTGTATTCTAAGCTGTGCTTGATAGGCTATATAGCATTCCATCAGGTAAAGAGGGAATTTCCAGAGTCTTCCTTCGGTGCTGTGTATGTAGGTTTGGTGTTGAACTTGAAGAAAGATGCTCCATCATTTCCTTTAAAATAGCATTATAACAGAGAGTGTTGGAAATAGGTTCCTGGGAGTATAGGATTTGAAAAATAAAATCAGCTCCCCCTCCCTGAGTTTGTAGGTGAAAACACAGAGGAACTGTGCTCACCAAGATAAATAGGATAGTATTTCCCGCCTGATGAATGTGATGAGGCTGGGATGGTGAGAAAGTAAGGTCCTGTGATGTTTTGTTCACATCTAGAATAAGAACCAAATTCACATTGGCTGCATGAGTGTTACACCTGTCTAAGGAATTCTAAAGACATTCCAGGAAAATATGTCTAGGTCCATGGTCCTGCTGCAGCTAGGGTCTGTGTTGTTGTCAGTGGCCTGTGTTACCACATGGGGACATAGAAAACATGTGTGATGTAGTCAGAGGGCCATGCTGAGGCAGCCCTACCCTTCATTGCCCCTGGGAAAGCTGGCCCTGCCCCTCAATAGAATTTGCAACAAGAGAGCTGACCCCAACCACTGCACTTGGGAGAGATGGCCCCACCCATCACCACAGTGGGGGAGAACTGGTCCCGATGGCATAGGCATTGAAGAGCTGGCTCTGCCCCTCACCTGAGGTGCGCAACCCCAGTGGCTCGAACTAAGTAGCTCAGCTGCCACCCAGGGCCACATCCAGGACCCTAACATCTACTTCATCTATGTCCTGCTCCAAGAGGAATTTCAGTGAGGGCCCAATGATAATGGTGTACTAGAGACCAGATGCTTTGAACCAGACCATGACTCATTGCAATGAACATTTGCAAATAAGGCCTAGTCTTATAGCAACTTGATACACCATGCTTTGCTGATACTCATGGGAGGCCTTCCTAGTCCTCTTGGGCATGTTTGCCTCTTGTTCTAAAGGTATGCTGTTAAGTCACTGGTATGAAATTTCTCCAAATTCTTTATGAAGGCACTTAGTGATATGAACTTTCCTCTTAGCACTGCTTTCATTGTGTCCCGTGTATGTTGTGCATTCATTTTCATTGAATTCTAGAAAGTCTTCAATTTTTTTCTTTATTTCTTCCTTGAGCCCGTGGTAATTCAGTTAAGAGTTGTTCAGTTTCCATGAGTTTGTAGGCTTTTGGTAATTTGTGTTATTGTTGAATTCTAACTTTAACCCATGGTCATCTGATAAGATACAGGGGGTAATTCCAATTTTTCTGTATCTGTTAAGACTTGCTTTGAGACTGAGCATGTGGTCAGTTTTGGAGAAGGTTCCATGAAGTGCTGAGAAGAAGGTGTAGGTTAGGGCAGAGGGCGTGAAACATGTCAAATTTCAGAAAATGGGTCAAGACACTATAGCATTAGCAAGCTTTACAGAAAACTGGAATGAACTTATCTTGACCTTGTAACAAGAGCTTTTGATCTTTAGATAGAGTCAAGCTGATCCATCATCCCCTCCGTGTCCTATGTGTCGCTTTCAAATCCTTGATGGGGAACAGTCATCTTTATCTATTGTATGGGCTGGTAATGCCAGTGAGCTGGGGATGGGGCTAAAAGTATCTTAATAGTTTTATCTGCCAAGAGACAAAATTTGTATTGTGGCTAGGGTCTCTCTGATTATGAGTGATTGGCTAGCATAGGAAGAATAATTTTACCTTACACGTCTATGTCTCTGTATAGTGATTCAATTATCGAATCTGAATTTCATACCTTTTGTGGTTCTTGTGCACCTATCTGTTGATAGATGGATATGCCTTTACTCCTGCTCATCTCTCTGTTGTCAGTTTGTTTTATAGGTGCAAATTAGCAAACTTTTAGGGAATGGACAAAGAAATGTCTCTCACCTGTAAAATATATGTGTTTATTTACATGATCATTGATATTATCTGTGTCTTTCATGGCCACTCTCACTCGGAAATTTCCAAGTACAAGTCCTTGTGTTTTATTCATAAACTGCACACCCTATGATGATCATCTATAATATTCACTCACACATTCATGGCAGTTATAAATTGTTGTACACCCTGCTTTGTATTAGAATTTGGAGTAAGTACAGCAAATGTCTTCTTGGAACCCACAGCTTATTTCAAGAGAAAGACAATCTAACAGAAATGATGACTGTGCTGTAAGTAATAAATACAAAGCAAGAGTTAATAATGGAGGATGCTCAGTTCTGCAAGGAGTTGGGAAAGATTTCCCAAAGACACTGCTCCAGTAAGGTTTTGGAAAATGAATGCGAGAACTCAGGTGAGCAGGAGACAAAGGGAGTAGAGAGGAAAAGCTGTCTAGACAGAAAGGAGGCCTGTGCAAAGTTTGGAGGAAGGAAATAGTAAGGCAGGCATGCTTGGCTTGGACAAAATCTAGACTCCACTCAGGGATGGTAAAGAATGAGGCTGAGAGGCAGTGAGGAGCAAAACATGGAGGCTTCTATGTGTCCTGGAGTTTCAGTTGGTCTGAGAGGTGACAGCGGTGGAATCTGGACAGCCATACTTGCTTGGGATGAACCTGAATCTCCTGGATATAGCCGGACAGGGGTGGATATCTGCCCCAAGACTTGGGAACAACCTCAAATTTTCTCCCTTAAGATTTGTAGTTGGAGCTGAGAGTCAAGTATTTCTGGTCATTATGGGTGTTATGGGCTGAAATGTGTCCTTCCAGAATTAATATGCTGAAGCTTCACTGCCAGTTCTGGCCTCCCCTGGGAATGCCTTTGAAGTTTAGGTTTTTAACATGGTAATTAAGATGAGACACCAAGGTAGGTCCCAGTCCAAGATACCTAGCAACTTTGTAAGGACAGAAGTTTAGGATGCAGTCATACCCAGAGGCAAGGCCACTGAAGACACAGCCATGAAATCACTGTCAGAAAACTGGTTGCCAAAGAGAGAGGCTAGGAAAACCAAACCAAAAAAGAAACAACAGCATTTCAACCAGCACTGAGGTGTTGGGTTGCCAGCCTCCAGAATTACAAGATGCCTTTCTGTTGTTTAAGCCATCCAGTCTGTGACACTTTGTATGTCAGTCCTAGCAAACCAAAGCAGTGGGCTCTAGCCAAGGTCTTAACCTTCTGGGCATCTGAGCTGTGTTCTGCAGGCAATTCCTTCTCTGCTTGGTTGTCTCCAAAGAGTGGCCCTTGTTGTTACTTCACAGGCTACAGTGACAATGTTTAACTGTCTACTGGTGGAAGAAAAAGCTATTCTTTTCCTCTTCTGGAAACAACTTGATGATCTGGACTGAACACATAGACCTTGTACTCTAAGGGGACCAGTTCCTTACTTAAGGAATCAAGGCACAGGTGTTAAGTACCAAGTCTCATGGTACTGGGGGCTGGTGGATTTAGTCTGATCATCTTGATCTTGGCTGCCATGCAGACACTGTTTCTCCTGAATACTTGCTTTACACCTCTTTCTCCTCTTCCTTCACCATCTCCATTTAACCCCTTCCTCCAGGGTATTCTTTTCCTCCCATATCCATTCCCAACCTGACCCTTCTTTGTAATAGCAGTCTCCATATTCACTAGGATCTTTGGTGTCTGAAAGATTCCCCAGCTTCAGGTTTGGCAGCCAAAGGCTGTCCTCTTGCCCTGAGCTAAGTGGTATCTGTAGTGGGCTGTTCTAAGGCAGGGCCAGCAGCCTGGGCTGCGAGCGTGGCTTTCCCCTGTGTAGTTAGATTGGCGCATCCCTCCCCACTATTCCTGTAACTGATCATTTCCTATAGTATCTTAGATGACACTGATCTCCTCACAATGCCCCGAGAGTTAATTTATTTCCTTGCCATGAACAAATCCTTCTGTTCTGCATAGGAATTTAATACTCCTTTTATTAAGATGAGTTTACATTTGTTTCTTATAAGTTAATACCCTGGCCTCCTTGTGTTTTCATTGGCCCCTTTCTTGCCCAGAGTTAAGTCACAAATCCACTTAACTTGGTTTGCAATGCTCATTTCAATTCCAATTTGTGCTGGGAAGCTAAGTGGCATCGTTTTCCTTTGTTTTCTGTCAGCCTGGAAATGGTGAGGTGGGCATCTTCTACCTACCTTGGGAACAAAGAGGCCAAGAAATCTTGGAAGACAGAAAATAATGAATCAGGCCATAAAAGAAGATCAGAGTGACAGAGATGGAATATGTTCTGGGTCCCAAGCAGTATTCCTGTTTCTGTTTCCTGGGCTAATTTGTATTTGGGCTGTGGCAGAGAGGCCAGTAACCACAAATGAACAATAGCCTCTTTTACCATAGTACTAAGACCCATGATTTTTAGTGTGGCAATGGATGTTCAGATAAAGATTATAATTCCCAGCATTCCTTGCAGCTCTGTGTGGCTCTGGAAGTATTTCCTAGCCTATGGGATGTAGGTTGAATTAAAGTGTATGATTTCAGAGTTGTGCCCTTAAGGTAAAGAAGTGCTTCCTTTACTCATAGATCAGGTTATTTTTGTTACCTTAGGGACATCTTAGGGGAGAATCTGGCTCATGGTTTCAGGGGTTGCCCCCATGTTTGGAGGCAAATCATCAAGGAGCACAAGGAAGACGTGGCAGTCAAGGGCAGATCACCTCACAGCAGACAGAGAAAGACTAGAATAGGGTATGGCATCCAAGGAAACCAGGGACCATCTTTTTCCAACTAGCACAATCCTCCTGCTTTTACCACTCCCCAATAATGTCACCTATTATGAATACATCAATAGAGTTACCTATTCATTAGGTCAGAGCCCTCATGGAGGAATTGTCTCTGGAGACCTTCACAGACACAGCCAGAGGTGCACTTCACTAATCTCCTGGGCACCCACTGATCCAGTCTCCACTGATCCAATCAAGTTGACAAAATTAGCCATCATAGCTCACCACTTCCCTCCTACTGCTGGCAGGTGTTAGTGAGTATTGTTAGGCTATGAAGGTCAGATAACACCCTTGCAGTCAGAGCAAAGATATGGAAGGAGCCTGGGTCAAAAAAGATGGACTCACCTCACTAGTCCTGCCCTGCTTAGACCTGGGCTATGAGATGAGAGAATAGCTAACCTAGATAAGCCACTAGTTAACTAGAACTGTTATGTCACCTTAATATTGGGACTCTGTTCTGCCCATGGGACCTTCATTAACCCTGATTTCTGTTGGTGGCTGGCTACTATCGCTTTGTCTCTTTTTGCTAGTTCTTCAACTCAAAGAAAGCTCACCTTTCCTCTTTGGGTCATTTGTTCTAACTGCTGCAGCTGTGCTGCCCTGGGTAAAGGCCAATGTGAACAGTGAACGTGAGGATAACCCCCCGTAAAGGTAGATGCAAATAGTGAACATGAGGATAACCCCCGTAAAGGTGGATGTGAACAGTAAACGTGAGGATAACCCCCATAAAGGTGGATGCGAATGGTGAACGTGAGGATAACCCCTGTAGATAAAAGAGATGGAAGCTAGAGAGTCCCAACTGCAGTTGATCTCCTGGTTTCTGCTCTACTTGATTTCCTTATGTCGCCCACTAAGCTGCTCTCTTGGGACTTGGCTCATTGAGTTCAATGTCTTCCTCCAGTCTGTGTTATCAGTTCTTATTGACTCCCATCACTATCACAAAGACCCTGTGCTTTCACCCCCACTCCCCAAATATTTGCTGTGTTTTATGTTTATTACTGGCCACCAGTGAGTTGTCGAGTAGGAAAAAAAACAGTGGTTTTTAGTTTGCTTTTTAGTGCTGGAGAATGCTGGCTGTGTACTGAACACTGGCCAAGTTGCATCCTCCACCCTTTAAATGTTTCTGACTTCCAGAGAGGCTCTCTAGAGTTAAGCTGGCAGGCCTTTCAACTTGTCAACCTTTAACTTCTCAAGAAGCAGAGATTATAGACTTCTACCACAGTCCTGGCCCTAGTGGTGTTTTTAGGCAGATGAGAAGTGGGATCAGATTTTCCTTTTGGGGTGTTCACTCAGGGTGGCTAGGACGCAAAGCTGAATCCCCAGAAGCTAGTGTGGGCAGGGCTGCTGAGATTCTGCATAGTCACAGGACTTCCCACTCCCCGAGGTTCCTAGACCCTCAGACTCCCACTCCCCAGGGTTCCTAGACCCTCAGACTCCCACTCCCCAGGGTTCCTAGACCCTCAGACTCCCACTCCCCAGGGTTCCTAGACCCTCAGACTCCCACTCCCCAGGGTTCCTAGACCCTCAGACTTCCACTCCCAGGGTTCCTAGACCCTCAGACTCCCACTCCCCAGGGTTCCTAGACCCTCAGACTCCCACTCCCCAGCGTTCCTAAATACTTAGAACACATCTGTTGTTCTGGCCCAAAGAATGATATCAGAAAGACCCTGAAGGTGAGTGAGAGGCTTGGGGGAGAAAGCAGGGGTGTATTTCAGAGGAAGACTGCATGCGACTCAGTTCAGCCAAGGTTATTGGTGCAGAAAGATCAATGAAGTGACTCATTTGCCATCACATGGCTTTTAAATTTAGGTTTTTTTTTTTTTTTATGTGTTTGGGTGTTTTGCCTACTTGTGTGTTTGTGTACCACAAGATACCTGGTGTCCACAAAGGCCAGAACAGGGCATCAGGTCCTGTGAAACGAAGGACAGTTGTGAGCTTCCATGTGGGTGCTGGGAACTGAACCCAAGTTATCTGGAAAAGCAGCCATGATCCTAACTGTTGAGTTATTGCTCCACCCCCATTTTTTTGTTTTTTGTTTTTTCGAGACAGGGTTTCTCTGTGTAGTTTTGGTGCCTGTCCTGGATCTTGCTCTGTAGACCAGGATGGCCTTGAACTAATGGACATCTGCCTAGCTCTGCCTCCCGAGTGCTGAGATTAAAGGCTTGTGCCACCACTGCCCAGCCCACCCCCACTTTTAAAGTTTTATTTTTATTAATCACATGACTTTTAAAGGAGAAATTCTCAAATATTTGAAAGATGAGCTCAGCCTCAGTTTCATCATGTGTCGGTGGCTTTAAAAATGACATCTGAAGAATTGAAGTATTGTTGTCTCAAAAACGGTAGTCATACTTTTTTTTCTTCAAAAAAAAAATGTCATTATTACCAGCCAGTACAGTGGACTCATGGTCCTAGCTACAGCTCCAGGAGGCAGGAAGCAGGGGCATCCCAGTTCCAGGTCATAGCATGAGCCCTGGCTGTAGTCATCAGCCTGAGAGGACATAAAGAGAGGGGACCAAGGGTAATTGCACTTTATAGGTGTGAGCAGGGCCCAGAGAAGGAACTACTGAATGACCACTCCATGGTTGGGGAGAAAGTTTTTATGGAGATATGAGAGAGAGAACAGTCGGAGGCATCTGGAGGAGCCCAGAGCAGTAGAATAGTGATTGCCAAGGCTACCTCTCGGGAGCAGAGAAAATAGCAGAGGGAGACTATCAGTGAGAAGCAGGGGAGGGGTGGGGGAACTTTGCCTTTATAAGAGAGCATAGCCACTGTGGAGGGGAGTGGGCTGTAACCTGGAACAGCCTGGGAGCCAGCACAGTCTGGGAAGAGCTGGGCAGGTAAGAAGGACCAGGAGGCTAGCATGAGGGTTTTGATATTCATAACGTGTTACTGGGGACTGGAGCCTGGAGGTTAGCTTTGGGCTTTGATATGTAACCACAGGTATACGCCAAGGGAACGGGCTCTTTGTGGCTAGCAGAAACCCATTCACAGGTTCCTGAGGAATGCTGACTGGAGGCTTGCTCTATCTGCCAGTAATTCTTCTATAGTCCAGCTTGAGCTGAGCCTAGACTATCATGCTAGACCCAGAGAGTGGGTTTGTTCTTTTTGGGGAGATTGAGGATTCTCTTTGAACCTGACAGTAGACATTTCACTAGGTTATGACCATGCACCTCTTGGACAGAAGCCAACAACTGGTTGTAGTACCCAGATACCCTTTCTCCAAGGAGGCCCCAGCTCTACTTCCATCATGAAGACACCTGCAACCTGGAAGGTTTGAGATGCTTGGGGATGTCTGTAGATTCTTTGGTGCTTTTCCCTCTCCCCTGAGTTCACATCATGGTTTCTTCTGCAGCTAGACCCAGGATGCAGCTCTCATTGATGCTGGGAGGACACACAGCCATGTTTAGATTCTCCCTGGCAGCTGAGGCAACATCTCAGGTGAGAGAGAGAATCTGCCTAATTGTCACACTTTTGCTGAAACTGTCCCATGTGGCCTTTGGGACAAAGACCAAGATTCTTATCCAAGTAATGACAACTCCCACCATGTGGGAACAGTGGTCCTCTGGTGAATTCAAGAGACCCACCAGATTTGACCTGCACTTGAATGGCAACGTAAGTCAATTCAGGGCATGTCTGAGACATGAAAGGCCGTTTCTGCCAGGTAATTCTATGAGATGAAGACAAGAGGTGAACTGTGTAGGTGAGAAAGAATTGTAGGAGAGAGAAGAGAGAAGTGGCTGGGAGCTTTGTGGGGGAGGCAGAGGCACTGAGTGGAGGGAAGTTACATCGTTTCAAAGTGCAAGCCGTATTGTTTATTCCTTCTTTCTTTTCCCTCCCTGACCCTCCCAGTCCCCAGGAAACCTTTCTACATCTGTTGAACGGGGAATGGAGTGGATTTATTTTGGGATGTGTTGAAGTGTTTACTTCTCTCCTCCTGGGTGAGGGCCTGTTTGAGAAGCCACCTATGGGATACCCCACACACCTGGTGATAATTGTAATGTTTTGCCATAACTTAGGAAATAGGGCCATCCCAAGAGGAGTCCCACCCTGTGAGTACCTGAAGTACACAAAGGGAATGGCCTTGGGTAGGAGCTCCCGAGCAGCTTTTGTCTGTTCTATTCACTGCTATAATCTGACTGCCTGGAACAGAAGCTGGTGCACAGTAGGAGCCTAGTCGTGGCCGACCAATGATCATCTCTATCCAACTCTCCTGTCTCTTTTCCCACCTTGCTGTGTACATCTTCTGCTTGCAGTTCTTGGAATTGTACGTGAGAGTTTCAGCCTCAGCTGCATATGAGGGGGATACAGGAAGAAAACTGCCGACATGACTGCTCCATTGTACAGTTGAGGGGAAGGTTTTCATCGTAGATGGAGAGAAAGAACATCCAGAGGCATCTGGAAGAGTCCAGAGCAGAGAGAAAGAAGTAGACTGACTGTAGCCAGCAGACTGAACATGGGCAGCGCTGTCTGTGAGAGAGGAGAGGATAAATAATGGGGTCTAGAATAGAGTGTACAGTGAGAAAAGCAGCAGCCCAGAATAGTGAGAATAGCTGGGTTATAAGAAGGATGAGTGGGGGTGGGGTTGAGGACCAGGAGCCTTTGAAATGTATAACAAGTACTTGTGAGTAGGGACCCAGTGACCCTGGAGACTTGCATGGACCTAGATATGCTGATAGGCACCACAGGTATATGCTGATGGAGAGCCATATGCCCCTTTAGCCAGAAATAAGGGAAATGACTCCTTTTGGCACACCAGAACATGCTTCACAAGTTCCTGAGGAGTGCTGGCTTTTATCTAGCTAGAAATCCTCCTATAGTCCAGCTTGAGCTTTTTTGAATATTTGGACTGCCTTTTGGGGTGTGGAAAACTGGAATTTCCTTTGGACCTGATAATCCAGCCTTTTGTTGACGATAAAGGATGACAATAATCTCTGACTGCTTCAGCACTGGGAGGAGGGTAATCGGTGGGGCTCAGAAAGGCAGGAATGCAGGCCAAAGGCCAGGAAGGGGAGGGTATTTGGACAATTGCAGGAGACACTCAGTAGCATCTGGTTCATTCACCCAGCCTGAAGAGACTGGGGCAATCACATTGACTGGACTGGTTTACACAGGCTTCCAGCAAGTTCAGGGCTCACTGGTTCTGGAGGACCACCTGGGACTGTTATAAACAAGTGCTGGCCAGTTTGGAGCAGTTTGCAGGCCACAGCTGATTCCTGGATGGTGTCTGTCAACTGAGTGCCAGTCTGCTGGGGCAGACATAGACTAGGACAGAAGGTTAAGGTGCTTAGGGGAAATCTTTATCATGGGGATGTACTTAAAACTTACAGGTTTGTTGCATGATCCTGGAGTTGGAGGATGGAAAGGGGCCTCGAGACCAGGAGAAGGAAAGAGCTCACCTCAGGGATAGGCAGTAGGCAGAAAGTTTAAATGGTTGACTGATAGGAATGCTTATCACACAAGGGATCCCAGAGTCCCTTTGACCTGTGATAGAAGAGTCCAAGTCGTGATTCTCTGAAAGTTTACATGAATTTTTTTAAGCTAACAAAAATAGATAAAAGTTTTAGATGTATCAACATGATCACTGCCTGAAATCCTTCTTATAGAAAAAGTAGTTTGCAAGTGTTTGTAAATAGTTATCAATATGATAGAAGTGTAATTTTTTTTAACTCTTTACTCTTTTTTGGGGGGCCCACCACCCAGCTCCCAAATAAATCACACATGCGGAGGTTTATTCTCACTTGTAAATAGCAGGCTTTAGCTTGGCTTGTTTCTAGCCAGTTTTCCTTAACTTAAATTATCCTGTTTACCTTTTGCCTCTGGGCTTTTTTCTTTCCTAACTTCTGTAATCTTACTTTCACTCATACTCCATGGCTGGCTGTATGTGTGGCTGTGTGGCTGTGTAGCTGTGTAGCTGGCCCCTTCTTTTCTCAATCCTTGATCTCTCTTGCTCATTCCTCTAATGTTCTTCTCCTTCTATTTGTTCTCTCTGCCTGCCAGCCCTGCCTATTTCTCTCTCCTGCCTCGCTATTGGCCATTCAGCTCTTCATTAAACCAATCAGGTATTTTAGACAGGCAAAGTATCACAGCTTCACAGAATTAAACAAATACAACATAAAAGAATGTAATGTATCTTTGTATCATTAAAACAAATGTTCCACACCATAAACAAATGTAACACATCTTAAAATAATAGTCCACAACATAGAAGTATGTCTGGCTAGATATAGATCAGATAGAGGTGTTTTCTGCATAGTGAGAAGCACTTTTAAGCCAGTATTTAGAAAGGAACCAAAGAAAATTTAAAAATTTGAGCCTGTGACTTTGATAATAGTAGCCAGTGATTTACCAAAGCTAGATTAATAGCTTGTCAGAATTCCCATTGATTAATATCTTAAAACTCTGAACTTTGAAATCTTAACATCATGTATCATCTTCAAGTCTCATTTTTCATATACCTCAAATCATATCCTTAGACCTTTACAACTTGCATAAACTTTGAACTTTTTCGTTCTCTTTCATCTGGAAACATCTAATCATTTTCCATGAGACACGGGTGCTTGAGTACTGAGGGCAATCATTGAGAAGTTCTTTTAAATAAAGGAATAGTAAAAAGCAAATTTTAGTTAGTAATGACAGCATGATAGGTAGTTTGTCTTTCATGGAAACCTGTTTTGTGAGTTTATCTTTCTCAGCATGAAGCTCATCAGCTGGGCAAACTGTCTGCTAGTCTGTTTTTCTCAACAGGAGACCTAGTAGCTCCAGGAAAAGGAAGGACTGAGTAGACTAACCAGGAAGATGAAGCCTTGTGTGGGGGTAGGGGGAGCTGGCTAAGCTCTGCTTGCTGCTACTTGTTGTGGAACATTATTCTAAGATGTGTTACATTTGTTTATGCTGTGGAACATTTGTTTAATGATGCAAAGTTGCATTCTTTTATGTTGCATTTGTTTAACTCTGTGAAAATGTGTTACTTTGCCTGTCTAAAACACCTGATGGTCTAATAAAGAGCTGAACAGCCAATAGGCAGGCAGGAGAAAGGATAGGTGGGGCTGGCAGGCAGGGAGAATAAATAGGAGGAGAAAACTGGGAAGAAAAGATAGAGGAGCAAGAAAAGGAGGAGGACATCAGAGGCCAGCCACCCGGCTACACAGCAAGCCATGGAGTAAGAAGTAAAGAAAGGCATACAGACATAGAAAGATAAAAGCCCAGAGGCAAAAGATAGGATAATTTAAGTTAAGAAAAGCTGGCTAGAAACAAGACAAACTATGGCCAGGCATTCATAAGAAATAGCCTCTGTGTATTTATTTGGGAGCTGGGTGGTGGGCTCCTTGAAGAGCTAAAAGGATAAAAAGAAAACATCACCTACAGTTACTAAACTGATAAAAGCAAGGGCTATTCATCAGCACCATCATAGAGATCTGAGAAGGCTTTTGAGCAGGAAATATAAACCAAATGACCTCTGTGTTAAAATTCTTAGCCACTCCCCCAGCTACATGACTGCACATTTGCTGTCCAGTAGCCAAGCAAGATGCTTAGTCATCCCAGGGGCTTAGTTCTACATAATCCATGCGATGTGTGATCATATAATTTGCTTGTAGCGTGATCACGTAATCTATGTGCATGCGTGGCATAGCTATGTAAGCCTATATGCACATATGCAGGGGTGGAGGTGGGGGATCTATAAAAGTTGGTTCCATATATTCTTCCCCCTATTCTTCCTGCATGGTCATTCCATAGGCCTATGTACATCTTCCCTATTCCTGCCCCTTAATAAACTTTTTTTTTTAATTTATTTATTTTTATTTTACAATTTAATTTAATTTTACATATCAGCCATGGATTCCCTTGTCCTTCCCTCTCCCGCTCCCCCCCCCACCTTCTTCCCAGTCCACACCCCATTCCCATCTCCTCCAGGGCAAAGACTCCTCTGGGGATTGAATTTATCCTGGTATATTCAGTTCAGGCAGGTCCAGTCCCCTCTTCCCAGGCTGAGCCAAGTGTCCCTGCATAACCCCAGGTTCCAAACAACCACTCATGCACTGAGGAAAGGACCTGGTCCCACTGTCTGGATGCCTCCCAAACAGTTCAAGCTAATCAACTGTCTCCAGAGGGCCTGATCCAGTTGGGGGCTTCTGAGCCATTGGTTCATAGTTCATGTGTTTCCATTCATTTGGCTATTTGTCCCTGTGCTTTTTCCAATCTTGGTCTCAACAATTCTCACTCATACAAACCCTCCACTTTTTCACCAATTGGACTCCTGGAGCCCCACCTGGGGCCTGGCCATGGATCTCTGCATCCAGTTCCCTCAGTCATTGGATGAGATTTCTAGCACGGCAATTAGGGTGTTTGGCCATCCTATACCAGAGTTGGCCAGTTTGGGCTTTTACTCACCCATTGCCAGTAGTCTATTGTGGAGGTGTCTTTGTGGACTTCTGTGGACCTCTCTAGCACTTTGCTTCTTCCTATTCTCATGTGGTCTTCATTTACCATGGTCTCTTATTTCTTGTTCTCCCTCTCTGTTCTTGATCCAGCTGGGATCTCCCGCTCCCCTAAGCTCTCTTTCCCTCGAAACTTACCCTTCATTACCCCCACTCATGTCCAGGTTGTTCATGTAGATCTCATCCATTTCTCTGTCATTGGACGATCCCTGTGTCTTTCTTAGGGTCCTGTTTTCTAGGTAGCCTCCCTGGAGTTGTGAGTAGCAGTCCAGTCATCCCTGCTTTACATCTAAAATCCTCCTATGAGTGAGTACATATCATGTTTGTCTTTCTGAGTCTGGGTTACCTCACTCAGGATGATTTTTTTTTAGATCCATCCATTTGCCTGCAAACCTCATGGTGTCATTGTTTTTCTCTGCTGAGTAGTATTCCATTGTGTATATGTACCACATTTTATTTATCCATTCTTCAGTTGAAGGGCATCTATGTTGCTTCCAGGTTCTGGCTATTACAAACAATGCTGATATGAACATAGCTGAGCAAGTGCCCTTGTGGTATGATTGAGCATTCCTTGGGTATATGCCCAGGAGTGGTATAGCTGGATCTTGGGGGAGATTGATTCCCAATTTTTTGAGATAGCACCATATTGATTTCCAAAGTGGTTGTACAAGCTTGCATTCCCACCAGCAGTGGAGGAGAGTTCCCCTAGCTCCACATCCTCTCCAGCATAAGCTGTCTTCAGTGTTTTTGATCTTAGCCATTCTGACAGGTGTAAGGTAGTATCTCAGAGTCATTTTGATTTTCATTTCCCTGATGATTAGGGATGTTGAACAATTCCTTAAATGTCTTTCAGCCATTTGAGTTTCCTCTGTTGAGAATTCTCTGTTTAGTTCTATAGCCCATAAACTCTTACAGTAGCTTTTGTTGTACCTCGTGGCTTTTCTCACACAGTAAACAATGCCACCTAATGAATAACATTGTGCCACTTAATAAATAACACTCTGTATCGCTTAAAATGACAGAAACTTACCCACTACCTGGCAAGGTAGCCTGGGATCCTTCATGGGCAGAGATGGGGGGAAAGGGCAGCATCAGCCTTCAACCACCAGGCCCAGAAAGTCTGAGAGATTTTCCTGTGGAGGAGAAATTGGGAAAACTGACCTACCTGGGTGAGGCAGAGTAGGATAGTCAACCCAACAGTGTCCATGGTTTGGGCAGGGGTCTTGTGTTGGGTGAGGCATGTGGCTGTCCTTTGCCCAGTGGTCAGTGTTACTGCACTGGGAACAAGCTTCAGGTGGGGTCCATTGTTGCCTGTTGTCTTTGGAGATAGCCTCAGCTAATGTTATCAGACACTGGTATTTCTGTCTACCAGGGGAAGCCTTTTTCATTAAACATCTTTAATGTCATATTCAGCAGATCTCTCTGAGGGGTTGGAGGGCCATCACCTAATCTTTTAAGTATACCTGATTTTAAACAAACTTTTAGTTATTTGCTTCAGGTTTAACCTTGACAAAATATGCAGAAGGCTAAAGCTTGTCCCTGTATGTGCTCAGTGTGACTACAAGCACAGCTCTGTGCCCGTTAAAGAATTTAGTCATTTATAAGGTGATTGATCATTAGCTTGAATGTCTTAATTATCTTTACCAGTTTACAACATTAGTAGCTGTTTTAAGATTAGGATTTTACAGTTTTATCCCTGTTAAATTTGAGTCTTAAAATTTTGCATTGAAGATTTAATTGAAGATCTGCTAGCATCAAATAAAACTTTAAATCATAAATATAGTACAAAGGGAAACTGGGAACCTTGTTTTCCTGATTCTTTAATAGAGTACCTCTACTGAATACCACAGTTTCTTGTATAACTCACTTTTCCAAATACTAAAGCTGAACAAAGTTAGCAAAGACAAAGAGGCTAGACATACATCTTCATGTCAATTTTTGCTAGCCTGAATAGATCTTTACAACCTTAGGAATTAAAAACTTTAACCATCAATCATTTGTTGTTAATAAGCCCTATTTTTCATAAACAAGAATTGAATTTAAGTTATATGAGGCATGCTGTAGCAGATTTATTTATTTATTTATTTATTGACAAGATTTCTCTGTGTAACCCTGGCTATCCTGGGACTCACTCAGTAGACCAGACTGGCCTTGAACTCAGATATCCACTGGCCTCTGCCCCTAGAGTGCTGGGATTAAGGGTGTACACCACTGTATCTGACTCAGATCTGTTCTTTTAAAACAAGAGTTGAATACAACCTACATACAAGCATGCTGTAGCTAATTAAAATTATTTATTTATAGCTTCTTTTTAAAAAAAACTATCAACCCTTTTTGTTACAAGCTTTAAGTTAACTGTTTGTTATAGATTTTATAGATTTTTAAACCACACCCCCAAACACTTAGAAATCCCGAGATACAGAAAGTTTACACAATAGTCTTAAGGAATTCTTTTGAGAGCAGAGAGTAAAGAAGGCTTAGCAGTAAGAGATTTCTGACAGTGGAGAGTAGAGAAAGCTTAGAGATAAGAGATGTTGGGATCATCTGTTTAAGCAATGGCAGAAACTGTTACAATCTGTGAGACTTTGAAAATCCAATGTGCCCTCTTTGGTCATTGAGCTGTACTGAGACCAAGCTGTGTGTAGTAAGACAGTGAGCATTTAAAGAAACCTTTGAGTCAGAGAAGGAAGGAAAGTAGATTAAGAGCCCATGGAGCTCAGGCTCCAGCAGGCAAGCAAGAGGGACCGAACAAGCTCTTGGAGCGAGTTGAGAAACAGGTGGGAGGCATCCAGGAACAGAGCAAGGAGGAGATGGGAGAGACTTGGGGAAAAGGGTTACAAACAGCAATCTTGCCAAAGGGAAGATTCCAATCAAGGGAGAGGGTAAGTGTCTTAGTCAAAGATGCCCTGGATCACAGTAGAGAAGAAGACAGCATCAGACTCCAGTGTGCCAACAAGAGACATAGCCTTTCCACATGATGGGCACCCAGGAGAACATAGCAGGCTCCAGGAACCAGAGAGATCCAGACGACACTTGCTGAGAGGGTGAGAGGAGGAGGAGGAGGATGGTTAGAACAGGTGGGGGAGAAATGGCTGAAGAAGTGGGCTCTGAAATTTGGAGTTGGATATTGTGAGTGGCAGAGGCCAGAAGAAACAAATGAGCCACGGGTTAAGAGAGTAACATCATCAGCTCGATTTGATTAGGAGAGGCCAAGCCCCTTGGAAAAGGTTCCATTTGTGCCTTTCCCAGGTGTTTGGTACTAGGTGTACAAGAGGGTTTTGGCACCAGATGTATAAATTGACGACATGACCGATCAATGGTGTGGGAAGGTCTTATGTAGATAGGAAAGAGAGAACAGCCAGAGGCATCTGAAAGGTTCCAGAGTAGAGAGAGAAAGAAGTAGACTGGACATGATCAGCAGACATGGCCAGGGTTGTCTGTGAGAGAGGGGAGGATAACAGGGCATAGAGAATAGAGAACACACAGTGAGAACAGGAATATAACAAGGAGCTTGAGTAACTGAGGGGAGGCAAGGGCCAGGAGATTGGTGTGAGTATTTGAAATGTATAACAGGTACTTGTGAGTAGGAGCTGAAGGACCCTGGAGGCCAGCATGGACCTTGATATAGAAATCCTCCTATAGTCCAGGCTGAGCTCAGTTCTGGATATATGGACTGTCTTTTGGAGTTTGGGAAATAGAAGCTTCCTTTAGACTTAATAGGAATATTTCCTTCTTTACAGCTCATTCATTCATGTATTCATTCATCAAATACCTACTGTTTCTCACTCTGTGCCAAGCACTGTGCTAAGAACACCAGAAACCTGATGTTATTTAATGGTGAGTAGAGAAAACATCATGTCTGTCTCTCTGTCTGTCTACTTACATATGTACCTACCTACCTAAATCTCTATCATCTATATATTTACCTGTCAATCAAGCAATCAAGCAACCAACCAATCAATTGTCAATCTATTTCTACAGATACAAAATACAGGCTATGAGAAATACAACATGAGATAAGCCCAAAGCTCTACAAGACTAGACTTGGAAAGATTTCTTCCAGATTGAGGAAGTGATATTTGCTCAGAGCCCCAGAAGCCCAGTTAGCAACTAAAAGATGAAAGAGACCTTACTGGAGTAGGTGAGGGTGGGGGAGGGATGGTATCTGTATATAGACCTAAAGAGGTCACGAGGAGCCAGAATCTGCAGGATCTCACAAGCCGTATTAAATGTTTTGGTTTTTATCCTAGAAGCCACAGGGAGCCACTAGAGAGGTCTGAGTGAGGTGGAGATATCTGACATGATCAAATTTGCCTTGACAAAAAGCTCATTCTGGCTATAGAACTCCTTTGAGCTCCCTGCCGCTTGCCTCTGCCCCAGCAGCCTACTGGACCCAGTCTGGGGCCGAGCAATTACTCTGTCGTGGTGAGGACAGCCACAGTAGGTGACTGAAATCTCAGCCATGTATTTATTGACTTTTGGCTGCTGTTCATAATGAACTCCCCGCTTCCCTAGGGGTGCTGAGTAGATTTGCCGAGAAAGCGATGAAGGGGCAGGCAGGGACTACCAGGGCTGGGCAGGAGGCTCAGGCTCCATGCTCTGGTTTCACATCTGTCTCCCTCGGTTGACGCCTGCTGCAGGAGTGATGTATTAGAATTCAATAAGCCTCGCTTGTCCTTTCCTAGAGAGAAAGGCTGGCGTGGAGAGAAACAGGCCCCTCATCATTGATGGAGGGGGAGGCCGCTCACATGAATCGCTGTATTAACCAGCAGGGAGAAGCCGGTTCCAGCTCTCACCCAGAATGTTTAACCACCAAATTTCCGGTGGCAACAAGAGTGCAAACTCCAGAGGAACAGGCTGAGCTGAGCATTGCAGTCTCTGTGTCCAGGAGCCGAAGGGGACAGCCTTTTGTTCCCTCTGTCTGAGACGTTGGTTCCAGGGATAGGAAAATATCTAGGCAAAATAAAAGGTGAACACTCAAAGGAATCTAAGTCAACACACCATCAAGACCCTACATGTCTATGTTCATGGCAGTGCTGTTGACAACATCCAAGAGGAGTCAGCCTAGATGCCCATCAACAGGTGAATGGGGGCAGAAAATGTACATATACGCAGTAGAGTTTTATTTAGCCCTAAAGAGGAATGAAATTATGTCATTTGCAGGAAAATGGATGGAACGGGAGTGAATTTTTAAAGCAAAAATAAGCCAGACTCTGACTAAAAATATACCGTTTCACAATACACACACACACACACACACACACACACACACAGAGAGAGAGAGAGAGAGAGAGAGAGAGAGAGAGAGAGAGAGAGATTAAAGGAAGGGGTCTAAAGGGAAGAGAGAAGGCAGAACAAGAAGGGATGGTGAGGATGAAAAGCCAAAGATAGCATGTCTTCTCTCATGTACATGCCATCTATGAATGACATGAAACACAAAAGGGAACTACTGAGGGGGAATAGTGGGGTGCCAGTGGGGGAGGGTAGCAGGCAGAGGAGGCTAGTGGGAGACAAATATGAGCAAATCCACTGATAAACACTTGCAAAAATACCCTAATAAAGCTATTTTTTTTTTTTTTTTTTTTTTTTTTTTTTTTTTTTTTTTTTAGCTAACGAGACATTCAACTAAGGACAAGATGAATTTGGACTGGCAATACAGCGCTCCCTCTTCTATGTTCTCCTGATCAGCAATGTCCTCAGTGACAAGTGACCTCTGATGGAGACATTACCTTACCTGGCTAGAGTATATTTGGTCCAACAAGAAGTGCCCTTCCAAAGAAGAAGCTACCTCTGTTAGGACAATGCTGATTAGTGTTCAGAGATAAAGGTTGTCTTTTGAATCTCAAGAGAGATTTCCACGATGGCTCTGGGGTGGCTGACTGGCAAGAGGGAAAGAGAATAAATTATAAATGAAATTAAAACATGGTGGTAGTCACTTGTTTTGCAATTTGGTGCTATCCCATGATCCTCCAGCAAATTTCTGGGGATTTTCAAAACGTGCAAAAGGGTCAATGGGACTTGAAGTCACCCAGATGCTGGTGGGAAGGCAATTGTGGGTATCTCAGGGTGATACTCACACAGCATGAGCAGGCTGAGTGTCCCTATGGACCAAGAATGGTAGCTGGGAGGATATGATGCTCTGATTGCCTGGGGCCCATGTCTCATTCACTCTGGCTAGAAAAGAGGGTAAAATCCCTCAGGCCACACAGATGGGATTTCAGAAGGGTCTTTCCTCCTGGAGCCAAGTTTTGTGATCTATGTTCTGCCTCCTCTCTTATTTCTTCTATTAACAGTAAACTCAGATACCCATAAGTGGATACCAGTGTGCATCAGGCCTCTGCTCTGTAGATTACAGCATGTATCTTACAAATTTTCATTGAAATGGCACAAACAATGGACTTAGTGTCTCCATTAACATATAGGGAAAGTGAGGTACTGAGCAAAATAGGGTGCTACCTGTAAGATTTCAGGTCCAGGTTTGTCTGGCCCCCAGAACGATGTTTGTAGCACCATTGAGCTATCTCCCTGCCTCTTCTCCCTTCTGCTCAAGAGAGGCACCTGCAAAACGTCCCCCAAGAAAGCCGAGCCTGTTGGGTTGGCTGGCTTCATCCAATCCAGAACATTCCTGAGACAAGTCCTCCCGTAGGACCCCTCAGATGGACCTGAAATCTGCTAGGGGTTGATATCGATCCCTGCACAGACCCTTATGACCACCAGGCCCAGTGGACTTCAGTGGCAGGGACTGCTGGGGGCCATTTTCTTAGGATGATTGACACAGACCAAAGAATTCCTCAACTTGACCAAATAAGTCCAAGAACTTGATGTTTTCAGCTCACAAAATCTAAAGTTGTGTGGTGGTCCCAGTTTGCAGAAGAAAAAAACGAGACCCAACGAAGGGGGTGTGCTAGCCGAGGTCACACAAGAGGGTTGTGGTAGCTGGGACACTGACTCTGTGGCTCTTTGGGTGATAAAGGCTGGCATCTGCCCACCGGAGGGAGAGGGAAGTAGACACGCTGTTCTCTCATACTTGGATAAAAGAGTTTGGTTAACTTTTAAAGTTTTTTCTTTCCTTACTCTGCCTACCTTCCCAGAGCTTTAGAAAAAAAAACCTCTTAAAAAAAAAAACAGTCTTATTCTGATGTTTTATTAATGGAGACTGCTGGTGTTTCAACCATTTTAATTAGGGCTGAATTTTACTCTATTCAGACCCCAGAGAGCATCAAGGGAAGGGAGCCACTGAGCAAACCTGAGGATCAAATGAAAAGATTAATTAAATATCAACACATAGGCAGCTTGAGGCGGGGGGGGGGGGACCTGCCGTCCCTCTCCCTCTCCCCCCCACACATGTGGATAGGAAGTCGGGAGGATCAAGGCAGCGTATGGGGTCGAATGGCTTGATTCGCAGGGGAAGTTTCAGTTTGACACTAGCTACTAGCTCTTTCTTTATCCAGAGATTTAGGGGTGGAACCCTTACTTGGGACACTGTGTCCCCACTTCTCCTTCAAGATACATCAAGTCCTGGCTATGTTCTTCAGTTGGTACATCCATGCGTGTGTCCTTGCTGGGTACTGGTTTGGCACTGAGTGCTTTCCAGACGACAAGTAGTTTAATTTCACAGCAATGCTGTAAGAAAGATATTATTACACCCCCATTTTATAGGCAAAGAAGCTGAGAAAGAGGGAGGAAATAGTTTGCCTGAAGTCTCCCAGCTGTTAAGTGGTAGCGTTGGAGTCCATACCAGGATTCCATTCAGCCCATGGCTCTGATCACTGGCCCTCTTCACCTTGGTGCTAACTCCTGCCTTGTCATCCCAGAGCCCCAGGGTCCAGCTTCATGTTCTCAGGTGTTAATGTCCAGTGGGCCTCCACTTTAACAGCTTTTATTTACTCTGGGACTCTAAAGCGCCATAGTTCATCCTGCCATTCTGTGAGCCAGTCACTGGCGGTTCGGTTCAGACCTGTGCTCTCTCTGTGACCATACGCAAGTTGCTTCTTTCCCATGCTCCCCTTCCTCTTTCCCTGCTTTTTCTTTCCTTTCTCAACAGTGGAGACTGAACCCAGGATCTCAAACATGCTAGGTCATTGCTGTACCACTGAACTGCGCTGCCAGCCCCCATTTCTTTATAAAATCAGGATGGCAAGGCTATGGAGGAGGCTCAGTGGTGAAGAGCACTGATTGCTCTCTCAGAGGACCCCAGTTCAGTTCCTAGCACCAGGTCAGGTGGTTCACAACCTTCTGTAACCCCAGCTTCGGGAGATCAGCTACCTCTGACCTCCAGGAGCAACCACACTCACGCACTCACATGTACATACTCACTGGCAGATACATACACTTACGTATAATTAAAAATAATAACAAATTCTTGAAAATAGAGGTGACAGTAATAGCAACAAACAAATAAGTCAACATGTGAAATCCCTGAGACAGCAGCTGTCAGGGGCAAGGACCACCCAAGGGCTTGACTGCCTCTGTGACGGTTTATAGCATTACAAATCAGATGATTGCTATAATCTCTGTTCTGAAAGGCTTGGCCGTCCCTGCCCTTAAACTTATTTTGCTTTATGTTTCTCAAGGAACTCAAACTTGAACTTAAGATGAGCTTGGCCTTCTCTCTTCCATCTTGATGAGGCCTGCCATTTTGGTATCCCTAATTTGGGGTAGTTACTTTTCCTTCCACCATTAGGTCAAGCGCTCCTTAGGTACCAAACAGGTGACCCCTCTCCTTCATCCAAGGCTGCTTTCTACAGTGAGGAACTTCTATATTCTTAGGAGCTTCTGGTTTTCATTGTCCCAAGAGCAATGGTGATAAAACATGAAACAGGCTCCATTGTGAGCACCAGTGGTAGACAGGTTTGCTGAGGACTTTCTCTGGAGTTAAGAATTAAAGGAAAAGTGTGTGTGTGTGTGTGTGTGTGTGTGTGTGTGTGTGTGTGTGTGTGTGTGTGTGTTGGGGGTTCTCTTAAATGATTTACCATTTTAGCCACTTAAAGATGGGTTGGGATTATTTGTATTAAGCATATTTTATCAGTCATCATAATAAAACTTTAAAGAAAATTTAAATTTTTTCTTCATGTATTAGTTTATTGTTTTTGGTTTTTTCAAGACAGGGTTTCTCTGTGTAACCCTGGCTGTCCTGGAATTTGCTGTGTAGATCAGGCTGGTCTCAAACTCAGAACTCAGAAATCTACCTGCTTCTGCTTCCCGAGCGCTGGGATTTAAAGTCGAGCACTGCCACCACCTGACTTTTTATTTTATTTTTGAGATAAGGTCTCACTGAGTGTCTCAGGCTGACTTAAACCCTTTTGTCTCAGTCTTCTGAGTGCTAGGGTTATAGGTAAGCACCACCACACTTGGCATGTAGCATGTACATTTTTAAGTTCACACATAGTGAGTGATTGTACATGTACGTGGATATATGTGATTTTTTTCAATATACCTATACAATGTGTTGTAACTACCTCAGAGTGATTGGCATGCCTGTCACCTCATATACATGCCATTTTTCTTTGATGGGGATGTTCAAAGTCTTTTCATGGCTACTTTGGGATTTTCCATTCATTGTCAATCATCATCACCCCACAGTGCTAGAGAACATTGGCACTTACCTTTCTTGTCCAGCTGCCTACCCTGTAGCCACCCCCACTTCCCCACCTTTTCAGAACTAGTTCAAAAATATTAACATGATACCAAATGGAAACTCCATACACAGGGCCACCATGGCCAACTGATTTCTGAAGGACTGTTCAACCTTTCTTTTTGACAGAATGTTATCACCTACAAAGTTCATACTCAAAAATCAGTTAATTCAATCATACCACAAAAAATTGTGGGCTGAGGAGGAGCTGAGTTTGGTCCCCCGGGAACCATGTAAAGACATGGTCACACCTGTCTGAACCCTGAGTGCTCCTACAGTGAGATGGAAGAAGGACAGAAGAGAATCCCCAGAAGATTGTAGGCCAGTTTCCTCATCATATACTGTAGCAGACAGCAAGACACTCTGTCTCACATAAAGTCAGAGAAGGAACTAATACTCAGGGCCGTCCTCTCACCTCCACACATGTGCCAACGAGCCTACACACATATGTGCATGCATGTATGCACACACACACACACACACACACACACACACACACACACACACACACACACACGCATGCATACACATGAATGGTGGCAGAGAGAAAGAGAGAGATGCTACATGTTGGATACTGCTGATGCTCTGGCATCCACTCACTTGTTACTTGTCTCTGTGGAGTAGAGACCATTTAAATCATAGAAATGAACAGAAGCTTGCTAATATAAAGGGAAGCATGTATGGAATGAGAGAGCAGAGCTTGGTTGTCTGCTTGGTCCCAGCTCTTCAGCTGACAGCCATACAGCTTCATGCCCATGACCTACTTCTCTATGCCTCAAACTATACACACATAGGTATAAAATGAAGGTTATAGAAGTCTCTTCCATGTAGACAACTTGTAAGAATTATTAAGGATATTGTGTGTAAGGAACCAAGACTACTATATGGCTGCATTTATGTGTAGACATTTGTTGCTAGCTTTGGGATCAGATGTTTAGTCCTGTGGCTTGCCACGTAATCTATTTGAGCATATGAACCATTTATTGTCTTGCATCCTGGAGAACCCCAGAATCTAGTAAGAAGCCAGGCATTCAGTAGGTGCCTGATTGCTGTGGGATGTTCTGTATGGCAAATGTGTTGCTCTGATTGGTTAGTAAATAAAACACTGATTGGCCCATGGGTAGGCAGGAAGTATAGGCGGGACTAACAGAGAGGAAAAAAGAAAGAACAGGAAGGCAGAAGGAGTCACTGCCAGCCACCGCCAGGACAAGCAACATGTAAAGTTGCTTGGTAAGCCACAAGCCACGTGGCAAGGTATAGATTTGTAGAAATGGATTAATTTAAGATATAAAAACAGTTAACAAAAAGCCTGCCATGGCCATACAGTTTGTAAGCAATGTAAGTCTCTGTGTTTACTTAGTTGGATCTGAGCAGCTGTGGGACTGGCGGGTAACAAAGATTTGTCCTGACTGTAGGCAAGGCAGGAAAACTCTAGCTACACCTGATAAGTGCACAATGAACAACTGAATGGGAGTTTATGGACAAGGGAGCCGGGTTAGCCTCCCATCGCTGTGGTAAGTATCTGGGAAAGTCACAGTAAAGGAGGAAGCTGTGTTGTGATTCACAAGTGCAGAGGTCTCAGTCCACAGTCACTTGGCTCCTTGTTTCTGGGCCTGTGCTGAGGAAGAATGACATGGCGGGAGCTAATCACCTCACAGCATTCAGGAAGAAAAGAAAAAAGAGGGGCTAGGGACAACGTATCTTCAAGAATACATCCCTGGTCATCTACCTCTCCCCAACAGGCTCTACTGCCTAATTTTTATCACCTCCCAATAATGCCATCCAATGATAGATCCATCAATGGATTCATCCCACGACCCATTCATTAGACCAGAGCCCTCATGATCCCGTCACTTCCCAAAGCCCAGCTCTGAACACACACCGAGGATCAGACCTACAACACATAAGTGTGTGTCTCCCTACTGGGAGATAATTCAGATCTAACCCATAATAGGAGATAGGTTGCATGTCATAAACCCAGTGTAAAAAACAGTCATGGATACTTGGCAAACTTTATTAGCATCATTAGCTATCAGAGATACACAAATAAAATCACATCAAAATGTTGTCTCACCACATCAAGTGACAAACACTAGCAACAATGGGGAAAAGGGTCCCTTAGACTCTGCTTGTGATGATATAAGCTATTCCAGCCATATGCAAATCAGTGTAGAGTAGAGTAAAATCGATCTATCATATAACCCGGCTATCCTGAGAATTTCCCCAAAGGACTCTTGTGCTTGATAGTTTTATGACAACTTGATACAAGCTAAAATCATCTGAGAGGAGGGAACCTCAATTAAGAAAACGCCTCCATAAGATTGGGGCTGTATGCAAACCTGTAGGGCATTTTCTTAATTAGTGATTGATTGGGGAGTCCCAGCCCATTGTGGGTGGTGCCATCCTGGGCTGGTAGTCCTGGATTCTATAAGGAAGCAGACTGAACAAGCCAGTAAGTAGCACCCCTCCATGGCCTCTTCATCAGCTCCTGCCTCCAGGTTTCTGTCCTGTGTAAGTTCCCACCCTAACTACTTTTGAAGATTAACTGCTATATGGAACTTTGAGTGAAATAAACCCTTTCCTCCCCAAGTTTGCTTTTGGCTATGGTGTTTATCACAGCAATAGTAACCCTAAGACAACTCCCATGTCTATGTAAACTAATGTTTACTATAGCACTATTCAGAATAGCTAAGTGATGGAACCAGCAGAGGGATGGATAAAGAAAATGATGTCTATACATAATGGAATGATTTTTCAGCTATAAAGAACAAAGTTATGTTTGGGGAAATGGATGCGATTGAAGATAATCACATTAGTGAATTAAGCCAGTCTCAGCAAGGAAATCTGCACATCTTCTCTCATGTGTGTGTCTGGATTTTATATAGACACATAAAGTCATCGACATATAGAGGCCATGAAAGTGGAATTGAGACCATGCGGAAGTCCAAAGGGGACTAATAGGAGGGAAGAAGGAGGAAGGACAAGGAGGGGACAGGGCATGTGGGATATGCCCACAGTACATTATATACATGCGTGAACACGCTTTTATGTAACTCAGTATAATTAAATTAAAGGAAAAAGAACAACTGAATGCTGAGTATGGTGACTTATTACAGTCAGAGCAAAAGCCCAGATCCATCCCTAATAAAAATATGATAAACTGAGCACAACAATGGTTAATCCAAGTCTTATTTGTCCAGCATTTAGGTCATGCCTAGCACCTCTGAAAACCTTAGGTGAATCCAGTCCTTTCATTTTATTTATGACTCAACCTTGTAAGACAAAATCCACCAGGCCCAACACAAAGCCAGCATAGAAAGCTCACTGTTTCTGTTTCTTTCTTTCTTTTTTTTTTTTTTAAACCGAGTGAAATGTCAACAAGTGCAAATTAACCCAGTGATAATTGAGTCCATCTGGGGGATGCTGGGCAGGGTCAGGTGAGGACAGCTGTGGAATGCTGATGAAACATCTGTATCCTCAGTCTCACCTGCTTGTTAGTCACCAGGCTGTGCTGCCTGCACTGCTGTGGCCTTCTGCCTCACACTTTGATTTCCTAACCCTTCACAACCCACCCTTGGCTCTCTGAACAGGACAGCTCTTACCCAACTTGCTCCCTTCCCAGAGGGAAAGCAAGGAGGAGGAATGCACATGCTCCCCATGAGCTCAGTCCTCCAGAGCAGATGCTCCCCTCTTCGTCTTGGAGGCAGTGTTCAAAGATGGTTTAATTGGATGCAGGGCAGGGTGGCAGGGGCAGGTGTCAAGGAGCTATGGCCTGAATCAAATTCCGGATTAATTAAAAAGTGTCCAAGTGGATTGAATATTTCATGTCTTGAGAGCTGCAGTCAAGATCTTTTTTTGGAACAGAAATCAAATATGAAGGTGCAGTGGGGATGGGCTAGAAAGGAGGGAGGGAAGAGGAAAGAACATGGAAAGAAAAGTGGGAGGAATGTTGAGGAGCAAGGAAGGAAGAGAGGGATGGAAGGAAAAAGGAAGAGGAAGGGGAAAGAAGAAAGGAAGAGGGGAGGGAAGAACATAGGAAGGAGAGGGAAGGGGAGGAAGAAGAGGAAAGAGGAAGACTGAACAAATAGAAGGGATGGAGGGATGAAGGGATGGAAGGGGAAGGACAAACGGAGGGAAGGAGAGAGAGACGGAGAAGACAGGGAAGGAGAAAGAGGAAGGAAGAGAAAAGGGGGAAGAGGTGGGCAGAGGAGGAAGGAAGCAGGGAGAATAAGAATGAGTTCCTTGCAATCCTTCTAGCTTACCACCTTCACCATCAGATGTTCCCAGAGGACCGTGTATTCCTCATGGCCTCGTTTCCGCTGATCCTTTCTGTTACCCCATGGGGCTAGCTCTCTCTTTCCTATACCCTAGAGCCTGGAGCTTGGGGAAAGTCATCCCTTCTCTTTCCTCTCAACTTCCTGAGTCCCAGAAGCAAGCTTCAGTGTCCAAATGTCACTCCAAATGGCGTGGGCAGGGAGCCCTGAATTAAAGGCTATGTGCCCTTCCCAGCTGCAGGTTCACAGAAGAACCTGGGAGATGGTTCTGCAGAAAGATATGTTTCCTGTTACATTTCTCTGTCATATAATTATCTTGGCAAAAAAAAAATCAAAACAGCTGTATTCTAGCCAGGCCTCCTGCTGCAGACCTACAACCTCAGCTTCTTGGGAGACTGGGCAGGATATAAATTCAAAGCCTGCCTGGATTACAGAGTGAGCCCAAGGTTAATCTGGGAGGCCTGAGTGAGGTCTGTCTCAAAATACTAAAGTACAAAAGCAAAAGCAAAACCAAACAAAAACCAGAGGCCTGGAATGGGACTCAGTGATAGGACACTTGCCTGGCATGTGTAATGTTGCAGGTTCAGTCCCTAGCACAGGAAAACAAAAACAAGCGAGCAAACAAAAAACTTCACCTAGACAGGGGATGTAGATGACCTTGGGAAGCCTGGGAAGTTAGTTTCTGGGGTCTCTCTCCAGCCTTGGCAACCCTGCTTTAACAACCTCTGTGCTCATTTCAGGGTGGAGGGCTCTCCCTCGTCCACACCCATCTGCCCCGTGTGTTTGTCCTGTCTGGCCTCATTCTTTGTCTTGCTACTTGCCCTCTGCCCACACCTTTCCATTTCTTCTTTCTCTATCCCCCGTCTCTCTGCCCACCCACTTAGCTCTCTTTGCCTCTTCTTTCTTTCTTCTCTTGCTGTTCTTCCTCTGGTCCTGTCTGCTCTGTGTGAATTCTGCTTGTCTTATCTACTTTCTCTGCCCTTCTCCTGCCTCAGACTTCCCTCTCCCCATCCTATTTCTTCCTTCTCTTGTTCTTAGCCATGGATGTTTTGTGGATACTGTTGCTCAAAGCAAGCATCTTCAGATCCTGTATCAAAAATGTGCTTTGAGCCAAGTTATCCCTGGGAGACAGGCCCAAGTGGTTCATTCCTGCAACTTAATTAAAACGTGTTTTCTAATCAGCCTTAGTCTTCAGGTAGCCTTGAGTGGGGTCATCTCCAGGAGCAATGGGTAGTATGACTGAGCCACAAAATAATAGGAAGTCAGGATGACAGAGTGTCAGGGACAGATGGCTAAACAGGGTGGTACAAGGGGTGGCATGGACTGTTGTCTACCCTGGAGGGTGACCCTTGGCTGATCCATGAGTCTATCTGAGCTCAACCTTCACCCTCAGGGCTATTGTCTCCTCTCTTCTCCTCCATCTCCAGCTTCACTGTTACATCATCCATGTGGTCAAGGTTTGTACTTCCCTATTCCATTTTGGTGACTTCACAAATAAAATGCAATACAGAGGGAGCCTCCTGACTCTAATTATTTTGCTTACTCCTTGTTCATTCTGCATCTCAATTTTCCTCCTCTGCACCATTCATATTCTATAGGTCTGGCTGACTGAGAGGGTGCCTGGGGAAATCACATGGCCTTGCTCAAGAGATTCGTTCTGACTTCGGTAGAGAGACTAGCTTATTTTGTTTGATAATCTCTTATTTATGGGTTTGTTCCTTTCTCAATATTAATGAGACTTCCTATCTCTCTCTTGCTGTGACAGCTTTATCAACATCTCCATGGTTGCTTTTCCATCCCATAAGAGAGCTGTGATCAAATAGAATTGGCATAAATAATAGGGAAGATCCATTGGTTGGGGACGTCTGTGCATGTGTTGCTGGTCAGGCTGAAGGCACTTCTTGTGGCGGGCAGAGTCTCATATGCTCTGAGGCCTGCAGCAATCCATGATGTCCACTGCAGACAAGCTGGGATTCTCTCAGCTCTTGGGGCCTCTCTAGGTTCAGATTCTCTCTGAAGTAGCAGACACTGTAAGAGGCAATTTGGAGTCTCCATCCTGCATTTGTGCCTGGATGTCTTCAGTTGTGTCTGGTCTTGTGTTTCTAGTAGAATTGTTTCCTAAAAAAAACATTCCTCTCTCCTTGCCTAGTCAGAACTATACCGTCTCTGTCATGGCAGTCCACTTTCCTTTGTGATAATGTGATTGTGATAATGTGGTAATGCGCTGCGAAAGATGGAAATTTTGAGCATGTACAGAATGTGGCATAAAACTGTGAGTCAGTAGAATGAGGATCATGAGTGTTTGACTGTGAGGACTCAGGAAAAACTTGCCAAGTTTGAGGGCAAAACATCACTGGTTTAACTAATCTTTGTAGGAGCAGTTTCTGGGGAGCTATCTTTGTGCCCTAAATATTGTAAGGGGGCAGAAGAAAGCCTCAGTGGACATTTTTGGCATACACTATCAACATTTGCACTATGACCAGGTGGGAAGGCTTTCCCATTTCCCTCAGGCTAGCCTGGGGAAGGCTTTGCTAATTTCCATGGATTTAAGCATTGGGGTCCTTGTCATGGCCAGCCCATGTCATTAACACACATCCACTCAGGTTTTCACATTCATTCTTGGCTTCCTCCACCCCCCACAATACATGGGTACAGATCCTGAAGTTCAAGAGAACTGATCAGACTTGCAAACACTTTCTTGGTGGCATTCCATTATCCTTTGATATTCAGTGATACAGATTTATTTTCTTTAATCTCAGAAGTGGATAGAACTCAGGGGTCCACTTTCATTCAGTAATACTTTTAAATTTTTCCATGATAATTCACTGTGTTTCCCAGTTAAAGGTTAAAAGCTCAGCTTGGAAAGGTTATGAACTTTGCACTAGCCAGGTCTCTGGTTGAGGAACAAGTCTGGGCTATTGTGAAGGGCTGCACAAGCCATCCCCACACAAGTCTGTGGACTGTTTACTTGGGCCAGCAAACTGTAGTCCTTGAACCACAACCATCCCATGAACTGCTCTTGTCTTTGGATTTTTGTTGGGACAAAAAAACTAGAGATGGAGAGATGGATCCACCAAAAAAATCACTTACTGGACATGTATGTGAGTTAGTTCAGATTTCCAGAACTCAAGTAAAAGCTGGGTAGGCATGATGTCTGCCTGCAACCCCAGCACTAAGAAGACAGAAACAGGTGGTCCCTAGGGCAAGATAGATAACTAAACTAGCTAGGATTGGCAAGCTTTGGATCAAAAAACAAGGTGGAGAGTGATCATGGAAAACGCTCGCTGATGACTTTGGGCCTCTCAGGCACACCTGCATATGTTCAAGCATTCATACACACAGGTAAACACATCATACCACATACATATGGAAAAAAAGAGACTGAATCACCCACCAAACTGAAAATTTATCTATTTACAGAATAGATATGTGAACCTCCAATGTAGAGGAGAATTTAAACTCCTTTGATGCATTCAGTGTGGAAGCCCTGGAGGCGGAATTTGAACATGCATCTGGGTGCTCTTCCCCCCACCCCAATCCCCAGGAGTAGCTTTGAGAAATCACAAGTAGGAATAGTTCCTTCACAAATACACATGCCTGGAACCCAAGGTTAGGGATAATGATGGCTGGGACAGTATTGTTTCTTCCAGGAAAACTTAGCAATAGTGTAAAGATTCATCTCCAAGGAACATAGCTATGTAAAGGCAGGTGCAGTCATGCAAAGACCAATTGCAAAGGCATGGAAATGAATGAGAAAGTCCTATGTGGAAAAACTGCCCTAGCAAGCCACATAGTGCTCCAGCCATGACTGTGGGTGCTCTAGCTCCCCTGTATTTTGTTACTCTAAAATGCATGATTTACTGTTATTTTATGTGTCAATAAGAAAAGCAGCGGCCACAGCACAATGTCTTTGATTGTTAGATACAGTCTTATTTTACAGTATAATTTGAAAACAATAAAAAGTGAATCCTAGAATTGGGCCTGGGGAGATAACTCAGTGGGTGAGGGTCCTTGTCACTAGGCCTGGGGATTGAAGTTGATCCCTAGAGCACACAAGGTGGAGGGAAAAATATCAGTATTATCTCCTGCAAGTTGTCCTCTGGCTTCCACATGCATGCTATGGTACATGCATACCTGTGCATGTGCATGTATACACACAGATACATACTCAGACATTATATATATAATTGTTTGTATATCATCTAGGAGTTTATCTACTTTGAGAAAACACACAAGAGAAAAATGTGGATGAATACAGAGATTTGGGGCAGAAGTGGAGCTGGGTTTGGCAAGATAGGAAATTTCACTTCTTAAACTTTATGCTCCTGCATTGTTTAAAAGTTTTACAGTGAAGATGTATAATCTACATAACTCAAGCAAGTTTTTTTTTTATGAAATAAAGTCACTTATTTGGATGCCCACTTAATCAGAAAAACCTACAAAGCAATTGACTCTCAGTCATAGAGTTGGAGATTGACCCGCTTCATTCTCATTCTCATTCTCTCTCTCTCTCTCTCTCTCTCTCTCTCTCTCTCTCTCTCTCTCTCTCTCTCTCTCTCCTCTCTCTCCTTTGTCACTAAGAAGTCATTTAATGAAGAAATACAAAATATTGGGCACATATACTACATTAAAGGTGTATTATAAATGGAAATGTTACTGCTACTCACAAAAGATTTCTGTTCAAAGGTCAATATTTGGTCAGTTTTTAATCTTCCTCATGGACAACTCCTCCATCAGTTAGAGGCAGGTGAGTTCTACCACTGCTGTGGTTTGAATCCTGAATGTTCCAGCAAAGATCCCTCTGCTGGAGTGACACTTTGTGTAGGGGTGTGTGTGAAACTGTCCTGTACACAAGTGGTTTTGCTTTGCAATGTGTTCTCACCATTATGGACTGCCTCACCTCAGACCCAAGTCAGTGGGGTCAGCTCATCATGGGCTGGAAGTTCTAAAACTATGAGCCAAAGTAATATTTTTTACTTTATAAATTGACTATCTCCAGCATTTTCTTATAGAACAAAAAGCTGCTTAATTCAATTACACTATTGGAAGAGTTTTGAATTCTAAGTTACTCTGAAAAGCAAGCTTTTCCCACACACCTTTGCCACACCCAGAAAATGACAACAAGTGACCTGTTAGCTATAATCACAGGAAATACATCATTATCATCATTACAATATGAAAGGAATCTTTATACAGGACATTTTTTCATTAAACGTTCTATACTGTTGAAGAGAAGGAGGACAGGACTTCTTAAAATAGAATAAAAACTCATCAGCAAAGAGAATTAGCTATATCCCCCCACACCATACACAGACTATTCTGTATAAGTTGCATTGCTGTGTCACCATGACGTTATGTGTATCAGAAGAAATAACTCTTCACAGCTACTATGTGTGGCAGAAAAAATGGTCATTCTGAGCTCAAATACATACCTATCCAAATCCTGGCTCCAATTCTGTCACAGCAAACAACACCAGAGAATTCAAGATACCAGCAGGTAGAGAACCATTTTTTTCTGTTTATATATGGGAAAGGAGATATTTATATTAAAAGAACTAGGTTACAGACTTCAAAATTATGAGAGACGTGGGGGATAACTCAGTCCAGTCGGCTGCCATAAGCAGCACTCTTACCCTGTAATCCCCACAGATGTAGCTCAGCCTTTGACCGATACTTCACACACTTCATAAAAGTCTTTTGAACCAAAGGAGTAATATGAGGTGTAACAATCACCATGGCGTCAGTAAGTCTTGGGCAGTCAAGGCAGAGGATATTCAACACAATCTGCACTTACAGGAAACAGTAGACATCTTTGATTGCTTTATCAGTTAAGAAGATTAAAAATGTTATGTGGTGTATACACGATGTGAACATGTCCATGTATTGCATACATGAATTGTGCTGCTATGTGCACAGAGGCCAGAGGTTGACAGCGATGTCTTCCTCAGTTGCTCTCCACTTTATATATGGTTTATGATACATGGTCTTTCATTGAACCTGCAGCTCATTAAGTTGCTAGACTGACTGACCAATGAGCTTCAGCTATCCTCTGGGGTCTATGGTCTCACCACTGGGATGACAGGTATGTACCACTGTGTCCAACTTGTAAGTGGGTGCCGGGGATACAAACTCAAAACCTCACCCTTGTGGTACATTTGCCCAGGATTCCTCTCACTAGCTCTTGCCTTACTTTTTTCTTGTTAATGTAACTTGATTTCATTAAGGAAGACCATTCGTGAGAGGATGGAGCCTCTCCTGTCCTAAGGGATGAATCAGGTTTGGATCAAGTGAGAGAATGGGGTGCAATTCTAGTTAATGGTACAAGAAAACATTTCTCAGACATTTGAGGAACTTCTAGGAAATGTTTTTCACTGTCAGAGTTGTTGCTAAGACAGTGGTTCTCAACCTTCCTCATGCTGTGACCCTTTAATACAGTTCCTCATATTGCGGTGACCCCCAACTATAAAATTATTTTCGTTGCTACTTCACAACTGTAATTTTGCTACTGTTATGAATCCTAATGTAAACATCTGTGTTTTCTGATGGCCTTAGGTGACCACTGTGAGAGGGTCATTTGACCCTCAAGGGGTCATGATCCGCAGGTTAAAAACTGCTGTTTTAGGGGCTGCATTCTTCCCCAGTTGTGTTCCCCAGTCTGGGGAATTTCTAGTGGATGGATTCTTCACTCCACTGGGGAGCATCGAGGGAATGAGTTCTTCGCCCTAGGGAGAAAAGACTGCTTTCTTCCTCTTGTTCAGAATATGAATATTTTATTTAAAGTTCTAATGCTTGGAGTTATTATAGCTCTGAAAGAATAAATGTGAATCCTGAAGGGGTAAATGTGAAGAAAAAAAAACTAGCATGTTGATGATAGAAGCCTGAAAAGTTAGTTTAGAAAGCAAAGTGCATGATCTAAAGCTGACCTTCCTGCCTTCATGCCTCTGGTCATGCTGGTACCTTTGTTTGATTTGAAGAGGTAGATCTTCCTGGGAAGCAAAAAGCTGTTACAGGACCAGAGGGAGGGAGGGAGAGAGATGGAGAAGAGAAAGAACAAGAGAGAGGGGGAGAGGCAGAGAGGAGTAGAGAAAGGGAGTGAGAAAGGGGGGAGAGAGAGAAGAAGAGGGAGAGGAGAGAGACACAGGGAAGCAGAGGGAGGAAGGGAGGAGAAGGAAGTAAGAAAGAGAGGGAGAGGAAGGGGATGGAGAGGAGAGGAGGAAGAGAGAGAGAGAGAGACAGAGAGAGAGAGAGAGAGAGAGAGAGAGAGAGAGAGAGAGAGAGAGATTAGAAAGTATTATCAAGCTGGCTATTGTTAACTGTGGCTGTTCTCAAACTGCATTTTGAGTCCAGTGCTGGATTTTTCACATAGGGATACCAGTTCAGTTTCTGTAGCTTAGCATGAGCAAGAAAATTTTGAGGTATGGGAAGTAATATGAGCATGGTGCGGGTGTAGAGAGGAACTGACACACAGTTAGATCATACTTAATTCAGATGGAATCCAAACAGCGCTGAGTCAGGTGACAGGTTTCTTGTTGCCCTCCAACATTTTTAGGTGTGTGTGTGTGTGTGTGTGTGTGTGTGTGTGTGTGTGTGTGTGTGTGTGGTGTGTTAATGAGTGTATATGGAGGCCAGAGAACAACCTGTGTGTCACTCTTCAAGTGCCATCACCTTATTTTATCTTGGGGACAGTGTCTTTCAGTGGCCTGGAACTGGCCAAGTAGGCTAGGCTGGCCAGCAAACCTCAAGGGTCTGCTTATCTCCACTTCTCCAGAGCTAGGGTCACAAGCACACACTGCCGTGCATGGCTTTTCTTTTCTTTTTTTTTTTTACAGTGGATAATGGAATTGAACTCATTTCCCTAAGCTTCCAAGAGAAGCACTTTACTAACTTTCCAGCTTAATTTTGCAAACAAAACAGCCCTCATGTGTTCCTTGGGGAATACTGTTGAGTCCAGTCTGCAACAGAGTGGCCTTTAAGGTAGTAGCAGGAGTTGGGGAATAGATATGACTATCTAGTTTAGCTGCTTGTGAGCCCATGGTTGACACCCATCACTTTCCTTCATGGTAGTTTACCTCATTCCAGCCCGTTCTGCATTGACCTTGTCTTTCACCCCCAAGTCTTCATTGGACCATGTTTTCTGAAATGGACAGGACTCTGTGATCACAGAACATGGATGCACCCCCAAGTTCTCCCACTGAGTTTTTCCTTTCCCTGGTTCCTCACACACTCACCAGCGAGCTCCATCAGCATTGCCCTTCCCTATTTTGGCTGTTGGCCAAATGGCACAGAGAATCCAAGATCAGAGGTGAAGCACATGGTGTGTAATATGCAGTAAATACCCCATTATTAAAGCCCTTGTGCGTTGAATTTCTTTTTACTGGCAATTTAAAGCATCCTTAATAACATATGAGAGGAAGTGACAGCTAATGTTGAGATCTGAAGCTGAACCCGCAGCAGATATTAAAATAGACAAAGATGGTAGGGAAGTGTGATTTGAGCAACAGGGACAAATAGAAAAGTAAGAGAATAAAAAGGGCATCGGAAGTGTTTGGACATCTCAGACTCTTTTAGTATGGCCAGGATCAAGACTTAAAAACGTGCTTTGTATGACTCTCTGTGGAACACTGGCCATCCGCAGAAGGGAGGTTAGCGCCTTTGAGAAACCATCATTAAAAGAGACTTTGTGTAATTAGATAATGGCTGGAGTTGTCTCGTCTTTGAAGAATGAAACAGCACGGCTCATATCTCCAACTGCAGCTCCTGCTATTGGATTAGGCGTCCCTAAATCCTATGGCTTATGTTTGAGTCTCCAGCTAGAATTTCCATTAGTGTGAGGAGCATTTATCTTCTGCTTTCTGGCCTGTGCTCTTCTTGCCTCTCGCATTTGTCCAAAACTGCAACAAAGCTGATTTCTCTTGCTTCTCCAAAATGCCCATCATCTGAGGAAGCTGCATAAAAGCCAGGTTCCTCTCAGTGTTTTTGGTGAATACAGCGGCACAAGGAGTTCAATTATAGCACAGCCAGTGTTAGATAAACTGCTAGATAGTCTTATCCCAAGGCTCGGTTCTTTTGTTAGACTTGCTGGGGTGTGGAGAGAACATCTCATTGGCCGGTGTTACCTCAGAGTTCTGGTCCAGCAGCCCTGCTAGTGTCTTCGGCCTCTGAGACACTCTACATGTCCTTGTTCCATTCCCTAACCAGCTGTTTCCAATTTCTCCCACGTTATCACACAGAGACACTCAGTTTTCCCGGGGTGTCCTAAACTGGCAAAATCTGGGAACTGTCCCTCCAAAACCCAAATTGTTCTTCAAGACTGCTTTACCGGGCAGGTGTAGGCCCTTCCATGAAGCTCACTCTTAGCTAGAGATTTTATCTGAGAGTGGAAAGGAATAGATCTGTGGTGTTTTTCATGGGATAATGGTCCTGAGCCAAGTATAGAAAGTGAAATTACAGATAACCAGAAAGGTGGGTAGATAAAATTCCTCCTAAGCGAAGACACTGAGGCTTGGAGTATCGGGTATTTACCCCTGTCCCACTCCTCTCCTGGAGTGTATTTTAACCTTCCTTAAATCTTGTGAGTCAGAGGAGTCAAGAGGCCCCATGGAATTAAACAGAAAGGCAACCAGCTCAGAGGTCACCAACCAGGAACTAACCACAGCAGGGATGTAAAGGACAGTGCCTCTAAGCACTGACTGTTTTCTTCAGAGTAGCTATAAAATGGGATGAGATGAACACATGCTAAACTTCTGTTCAGGCTTCCTACCATGTGGATGTTAAATGCACAGGCCTGGCAGCCAGGTTGCTGCATCCCAAATACTGGCTCACTCCACCCTAGGCCAGTTACTGAACCTCTCTGCATCTATTTATTCATCTATAAAGTTGGGGTAATGATAATGCCTAGGATTGTTCTGAACATTCATTAAGTCATGTCTATGTCATCTGCTAAACCCTGGCACAAACCAAATCCTCATTAAACATTAACCCCTAATAAAAACCTGAGCCCAGCTGATTGGCAGTCCTGTGAACCATAAAAGTTAGCTGTGGCCCAAGCAGGTTTTTATAGTGGCAAATGATCTGGTGCTGTCAGTGAAGCTAATGGCCACAGCTTGCCTTACTTATATCTCTATTGTATAGCTATAAGTAGAGGACGCACAATTGTGTGCCTACTGGGGAATGTTCTCACACTTTCCTGTGGTTGTTGCTGACTGATTGCTCACAAGAGCTTCAAGGTACAGCAAGGTCTGTGTTCACCTCTGTGAACTATCATGCACCTTATCTGAGTTGCATCCTGCAGCTTAAATCTCTCTCTCTCTCTCTCTCTCTCTCTCTCTCTCGTTCTTCTGTCTCTGTGTGTGTGTGTGTGTGTGTGTGGTGTGTGGTACACATGCACATGTGGGTGCAAACATGAGGAGGCTGGACTTTGGCTCAGGTGTCTTTCCTTAATTGCTCTCCACCTTCACATTTTTTGAGACAGGGTCTCTGTGTGTGTGTGCCTGAAGCTCATCAATTCAGCTAGGCTGACTGGCTGTCTAAGGAGCTTCACCTACAAGGCTGGAGTTACAGGCAGGGATCCACCTGACTCACTATCCCCTACCCCCAGGCTGGGGTTAGAGGTGTCTTGTTTCTATGCCCAGTTTTCCACATAGTTCCTGTCAATCCTAAATCAGGTCCTTGTGCTTCCCTTCCATGGTAGGCATCTTATGGACTGTGCCATCCACCATTTTCCCAAACTGACTGGGATTTAAAAAGAAACCACAACTCTCCAGATGATTTGCAGCCAAAGTTGAGAACCATTGTTAATAGCAGAAGCAGCAGCAGCAACACACACAAGGCTTGGGATACAGCTCAGTGGTAGAGTTTGCTTAAAATGCACAAGGCCCTGGCCTGTATCTCTCCAGCATTGTGAAACAAAAGACATAAAACAGCCAAATCCACACCCAGGGCACACCACTACAAGTTAAGCCAGAATCACTGTGGCCTGGGTACAGGCATCAGCAGATTTAAAAGCTCTCGTGGAGACGAAAGGTGCTCAAAGCCACAGTGCTTGGAACGCACTGATTTGAGTCTAATCACAGGGCTGTTGAGGATTCCCAGTGGAGCCAGGTTTCATTCTTGTCGGTTTTATAGCTTGCAGGAACAATGCAAGCATACTGACTAGTACAAACAAGATCTTCCGAGCTAGGCAGATGACTCAGGGGGCAAAATGCCTGCGGTGCAAGCTTGAGAGCCTGAGTTTGGATCCCCAGCACCCATGTTGAATCAGGCCATGGTGTGCTACTGTAACCCCAGTGCTGAACAAGTGGAGACAGTTGGATCCCAGGAGTCCCGAAGAGCCAGTCAAGTAGAATTGGAATGAGCAGGGTCCAAGATTCAGTGAGAGATCCTGCCTCAAAAAAAAAAAAAATACCACAGAGAGTGATGGAGGAGGACACCTGATGTCAACCTCTGACTTTTGAGTATGAGTGTACCTGCCGTCACACACGTACACACCTGTAATAATAACACACTAACATGCACACAACACACAACACACACAACCTTTGTTTTTGAAAAATCTCCCCTCCTCTCTATATTCCTGCAGCTTTGAGTTTGCAAATCTATCTTCAGTGTCCTAAAACCCTAGGATTATAATATGACTTTTGGTAATGTGAGAGTTCTGAAGATCATGGCCTTGTCTTGGTAAGTACATGCTTTTGTTTCCTGGAATTTACCACTCTTCTGGTAAGAGCACCTCTGCAGTTACATCTGAAAAACGACTTTTCCTTTTAGCTTGTATTCTTCCCTTTGGCCAGACCAGAGAAGTGTGTGTGTGTGTGTGTGTGTGTGTGTGTGTGCACTTTCAAACTCTTTTCTTGCCTACTTCCTTTGGCCTTTGTAGTAATGCTGGGGAGTCAGTGCTGAGGAACTGTAGACTGCATGAGGACAGGAAGTGAGAGTGTACTGCTCCCTGGGGCCTGACACAGTGCCCCATACATGACACACACAGTAAACAAACACTGAGAAGATGTAGTAAAAAGTTCTAGCAGTACGGGCTTGTCCTTTCTCAGCAACCCCCTTTGACTTAAGTGGCTCTTGAATTGAGCTATTATGGGGGGTGGTTGTCTGACTAATTTCTTCCACTAGGAAGACTTCTCTATGTCCTCTGCCTTCCAGGTTCAATTTTTCAAGTCTCAGAACAAATGAAACCACTTTATGAACTCCACCTTAGTCTCCACTAACAAAAGAGATGTTAGCCTCCCACTACTATAACAAATATCTCCAATCATCAACTTTTATACAAAGTAAAGGTGTCACTTGCTCATAGTGTTGGAGGCTTCAGTCTATGGTCTTGTTGCTTTGGGGACCTGTGTTGAGACCTCACACCACAGTGGGAAGTGTGTGGCACAACAATGCTCAGTGCATAGCTGGAAAGAGAGGAAGGAGGAAGAGGAAGAGGAAGGTACTGAGTCCCTCGGTGGCACACCCCCAGTGACCTGTAGGCTTCCCACCAGTCCCAACTCATAAAAGCTCCACAAAACTTGAGACCAAGCCTTTGACACATGGGCCTTTGGAGCACATTTCAGGTCTAAAATGCAAATTATGGCAATGGTTTTCTCCTTCAAATTCCTCTGAGGAAAATAATACTGAGGGGTATTGTAGAATTATTTTAAGGTGTGTTAACTTTTGTTTATGTTGCATTTGTTTAACTCTGAAACTGTGTTACTGTGCCTGTCTAAAACACCTGATGGTCTAATAAAGAACTGAATGGTCAATGGCAAGGCAGAAGAAAGGATAGGCATGGAAGAAGAAATCTGGGAGAGGAGAGATCGAGAAGAGGAAGTAGCCAGAGAAGGAGGAGGACCCCAGGGCCAGCCACCCAACTACACAGCAAGCCATGGAGTAAGAGTAAGATTTACATAAGTAAGAGAAAGGGAAAAGCCCAGAGGCAAAAAGTAGATGGGATAATTTAAGTTAAGGAAAGCCGACAAGAAACAAAACAAGCTAAGGCCAGATGTTTATAAGTAAGAATAAGCCTCGGTGAGTGATATATTTGGGAGCTGGGTGGCAGGCCCCTCAAAAGAGTGAAAGAGCAATAAATAAATAAACAACACAGGGATTGAATTCTTAGTTGTGGACATGGTGCACACTTTCTTTGCACACTAGTTCAGAAAAAAAAAAAAACAGAAAGTCTAATAGTCATCTCTATGACCTGAGTTGACAGGTGAGGCACTGTGCTGTGAAATAGCTCACACCCAAGGTCAAAGCACTATTTGCTCACTTGTTCCCACACAGTATTAATTACTGAGGCCCTGCTGTGTGTCAAGAACTATGCTGCTAAGGAGGGGATACAGCAGTGAAAGAGACAAACAAGCCCCCACTCCCATGGTTGTGACAGAAGGTGGCTCCACCATAAACAGATGCTACCATGTGCAGTGAGTGTGACAGAGGGGAGTTGAGGGTGGGACAGGTCAGAACTTGCCGATTTGACAACCCACCTTGAATGAGGACATTTACCTTGAGGTGGGAAGAGCCTGAAACTTCAATACTCTGCCAAGCAGAAGTAATGGTGCAGCCTCTTTCTGCAGCAGGGCTCTCACTTTGGTGGCCCAACCCCTTTCTCTTTGGATCCCTATCTTTGCCTGCCTCAAGGACAGATCATCCCATCAGTGGCTTAAATATGAAATGTCCTGCATGGGCCCATGAGTTTGAACACTTGGTCCCCAGATGGTGGTGCTGTTTGGGAAGGCTAAGTACGCTTTAGGAGTCACCTCTGCTGCTCCCGCTCTCTGTCCACTCTTTTTTCTTAACTGCTGATGCCATGCAACAAGCTTACCTGCCTCATGCTCCTGGTACCACACTTTCCCTGCCATGGCGGACTCAATCCCTCTGGAATCATGAGCACAACCAAACAAACACTTTCTTCCATAAGCTGTTTTCTTCAGGGTATTATATTGTAGCAACATAAAAGAAGCTAATGCATTCCTCCTCCCTTCAAATGGAGGGCTGGGAGAGAACAGGCTTTCCTTGTGACTCTGGATCACCTGTGTCTGGCTCCCCTTCTCTGAGCTGCTAGCACTTCCATCAGTCACCTGCCACACCTGTCTTCTCCAGCCAGACCTCTTATGGTCATCCAAGCTCTCTGGAATCACCTCTACAGGATACTAAATAAAACTGGCTCCTAAAGCAGCAGCCACATTGGCCCTATGAAATTTCCCTTCTCTTCCCCCATGTCACAATCAATGAAATCAACAAGTTCCCATTCAAAGACAAGTCTTCATAGAGGTATTAATGCTGGGATGCAATGGGATTGAAGGTTGCACATAGTTGTTGAGAGACATACTTTAGGTTTTAGTTTTAAAATCTGGAAAGTTTATATTAAAATCCCTGTTTCTGACTTCAGAAAAAAAAAGACCTGGAGGCAGCAGCCTTGTATCTCTATATGGCAATTTTAGCCTTTTGCTGAATGTAGATGGTTCCTACAGATGGAGCATGTAAACTACAGTTTACCACAGACCTCACTCCTCTCTGCTGTCCTCCAAATACAGCCTGCTTCACTCACTCATCATGCTTCCTTGGTCTCTGAAGGCACTCAAGATAGCACTGAGTTTGAATTTGGATTTAAAGTGGATCTGGCACACAGTACAAGCTAAGTTAAGAGTACCCATTATTAATTGCAATAATGGCAGCCATTATTCAATGAGTAGAGTCCCAAGGCTGGATAAAAGGTACTTTTCCTGAATAGCACTGGATAAAAGTAGTTATAATAGAACCAAATATCCAAAGCATTTTGTTTCCTTCTTCCTAATTGGCACTCCTGCATGAGGATGTTTCCCAGAAAATTGCACAAAAATTTTCCCCATCACAGAAATAGCGCATGTTGTTGTAGCTAAGAGATTATTATTTACCACTACTGCATAATTAGGCATAATTTCAATAATTGCGTGAACACAGACTACTGAATAAATATTCCCTAGGAAAACACGAATTCATGAAATGAGAATCCAAGTTGACGGTGACATCTACAGAGTCCTAAAGAGCATTTGCCTCTCTGGGAGACTAGGGAGACAGGCACAGAGAGGACCATTAAAGCAGCAAAGCATTTGGATCTTCCTGGTCCAGCTGGTGAATTTTCTTTGTCCCAGTCTTTCACAATGTGACTCCAAACCAGTGAATGGAAATAACAGCTCAGCTGACTGGAAATGATGTGCTGTTGAGCTGGTGGGCGCCCTTCCGACTAGGCACATCCCTCTCCTCCCTCTTCCCTGCTCCCCAGAATGGTGGCTTCTGTCAGTAATCTCAGTGCTTGGGCGATGGAGACTAGAGGATTAAGGCCTTTCTCAGCTACATATGTGTGGTTCCAGGCCAGCTCGGGCTACAGGAGACCATGACTTACCAACACACACACACAAACAAAAAACGAAGCAAAATGCAGTCAGGAGCCACAGTGCAGGGCCGTGGGGAGCTGTGTTTGGTGCCGACAAGGACGGGCACTCCCATCAGCCTTGGACACTCGCCTTTATAAGCTTCTCTTTGGTCCTCAGGGAACTAGACAGGGCCTGCCATTCACAGGTGCTTGTTGATTGCTGTCTTCCTGCCAACCAGGAGCCCCTGTGCTGCGCGATCTTCAGTAGCCAAACCAGACATACCCTTACTCTCTTAGAGGGAGAAAAGGTGGATAAACAATCAGAACAAGAATACAGGGAGAAGTGACGGTAGGGTGATGGTGGAGGCACCTGAGGGAAGTCACCCACCACAGAGCCCAGCCTGTGGGCACTCCATAAAGGCTCTGCGCTAATCTCTTTTTTATTCATGTCCTGACAACAACCTACACATTCTTTTCCTACCCAACAAGTTCCATTTTTTTTCCCTACTCTCTTTTTGAGACAAGGCCTTGCTATGTAGCCCATAACAGCCTCGGTGTCACGATCCTCCTGCCTCAGCCCCAAAGTACTGGTATTACAGGCATGTGTTACCATGACCACGTTATCTCCAGTTTGTACTGGATTCTGAGGTTAGAAATTTGAATTTGACTCCCACTCTGCCATTGTTATATGTCCTTGAGCAGGTTGTGTAACATGTCTGAGCCTTTATTTTCTCATCTGTGAAGTAGAGACAGAAGCCACCCCCTTAAGAGATAGTGGTAGGGAATGGTAGGAAAAAGAAACATGGTATCCAAAGTGGCTAGGTAGTATCTCCCGTGTACAAGTCACTCACTGCATGATTATTTGTAAATGGATAAGTGATCTAGACCTTACTCAAGCCCTTCCTTTCTGGGAAGCATTCCCATCACCCCTACCCAACACTCACACGTGCAATACCTTTGCTTTTGAAGCCTAATCTGGGAGTTGTTAATTTATTTTGTCTGCTAATGACCTGCTTCACCAAACCTACCTGAGATCTTTTATATCCTTGGCAAGTATTCCCATCCACCTAACACCCTGCTGAGTCTTTGCTAGGCACTGGATTGATTTATGTTTATTGATTGACAGCATGTGCATGAATTGCCTCCCTTTGTTCTGATGCCAAGGCATCTATAGACACAGAGCTGGGGAGACGTGTGTGTTACGGGGTTGGAATTGCATTGGAACATACCCTCCCGCCCTCGCACAGTCATAGTGACATTGCTCGTCATGTGGGGAGGCCTATAAAGACCACACTCCTCAGATTTACATAGACCAAATGCAGTGGGTCACCCCCTCCCTTCCTGCATGAAGGAGAAACAGAGGATAATTGCAGGGCTTTCTTCAGTTCCATTGGTGTGTGAGAGGAGCCTTGTGCTGGTCGTAATTACAGAAAGGAAGGAAACTGAATAAGTAGCAAAAGAAGAATTAGTTGTACTGACCTAATTAAACTCCCACAGAAAGGATTTCCCTCTTATTTGGAAGGTGGTCTCAGATAACCTTGAAGCCATTGTGTGAACCACTACCCTTCTCTTTTCAAGGGGAGTGGGTGGCAGAAAGATCACTCTGAAAAGGCAACCTTTCCCAATGTCTTTCAGAAATTTAACGACCTTGATTTCTGGGCCAGTTCCTCCCAATGAAGTGAAATTGCATTGAAACTTAATAATTAACAAGGAGAAGCTAATCCGACTGGAGGGAAGTGCTCCCCCAAATGTCCTCTGACAACAGAACTTAGGGAAGCCTTCTGGAGCAGAGAGGTGAGGGGTCTGAGTCTCCAGTCAAAGATGGCTGAAATTTTTTCACCTCGTTACACACATAGACACAGAAACACACACACACACACACACACACACACACACACACACACACACACACACCACTAAAGAAAGGCATCCTTTCTTGCCAGATAGTATCTATACTTCATCTCATCATATATCTGTTTCCAGTCAGTCTGTGACTGCCACTACCATAATAGCTATCAATTGTGTGTTTCTAAGGGCACTCAGCCCTTTATACAAATGACTAGATGTTATTATTCTCCCCATTTTGCATATAGGAAAAATTGAGGCTCAGAAGTGTGAAGCATTTGGTGCAAGCCATACATCATTAGTAGATGGAAGGGCTAGAGTTAGAACCCTTGTGTACCCAGACTCAGGATGCTCCAGGGTGTGTTGTCAGCCAAGCTAAGTGCTGTGGTTATTCACACCTTCACTCACTCATAATTTGGTGGAGTTTTTAGTCCCTAAAGGGCTGTGCCACATACATTTCCCAGGCAAAGTGTCAGTGGCCCTCCTATCCTTGTGGAGGTATCTTTGTGGTCTTTATTGCTGTGTCTTGATAACAGTGACACTTTCTGTAACCTGCCCTCATGAGTATTGTACAAATGAACAGATGTTAGAAATGCCTTCAGTAAGGTCAGAAGGAACAACATGATCATGGTTGCCAGGGATATTAGTTGATCTATCCCAACATTGGGAGTGGAGCTAACAGCAAGACAGCTATGAAGATAACAGCACAGGGTATACAGGTACGGTGCTTCATGCCTGTAATCCCAGCACTGGGGATGCTGAGGCTGGAGAGCTTTGCCTAGCTTGGGGTGCATAGTGAGTTCTGGAGCAATCCTGAGGTTAGCCAAAGTCCCTGCCTCTAAAAGAAAAAAAAAAAAAAAACCAAACCAACCAACCAAACAAACAAACAAACAAAACCAGAATAGAGTGTTCATTATGAGTGAGACCTTTGAGTCTGGTTGTCTGAGATGAATCTGGGATTCATCATTTTACAGACATAAAACTCAAGGAGCATTCTGTAAGCTTTCTATGAAAATGTTGTTCATCTTTGGAATGAAAATAAACAGAATATCTTGTAATGTAAAGAAATAAAAATTGGATTATTTATTTGCTTGTGTATGTGTGTGGTGCTATGGTCTGTGTGCTATGGTGCATGTTTAGAGGTCAGAGGACAAGTTGCAGGAGCTGGTTCTCTCCTTCCAAGGTCTGGGTCCCAGGTTATCAGGTTTGGTGCTGAGTACTTATACCCACTGAACTATTCCAACAGCCCAGAATATCTGTCCTACAGAGACACCATGAATATGAAATGATACTGTTTAGTTATATAACTGGTACACAACAAGTTCCAAATAAATATTAGTAACTAAGATACAGCTTCTGGAAGGAAAGAGAAATCCTGTATTTACTAAAAGCTGTTCCTGACCAAGACTTGTTTAGCGGCATGTACAATGAGAGAAGGAAAGGGAACTGGGAAGGAGGAACCCTGGACTCGTAACATTGTCAACACATATCTCAGCTAAGCATCCATAGACAGAGCCCTTGCCAGGAGAGGAAAGGGCAGAGACTTACTGCATCATTTTATCTCCCAGTTCATTCATCTTTCCATTTGCATTCCATCATTACGACTGTCATTTCATTGATGTCTCCTAATAGTCGTGAGAGACAGATAACATTCTGTTGTTTCCACTTTACAGATGTAGAGACTGACCACTAGACTATTTAAGAAACTTGATAGACAGAGGAGCCCATGCCCATGATCTCAATGCTGACAAGGTGGAGTCGGTAGGATTCATGTGGCTCTCTGGCCAGCCAGTACAGCTGAATTGATGAGCTCCAGGTCCAGCAAGAGACATTTTCTCAAAGCATAAATTGGAGAACAATTGAGGAAGATACCCAACATTGACCTTGGGCCTCAGCGCCCACACACACACACACACACACACACACACACACACACACACACTGCTAGTAAAGTATAAGAAACTTGCTATAATTACGTAACTGTAAGAGGCAAAAGCTTGACTGTAGATTATGTGGCTCTGATATGTATTGTGTATCCCTGATCTACTGATACAAAGACAACAAGCTGTCCATGTCAGACTCCAGAAGAGGGACCACTTATACAAGTGGCAACTAGTGGCAAAACACAAGATGGCCTGATTGATTGGAGAGAACTTAGGATGCTAGTAAATTGGATCTTTCAGGGGATAACAAAATTCTGGATCCATAGTGTTTATGAGTCTATATAGTGTAAGTTATCCCCATCATAGCCAAAGTCAAGTTACAAGTGTGATGCTATACACTAGGAGTCAGAAGGTGATGGTGTGAAATGAGAGAGAAAAGCCATAACCCTTAGAAGTTTCAACTTTCTTGGCCAGGTGGTAGCTAGTTAGCTAGTTAGTACTTGGATCTTAAATGTATCTCTAAAGTGGGACTGTGGAGATTCTCAATGGGTAACGTGCTTGATGCACAAGTGTGAAGGGCATGAGGATCCTCAGCACCTATGTGAAAGCTGGGGTTGGTGGTGCTTTCTTGTAACCCCAGTACTGTGGGACAGGGACAGAGATAAGTGGATCCTCGGGGCTCACTAGCCAGCCTTTCTAGTCAAAATGGCAAACTCAAGGTTTAGTAGAAGACCATTTCAAAATATAAAATGGAAAACAATAAAGAAGGAACCTGGAGTCAATCTCTGGCCTGCACACACACACACCCATGCATGCATCACTTGTGCATATGCACATGTGTGCACATTTCCAGAGCTCATACACTAAAGGCTTGATGCCCAGTGCCACAGTATTTGGAGGTAAGGTCTCTGGTAGGTGGTTGGTTCCTGAAGGATTTGACCTTGACAATGGGACCTCATGGATGAATTAATGGATTACAAAGGGACTTGGTTATAAATGCAAGTTCACTCTCATTGCATCCTGCCTCTGCCTGCCATGAAGTGATCAGCTCTGTTCCACCCCTACTCCCCACTGTCCTTTTCTCAGGCTCAGAAACAATGGACCCACATGACCATTGTCTCTGTAGACTTTCTCGGGCATTTTGTCACAGCAGTGGAAAGACTACTAACATAGCACACTGCTACAGGAAGTTTCTAATTTTCCTTGGATAATACCCAATTTTAAGAAAACTTTAAAAGTTGCTTCCAGGAAATGATTATTGTTACATAATCTCAAGAAGAGCTTGTAGTGGTAAGTTTCTCCATCCCACCCGGGCCCACAGTCCTGCAGCCACTTATAGAATAATCACTCAGAGGCTTAATATTATTTACAAACTGTGTGGCCTGTGGCAGGCTTCTTGCTAGCTAGCTCTTTCATCTTAAATTAATCCATTTCTATTAATCTATGTTTTCCCATATGGCTGTGGCATCATTGGTCTGCTGGCATCTTGCTGTTACTTGGGCAGTGGCTGGCATCTCTCCCTATTCTCCTTTCTTCTCTCTGTATCTCTGCTTGGATTTCCCGCTTGCCTCTAAGCTGCATTGCCATAGGCCAAAACAGCTTTATTTGTTAGCCAATGGGAACAACACATATTCACAGCACACAGAAGGACATCCCACAGCATTTCCCTTTTTCTATCTAATCAAAAAGGAAGGTTTTTAACTTTAACATAGTAAAATTACATATAATAGAACAGTTATAAAGCAGGAATTACAGTTACAATATTTAGTCTACTTGTATTTGGCAAAATTAAAGAAAATATTCTATTTATCCTATATTTGTGAATCTAAGGTTTCTTAACTATTTACCTTTTATCATAACCAAGGAAAATATAACTATTTAGTCTTTAACTATATCAAAGACCCCAGAAGGATATAATATTACCTAAGTAAATAAGAAGTGCTTTGTAAGCAACTTCCAAAAATCTAAAATGACAGAGGCATTTGGCTGCCTGAACAGTCATCCAGATTTCCTCTGCAATACTAGGGCATCCATCTTCAGCCTATAGGCCTAGAGTTTTTTAGTTGCTTCTCTCTGTGTCCTGTAGAATGTCTGGCAGTCTCCTCTGTGAAGCAGGACCCTGAAGGACCATCTCACCTTACTTTGGCAAAATTTAGTGGTCATTTTTCCAAGAGTCCTGTATGTCCAGTCTATATAACATACTATCAAGCAGTCCAGGCAAGTCACATTTTCAAATTCAAAGTCAAGTGTGGGAATGAATATTCCACCCTTTTACTGAAGAAAAGTCTTCTGCTGTTGGGAAGGCCAATTTCCTTTACAGTTCAGAGAAAGAACTTTGGATCTTCCTTCTTTGGTCCATTTTGACAAGCTGAGTGACTTTCTGTTCACTCAGCGTTTCAAGGGAGCAACCAAGCCCCTAGGAAAGGTGCTGCACAGGCAACTTTGCCTAATACATCTTAAAATTAGTGCCTATTTTCCCCCCAATAGGCCTTATTTATACCATGCACAATGACAACAAAAATGGAAGATAATTAGGCATACACACAGCAATCACGCATAGTGGCTTCATTGGAATCATTAAACTTAATTACTTTCACTTGTTATTCCTGGGGCTATCATATCACTATTAAATGCCGACGGGATCCGCAGTAGGTTTGATTTAGCTGAAACAAGGATTTGGTAATTTACAGCTTCTCAGAGACTTTCATCAAAGTGAGGAATGTGCTGAGTGCCTTTTCTTGCTTTCCCTGGGACCTGCTGGAACATACCTTTGCTGAGACACAGGGCTGTCATCTTAGGCAACCTGTCCCAGTGTTCAGCTGGATACTGTCTTATATGATTCCTGGCTTCCCCAGGCAAAGCACACACTTTAGACACTTTTGTGGACCCACTGCATTAACAATTATCTTGCAGAGGAGGAAACTGAGGTTCCAACAAGGTGTATGGCTTGCTTGAGGTCACACAGGTCACCCACCCACAGAGCAAACGCAGGAGAGCTGTTCCTTGGGGGTTTCTGTGTCCAGGGTGGATGCTCTGCAGCTTTAAGAGTTCCCTAAACGTGGAAACTGCTTTCCCTTCCCTGTTTTTCTTTCAGTTTTTTTTTTCTTAAAAAGCCTTATAAACTTTTTAATTTCAGTTTCCTCTTGAGTACCATGTGTTCATGTGTTTCTGTGGGGAAGGAGCACATGTATAGAGATCAGAAGTGGTCATGTTCTGGGGTTGTCCTCAGGAGCTGCCCCCCCACCCCCCGTGCATGTGTGTGTGTGTGTGTGTGTGTGTGTGTGTGTGTGTGTGTGTATGTATATAACAGGGTCTCACTAGTCTAGACCTCACCAAGTACCAAGTGGTCTAAACTGGCTGTCCAGTGAGTCCCACGGACCCTCCTCTCTCTCTCCTCAGTTTTAGGATTAGAAGCGCACACCACCACACAGTGTTGTTTTGAAATAGTTTCTGAGGGTCAAATTCAGGTTCTCAAGCTTGCAAGGTAGGAATTTTGCTGACTAAGCTATGACTCCTGCCCAAACCTCAATTTCTAATGCAAGCCAAGATTTATGTATGCTAGCTGGGTGCCTGCCACTGCAATACGAGTTGCAAATATTAATATCATATAATCTTCCCACTAATCCTATATGCTATAGTTTGCATACCCCCCAGTGGCCCACGTGCTAAAGGTTTGGTACTCAGTTTGGTCCTATTGAGAGGCGGCAGAACCTTTAAGGGGTGGGGCCCAATGGAAGGCTTTAGGTAATTGGGGCTATGCCTTTGAAGAGGATTGTGGGACATTGGTCTTGATCTTTTTCTTTCAATTTCTAGCTGCTATGAAATTAGTAAGTATCTTCTGTCACCAACCCCCTCCCTATGGTGTATCACCATATGCCCAAAGCGATGATATCAACCAGTCATGACTTGGAACATGAAAATGTGAACCCAGATAAACCTTCTCTCTTTATAAGCTGCTTTCAGTATTTTTTTCACAGTAAAGAATAGCTGACTAACACACTATTAAAGCTGGTGTTCATTACATGTTGTAATGATCACTACTATTGTGCAATGATGTACCGTTGCATCAGGTTGATGTCAACATGTATATGTATATATAATCTTTTTAGCTGTGAGTCAGAGTGGATCACAACGGTTTGGCCAATATTCACAATAAATGGATAATACTCAAATATGCCATTGGCCTAAGTTTTCACCCATCTCTTTGGATCTGTGTTTTTCATCCCATAAAAAGATACCCTGAGTGGAGGCTTAGGCTGCCATGGCTCACTGTAGCATCATTAGGAATCCAGGCTCCTTCCATTTTTCAGCTCAATCATTCTAAGAGCATTTTGTTTCGTTGCTTCAGTTAAGTTCAGTTTGGTCTCCCTTTATGGTCACTAGATCTTTGCCCTACCTACAGGCTCTGTGTTTGTCTTCAAGATGAGAAAAACCAGAACGGTAAAGGGCAGGACATTACCTGAGGACCCTGCTTTTTGTTAGGTACACTACGAAAGAGTCACTGGACAAAATGGCCCTGTGGCCACTTTCAACCCAGGGGACCTGGGGAAGATCTTGTTTTATTTACACATGTGTATGCCATGGACAAAATCCAGCTTCTCATGAGTGGGGCAGGCACGGTGTAGGAAAGCCGAGCCAAGCATGCTCCAGCCTCCTTGGAGCAAGGGTGAGCAGGACTCTGGGAGGCAGATCAGCGTGAGGTTTTTCTGCTTGACAAACTTCATTCTGCACTGTTCTATCCTTAATCCTCACACAACCTAGTTTTTAGTAGTTTTTAAAAGTTAGCATGCGAAGTGATGGTTTCCTTGCAGCATTTCCATATGTACTTTGTTATTTCTCTCCTTCCCTGTCCTCCCACCTTCCTCATCCCCTTCAGGCTGCTCCTCCCTCTGGTCCCTCCTTTCTGCTCTCATGTCACACAGTCTTTGGAGGAAGTTCAGGTCCTCTGAAACTCCATTTTCCCAGCCAGATTGTTCAGCTCCAGAAGTGAGGCACAGACTCTCCCCATCCCTCACCCCAAAGCAAAATAAAATCAGTTTAAAACTGTAGAGCAGCCAGTGGGGAGGGACTGTGGCTGCCTTAGACCCCAGCAAGACCAAGTCCTTCCTCAACAAACGAGGATGCTGCTGTGCTGGAGAGAGCCCTGTGGATGGAGAGTTGAGGTGGGGGGTGGGTACGATTTAATTATGCGATTAACTAGGCTCAGAGTCAAATGCTCAACATGCTCCTAATTAATTGATCAGATGCACCACCTGCTGACCTTCTCTCTTCCACAGGCTTCCCAGAATGCACTGGATGAGGAGGGAGCCAACAGCGTGCTCGGGCTTGGGGAATTGGGGAGTTTCCCATTAAGTGGGTATGCGGTCAATTAATATGTGAGCCCAGAGACCCTCTGAGCATGCCTAGTAATGGTCAATTAGAGCTAGTAGATGAGGGCTGTGAGGAAGAGGGAGCCCTCTCTGTTTATTGATTCTGATGGGGGTGTAAGGTACATACATAGCCAGTGGCAACTTCTAACAGCCATTTCCAGCTCAGATTCCAGATAAATACCATATTCCAAGGAGGCATGAGGTGGGAAAGACAAGCATAGATACAGTCTGCTACTGCCAGCTCAATAATGACTGACAGGTGGCTAAGAAGTGTTTTTGTAAAAATAATATTAACTATAAAAAGTATGAACAATAAGAATGTGCGATAGCGTTTCCTAAGTGGTTACTATGATGAGACAGGACTCAACCTTCTATTTCCATTAGTCTCAACATCCAGATCGCATTTCACCTGAGGAAAATGAAACCCAGAGAGGCTCAGGGTGTAAGACAAGTCATATAGCCATGAAGCAAAGGAGACAGAACTTGAACACATTTGTGTCTGACTGCAGAGCCTGTGCCTTTAAGCACTAATCATCCCATCCCAAACTCCTGTTACCTTAGGAAAACCTTGATAATGCTAAAATGTGGGAAAAATAGCATTATCCTTAATCCCAACACAGAGGGACAGTCTGTGCAAGATATTGTAATCTTTCCTCCTGCTGGCTTCTTAGTTTCTGGCCCCGGGTTTGTTTCCCTTTTATCCATCCTTTTCTCTTTTCCACCGACAAAGCTGTTTAAGCCTGGGGTAAATTGCTGGCTGATGATGGGCTGCTTGCATCGGAGCTCCCCAGTTTAGGAGAGTGATAGAGAGGAGTCCATTGGAGGAAAGTAGATTGGCTGGTTTGTGTAGGTGTGTGGATCCATTGTCAAGGGTTCCAGCATTGTCATGGCCAAGCTTACTTGGGGTAGAGGAGGGAGTGTGTATGTGCAAAGGGGCTGGACCCCAGGGGATGCACATGGAAGCAGGCAGAAAGAGAGGCAGCTCTGACATAGTGTGCTGTTCTGATAAAAAGGGAGGTGGTGGTATCTCCCTCATCCCCAAATCACAGATCCCTGGATACAGACTACATTCCTTACAAGTACGTTTGTAAAATGAATCTTCTTTTAATTTAGGCTCTCTCGAGTTTCTTTTCCTGGCCACTAAATGATCCCTGATCCCAAACAACTACTGTTGACATTTTGGGGAGCTTCTTCCATTTGAGCCTGCAAGCTTGGATGCAGAAAGCTGAGAGTTCCCACATCCTGGAGCACAGCACAACCTTGCAAAGCCCTTCTCATTTTATTTTTTCTCCCCACTTCCATACCCCATTCCTAATCTAGGCTGCGTCTCACAGCACCCACCATAATGGTTTGTATCTACTTCCCTAATGTGCGTTTGCTTGTTTTCTATGTATGTGAGATTTTAATATACTTGCATGGCAGGATGCCATCAATCCCATTCAGCTGTCTTGACTTTTCCGTAGGTTCCAACATGTTGTAAAGTTCTATCCCATTTCCCTCCACTGCTACCTTCTTATGGTTCAGATCATTCTTCTAATTAATTTCATAGCCACTTCTTGGTACCACAGTGGGAAGGAGTTTAGCTTATTTCAAGACAAGACTACTAGCTTCCCACCATAGTCCTTTCTTCTAGTACTTCATTTGAGGGAATGGTTTTCAATTTTTTCAATGTTACGAGACTCTCTTCTCAATATGAATGAAGAGGCATTTCTCAGCTTCTTCCAATTTCACCAAGGATAAGGATGGATCAAATGGCACAGAGAACTCTGAGTCTTAGACTTCCCTGCTGCACCCCTTGGCTGTTCTCCCAGATGGAAAGATGGGGAGCTAGTGGGGACATTGGAGTTGAACAATGTGGTGGGCTTTATCTGTGTTTTAGCTTCAGCTCCTGGGAAGTCAAAGAAAATACTGATGAATGTATGCATAAGGCTTTTTCTTTTATTCTATGGTGTTTTTCTGCCTGTGTACCTTGCTAATAAACGACAGGACCTTTACAAGTGTCTGTGTTCAATCCTGAGAGCAACAGAATTGAAGGAGCAGATGCTAGTCTGTTTCTACAACTTGGCTCTGTTCTCTGTGTTGGCTTCATCCTATAGTAAGTTCTCATCAGAGACAGGCAAGGATGACCATGGGCTACTCTAGGCTTACTCCATCTCCTTAGCAACCTCAAACAGACAGCTTTCCCAGTCATTCCAGTCAAAGTCTTGAAACCCATTTTCTCAGGCTGGACAGACCTTCCCTGAATTAGTCAGTGGCTGGGCTTGCTTCAACCTGAGCCATGTGAATATAAATGGCTCCATCTCCAGATGGAAGGAGAAAGGAGGGTTCTATAGTCCCATCAGAAGAAAAGGGAATAGATGTGGGCAGGCAATAGCCAATAGATACATACTTCATGAATCAAAGACACTCCTTAAAGTGTTCATATAGGTGATAGAGAGTAAGGACAAGAAACAGCTGGCTGAAATAGATAAGCAAGGGGGACCTTAGGTATTTTAACCTGGATGCATAAAAGGAACCAGAGAATGAAGTATTGTCTTTAGAACTCAGAAGACCTGGGTTCAAATCCCAGTGCTTATGCTTTCTAATTGTTTGGTTCAAACAAGTCTTTTTACGTTGTGAACTTCATTTTCCTTTGTTTAACATAGAGGTTCCAGGATATGAGGTAATGACATAAAACAGTGGGGGGTCTGACCCAACATAGACTCCACCACCGTAGTCATTGGCCTTCCCGACCACCAACACTGATTATTACAGTATGTCAGTTTGATTTATTTGTGCATCTATGTCCCTCATTCTGCTGTGTATACTTCAGAGGGAGTCGTGGCTAATTAATCCATTTTGTTCCATAGTTAGAACTTAACTAGACAATAAATACTGAATAGATAAATGAATATTGCTTACTAGAGGTCTGCTTCAGAGTTCATTACATGGGTAAGTGATGATGAGCTTGACTCAGGAAGCATCCTTCCTTGAGAAACTCTACTTTAGGGGCTGGGGAGATGACTCAGTTGTTCAGTGAAGGTCTGAGTTAGAATCCCCAACACCTATGTATAAACTGAGCTTGGTGCAGGCATCTAATCCCAGCACTAAAAAGCAGGCAGATTCGTGGAGCTTACTGACCAGCCAGTTTCATCATCTAGTGAGCTCTAGGTTCAGTGAGAGATTCTATCTCCAAAAACTAAGGTAAAAAGTAACTGAGGATGATAGTTAACATTGGCTGCTGCATGCATGTGCACACATGCATCCCCTCCTCCAACATTCACAGAGAAGTTCCATCTTAACTTTTAACTTAGCCTTTATAGGAGCATTATATCTTCAGTCTTTTCTAAGTCTGAGTCCCATTCTGAAAACACCTAAATGCTGAGTCCTATTGGGCACTCCACCTGTCCTTGAGGTTGACATAGAGAAAAGTCAGCTAACAGTAAAATTGGGGAGGGTTTAGATATGAGCAATGGTGTAAGCAGTATTTTATGAGAACACAGATAGAGACAAATATGCTCTGTGAATTTAGCATGGCAAGATTTTAATAAATGAGGCCATTGGGATGTGTGAAGCTTTATATATCATGCCCTGTATTTATATTCCTGTCAACCTTCTTCGCTTAAGCAGTATATTTATTACAGTCTATTTCTCACAAGATAGATGTTGTATCATGTCAGGCAAAAGTAAGTGAGGTGGGGCGGGTCTGAAACAATGTTAAAACCAGCAGAAAATTTGGAGCAGAGGCACGGAGGGTAGATTTTGCTTTGGAAAGTTGTCTTGCTCTTGACTCAAGAGCATGGGAACAGTGTGGGTCTGGAAGCCTTCTTGTACGATCTTAGGAAAATCACACCCATCATCCTGAAGTTTGTCTCCCAGACAAATGAGGACCAATTCCATGTGTTATATCTTGATTGACTCAAAGGATATCCAGATGCCATGTATATGAAGTTGTTTCCCAAAGAGACTGGCTCAGTAGAGAAGATCCACCCCTCTCCCACTGTGGGAGAGCATCATGTGATCATTGAAGAGCTCAGAAAGGTAAAACTTTCTCTCTGTTCTGGAGCTGGAGCATTCATTTCCCACCCTTGGACTTTAGAACTCTGACTTCTCGCTGGGTGGTGATGGTGAACGCCTTTAATCCCAGCACTCTGGAGGCAGAGCCAGGTGGATCTCTGTGAGTTCGAGGCCACCCTGGTCTACAGAGCGAGATCCAGGACAGGCACCCAAACTACACAGAGAAACCCTGTCTCAAAAAACCAAAAGAAAAAAATCTCATTGTTTTGAGCTCTTAGTGTATTTCACCATCAACTTTTTTGGTTTTCCAGTTTACAGATGATGTATCATAGATGTCTTAGCTTCCATAATTGCATTAGCCAATCCCATAACAAATCCCCTTTTATATTCATTTTACACACACACACACACACACACACACACACACACACACACACACACACATTTTTAAAATAATTTTTATGTGTATGGTATGTATGTTTGTGCATTTGTATATGTAAGTGCAGGTGCATGCATGTGGGGGGTCTGAGGACAACTTTGGGTACCCAGCCCTCATTTTCTACTTTATTTAATACAGTCTCCTGATCACTGCTGAGTATGCTGGGCTAGCTGGCTCCCAAGCTTTTGGAGGTGTCTCCATATCCCATTTTGGAGAATGAGTGCTGGGATTCACACTTGCTTTGCTCTGTTCAACTTCACATGGGTGCTGACTCAAAGTCAGGTTGTCACATTTAATGACAAGCAGCTTGCCCCCACTGAGCCATCTCTGGCCCCACATCTGTATTTCGTACTTGTTCTGTTTTCTCAAGGACTTTAGAAATGTGTTCTGATAAGCTGAGAAAGTTAAGACATCTCCCAGTCTCCTCGACTACATAGACTATTTTGCATACATATTCAAAAACATTCCTAAAACCTGATTTGCCCTGTTTGAATACTGTGCTCACTTTTAACCAATCAGGTATAGTCACAGGCAAATTATATACTGCCCCCCCTATAAGATCACTTTCAAGCAGAGGTTGGGGTAGATTGGCCCGAGAGCAGAAGTTTCCAGGGTAAGAGGAAGCTTTTTCTGGGAAAATCCTCTGGATATCAACTAGAAAGTGGTTTGGCCAGTGTCTTCCCTTACCCCTCAACTTTTGCATGCATGGACCACTGGTACGTGGCTAGCCCTCCACTCTCCTTCCTCTTCGCTGGCCATGGTTTCCCAGGCATGTTGTGATCTGACTGCCACCGCCAGTGTAGACATGCCGGCCCCACTTCCCGATTTTTCTCTCTGAAGTTCCAGACATTCTGAACTCCCTGTCATTCCTTGGGCTCAGCATTGTGTCTCATGACCCTAGTCTTTTGTACATGCCACTTTCCAGCCAGACAGGCCTTTATCCTCTATCACCTACTTGATCTTCAAAATAGCCTACATGTTGCCTAAATTTTAAAGATTTCCCTGACCCTGCTGCCCCATCTCAAATCCCTCCACCAAACTAAGACATTGGTCGGTTTTTCCTTCCTTTTTCCATTGTTCTGCTCTTTATTCAATGTACGTAGTACTGGGTCACATAGGGACATTTTTATACAAGTGTATGATGTTCTTTAAGCATATTCTCCTTCATATCCTGATGCTCCTCTCTCACCTTTTCCCTATCCCTTCAATCTCCTTTGTTCCCCTAGAGTCACTTCTGCTTTATGTCATGAGTACAAGAATGATTCCATGTGTCTATATAAAAGCTGGGAACCACAAATGAGAGAAAACCTGTGATATTTGTCTTTCTGAGAAATCTGCTTAATATGACTGTCTCCAGTTGTGTCCATTTTCCTGTGAATGATGCAACTTCGCTTTTCTTGTTTTGGGTTTTCTTCCCCCCCACCCAAGGCAGGAAACAGGGTTTCTCTGTGTAGCCCTGGCTGTCCTGGAACTCACTCTGTAGAACAGGCTGGCCTTGAACTCACAGAGATCTGCTTGCCTCTGTCTCCCTAATGCTGGGATTAAAGGCATGTGCCACCACTGCCTGGGCCAACTTTGCTTTTTTTTTAATGGTTGAAAATTCCACTGTGCATGCAACACATGCATACACACACACACACACACACACACACACACACGCACACGCACACGCACACGCACACGCACACGCACACACACACACACATACAGAGAGAGAGAGAGAGAGAGAGAGAGAGAGAGAGAGAGAGAGAGAGAGAGAGCGCTACTGGGCTTACCTTGTTGGAGCATTTATATTGCTGATGCAGTTTCCAGAAGTGGGTTAGGTCATTGATGTGGTTTCTCCCCTAGCACCTTGCATTGTATCTTCTGGTGTTACAAAAGCCAACTAACAGGGAAGAATTTCTGGCCAGTTTGAAACTGGTTTCTCTGTGTCCTGTAACTAAAGTGGGTGTGCTTAGTAATAGAGCCTTACCATGTAGTTATGGTGGATAACCGAGGACAATGTCAATAGCCTGTGTTCTTTCAAAGGCTTCTGAGTCCCACCACCCCCAACCAATAACTTGTAGAGAGATATCCCATGCTTCCTACTTTATTTTCATTTAATAATCCATGTAGTCGGGGAGCTATATTTTCCACCCACTCAGGGTAATTGCACCGAAAATCTTTTTTAAGTTGTATTTTGAAATTAGCTTACTAACTAGTGGTTTTCCCATAAGACTTTCCCATACATCCTTAGTTTGGGTAAACTTACCTACTACTTCCCCACTCTCTGCCATCCTCACATTCATTCCTGCTTAATTCTTTAGCCATCAATATTCCCCCTTCTATTATATCACCCCACCCAATTTCTTTTTAAAATTAGATCCCATTAGGCTTTTCATCCAACCTTCTTTGGGTTAGCACACCACCCCATCCCTGGTTCTCCCTACTCCTGAATCCCTCCCTGCTAAATCCTATCTGTTCCCAGTATTCTGCCTCTCTACTCCCATCTCACCTTTAGTCTATTGTCCCTCCCTTAACATGGCCCCCCAGAAGGCCAGACACACCCCTTTGTTCCATTTCTGTGAAGGATGGCATTGTAATGTTGACAGGGATCCTATTGAATTTGTAGATTTGCTTTTGATGGTACAGCGGTTTTCACAATAGTAATTCTTTAAATCCATGAATGTGGGAGGTGTTTCCATCTTCCAGTGTCTTCTTCAATTTCTTTCTACAGTGTTAAAAGGTTTCCATTTAGAAGTCTTTCACTTCCTGGGTTAGGGTTTACAACAGTATGTTTTTGAGGCAATTGTGAATGGAATTGCCTTTCTGATTTCTCTCTTAGCATGCTTGTTTCTGGTACATATGGAGGCTACTGATTGTTTTGGTGTTAACTTTGTATTATTCCACACTGCTGAAATGCTCATCAGAATTAAATGCTTTCTGCTGGACTCTTTAAGGTTTCATGTTTAGAATCCCATCATCTGCACATAAGGATGCTCTGACTTCACTTCCTGTTGCTTGCCTACTCTTATCCTTCTGCTCTAGCTAGACTTCCAGTCCAATGTTGAATAAAAATAAAGGCAGCCCTTGTCTTGTTACTGATTTTATTGGAGATACTTCAAGGTCTTCTCCATTTCATATAATGTTGGCTACAGCCTTGTCCCATCGCCTTTATTGTGCTGAGATATGTTCCTCCAATTCCTAGCCTCTTTGGGATTTTTTTAAAATCACAGTGAGATGTTGAATTTTTTCAGAAGTCCTTTCTGGATCTATTGAAGTCATCACATGATTTCTGTCCACAAGTCCATTTATGTGATGTATTGAATTTATTGATTTGTGTATATTGAGCCATTCCTGCATCTTGGTATGAAGCCAATTTGATTGTGGTGAATGACCATCTTGATGTTTTCTTGAATTTGACTTGTAAGTGTCTTTATTGAGAATTTTTGCATCTGTGTTCATCAGGGTACAAGACTACAAATTTCTTCTTTTGTTGTGCCATTATCTAGCTTAGGTATCATAGCAATCCTGGCTTTGTAAAAAGAATTTTGTAGCATTCCCTTAGCTTCTCCTTTATGGAATAGTTTGAGAAGCCCTGCTGTTATCTCTCTAAAGGTCTGGTAGATTTCGTTTTTGTTAATTTAGCTAATGGTTTGTCAATCTTTGCAAAGAACCAACTCTGTTCAATTGATTCTTTGTGTCATTTTGTTTTTCATTTCCATTTCATCCATTTCTACCCACTCTCTATTATTTCTTTCCAGGTACCAATTTGGAATTTGGCTTGTTCTTGTTTATCCAAGGCCCTAACAGTTCACTGCTGTCATTTGTTTGAAATCTCTCTGGTATTTTAATATCATTTGTCAACCATGAAGTTCCATCTTGAGGCTGTTTTCCTTGTATCCCGTGGGTTTTTGACACACTGTGCTTTCATTTTTATCTGGTTCTAGGAGTTTTGAAATTTCCTTCTTAATTTCTTTGATAACATATTCATTGTACAGTAGTCTAGTACATTCATCATTCAGTAGAGTGGTATGCACTCTCCATGAGCTTGTTTACATTCTCCAGGTGCCCTTGCTGCTGATTTCCAGTTTTAGTACGTTTTGGTCAGATAGACTACAAGAAATCATTTCAACTTTCCTGTATTTTTTAAAGACTTGCTTTGTGTTCTGCTAATGAAAGTTCCACCAGTTGTTGAGAAAAATGTAGTGTTTGGGTGCAATGTTCTGAAGATGTCTGTTAAGTCCATTTCATCTGTGATCCAATTTAACTCCGATGTTTCTCTCTCTTTTTTTTAATTTGGATGTCAAGAGTGGAGTATTATTTGTAACTTTCAATTTGTATAAGAGCTTATTTGCATCTTCTTTGATTTCTTTAAACATTCTTAGAAGCATTCATTTGGATTCTTTGTTTGAAATTTCTTCTCATTTATTCTCATTGGAACTGTTACTTTAGAACTGATGTTTTCAGGGAGTGAGTGAACGGCCTTAGTTTTTTAATGATTAAACATCGACATAATTTCACAGATTAGACTTTATTGGCTGTGTTTTTTCAGTTGAAGTATTTGAAATGTTGAAGCGGGGCTGAGTTGTAGTAGAACTGAGGTGCATCATTCAGTGTCTAATCCCTTAGTCAGAGTGCTTAGCAACTTAGGTATGGGCCCCTGTGTCACTCTGAGAGTAGAGTATTAACTGCAAAAGTAACCACATTGCTGGACACACCTACTCTGCAAGTGTCACAACAGCCAGTTAAAAACAGTTATCACTTTAACTTTAATGACCATGGAGGAGACAGGACAGTGTCCTGTGTGGACGTGGATGGGGTTAAAGACAGGGAATACTATTAGACAAACAGGAAAGCTAGAGGTGTGGACAGTAAGTAGCTGAAAGGGGAAAGCTGGGATATTGTTAGGGTGCAAAATTTAAAGATTATTTAAGCTAAGGGAGGGTCTAGTTAAGAAGTAAAAGATAGGAGGGTGAGGAGGAGAAAAGAGAGGAAGACAAGGTCGGATTGGAAGAGAAAGTGTACGGATTGTGTGTGAGAAGAATGATAGAGACTACATAATTGAATGGGTAGAGACATACAAACAACCATAAAACCCAAAGCCTAAAAGAGATACATGCAAACTAAAGCAAGATGGCTGAGAGATAGCTGTGCAAGAATGGAGATTAAAAATAATAAAAGGTAGCAAATAACAATAGCAAAAAGATAAAGTGCAATGAAACTACACTGGGTTAAAAAATACTATCACATCAGCCAGTGTTTCTTCCTTGGTGGGATATTTTGAGCTCTTATTTTTCCCTTAGATGGTTCATGTAGAAAATTGTGCTGATGGGGAACATACAATTTGCAATTGCAGTTCAAACTTAATTAAACCAGATTTGGAGTCTGCATTGACCCAGTGGAGTTTAAACAAACTACCTTTTGGATTGAGTTCTTGGTTCCTATACTGATGTTCGTAAGGCAATAACCGTGCTCTTCAGGTTGTTGAGCCTGCACAGGTCCTGGCTCTCTGACTTGGTACTAGTATGCATGGGGGATAGGGCAGTGGATAGGAGTTCTTGCTGGAGCCTCCATTGACTGCAGGGGGGAGCCATAGTAGAAGACAGCCTCAGCCTCATAGTGTTCCTTTTCAACCCAGGCCTCCATAGACTACATCTATCCTTGGGCTGTCTGCCCATAAAGATCTCAAGATCTCACTGACCTTGGTCAAAGTCTACCATGCTGGATCTGAATCTCTGCTGCTGGTTTGTCAGTTGGAGGTCTCAGCATCAATACTATGTCCTGGCCTTGCTTGGTCCAGCTATTTGTTTCTGCAGCACTAGGTGGTATGTGTGTGCATGTGTGCATGCGTGCAAAAGTGCGTGTGTGTGTGTGTGTGTGTGTGTGTGTGTGTGTGTGTGTGTGTGTGTTGGAATAGGGAGCACTTTCCCAGAGGTTTCCAGTGACCTCAGCCAGATCCAGTGGTGTGGCTAAGCTCTGATTCACAGCCCCTCCTGCAGGCTTCCAGGTTTCCCTGTAGAGATCTCAACTGACTTAATAAATTCACCGTGGATATTGTTTCTTGTAGGAATAGAACTTTTTGTGTATCATCCCACTTTCTTTCACATTTCCTAAAGTATTTTTCTCTTGCTCACTTGCTCATTTTCTTTCACACACACACACACACACACACACACACACACACACACACACACACACAGAGACAGAGAAAACATACATCCTTTCCATTACAATTGAATGCCTACCCATCTGTCCCTCCCGTTAAGCTATGAGCTTTTTAAACCCAAGGACTACCTTAAATCTCTATATCTTCAACTCCTAATCCAATATTCAACACAGGAATTCACTAAATGTTTGATAAATGAAAGAAAGGTCTCCAAAGTTGAGCCCTTCACAGTTCAGGGGACTAGGTTTAGAACTAGAATGCAGAGCTAGGCACTCAAAGATGCAGGAATTATGGCCCTGTAATATTTAGTGGAAAATTTTCAACAGGAGCTTCTTTGGTTTCTAATTAGAGGAATTATGTTAATGAGCCACCTTGCAAAATCCCTGATAATCATCCTCTAAACTTACCCCACTGGGTCTCATTTAGATGTAAAGGGAAGGCAGAAACAGCGTGGTAATGAAGATGGTTTCTGGCCTCAATTGGCACGTACCGTCCTCTTTGCACCCTGAGGATCTCCTGTCTGCTGGACACAAAGAGCCAGCTCAGCAAACCACAGTTCTGGGGCTTTTCCAGGCCCTCAGTGATCTTCCCCACCGAACCTTTGCTCCAAGGTCCACTCTCATCCTCACCAGGTATTTAGTCCACTGATCATTTTTATGATACTGAGGCTAATGGTAAGTATTGATTCTTTGATTCTGTCTCAACAAATTTTCATCAAAGCATCCCAGCATCTAGGAAGATAGAAATAAAATTACATGGAAGCATCAGATTTGAGGTTTGGCCCTCAAGGAGCTGACATATGAAATATCAGCCAGAAATACAGGAGGATGGGTATCAGGTGTCCAAATTCATTCGTTCATTCACTCAGTCTGTCTTCCCGTTTGCTTAGTTCCAGTACAATGCTCTCCCGGGGTCCTGTCTGCCCAACCAGAACTGCTAGTTCTAAAGGGAGTTTGGATTCTCCCAAGATTGGGAGAGGGAGTTAGACTCCTCCAAGTCTGGGCCCTTGTTAGGATGTATAATTCAGCAGCTGCCACACAGTGACGAATAAAGGGAGCTGAGATGAAGATGGAGCAGGAATCTTGCCAATTCCTTTGTTCCTAAAGCAGCACCGTATCTCCCTTCTTGAGGTCTGATCACTAGCTACGCTTTAGCGGTGATGCAGGCAGAAAGCGGCCATGTTTCAACATTGTAATGATATTCTCCTAAAACACAGTCTTCTAGTACATATCTGATTCTGATCTACCCACATGACTATTCAAAGTTAAGAACACATTTTCCTACTTTCTTTCAACTACATAACAATTGTGACTAAGTTCTGGCCCATGGGCTATAAGCATACAGTTGTGTGTCATTTCTGAACCGAACCCTTAACTAAAACAATGTAGACCTTTTCTGCATTTTCCGGTGCCCCTTTATGCTGATACCCAGGTTGAGAAGTAATGACCCTATGTTACTAGTATGGGAGATGTATGTAAGAAATGGTAGAAGAACAGGCTCAGAAATCTGCCAACCTAAGAATGTTTTCATCATGACCATTGGAGGGGAAAATAACCTTCTATTTTGTTAAGCCTTTGCTACACTGGGTCTTTGGTAAGTAGCCAAACTGATATTTAAACAATGCAGTGAGTTGCATCCTAACTCACTATTACTAGATAACAATACAGTGAATTACACTCTCAGTGATAGAGTGAGTCACTCGAAACTCCCAAAGTCCTAAATAACTGTGCTGTTTATTGAGCACCTGCCACATGTCAGGTTCTGGGAGACAGAATAAGGAAGAAAGCTAACCTAGTCCCTGTGGATGACACCAGCCATGAGGGGAACATTGCTGAGTGGCTGTCATACAGCACTGTCCTCTGAGGAAAAACAGCTGCTGTCTTCATTAGATAGCCATGCCTGGAGTATCCCCAGCAGCCCTGTGGATCGCTGGTATTCCCTTATAGGAAGGGACAGGGAGGGTCATCAGACCCCCATCTGAGCATTCCGCTACTTCTCCCGGCCATTTGTATGCAATGGTGTCTCAGGGAGGTGCTGGAGTATTATGGGATGAGCAAGACTAAGCAAAAGAGACTCCATCTATGTGACTATGGCAAAGCCATGATCCATACTGGGTAAAGACTTTCCAGGACAACTGCTTTGGGGTCACCCACACTTCTGTCATTCACACCTCACCCACACATGCTTTGTACACAAGTCTAATTAACTGGTTCTCTTACCCAGAACCTGACTCTCTGGGATGAAGTTTGATGTAACTGAACTTTGATGTGTGGTTGGGTAAGCATGGTAAACATCTTGCTTGGGAGGAATTTTCACAATACTTGCAAAGCCGTGGCAAAATACTGACAGAAGCCCTTAAGGAGCAAAGGTTTTATTTTGGCTCATTGTTTTAGGGGATACAGTCCTGTAGGATGAATGAGTTATGGCAGATGAGGCGGCTCTGATCACAGTGCAGGAGCTTGGCAGGTCAGGATACAGAGCCTGGGTTGGAGGGGAAGCACCTGTCACGTTCAGGCCCCTCTTCAGCAGTCCACTTCTGCTAGCTAAGTCACTGTGCCAAAGGTTCCACAACTTCCTAAAATAGTACTACCAACTGGGGGGGTGAAAGGTTCAAATACGAGTCCACAGGCGCCGTTTTACATGCAAACCACAACATTGGACATAGTAATGGGAAATGCAATTACATAACATTCATGCTCCTATTATCTTATTTCCTAACCCACAGCAGGCATCACTAATTAATCGTCCTTTATTTTCTGACAGCAGACAAATACTTTCAACTCCACCCTGTAACAGGCATTAACATTTGATCTGATTTGACTGAGCAGGGATGGCAGCTGTAAGGCTTTCTTGACCAGTGGACCACATGCTGAGCCGGGTACACAGAACTTGCTTTAGCATTTTAGTTTCCTGTGGCTGCTTTAACAAACCGGATGATTTAAAACAGTGGAAATGCAGTTTTTCACAGTGCTAAGGGCTAGAAGTCTGGAATCAGGGTGTCAATAGGTTGCTCTCCTTCTGGGGGCTGTCAGGAAGAACTCATTATCTGTTTCTTTCTGCTGCTGACATTCCTGGACTTGAGCTTCTCATGCTGGGCCTTCCCTCCCCTGTGTTTCGCTCCTAATCCATGTGTGGCTGTACTTATAGCCCAACTCTCTCATCCAAGACAAACTCCTCTCCACATCTTTAATTTAATTACATTTTGTTTGCTTCTAAGGCAGTATTTTCAGATTCTGGGGACTTTAGGACTTGTACACATGTTTGAAAGAACCACAACTTAATCCATTATAGCACTAGGGTACCCAAGTAAATAAGAAATAACCTGGTTGCAAGAACCTCATTGACTGGTGGGAGACATAAGCCTATTCACTGGCAACTGTAACATAATGCAATAAACACCCAAAAAATATGGTGGGAGGAGGACCAAGGAGAGATACCTCACCTTAGTGGACAGAAGGTTCTAGAAGGCTTTCTAAAGGAGGTGGTGTCTTTGTTATTAGTAACTCATCACTTAGTTTGTTTGCACTTTCAAACTGTAGTCTTCTCTAAGCAGTCAGTAAGTATTTGACTTCTGCTCCTTTGGCTCGAAGACAATGCTGTTAGTCTTTTGAGATGCTACCTACCACAGGAAAACAGAGGCAGTGTGCATGCTCTGAAAGCTCTATCTAGAAAAAAAGGATGGATCATAGAGCAAGATGATTCAACCTGGAAAAGGAGACATGGGTGACAGAGCGATGAGGAAGAAGGAAGGACAGTTGAGGGTTGATGGGGGGTTGACATGAGAAGCCCTGTGTTCTGGCTTTATGTCCTTAGTGATGCCCACTAGAGAGGATGCAGCTATCAAGACTGGTACAAATAAACCAGTCTCTACTTCAACTGACTTCAGCAGAAAAGGAGATCCTGTTAGCTGCATACATGGAGAGGCCTACATCCCCCTGCAGATCTGTCTGGACTCAAGGCTGCACATGACATGACTTAGAAATCTAATTGCTCTCTTTCTTTCTGGGATACGATTTCCATTGTCTTGCCTCATCCCGGTGGGCCACAGAGGCTTCAAGTTAAAATGTCAATGGGAGAAAAGCATTTCTTTCCCTGTGTTTCAATCAATAACTCCATGTTCTGAAACTTCTGGACCCAGTGTAATTATGTGCCTGAATCAGAACCAATTATGGTAGTTCTGAGGTGTCTAGCCTGTCTGCTGTGAGCAGATGACAGACAAAAGTCAGCTTCTTCTTATAATTACTTCTGCCTCCAAACCATCGGAGTGGTGGTGAGCCATGGTTCCTTAAAGGACAAAAAAGTGCTACTTAATACCAGGAAGAGGAAGAGGTACTGATCATGCAAAATACGAGTATCTACACAGAAAACCATAACAACTGCTATTGTTACTCCAATGCCTGCCAGTATATGAGGCTTAACACAGTCCACTTAGTTCTTACAGTAATCCAGACTAAGTGAAACGAAATTGCTCCTTAGCTCAGATGGACTCAAATCTGAGCTCACCTGGCTCCCCAGCCTGTTTCTTCTGCTAGATAACACCTCCTCTTTGATGACCAGTGACTTGTGTCTCTTAGCTTCCTATGTTTCAATATCTTCATTTGTAAAATGGAAACCCTTATGGTTTGAATCTGACTTGTTCCCTCACTGATTCATGTGCTGTTGGAGGAGGCTGTAGGGCCTTTAGGTCAGGAAGTGTAGCAGGCAGTGGTAGGGCCCTGGGCATATGTCTTTTAGTTATAGCCCAGTCACTTCCATTCTTACCTTATGCTTCTGGATCTTCCAAGACACGAGAAAGAGCAGCCAAAAGCTCCCACTGCTATATACCGGGCTGCTCCACCATACCTCCCTGGCAGTGATAGATGAGACCACCTTAAATGGTGAGCCAAAATAAATGCCTGCCTTAAGTTGCTACAGCTAGGTATTTGGCTGCAGAGAGAAGAACAGTAACTAATGCAGAGATCTTGCTCACTGAGCTACTGCAAGTGTGGTGTGTAGTCAACAAATGTCAGCTGTCACTATTGGCTGTGGCTAGGCTATCCGGCATGCCCACGGGAAGCTATTCAGGGAAAGTAGTGTGATAAATTGTCCCTCACCCCAGAAATCCCACAAAGGGGCCAGAGATGGCTTCTGCAGGCAGATTCCAGGCCCTCTTGTCCCCGACAGACCTCCCATAATTAAAGGATTCTACAGAGGCCATCAGCTTGCAGGGTTCTGAGAATTCCATTCCTATATCCAGAATGTCGCTTTGTCTAATTTCTAAGAGGGGCCACTTGAACACTAGGGACAGCTGACAGGACTTCAAGGCTTCCAGCTGCCCAGGGAAGTACTGGTCTCCAGTTTCTCTTCCACCTGTCCTCTAGGGAGGTGGCCAGCTGTGCTGGAGAATGGTGAATTCTGCCTACGTCTGCTGAACTGAAGCAGCATATTGATGATGGCCTGCAAATGTGAATTAGATGGGACCCGCTTTGCACTTCAATAGAATAACAGGTGTTAGTCCTCCGTGGATGGTGGAGTGGAACTGATGCTTTTCTTTTGTTGGGATGCAGGGGAGATGAAGGGAGTTTCCTCTTCACATGTGCCACTGATGATTTCTGAGTTCGTGTTTTATATCCACTGTCTGCCTGGCATTTTTATTCACAGTATCTTATGATTCCTTACCATAGGCACACCCTCCAGGAAAGATTTTGTTATCTTAAGTGCACTAGTGAGCTTTTGCTACCACAATAAAATATCTGGCCCCAACTTGACCCTCTTATAACAGCTCAAGCAATTCAAATGGGGGAGCCGATGGTGGTGGTGCATGCTTATAATCTCAGCTATTCAGGTAGCTGGAGCAGGAGGATCTGGAGTGTGAGTCCAGTCTGGGCTACCCAGTGAGATTCTACCTCAAATTTTAAATAATTAAAAAAAAAAGGTTAGGCTGTAACTTAGTGGTGGAATGTTGCCTGGCATTTGCAAGGCCCTGGGTTTATTCTTCAGTACAAGAAACAAACAACCCCTTAGTAAGTTTTGTGAGAACAAGCTTCTAAAGGCATATGTCTAATGACTCAAAGATTCTCTACTGGGTCCCAGGCCCCAAAGGATCCACCAGTTCCAAAAAGCATCACTTTGAGGACCAAACCTCCAATCACTTTGGGAAATGGGGAGAGAAACCATACCCAACCCCAGCATAAGGTTATAGATGAAGACTGCCATGTTCCACATCAAGACATCTTAGACCAAGAGCTTGAATGCAGATCTGTTTGATGCAGGGACTGCACTGGGTGCATGATATCGCTCCATCTGGACTTCGGGGAGATATTTTTGAAGGGAAGACACTGGGCTTTTTTATATGATGAGTTCTGGGGCTACAGCAAGGTTTGGCCAGTGTACCCTATAAAAGATCAGGTAGTGAGTGGTTAGGATGGGGGGGGGGTCACACCTTCTCTGTTTTCTTCCACCCTCATCCTTACTATTGGAGCAGTAAAAATCCCAGACAGGGTTACAGAAACATACCCAGGCACTCGCTGCCTTTTCCCAACGAGTGGACTTGAAACCTTATTTAATTTCCCCGGGTCTCTGTTTCCTCACCTGCAAAGCGAGCTATAGTGCCCCTCAATGCCAATTCTAAGTGTGGTCCTTGATGCACTGTGACGACTGAGTTTATGCATGAGGAGCTCTTGTAACAGTGTCTGCCATAGAATGAGGGTCAGTGCCAGTTGGCACCATTTCAGTCAGTGTGGGCATCTTCAGTACCATCCACTTGGAGCTGTTAGGTGTGATCATGGCTAAAAGCTGCTTCACGGGGTGTCATTAGAATCAGAAAATAGGTGCGCAGGAAGTACTGGGTGACCCACAAGGCAACTCCTCCCACTTTGTTGGGATAAGAAGGTAGAATGGCACAGTCACATGCATGTCCTCAGGACACCTGTGACTTGGTTGGCAATACAGGGCTGTAGAAAAGGTCAGTCTCAGAGCAGCAAAGTCAACCCTGCATAGAAGAGAAACCATGAGACTTCAGTGCAAAGGACAGTTCCCAGATGGGTTCCCTATAGAAACCAGGTTTAGAGGGAGGGGGGAAGAGTGCAGTGACCATCTCCTAGAGAGACAGTTACATGAAATCCCACTATGACCCCACAAAGAGAAGTTCCACAGGGAGGCACTGGTGCTCCTTACTGCATAGTCTCTCCTGGGTTTCCTGCAGATGACCTACACACTGTGAATTTCAAGGGATCAGCCAATGTCCACGGAGTTTAGAGGGGCTTCCTGCACACCCAGTTTATGTCTTCCACCTACCTGCCTCCTTGAATGTGATGAGAGAAGCACAGAATGAATTTAATGGCTTCTGCAAACATAAGCTGCCAAGATGTCTGCATGTGAGTTTTAGCTGTGATGGACAATGTGCCAGACAGATGGTTAGCTGGGGTTCCAGAGTCAAAGACTGGGTTCCATGTTCTAACACAACTGTGGGGTGGTTTTCTGAGTGATCACAGGCAGCCTGTCCTGTCAGAATCTGTGTTTCCTCACCTGTAAGACATGGAGTCCCACAGAATTCGAGGAGAGAGCAAGCATATGGAAATGCAAAGCATGGTACCTGATGCTTAGGAAGCTGTTACAGTGAGGGAAATGACTGGGTCTGAGGATATAGGGAAAGGTAGACCTGGATTTAGTCCATTCAAGCTTGGGCATGCCACTGTGAGAACTTCCATTCTCCACCTGTGAGGTGAGTACAATGATTGGGAATACAAAGGCTTTCTAGAGTACAAGTTCAAAACTTGACACTACGAGAGCAGCAGTCATTTGTTTTCTTCACAGTTGGTAATCACAGTGGATGGCAGAGTGTGGGAAACTGAAAGGTGGAGTCCTGCCTTAGGTCTGGCTGACTGGAAGGAGCAAAAGCAGTAGGAAATAGCCTCAACTTCCAGCCTAGGCTTTAAGGCTCTGAAATCAAGGTATTTTCAAAGTCACATTCACTCAAGAATCTTTCTTCGCATCTGTCTCTGGTAGCTGCCAGCAGCTCTCAGCTTATGGCTGCACCTCTCATTCCATGGTCATGTTACCTTACCCTTCATCTACCTGTGTCTTCACCATGTATCTCTCTGCTTCTCTTGTAAGGACACTCGGGATAACTCTTAGGGATTGTAGTAGTTGGTCTTTTTGTCACTGTGATGAAACACCAAAAGCAACCTGGGAAAGAACGGATTTATTTGTCATGTCATACTCCATCACTGAGGGAAACCAGAGCAGCTAAAGGTAGGGACCTGGAGACAGGAACTGGAGCAGAAGCCATGGGAGAAGGCTGCTTACCAGGTTAGTCCTTCTGGCTTGCTCAGCCTGCTTTCTTATAGCACCCAGGACCATCTGATCAGAGATAGAACAGCCCACAGATGCCTGGGCCCTCCCACACCAATAGTCAATCAAGATAGTACCTATAATAACCCGGCAGACATGCCCACAGGCCACTGTGATGGGGCAATTCCTCAGTTAGGGGTGCCTCTTCCAAAGTTCTCTAGTTTGATTCAAGTTGACAAAAAACTGCCCAGTGCAGGGTCCATCCAGATAATCTGGAAAAACTCTCCTTGTCTCAAAATCTTAAACCACATCTGCAAAATGTTACCATGTCAGGCAACATTAGAATATTTAAGGGATGGATTCTTACTACCTTTGCGGCCTCCATTCAGCCTACTTCATTTTATGGATCTCATGGGAAGCATTGCAGCGTGACCTGTCTCCAGTTTGTGCACTGATCCCCTGCACAATGCTGCTTCCTCTGAACTGCTGTTCCTAGGTGGTTTTAAGGATTTAATGGGGCAGTGTGGAGAAAGCACTTAGTCTGATGGGGAGAAGGAAAGGTGCCATAGGGAAAGGTGGGGGACTCAGGAGAAAGGTGGGGAGACTCAGGGCGCTAGGAAGGGAGGTAGAATGAGTCGCAAGGATGCCTATTGTGCACAACAACCTGGGACTAAAGAAACTGTTGCTTTTGAAAATCCCCATAGTCAACTCCAAACTGTAGCTGCGTGATGTGTGCGTGAAGTTCCCTTTCTCTCTGGAACTCTAGGAACTCATTGATTATTGTTCATCCAAAAGCCCCAAACCAGCCAAGTTACATCACAAGATGCAACTCAGCCCTCCTCCTGACTCCTTGCCTGGGTGGTACCCTGCTCTGGCTTCTGGGGTCCTGAGGCTTTTGCCAGGAGGAAGTGACTTCAGCCATAGGTGCTAAGCCACACAAATGAGACTGGCACCTTAGCACAGGAAGTCCCTCTTGGCCTCTTAATCTGCTCTACCATATGCTCTGCAGGCTTGGGACCTGGCGTCCTTAGCCGAGAGCAATGTCCTTTCTGATGTGATTTTGTGGCTATGTTTCCGATGACTAAGGACTCCTTGAGGTCAAACACAAACCAAAGGCTTTGGGGTCCTTGACTTCCAGGCCAGATGTTGCCTTCACATTAATGCACAGCATTTCAGCAGAGGGATTGTCTGTCCTGCTCACCATTTAGTGTTGCCACTGCAGCCACCCAGGGAGGCTTGTGCTCCAGATAGCAAGGGCAACAGTGAGCCTCAAAACCATTCCTAGGGTTAGCACTTGGGACTACTTGGACTCAAACTGACTGTGTGGACCTGAGACAGTGAATTGAGACAATGAATTTGAGTGGACTGATGGGTGGCTCTGAGCTGGCTGGGGAACACAGCTGCTCTGGTAAAAGAATCTGGCTAAGCTCCAGAGAACACCTGCTAGTCTGAACAACATGGAACACTCAACTGCAGATTGTGTAGCAACCTACATCCAGGAGCGCAAGTGTGTACTTCCTCCACCAGTGAATGTGAACTGCTCCTTTAGACTATGGTAGGGGGTGTGTGCAGGGGGTGCTTACATCTTTAGAATTCATTATATTGGGCATTATTAGATATTTTCCTAAATATGACATTCATTTTTTATGTATTGAGGTGGGCTGCTTTGGGGTCATGGCAGGTTTTCCAGACCAAGTACACCATGGTACATACCAGCAGGTATCTTGAACAAGCAGGAAAGGGATCAATAGTGTTGGTTAATGAGAAAGCGCATACAATATGCCACCTGTAGTGTTATGAGTATTTATTAATGACTTGTTGGAGTAAGAAGATTTCCAATCAACAGTCAACCAGAGAACAAGTCAATGCCAGGATGTGAATGGGCACTAACTATATCAAAAGGGGGTGGAGCATCTGAAAGTCAAGCAGACACCAGGTAGAGATGTAGCTAACTGATAGAGCACTTGATAGCACCTGTGGGGTATTGGGTTCTATCTCCAGTAGCAAGAAAAACAAAAGCCCATTCATTGGGCATGTTGGTGCATGCCTACACTCCTAGCAGTGGGAAGTGGAGGCAGGAAGATCATAGACCCAAGGTCATGGCCAGAGAAAACGGCTGAGCAGTGAGATCAATGGCTGCTCCTCCAGAGGAGCAGAGCTCAATTTCAAGTGCCCACATGATGGCTCACAACCACAACTGTCTGTCACTCCAGTCCCAGGGCATCCAACACCCTCTTCTGGCACTGGCAGCACCAGGCACACATGTGTTGCATAGACACACATAGAGGCAAAACACCCATGCACATAAAAATAAATAAACTTTTTTCAAAAAGGAATCCAAGTCGCAAAGCATTGTGAAGCCAAAAGACAGCATCAATAACAAAAAATGACAAACGAACAAAAACAAAAAAAAAATTTAAAACCTCCAAAAAATACCACTGAATTCATTCCATGTTGGCCATCTATTGCTGGGCATGGGGCCTGCCCTTAAGCACAGTTTGTGTACTCAGTGAGACGCCATTGGAGAAAACCATGTTTTCTTTTGTGAGCTGTTTCAACTGTAGATAACTTTTGGGTTATGGATGGGGGTTTGAGTCTACTTCAACTCTCAGAACACATAGAAAACCCATAATAATAAAATTGGAAACCATATGTTTAAGCAAAAGATATGTAAGGTAAATAACAGTAACAACAACAACAACAATAATGGTAATAACAATCCAAAGTGATTCTCAATGATAGTGAGGTTGAGCTAGCCTTCAATACATGAGATCCTGTCTCAACAATCGCCCCTCACAAAAAACCAAGCAGACATGGCTTCGAATAATAACTGCTGTTTCTCAGATGAATGGTCTTGAGTGAGACTTCATTTTCTGAGTCTCAGATTTCTGAACTGTGACGGCTGTTGCTCGTTCACAGGTTTGCTTCAGGGCTTACATGAAGTTGTAATTATGAATTCATTTTTTTTTTTAAATTTCATTTCTTGTTTAGGACTTTAATGAAAACACATACTAGCTCTATCTATGGTAAGCAGAAAGCAGACTCCAGGTAAACAGCAGGTGCACGTAGAGAGACACTACATGGACTCTTTATTTCCTTTCACCACATGAGCAGAGAGGGAGCTGAAGTTCTTTGATCTCTCTTCAAGAACTGAAGACCAAGTGTCCCCAAGCCATGGCACCAGGGATGGTACTGGGATGAAATTCTGACCTTGCAAGAACTCTACTACTATGCACCCCTGGGCTTATGAAGTAATTTTGGAGGAGGAGGGTGGGAGATAGAACTCAAATGGTAGAGCACTTGCCTGGCATGTGTTGAACTAGGCCACACCTCTAGTGACTATGCTCCTGTAACTCACCTGCTTGTTTAGGATTGCTTTCTGGTGTGTTACATGATGTACTGGGTAGGTAGAACATGCCTTGGCTTTGTATTAAGTCTACTCAGTTCATAAGACTCTAATTCATGAGGACTCTGGATGGGAAACATCACTGCATTGGGAATCCCCTGTGTTTTCTTATTCCCCTCCACATCTCAGACTCTAGAGCTGGACCTGGGTGATACTACCAGGGACTCTGCATGGTAACTAGGCCCCTGTAGAACTTCCAGAGGTGACAACAAGATAAAGGACAAGGAAGGGAAAATGTCATCTACTGTGTCAAGAGTGCAGGCTTTGCATTTGAATTCACACAGGTTTGAATCCCAGTTGTTCAGCTACCCACCAGCTTAGTGAATTTGAGCAAGTTCTCTCCTTCAGAGACCCCCACCTCAGAGACAGAGAGTATCTGAGAGGTAGGACACCTGTGTAAAGTCACAGAGCCAGCAAGCCACAAAGTTTAACTGAAACTCAAGACCATCTGACACCAAAGCCTAGGACTGGCTGGCTCCTCTTAACAGTCTATTCTGGATGTTTGTAGAGCTGTTGTTTTAGAATGCAGGCTATGTTGTTAGAGAGGTCCAGTGAGGCCAACAATGACAAAAAGACTCCTACCCACAGTTTCCAAGAGGAGGGGTAGTTCCATGCCATTTGGGGGTTATAGAAGGATGCATATACCCCCCAAACACACCATGTTGGTGAGAAGATGACCAGGACAGGAGAGCCTGTGAAAGAGCATATTGAGGCCTCCATGGGGAGAAATGTAAGGCAGGATGATTGCCTAGGCTTAAGACAGGCTGGTTGAGTAACCACAACAGAGTCTGTAGTGTGGAGCTCCCATAATTTGCCTGGTATGTGGTCTGATGGTGATTGGGACAAGAAAAGTTGGCCTGTGGTGTCCATGCGTGCTAAGGGAGGCATTTGAATGTAGTAGTTTGGCTTACACAGGAAAAGCTGCTGATAGGGCTTGAGGTCTCAGGGATCTAGGTAGTTCTGGGAAGTGTACTTCCTGTTTGGTTAGCAAGATCTCAAATGTCAAAGCATCATAAAATACAAAAACATCAAACCAAGCAACAACTGCAAAGCCCCCAAATGAAATTAATACCCTTCTCTGATATCCCATATGGTTCTTATACCTGTCCAGACGAATCTGCATGGCCGATGCCCTTTCTTCTGAGCTGATATCAAGCCTAGGCCTTGCAAGAGTTCTTCTACTGTGCAACCCCAGGCTTACAAAGTAGTTTTGGAGGGAGTGGGCTAGAGATGGAGCAAAATACTAGAGTGCTTGCCTAGCATGCAAGAAGCCTTAGGTTTGATGCCAGAATAAACTGGGTGTATGCCAGTAATCTCCCCACCAGGAGGTAGAGGTATGAGGATCAGAAGTTTAAAGTCATGGCAAGCTACATAATAAATTTAGGACAAACCTGGGATACATAAGATCTTGTAGAATTTTTGTTTTATCTTGTTTCTCTGTTCTCTCTAGTGCTGGGTATTCAATTCAGGGCCTCACACATGCTAGTCAGTGCTGTACCACTGCCCAAACCCCACCCAGGCTTTCTTCCTGTTTGTGATACAACAAAATGACTATGAAGTATAGTGACATGACTTTGAGCTCCATCTTAGCCAAAAAGCCAGGAAGTGATGCAATGACATTGGCTATCACTGCCAAATAATCTTCAGACACAATGCCAAGTATACACTAAACACACAAGGCTGATAGCTTTGCTGTGGATCAGTGACAGTCAACAACGAAGTCAAATTATAATAAAACTCCGATCACACTGAAGATACAGGTTACCTAGGAATAAACAACTAAAAATGTGTATATGCTATGCTATGTCAAATTGCAAGTCTTTACCAAAGAATATAAAAGATGAAAAGGTGCTGGGTATCCACCAATTTATCCGAAGTTAAGTAATGTTATATAATTCTCTTTAAAATATTTTCAGTTTTCTTTGTTGCCTAGTGAAATACTAAATTTCATCTGTAAGAATTTACATGGCTGCACGTGGCTCCACATGCTTACAATTTCAATGTGTGGCAGTACAGGCAGGAAGAATGAAATAGAAAGCCAACATTGGCTATGAAGAGCATCTGAGCCCAAACTAGTCTATCAGAGACCCTGACTCAAACAACAACAACAACAACAATAAACCATCCTACACTTTCTAGTGTGGCATTTCAAATCAGCAAGAAAATTGAATCGTACCTCTAAAACTGTTGGGTAGATAAACTAGCTTTCCGTGACGAATCAAAATGAGATTCCTACCTCATGGTTGATAACAAATTTCACATTGTTTGAATGTGTATATAAGTAATAAACAAATGGAAACCTTTGTAAAGCTATATAAATAAAATTTCTTTTCTTTTTGGAAAATGCAAGCGGAAGTAAGAAATCACCCCAGGGAAAAACACTGATGGATTTTATTACATCAAGTTTTAAATCCCCACAGCAGAAGAGCACAGCATTAAAGGATGAAAGATGCAGTGAGCAGTGTTTGCAGCATCAGTTCTTTACATTTAAAATGTCAGCATCCCTAAGTACCAATGAGGATGATGGCCAAGACATCTGATTAGGCACATTGGCAAAACAGAAAATGAATGCTTAGTAAACATTCGAAATTAATATTCATGGGATATATTGTTGAAATGAGTCAGGTAATAACCGTGTTTTTTTTTTCTCCATCTGCTATCCAATGGTTGAAAATTTGGAGTCCTAATGCTCAGAACTAGTGATGTTATGAGGACATTGACTTTGGCATTGCTCATGTGAACAGGCTGGTTCTGTCCTTCTTTTTTGGTAAAATGAGTCAAAGGTTTTTAAAAAGCTCATATCTTTTGTCCTTAGCTGACCTGCATCAGGAAATTTAAATGAAAGAGATTAGATGGGGACACCTGTCTGGAGAGGAGGCCCCAAGCCTTTAAGATTTTAAAACATTTTTATTACATCGATTATTATGGTGTGAGGGAGGCATGTGTTCAATAGTGCACTGACAAGCTGTAGGGGTCTCTGCACCACGCAGGTCCCAGGAACTGAACTCAAATCATCAGGCTTGGAGACAAGTGTGTTTACCTATGGAGCCATCTCACCAGCCCCTCTAGGCTGTTTTCAAAGACAATAACAAACTAGTGGCTATAGCCTAGATACCTAGTGATAGTATGTTGGCTAACTATCTCTTACACTTATATAAGACAGGCATTGCCATGGCATTAAAAATTATGGTAGAAGTAAAATACACGTATACACTCTGGAAGACAAGGAAGATCCCACAACTCAATTATTGCTAGGTAGCTTGATGGATGGCAGCAGAGTTACAGGGCACTGAGGGTGGACCCTGCCCTCCTAATCAGAAGCTTGTAAAATAAGAGTTGGAACAATAAGACTGTAATTACTGGGCAAAGGAAACAGGCCTGGGTCCTGTCTCTAACCCTGGCAGGAGGCTCTACATCCTGCTCTGCCCTGAAGGTCATAAACGGATAACTCTATAAACCTGGTTCCCGGATCACAGCTCTAAGGATGACTGACTGTACAGGAGACCTTCCGACAAAGTACAAAGGTGTCCCATCACCCATACCCATAAGAGTCCATCCCAACGAGCCCGTCAACAATTCAGACAGGAAAACACCCCCCAAAAAGCTGTCAGTTCCAGAAACTTACAATTTATAAGTATATAAAGCTCATCCACATTGTAGATAAAGGAAATGGCCTTTGTGGCAATGTCCACTCTCACTCCCTTGAGGGTATGCCCTCCTCTCCTCTGCATTTACTCTCTGTGTCTCATCCACAAGGACAAGGCAGCTGAGGGGAGTCCAGAGCAAGAGCCCAGTGACATTATAATTAGAAAAATAAGTTTTCAAAGGGGTATGTGAAATATAATCTTGATGTAGCATATATGCTACATATAACCCCTTTTTCTAAGAAAGTCCTAAAAAGTAGACACCAACCTGCTAAACATGGTTATCTGGATGGTGGGTTAAGTGTGGCCTCTGTTTCTTCTGTATGCTTTTACATATGTATTCTGAAGTTGCTTCAGACTTTTTTTTTTATATCCATAAAAGCGATGCAATGTGATGTTCATTATAGTATCCTCTCTTAGTGAGTGGTTTCTGGTCTGTTTACCCATAAGAAGCATTTGGAGGATCGTGGGGAGGTACTCAGAGGATGAAGTTGGGTTAAAGGATTCTGTCCTTGATGCTGTTGAAAATGAGGAGAGAATTGTCCCTGCAGAGAGAGTTCGCTGCTCTGACCTTCACTGTGAAATGAAATTAGAAGGCAGCTTGAAAAAGAGAATGTTTTCTCTCCAAGTTTGCTATAAATATTTAAAGTGGAAAATATGGATTATGTCAAATGTGGTTGAGGAACACAACACAGAAAGCTGGGTTTATGCTTGGACATAAGTGTGGGAAGGAAGGCAGCTGAGCAGGGAGCTGGCCATCAGAAAGCTCAGTCGATGTGGTGTGACTTGAACAGATCGATGGTGCTGATGTAGTTGGAGGAACGACAAAGATTGCTGGACAGCACACGTCTTGTTATGTTCTGAGCTCTGAGCTAATGAAGGCAGGCACGATTTATTATATTTAAAATGCAACCAGAAAGAGGACATTCCCACTGGCTACAAGCATATTCTAAGGCTTCTAAGGAGGCAGGCTCATTAAGTGACATTTACACCCCTCAATAAAACAATTGTCAGCTGGGCAGTGGTGGCACATGCCTTTAATCTCAGCACTCAGAAGGCAGAGCCAGGCAGATCTTTGTGAGTTCAAGGCCAGCCTGGTCTACAGAGCGAGATCCAGGAAAGGTGCAAAGCTACACAGAGAAACCCTGTCTCAAAAAAAAAAAATTTTATGGCCCCTTTCCTTCAGACATATCAGAATATCCATGGGGTCTCCTTCTCCTGATCCAGATAAACACAGAGGTGTTAAACAGCTCCCCTTCTACCCCTGCCCACCCAGGGAAGTCTGTACACTAAATATTTACCTGAACATGCAGTTGGACAAGGCCCTAGAACTCTGGATTCACCATTTAATTGACTCAGATCCTTTGACCCAACCACTATGCATTACAGGAAAGAAATGAAAAGAGAAGATTTGTCTGCAGAGGAAGTCTCCAAGTATTTAAACTATTTGTTAAAATAGCAAACATGTTATATAAAAAAAAAAGCCTCAATGACCAGTCACCGGGAATTGCTGAATTGTTTGTAAACAGCAGAAGTTTATGCATCCATGAAAAATTATGAAATGAAATAGGCATGGTGGCTCATGGAATAATCCCAGTGCTCAGGAAGCTGAGGCCGGCCTGGGCTGTATAAAAAGTGTTATGTCAACCTGGGCTGTAAAGAATGACCCTACCTCAAAAACAATGTAACAACAATAAATGATGGAATGATATAAACACATAAAATACCATAAAGAGGTACAAAATATAACTATAATTTAAAAATAAGTTTGCAGTGATTATGTATAACATTCCTATTTTAGGAGGAAATTATATAATCTCTTTTGAGAGGAAGATCTAGGATAGACATGGAATTATTTTAAATTGTTTAATAAATTTTGGAGAGCTAAGGTTCTGGAATATTGGGTGTGATATAGGGGATAATAACAAGATTGAACAAACATTGCTCACTCCCTCATTCAGTATACATGAACTGGACACAGATTGTAATCTGGGCACTCAAGCTTCTGACACACTGAGGGACTGAGGAATGACCCCCACCTCAGAAGAGGCATAGTCTAGTGAAGGAGACAAATGTGTGAGCTGGGGAAACACCAGATGCTCCATAGACAAAGGAATCCAGCCTGATGTGGGCAGAGAGAAAATGTTTTGGAGGAAAGGGGTAGCAGAAAGGTTTTCTGATACAAAGGATTTTGATTGGCTCTCACAACATGAATGACGTTTACTATGTTGAAAGTAAAATTGAGGCTGGTGGCAAGGCAAGGGGAAGTGTGTGCAACAGTTTGACACTTCTGTGTCTACAGCAAGCTTTGAAGACACCAAGAACCCAGAAGACATGAGCTGAATGAGTGGGTGAGCAAATGAAGAAGTGAGCAGAGGAAAGAGGAGAAAGTGATGTCAAGGCACCAGGAAGGTGTGCGGATTCGAGCCTGAAAGGAAGCTTAAGAACAGGTTTGGAATGATTTGTTGTCCTAATAAATAAGGCTTAGCCTTGTTTTATAGCTTTGCTAACTCTTGCTCTAAACAAAGCCATAGATAGGAAATCTGATGTTAAAGTAACCCCAATCCCATTTCTCCCTTGCCCCAGTCTTCCAGGCTATCCAAGCAGGATCTCAAGACTTCCATATGTCTTTGGAGGCTCTGGGCTGGAGTCTGTACCTGTGAGGATGAGCTAGGCTGTGTTGTGGAAACAAAGCGCTCCGAATCTCTTGCTATGGAGGTGGCCATGTGGTTTGGTTTTGCTCTGCCTTTGTTTTATACTGGGTCTCCCTGTGTAGCCTAGGCTGGCTTTGAACTTGCAATTCGCCTGCCTGCCTCAGCCTCACAAGTGCTGTTATCACAAGTGTGCACCACCAGGCTTGGCTGTCTCTCAAACTCAGTGCCAAAAATGATAGCTTTACTTCCCACTCATGTTCCATGACCTTGAGTTACTGTCTTCATTTACAGTTACAGGTGGAGGGATCTTCTATCCTTGGAGGGCAGGAAGGACTCATTAATCTGTCACTCAGGAGTTCTTAAAGGCGTCTACCTGGAAGTGCTGCAGTACACTCCCTCTTAGCCTTAGAAAATCATGTGACTGTGGAGAAAGAGAAGGGCAATTCTACTTTGTTCCCAGGAGAAGAGGAAAAAACATTTTGGTGAACATCATCAATGGCTACCCCAAAGGTAGGAAAGTTACCCACTTATTGGCTAGGCTAATTGAGGGGAGTCACTAAAGCTTTCTGAGCTATTTCTTTTTTATCTTTTTTAGTAAGACATAGAATATAAGCAATTATAGAACATTCTCTGTCTCTCTCTCGTTGTCTATTTCCCCCTTCCTCATTCCTTCTCTATATCCATCTTTATCTCCCTCTCAGGGTGGGATGGGACACGCCTAGGTACAAAAAGGTCATGCCCTTTCTTAGAGTCCAAGCCAACATCCTGATGAATGTAGAAACAGGGGACAAAATTTAACCTCAGAGTCCATAAAAAATTTACAGAACTGCAAAGTGCCAAGCAAAAAATACAAAAGAGTTCTCTGCACTACGGGAAATTATTGAAGCCATAAAGATCCCAGCTCTTGCAGATGAGGCTCTTGGTGAGTGGAGCAGAGCAAATCAATAATGTCATACTCCTTGCCTGGATCAAAACGCTCAAGGAAATCGCTGCAAATAAGAAGAGGACAAGGTTCGTCTCCGTCAGTCACTGCACCAGCTGATGCTATGGCAGGGGCACAGCCTAATTGGCTGGCCCAGAACATTGAAAGCCAGGAAAGCATTTAATCAAAAGTTGGAACCCTCGTAGATTCTGGAAGATAATTACTCAGCACTGTGGTAGAAGAGCAGCCTGAAGGAAGGGTCTGGCATATTGAAATGAATGCTGGTTTCATAACTCTAGAGGATTCTCAGGTGAGACAGGGCCCAGGGGAATTATTCTGTGGGAGAATAAGAAGAAAAGTACCACAAAGCGATGATAGAAAAGATGTGTGTCTCACTGTGTCACTCTCTGCTATGGGTAGCATGGTGCAGGGCATAGTTATCCATATAGTTATTTATTCATTTATTTGTATTTCAGTGTTGGGGTGGCCCAGAGACCTGCATATGCTAGGCCAGAGTTCTATTACTGAGCTACACTCCAGCCCCTAGGATTTTGATTCAGGGTCTCAGCTGTGTAGCCCAGATTAGCCTTAGACTTGTGGTCCTCCTGCCTCAGCCTCCTGAGTGCTGGGATTATAATAAGCATGTACCCCATCACCTGGCTCTGACAAGAATTTATTAAATGTCCCTCTGTGATGGGCATAGTTTTAAAAGGTGACGTTCTGCCAGGGGCTAGAAAAACTGGGTCTCTGTTCTTTTGGAGGTGACACTGAGTAGGGTAGACAATGGTAAATAAGGAAAAGAATGTAATTATGTCACATAGTGGTTATGAGTAAGTCAGTGGGGAGATGCGTAGAAGGTTCAGGAAGTCTTAGGCTGCTCAGGCTCTTCTGAAGGGAGATATTGGAAAGAAGACTGGACAGACAGGAGGACTGCTTTAGGGAAGTACCAAGGTCAGACAGAAGCACACTTGGTATACCAGGGACTTCCAGAAGGCGAGTGTCAGGATCGGGGAGGAGCAGAGGTGGGAACCTTAGAAGCCACAGAAAAAACTCATAGGCTCTGAATGACTGACCAGATGATCCAAGTGGCTGAACATAGTGCTTCATTGTAGCTTAGTGGGTATTGATCTCCAGTAGCTGGGTTCACCCAGGACCTGAGCAGCCTTGTGATCCTGCGGAGCACCCTGGTATCCTGGAGTAGCAACAACTAGATTCTGATGTGATGAACATGTATGTAGCAAGCCCTCATATGCTGACTGCAGCCTCAGGTTTGACCTGGCCACATCTCTGTTCATTGCTATTATTATCCTCTTGTGTTTATACATATTAAGTATGTATGTATAGAAAACTGCTAGATATTATGTAATAAATATGAGCAGTAATTTTTTAATCACATTTTTTTTTAATTAAAAAAATTCTATGTAGGGAGAATTCAATGCGTAAAGGGTAAAGGCACCTGCTGATAAGGCTAAATGACCTGAGTTCAATCCCCAGGACCCACACAGTAGAAGAATAAGGCAAACTCCTGAAGTTGTATTCTGAAATCCACACACATATTAAATAAATAAATAAATAAATGTTATAAAATTCTATATATTTGTGGCATAAACCACACTGTTTTGATATATGTACACACAGGAGAATGACTAAACTATTTTATGTAAACATCACTGATTTTATTGCATGAGAATATACTTGCAGTGTTCTGCATGTTTAACAATTTTCAAGAATAAATATATTGTTAATAACTGCAGTCATTTGTAATAGATGAATAAACTGAGGCTTAGGGAGTTTGACCCATTGGCTTCAGGGACCATCAGCTGTTATGGTTTGGGAAAGTGTCTCCAAAGTCCCACGGGCTAATGACTGGGTCCTCAGGCTGGTCCTGTCGGGAGGTGGTACACCCTATAGGAGGTGGGGTCTAGTGGGAGGCCTGAAGGTCATTGAGGTCACATCTCTAAAGAGGATCCAGGACCCTGCCTCTCCTGTCCTGACTCTTTCTTGGCTTTCAGGAAAATAGCTGCTCTGCTATACACTCTCTGCTGCTGCCATCAGCAGGCCCCTCCCCCCAGAGGCTCAGAGCAATGGTCTGCCCATACCATCTGAAAGCTACAAAACGGTGGATCCAAATCAACCTTCCCTCCTTATAATGTGATTATCTCAGGTATTTCATTAGAGAGACAGAAAGCCAGCTACCATTCCAAGAGAGAGTGGTCCATGGGCTGGTGGTGGTAACCTAATAAACTGTGTTTGTTTTGTTCATTACTTGGTCCTCAGCTTTTATCATGCCACCTGAAAAAAGCAGCCACTCAGTAAATTCCAACCACTGTTGAAAACTAACAACAATGCATGTTGTCAACAGAATAAATGAATCTTTATTTTAACAGAAGTAAAATTGCATTACACAATTTGCTCCTGAATTTAATTTGTCTCATTATGGGCATTTTCTATCACCAGTGAAAGTCTAAAATTGTTCTTTCTTTGTGTGTGCATGTGGGAGTGCATGTGTGTATGCACATTAGGCCAGAGGACAACCGCAGGCATCATTCCTCCAGAACTGTCCATCTTAGGTAGTTTTGTTTTGAGACAGGGTCTCTCACTTGGTCTGGAACCCATCTGTTAGGTAAGGCTTACTCGCCAGGAAACTCGAGGGATCTGCCAGTCTCCACCTTCCTAGTGTTGAGTTTACAAGATCACTCAGGCATGAGTACAGTAGGTTTTCCATTTTTTTTCCCTAACTACATTGTTCCTGTCCTTGTGGTGCTCACAGATACAGATCAAACAATAAAACAGAGTGTGCATAATTGCAAAGCATTCGTGCAATGGGCAGGGAGTTCCTCTTTGGGAGGCAGTTTGACCCCTAAGCATCATGTTTTGAGAAGCTGGGCTTCTTCAGGGGTGGAGCCCGGTGGGAGAACCTTAGGTCATTGGAGATATGCCCTCCAAAGAGACCCAGGATCCCAGACTCTTTGGCTTCTTACTTCATAATGTCATCTTTCTTCCCAAATGTGTCCCCACTGTGAAGTGATAAAAATAAGATGAGTCCATTTCAGAGCCTGTACCATACATACTCTTTGGGCATTCAGCATTCAAAACTTCTAACTAAACTAAACTAAACAGAGGAGTTTTAGAAGTTTGTCAGGAGTAACTTACTAGAGTGAGCATTAGGGAGACTTGCAGGGTTAGTGTAGATCTGGAAGATACCTCAAGGTGAGCTGAAGAGTGCAGGCAAAGGTTGTAGAGAGCGGTGCTACAGGAAAAGAGGTGTGTGCAAGGTCCTGGGATAGCAGAGGTTGTAACATCTCTCAGGACTGAAGGAAGTCCAGAGCAGCGTGTTCACTGCACCCTATGAACGGCTTATGGACCCTGTCTTAATCTCCCACACGTGGATAGCAACTAGAATTAGGTTTCAAATTCTTAGGCTGGAGAGATGGCTTGGCCATTAAAGGCTAGCTAGGCTCACAACCAAAAATGTAAGAGTTCGGTTCCCAAATTCTTACTAGTGACTTGAGGCTGGTTTAAAAGATGCAAAGCAGAATACTTCACCATGCCTGGACAGGACCAGTGCATCCTCTGCTCACCTGAGTGCTCAGCTTCAGGTCTCTCTCAACCTGCTGCTCCATGGCCAGGCCTGAGGCCCATCCTTCCCTCACCAAGAGTAGCTCTGGTGATGCTGCACCATGGAGTCCCAGCCAAACGGCTTACTAACAGGGTGGAGACAGCTTCTCACCATCTTATTTAAGGTTCATTTTTATAACCTTCGTCTCCTGACCAGGACTGACCACCCTCCAGGAGGTTCTGCTATGAGAATCTCCCTTTACTTTATAGAAGCCACATCTGTACCCCTGGGGTACCATCTTCCTTGCCACACAGACAGGACAATCTAAGTAGTTGAGGCTTTCTCATATTACAACTGAGGCAGAGACCCCTGGTTTGGATGAAGCTGTGTCTCACTCTGACAATTTGATTTTCAACTTGTTTCTTGTTTTTGTCATAGGTTCAAAGACCTTGGAATCTGGTCTCACTTAGAATCACCTTGTATTTTGGTGGCATGTGTGGCTGGTAGCATCCAAATGTTCCCTTTCCTCTCCTTATAAAACATCTGATTTCTGAGTTTACGCCTCTTGGACTGAAGATCACATTTCCCAGCTTTCCTTGCAGATAAGCACAGGTCTATGAGTAAGTTCCCACTCTTTGGGCAGTGGTGCGGCGGGGGGCATTGGGGGGGGGGAAGCTGTGCTGCCATCTAGAACTTCCGTAAAGGAAAGCAGCATCCCTTGTCTTCATTCCTTCCACAGCTGGCTGCTGTGTCATGAGACCGCAGTTTTCACACGAGTGAAGACTCAAGACGTCAGAGCAATGACCCAGGAGGAAGCTGGGACTTAGAATATTGTGAGCCTTCACGTCATCTCCGTTACTGCCATGCTGTTACATCAGAGAGATAAAGACTCATTTAGCCACTGTGCAATGTTTTAGCAACCAACTTGTGCTCTAAATCACATAATTTGCCATCACATAAGTTACAGTGCACATACTAGGTACTCATGAAGTTACCACTGTTCTAAATTTTTAGAGTTTTCCAGCTGACCATGGGGATGAAACTGAAGACACTTAAGGAGTGTTCCGCAGAGGCAATCTTTAAAGGGGGTGCCTTAATGGACATAGGGCAATATTGGATTAAGATAGATCTTTACAGAAAAGATACACGCCAAAGCCAGTAATACATTTGGTAAATCGGTGTGGAGGCAAGAGACATATTTAATGATACAGTGGGGATTTAAATATAATGTTCAGTTCCAGCAAGAAAGAAAACATTGATTCTCTTGAAGGGGAATGGGACTGGGAGATGGAAATGGTAGACACTCTGGAACTTTTGCACTTGAAGAAAGCCAGCCTTCTTTGTCCTATATCCTATGTCACAGCCCTCTGCCTGCCCTGTGTGCTGCAAATGATGGTAGCTATGAAGCAGTGTTTTGTTGGTCCTAGTCTCTGCTCCTCGGTATAGGTGAAGAATATGGTGAGACCTTGGTTTTCCTTACAGACCGTCACCTCCAAGAGAAGGAAAGAAGAAATGAGGTAGGGAAGAGATTGAGGTTCTCACATTTCTCTAAGCAGTCAAGCACACCAAAGCATTCTGGGTAAAGGCCTTGCGATATCAGAAATGTAGGTATCTGAAAAACTGAAGGAAAGCTGGGTGGCATGCCTACCTTAACCTAAGGATGAGACAGGTATTGTGCCTTAATCCAAGATGAGGTTTCTTCTGAACCTAAGGAGTATTCTCACCCCCAGAACCTCCTGGACAGTGGTCAGTTCTGGGCAGGAGATGAAGATTCTAAAACTAAACCATAAACATGACCATGGGAAGCTGTCTCCACTGTCTAGCTAGTAACTGGTTTAGCCCAGACTGCACAGTGCAGCATTGCCAGAACTACTCCTGGTGAGGGAAGGATGGGACTCAGGCCTGGCCATGGAGAAGCAGGTTGAGAGAGACCTGAAGCTAAGCAGTTAGGATACATGAGTCCTGTCCAGTCATCTTAAACCAGCCCAAGTCACCAGTAAAAATGTGAAAGTTATATTCTAGTTTCTATTCCCATAGCAACTCAGTGGAGAGCCTTGAAAACTACGGAGCTGTCGCTCACCCCTAACTAAAGCTTTCAGTCTGAGAGGCAGAACACAAGAACTCCAGTTGGCTACTGCCTCCTAAGCAAAGCCTTCTCCACACCCAGAATCCCTTGTTGGTGGGTGAGTGCATGGGTTTGGTATTCAGGAAGACTTGTGTTTCCATCTGCACTCTATGCTTTTCTTGCCAGGTCTGTGAACACAAGTAAGTTTAGCTGTTGGAGGGTCAGTTTCTTCACTTACATATAGGATTGTCCTCATTTTTATGTAGGATTCATATCATTTCCAAGCCACCATTGGAGTGTTGTTTATCAGCCTCTGCTTTGTTTTGGAAGAATGATGTCTTGAAATGAATTGATCAGCTCCTTAAAGATGAATATGCACGCTTGATAGAGGATGTGCAGTCAGCCACACAGCAAAATTCTTCATTGATCTGCCCTCTGAGAACCCTGGTGGAAAGGGGGTACTGGATTTAGCAGAGAAAATGGTTTCCAGCCTGATTCTATTGCTAACTTAATATTTGATGTTGACAGTGTCTTTTTCCTTCTTCTGCTGGCCCAGCGGATGCTGGGCATTGATGGCATAACCTGGCCAGGGTCCCGGAGCAGATCAGCAGAAGCCCAAGAGGACCAGAATCTTGATATGGAAGAGTTTCTGCTTTTTCCAACATTCTATAAGCACCAACTGAGTGCTCCGCCATGCAGGGAATGGCGGAGTATGCTGTGAGTACAGAGATGGAAAGACTAGGTCCCCACTCTCAGAGTGTACTAGTGACTCCATGAGACAACACAAACAGGGTCACTTACAGACGCCCCGCATGTCCCTCTTGCTCATCATTATTCCATCTGTGAAGGGATCCTTTAGTTGCCCAGGAGCTCTGTTGTTCTCGGTACTACAGCTTGACACCATGCCTCCCTGCTGGTTCCTGGGACTCTGTCCTCTAGACCCACCCCCAGCCTCTGCACTTGCCGCTTCTTCATACAGGACCTTCTGCCTCCTTATCTGACATAATGGTTCATTCCTGGTCTGTTTGGGGACTTAGTCCTGATATCTCTGTCACCACAAAGACTTCTCTGATGCCCCAGAGTCAGGTTAGGGTCTGCTTTGGGCGTCCCTAAACCCGAGCATACTCTTAGTTTACCCCTTACTGCAAAGAATGGCAGCTGCCTGACTCCTGTGCCTGACTCCTTACTGAAGATCTGTAAAAGTTGTGCTTGCTTACTGCATAAGGAGTTGGCCTATGAGGAATGGGTAGGAATAGACGAGAAGGCCAGAAATAGCAAGGATCGTCTGTCTGTGTCCATGTGTGCATATGTGTTTGTGCAGGCATGTTTCAGCAAATCTACAAACTGGAGCTGAGATGATCCAGCCTGACAGACTACTTGAACAAAGACTTGAAACAAGCCCTGAACTTTACTTTTATGCAAAGACTGGACAAATGATACAGGACTTGACAATTAACCCGAAAATTTTCCTTTCAAGATTCCCTAAAGATATCTTCACCCATAGAAAGCAAAAAGAAAAAGAGAATATAGATATGAGATAGGTCATCGAATCTACTCTGAGAAAAAAGATAAAGAAATAATAGGATAAATAGGTAGATCATTGAATCTACACTGAAGAAAAAGGGGAAGATATAAAAATGACAAAAGGTAGACTAATGAATCTATTATGAAAAGAAAAAAGAGAAAATACGGATATGATAAGATAAAAAGGGAGATTATGGAATCTACTTTTAAAAAGGAACTACTTGTTTTAAATAAGATAAGTAATGAAAATTTTTTGGTCTGAGTTTATCAGATGTTACTGGACTGGACATTGTTAATATATATAATGGAGTTTTTTGTCTGGATCTGTCAAATGTTAATGGACTAGACATTGTGAATGTAATCTTGACTGTATATTGCATATACTTATTGAAGATAGTTTTTCTTGTATTAGTTATAAGCTTTTTAAATTTTAGACAAAAAGAGAGGAAATGTGGTGGCATTATGTTCCTCAAAATATTGTGTACTCTAATAAATTTATTATTTATTAGAGTACACAATAAATAATAAATAAATAAATAAATAAATAAATAAATAAATAAATAAATAAATAAATAAATAAACGGGTGGCAGGGGATGAGCAAGATGCAGGGCGAAGCTGTCATTCGCCGTGAAGAGCCTCCAAGCCAATCTCCATTTGATCATAGTCACTAAGAGGTTCAGATTCCCTATAAGAAGGCCGAGTCACAGTATGCAGAAAGCCCCACACCAACACGCTCCTACACCCATTTCCTGAGAAGTCTCCCGTGCACCCACCTTCTGAAAGCTGTGTGTCCAGACTTCCTTGGGGCTTCATCCTTTAGAAGAAGAGTAGGCAAACTCCTCTGCAAAGGACCAGCTGGCTTTCCCCCCAGTCTTGAAGCCATTACATTTTGGTAGTGACTATATAATGCTGTCATTGTAACAGGAATGCTGCTAGAGATGAGGTATAGACAAATGGGTGTGACTGTGTTCCAATAATACTTTAGTGACAGCACAAACATCAGAACCCTTTCCATTATGTCCAGTCTTAGATTAATGAACTCATTCAGATGGTTGGAGAGGGAGGACTCTCAACAGCTGCAGAACTGAGTTTGGGAACTAGAAAGCCCAACATGGGTGTGGTAGGGGACTTCCTTGTTCCCAGTCCATTTCTCCTTTTTACTCATCTTGGGACCTCAGCCCATGGGATGGGTCTGCCAGCATTCAGAATGGGAATTCCTGGCTTGGTTAACCTTTTCCAGAGACAGCCTCACAGTCATGCCTACAGGTGTGTTTTCAGGTGACTCTAACTCTCATCAAGTTGACAGTCAAGATGACTTGTCATTTGAGGCCTTCTGATCAAGAGCTTTCAGCCTCTAGAACTGAGCTAGTAGAATCTCTTTCCCTTAGGCGTTGGTCAGCACCAGGAATTCTGTCAAAACAGCACACAGTGTAGAGGCAGTCCCTGAGGCATCAGAGCAGTGTTGCCAGGACTCCTTCCCCTTGATGGCCCCTTCCTCAGGACTCAGCTCCCCAGCCATGAGGCCCCTCTCCCTCCCCGCTGTTCCCAACTCCCATCAGTCAATTTCCACAAAGGGTCATCAAGAAGTTGCAAGCCTTCCAACCCATCACCCCTGCAAGGCAGCCTCAATTACCATTTTCTCAGCTAGAACCTCTATTACACCAAGCATATTCTAAAATGTCTGCCCACCTGGCCAATCATTTTTCAGTGTTCTTTTTCTTTGCAGAGAGGCAGGAGCCCCCTAAAAGGACTATTTATTTACTCCAATTGCTGAGAAGCTCTGCATGCAGTCTGAAGTATTTTTATTTTATTATTTTTTTTTTGTTGTTGTTTCCCTTCAAATCAAGCATTGTTAAGTCAGGAACATCAGGGATTGACTGTTGAAGCCAAAATTATACCCTGGGACTGATATCGATTTCACGCTGCAAAAGATTTCTAAGGACAGAACCTCAGTGCGCACCTCTCATGTAGATGAGGAAGTGTGGCTGAGAGAGTCCACCCTTTGGGTTCCCACCTGAAGGTCAACCCCCAATATGTGAAGGTTTTACAATCAGAACAAAGTGGAATATCAGAGCAAGTGGGATGCTTTTCTTAAATGATGCTCAAGACCACGCCTCTCCTCCCCTCCCTTCCTTTCCTTTCTCCCTCCCCTCCCTTCCCTTCCCCTATCTTCCCCTCTGTCCTCTTGCCTCCCTCTTTCAAATACCCCCCAAATGTTTGTTGTTGAACCGCGTAGCTATCCCTAACCCTATTTTGGGTTTTTAGCTCTTCATTTACCACTCAGAAAATGTTTCTGTTTATCTGTTTATGTTTCTTATTTGTTTATCCTGGGTGAGGCATGCATCCCAGAGCATGCATGTGGAGGTCAGAGAAAGATTTGCAGGAGTGAGACCTCTCTTCCCACCAAGCAGGTTCCGGGGATCAACTGGAGTCAGCAAGCTTGGCAGCAAGTGCCCCTACCTGCCAAGCCGTCTTGCTGGCCAATCACTCAGAAAATATGTTTTGAGTACCAATTAAATACTAGACCCAGTTCTGGGACTGGGGGTACACTGTAAATAATGTCTCTGTCCTCATGGGACATGTACTTTGGGAGAGGAGAGGACAGAAGTCGATATTGAATTGGAATGGCACATGTTCTTTGAAGAGAGGGGGACAGGAAAGCAAGGGTCCCATAGGATGGAGTTGGTGAAAACCGGAAGTTATGGCAGCTGAGCAGTCCTTAAATGGGGAACCATTGATAACCTGGTAGAAGAAGAGATGGGGGTGTGGGTGGTGCAGAGCTCTGTGATGAAGCCATGTTTATGTTCCTGAGGAGTGACAAGAAGGACAGTGTGGCTGGAGAAGCAGTAACAAGAGAGCCAGAGGCAGCGTCGTGTCCCTAGGGCCTTCTGCACCACACAAGGGTTTTGGGTTCTAGGTAGGAATGGAGAGAGAGCTGGAGAGACTGCTAAGGATATAAGTGCCTGCTGTGCAAGCATGAGGACTTGAGTTCAAATCCCCACACCCATGTTAAAAGCTGGAAATGGTCACACATACAGGCCTGACTCCAGTGCTGTGAGGACACGGAGACAGGAGCAGTGGAGGATTTCTGGGGCATGCTGGCTGCCAGTCTAGCTCCATGTTCAGTGAGAGAGCCTGTCTCAAGGGAGAAGGTGGAAGAGTGACTGCAGGACCTAACACCATCCTTCCATGTACACAGAGAGGCACACCACACCACACCACACACACACACACACACACACACACACACACACACACACACACACCATATTCACATACGTACATATAAAAATGTATTAGTTGATCTTTTTAATAGAAAATGAGGGAATGAATCTTGGGAGATTAAGGGGTAGAGGGATGTGAAGACATTGGCTCAATGATGTGCAATTATAGTTGGATAGATGAGAACAAAACCTATATGTAGGTCAACATAGAGGCAGGGTGCGGACAAGTGATTGCCTGAGGCCTGTGGGTGGAGAAGACAGATGGGACAGAACTTGGGGCTGGAGTTCCCACCATGGGTGATGCATATGAATGTGTTTGCTTGCTTATGTATGAGAACATAAGACAGCCAAGACACTGACAAGGGTGGCTCTTCCCAGGAATGAGACCTGATTGACAGGGTAGGTGGGAGTGATTTGGCTCTCCAGATGTTTCTCTAAATCTACCACAAGTTGAAAATGTTAAGTAAAAATGTGTTTAACATACTTAACATATGGAGAGCTATATCATAGCGACACAGTACACAGTAGAGCATCGGAGGTCAGGTGGTTCACTGGGCACTGCAGCTGGGACCACCGCCCAACATCTCTGGAGGGTGCCAGGCTACAGAACACCAGCCTGGGAAACAGCAAAATGTGTCAGTGGGTAAAGACACTTTCCACCATGCTTGACGACATGAATTTGATTCCCAAAACCCACATAGTGAGAGGAAAGAACTGACTTCTTCAAGTTGTCCTCTAATGTACACAAGCACACTGTGGCACATTCAGGCACACATACACACACATACACACACACACACACACACACACACACACACACACACACACACACGAATGCAGGCACACACATGTACAGACATATACACAGGCACATGTGCACACAGAGGCACATGTGCACATATAAGAAAGGAAAGAAAGAAAGAAAAAGAAAGAAAGAAAGGAAAAGAAAGAGAGAAATGAAGAAAGAAAGAAATGAAGAAAAGAAGAAAGGAAAGGAAGAAAGAAGGAAGGAAATTAAGAAGGAAATATATTTTCCATTTATTTATTTATTTATCTATTATCAGCTTGATACAGTATAAATTCTTATCTTAATAGTGAAATGTTTCATTGAGGCTTGCTCAGTAATTGAGTAAAATCAAAACTTATTATAAACCATAGTCATCCTAGGGTCCCCCCTGCTATATAGCCTCCCTGGATCTGTGGGTTGCAGTCTGATTGTTTTTGCTTTATATCTAGAATCACTTATGAGTGAGTATATACCATGTTTGTCCTTATGGGTCTGGGTTACCTCACTCAGGATGATTTTTTCTAGTTCCATCCATTTGCCTGCAAATTTCATGCTGTCATTGTTTTTCTCTGCTGAGTAGTACTCCATTGTGCATATGTACCACATTTTCTTAATCCATTCTTCAGTTGATGGGCATTTAGGTTGTTTCCAGGTTCTGGCTATTACAAATAGTGCTGCTATGAACATAGTCAGAATTCACAAAAGAAGAATCACAAATGGCTGAAAGACATTTAAAGAAATGCTCAACATCCTTACTCATCAGAGAAATGCAAATCAAAATGACTCTGAGATACCACCTTACACCTGTCAGAATGGCAATGATCAAAAACACTAATGACAGTCAATGTTGGAGAGGATGCAGAGAAAAGGGAACACTCCTCCACTGTTGGTGGGAATGCAAACTTGTACGACCACTGTGGAAATCAGTATGGCGGTTTCTCAGAACATTGGGAATCGAACTACCTCAAGACCCAGCCATACCACTCTTGGGCATATACCTAAGAAATATTTTTAAATGAAGTCTGCTTTTTGCTGAATGCAAACTGTTTTGACACCATGACAAGAACTTGTGAGTTGAGCCGGGCAGTGGTGGTGCATGCCTTTAATCCCAGCACTCAGGAGGCAGAGCCAGGCAGATCTCTGTGAGTTCAAGGCCAGCCTGGTCTACAGATCGAGATCCAGGACAGGCACCAAAACAACACAGAGAAACCCTTTCTCGAAACAAACAAACAAACAACAAACAAAAATAAGAACTTGTGAGTTGAACTGCACTGTGCCACCTTCCTCCTTCATAGTTCTTGCATTTTCTTGTGTGTACGTGACTTCAAAATAAAGTCTAATTCTTTAATATTAATCACCATATGAGTAACAGACAGCAAAGCTTATCGTGGCAACACATGAAAAGTGAGTGTTTGGCCCCACGCTGCAGGAAATGGTGTCACCGAAGAGCTGAAGGAGTGAGAAGCATTGGTAATAAACTTCACTAACTGGCACTCTATAGTTCTTGCCATATCTCTTTCCATTGTTTTCACTTCTATGTTTTTATTTTCTTTTCGTAATAGTCCTTTGGCATGGGTTCCCTCTGAGAAAGCGAGCATTGTCCTTCAAAATAGAGGTCTGTGGCTCAGGCCTGGACAAGACTCGCAGTGTCTGGATGCTGAGTTGTTTGCAGTGACCATGAGCATTTGAGCATGGACTAAGACCACAGCGAGGAACAGCGGTGCCTAGATGTGAGTTCAAGGCTCAGCCCTACCTCTTCCTTTCTGTACAAACCTCTTCAAGTTTTTCTTCCCTGTCTTGACCCTCAGTCTCTTCTGTAGAATTGAAAGGACAAGACTACCTCTGCCCCCAGAGGTATCATAGTGAGAACTCAAGGAAGCAAAACATGTAGAGCACTTAGCAGAGAGCAAAGAAGAGATTAAGTACTCAACAGATCCCAGCACTCATGGGACACAAGCACGGTGAGTTAATGAACCTTCCTTTTAAGAGCCATGAGAACAGCTGCTGTGAGTGCTACAGGGATGGCAGAGAGCTCTGTCCCAAGAGACTCTGCAGTTTTGTTAGCCCTGGCATCCTCCCCAAGGCAACAACAACAATAAAATGTAACCTTCACAAGCCATAGCCACAAAAAAAAAAAATGTAGTGCACTATGGCGGACCGTGACATAGTGCACCATAGTGGACCTTGATGTTATTTAAGATGCTACAGAGACAGCAAGAGAAGCCAATGAGACAACATGTTTCATATTCACTCATCTCATGTGTCCTGGAGGATGTCTCAGTTCTGACATGCCTTCCATACCCTGTGTCACTCACTTGCCTTCTTTTGTTGAGACAGGCTCTCACCACATAGTCATGGCTGACCTTAAACTCACAGAGATCCACCTGCCTCTGCCTCCCAAGTGCTGGGATCAAAGTCGTGCACCACAACCGCCCAGTGGAAGCACTTGCTTTATTAGCTACCTCTTACATAGACACACTTACGACATTGTATATGGTTTTCTTAGAAGAGATTGAATCAAAATTCCCTTTAAAATCCAGTTCTTGGCAGGTGTGGTGGCCCACACTTGCAATCTCGGCACTCAAGAGGCAGAGGCATGAAGATGAGAAATACAAGGCCAGCCTCAGCTATAGAGTAAGTGGGAGGTCAATCTGGACCACGTGAGATCATCTCAAAATAAAATAAAATGTCTACAAATACAATCAGAAAAATATGATCAAGCCATGGCTGATGTTGCTATTCCCTGGGTATAGAAGGCTGGTAGATGGGACCCAAATGACAGAATTCAGGAGTTGATCATTACAATAGGTGCTGAAAGAGTACATCATGGAAGTTCAGAGAGTGAAGAGGTCAAAGGTGTCAGGCTGGGCCAGGTGTGCACCCTGAACAAGGGTCAGTGTTAACAGATTGAGTAGACAGGAACTTCAAGGCTGAGAAGCCAGAGTGGACAATATCAGACCAACCTCCTGACACCCCAGGCACAAAGATTCTCCTGTGTCTCCAGTCAGAATACAGATGACATTTCCCCAAAAAACCCTTTCTGACCTGACCGTAAGCTTTGTCCCGTCGCTTGCTCATCGATATTCCCTTGCTGTTCAGAACACTTGTTAGAAACACTTCAGCTTGCCATGACGAATCTGTCTGTGTGGTAGCTGGGTTAATGCCCCAGCCTGTCCATGCCCATCCCCTCCCCCCAACACACATTAAGCTGTAAGCTTTGACATGGCAGAAACTTTTATATATTTTTGTTTCAGAAATTTCTTTGGACTCAATAACAGATTTGGCATACGTTATGAGCTCAAACATTTATCTGATCCGTCAAGCAACTGATGAATTAGTCAGTCCATTAATTCACTCATTAAGGGCCATGTTTTCCGCTGAGGAGTCCACAGGGTGAGAAGAGGGACTTGAGACCAAGGCTGCAATCCAGAACTCCCAACTTCAAGTAGAAAGTGCCCCTGAGGCCTTTCTTCTGCCTCAGCCGTGTATAAGCAGGTGGCGTTCTGTGTCCTAATGCATCTGTTGGTTTTAATCTAACTGTCATGTTTCCTGTTGCTCATTGGCATAGTCGTTTAACTTTTTTTCCTCCTAAAACATCTTCTGGTAAATTGACTTTCCAGGAAGACACACCATTCTTCTTCTGTGCCATCACCCTTTCCTGCTGCACTCCCTGATCTGATCCTCAGAAGACTTTAAATTGTGTGTGTGTGTGTGTGTGTGTGTGTGTGTGTGTGTGTTGGGGAGAAGGGGGTACACGTATCCACATCAGAGATGTTGCTTCTCACTGGTCTGGAGCTTTCTCAGTGGGCTGGGGTAGGTAGCTGGCCGGTAAGCTCCAGGTTCTGCCTCTCTACTTCCCTGGTGCAGAGATTACAAGTGTGTACATCACATACACATACATCACACCTGGCTTTTTATGTGGGCTTTGGGGATCAAACCGAGTTCCTTGTGCTTATGTAAAAAAGCAGTTTACAGACTGTGTTTTCTTCCCAGTCCTAAGACTTTGATTTTATATAAATCAGGTTTCATAAGTGCCCCAAGTCAATACACTCAGAAAGAACTTGGTCTTGGCTGATTCTTTGGATCTTCTCCACCTCACTTGTTTTTCTGTTCCATGCATACCTTCTCCTGTGCTTGCATAGTTCCTTCATCTGCTTCTCCATTGCCTACTACCTAAAAAGCAATCGAACTTAGGGTTGAATTCTGTGGTCCAAGATTTTCAAATTTGAATACATTCCATATACACAGGGCTTGTCAAAAGATTGCTTTTTTCATTCTGAAATATTTTTAAACTGCTGATTTCCCCAAGATGTGTCATTTCTAGAAAATTCCCAGGTGGTGCTGGTGCCACTGGTTCAGGGACCCTTCTCTGAGGACCACTCATGGCATTTTGACTCTGAATGTATATCCAGGGTATCTAATGGGCTGAAAAGAAAACAGATGTTCAGGCTTCCTCCTGACCATCAATCGGAATCTCCAGATGGGAGGCTCATGTCTTTCTCTAGTAATTCTGATGCGCTAAAGCCCAGAGAGGCTGTGGCTTATCCAGGATTAATGTCTTAGTGCTATTCCCTATTACTATGACAGTGTTCTGACAAACGTAACTTTAGTGGGGAAAGGATTTATTTTGGCTCACAACTCCAGATCACAGTCCTTCGTAGCAAGACAGTCAAAGGAACAGAAACTCAAAGCAATTGGTTACCTGTCCATGGCTAGAAGAAGGGGCCAGTAAATGTACGCATGCTGCTGCTCAGCTCCCATTCTTATACAGTTCAGGATATCCCCTACCTAGGGAATGATGCCACCCACAGTGAACAGATCTTCTCATATCAGTTAACATAATTAAGATAATCTCTCATAGATGTTTCTCAGAACTCCTAGGTGATTCTAGAGTGTGTCAAGTTAACAATTATAACTAGTCATAACAGCCACATAGCAAGCCCAGTCAGGGATAAGACTAGAATTCAAACTCTCCAAAATGTGTGTTTCCCATACCTGACATTGGGAGGGTCTCTGCTACCCATTATTGTATCTAGTCCTCAGTTTGCAGGCAAAGAGACAGACCCAGTGAGGTAAAGCCTCTTGCCCGAGGGTACAAAGGTAGATCCGGTCTCCAGCCATGCCTGTCATCAGCTGCTGCCCTCCCTGGGGACAGAATCTACCACACACCCTCCTCTCAAGGCTCTGAGATCATTTCAGAAGAGGAGGGTGGAAAGACGGGAAGAGCCGGAGACAGTGGGTGACTGCAGGCCAGCAGACACCACAGGGGAGTGGCACAGATGAACACTCAGTGGTTTTTGACACTGAAGTCTGAGTAAGCTCAAGCCAGAGAAAACTCTCAGCATGGAGTGAGGCAGGGGTGCGGTTGACATGAGGTCCCACTCCTGGCTGAAGATCTGTGGTAATGAATGGTTTCAGGAAGAGGGTGAGATAGTTTTCTTGAAGAGCACAGCTTCCAGGAGATCTAACATGCTCCAGTAGATGGCCACACACCTAAGAATATATTAGGCAGCCCTAATAGGACTTTATGGACAAAAAAAAAAAAAAAAGACACAAAGTTGGGTGAGTAGAGAACGGGATTGGATCTGGTAGAGGATGTGGAGGGGGATGAAATGTTCAAAATACAATGTATAAAATTCTCAAAAAAAAAAAAAAACCCAAATAGAAACATGTAAGAAAAAAAAAAAAAACAGACATGTAGGACTAGAACGTGAAATACCCATCCTTGCATTCTGGTTCCACTACTTGGTATAACTTAGGGAGCAGGTGAACTTGGGTAGCTCTGTTGGTTTCTACCTCAGTGTCCTCATCTGTAAAATAGGGCTAATGTCACCTCACCTATGGAAAGGGAACACTCCACTCTTGCAGAACATCACGACTACCACCATCTCCTTCAGTCTTTTCTCCCCAGCCTTAGTGGTGGGTCTTTGAGTGCCTCAGAGCCTATTCCTGGGAAACGGGAACCTCATGAAGCCTGTCAAATGCCAGGGTTGTCTTCAGTTGTTTCCTGTTCACACATCATGCCATCTTTCTATAGTCATCCAAGGAGGAAGCTCCTTTTTTATTTTCTGTTTTGAGGATGGTGCCAATACCTGGGGTTTAAACAGATAACAATAGACTGGATCTGGAACCAATCTCAGGATTTCTTCTAATTCAGTTTCAAAGTAAAAAACAAACCTAATTACTTTTAAGAAGCTGAGGAGATGACTCACTGGGTAGGAACACTTTCTGTACAAGCATTCAAATCCCCAGCACCCATGGAAAAAGCTGGCATGGTTGTGTGTGCATTGAGGGAGCTCACTGGCCAGCCAGCCTAGCCCAATGACAAGCTTTCTTCTGGTTTAGTGAGAATTCCTGTCCTGAGGAAGCGTGACAGAGGAAGAAACCAGACATCCTCTCCTGGCCTCCACGTGATCACATACGTGCACACTCATATGAACACGCACAAACACACACATACATACACATCCCACGTGAACACCTGCAGCACACACACTCAATTAATTAGTTAATTCAAACTGTACCCATTTTCAAGCCAAAGAGGACTGCAGAGGCTGCATTTCCGGTACTGTTAGCAGAACTCACTGTCTTCTTGGTAGCATCCCTGTCCCCAAGTTCCCTTCTCCTTCGCCTCAGGGCCAGTGCCTGCCCACAGACTTCCTGCACATTGCTCCCGCCTGGCAGCTTCGCCCTTCCTGGAATTCCCTAGGTCCTCTGGCACCTGTGTATTCATTTTGCCTGAAGATCCTTCTCTGTGCACACCCAGGAAAGCCCCAGTCTCTGTCAGCTTTCCGCCTTGCTGGGAAACGCTCTCCTTACCTGACACTCCATGAAGACAGACTCGGAGAAGTCAGAAGTGCCTGGTGGGAGGTGATCTGTCCCCGATTGCTCATGGGAACTTTCGGAGAAAGTCTGTTGGCCTTGGAGTAGAGAATGGAGAGGCTTGTTGCTCTGGAGCAGCTTGTCTTTCTCATCTACCTTTCCCTTCTTTCTTGAGCTGAAATCAGTAGCAAACTGCTCAAGGGTATTCACCAGAGTCCATGTGTCTGTCCTCTGGAACTTGAGCTCAATGAGAAAATGTCTTAATAGTGCCCCTGCAGGGGAGAATCGGTCCCAGTGCCTCCCCAACCTGCTCTCCACCGCCTTCCTTGCGGAAACTTATATCTTCATGCCAAGATGGTCCCTAAGCCTCTGCAAATGTATTTTCAATGAACAAGCTGGAGCCAGGAGAGACCTGAGCTCGTTCAAATCTCAGGCCCATTGCTAGCCTTCAGTGAGACCTTGGTGGTAAACACACTTGGTCTCTCCAAGATTCAATTTCCATCTGAAAAATGAGGGTGACTTGATTTCCAGGACTACTGAGGAACCCAAACTGGATGGTGCTAGCACAGTGCCTGGTGCCCGATGGGACTCAAGCCTTTCTCCTACCTCTCCATGCTTTCAAAAGACCTTGCCCAGGTGAGGCCAGTTCATTCAGGTGTGACTGATGACAACATTCATTACTTACACGAGAGCTGCCTTGAAGTATATTCTTATTTTTAACTCATGGAATGTCAACAGCAACCCAGGTATTAATATTCTTCCAAGACCTACTTTGCAGAGGAATAAATTAAAAAGTCCCAGAACTTAAGCTTGGTGGGACAATTCATGCCTGTAATCCCAGCACTCAGGAGGTTAAGGCAGGAGGATCACCATGAATTCCAGTCCATAGTGAGTTCCAAGACAACCTGGGCTACAAAGACCCAATCTCAGAATGTCAAACACAAACCAAACCAAAACAAAATGCAAACACAAACAGAAATTCAATAACACGCCAGGACTAAAGAACAGAGTCCTCAGATTCCCTTCCCTGAAGCTCCAGCCTGCCTGCCTGCCTGTCACCTGGGTAAGATGTCAGCATGTGGTCCTGCCTTGCAGTACTTATATTTTTATAAGCTCAAAGAAATGGCCATTGAATGGAGGTTTGGTTATTAAGGCAGGGAGGGACTCCACGGGATCCTCCCTGTGACCCTGTCTCCTGAGGAAAGCGATGAAAGCAGACATCCTTGCTATGTTCCAAAATGTTCCCCTCCCGCCAGAGAAAGTGTCCTTGCTGCAGTTTTCCATGTGAAGGAGTTCTGGAAAGGATTCAGGACCTGCCTTGCAGCCCTTCACAGCGCTCTTTTCCTGTGACTGAGGGAAGAAAGGTGACACTTGGCTCCTGAGCCCTCCAACCCTAGTGACAGCAGCCAGGAGCTTCCCCAGCTCTCAGGGTCTGAAGAACTGTTCTCCATCCCATCTCTTTCAAGCCAAAGGGCCAGGAGGCAGAGGAATCCTGTCTCAGATGTCCTAAGTCTGGAGAGAGGGCGTGTATGCCTTAGCCAGGGCTACAGAGACCCCACGGTGTGGCCCCAGAGGGCTCTGGGAATCATGGCTTCCCCTCCCCCCTGCTCACTCTCACACTCCCCACTTCAGGGAGAGAAAAGGGAGGGAGTTGGCAGTGACTGAGAGCTCCATCCAAAGCCAAGCATCGATCTGCCTCTTGATGTTGTCATAGCAACAGCTCTTCCACATGGGGAGAAATCAGCTGGGCACCAATGGGCCCTCTTTACCCCCTAGCTCCCTGCCCCCCACAATCCCAGATGCCTTTCCTTCTGCCCCTGATGGTTGTCCTTTGCTGTCACTGGACCCTTCTCCCTCACCCCTGCTCTTTCTTCCTTTCCTGCGGCCTGACAAGCCCCCACGGCTCACTTCTTCCTGCACCATCTCCCAGGTCATGGGGGCTCAGGCCCATGTGGTAGCAGCCTACTGGCTGTCTCCTGGACCCCCACAGAGATTCAAGGGATGGGGAGGATGGGATCTCCTCTAGATCACAAGTCAGGCCCGTTCCCTACCTCACAGCAAGTCCATTTGTTCCGTGTTCCCCAGGCCCAAGTCTCCTTGGGGAGAGAGCACATTGTCACTGAGCCATTTTGCCTGTAAAAAAAACTGGAGAGGGAGGAGCACAGATCCCAAAGTCAGACAGGCCTGGACCCTACCTCTGAGCTGCCACTCACTGGCTTTGTATTTCCCTGTAAGCAAAGACTTCTGGGAACGGATTCCTCTGTTAAAATGGAAAACACAGGAATAGTGAACACTTCACTAGGTTATGGTGAGTGCAAAATCAGGTGCTAATAGCAGCTTGCATGAGCTAGGGACTGGTGCCTCCTGTGCATAACTCAGTCCTACGATGTCGATGTCGTCAGATGGTTATCTCAGATTACAGACGAGGAAAGAGTGCTCGGAGAGGGCGCGACTTGCTGGAGGTAACCCAGTGGTGTTCCCTGTGCATCTATCTTTTCATCATGAGGGGAGAACCACAGGGGTATTTGGACTTGAGCGCTATAGTTTCTTGTCTTAGGACAGTGGTAGTATGTCTTACACATAGTGGATCAATAGACACATACCCTCTCATTTTTGGTCAATTAGTTAGGTTATTATCATGTGTCTAATTTTCCCCAAGGATTAGAATCACAATGATAAATTGTACACCATTCTGTGCTCTTGAAAACCATAAAGTTGAAAAGTACACCCCGTCCCTCTCTTCCCTCCTTCCCTCTAAGGTGTAGAGGAAATCAGTAACATCACCAGAGAAGGTAGTGCATATAGGCCATAGGAGACAGACACACAGACAGTAATATCTTCTGCTCAGTGACTCTTGGACCCTGAAGAAGAAGTGGTCGGTTCTGTTAGAAATGACTGAGAAAGAACTTGAAAGTTTCAAGCCCCTAGCAGAGGCTTAGAGGGACAGCTGTCGGGAGAGGCGTGCCATTTAAGACAAAGGATAGATCTGGAAGAGAGATGCACATGCGTGTGTGTGTGTGTGTGTGTGTGTGTGTGTGTGTGTGTGTGTGATGTGTGTATGGGGGTGTGTGAATCTGTATGCGTGTGTGTGTGTGTGTGTGTGTGTGTATGTGGTGTGTGCGATGTGTGTATGTGTGTGGTGTGTAAGTGTATGTGTGTGTATGTGGTGTGTGTGTGTGTGGGGTGTGTGTGTGTGATGTGTGTATATGTGTGTGTGTATGTGTGTGTGTATGTGTATGTGTGTGGTGTGTATGTGTGTGTGTGTGATGTGTGTATATGCATGTGTGTGTGTATGTGTGCGGTGTGTATGTGTATGTGTGTGGGGGGTATATGTGTATGTGTGTGTGGTATGTGTATGTGTATATGTGTATATGTGTGTGTGTGAATGTGTGTGTGTGGTGTGTGTGTGTGTGTGTGTATAGATGAACAGTCTTATTAAACAAGAAACACAGAGCCAAATGCAGAGTTAAAAGCCCAAGAGGTCAGAGCAGCCACTGAGAGCTGAAACTTAAAACTGCCTTTCTTACCCTTCCTGCCGCTGTCATCCTTCCCCTCAGAAAGAGACCTACTTCCCGTGTATCTGTCTTTTTATTGACTTTCTGTTCTGCCTTCTCATTGGTTGTAAACCCAAACACATGAACTCCTCGTCACTGCCTGTCTATACAGACCTCCAGATCTTCTATGGTTGGTATTGAGATTAAAGGCGTGTGCCTCCATGCTGGCTGCATTCTTGAACACACAGAGATCTATCTGTCATGTGATCTGGATTAAAGGTGTGCACCACCACCCGGCTTCAGCTATGGCTTGCTATTAGCTCTGACCCCCAGGCAACTTTATTTATTAACATATAAATAAAATCACATTTCAGTACAAATAAAATAGCACCATGTGTGTGGTGTGTCTATATGTGTGTGGTGTGTGTGTGTATGTGTGTGGTGTGTGTACGTGTGTGTGTGTGTGTGTGTGTATGAATGTGTGTGGTGTGTGTATGTGTGTATATGATGTGTGTTTGTAGTGTATGTGTGTGGTGTGTGTGTGTGGTGTGTATGTGTGTGTGGTGTGTGTATGTGTGTGTATATATGTGTTGGGTGTGTATGTGTATGAATGTGTGTGGTGTGTGTATGTGTGTATATGATGTGTGTTTGTAGTGTATGTGTGTGTGTGGTGTGTATGTGGTGTGTATGTGTAGGGTGTGTGTATGTGTGTGGTGTGTGTATGTGTGTATATGATGTGTGTTTGTAGTGTGTGTGTGTGTGTGTGTGTGTGTGTGGACTGTGGCTCTAAGTCAGAGGCTCTCTGTCCTGGCTGCACATTAGAAAGATCTGCAGAGATTTCTCTTTGGTCTGTTTTGATGTGAGTGCTGGTTGCATCCCTGCTGATTCTTACACAATTGGTCTGGGGTGGCCTGGCCATCGGTATGTTTTATAAAGTCCCTGGGCGATGCTGATGCGGATCCAGCATGGCGCTCTGGGTTAGGTGTTTTAGAAACACTAACTCACTTAATCTCCATGACAACTCCATGAAGTCAGCGCCAAGGCTCAGACTTACTGAGCACATGGCAAGAAGTTGTAAGGTTGAAGCAAAGTAGAGCTTCTCTCTCTCTCTCTCTCTCTCTCTCTCTCTCTCTCTCTCTCTGTTGTCTGTGTGTGTGTGTGTGTGTGTGTGTGTGTGTGTTTGGATGTATGTATGAATACATGTATATATGTGTGAATGTCTCTTCTATCAAGGTAGAGAGGAAGTCATTAAGGGGAAAAGCAGGAAGAGCAGGTTGTGGATGGACAGGCTGGTAACAGGTGACATGTACCTCATGATGTCATGTACCACATGACACCTCATGAAAGGAGCATTGAGAATGGGGGACTTGTTTTCCAACCCCAGCTGTTCCAATCAAATTGTTAGTGACTACAGCAGATGTGGATCAAGTTGGCTGCACATAATAGAAAATCCTAATGGCACTGACTTGTTTAAAATAGGGTGGTATAAAATGCAGAGGTGAGTGGTGAGAGCTGGGTGGTGCAGAGCTGTGTAGTACAGAGGTGAGGGGTGCAGAGCTGGGAGATGCAGAGCTGGGGTGCAGAGCTGGGTGGTGCAGAGCTGTATAGTGCAGAGGTGAGTGGTGCAGAGCTGGGTGGTGCAGAGGTGAGGGGTGCAGAGGTGAAGGGGTGCAGAGCTGGTTGGTGAGAGCTGGGAGGTGCAGAGGTGAGTGGTGCAGAGCTGGTTGGTGAGAGCTGGAGTGGTGAGAGCTGGGAGGTGTAGAGGTGAGCGGTGCAGAGCTGGGGGTACAGAGCTGGGAGGTGCAGAGCTGGATGGTGCAGAGCTGGGTGGTGCAGAGGTGAGTGGTGCAGAGCTGGGAGGTGCAGAGGTGAGTGGTGCAGAGCTGGTTGGTGAGAGCTGGGAGGTGCAGAGGTGAGGGGTGCAGAGCTGGGGTGCAGAGCTGGGTGGTGCAGGGCTGGGTGGTAGCAGAGCTGGGGGTGCAGAACTTACTGTAGGGTTCAGACGTCACCAGTATTATTCCAGACTCAGAATTTGGCTTCCCACTCTCTCTAGCATCCTTCATTGGCTTCTGCCATCACCGTTGCTTCAGGGTCACAGAACGGCCACCAGGGCTTTCATCCCCGGGATTGTGTTCCAGAAGCATGAAGGGAAGGGGTGCAAAGGGTCTGCTTCCGAAGTCAGAGTATCTCTGAAAGAGATGGTCTGGAAGTTGTGTCTGCTCGGAGCTTTATCATAACACTCCTCCCTCTCTGAAAAGGATGAGAAAATGAGGTTTTGTTAATTTTTTTCTTTATTTTAATGTTTAAAGTATTTTATTTTATTTATGTTAATGCCTGAGGGTGCCCATGGGCATCAGGTCCCTTGAATCTACAGTTACAGACAGTCGTGAGCTGTACATGGTACTCTGAAAGAACCTCAGGTGCTCTTAACCACTGAGCCATCTCTCTGGTCCCTTTTGGTTTAGTTTTTAAACCTGGACCTATCACCACCAACCAACAAAATATGGGCCCTTCTTTTAAGAATAAAGAAGAGAATGGTGATTGATCATGTCACTGGTTGTCGCTTCCACCCAGGCACCTTCTACTCTTGTTTTGTTATTTCTCCAAATGCAAAATGAATTGAATTTATTGATCAGAGAGATCATAACCAACTCCCAGAATTATCAGACTACATGATTCTGTACCTGAAGGTGTCCATTGGTGATGGTCATTGACGGGAGAGAGGCTAAGCTGTGGCCCGTGCCGTACTCCAGCTCTGTTTCATCAGACCTTGACGATGGCAGAACATATCCAGGACTTCATTCATTCAACCATCCACTCATCCAACCAACCATTCATTCATCCAACCAACCATCCATTTATCTAACCCCCTGCTAAAATACGAGCATGAAGTATCTCCTAAATACCAAGGATACATCAATGAGCAAGACAGACATGCTCCTGCTCTCTTGCCCTCTTCAAGCTAACAGACCAACCAGGAAGATACCCACTGATAATGTTGCAAATGTCCAAACAAATGTTGTAATGAGTTTGGACAAGGTACAGAAGGGCTGTGGAGAAGATGAGAAGGATACGATTTAGATGGAAGATGTGGGAAGAGGATTCCTCAAGAATTCATTTCTTTTGGAACTAAACTTCAAAGGAGAAAGGAGTCCACTACTTGAAGTCAGAGGAATTGCATCCTAGACAGAAAACAGGACATTGAGACAGGTACTGAGGCAGGGGAGAGCTGGACTCATTCCGGAAAATGAAAGATGGCTAGCGTGCCTGAAGAGGAAGCTGGCATGGACTAAGGCTGAAATACTCAAAAGATGCCACACCTTGCTGGGCCATAGAAGCTTTGGGAAGGGACCTGGATTTTGTTCTAAAAGTGATGGGAAGCTATTAGCAGAGATGAGGCATAGCTGACATGGTGAGATATGAATCTTTGGATAAGTATCTGGCATAATCACTTACCTACCCATTCATCCTCTCATGAATCCATCCACATACCTATCTACCATCTATCCACTTATTCACCCAACCACATATCCTTTCAGCTATCCACCCACACATTCCTTATCCACTTACCCTATTATCCAATCATCCACTTATCTGTGCATTCACCTATTTATCGATGCACCCCAATTCAACTATCCATATATCTACTGCTCTGTCCATCCATTCCCCACCCATTTATTCATAGATCTATCCATTTGCCCATCCACCTATATAACCACCTACCCTTCCACCTACCTATTTGTTCTTTATCCAGCTATTTATGTAGCATTTACCCATCTCATCCATATATCCATGTAATTATCCACCAATCTATCTATCAAAGTATACTAGTTATATTTTTATTATCTTTACACAAAATAGGATCACCCAAGAAGGGAACCTCAGTTGAAGTGTATCCATTATTAACCTGTAGACATGTCTGTGGGAAATTGTCTTGATTGATGATTGATATGGGAGGGCTCTGTTCTAAGCAGGTGGGTCTGGGCTGCATAAGAAAGCAAGCTAAGAAACCCAGAAGTAACAAGCCAATAAGCAGCATTCCCTCGTAGTTTCTGCTTTAAGCTCCTACCTTTAGTTCCTGCCTTGGATGTAAGATGAGACCCTTTCCTACTCAAGTTGACTTGGTCATGGTGTTTACCATATCAACAGAAAAGTAACTAGAATGCCACACATTCCTTATCTGCCTACCCATGTATGTTCATTTATCTGTTTAACCATCTACCTTCCCACCCATTCATCCACCCATCAATCTTCCTATCCTCTCGGGAAAGATTTATATAGTATCTTTAAGTGTCAGATTCTATACTAGATGCTTGAGGGTAATCAGATGGTTCACTCTATAAGAGTTTACAACTTACAAAGGTAGGGAGACACATAGACATAATTTTGGTTCAGTGCAGAACATAGCAGTGAATTTTAAAAGGTATGGAGAAGGACTCACCCATGGTAATCTGTTTGCTGAGTGCTAATGGGAAGTGAAAAGCCAATGAGCCATTTTTGGCCCTGGCTGCCGAGGCTAAGGACTTCTGGGCCACAGGGATCATGTTTGCAAGGAAGAGCAAGACAATGGGAAGTGACAGCCTTGGGATTTAGCTTGGGTACAGAAAAACTCCCCAGAAGATACCAGGAAGTAGACACATAGACACATCCAAAGTGGATGGAGCTCTCCCAGGAGCCTGTCCTCCAGGGTCCCTCTGCATGAGTTTGAAGACTCCTTGGCAGCACATTGGTAATTTTTCATCCAGAACCCAGGGACTGTCAGTGAGAGCAGGGTTGGCTGTTTCAGGTGTGAAAACAAACCACAGTAAAACAGCTAGAGATTTAGAACCAGGCTTTCTTCAAACTGTATCTAGCTATAAGAAAATAGTGCAACCTCTTTGAGGCTTGTCTGCTTCAGCTCTAACATAGTGGGTAATGCTGTGCTTGATGTATCCAGCTAAAGTCAAAGTTTAATTACTTGTCTATGCACCAGACCAGAGAACTTGGGGGGAACAATTAAAGTAAAAAAGAGGTAATGTAATGGTTAACAATGTAGATGCTGGAACTCATCTCCTGGAATCGAGTCTTCTCACTTTTCTCTCTCTTTTTTTTTATTCCATTTATGTCTAGAAAACTGCAACTTCACAGTAGAGGTGATGTCAATATATTCTCCTTGCCCCCTCTCAATATTTCAGATCATTTGGCAGAGGGGTGCTGGGAATTGAACCTAATGTCTTACTCATGCTAAGTATAGACTGCATCACAGTGTCCCATCTGAAGCTCTCCTCAGAGCATCTTGACTCTTCTTCCAACAGATGAAACGTATCCTTCTCTCTTGGGTTTATTAGCCAGAGACCAAAGCAATCAAGAGATACCTAAGGCTAAGCGTGGAGCCTCACTTTACAAAGGGAGAATGGCTTCTGGGAATGATTGAAGGCCATGTTGCTGGTAAACACACAGTGAGCTGGAGTTTGAACTCAGGTATGTCTAATTCAGACCCTTATTCCATAGAATTTGGACCTGACTTGGAAGACAAGCACTGGAGCAGGTCACCTAAAGGTAGACAAGTGAATAAACAGAGTGATTATAAAAATAAGTTCAGAACTGAGGAGACTGTAAAATGGGTGAGGTGGTGGACAGGAAATGACTGAAGTCTGTGAATCTGGAAATAGTAATCAAGTCTCAAAAATCATTCTACACAGCACAGTACTGCGACCTTAAATGTTCCCCATAATCAAGAAAATAAAACCCTTTCTCAAAAATCATGCAATCAAAGATGCAGTGTCTGCTCTGTCCTGCCTGCAGCAGCTAGTGCCTTTCCCTGCTAGGAAGGGACTAGGAAGAAGGTGAACACTTTGGCATTGGGGGCTTGGAAACAGAGGCTGAGGCAGGCACAAGGCTGCAGCTCCAGGGCAGCGGTCTCACTAGGTGCTTGGCAACTCCTCCTCAAAGTGGGGAATGCCCAGGATCTAAGAGTCATTGCCTCCCCACACAGTAGTCCATATGACCTTGGGCAAGTCATATCTCCTGTCTGGGTATCTGTTTGCTCATCTGTAAAATGACGGTTTGGAACTAGATAGATTTTGCAAATACCTTCTGGCAATGGCGGTTGTGGAACTGGTACCAAGGCTGTGCTCCTCCTGTGGATGTGTTCTCACAGTGCCCTCTATTGACCGTTCAGTAGAGAGCGGGAGCAACACAGATCTCAGAAGTTGTCTGTTAGGGGGGGGGGTCTGTGGAAAATCAGCTTGTCAGCTGCCCCCCTCCTGTGGGGAAGTTTAGAACCCCAGATCAGAGCTGGGAAAAATGACTTCCCAGAATCACAGGAGTTTAGGGAAAGAGACTTAGGACCATTGCATCAAAGCAGTATAAGCTAACATTTGCTTAGAAACAAAGAACTCCCAGACTAGCTACTGTCTATAAAGTGGTGTGTATAAATATCCCAGGGCCTGCTTGGGAGAGGTTGTGTCTCCATGAGGCTGCAGAATGAAGACTTGTTCATATGAGGATCCAAAGAAACCAAGGGCATGGCATCTGCAGTTATGACTGGGTGCTAGTGAATCTTGGAATGCTCAGGTCATCACGTCTAGCAAACATTTTTGGGAATGGCTTGGCAACAGATTTAAAGCTGAATATACACACCACAACACAAATGAGTCTGATAAGTTCCTATAGCTGAAAACCGGAAACAACATACATTCCCATCAACAATAGAACAGATCAATAAACATCACTAAAGTGAGCTCTATTCTTCCAATAAAAAGATGTCAGCAATTAGAATGATCGAAGTGTAATTAAACACAACAAACAGTACAAAACTTACAGAGAGGTAATTTTGAACATAAAAAAGCTGCCTCAAAGATCCCTATTGTATGATTCCTTTTGTAGAAATTTCAAAAAATAGACCAAACTATAATAGGAGAAAATGGTTAGCCTGGGGAGGTGTAAAGAGGAGTAAAGGATGACTCCAGGGGAGCATCTACTGTTCTAGTATACTTTCTGTGAGACGGGACTTTGCTATGCCGCCCAGACTGGCTTTGAATTTGAGATTCTCCTGTTCGACTGGGCTAGAGTTACAAACGTGGATCACTGCATCTGGTTTATTTCAGAAAGCCGGTATCAGTGACAGGAGTCTTCACTGCACAGAGAGGCATGGGCATGAGATGTGTATTTTATGCCAACAAAACATAGCAAAGGTATCCTGTGGCTTAGACTGACCTTGCTTTGTTCATCACAGTCAAGCCTGCTTCACCACCAGCAGGAATAACACAGACATGGCAAGTTTGAAGATGAGATCCTAAGTGCTTATCTTCTGCCTCATGAGCCTCAGCTGGGTGGGAGAGCATGCCAGGGCATGTCAGTTGACCTGAGCACCTGCAGAGTGAGGAACCACTCACCAATGCGCTGCCTCACTGGGTTCCTCGGTTAAGGCCCAGAGGAATCAAGGAAGGTCAAGTCCTCTTTTTGTTCCTCTCTGACCTTGAACCTTCTTTCTGCCTGGGCTTTTCAGGATTATAGGGGTGTCCTTTCAGGCTCTGATCTAACTGGAGGGTTCGAAATCAAGGTTATTGGTGGGGGTGGAGGGGGGTGGGGGAAAGACTTGGTCTTGGGGCAGCCCTGGACCAGATTAAAGAGAGCTGTGCTGGAGGAGGAAGGTTTGAAATGCACAGCTTGTCAATGGCAGAGTCAGATTGTCAAGCATCTTCATTTTACAGTCGACTCCGGGGAAGGCAAGGGGTGTGTTTGAATTTTTACATCAGTGGAAATCATACTGAGCATGAGTTGCTATATCCCAGTCCCATTGCACTCAGGGTGTCAGTCTCCTTGGGGACAGAGAGGAGGTTAGATTAGATCATCAGTGATGTTCTTCTGAGTCTCTGAGGTCCAATGCCTCTTCTGAGTTCCTGCTGAGAGTGAAGGGATTTTTAGTGCTGCCTCAGGAAGAGTGGTTTTAATATTTTTCAGCCTTGTCGGAACTGGTGGCTGTCACCACACACATGCACATGCACATGGGCACACATGTACATGCATGCAAAGATGTATGTGCATGTATCTGCACATGTGTACGTACACAGACAACTTGGCAAAATTCTGAGGCAAGGTTTTGCTATCATAGACCATCAAGGGTCATGCAGAGAGGTAATGTGTCAAGGAAGATCAACCGAGTTATATCTTTATAGTTGGTCTCCTGTGAACTACGCTGCCTTGGGCAAGTGACACAATGCTCTTGAACCCGTGTCTCAGCTGCAGAGGGTGGCCTTTGCTGTACTGTCCCACAGAGAGGCACCAAATAAGTGGCAGGCATGTGATATTTGTATGACATTGCAGTTATCCCTTAACTTTCTCTGTTGCCCAATTTCTTCCTGTATAAAATGGAAAAATAGTCCCATGTCAAAGGACTGTTGTGAAGATTGAGTCAAAGACTTGGTCAAACAATAAATAATGTTTTGCAGGCTTGTTTTTACATATTAAGCATTCACAAACTATGTTTCATGTGTTAAATGGTGACAAATGTGATTTTTAAAATTCAAAATATAATTGTCAAATGCAATGCTTGTCTAAGAAGCATCCATTTGCTGATGAAAAATCTCTTGGGGGAGGGAGGAAACAGTAATGACTTTCATTAAGAAGAAAATCACCCTGAGCCGGGTGTCAGTGTGGACTGTATGCTTTGCCCCCTCACACCCAGAACTTTCTTTGTTGTATAACACCACGTACCACGTCTTATAAGAGGTAAGAGGTACCCACCCTAGGAAGTGAAGCACCACTTGAAGAGCATGTCTGAGCCAGTGATTAGCTCACCATTTGTCCTCTATAAACAGGTCCAATGTAGAACCTGCAGCTTTCTAGTTCTAACCCAATCTGGGAGGAAGAGGGAGTTTAATTGGCATATATGATGGTTAGTGTTGATTGTCAACAAAATCTGACATCAAATGGGAAGTGAGTTGCTATGAAGGATTGTCTGCATCAGGTTGGCCTGTGGTCATGACTGCAGGGTGGTGGTTGTCTTCATTATACTAGTCTTTGTGAGAAAACCCAGCCCACTTTGGATGCCACTAGTCCCTAGGCAAGGGGTCCTGAATTGTGTGACTGTAAAGAGTGGGAGAGAGTGAGCTGAGCACTAACAAGTGTACATATATTCACTTCTTTCTGTGCTTGACTACAAATGTGGTGTGACCAGCAGCTTTAAGTTCCTGCCTTGACTTCCTCATAGTGATGGACTGTGACCTGGAACAGCATCCAAATAAATACTTTCTTAAAGATGCTTCTGTCAGGGCATTTTATCACAGCAACAGAAAGGAAACCACAATGTACATAATGATGGGTTCATAAAGGGTCTTCAATGTACATGATGACGGGTTCATCATGGCTTCTTCACTTGAGTTCCCCTCTTGCTAGCCCCTCATCTTACCCCACAAGTTGCACTTTCATTTTATATCACATGTATAAATGATTCACAGGTCCACATGTGAGAGAAAATAATTGGTATTTGTCTTGCTGGCCCTGACTTATTTTGTTTACATGATGGTTTCCAGCGCCATCCATTTTCATGAAAACAGCACAACTTTATCTTTATGGCTTAATAAAACTCCCTTATGTATACACACACCACATAGCCTTCATCTAGTCAACTGCTGATAAACACATAGGCTGGTTCTCTACAGCTTGGCTAGTGTGTATAGTGCAGCCTCGACAAACAGGTGTGCAGACAGTGCTCTGTGGTGTGCTAACTTCGATTCCTTTCTGACCTAGAAAACTGATGTTCAAGGATGGCCTTTTGGCCATATATAGGGGGTAAAAGCGTAAATAATGAGTTGTGAGAAGCTGCTGTCAGTCATTCTGATGAGAATTACAACAGTCATGATGATTGATGGTGGTGATGCTGCCATTATTCTCCACATGATTCGTTGCCAAGAGACACCACAGCTTGTCTCCTTTGTCTCTGGCAACCTTCTAGTTGCAGCTAGTTCCTTCTTAGATATAAGGAAGGGAGTACTTGCATGGATAGCCTGGAGACCAGAGGACAAGGGTTCAGTCCCTTAAAATCAGCTCTTCTCAATAAACCTAGAGCCAGTTTAAAAACTGGAATAAAATATATTCAAACAGGCCCATCTACCCCTTGCAAACATGGTCAACTCACAAGATATTTTATGGAAACAAGGCTATGAATCTGATATGTCACTTGGTCCATAACAAATATTTTTATTTTTTTAATTGAATATATGGCCTTGTGCATTCAAGACAAGTGCTCTACCACTGAGCTACAAGTCTCCACGTGTTTTTCTGATACTTGTGTGCCTAAAAGCATCACTATATACTTCCCATATTTGATTGCTGAGTGTCTGCTGTATGCATTAAGTTCTGGACCAAACTTAAGTTTTCCAGACTCTTACTAAGTCTCCCCCGCTCCACCGTTCCCCCACTTTGCGAATAAATAATAACCACCTTTGTGTTCCTCTTGACTGGCCCTCTACCAATAACTATTATTTTGGTCTGAACCTCAAGTGCTCTTCAATCAATTATAAGAAAGGAGCACAGCCTTCCTCCTTATTCACCCACTCTTCTCTGATTCAGTCCCTGATGAGGAGGACTCCTGAGGCTTGCCCTGCCTGGGGGAGGTAATGGTGGACCGAGAGCTACTGGGGGTGAGGAAGTTATTATCTTTAGTGATGTAGCTACCAGTGAGTTACTTGTGCTTCATACCCATGCCTGGTTTAAACCCAGTGGGTCACAAAACAGAATTTAAAAAAAAAAAAAGAGGCATGAAAGTAGAGTGGAGACTTGATGAGAGGAAGGAGGGACGGGGGGGGGGGGGGAGGCTAAAAGAGGATGGAGATAAGTGTGCCCAGAATGTGTTATATACATGTAGGAAATTGTCAAAGAATAAGTAAAACGTTTTTTTGTTTGTTTGTTTGTTTTTAAGAGCACTCTCAAACTGCAATCCCAAAGCCACAGTGGATGGGAGATAAAGGGAAATTCACCTTCTATAAGGCAGACGTGGAATGAAGGCCTTTGAAAGAGTCCAGAATTCTGAATTGGCTCTTGGCAATAATTATCTAATTGAGCAGGTCTCCTTTATTTCTAAAACTAAACTGTGCAGCTGTTTCTCCTCCTTACAGAAGAGGACAGCATGATAATTTAGGAGGTCCACAAAGAAGGGAAGAAGGCAGCCTGCCTCTTCATTTGTTCAGCCCAGTGTGTTTGAATAGGTAAAGTCCCTGCCCTCAGGAAACTAATAGTCAAGGATGGAGGATGGAGTGTGGGGGGCAAATGACACTGTGAAAATAGAGTCACAGACACAGCAAGGTGCCAGCTCTAAATCACACAGGACAAAGGACTCCAAAGTCAAATCATGAAGTTGGCACTTCCAGCGTGGGGAAGGGAGTAAGAACAACATTAGCAAAGTAAGATGGACTAAGACAGGGTAACTCTGGAAAATACCTGTAGTTAGAATGTGGTTTATGAAGGGCGTGAACATAAGAGGCCAGTCAGGAGGGTTGGGCAAGGGCTCAGCGGGTGGCAGGCTTTTGTTTCAAGTAGGCAAAATTCTTCCCACTCATTCCATAGAAGGTGGAGAGATTGAAATAAGTAAATTTGTTTTTAGAGCTTCTGGAGTGTAGAGAGCGCATGGGAAGCGGGGAAGCTGGAGAAAGACCAGTTAGGAAGTGATTTGTGTCCCAGGAAAGAGATGACAGTAGCCCGGGAAAGCGCAGGTCCACAATGCTGCACAAAGTGAGTGGATGATTCTAAGGCAATGGGAAACAAAAGGCTGATCCCAGCCCTTCCCAGGAGGAAGAGGCTGGGGAGAGAGAAGAATGAGGGGAACTACAACATAGGGTAGGCTGTGTGCAGCTGATGCTCTGAGGCCCTGATTGCACATCTCCTCCAGGGCACTAACTGTATCTCTGTCCATGCTTCTTTTATAGCCACCTTGTCATGAACATTTTCTAAGGGATAAAGAATGGACACACCACTTCTCTTCTGACCCTCAGTTCCCATCTACAGAATGAAAGGACTAGACTTACTGGGACAGAGACCTTTCCTCCTCCCCAAGATGAACAAGTTCGCCTCAGTTTTACTTAGTTTTGGCTGCCTGTAATCTGCATGCCCTGTCTTGCTAAGGAGACTCTGAACCCTCAGAGGGTAAGACTGCCCTGTGTCCAGTGCCCTGTGCCTGATGCCCTGTATCCTGGTATCTTCCACCAGCTGTAGAGGTTCCATCAGGACTGTCAGTATTCATGAATGTGAGTCAGCTCTTCTCTTCTTATCCCCATCATCCCTCTACTACAGAGCTGCCAGATGCTGGACACAGAGCACATTATTAACTGTGCCATCTGGACTGGGCATTTTCTTACTCAGTGCCTCACTGGGAAGCACTTGGAGTTCAGGAGGAAGAAGAAAGTTGATGGGAAAGAGCTGTGATTATAGTCTGCCTGCCTCATGAACCTGAATCCAGAATTTTGGTCCTGTGTCTTGTAGGTGTGTGGTGTGTGTGAGGTGTGTGTGTGTGTGTGTGTGTGTGTGTGTGTGTGTGTCTGTAAATACACATTCATGCATGAGGATCAGCTGTGAGTCTCCCTGTATAGTATATGTCTGTGTATGTGTTTGTACTTAAAGAGCAATGCATGATTTAAGTATTATGACAATATACATGTTAGCATTGAATATCAACACCTGTATGCATGCTTCTGTTTGCTAATTCATATATCTGTTCACACATGTCAGTCAACACATACACATACACACATTTTATATTGTTACATACATCTATGACAGAATATATGTATGTACATATATGTCATATGAAGCTGTGCTATTCTGTGTGTACTGTGTTAATGTAGGCAGAACACAGATTTAACTAGGAGCCTGTGCTCCAAAGTCTGCCTACCTGGGCATAAGCCTTGACCTCAGCATTTAAAATCTATAATCTCCCCACCACAAAGATGGTTTACTCATCTTTAAATTAGACAAAATAATTGTACCTACCTTTGGTATTTAATGTGAAGGCAGGATGCCCATAGTGCATGTTAAAAATATTGATCATTATAAAATTATTCATGCTAGTACTAAATATGTAAGTGGCTGATTTGGAGGACTTAGGTACAACTTTCCATATGCGAAGATACAGACTTGGGCACATGACTTTAACAACCTTAGTATGAGTATCCATTAGGCATTGTATGTTAGTATAGATAGAAGCATTGAGGTGCACAGGACAGGTATATATGCATTTGAGTGTGGTATTCTTAAGGATGTTCTAGCAGAACCTATCTGAGGGAAAGAACTGTGCTTCATGTATTATCTCAGCTAGAACCCAGGCCTGAGTTTTAGCAGATATTTGGTACATTTATATTGACCAAATGAACAAAGTGAATGAACTAATCAGAGACTGCTGTTCAAATAGCATGCTCATTTGTTGGAAAAGTAAAAAGCAGGTACAAGTAGTTACCTAGCTAGCTTTATGACACATAGGTGGATAAAGTTGATAAGTAGGTGAGAGGGAGGGCAAGATAGATGATAGATATAGATACCAACAGACATATAGACAGCAGTATTTGTACATCCAAGTTTAGCTTTAGTTGGGTAAAATTCTGTCGACTTTTTCTGGAGGAGACACCCAAGTTCACATTTCCCAGAAAGCCCGGTGTTTTGTTCCTGGTAGCTTTATGTGTTATCTTGGGCTTGCTGCAAGGGCTTGCTGAAAAGGGAGTCACGGATAGAAAAGGTACCTCTCCTACCTCACAGCAACAAGAGTCTGTTTGCTTTCACCTCTATTGGGGTTCATGTAGAATTATACTTAAAAGAAGAATTATATCACTTAAAGATTTAAGAACCTTGTTCTAGGCTAGGCAGTGGTGGTACACATCTTTAATCCCAGCACTTGGGATGCAGAGCCAGGCAGATCTCTGAGTTCAAGGCCAGCCTGGTCTACAGAGTGAGATCCAGGACAGGCACCAAAACTATACAGTTCTGGCCCCAAACCTTTCATTCTACTGAATACAGAAACTGGGACATAGAGAGGGGGAGATTTTTATAATGTCCAGACCTCTGCTATAGGCCAGTTCCTGCCATACCACCTCCCTTGGAATGCAGTAGACATGGATCTTAAAGCTTACAGAGAACTAGATGTTCTCATAGTGGCCTATGGGATGTTGAGACCCACCCATGAAGTTAGTCTCATAGGTTGCTTGGTGTTGGGTGATCCTACTTACCCAGTCTCAGCTGGGGGGATCTAGGAAAAATCCTGACTTAAACAGCAAGTTGGATTGTCCTAAGGCAGTGCAAGTGTGGGACAACAAGATACTAGACCATTGCTGCTGCTCTCTGAACTAGGAAGTTACGTGTAACTGAGATGCAGGAGACACACAAAGATAAGCAGGTATACCAGCGATGTAGCTTCAGGAAGACTGACAGATAGAAAGATGGACAAACTGCAGCATCTCATGGCTTCTCCAATCTGACTTGGTGTGTGTGCAACTAGGATCTACTCTTTGCCCCTGGTCTTCTTGCTCCAATATCATTGCATTATTTAATATACTCTTCAGAAATCATAAGTTAGTAAGGCTAGACTCTGATATACCTATAATTATTCCCCTTTTGCCTGAGTTAGTTGGAGTGAGTCTCAATGTTTTGGAACCACATCCTGTCTGAACAAGGCCATGCACTGAAAACTCTCCACAGACAGGAATGCTTAGCACCCAGGCTCTCACTCTGGTTTCTATTGTTCTCCCAGAGGCCATCTTGGAGAGGCCTCTTGTGTACCTGTGAGGAAAGAAAGCATTCCTCATTGGTCAAGTCTTTGTTAAGTGCTTTGTGATAATTCATTTAGAGTCTTCAGGAAGGGACATTACCTATCTTCCAGGTTTTCTCACTAGAGTCCCACACCAGGGTTGATGCCTGGTTTTCAGCCTGATTTCTCCCACTTAGTCCTCCAGAGCAAGCACACCACAATGATAACAGCAGGTGCTGGTCCCCAAAGTGATGGCAGTGCTGCATCAAAATAAAGCAGTTCCTCCAGCATCCAGGACCCAAGTGTAGAGATGTGTGTAGTTCTAGGTACCATTGTAGTGGTGGAATGCATAGAGGAGTAGGGTACCAGTCTCCCCGTTGAGAGTCCTCAACCCCCTCCCCACAATTACATGTTCCCATGCGACTGTTTAGACAAGAATAGAAACACATCAGAGAAAATGAATGCAAGAGTCAATGTGCTTCAATTCACCAGCTGTCAGGACAGGAGACATTTAGGAAGAATCATGGATTTCCCACCTACTAATAGAACACCTCTATCCAGGAGTTATCAATACCCATTGCACTTCCACTCATGACTAATAACAAAGAGGCACCAAGTGGGTTTAGGTTCTCTTTCCAAGCCTCACTAATGAGTGAGGAAGTTGGCACAGGACAAGCTGGTAGGGCCTCAGCACGAGGAAAAGAGGAACGTAAAGGAGAATGCTCTTCCCTTTCTCCAAACCCCATCTACCCTTGAACCAGGGTTGTTCACATGATACACAGAGGAATCCAGCTCTACTGAAGGGTGGATATGAGCCATGGCCAGAGGGAAGAACATGAGCTTCTAGGCCAGATGCCCAGCTGGCCTCTCAGAACAGCCAAGTCAGGAAGACAGGCAGGAAGAACGTGGGCCAGACCATCAAGAACCCTGAAACACAAGAGACATGAGTCAAATGTTGAGCTTTGGAGCTTAGCCGCCAATGCCAGCTGGCCTCCTTGTCACTTGCTGTAAAAGAAGGGGGAGGCAACATAGGCCTAGATTTGGTTGGGACAACAACTGCTTTTTCCATTTTCTTCTGGGCACATGGAAGGCAGTTTTCTCAGCCTTCTTTGGTACCATATGACTAGATCTTGTCAATGAAATAAGGATGGAAATTATAAATTCCATTTGTAGGACTAGTCATGAAAGCCTCCAGCATGATCTTTCATTTTGCCAAGTGTCCAAGATAGTGATGTTACTAGGAATTACCAGAGGGTAGAAGGAGCCTGGCTTTCTAAAGACCTCCTAGATCAGAGTTATATCTCCTAGCACAACAGCATAGAGAATTTCGGGTTATTGGTTATAGCATCTAGCATTACTTAGAGTGACTAATAATGAAGAGGCAGGAAGGATTAGAATGTACTATCTCTGAGGCTTGATTATTTAGCTAGGAATCCTAGCTCTGCAACTACCTGGGTACAACTGAACAAGACATTACACTTCCCTGGGCCCAAATTTCCCTACGTATAAAATGTAACTATTAATGGCACTTACTGATTTATCAGGTTTCATAAGATTTAAATGAATCAATTCATATCAAGCATTTAGTATAGCATTTGTGGACTGGGAACTGTAGCTTAGGGGCAATATGGTTGTATGGCAAATGTGTGGTTTTAAGTTCAATCTCTAATGCTGCCATAAGATAAAATATAAAATATGTGGGCCTAGAATGTGGTAAGTATTGTGTGAGTGTTACTTTTGAAAATTAGACTTTGGCTGGGGGGGGGTGGCACATGCTTTTAATCCCAGCACTCAGGAGACAGAGGCAGGTGGATGGATCTCTGTGAGTTCAAGGCCAACCTGGTCTACAGAGGGAGTTCCAGGACAGGCTCCAAAGCTACATAGAGAAACCCTGTCTCAATAAAATGAAATGGAATAAAATTAGACTTTGATAGCTAGGATGTGTGTGTGTGTGTGTGTGTGTGTGTGTGTGTGTGTGTGTGTGTGTGTCTTCTGCACACTATTTAATGTTCAGTGTTGAGGGGGAAATTATTGGATGACAGCCATCTTGTATAAGCATGTCAACCCCTTTGAAATCACCACCAAATTACAGCATCTCCTCATCCCCAACAATTCAAAGTCTCTTGATGATGCCCTAGAGAGTCAGGAAGGGAAAGTGTGATTGTCAGAAACCCAAAATGTATGGCAGAGTTTTGACAGTAAAACTTTGATGGTTGATCAGTTAATCCTGAAGCATCAAAAGTGATCCCAAGTGATTGCAAAGTATGAGAGCCACAGGGCCCTCTATGGTAGTTTGTTCCCTCTCATTAGCTCCACCTCCCTCAGCCTTAGAAGGCTCCAAAGTCTGCATCCCACCCTGAGTAGTTCTGATCACTGTGCTAACCTGAAGGTGGAAATAAAGGAGACTTGAGGTCCCTGACTTCAAGGCACTTTTACTCTGTGTTCCATGCATTTCACACAATGAGACTGTCTTTTCTGAATACCATCTGAAGTTACCACTGAACTGTACTTATTTGGGAAATATTTAGACTGCCACAAAGTTGAGGGTTTGAATGCCAAAGAACATTTTTCTGTCTGCGTTCACTAATATCTGTCTTTCAGAGGATAGAAAAGTATATTTTCCATCTTGTCCAAACACATTCTTCAATGTCTCTGGTCTTAAATTCTAAGTCATTCATCAAAACCCCACTTAGATAGATCTGTGCCATGTGAAACTCTCTTGACCGTCTCTGGTATGGTTAATTAGGTCTCTATGCACCCCTGCTCTGTCCACCTGCTTGTCACTAAACAGCTTATGCCCTGTCTCATTTATTTAGTCAGCTATTGTTGACTGCTGTAGAGTTCCATTCACCTAACACTTCCTGATCCAGAGACATTTTAGCTCTTGGTCAAATATCATTTCCTCTAACAGTTCTGACCCACTCTCTCTTTCTATTTTGATTATTAAACAATCAAACATTGTTTGGGCACATGGCCATCCAAAACAAAGATACCATTTCCCAGGTTCTTTTGCAGCCAGGTATAGCCATGTAGCAAGAAAATAAACAATGAAATATAAATGGAGGTGGGAGATGCCAGCCCTCAGAATATTCCATAACACTCTTTGAATTCCTTCATGTTCTTCCATCTTGAAGTCTGCTGGTTTCTTGGACCATAAAAATGATGGCTACCCATGAAAAAGCAAGCTGAAAGAAGCTTGACTCTTTGATTGCTCACCAATCATAGATTTTCTTACACAAAGATTTCACTTATGTTAGAGAAATAAACTTCTCTCTGATTTAAGACTGTATTACTTGTGTCTATAGCTTCCTATCATGCCACCCATCTTTTATTCTAATTGAATAATTTTTTGCTTTGTATTGTCCATTTCTCACCCTGGAACATAAGCTCTAGGAAGGGCACGCACCTGGCCTGTCTTTGATCAGCAACATGTTATCAGTTCCCAGCACAGAGTAGCACTTGGTAAACACTTGCTGTTAAGCAACTGTCTCCTCTGCTAGATTATAGACCCCCTCTTGGTTAGCGTCATTTCACTGGCCACGGTCCCCAGAAGAGGGCCGGCACATTGATGGGTGTGCGTAGATGTCCAGAGGGTTGGAGGGTGGAAGGAAAGAGACTTGGCAGTGCTGTGAGAAGCATAAGGAAGCCATGTACCTGCAGTGCTGGGAGTCCCACTTGAGGCATCAAGAGTCTGAGCACCTGTGGGCAAGAGCAGAAGATGAGGCTCTCCTTGGTCAGGTTCTGATGACTGCAGTTCTGGAGCCATAACTGTTCCAAGTCCTCCTGGACCTGATCACTGCTCCACCAACAATCATCACCATGGGGGCCTCTGCTATCTGGCAGGCACATATCTAAGCACATTCTATGCAGCTTCCACCTAATTTTCCTAGTGGATTTGTGAAGAAAGTATCTTCATCTCCCATTTGGCTGGTGGGAAGACAGAGTCTCAGTGATATCCAGGAACTCACTAAGTTGACATTTCAGACCCTATCAGAGCTGGGATACTAACTGCAGTGTGATGGTTACTTTCCATTGTCAACTAGAAAAGGTTGAAAGGTGCGTAGGAGATGGCAAAGTACAGTTCTGGGCGTGTCTGTGAGGGATTTTTCCAGAGATCAACTAAGGAGTAAAAGACTTCCCTAAAAGTGTGTGTACTGCTCTATAGCCTGTAACACTGGTGGGTTAAAGAGGGAAGGTGAAAGCTCCATGGACTCCCTCCCTCTCTCTCCCTTCTCCCTGCCCCCCTTTTCCCTTCCTGGTTGCAATGAATTGAACAGCTTTATTCTACCTCATTCTTCTCTGTAACATTCTGCCTGGCTAGAGGCCCAAGAACATGGAGGCAAGCCACTGTGGATCAAAACCTCTGAAGTTGTGAGCCCAAATAGATCTTCCCTCTTTAAGTCATTTCCTTAGCAGTCTAGTCACCGCAATGGATAGCTAACAAGACCTGTGTGTTTGTCTCCACTGTGGATGCCCATAATCTCTCCATCTCAGGTTGTTCTGTGACACTGCACAGGCTTTAAGTTAACAGTTCAGCAAGGGGACAGGACCACTCAAGGCAGACCTTCTCCATGAGACAGCTCGGCTTGGTCATCTCAGAGGTGGAAGAGGGAACAGGGCTGACCTCCTAAGGCTGCCGTGATCAGCCAAGCTCATGATACGTGTAAAGCTGTTCAGCACAGAGTGCAAGTAAAAAAATATTTATTTGAGGAGAATTAACATTATTGCATCTCAATCTTTTCAAGGCAGAAAGCTCTTTCTTTTTTGATAGGAAGGGTTCTTGTGGTGTAAATAAAAACCACAACAGTACTATACACACTTGTGTAGGATGAATGAAGAGTTACAGAGTGGTTGCATAGCTTCCCACATGTCCTATCTCCTTTAGAAGGCACATTCACCCTAGTGGGGCTGAATTACAGAACCCTGTGTAAGCTGTGGGGAAAGGCAGTGGAATCAGACTCATCTGGGTTCATTCTAACTTCTGCCACTCATAAGCAAGTGATCGTGGGTGAATCTATTAATGTCTCTGAGCCGTGGATTCTAACCAACTAGATGGACACAGTCATGGGAGGATTAAGTAGACGGATGAATGTGAGAGTTAGACCTGGTTTCTAATACACAGGCACCGCCATAAATGCCAAGACCGTTCCACCTCATAGAAAGACACATTCATCAGTGATAGGTGGAGTGAGAGGGCAGAAACACTCACATGACTGGCACTGGTGACCCCAAGTATCAATAGTTAATTATCAGCACTTGGCCAACTGTCCTTGCACCAGGACTCATTCACTTACCTCTCCTAGTGATGGGTCCTAAATCTAGAACCTGGGCTAGGTTGATGCCTGGCCCATTGCTGCGGAGCCGGTTTGTAGAACAAGACTGTGGAGACAGAGAACTCTTGTTATATCAAAATTTAAATACCTGGTCCCTATGTGTAGATTACCATGGGTATGGACATCTGTGGACCTGTGGCCTAAGTACTTGGATATCTCACCAAATAGCCTTCTTTTTGATGCCGGGGTTTCTTTCAACCATGAGAATACAGCCATAACATACCTGGGTTTGACTCTCATCTCTACCTTCTCATATAATTGAGACAAACGTCTTTATCTGTCTATGATCAAATAGTTTGTATCTGGTTTTATTTAGCTGGCTATTCATTCATTCATTCATTCATTCATTTATTCATTTATGCAGGCAAGCATGTGAGGAGGCCAAGGATTGGCCAGTGTCATTCTATATTGCTGTCATCTTACTTTTTGATACAAGGTCTCTCAGTGAACCTAGAACTTGTCCTTTTGGTTAGGCTGGTGGACTAGTGAGACCCCAGAATCCTCCTCTCTCTACTCCCCAGGACTTGGATTACAAACACACAGGTTTTCACATGGGTTCTGGGGATCCAAACTTGGGTACCCAGACTTGTCTAGCAAGCACTTTACCATCCAGATCTCCCCAGCCCTGCACCCTGGTTTTAAACATTAAAATGAAGTATAACAGCAACATATGGACACATTGTAAGTAAGCACCCGAGGAATACCAGCCACTCAGACAGTGCCCATCAGGGTTAAAAGTATGGGCATTGGAGTCATAGCTCAGATGGGGAACATCCTAGTTTTGATACTCTAGCCCTGTATGCGGCTGTGTGTCAGGTTCTCTGAGCCTCAATTTCTTTATCTGCACAGTGAGGCTTGACTAAATGGTCATTGTGAGAGCTCAAGTACATGAAGATGTGGGAGCTTTAGTGCAGAGCCTGACACAGAGAAGGAATGGAAACAGTCTTACCACAGGATCACATTTGTGCCTCATTGAAAGCCTGAGGTCCAGAAGTATCCAGCATTTGGGAGTTTCTCAGATTTTGGAACATTCAGTCTTTACAAGTTAGTCATTTATAATCTGAGAATCTGTCACCCAACATTTCCCCAAATCTGAAACTTTATGAGCTTCATCTTGTCCTTAAAACCTTTTTTTTTTTTTTTTTTTTTTTTTGTTTTTTTTCGAACATTTCTTTAGCTTTGCGCTTTCTGACTCATTGTAGCCAGCTCCTACAGAATCGCCTCTGTAGAGTACTTTGGCGACATTTTTGGGTTTGAAATTTTTGAATCAATGATGCTCAACCTGTAATATCATAATAATTCATAATAGATGCTATATGAAGGAAAGCTAATCTGCATTGTGAAGAGACAATAACTGCTCATAAGTAGGCTCTGGGAATGCTCAGAGTCTATCTGTCCATCTTTCTTCTTTACTTGTATCCTCTTGCATTCTCTTCCTTGCATCCAGCCACTCACCCATCTGTTTCTCCACCTTTTCAAGCAATCATCCATCCATCCATCCATCCAACCAACTTTCTTTCTTCCTCCCCTCCCCTCTTCCCTCCCTACTTCTGCTCCTCTTTCTCCCTTCCTTCCTTCTGTCTATGCATTCATCCATCCTTCTTTCCATCCATGCCTCCATCTGTGAACCCAATAAATGTATGTGGAGAGCCAACTGGGTACCAGTCCAAGGAGACACTCACTGGTTCACACTGCTCCTTAATGGGGTCACACAGGTAAACCTCACAATGCAGGAACAATATATCATAATTTCCAGCAAACATGAACATCTGTACTGAGAATCGACTTTCCGAGGACACTCCATTCTCCTCCACATGGATAGTAGAGTCACGTTGATTTGGGCAGCTGGAAGAATGAAAAGGGCAAAGATGTAACTTCTAACCCAACACTGCAGAACATTAAAGAGCTCTCAGCCCCAGGCTCTGTCAATCATTCTTTCATGACATTTTCTAGTTGGTCTTTCCTCAATAAGCTTGTATCATTTAAGTTTTGAGATGCACAGTTTCTGGGGTGAGCCAGAAGATTCCAGTCCCCATTTCTAGGTAAGTGATGCAGGCCTGGTTAATCATTCTTATTGTGCCTCCAAGGACTAGTTTGTTTGTTCCCCCCCACCACATTCTTTTTAAATTTTCTGTATTCTTGAGAATTATATACATGTATACAATGAAATGTGATCATGCCTTCCATTTTCCCCTAGTTCTCCCATGTATCCCTTGGCTATAAAGCAGAGACAGTCATGTCCATTTCATATAATTGATACGAGAACTTAGTGAGGCCACTGTGTGCATTTTCTCATTACAGAGCTTGGCACGCAGCTCTGCTCAAAGATGAATATTACCAAGTACCATTAATATTTGCATTGTGACCTCCAGGTAGGCATTTCCTTTGTTTTATCATTAAATGACATCAATAATAGTTTGTCTTATAATATTTGTAATATCATGTTCGCCTTAATCAATGTAAACATCTATATAATGGTCCATCATTACTCAGTTGAGCTATATTTTTAACAGTAAACTTAATGGAAAAGTTATCAAGAATACTTAAATGAAAAATGATTTGCATTTCTACCCGACTCATCCAGTTTGTTTTAATATTTTAGGCTAAAATATCAGGAGTAACACTCCAAGATCAAACAGGATGCTTATAATGTGTAATGGCAAATTATTTCCAAATGAAATGAACCAATTTACACCTCTGCCAGCAATCGGGGAGATAACATTTTTAACCAAAACTTAGCTATGAAAACAAACAAAAACAGGTCTCCTGATACCTGTCTCTGATGATGAAGTACTTCAAGGGGTCATCCCTATCTTCTGTGGGTGTAGCATAGCAGTTCCTCAGCAACAGCTTGAACTTGGAGGTATCTCCTGTCTCCAAGATGGCACCCACGTAGAGCATAGACTCCACTGGAAGCACCACTTTGGCCCCTTCATAAGGGTGTGTGTAGCTCTGGTCTTGGAAGAGGGCCATTCTGACAGTGAACTCTCCTGCCCCATCCACATCAATATTCAGGGAACTGAGACAAGAAAAACCACAAGAGTGGAAACATCAGGCTTTGACCAGAAAAAAAAAATAAATCAAGCCCTACACTATTATAATGTTATGGAGAAAAAGATGCATCTCTGATCTCTAAATAAACTAGCTGATAATCCATTGAAACAGAGCACTTACTGGCATTTAAGCACTGAACTTGACAGGTTAGCAAGCCTGTCTCTGGGATTTGCACCCATTCCCCCTGTGTGGCAGCTACATCAAGCTCTTACTCAAGGAACATGGGTTAGTATACAGCACCATCTTGTCACTTGGGCAACGGGGCTTGGGATCAGCTCTTACTAGATCACAATTTTTAGCCTTATGTATACTCTCTCCACCCACAATCTTCAGCTGAATCCAGTTTGAACAAGATAAATGACTTTCATTTTTATATTTATGAACATAGGCTCCATGACACAGCCTGAAAACCTTTGAACTTTGACATTTTTAATCCTTCTCATCTGCAATTCTTAAACCCAGAAGGCAATCAGGGGATGGGACAGGCACCCTGGATTTCTGGCTGACAGTTTAGAAAAATCCCTTGGCAATTCTAGAGTTGTATAAAACCTAGTTTAATGAGCTTCATTCCAGGCACAAAGGTGCCGTGATAAACAAAATGCAAACAAAAGCCTTGCCTAGATCCAATCACACCCAAACTGTTGTTTCATTCTGTTTCTCATGAGCATAGTTGCTGTTTATTCAAAGGTAGACTTGGCTTAAATCTCCAGCCTGCAGGAAAACCTCCCTTACCACTTCCAATCTCTATCCCATAAAGATTAGGTCTGGGACCCATGTCCACTGACCTGAAGCACCCCAGTTTTCTCCTACATTGCACTGTCTGATTGGTAAATGATTACCAGTTATGACTATTGATATGATTAGTTGTTTGCTGCCTTTCTCCTCAAGGTGAATGAACTTGTCTGAAGTTTTTGTTTCCTGAGCACATTTTAAGCACTGACCCATGGTACAGCATTGGTTCATGTAAAAGTTTTTACTCTTCACAAGTGCCTTGATCATGCTGAATGTTCTTAGCTATAATATAGAAATGTAGTGAGTGGAAGCTCCTGAAGTGGGGTGGTAGCACTGTGTGGACATCATGGATTGTGTGTGTGATCATACCTTACAATAGGCTCGAGTGCAGTTTGGAGGCTGATCTTCATGTCCAGTGGATAGGCACACTGGAAGTTGACATTGACGATGAAGTCCCTGATGATGAAATCAGTGGCCAAAGAGAGGGTGTTTCTGTAGATGGCATGGGTCCCATTGTTCTTCGGCATAAAAATGAAACCACATGTGTTTATACAGATGTGTGTAGGTGCATCTCAAACTCAGATCTGTCTGATTCCATAGTCAGTGTTCCCAGCTGTGCAGCCACCCAGAATTATGACCCCGAAGGAATAATGGGTCCTCTTTTTCCTGCAGTGCTAGCACTTATGGGAAGCCCAGAGTAAACCCTAGAAAAATAAATGACTGACCCTGGGGAAGAGTCAGGGGCTGGCATGCTTGCTCTTCCCACACCACCTCTAATTAAGATCATCATAATCAGAGCTGACCTTATGAAGCTCATGTGTTAAGTCCAGCCTAAGCTCTTTAACATGGACCACCGTGTAAATTCCCATAACCCTGGGGGCCAAAAGAGGTTAAGATATTTGCCTACAATCTCACAGCTATGAAGATGCCCCTATTAGCTCAAATCCCACCCACTTACCTCCAGAATGTTCCCACAGTCACTAGCCACAACAGGGCTGGTTGTGGACACCCAGTTGTTGGGCTCATTTTGCATGATTCTGCTGCAATTCCGGTTATTCAGGTAGGCAATAATCTCCTCCTTGAAACCCAGACCTCCCAGCAAACACTTGTCCAGCTTCACCTTGATCTCATCAGGTCCACAGTCCAGCTGGGGCTGCAAACTCTGAGTATCTAGGAGGCCAAGAGTGAGGTCAGTGGAGTGGACAGGGGACTGGAAACAGTGAGGCGCATCTACATTCTCTGCCTTGCGGCAAATCCACCATGCCTATCAAGTTGCAGAATAGACTAGATGGGGTCTGAGACCCCAAAAGAAGTCACACTCAGACTGATAAAGAGGTCTCGGATTGAAGACTTTCAAGTGTCTCTGGTACAGGCTTGGCTTATCTACTCTTGGGAACCAAAGTGGTCCTGTATTCTACACTAAACCAAAGCTAGCGCCACTTGTGTTGATACAGTGTTGATAGTGTTCCAGCTGCTGACCTGGAAGTTTGGTCTGGTTCCACCTGCAAGTTTGGTCTGGGCCTACCCTCTCTCACCCTTGAGAACCTACTGGCTTCATAACAAGGGGCCCAAATAAATCTCAAGATTTCCCCAGTGCCACTTCCGTGGCCCCTGACTCTGGTCCCTGCCTTATCCTGACCCTCTTAAGTCTCATTCCTTTTGCCCTGACTACTCAGCCCTAGGAGCTGCTCACCAGAAACATTGAGGCCCTGATTACAGACGCAGGTCCAATTGTCATCTTCCAGGACACACTCCTCCTCATTACGGCAAAGGATCTCACACAGCACTGGTGAAGGGGAGGGTGGCAGCGTGGGTTCTGGAGGGGAGGGTACAGGCGTCGTGGGTTCTGGAGGGGAGGGTTCTAGAGGGGAGGGACAGAGGGAGAGGATAAGGATGCAGAGCAGCGTGGGTCTGAGTCCTCCCAAGCCAACTGTCTCGTTCCTTCGGTCTTTATAAACATATAAGATGCTTTCCAGAAGAGCCATCCCTCCAACTCATGTTTCCTGATTCCCAAATCCAGCAGAGTGAGTTACATCCCTGAAGCTGCCAGGCCAGTGATTTTAAGTCCACAGTTGCCAGGGTTATAGGGCCGGGGTTAAAATTCTGGTCCTTCTACATTGCAGCTCTGTGATGCAGGGAGAGCTATTGGACCTGTCTGTGCTCCAGATCCTAATATGAACGACGACATAGACCCCATTTCATGGACTAAATAGGGAGATCCAGTGCATCAATATGTTTAAAGCAGAGTAGAAGCAGGTACAGTGTGAGCAGTGGGAGCCGTTACTTCTGCCCTTTTGTTTCAGATCAGAAAATAGGTTCTCAGAAGAGTAAAATTTGACAAAAGTAAAATTCAAATGAGTCTGGGTTCTTGATATTGTTTGTGTGTGTGTGTCTGTGGTGTACATGCATGTATGGGTATGGGCACTCATGTGCACAGAGGCTTGAGGAGAACATCAGGTATCTCTACTCAGCCACTCTTCATCTTATTCCCTTAAGCAGGGTCTCTCCCTGAACCTGGGTCTAGACGGCAGCTAGTAAGCCCCAGCCTTCTGTGTCTGTTTCCCATGGTCTTGGGGTAACAGGCATGCTCGGTTGCGTTCAGATTTTTACATGAGTGCTGGCGATTGTCCCCACAGTCCTCACACTTACTCAGCAAACCCTTTTTAGCTACTGAGTCTTCTGACTAGCCTGATATTATGCAACATGCGTTTATAATTGAGGCTATCTCACATTCAAATATGAATTTCTGGCTTGTGCCCGGTAGCTCCCAAATTATGTTTCCATGTGTATTTCTCAAAGGAACCCAGTGGGGCTGCTTTGCTCAATCTCCTCTGGACCACCTCTGCTGGTTCCACTGAGTCCCGGGCACTAAAGGTCACCCTGTCCTGCCGCTGCTGCTTACCTGTGCAGTATCTCAGGCTGCATTCAGGGGTGCCCTGTAACTTGTACACATGATAACTTCCTGATTCTTCTGAGCAGGCCTTCACCTGGACCTCGGTACTCCAGAAGCAGCAATTTTCATTCCAGTTGGCACAGGCTGTGTGGCTGACAATGCCATCTCCCAGGATGGGGTGAGGCCCATCCAACCACATGGGAGCAGAGGTATGGCACCGGTATATCTCCACACAGGCCTCTGGCATCTTCACTCCTCCTTCACCCACAAAGCGGTACCAGCCTTGCAAATGATCGTCACACTGGTGTGCTTGCTCCGTGTTCTCTATGCTTCTGGAGGGGTCATCCAGGACGGTATAATTCTGGCAGGGGTCAAAACAGACACCAGCCTCTGGAGTGCCAGGGGATCCACAGTCTAGGTCCAGCCCTTTGGAGCTGCTGTTTCTTGGGCTTCCATAACCTGAGAAGAACAGAGAGCATGTGGGTTTATTGAGCAACTCCACAGCCTTCAGGGTTTTTATCCTCTCTCATTCTGCTTTGAATGTCCTAAGGATCCCAATGAGGCTGACAGGTACACGTGACAGTTGTTAACACCAGAATGGTCAGTGAGGACTTTCCATGGTATTTTACATGCAGCAAGGACATCGGGGCCACCACCTTGTCTGACCCCCCAATGCCCCACCCAGGGTTTCAAAGAGTCTCTCTGTGGGCCACCAGCAAGATACTGTGTGTGTCTCACTCAATCAATGTTTGTTTTTCTCAGACTCCCTGAGAAAATCCTCAGACGTTAGTAAAGTGAATTAAGCAGAAATAAATATTGTCACATTGCTTGATTTGACAAAATATGTCTTAAAATGAAAGTTGTCCTAAGTTGAACCCAACTCTAGAAGTAAGCACAAATTTGTTGTATAGCCCTTGGAATTCTCCCATATATGTGTGAACACAGACACAGACACAGACACACACACACACACACACACACAGAGAGAGAGAGAGAGAGAGAGAGAGAGAGAGAGAGAGAGAGAGAGAGAGAGAGAGAGAGAGAGTAATTTTTAAACATTGGTTGCAACCTTTAACTTATTATAAAATCAACATTGTTCCCTATCAGTAGGTAACAGCACAGGCCGGCATCCACAGATCAATCATGTCAATCATTCCCAAGCTTAGTGTTATTGCTATATTATTGACTGTGTTATTCAGTATTGTGCAACCACCTTCAAAATAGAATCATAAAGTCCTTGGCCTCTACCCACCCAATGCCTGTAGCTGCTTCTAAAGACTCCAGGCATCTCCAGTGGTTCCAGAAAGCAGAAATCACTTCCACTGAAAACCAAGCATCTAACAGGACCATTTCTGTTCTGATTCTTCTTTTAGGGGTTGGGGGTGAGGGTGAGCTATGATGTGTGAGGAGGCAGAGAAGTGATGAAGGGGATGAAGGGGATGAGCAGAGCCTGGAAGAGGGGACTTAAATGCAGCTCTGACCTGCTGGCTGGTGACTTTGAAAATCGATTAAGCTCTCCTGAGCTTAATCATGCAATACCACCCCAAGAGTTCAAGGGTTCCAAACTCTCGTCCCACGTCCCAGGTCCTAACATTTGCTCACCTGTGTTCTTTATAACTGACTTATAAAGATCTTTCTCAGTGATTCTCTTTCAACATGAATTCCATAAGTACTGAAGAGATAGCTCAGTTAGTACAGCACCTTGTAAGCATGAAGATGTGAGTTCCATCACAGAGAACCCACTTTAAGAAGTTGGGCACGGTGGCATGAGCTTTTAATCCCAGTGCTGGGGAAGTGGGAATAGGCTGGTCCTTGGGGCTCAGCAACCAGCCAACCTAAGCTATGGTGGAAATGAGAAACCCTGTCTTAAAAAGCAAAGTGGATGGTATGGGAGGAATGGCATCTAAGGTTATTCTTCAGATTCCACATGTGCATGCGCATGCTTGTGTTCACACACACACATTCTCTCTCTCTTAGATCTTTGGAAGACAGAAATATCGTTAAATCTGGTACCTTCATGTTTACAGATAGAGGAGGAGCAACTTGATAGAAGAGGAGAAAGGAGGAGATGGGGTGATCTTTCTTATCTTCTAGTCTGTGATCTCTGATCACCCCCAGAAAGGGGTTGCAGAAGCTAAGGTTACTGGCTCCCCTGCCCTTTCAGGCTCTGAGGGATTGATGCTTCCCTTGCTCTCTCTAGCTCTGAGTTTTTGCTCCCAACTCCCTGTTCCTGGAACCAACCTGAGTGGCCTTTCCTGCTCCCTCCCTCTGCTCCCTCCCTAGGTGTTGCTGAGCATCTGTGATCCCTGGAAAGCAGACACTCACCTTGCTGTATTGTAGATGGAAATGCCAGTGTCAGAATGCAGGAGGCCACAGCCAGCCACAGCAAGTTGCAGCCCACCATCCTTTCCATAAAGTGAGCCTGACAGGTCACACTGCAGCCTACAGACTCTCCATGCAACTATGGAAAAGGAAAGGCTCGCATCAGGTCAGGCCAGCAGACCTCTGCGTCTGTGGGTAAGGCTGAAATTCAGTTCAGCACCTATCATGTGACTAAGGTTGCTTGAAGCCCCTTGCACGGTTTGCCTCACTTAAGTCTCTGAACCATTCCACAGGAAGAAGCTGCCATGGTTCCCATTTTGAGGTCAAGAAGTTTAGTTTCAAGAGTACTAAACTCCACGGAAGGAAGGTACTGTTATGCTTCCCATTTTATGGGTGAAGTTGAATTTCAAGAGTATGTTAATCCAAATCATGTCTCTATAGCTGTTTCTCTGTGTGATTATGGACATTACATGGACCCGACATCAGCTCCAGGTTTTCAGAACCCAAACTGCTGGCATGCTGTACAGAAATGGAGAGGGATAGGATTAGGGGCTTTCCAAGATGAAGTCTGTAACAAGCAAGTCAAAGGTGGGTGAGTGCTGCAGAATTTCCTAGAGTGCTATTTGGAAAGTCCCTGCACAAGTGGAATTGGACACTTTCTAGAAATTGAAGGCAAAGATTCTAAAGCCTGCTGGTACCTATGGACAAGAGTGCTGTCTGTCTTGATTACATGCACTGGGTCCTGCTAAGACCCTCTGGGATTCCACAAGCATAGTGCCATGTTAGACTAAATTCTAAGCTCCTTTCTCCCAGTACAGAAGAGGGCATACACTGGCTCCCAGTAAAACAATTACATGATGGAATAATTAATAAAAAATAAATGAATAAGCAAAGCAAAGAAGCAAGTAAATAATAGATAGGCACGTGTCTGTCAACTTCAGGTGACATTCACCCTTCTGTGCCCTGAAAGGGGACCTCTAGGTGATTTCTTGCAGCTTCTGAAAGATGTAAGTCCAAGTTAGAACCCTGTTTCTGATAGGATATCATGAGTCCATTATGAGAGAGCAGGGACAGAGAAGCACCCAGGACTGTGATTTTAAGATATGCCAGCCCAAGTGGGCACCTGTGTCTTCTTAGTGGGAAGGAAAAGGATATCATATATAAGCTGGCCAGAGCCAGCAAGTGACTGGGACCATGAGCTGAGTGATTTGGGGAACATTTGACAATGATCCAGAGTCACTTCTGGGTTCAGGAAGTTTACAGATGCCTCAAGCAAGTCCATTAGGTAAAGAGGGTGAAACTCACCTGCAGGTGAGGATAAAGCTCGCTGGGCCTTGGAGCAGAACTTACCTTAAGGGAAAAACTCAGAGCCTCCTTCCTCCTCTGCCCAGCGTGGGAACATAACCTGCTGTCTGCTCCATTTATATGGACACTCCCCACTCATGTGGCTCTTCATGATTGGTGCTGAAGTAGGAACTTGTGCCTGTTGGATGAAGGTAAGATAAGCCATTTACCGTAAAGGGTAGTGAAAGAAGAGCTTTTGTGCCACCTGCATGGAAACTCTTCCAGAAGGTGCTATTCCACACAAATGTTTCTCTGTAAGCAATTGCAATATGTACTTAAGGTTGGCTACCTCAGACGTTGCCAATATCTTGCAATCATTATTTCTCCCATCTAATCCTCTAATAAACTCACAAAGTCAATGCCATGTTCATTCCCACAGAACAAACACTAACAAGAAGGAAGCAAAAATGCCCCAAGGAAAGCAGACAGAAACCAAATAGGCTTGTTTGCTTACTATGTGTCCAGTGTAATGCCTGTTCCTAGCTAATTGCATTAGAGCACTTCCTCTTGGTTCACCTGGTTCCAGGGAGCGTGAGAGAACCAAGGAATGGGGTTTGAGAACTTATCATTCCTAACCCATAGAATTTACCCAGTTTCCAATGACTTATTTAGAAATGGTGAATTGTTGAATGGAAAGAGATGTCCAAGGCTTTTGGACAAAGTCAGCATCGGTATAGCCTCACCTCCAAGGCCTTAAAATAAGTGGACTAGCCTAGGTATTGGAAAGCACAGAACTGTGAAAAGGGCTTTAAAAGTTAGGTCATATCCAGCCCCTTCCCCAAGTCTTCCAAGATCTAACCCCATTGTCCCTTACCTAATGTCTTCTTCTTCTCCTGAGGCCCATTTGTACTGCCCAAATACTCTTTGATGTGTGGATGTCCCTGGGGTAAAGTTGACTTACCAGGAGCTGTGCTCTTAAACACGATGGACTCTCCCTCTCCCAGTCAACATTTACAGAAGCATTTTCTCAATTGAGGTTCCTCTTTTAACACTAGCCTGTATCAAGTTGCCAGAAAACCAGCCAGAATGGAGGGCTTCAGTCCATGATGACCAAGAGCACAGTATACTTTAGTCCATGGCAGCAGGAGCATGTGGCAGAGGCTGTTCACATCTTCAAAGACCAGGAAGTGGACAGCAAGATAGGAAGTAAGCTCAGGCCTAACCTTGAATGGTCTGCCCCCAGTGCTGGACTTCTGCCAACTGCACCCCACTTCTTAGAGGATCCACAGCATCCCAGATAGCACCCTCAGCTGGGGAGCAAATGCTGGAAAGAAGGGACTGTGAAGACCTTCTCAGATCCAAACTATAGCACAATTTCAAATTCACCTGCAGGCTGAGTCCCAGCTTAGAAGACTCTCCTGAGCCTCATTTCTGGTCCTCAGATGCTTCTGAGCTTCTCCCTTTGGTAGAACTCAAACAGCAGCTTCCAGTCTGAACTCATCACCTACCCTGGCTTCCCTCCTCTCCCCATGTCTACCTTCTATCTTGGTCAATGGCAGCCCTGCTCACCGGTCTTCCAAACTGGAGACGAAATGCGACTCTCTCCTTTCCTCCTCGGGCCTCAATTCCAGGAAGCTCCACATCTCATCTTTCTTTATTTCCAGTGCCTCTTGACTCTACCCGCTCTTCTTCATTTTCACTTCATCAGTCCAAACTTGGGTTGCCATCTTGTGAGACGGTGATTTTAGCGCTGGTTCTCTGTGCTTTCATTCTTGCCTCCTTTGTTTCTGCTGTTTTTTTTCTGTAGCCTGTGTTACCTTCTGCTCCCAGCACTCCATGCGCCAGGGATCTGACCCTGTTTATGCTTCCTACTTCTGCTCTGACTTCACTGTACCAGCTCTGCTACAGCCAATGCCAGATTCTGTGAACTCTTTCTCATCCCCAGATGATTGCACAATCCTTCTCCTGCCTAGATCACTCCATGTTCAGCCTTTTCCTGTTTATCGCCTCTGCACATCCTGTCTGGTCCTCTGCTCTGTCCCCAGGTCCCGCCAGGACAACTCTAATCACATTCACTTGCCTGGTAACTAGTCTGTCAAGTCTGTAGGCGCTTTGAGGACATGGATATTGATCTTCACTTTTGATCTTTAATAAAAAAAAAATGGACAAAAGCGAATGTATATTCTAGGCCCTCTCTAATGAGTAATGTGTCCAATGTCCAGGTGTCGGCCAGCCTTGACGGAAAGATACAAGTTTCTGCCTCAGGACCTTTGCACTTACTATTCCAGCCACCTATGACCTTCTTCCCCAGCTGCCCCCAGCAGGCTGGTTCACTCCTTTACTCTCTCAGCCTCTGCCCGTCAGAGCGCGCGTACCCTATCATTCTCTGTGAACCAACACTCCTGTCACACAACCGTGCTGTCCTCGCCTTTCCCCCTCCCCAGGGGTTGTCACCACTTGTCACATCTCATGGTTATTATTTCAAGGCCTCGTGCTTACCAAAATGGCTCTCTTTGGTAATTTGCTGTTTCCTCATTACCATAAAGGTATCTAGCATTTAATCTGGTATCTAATTAATATTCATTAATTAATAGCTACGGGGTACATTATGCAGACAGAAAGCAAGAAAGGAAAAGACGTGAGAGGGGCAGAGATGTCATTGCGACATTTCTCCTCTGCCCCTTCCTCAGCCTTTGTCAGCTTCTGCTCTTGTTTCACTGGGCCCAGACCGTCTCTTCAGGTTCTGCGGCTCCCGAGTCACAACACAGACAGTTCTGTATGGAGTCACTCAGCCCAAGCTGACCACAGACTAATTGTAGTTGGGACAGCACTAGACTAGCCTCTGGGCCATCTGCACAGTTCTTAAGTAACAGCAAGAGGCCTGCACGTTCTGTATGTGCCTGTGTGTGATAAGAGTTCTTAACATAAGACACACTGTCCCAGCAGCCCTTGCTTCAAAGCCACACGTGTGGCTTTCCCTGATGTGAGGCCTTGGCCTCCCCTGGAAAGTCCCAGTGGGTGGCCAGGGAACCAGGTGCCTCAGAGAAAAGTGTTCTTATCAGCACTGGTGACATTTTTTTCTAGTGACCTTTGGTTAATCTCTGGGTGTCTGAGCATAGAAAGGATCTGGTTCCTGTCCATGTATGAAGCCCCCCAAAAACTCTCCACCAATGGAAAAAGGGTGGGTGTGCTTTCCTCTACTGCTGACACCTGAGGAAAGATCTACAGCTTTAGGGATTGGCAAGTAAAAGCCCAGTGAACAGGAGCCCTAAGGAGACATAAGACACTTGCCATTGCTTCTACAGCTCTTCTCTAAAACCTGAGATCCCTGAATGCAGGAACTGGCTCTGTCCCATCTGCCAATGTTTCTTAGCATCCAAGTGTAGGCCTAGAACATGTGAAGTCCTCAAAGTCCACCTGTGGGAAACCAAATGTGCCCTATGAGGGCATCATGGTTGCCCCCATTGTAAAGAATCAGCCACCTCCTGTTGAGTGTTAAACTCTCCATTTCTGGAGTCCCTGGCAGCCTTTGGAATGGCATATTCAAGCTCCGAGGCATGGCTTGTGCCTGCCTTGCTCACTGTCTGTGCTCACTGCCATATCCCCAGCATAGCTTAGTAACTGGCACAGTAGCAGCTCAGCAAATATTTACTGAATGAAAGGATGGCTGTTTCTGTGAATGGATAGTCAGGTGACATTCAGGCACATTGTGTGTCTTATCTAAGGTAGCACAGCAGAACATTTGTTTTAAGAGCCCAGTTTCTTGGAGTGACTATGAAGTCCATAAAGATAGGGAAAGAGTCTGTTTTATTTCTACCACGCGATGCACAGTATGGCAGACAGTGCCCACAGTGACTGTGTGCTCAGTAAAGATTTGAATTAATGACTCCAAAAGCTGATGTTTTAAACTTATGATTATTAGTATCCTTTAAGGAGACAGGGGCTTCATATACAGATGCATCACAAGTCCCATGTGGAGAGAGAGCAGCATGGAAAGGGAACAACTGCGTCTTGATAGTGAGGCTTAAAGGAAGAAGAGTAAGTGCAAGCTGGAGGCAGTGTGAGCTCCCTCTGCTCTGGCTGGAAACCAGCCTGCATCTCCCCTCCTGGCCAGCAAGAAGTGAGTTGGGAGCCACACTAGGTTTTCTTCTGTCCATCAGTGAAACATCAGGGTCAAAGTGGCTGAGAGAAACAGAGGCATCCAGATGCTCAGGAGCCCTAAAAAATAAACAATGATAGGGATGTGGCAAGTGCTGCTGTGCTTTTGTGCCAAGTAACGTAAGACGCTTTCCTACAGACTAACCAAGAATGAGGGCACCCTCTCTGGATGAGGAAGTTCAAACGAAGATGTCTACACTGAATGGGGAAGTGGATAAAGGCTCCATTCCACGTGGACTAGTCTGAAAAAGACAGCAATGTCTCCCGAGGTACCTGGTGTGCAATGTCGTGCAACACCTAACAGACCCAAACAGCCTAGCAACCTGGAGGCTCCTCACAGAGGACATGCCTATGTCATGGGAGAGCCGTGACTTTCCAGCTCTGAGCTCAGGGGTACAGAACTCATGCCAAACATCATAGCAGCCTTCTCACACCCAGGTTCCACAAGCCAAGAAAAGCAATGACTGTGTGGATTCAGTTTTCATCTGGAGTGTCAAATAAGGCAGGAGGCATAAGAAAAGGGCCACAAAAATGTCACCAGTTCCTGGCTTTTGTGGTCTGAGGCTTAAAGAAGAAAAAAAAATGTAGTTTCTTGTTTGTCTGCTGTGCTCAATGCACTACTAAGCTTGGTTCTTGGCAAATAATGGCCTCGACAAATATTTGTAACCTGTGGAGCACCTCCTGAAGGTATTAGAGATGAGCCTCAGCTTCTGGAAGTGCCAAAAGGGGCAGGTGTGCATGTCCTTGGGGAACAGGTTTGTAATAAATATATATGAATATCTGAGCAGCTAACATGCAAGCATACAACTGCAACTGTGTGTATATCTGTGTATAAAGACATGAGCATGTGTGATCTGTGTGTACAGATACAAATGTATGATTGGCATGTGCATATATGAACATTTATGATCTGTATGCGCATATATGAGTATTGTGGTATGAATGCAAATATGAGTGTGTATGGTTTGTATGCTATGAGTTGTCTTTCTATACTCTGAATATGTGTTGCTCACACTGGTTAATAAGTAAAACTGCCTTGGCCTATGGCAAGGCAGAATAGAGCCAGATGGGAAATCCAAGCAGAGATACAAGGAAAAGAGGGTAGAGTCAAGGAAACGCCAGTAAGCTGCCCAAGAAGCAAGATATGAAAGTACCGGTAAGCCACTGGCCATGTGGCAACATAGATTAATGGAAATGGGTTAATTAATAGAAATTGGTTAATTTAAAATGTAAGAACTAGCTAATAATAAGACTGAGTCATAGGGCAGTCTATAATTAATATTAAACCTCTGGCTGGTTATTTGGGAACAGGCGGGCAGGAGAGATTCAACCATCCATATCTGTATGCAGATATGAGTGTGTACAGTCTGTGCACAGATATGAATATGTATGGTTTGTTCACAGATATGAGTGTGTATGATCTGTGTGTAGATTGAAGTGGGTGATCTATGTGCAGATGTGAGTGTGTATGGTCTGTATGCCCATGAATATATGTGCAGATGTGAATGTGTGTGATGTGTGTATATGAGTGTCCATGGTTTGTGTGTATGCATGTGTGTGATCTATGTACAGATATGAGCATGTGTAGTATGTGCATGCATATATGAGTGTGTATGTGTGTGTATACAGATAGGAATGTGTGTGATCTATGTGTAGGCAGATATGTACAAGTATGCATATAGATATAAATGTATGTGGTATCTGTATAAAGATATGAACTGTGCAAACATAACCTGGATATGGCATTCTCTCAGGTTGTTGGGTCACACCTGTGTTCCCACACACTATTATGAGATAGCACAAATGTGTGCATGAGTACAGCCAAGGTCTCAGATGAATTGCCTTTTGGCAGCTCAGGCTCTGAAGGCTAGGCCCTCCAGCCCACTAAGACCTCCAGATAGAAGCTCCAGGGGAGTGTCATGGAGCAGGTAACTATACAGAAAGGACCTAGACTTACTCACGTTGCTGGAAGCAGCCTTGGATTCAGAGGCCTGGACACCTTTGGAAGAAACAGAAAGATCCATGAGTATTGAAGCACATAGCTTGCAAGGAGGCTGAGACAAGCTCCCTCAATCCTTTCCTCTTGCAGTCAGGATCATCTTTCTGAAGCCCAGATATGGTCATACCACTCCCCTGCATCTAATCTTTATAAAGCCTCACCCACATTGCTTTCAGAAGAAAGACTTAAAACCTATCTGGATCTACAAAGCCCCACAGGGCTAGCCTCACCTATACCAGTTTATTCACTACCACTGGCCTAGCTCCCCTCAGTTCTCCTGACAACCTAGCTTCTCCTTAGTCTTCCCATTACCTCCCCATTACCAAGACTGGGTCTGCATCCTTTGTCAGAACATCTTCAAACTCTGTGTACACTTTTCTTCCCGCACTTAAGGCACTCGCAGTTCTATACATCTAAATGATGCTGTTTGGATAGCGTTTCCCCTACTTGTCAAAGATCTAAGGCAATGCTTATCACAATATACTAAACCACAGGAAGCACCAAAGCATGTCTCTGCAATGGATGGATGGATGGATGGATGGATGGATGGATGGATGGATGAATGAATGAATGAATGAATGAATGAATGAGTGGGTGAATGATTGCACTAGAACTGGTAAAAGAGGAAGATAGCCCAGAGAATCCATTGGACCTCACTCTTCAGTTCCCAGTAAGACCTAAGAAGCCAGTCTCTGCCACCTTGCCTCTTCCCCATTCAGTGACATGACAGAACAGATCTCTCACCTTGCCGAGTGATGGGACCCAAGTTCAGGACACGGGTCTGATCTATGGAGTTCCCACTTCTAAGTTTAGTACCAGAGCAGGTCTGCAGAGGAAGGGTGACATGGAAAATCACTCATGGGTGGAGAGGAAGGTGGAATGTGATCCCGGCATGAGAAGTGGGCAGCCAGCTCAGAAGAGCATCTTCCTGCCTCATGCCGGAGATAGGAGATCATGTCCCTGCCCTGCCTGTTATTGGGATTGTGGACAAGTAAGCTCTCTGAGCTTTTCCAGTTGAGAAAATAAGCTAGCACCGCCCCCAGTGAATTTTTGTGCAACTTGAATATGTTAAAACCCCTGAGTTGCACACAGCGCTGGAGGTTTACGTTCTTGTTTTGGGAGATAAGCTTGCAGCTTGCAAATAAGGTTAATTTATCAGCCAAGCCCCCTGAGATCACCACTGCTTCCTGACTGCCAGATAGACCCGGTGTCCTGACTGGCCCTGCCCACTCTGTCTTGCAGCTCTGTGCCTGTGTGTTATTAAAATAGGAAAATGCCACAGATGTGTGTCTTCCTTTATGTTTTTGGCCAGATGTCTTGGTGATAGAGATGGGCATTCCAACAGGCTGTTGCGGTGAGGGCATGACTCACAGGTTTGCACTGTTCATTCACAGAGTCACACAGGTACACCTCGCAGTGCAGGTAGACCAGGTCGTAATTTCCTGCAAACCGGAACATCTGAACAGAAAATCGGCCCTGAGGGGACTCGCCATTCTCCATCACCTGAATGGTTGTATCCTCTGTGTGCGGACATCTGAATGGAGAACATTAAGACGTACGATGCTGTTGGTTAAGTCAAGACTCTGGAGCCCCGCTTCCTGGACTTAAACGGCACATCACCATCTGTTAGCTGTGTGACTTTGGGCAGCTCATTTAATCTCTCTGTGCCTCAATTTCTCCATAGGCATATGGGAGTAATGTCAAATGGTAATTGTGAGGATTAATTTATTTTTTCAAAGTGCTTAGAACAGAATGAGGCACACAGTAGGTGCCGTCTGTGTCTGGGGCTAAAGAAAAATGATAAAAATTCTTCAGCCACAGAGTTGGAACAATCCAGAAGTCCGTTTCATTGCCAAGAAAATATATTCAAGAATCATTAACTATTTTATGCTATCAAATATGTGCCTATAATAGCAGAAACCAGGGAGTCCGGGCAGCCACTGAGCCAAGCGCAGTGTGTGTACCCATCTGCATTGCACACAGTGGCATCCAAACATATCTGCTAGGAAAAACAAACCGACATGCAGAAGAAGCTCATGAGCACCGGGCATTCTGGGCAGGTCCTGCACCACAGGCTGCAAAACCTCTCCCTCCCCCACTGCATTTGTCCAAGAGGCTTTTCCTCACTGCATATTTCACTTTCATTTAATTGTCTGTCTTGCCTTCAGAATTTAAGTTGTATGAGAGCAGAGGGTTTCATCTCTTCTCTTCACCATGGTACCCACAAAGTCTGGAAAGAGCAAACTTGCAAAATATCTGTTTAATTTCTCCACAGCCTCTTAAGGGAGAGTCTGCTCCCTCACAGTTTCACCTGCTCCTTGGCTAACCATGTCCATCCCCTGCTCTTCTTAGCCAGGCCCGGGCTGCCTGTTGCTCTGAGCCTGCCATCAGATTTCTTATATGTTCTGAGTCAGATTGCCCACTTGGCCCTCCAGTGAACATATGCAACCCTCTTCAAATATAATGCTATTGTATAAAAATAAGACATTTCAAGAAAATCAGTTAAATCAAAGCATGCCTCTTAAAATGTTAAAACATTTGGTATGTGCTTTATATACTTGCTAAAATGCACTTGATAATGCATTTATGTAATAAGATCTAGGGAGAATCCTAATGAAATGGTACCTAAAAACTACTGGATAGCATAGATAGATCTCTGTCTTCAGGGTAGGCAAGAATGCTAAATTTAAGCTAAAGGATCATGAACATAAAGATGTATTTTCCCCAATTAATTCTAAAGACATATCCACAAACCCCATTCATGAGCCCCCAGATAGGACCCACTGTTTTACCTGTCCTGGATAATGAAGTATTTCACAGGGTCTGTGGAGTTGCTACTGGGTGTGGCGTAGCAGTTGGTCATTAGCAGTACAAACCGGGACAAGTCCCCCCCATCCAGCATGGTGCCCACATACAGAAAAGCCTCTGTGGACAGCATCACAGAGGGACCTTGGTAGGGCTGTGTGTAGGCAGGGCTCTGGAACAGCGCCATCCGAACGGTGAACATGCCTGTTCCACCCAAGCTGATGTTCAGGGCACTGCAGAGGACGAAGAGCTGTTAGAGAACCAGATTGAGAACACTCACAGATGACTACCCCTTTCCGATCAGCATTCTTCGACAGTTCCTTGCAGGTATCTGTCTGGTTCATTCAGTAGCAGGACTGGACCCTGCTCCACTGCTTGGCAAATTTCTGTGAGCACTTGGAGGTGAGGGGTATTGGGTAGAAGTCCTCTCTGACTGAATAGTTCTGTGGTGGGACTCAGGGATCTGCATTTCTAAAGCTCCTGTTGATGCTGATGTTACAGATTCATAGGCCCTATCTTCAGTCACAGGTCCAGGGCACTGCTGGTGCCCCCTTCCTACCATCCTTCAAAATAGGATAAATTCTTGAGGGACCTGCCTGGACTTCTTGAGTCTCAATCTTCAACATGTAAAAAGAGATGAGCTGTCAGGAGCCCTACGGACTTAAGTTCTAAGGATCTGCAAAAGTGTTCCTTCCAATACCTACATCAGATTGGGTCTTATGGGTTGCTTTTAATCTAAAAACCCTGGTGTGAATTTCACTGTATGATCTCTCACAGTATACAGAGAGAGTGGTATCACACAAAATAAGGCATATGAGAAATGCCCAGTAATACAGGGGTCCACGTCGTAGTAGAGAACAGGCTGAGACTTCCTTGAGCCCCAGAGAGGTTTGATCACATACCTGTTGCTCTCTGGTGCCCAGAAGGTCGGCCTAGGACATGGCCACATCATTCCAGGGCACTTCCTAGCCAAGTAGTACTCCATCCAATAGCCCAAAATAAGCAAGTCACCGATACCTCAGTGTAACTAGAGTTTTCCTGCCTTGCCCACAGTCAGGACAAATCTTTGTCACCCACCAGTTCCACAGCCGCTCAGACCCAACCAAGTAAACACAGAGACTTATATTGCTTACAAACTGTATGGCCATGGCAGGCTTCTTGCTAACTGTTCTTGTAGCTTAAATTAATCCATTTTCATAAATCTATACCTTGCCACGTGGTTTGTGGCTTACCGGCATCTTCACATGCTGCTTGTCATGGCGGTGGCTGGCAGTGACTCCCTCCGCCTTCCTGTTCTTTCTTTTCTCCTCTCTGTTAGTCCCACCTATACTTCCTGCCTAGCCACTGGCCAATCAGTGTTTTATTTATTGACCAACCAGAGTAATTTGACATACATACCATCCCACAGCACCTCAGCCCAGCACTCTTCCCTGAGTTTGCATCTTCTTGGGCTACTGTAAGGCTCTTATGAGATATTTCATATAAAGCACTTAAGGTGATGTCTGGCATACAGCAAATGCTCCAAAAATACTAGTGATTGTGACTGTTATCCTTCCCATCATGAGCATCAGTGGCCTGTGACTCATACTCAAAGACTTCCAATTTTACTTAGTAATGGGATTCTACTTTTCACCAAAATGGATGGAGCTTCCCTGATTCACCTCTCCAGCTACCTTTCCACCCAAACAAGGCCTCTTTAATCAGAGATAGGATTCAATTCAGAGAAGGATGAAAGCTGGGGTCTAAATATGAGACATGATTGTCCAGAGTCCCCTCCAGAAGCAGGGCTACCCAATCCTTCTGAAAAGGCGGAGACTAGTATTGGATCCCCTTTGCCGAACCTCATTGTCCTAAGAAAAGCAATGCAAGTATTGTTAAGGCCCCTTGGCAACTGAGAGCAATAGTTAGACGGTTGCTATGGCTTCCCAAAACTATCCAGGTAATATATGGCAGAGCCTGGGTTAGAATCTAGGTTCTGGGATTCCTCACTAGGTGTCCCCACTAAGCAGTCCTGCCCCCCAGACTCCAAAGCCAGCTCCCACTTGTCAAGGCAGCTGAAGATCTCATGGCTGAGGGGCTAAGGGCTGAGGGCTGAGGAGCTGAGGGGCTAAGGGGCTGAGGAGCTGAGGAGCTGAGGGGCTGAGGGGCTGAGGAGCTGAGGAGCTGAGGGGCTGAGGCTGAGGAGTGAAGCCTCCCAGGAGTACTGGAAGCCCCTGATGACCACACCTGACCATGGGCTGTAGGGATGTCTTCAGGCTGACTTTCATGTCCAGGGGGTAAGAGCATTCAAAGTTGATTCTGATGATGATGTCACGAATGATGATCTCATTTGCCAGATAGAGGGTGTTGCTGTAGGTGGCATGGGTTTCATTCGTCTGTGTTGGGTGAAGAGGAGTAGGAAAAAAGTACATGAGACCTTATGCAGGGTTTCATAGCCAATGAGTTTTGTCTGTGGACTCCTGAAGGCTCCCCTCCCAGTCTGTGTGTTCCAATAGCAGTAACTTTAGGAGCAGGTGTCATGTTCTAGATACTGAGCTACATTCTCCTCCTGAGTCATTCTACTGATGCTTCCAATGACCTAAAGTGGGAGGGCTCCTGAATCCCTGCCTCATGGATGAAGGGATGGAGGTTCACGGTTCCCTAAGAACTGAGTATGTCCATACAGAGCAGGAGATCTACAAAACCTGAATGGTGGCTACAGATTCTCCACAAAACCTGGCCTAGTTTCAAAACTGCAGATTTCCTCCTCAAAACTGAAAATCATATGCAAGCTATCACTAATTACATTTCACGCTGTCCTTGACAGTGGCAATTTCTTCCTTTCCTCCTTTCATTTTGCTCCTCCTCATTTTCTTTCCAGGGATGAAGGAGCAGGAGGAAGCTAGGTGCCAGCCACATGAACATTTAATGGCTGATCTCAGCAGAAACCTCTGGGGCTCTTCTCAGGACCCCTGGACACAGACAGGCTTGCTTCTGATTCCAGAGTTAACCTTATGGTTAGAAGCCACCACTGACAGCCTAGTCCTTCCTTTCCTATCTGTAGAACGGGAAGTCATCCTTACAGATAAAGCTCACACATAACATCCCTACAGAGAAGTAACAGTCCCTCCATGTTGAAGTTATTTAGTCAGGGTCAAACAACTCACCCAAAGATCATACAAGGTGTGGACTTGGGACTGAAATAGGCACCAACCACTCCAACCCTGATGTCACCACAAGCAAGAACTTACTCTCAACACTGTCCCACAGGGGCCATCCCGGGCAGGGGTCACCACGGACATCCAGTCTCGTTCACCGCTCTCACTGAAGCCTGAGCACTGGCTGTCACTCAGGTACATGAAGACCTTCATAAAGCCCAGACTCTGCAGCTGGCATTTGCTGAGGGACATCTTGATGTCATTGGCCCCACACTCCAGCCTGCGCTCCAGGAGGGAGACATCTGAAAAGGCCAAGGACAATAGGATTAGGAGCTTGTTCCTCCAGGGCAAGGCATGTCCCCAGGAACCCAGCATGCTTGCTGGGCTGGTCACCAGATGGTACCTCTGCTTGAAATGCCTTGGGTCAATCACAGTCCCCTCTCAGACAAAATTGAATTATGAACATCAGTGTGTGGGTCCAACCACCAAACATCCAGTTCCATGTTCCCTTAAGAGTGGATTGTATATAAAATTTAAGGTAGTGTGAGGGTCTTTCACTGGCCCAGCATTAAAAAACATCAAACCCAGATGAAAGAAAACATTAAATGACTTTCTTTGGTACCCTGGCTACATGCAGGTGACAGTCTCCCACTGGCAATGACTCTGATGCTATATGATAGCTAATTTCCCTCTTAGGCAAAGAGAAGGCTCAGAGTTTGGAGTAGGCAATGATGAATTGCTAGAATTTGTCCTTATTTTCCAAGTATTTGGGAGCAGGTGTGATAGCCGAGTGGGTAAAGGTGTTTGTGGCCAAGCCCTACCACCTGAGTTCAGTTCCTAGGACCTATAGGGTAGAAAAACAGAACCAAGCCCCACAAGTTGTCCCCCCAATCTCTGCAGATATGTGTGAGCCCCTCCTCACATATACATCACACACACACACACACACACACACACACACACACACTCTTAAAAATTTTGAAGTTTTTCTTAATTTTTCATTTTTAGTGTTTTTAAGTATTTTACTGAAGTGCCACACATCTGTAGAAGTGTAACGACTTCCTTTCCGCTGTGTTCCTTTTTACAGTTAACTTTGTGAGGTGTTTCTTGCAAATGCAGTGTGACCACCCACACCCTGAATCAAGCTCAAGGAAGCAATCTCACCAAACTGGAGAGGAATGTGATCGCTATAACATTCACCACACAGATAGTACTTGGATACAAGCAGAATCAGACTGTCAGCACAACAGGTGACTCGAGTCTGGAAAAGTCTTAGCCATCTTCAACGACACCCTGAGGAAACAGGCTGAGAGAGGGCCAATGCCACACCCAGTTTCTGATGTGGCAGGTGGCTCCGTAGCTTCTGGTTACTTCTGGTTACCTGGTGTGCCTGCCATGGTGTAGGGTCTTCAGAAAGAAGGAACTGGGTAGGAAGAGGTCCTCCAGTCCCTGGACTCTGGGACCTTTGGAGCCAATTGAGATGGAGGTGCAAAGAGCCCAGGCTCTTAGTGACCTTTCTTTCTCACTGATTGGATGTGTGTCCTCTGGTCACAGGCCCACACAAGCACGAGCCTCGCTCCTGAGCACTGATTATTTTCTCAACAAATCTCCCCCTGGGCCTCACCTGTGATGTTAAAGTTCAGTTTACACTGGCAGTCCCATCTGCCGTCATCCAATATGCAGTCTTCGTCCACCCTGCACTCTTCGCAAGTCCCCTCCACGGAGCTAGGATCTGCAATATTATCAAGACACACAGTCAACAGCTTGTGCCTCAAGACTCCTGCAGACTAAGGATGTAGGGCGTTGCTCAGCTCACCTGTGCAGTAAGCCAGATTGCATTCAGGGGGCGCAGTCAGGTTGTAAACATAGTAACCACCTCTGCAGGCCTTCACTTGGACCTCTGTGGACCACAGACAGCAGTGGCCGCTCCAGTGTGCACAGGCCATGCGGCTAACGATGCCCTCACTGCTCGAAGGATGTGAGCCATTGAGCCACATGGGTGCAGCCGTGTTGCATCGCAGGACCGGCACACAGGTCTCAGCCATGCGCACGCCCCCCTGGCCTGTGAACCGGTACCAGCCATGCAAATTTGAGTCACAGGAGTAGCCAGCACCGTACTCAGAACTGCGCCAGTATTCAGACAGGGTCTCATACGCATTGCAGGGGTCCTCACACACCAGTGCTCCACCTGGGCCCTGGGGCAAGCAGTCCAGACCTGGCCCACAGGAGCCTGGGGAGCACTCACAGTGCCAACCATCCCCTTCATAGCCCTTGGGACACACGCATGAGTAGTTGCCCTCCGTGTTGACACAGGTGGCCAGGGCATGGCAGTCACTGAGTCCCAGCTCTGTGCACTCATCCACATCAGTGCAGCCCAGCTCAGGGGTCAGACGGAAGCCATTCTGGCAGATACACTCATAGGAACCCAGTGTGTTCAAGCAGATGCCATTGTCAGAGCAATTGTGAGCTCCCGGGATGGCACACTCATTCATGTCCTCGCACACCAGTCCATCACCAATGAAACCCGTCTGGCAGGAGCATGTCGTGACCACTCCATCCAGCATACAGGTAGCATTGTTGTGGCATTCAGAACACCTTCCTGTGGACAGAAGAACCCAGCTTCAGAAGCCCAGCACATATTCTTCCTTGCTTCTCAAAGGACTTGTCACCTTACAGACACCCATCCAACCTCTCTTGAGTAGATTCTTCTATTCACCTAGCTAAGCATGGCCTTCCCTTTTTGCCTTCTTTTAAATGTCCACAATATCTCACATCCAAGAGCTTAATACACGGTATTTCTGATATCTGTAGAGGGAGGATGTGTGACTAAGCTGCTACCCCTCCCCAGCCTTTTCAACAGTTAGTCCCTTCTGCCCAGGTCCTCTTCTCTGCCTGTGCAGCCTTCACCAAGACCCTGCCCAGTGTCCCTTCTCTCTGAAGCCTGCTCCCAACCCATTTGACAGGATACTCATGCATCGCTTTCAACAGTGAAAAGAAAAATGCTGTTGTTAAGCATCACTTAACTGCATGTCTGTTAAAAGCATGTGCCCTTTTCATTCTGGAGCTTTCTGAATTCTTCCCAATGGCCCCATTTTAATTTATCTTTATTTACAGACATGAACATTGAGGTTCAGAAGGAATAAGTCCCTCACAAATTGGCAAACATGATAGACACGCAGCATGACCACAGAATGTGTGCTTTTAACCATGACCCCACAATTATATTTAGTGAGTACTCCAGGATGGAAGCCCCATGGAATAACCTCCCACTTAAAGGAAAGGTGCCTGGGAGCCACCGGGGCTGTTCAAATCTGCTGTGGAGCTGGGCATGTTCGTGACTTTACAGTGAAGTGCAGGAAAGGTTCTGAGAAGTTTTAGCCCTTTGCCCCAACATCAGCATCACCCAAACTTGGTTATTGTCCTGGGCCCCTTGTTAGAAATACTAAAGCAGAATTTGCACCTTAGCAAAACTTCTAAGTGAGTCCTGGACACATTACAACCCATGAGATGGGCTTAGAATAAAGATCATGTCAAGTGTGCTAAAACAGGGGTTAAGATTGCTTAATCTTAACTAAAGATTTACTTAATTAAGGATTTAATTAAGCACAGGAAACAGTGCTACATACACATGTATACACACACACACACACACACACACACACACACACACACACACACGCATGCATGCACCCATTCACACTTACTTGTTTCTGATGAATTACTGGCTCCAGCTACCGTGAGCCAAGGGGTTACCACCATGACCGCTAGCATCCAGGTCAAGAAGAACATCGGCCTCATCTTTCCTGCTCTTCCCTCTGGTCCCGGAAACACCTGCCCAAAGGCAATGTTGGGTTAGGTTCTTTCCCCTGTGTTTCCAATGCCTTAAATCCTAAGAACAAAGATGAGTGAAGTATATGTGTGATCTAACTCCCCTCCCCACAGACAGAATGGGTGCTTTGGTTGTGCACCATTTATATGGATCAGGAAAACTGCAGTGCTATAGCTCTAGCTTTGGTGGGCTTCTGAAGCCTCTGTGGACACACCCATACTCCTTACCCATGCCCCATACCCATCTTCCCAAGCTCCATGTACTGCACATTTTGAAGAACTGAATCTTTTGTTTGGAGCAAAAAGTCACAAGATGGGGTGGTGCTCTGTACTCACAACCTTATTAGAGGCAGCTTTGGGTTTTTATAGGCAGTTCTTGATTATCTGAACTTACAATTTGCTAACACCTACTTATTCATTCAACAAACACTTATTGATGGGCTACTCTGTGCCAAACAGGGAGCTAGATACCAAGGAGAATCATGAATACAGTCCGCATCTTCACACAAGCCATGTAAAGAAATGACACAAGATAAGGAACTCCAGAGATGATTAATTTCACAATAGTGCATATTACAGTTGTGATTGCAAGAGGTAAAAATAATTCCAGGTGGATATAAGTATTACCCTAAGTTTTACAACAGCAGACTAGGATGGTGTTAGAGGTAAACACTTGGGAACTGAGCTGAAACAGAGCCCAGTCCCGGTGTTACCTATCACAGCACTAGTTTTTGATGTTTAGTTTAGAATGATGCATTCTAGTTTTCTCATCTGTGCAGTAAGGGACCACCTCTTCCACCAGCTGCTATATCGGAAATGCCCGGCCTAGTTCTGTGCTCAAAGAAACTATGTGCAAGAACAAATGCTCTCGGAGTTGGGGATATGGCTCAGTAGTTAAGAGTGATCACTGCTCTTGCAGAGAACCTGGATCGGGTGCCCAGCACCCACATTAGGCAGCTCCTAACTGTCTGTAACTCCAGTTTTAGGAGATCGACCAGCCTCTAGCTCTGAGGGTACCCGCACATACATGTTGCACATAAATTCATTCAGTTACACACATAATAACATAAATAAAGATAGTAAATATTTTTAAAAACAAATGTTTTCTAGACTTCTGAGTCTGAGATATAAGAAACACACACACACACAAGTAAAAGTTTTATAAGATAACTCTTATCCTTACAATGTATGTTGCTTGCTGACATGGTCTATTAAATGAAGAAAATTCTAATAGAAACCACATACACAATCTCACAACCCGCTGGTGTAGTTTGAAAAGCACTGTAGCATTCCTGTGGCTAACTAAAATGGCGTAAGCAAAGACCCCACACATAGCAGATACTTTTGCTCACTGCCATAACCCCAGTACCCAGCACAGAGTGTATGCTTCCGGAATACCACTGAAAGAAGGAAAAATAGCTAGCATGATATTTCAAAAGCTTTGCCTCACAGAGAAGGGAGTTGACATGTCACAGATCGCAAAGTTGATAATCAGTGGAGTAATGGATCTTGCTGCTCTGACCACAGTGTCCAGATGCTAAATTCCTCTCCCACCTCCCTGAAAGAGAATGGGAATAGATAGAGGAGAAGTGGATAGTGGATACAGGAGATGACTGCTCCAGCTAGCCTTACCTGAACCCAGGAGGACAGGACTGATCCATTCATAAGTGCTTCTGATCAATATATAGACATCTGCCCTTGGCTGGCACTCTCTCCTCCAGTTATTCTATGCTTCTGCTCCTTGGGATTGTTTCTGTGGGGGTAGAATTTTTCTCTCCTTTGGCATAGTGTTCCCCTTTTCCAAGCCATGAGACTGTTGTTATTTTTTCCCTAATAGTTAGAGACACAACATGATTGACATTGGAGGTCACACCTCTGCCTGGAAATACAAGGTCTCTGTTTTTCACCTTTTGGCAGCAAGACATTCCTCAGTTAGACATTAACTGGCAAAGCGGTGCCAAGGTGCTGGGCTTTTTCTTGGTCTTGGGCAAGGACGAGGTGGGACCCAAGCCCAAGGGGCCAGGCAGAAGACAATATCTGAAGCCACCCTGTGTTAGGATAAAAGGGATACTTGCTTTGAAGTCTGGAACACACACCTCAGATCAGCTCTGTCCTCTAGAGTCCAGATAGGAGCAAGAGAGTCACAGAGAAGGACAGCAGACCACAAGACCGTCTGGACATCCTCTGACAGACCAGAAGGTTGAAGTCCAAACAGTGGAGCTTCCTTGGGCTGAGGTTGCCTGGGTCCATCTTGAGTTCTGTCCCAGGGAATTTAGCTCTTCTCTTTCACGAGACCATTTTCTTCACCTCCCTGTGAGCAGCAGAGGTGATTGACAGAGATGATGCAAGTGGAAAGATATGGTGATACTTGATTCAAGCCAATTCTGTGACAGATGCTTTGCTGATACGGAGTCACAGAGATAAAGTCACTAGAGATGGAGCCACAGGCCACATCTTGTGACCCAGTCCCATGCAGTTGACAACCCAAAACTTGGTAGAATAGATGTCAGTATATTGAGAAAAATTCAATACATGTGCACTTTGACTATGTAGGAAGCATAACCATGACCAACACATTGACTTTCTTGGAACATATTTTATTCTGTCCTCTTCATAATTTCCTACAAGTGAAAGTTCTGGATCAAAGCAGTGTGTACTTTTAAGAATATTAATATTATTCTTTTTATTATTTTAATTATTTATTTTATTAAATTAAATATTTAATTATTTATATATTTATATAATATCTTTTCAAACAGCATCCCAATGATATTTTTAAAATGAATTGTTAGGACCTGAGGATGTAGCGCAGTTGTTGGAATGCTTGCCTAGCATGCACAAAACCTTGGGCTCAGTCCTTAGCACAGCATAAACTGGGTGTGGTGTAGTCAGAGCCCTTGAGAGTAGAGACAAGAGGATCAGAAGTTCAAAGCCATTGTCAGCTACATGGTGAGTTGGAACAGCTTGAGATGCATGAGACCCTGCCACAAATAGTACAATAAAATATAACAACAACAATAATAATAATTTATAACCTACCCTCTAGTCCAAATTGGAGAGAGTATGTACTGTCTCCTTGGTTGGGCTGTTGGGCAGGGCTACTGTTCCCTGCTCTGATCACCCCAGGAAGCCAGCTGGGAACCAGAAAACTGAATACAGCTGCCATTTCCTAGAACCCACTGAAATTCATGAAACCAACCAGTCCTAAAGTTGCTTAGCCCACCCCTCCTTTCCCACCTGAAGAAACCTAAGTAGGGTACTAGGAAAGTAACTCAGTCACTAAAGTGTCTGCCACACAAGCTTAAGGACTTGTGTTCAATCCCAAGCACTCGCATAAACTCTGGGTGTGAGGGTGTGCAATTGTAATCCCAGCACTGGGAGGCAGAGACATGCAGATCCCTGAAGCTTGCTGGCCAGCCAGTATAGCCTGCTTGATGAGTTCCAGGTCAGTGAGACACCCTATCTCAAAAGCAAAGTAGATAGGCCCTGAAGAATGGTACCCATGATTGGCCTCTGGCCTTTACATGCTCATGTACACATGTATGCACACTAGTACATCACACACACACACACACACACACACACACACACACAGAAAAAACAAAGACTTGTGTATACCTATACCTCCCACTCTCTTCCTGACTCCTCTGGTACTTCTGCACATACCTTCCTCCTCCATTCCCTTGGCCTCCATGGCATGCCATGTCCCATTATCTTAGGATCCATGAACATAACAAATACCTTCGTGATGACAGTGTCACCCTGCCCTTGGCCTTGCCTTATCATCATAATGCCAAAACCCACATTTAAGACAAGAACCATCCTTGGTGTATCTCCATCAGTCATTTTGTTGCTCATCCTGCCTCCCTCAATCCTGTCCCCTCTGGTAAGTTATACACACTAGATGACTTCCTGGCATCCTTCGTGGATGCTGTTGGACCTTCATCTTCTCAGGCTACCTGCATCTCTTCTCCTTGGGATAAAGGCCACATCATTCACTTCTTGGGGGGATCCCTCTCTCCTCAGGTGTTCCAATATCTTCCCTTATCTCCATTTATTCCCTTCTCCTTATATAGACTAACCTTTGGTGACACTCCTTTGATCCCACACTTGCCAAGCTATTTTATACCCTATTTTTTATGACCAAACTTCTCAAAGGATGTACATACTCTCTCCAATTCACACCAGTATGCTTTCTGAAGTGCCAACTCCACTAAAATTACTCCATGCCACCAAAGACATCCATGCTGCCAAATGCAATCATACTTGGTTTTAAAGGAGATTTGGGTCCTCTGAAATACTCTTCTCTCTTAACTCACCAACATAGACAGGGCATTTGATTTGAGTGATGTGACAGCCATTGTTTACCAAGTGCTTCTCTTGGGTTAGACAGTGCTTTTTCTTTTATTAAAAATAGTTTTTTTCTTATATACAATATACTTTGATTGTGGAGTCCTCTCCCCTGCTCCTGCCAATTCCTCCCACTTCTTGTCCCATCCAGGTCCACACTGTTTCTGTCTCTCATTAGTAAACAAACAGGCCTCTAAGGAATAATAATAAAATACATCAAAAATAAACAAATCAGAAAGTGACAAAACAACCAAATAAGAAAAAGAGCCAAAGAAAAAGCACAGGAAACACATGTAGGTGCAGACACATGCACATTCCCACACTCAGGAATCCCATGAAAACCCCAAACTGGAAACCATAATAAATATGCAAAGGACCTGTGAGATAGGAAGGGAAAAAAAGCTCCTTGACTTAACATTATGAAACAAAGAACTCCCAAAATAACATTGAGTTCGTTTTGTGTTGGCCATCTCATACCGGGCATGGGGCCTGCACTTGAGTGGTTTGTTTACCCAGTGAAACTCCCTTGGAGGAAACTAATTTTCATGTGCAAGAGATTGTCAGTTGGAGACTGCTTCTGGGTTAGGGGTGGGGGCATGTGTCCACTTCTCCTTTAAATTCTAGAATCCGTCTGATGCAGACCCGTGCAGGCCCTGTGCATGCTGCCACGGTCTCTGGGAGTTCACATGTGCTCCCTCCCTGTTGCATCTAGAAGGCCTTGATTCTTGAGTGGAAGACCTTGGTTCTTGGGTGTCCTCCATCCCTTCTTGATGCTCTTACACTCTTTCTGCCTCCTCTTCTGAGGGTTTCCTGAGCCCTACGGGGAGGGATTTGTTGGAGACATCCCTTTCAGGGTTGAGTGTTTCAAGTTCTCTCACTCTTTGCATATTGTCTGGCTGTGGGTCTCTGTATTTGTTCCCATCTGCTGCGGGAGGAAGCTTCTCTGATGATGGCTGAGCAAGGCACTGTTCTTAAGTACAGCAGAATGGAATTAGGAGTCATTTATTGTTAAGTCCTTTTAGTAGTATTAGGTTTTCCCCTAGGTCCCTAGCCTATCTGACCTCAGGTTCCTGGACACCCAAGCACCATTGAGTATGTGTTCCATCTTATGGAGTGGGCCTTAACTCAAAGTAGACATTGCTTGGTTACTCTCACAAGCTCTATACCACTATTGCAGCAGCATATCTTGCAGGCAGGTTACTCTTGTGGATTGAAGGATTTATGGCTGGGTTGGTGTTGACCTTTCTCCTAAGGTGGAATACAGAGTACCTTCTAGGACCATGAATACCCATCTGTAGAGGTGAAGGCTCTTTGCAGGCACCAGTTCGATTTCTCCATGTTCAATGAGTTGTATAGGTATTGTCTTCTGAAACAGGGCTTATTATCAGCTTGTGGAGAGCCACCCAAAGCCTTGGTAATAGCATGGGTTGTTTGGAGTTTCCCATAGGACCCTTTTGGCCAACAGTTGGATTGGATGTAACTCATCCCTGGTATTGGAAACTTCCTTTGGTGACAAGAGATGTCCAGACACTGCTTTAATGTTGCCTCGGTGAAAGAGGAGGGAAGACTGAAGTTCAGAGAAACTGAGTAAATTCCCAAGGTTACAGAGCTAGCTAGTGCTCACTGCACACTGCAGCCCGGATTCTGTTCAGGTTTACCACCTCGGCCAACTTTGTTTCCTGAAGGGTAAAGAGTGTCCCATGCTCAGCCACAGAAGGGTCTTAGAGTGACAGCTGGGTGCATCTTTTTCAGGAGGCTGGAATTGAGGGGATGGTGGCTTTTGAGAAACGGAGTAGACGAAACAGAAGGGGTTCAAGTGACAGGTCGATTCACTGGGAAGGAACAGGAAATGAGCCAAGAGAGAAGCCCTTCCCAGCAGAGGGGTATGTGTGCCCCATCTCTCGGCTGTCTCTCCTCTCCCCAGCTCTGAGGCTCCAGGTGCGCCTGTGGACCGTGCATGTTGCAGCCTTGCTCTCCATCTAACTCCTTGTCCTGGACTCCGATACACATGATTTCATCTCAGCAGTCCCCATGGACCCCTCCTTTGACCGGCAGCCACATGGCTGTGAGGTGGAGGCAGGTCAGTCTTGCACCGTGTCCTGAATACTAAAACCTAACCCCATAGGGGATCTGGCTCCACGGAGTTCCAGGGCCCCAGGCTGTTCCCTGCCTCACCTGGATGTGAGCAAGTCAGGTATGGGGGTTGGGGACGGCTTCCAGGGATCTAAAAATACAAATAGACTTTGCCTTGTGAGATGGGTGGAAAGTGGCGGCCCAGAGGGCTTTTAAGAGTGCACAGTCCCTATAATAATACCCCTCACTTCTCCCTAGAAGTCCCATTAGCCCCCAATGAAATGAATCATATAAACAATATGAATATAAAGGACTAAATAATGACCCCCAAATAAATATACCGACATCCTAATCCCTAGGACCCGTGAATATTGCTTTGCAGAATAAAAAGTATTATGTGGGTGTGGTTAAGTTGAGGAGAGAGAGACGGGGCGGGAATCCTAAAGGTTGGATGTGATCGCAACAGTGCTTAGAAGATAGATGCAGAGGAATGAGATGTAGGGTTGAGACATAAAGTCAGAGTGATTCCAGGATAAAGAACAAGCCAAAGGCATACAGGCAGCCCCCAGGAGACTTCGAGGCAAAGGCTCCTTCCAGAGGGCACCAACCCTGATGAATCTTGATATTTAACCCAGTGTGAAAAAAAAATTGAGATAGGATCTTACTAGGCATCTCAGAATCATAAATCATAATCCCCCTGTATCTGCCTCCTGAACACAGGACTTACAGGTGTGCACCAAGTCTAACCCATGAAATTGATGTCTGATTTTGGCCTCTCAAACCAATTGAGAATAAGTCCATGTTGTCTTATGTCATTAAGTCTTAGTTATTAGTATGTTAGAAACAGTTAATGCAGACCAGCCTGGGCCTGGGGACAATATTCTTACCTCCTTCCTTGGGGACAACTATGAAATAATGTATCTCCCAGAGAGAGGGTGCTACATGATGATTCCACTTGCTCCAAGGACATTTTTATTGAGGATCTACTATGTACCACGCAGAACACACAGCTGGCACTAAGAAAGTGGTATCTCTGTATTTATGGATCTGTCATGGTGGGGTGGGAGCAGGCATTGTGCAATTACTTGATGAAATAGCAAAGTGCTTTCAAATATTAGTGTCCTGGAGGGCCTCATAGACATGGCAACATTTAAGGTCTGAATGATGAAACCACAGCTGTGTGAAGATGGGGAAGGGGACCAGAGGAAGGTATTCTGAGGACATGCACTCAGATAGAGGGAACGACCCTATGGAGAGAATTTGTTGTGTTCAAAGAATACACAAGAAGTGTGGATGATGCATAGAAACTGGGAGAACTGGAGAGAAATAGCAATCTGCAGGGCCTCTCAAGACACCGCAGGAATAAAAAAAGGTTGGAAATTGTCTAAATGCTGTGAAGCTGAGGATGGAGATGGGGCCGACACAGTAAGCACCGAGAGCTATGGTGCTTGGAAACGTCTCCATAGTTGTAGGAATGTGGGGTGTGAGGGGGAAATGGAGAGAGTATGTAGAGTATCAGGAAAGAGATAAATTCTGAGTCTTCTGCTCTCAAGAAATGGTGGACTGCTCTCAGCAATGCAGGGAAGTTAGGTGGAGCTGTGTGGAAAGAAGTGAGCAGAGCCACATAGAAAGAACAGCGTGAGTCACATGAAAGGAAGCGGCTGGAGTCCCATAGGAAGTATGTGGAGTCACACGGAGGGGAAACAGGTAAAATCATGTGGATCTTCAAGTTTATAGGAGTAGGAGAAAGGACCACAGGGGATAATTCTGTCATGAGACATTTTGATAGTAAGTCACTTACTGGCATGTAGACATCTAGAAACAAGCTTAGAGTTGGATCTCTCATGGTGCCAAATTGTGCCATAAGCTGGTCAATGCACTTCATTTGCAAGACTTAGCCAAACTCCTAAGGGCCCAATGAGTGGGAGGTGGTATGCGCAAGTAACGAAGCAGACTAGCTCTAGAGTGATGTAAGAGATACAACTCTCATAGGCCGGGCGTTGGTGGCGCACGCCTTTAATCCCAGCACTCGGGAGGCAGAGCCAGGCGGATCTCTGTGAGTTCGAGGCCAGCCTGGGCTGCCAAGTGAGTCCCAGGAAAGGCGCAAAGCTACACAGAGAAACCCTGTCTCGAAAAACCAAAAAAAAAAAAAAAAGAGATACAACTCTCAACAGTCCTCAAACTTTGTGATTCAGAATGATTACTCATCTCTTTGTGCCTCCATTTTCTCATCTGCAAATGGGGCAGTGAAACTGGCCTCTAGTGATGGAGGTAAAGGTTGGGGAGTTGAGAACTATTAATCAATATTTCCATCATGGCTCCGCTTGCAGCCCTGGCTGAATTCCAGGCCAAGTGGCTCTTCCAGTTAGCACTAATCAGGAAAAATGAGTAAAGAAGATCAAAGACATTCATGGACTTTATTGTCTAGCCCTACCCACCCAACCACCCTACCACATGATATACGGCATTGTCAGAGTAGATTGGCTCAGAAACTGATGTCAGGGCCTAGGATTAGGCTCTTTCCGTCCTGAATTCCGAGAAGCTAAAGCTCTTCTTTGACTTCCAGCTTCCTCCCTGGTGGAGGCGGTGGCTTTCCTTGAGCCTCCTCCTCCTCCTGCTCAGCTGTTTCCTTCCTTCCCACTGACTCTGCCGCCTTGCTCATGCTCTCCAGCACGGCTGACTCTTTCGCTTGCCTGTCTTGTTTGGCTGCCTCCTCCAGCTTGGGCAACTGCTGCTCAGGCGACTTCTCTGTGAGCTGGGTCTCTGGCTCAGCTATCACTTCCTCCTCTAGCTCTTCATTTTGCTCAATGGACAATAGCTGTTAAAGAACATGTGGGAACAAGAGAGGGAAGGGGAAGGGGAATAAAGAAATATGTGTGATCATTGTGGTGACAATTGGTAAGGCTCTTCTGCATGAGCCCAGAAAGAATCATGTTTGGCTTAAGTGTCCTCATAGATACAGTGAGATGATAAAGTGCCCAACTGTGGTTTTGACCCCTTCGTCAGGGGGCACACTTCTCCCAATGACAGGTGTGACTACCTAGCCCCTAACGCCAAGACAAAGCAGGTGACTTTGGGTTAGTTAGCAAGATCCCTCTCCAGCCTACATGTTGCAACTACTGAAAAGTAGATCTTATTAAACCGGGAGGAGGTAAGTTTGGAGTCATAGGCTCATAGTTACTGTTTATGGGGAAGTGACTGCTTGAGAAAACTGCCAAGACGGAAGAAAACACATGGGAAGACAGAGAGCAGATGTGAGCCTCTGGATCCATCTGTGCCAAATGCCCTACTAGGTAAATGGGATGAAACACCCATTGCTGCTGAAGCAGGTGAGGAGTATCTTTTATATTAGCAACAAAAAGCATCCTAACTGATTAAAATGGCACCTTGTAGCTCACTGTGGCATGGTTAGGAAAAAAGGGAAACTGTGGTCACATCCATCAGTACAGCGATGTCAAGGGCAGACTTCCATGAGACATTTGATTACCATCTCAGGAAAGTGACAAGCAGGCTGTTTTGAAGGCTGTATGTTAATGCAGAGTCTGTTTTCTAGTGACTGCCATTTCTACTGCCTTGTGACAAGATCCCTTAAAATAACCAGTGAGCTCACTCAAAGTGGATGGTTGTGCCTGCAGCCTCAAAACCATCTCCGGGAAGAATGAAATAACTGATAGAACTCAAGGCATAGTTTTCAGATGGGCCCTTGGCTTCCTGGGAATTGTGTGTGGGAGAGAAGATCCAGCCTGTAACTGTGCCCCTTACCTCATCCTCTTCCTCGATCCTAATCTTGACATGGTGTTCCAGGAAGTCACAGAAGCCCTTCATGGTGTGTTCTCCTTTGTACGGGACAGCCTAGGAAGACAGCAAAGCAGGGTTAGGATGGGAGCCTCCTCTTGTAAGTTGCTCATATAGTGTTACAAAAAGAAACTCAGGATCAAATTCCTGACAATCTAGACCTACCAAAAACCACCTAGTCTCTCTGAGCCTCCTTTGCCTTGCCTCTGAAATAAGGTTAAAAACTCTTTCATCAGTGTATGAGGAAAGGGTCACATATGAACTATGAAGCCACACATTATAGGTCTAACCCTTGGCTGCATTACTTACCAGTGTGGCCTGCTTACTGAACTTATGAATCAGTTTCCTCATATGGCGTTAATTTCCGGAGCTTCCCCACAGCGTTGTTGGATTAAATGAGCTAATATAGGACTTGGGCTTAAAGCAGCATTTGGTTGATTGTGGTAATTACCACACCCATTTGCTCCTACGAGTAGCTGGTATTAGTAGTGTTATTACAAGAATAAGAAAAACAGCTGTTATTTTACCTACTGCATGGTCAGCATTCATAATAGTTTCCTTTCCTTTGTGGGTCTTTAAGGGGATTAGAAAGCTACTTACTACCCACTGGTTGTTAAAGCTCTTTACTGTAGAACTTAAGATTGGTGACAGCCTCACCCTGTCAATCTAACATCATTTTCTACAGCTTTTCTACATGTACCTTCTGCACTGGGATGGCTTCTCACAGTGCCCTGAACATCCTGCCCACCTCATCGCTCATGTTACACATCCTACTTAAAGCGTTCATAACCACTCCTTTAATTTAAATCTCTACCATTCTCCAGAGTCCCAAGTGTGCATGGAGACTTTACCCATATCTCTCCTCCAGATTCTGCTCTCCCATTCCATGCATAGGTGGACCTATGTCATTGTGACTTTGCCTCCCAGTCATCCACTCTTGTCTGGAGCAAGGACCTTGGCTCATGCTCCTTTGATTGATACTCTTCTCCATCAATAGAGAGTATGTTCCACCAGCCTTGGTGATGGTTGCACAAGAACCAGAATGCCCAGGTGTAAAGAGGATTGTCGGTGTCTGGCACACATTCTTTAATTTGGTAACATTCCACCCCAATATTCCTATAAAGAGGTCCTTACTTTATTCTCTGTAGCTTGTGGAGAGCTCAGCCTCAGTACTAGAGGAAACTTATCACTGTCCAATCAAAACATCCACATCCATTTGTCACAGCAATTGGTCAACAATAAGCAATGGCCTCAAGTAGTGTGCAACTATAACAAGTCCCAGAACTTCAGTGGAATATGCTGGAAAATACTCTGAACAGGGACTGGAGCTGAGAATGTTCAGGAGAGGGCTGAGCTGGAGAGAAGCTGAGTTCCTGGGGATGGTATAACATTTTCAATTATGTGATCCTAAGAGCCCCTCACCTCTTGTGAGTCGGTAGGGAAAAGCCTAAAGAACGGGTACTGATCTGGGTTCTCCAGCTGAATGTCATTTGCTGTTATATCCATCTTGGCAATGATGACTGTGGAGTGATTTTGATACTTTATGCCCAACTCTTCCAGCAGCGGTAACAGTACCTTGCACTTCTCAGACCAAGGTGCATCTGGAAAAGAAGGTTCTTGCTCAGCTCCTCTTGTCCAGGACTCTGAAAGCTGATGCTACATAGCACCACTGTGTTCTTCTTACCATGCATTTACTCAGCAACTCACACTCTCTTTCACTCATGCCATATTGTATATCTCAGTATATGGTCACTATTAAGTAAATAAGAATAATAAACAGCCTAGTCCTATTCTTCCTGGACATTAACATTTTCTGATGTGTTAATATGTTCTTTAAAAAAAAAAACAACTTCCTTTTGACATAGTGTTCCACTCCAGTTGAAGGGAAAATATTTATGCTGCTGTTATGTCTAAGAGAGAATGTGTGTGTTTATAGCACAGAAGTTAAGCTACTTGACCAAGGTCATCCAGAAAATTAAGCAAAGGGAATAGGACTTGAAGACAGGTCACGTGGGTGTGATTGTACTACAAATATGGCATAGCATAATGTTACATAATACATACATACATACATACATACATACATACATACATACATACACACACACATGTATATATAATATAACATGCCTTTCAGTCCCTTGGAAGAGAACATGCCCAAAATACTGAACAGGTATGCTCTAAAATTGTGACAACTACCCTTGGCAAGGGACACTGGCCTTTCTTGTGGAAAGTTCCTTGAGCTGTGAGTGGCCAGACAGCTGGCCCTTTGGAAAAAGACCAGAGCACAGATCCAAAACAGGGAAAGCCAGACCTCACTGGTTTGCCTTCGTCTGTAGCTCAGAACTCAAGAGTTTTACTCTGTGGGAGGAGTGACCCCAGAGGCCCTGACATTACACTTCTGCAAGCCCATCTATCCATTTACCAGCCAAGTGCCCCCTGTGACCAAACCTCCTGCCTATAGCACCCAGAGAACCCCTGGGGCCTGATGGCTAAGAACACAGGGGATAATAGCTGAAGCCCTAGGGTGCAATCCAACAGGCCTACTTCCAAGAAAACGAGGCTGGTCTTGCCTTTTATCAAAAGCAAATGAGTGTTCTCAGAACTCTGTGTGTCAAGTAAGTAGAGAAAGGCTGCCCCAGCTCTGTGATAAAAGGGAGCAGTTTGCTGTGACTCAGCTGCACAGCTCTCAGAAGTGCTGTCAGTGGAGGTTGTGACAAGGTGCATGATGGAAGCAGCACAGGAATGGCTTCCCTTTTGGTCTTCGCACTTACCAAGTGACCTTGACCTGTGTCAAGGAGAACGCCACTGTGCCTTCCTCACAGCCTTGCTGTAATATACCACATGCTACACTTCAGCCTAGCTCAGTGTACAAGCTCACTAAGTAGTACCTTTGCCTGTCTGAAGTAGCTTTGGAGTCACCTTCTCCAGTGTCTCATGGAGAGAAGGCTCCAGTTTGGGGGGCTGGCATATAAATTAGAGCTGATGGGAAAGGGTGGTAGTCCTTAGACAAGTAGTGGGGATAATTATAATGGAAGTAACAGCAGTCATCACTTGTAGAGTGCTTACAACATGCTGTACACTATACAAACTCCTTGATATGAAACATGTGTGCCCCTGCTTCACAGGGGCCATTAGATGAGTCATAAGGCCCAAAGTAGGGAAATGCTAGATGATAGTACGAATGTAGGTGCTGGAGCCAGACTAAAAATGTTCCACTCCTATTCTCAACACTTAGTGATACTGGGAATGCTTCTTCACTGAGATTCTGCTGAGTGATCCATACATGGGAGGCATAAGAGCTGCTTCTAAGAGGATGTAGTGGGGAATTAAATGACATAGGTATACAATGACTCAAGCCTGAGTCCTAATGTACTGCTGTATCCAACAAAACCATGTTAATGTTAGCCACCAGTGTTTCTGTTACAAATTGTCATAGGACTGGATTATGTGGAAAGCAGTCAGACATGCTAAGAATTAATTTGGGGGCACCAAGTTGCCTATGGCTGCTGGTGTCTTGATCTTGAGAGAGAGGAGACAATCTTTAGCATGGTTTCAGAGTTTATGGGTTTGGAGACTGCACCGCCCAAGAATTCAGAAGCAATACTTGAAAAGTAATATTGGGGCCCTTCATCTCTCATTGTCTCCATAGAGATACTTACAGAACATCACAAACACGTCCTTCTCCTTATCCAAGACAACCACATTGAAGTTCTTCCCCACAAGCTTCTTAACTGGCCCTTGGTCCCAATATTTTGGAATCTCTTCACTGGTTTTGTGTTTCTAGGAAGCAAATTGAAGACGTCTAACACTCTTCACTCCAGCAAAGAACAAGCAGCTGGAGTCCCCACCCCCAATTACAAACAACAAAAGGCAAACTCTCGAAAAGTTAGAAATGCAGCGATAATCACAAACTCAGTGTTAGCTCTGCATTGTCCAGAGCAGACAGGGGTCAGAGAGCTGGGGGGGCGGGGAGTCAGAGTTCTCAAGGGGGTCAGAGAGCTGAAGGGAATCAGAGCACTAAGGGGGAGTCAGAGCTCTGGGCTGCAATTTATCCACATCTATGATTCTCAGGATTCTCAGATGACAGTAGAACTTACGCCATTAGCATCTCAACTAGACTGCTTGAAAACAACGCTTGTCCCCAATAACTGTGAGAGTCAAGACCAAGGCATTTCTGTGCCAGCCTCCCCCAAATTCATTACCATTTTGCATCTTGGCTTTCTTTATCTGTACTGATAATCAGTTGGCCCCAAAGCCTAACTGTCTTCCACCTCAGGCTGGTATGTTCTTCCCACAGCCTGGAAGGCCTTCTTCAAGCTCTACTCTCCTTCCTCTATCTAGTGAACTCAAATTTGTTCTTCAAGATGATGAGTTCTTTGAAATGTCCCCTTGTGTTACCTTCAGAACATTATCAATTCCTTTTCTACCATGCTAGAGGGTGCCTTAAAGGACCTTCTCATCAAGTGTCAGCACATAGAAAGACCTCAGTAAAGAATTTTTAAATGGACAGAAAGAATGGATTCATCAGCTGTTTTGGCTTAAAGATTGTTTTAGAAATCTTATATTTTTCTATAATACCACTGACTCCTGGGTATCTCTTGAGTCTATACCCTCTTTTCCATTTTACCTGTGGCTATCTTAGTCTAGACAGCCCATGCTTCTCACATGGATTCCCCTGCATCTTCTCCAAATCCACTCCATGCCTTTACTTTCTACAGTCAGGGCTCTATTTTGATCATGGAGAGCTGTTTTCTCCTTGCATATGAGATGCCAAGTCTTTAATGTACATATGAAGTCCTTGCTGCCTGGCTTCTGTCAAACTTTAGCTTTTTTTTAGTGGTACCAAATCCATCCTCTACCTCATAACCTCCAGAAATGACTTCAAGGCTCTTTCACTGGACACATAAATGTGGGTGGGGGGAGACTGGACATGGAAGATGAGCAATGACGCAAACAGCGAAGAATTAGGACTAGGCAGATCAGACAGAGATCGCTAGTCACGTGGAGGATGTTTATCTATATTCCAGGAGCACAAGAGAATGTGTTGTCCTTTGAAGGGTGGAAAAAGACCTTACATCTAACTATTGAGAAGAGGAGGCTAGGGAGAGTCTCAGGCATGTTGAGGATGTGATCATGGAAAGTGAGGTTCTCTTTCCTTGATGATGTATTGGTAGAGTGCTGAGTTGAGAGTGAAGGTAGGAATGGGACTGGAAGAGAAATTGACCTAAAGGTAATGAGATAAATATCTTTAGAGGGATTTACACAGAGAGGCTGAGGCATTTCTTGGTAGAGGGAAGTTTGGTTGGTGTGTCCACAAGGTCAGTCAGTCTCGTGGTAGAGTTGCTCCTCTCCAGCGTTACTATAGAAGTAGTACAGAACTTAAATGGGTTCAACAGGAGTTGGATTTCTGCTTGGAGGTATATATGCCTTTTATACCTTCAGGGTATAGAAGAAGTGAGACGTGGAAAGGATGAGGAAGTTATCAGAGTGATAAACCATAGATTCCAAGTTCATGGAGAAGGTACCAGAGAGATGGAAATAGGTTCCAAATGTTGAAGGTCATTGGGTGAGGCTCTTTAGTAGTGTGGTCAGTGGAGAAGGGAACTAAGAGGAGAAGAAGCTTGAAATGGGGTCTTTGGAGGAACTTCCAGTTATAGGTAATGAGCACATGAGCAGAAGGCTGAAATGCTGTATGCTTACCAACTTGTAGAGAACAGAGATAAACATGTTGGATATTAGTGCCTGGGAATGAAACGAAGCAGCATGGAGGTAGTCTCTACTGAGGACCCCTCATCCTCAGAGAGAGGGGAGGGGATGGTCAGAGGACAGCAACAAGGGATGGAAGCAAGTGGTACAATACCCAAAGCATGAAAGGCAAAGACTGTCGGATGTTAGACACTAGAAGGAGAAATGATTTGGAAGTACCAGGAAGGACACCAGCTTTTCCATTTGACCTCACAATCATGTGAGTCAGAGAAGAGCTTCTCCTTGAGAAGAATGTAGAGGAGGAAACATGGAAATATGGAATAGGCAAAAGGAAATGGAAGCAGCCAGAGGTAAGGTCTCCAGAGATGTGGAGTTACCTGAAGACTCGCCATGAACTCCTGTCATTATCTAGAACATGTTTGAAGGATTCTCCATTTACTCTCAAAGATATTTCAGTTTGTAAAATAAACATGGTTACTCAGTAGGTGTGCTTATAGTTAACTTCCTGAACCTACCCTTTCAGCAGCATGGATGATGTCTCTCCACCCCACACAACCTAAAAGTCTCTGAAGCTCTTGAGGCCAAATCCTGGCTGCTATTTGCCTCATCTCCTTCTCCTCTAACCCAAGGTCAAGTGGATTTTCCAAGAAGAGGCTGCAGGAAGGATTAAAGCCTCCTTCAGCAGACAAGTCAGTTTCTAGTACATCTGAACTTCTACTGGGAATTTTAAGAACTGGTAGTGAATTTCCAGCCTCAGAAGAAGCCACAAGCTGCAGTGATTGAAGGTGGAAAATGCAGAGACTGTGCCACATTGAACCTTGGGATGGTCTTCGTTCTATTTCTTTGCTGGTTAATGAAACCAGCAAAACTGTTAGGAGGTTCTGAGGTTCTAGACACGACTTACCTGAGAGTCAGCTTACCTTGGCAGTTTTGCTGAGGAAGCTGAGGCAGAATTTCTTGAGGTTTTCGTAGGTTATATCATCTGTGGGCATTTTGTATCTGGTATCAGAGGTTATGTTCAGGATTTGAACAGATGGGACATTGACTGTTGAGATCCGGAAGTGCTCGAAGACGCGTTTGTTTTTGGGTTCATCCGAATTCACAAGAATGAAAAGGATCTGCCAAATCAAGGAAAAATTCCTGAAATGAGTCTGGACCCCTTGTCAAGGGGAAGGAACAGTTGAGAAGCTAGGAACTAAGGAAACTCAAACAGCAAGGCCTCCAAAGTGCCTCCAGGCAGACTCCTTCCCACACCTGGAGCAGACCACCAGCCTCCCCAGCCTCCCTGTGCTATGCAAAATCCACACAGCTTCAGGAATTGAGCAAGCTGGCCTGAGCATTCATCCTTGTTCCATACCTCGATTTCCTTGTCTATAAAATGGTGATTCTGATCATATTGCTTTAGAGGATTGCTTTAAGGATGTGTTCAAAGGCCTGATTTGGTGAGTGGCAGGTAGAAGGTTTATTTACTACATGCGAATTCAAAATTACTCTACGAAGGAAACCCAAAGTCCATTATTCACACATCCACATACTGAATATTCACATTTAACTGGACACTAGGGACACAGTATTGTACAGAAGATGGACTCTCTGCTCTGTGGAACTCACATTCTAGTGGAGGAAATGGATGAGAAGTTCATTTAATAATGACAAGTAAAGATTGGAAAGCGCAATAGAGGGATGGGGTAGAGTAACCATGCAGATGAGGTGAGACATCTGCTCAGTAAAGTTAGGGGGCCAGGAGAAGAATCTGTTTTTGCAAACAGAACAGGGACAGTGATCCAGCAAGTAGAAACTCAATGCAAAGGAAAGCTTTAGTAGCAAAAAAGCATAGAGAATAGAATGTTCTAGAAAGGTAAGCTATCAGCACCATGATGGAGAGCATCATAGGAGATGAAATCTGATGCTATAAAAATGAAAAGTGAGATCAGAAGTCCAACAAGAATCTTGGGTCTGGTTTGATCAGAATAAAGATGGAATCAAGCCAGAGAGTGTCATGGTGGAAATTGTCAAATAGTAAGAATAACTGCAGAAAAGAAGCAAGAGTGGATGCAAGGAGATGAGTTAGAGGCTCTGCAGACACCTGCTGTCACATACTTTTAGATCATTCATCCATCCAAAAGTTTGCCCACAAAAGACAATGTTCCAGTCTTCTGGATGCTAGGGAAACTCCAAAAACCAGAACAGACTGTTAAACCATCTTAAACATACCCAATAAGTACCACTTATCTCTATACTCCAGGTGCTTGAGTACAGTGGGTGGTAAGATGGACATAAGATAAGGTTTAGTGGGACAGTTTCAGCCAAACTCTTAATCTGTAGCTCAGATAGTAATGACATTTGGAACACTCTCTGGTTGTGGCAATAAGAATTTAGAATTTCATCTCCCGATTTGTCCCAAAATAAATTCCAGCTGCACTAAAGGGTTAAAGGAAAAAATGAGGAAATATAGTTGAGAGCCAGAAAGATAGCTCAGCAGGTAAAAATACCTACTACCAAACCTGACAATTGGAGTTAAATTTCCAGGACCCACATGGTAGAAAGAGAGAACAGCTGTTCCCAGACCTCCATACACGTTGTGGAATACATATGCACATGTACATTTATATACATATATATACTAATAATATTTTAATTAAATATGATTAAGTATTGATAATATAGCTTGTGAGAAGTCAAAAGAGCCATCAGGTCACAGTCACATTAAATATCTAAAAGTATAAAAATGAAAAACAAGATAGATTAATATTTGCAAGAAGTATCTGTGATTAGAAGTGTCTTTCTGAAAAACCAGTGTGTTGGGACAAAATATACCTGTTAAGTGTGTTTATGCTTCAGTCTTTACTCCACGTTTACATTTCAAGATTATTATTTCATTTAATTTCAGAATAACTTTAAATGAAAAAAGATCTTTCATAGTCCAGCTGCCAGTAGGTGAGCTACACATAGGTATAGGGCATAGGGGGTGAGGATACCAATTACCAGCACCAGGAAGTTTACTTTAGCTCATTGTTTGGGATGTGAATTTTCTAGGTTAAAGTTAGAGTTTATGTAGAACATAGAAGTTGAAGGAACACCTTTAGTGTATTTATTAAGATGAGTGAAAGACTGTAGGCTTGGCTCCCTGCAAAGAAAGAATGGAACAGAGTTATCTGAAATAAAATAGTAAATATGATATAGTGTTGGTATGTAAATCATGAAATATATGCAAATTATACACAAATCATTCCTGAATTAATTTATAGTGAGTAGAAAAGACAACTACCCTCAGAGTCTGGTGCTCCTGTGTGCCCATCCAAGTGTCTCCAACAACACTAGGTTGCTCTACAAACCTTGTTCTGGAATTCCTTTGGAATCATTCTGTAATGCCGGATTATGACGCTGTACGGCTCTGAGTTTTTGGAGATAAAGAGCAGCATGTGATTCAAGATGTTCAGTTCATAAATCAGTTCCTTATTCTGAAATTGCAAGGAAAACATGTCATTCAAAGTACACACAAGGGTCCCTGAAGTCCTCCCAGGACCCCTTTGCCCACTGACCTCAGGGTTATATTCAATCACAAATTCTGTGAGCTGCTGTTTCACAACCTGATTGATAAAATCTTTGTCGGTATTGTCATTAATAAGCTCTTGACGTTTCACAATTTTTCCCTTGAGCCAAAGAAAAGGCATGTTAGAGGGCAGTAGCTTTCATAATATATACACCTAACAAATGTCAATAGCATCCCCCCAAACCCAGGATGAAGGTAAAACACTGAGGATGCCGGCAGGTGTAGTAGATAACCCAAGTACTTGATGAATAAGAACATTGAGCAAACCAATCTGTGTGTTGAATGTGGGTATGTGATAAGGAATCTGACTGACTGACAATCCCAGCTGTTGTGCTCTAAAATCCACCAAAACACATGTAATACTGCTGAACACCATGCCACCTTGCCACCAAACAATGGTCAAAGGCATCAGGGCTACAAAGGCAAACCCAGGTCAGGGAGATCCTGAGAGGTACCTCTGATCAGAGGTGATCTATCAGCATTCCTAACTACAACAGGGTCACACCTGCACTGTGGTCTGAAGGTTCTCTAAGTACCTCACCTCTATGCTTATTCCCCTAATGAACAGGTGGCATATCTAATCCTGCTATATAACAGCTTCCAGAAGGATCTGGATAAACATGGGGGTAATGTGATTGTTTACAGTCTGAGTATTCCATGCTCTCTTCATCCCCACCAGTCCTAATTTGGTACAAATTTCTCAGCTAGACTCTCAAAGTGCTCCCCCTACTGAATTCTATACACACACCACCACCACCACCAACAACAACAACAACAACTAGCCTGATGTTGTTAGAACACAAATCTGATTCTTGTTATTGTTTTCTTGCTTCAATGTGTTATGGCCCCAAGTTATCCTCTGGATAAAGTTCCGTGTCTTTACTGGTTATATCAGCAGTCAATACTGATTAGAGAGCTCGTGCTGTGCCAGCCACAGTTGCAAACATAGTATACACATCAGTTTACTTAGTCCTCAGTATCTCCCAAACTCTGCTCTAATATTGCCCTCCCACTTTTTCCCTTTCTTCTTTTTCTTTCTTTCTTTGTTGTATTCACATCTCTCCCACTTTGCACGTGAGAAAACTATGGCACAGAGAAGTAAAATAACCTCTCTGAAATTACTAAGTAAAAGATGGACCCAGGAGTTACTTATCTAGTTAGTGCTAGGATTGAGTCCTGAGCTTTACATGTACTAAGCGTATACTCTACCATTGAATCATACCCCCAACCCCAGAGCCAGGATTTAAAAATGGGCAGTCTAACCATAGTGTTCACATTCTTAGCTGCTTAAGATATACCTTCCTATAACATTATTCAGACTCAGGAGGTTGTATCTATGTATTTAGTTATGATATATGTGTATATGTCTAAACAACTAAAGAAAAGGAGGCCATGAATTTGAGAGAGAACAGGATTCATGGGAGGGGTTGGAGGGAGGAAATCAAAGGGGTGGATTGTATAATTGTAATTTTAAAAGTAACAATCATTGCCAGGTGGTGGTGGCACATGCCTTTAATCCCAGCACCCAGGAGGCAGAGGCAGGCAGATCTCTGTGAGTTCAAAGCCAGCCTGGTCTACAAAATGAGTTCCAGGAAAGGTACAAAACTACACAGAGAAACCCTGTCTTGAAAACAAAAACAAAAACAAAAAAGTAACAATCATTATAATAAAATTAATAAAAAAATACCTCTCTACTTGTAGGTATAATACAGAATCCAAATAATAAATGCATTTATCATAATAAATACAAAAATACCTAGAATATATTTTTCATAGTTGCTATTTGGCTTTTGATTTTGTAATTGGTTTACTCTGCAAAACTTTAGATAGGTAGACATGTAAACAGTACACATTTAACAGAAGTTTAATAGGGTTTCTCCATGCTTTGTTAAGGGGCTCCAAATTCCTATACAAAATGTATAGGAAACAAACTTGGGGCTGGAGAGATGGTTCAGTGGTTAGGAGCACCAGCTGCTCTTCCAAAAGATCTGGGTTCTATTCCCATATGGTAGCTCACAACCTTCTGTAATTCCAGTTCCAGGAGATACAATGCCCTATTCTGGTCTCCAAGGTGCTCAGATATACCTAGAAGCTAAACACCCATGTATGTAAAATAAAATTCAAACAATAACAAATGAAGAAAGCAAACTGTCATATACCGTCACATATTCACAAGCTACAGTTTTGAATCGGGGTCATACAGTGTGCTGCCTGACTACAGCTTCAGTGTTTTCCCTACTCTGCTACCTGGTTATTCTCAACACCCTACATTTAATAACAGTCTTTTCTCTTCTAGTCTCAATTATTATCTTTGCCATATATTAGAGTTCTATATGTATTCAGATCTATTCTGACTCCATGTTGTCCCATTCAAAAGACTTTTTAGTCTCCATCTTAAAACCTTTTCCATGACTTCTATGGGCCCAAGAGAAAAAGATAAGGCTGAGTGCCACCTCTGAGGGTCATGAAGCATCACTCCACATATCAAATGTGGCCTCAGATACTTACTAATTTGTAAGTAAAATAGCTATTGTACAAATCTGACTTTGTGTGGGGAGACAAGAAGGCATGACTTGAAGTCCCACAGAATGGTCTGCAATGGGGAAAATGCTCTAGTGTCTGTGCTATTTTGCAGAGCAGCCAACTGGCCCCAAGTGGCTCCAATGTACTGGAAATGTGCCTTGTATGGCCAAGGAACTCTGGCAGCCTATCTAGTATCAGTTTGATTAGAAGATCAGTAAGACTTTTCTGGGTGTGTCTGTATGGTGTTTCCAGAGAGGATTAACTAAGGAGAAGATGTCCCCAAATGTGGGCCGCACCATTCCACAGGCAAGGCATCCAGACTGAAGAAGAGGGGAAAAAGGAAGAAGCCATGCAGCACAGACATCCCTCTCTCTGCTTCCACTGTTGTGACGTGAGCACTCTGCTCCACCAGTCCTCCCAGGAATGATAGATTAAAACAATGAGTGTGAATATTTCCTCCCTGACTTGTTTTTCTCAAGTATTTCAAGGACAAAAATCTGACACAGAAACTAAAACTTTAACTTAATTACTTTTCATCTAAATAGTCAAATCATCTATATAGTTAAAGATTACTGGTACCACGTGGAAAGCTCAGGTCTAGATCTCAGGGCTGGGGGGTGGATCACTAAATGAGCTCAGGCTGTGGAAGGTCTTGTAGACCTGATTAAGAATTTGAGTCTTTATTCTTCTAACAAAGGATCAGTGAGCTTCCAGTTCTGTAGCTGGAGAGTTTTCTGTCTGGGTCCGCCAAGCCCACTTATAAACTAAACACACAGATGCTTATATTATTTAAACTGTTTGGACTAATGGCTCAGGCTTCTAGCTAGCTGTTCTTATATCTTAAATTAACCCATATATTAATCCATACTTTGCCACATAGCTCGTGGCTTACTGGTACTTTACATCCTGCTCCTCATCGTGGCACAGCATCTCTCTGCCTCAGCCTTCCACTTCCCAGTCCTCTCCTCTCTCTTTGTCCCATCTATACTTCCTGTCTGGCTACTGGCCAATCAGTGTTTCATTTATCAATCAATCATCCACAGCACAGTTCAGTGAGAGACTCCCGCCCCAAGACAATAGAGGAGGACACCAATATCCTGCTCTAGCTTCCACATGTGCACAGATACACATCACATGCATGTACCATACATACATACACCATGCACACCTTCTTACACAAAGCATTAAAGGACTTTCTGAGAGGAGGAAGAACATGACCATCAGATTTCAATTTTGGAAAGAATATTCTTCTGCAGACCAGAGCAGACCAGTTTGAAGACTGTTCTAATGGAGATGGTGGTCACTTTATCCAGGATGGTCACAGTAGAGATGTGGAGAAGTGGTAGACCCTGGGGACATCTTGCATGTGAATATTTGGATTGGTTGTGATGGAGGGGTGGAGAAATGGGGGATATTAGAAGGAAACCTAGCATTTCTGGCTTCCTCCACTAAATGAGGGGATGGTGGCACTCTTCACTATTACTCTCCAAGTCTTTTTTGTTTGTTTGTTTCTCTGTGTAACAGCTCTGACTGGAACTGGTTCTGAAGACCAGGGTGGCCTTGAACTCACAGAGATCTGGCTACCTCTGCCTCCCACGTGCTGGGATTAAAAGCATGAGCCACCATGCCTGGTGACTCTCCAAGTCTTAAAAGAACTTGGAGAGGAGATTATGACTTTGACATGAACCATGATGAACTATCTGGTTCTACATACCAAAATCTGGAGTTAAGTGAAGTCTAGATGGAGATGCTAATTGTTGATAGAGATGGATAGGAAAACATGAACCAGAAAAAGAAAGTTAGTGGGATTGAGTCTTGATGAATGACAGATACTGGCAGAGGCAGAGAAGCAGGAAATGTGGTGGGGTGGGAGATGGGGGTCCAGAAAACAGATTTCTCACAAGTCAACTAGTCCAGGAACACTTAGTTCACAGGCAATGGAGACAGAGCATGTCCCCAAATGCCATCACATAGTGTGAAGTGAAAGGCCCTCATGATCATATAGGATGAAGACCTACCTTTTTAAACACCAGGATGCTGTCAAGGATTACTTGGAAACCCCCAAAGGCATTTTTTATTTCTATCATTCCAAACGTAAGCTCTGGGAAGTCCTTGACGAAGTTATAAAACAAATCTGCCACTTCTTCCTCTAAATCCTGTTTGGAAAAGCATGCTCTGTAATTCTCTGGAGGAGGTAACAGTGCCCGGCTTGAGGGGAAGGTAGAGACAATAGTCTATTTTTCCCTTTGTTTTTCTAAGTTCTGGGTTTTTGCTGGGTGGCCAAAGTCCCCTTTTATGGATGTTTCCCACCTAGAATGTTCCTCTAGCTATGACTGAACCCCACACAGGCAAATCCTCAGAGATCAATGAAGAGAACCACGTATTTTTACTTTTTCCTATTATTAAAATAAAGGTTGTTCTAACCTGCGAATTAAGAATATTTCTAAAATTAATTCCTGCATCAATTTCAGAAGAAGCCATTGATAAGACTGCAGGTAACACCAAACGTGAACTGGTGTTGAGATGCAGTTGCTCTTTTGGCCTTTGAGACTCAAAATTCAGCATGAAAGAATATGTGGGCCAATAATACTCTTGAGGAAGCAGAAAGGAAAGAGCCATGCACTCTCCTCACGTGTAAATATGATAGCAAAGACTGACATCTATTGAGAGATGAAGCATTGTGGACCTAAAGTAAGTCAGTTAAGGCACATGAAAAACTCATTTTCTACAAGCAAATATACTTGGTAACATTTATAACTATAAAGAATAAAATCAATAGAAAGTGATCATAAGACATTTCATAACCACATTTAAATTATTTATGAGCTATCCCAAGCATCTCCCTGCACTTGATCTAGATGAGGATTGATTGACCCTCCAATGGTGCATGCTACAGGGTTGATAGTCTAATTTATATGGAGGCTTGAAAAGAGTTTATGAATAGAAACTGGCTTAGCCTAAGCAGACTAACAAACACCTGTTAGAATCATAGTTAAAATATGTGGGAGTCTGAGGGAGCCCAGCTCCTACTTGTTCCCACCTATTGAAGGGTTCTTGGGTGGAGGAGAGAGGAATGAGGAAATATTAGGTGGAAATATAGACCTAGACAACAAGGAGAAAAACAGAAACACAGGATAGCTTCAGAAGGGCCCTGGGTTGATACCCAGCCGCCCAGAGCTTTATTCAAAAGGGCTTTTTATAATATGCCAAGGGGAGAGACAAAAGACCTCCCCCTTGCAAGATCAAAGCACACCTTACAGCCAAGTGTAGACCCCTCCAAACACCTGGTAATCATGCCCATAACCAAATCATCTCATTATGCAACCCTGCTGGGTAAAGCAAGCTCAGATTTTCTGACCCTGAGTAAGGTCTCACTAGGAAGCCTCTGTGAGCCATCACAAAAGTAGTCCTCAAACCAGAAAACAAAGACATCCTCTTATTCTTATGTTCTAAATAGACCCCTCAAAGATCAGTTACAGCATTCAGACCAACTAAATATGGATGCCAATCTCTTATTCTCTCCATTTTTTCCCATCTTCTAACCAATCTCTAACATTTCAGCTTCCATGTGTTCTTTCTTCACTTGAAACCAGGAGCTCCCACAGGACACCAGCTTAGTGGATAGGAAAATCGAGCAAGGACCCTATACAAGTCAGAAATCCTCCTTACCCCAAACCCTCCACACACAACACTCACCATGTGAAAATTACCTCCCACCCCTTAATCCCAGTACCTGGAAGAAGCCAACAATGACCAAGGGCCTGGATTTCACAAACTTTGTCACTTCCTCAGTGTTGTTGAACAAAGGTGCTTTGTGGAGAATTTGTCTTCTCAACCAAACAACCAAAGCTGTAGATTCAACCACATCTGAAGAGAGACAGTTAAAGGAATCCCATCAGAACTTTCCTGAATTCAATGAACAGAAATTTCTTGTCTTGAATTCCACCCTTTGCAGGCTAAAGGCAGTATCTCCATTTTCTTTTTCTTCCAAACTACAAGACATGACTGTATTAACAGCAGCTAAATGTCACCAATCTTTCACTACACCTAAGACCCTGTACTGAGTATTGTGCTTGCATTAAACATTCACAGCAACTCTAAGGAATGGGGGTTCTCAGTCTTCCCATTTTGCAGATGAGGAAAGCAAGGTTCGGCTTGCCTACAGCTGGTTTACCAGACCACCTGAGAAACCAACCTGAGAGGAAGAAGTCCCAACCTTCTCTAAGATGATAGGAAAATAATTGGCTTTCTTAAAATATAAGTCAAAAGGTCACATATTTCTGTAACTTCAGAGAACATCTCATTTCTGTATCTATGATTCTAATGCTCTCACTGAGACCCAAATATCCCCTAAGGTTCCAGAATCCCAACTTCTTTACGCAACTACTACATGAGAGTACCCAAGTTCAGAAGTCCTGGCCTCTAAAATGAGGACATCTATTCCCAATCTGGAAAGACATGTTGGCATACACATCTGTGTACAGTTAGATGTGCCTTTCCCAGGAACATCAGTTTCATAAGACAGAAAATGAGGTAAGCTCCTGTTTATGTCAATATCTGGTGTAGGGTGGGAGAGAAATTTTTAAATAATTCTTTAAATAAAGCAAAACTTAGTTATAACTCATTAATTCCTTTTAACTTTTCATTTACTGGACATATATATATATTGACTTCCCCTCATAGTATTAAGGTGTCAGACTTAGTCTTAAGGATATCATTGTGAGCAGAAAATAAAACACATCACCACTACTTTGAAAGCCCCTTAGTGTGTTAGGGAAGACAATAATCAACTAATTGCACAAATAAGTGTATCATCACACCCAAAGGAAGTATTTAAAGCAAAGTTATATGAGCTTATAGCAAAAAAAAAAAAAAGACCTGACCTAGAAGCCAAGGTCAAGAAGGATTTCCTGGGGACAATGATATAGAAGCTGAAATCTGAAAGATGCCCAGGAAGGAAGCAGGAGATAGCAAGATGAGAAAAAGCCTGTGCTAAGGCCCTGAAGCAGGACAGACTGCCTCACAGGGACTGACCAGTCCACCTGGAATTGCGGAGGCAACTGCAAAAGGCTGTCAGTATCATAGTTTATGTTTTTTTGTTTTCGTTACTATTCTGCTGCTGTGACCAAAGCGCCCTGGCAAAAGCATTGTAAGAGGAAAGCGCTTCTTTGGGTTCAGAGTTCAAGGCCCAGTCTGCCATAGTAGGGAAGTCAAAGCGGCAGGCAGGAGCTGGACACAAGTCACATGGCATCAAAGTGAAAAACTGAACAGTACATGCCAGTGCTAGGCCTGCCTTCGCCATTTCTTACACTCTAGTACCCAGTGAGAGATGGCTTCTGCTGGTCGTTAACATGGATCTTCCCACATCAATTAACCAGTAGAGATAGTCCTCTTCAGGTCTTTCTAGAGACCCACCTGCCAGGTGATGCTAGACTGCTTGAGATGGCAGCATTAACCATCACAGCTCCTAAGACAGTGGTTCTCAACCTTCCTAATGCTGTGACCCTTCAGTACAGTTTCGCTTCCTATGGTGAACCCACCCATAAAATTTTTTTGTTCCTACTTCGTAACTGTAATTTTGCTAATGTTATGAATCATAATGTAAATATCTGATATGCAGGATATCTAATAGGCAACCCCTGTGAAAGGGTCATTCAACTCCAAAGGGTCCCGACCCACAGGTTGAAAACCACTCTTCTGAGTGCATTAGACCTGTGCGGTAAAAACAGGTAGAAGTAAATGACTGTGTACATTTGATGACTTTTCACAAAATAAACATGTGCGTGTAACTGCTACCCAGATGAAGAAATGGGGTGTGGTCCTGGCCAGTCCTTCGGAGTCTTAGTATGTAGAAGAAGATAATCACACAAATACATCTGAATGCTGAGTGTGCCACTGAAGCCTCCCACCCCACATCTAGGGGTAACAGTGTTCTTAACCTCTAATAGCATGCACTGCTCACCTGTTCCTAACTTCCCACAGCTGGATTCCTAGAGTATGTTTACCTGGAGCACAGTGACTGACTTCCATCAGTCTGATGGGTCACGAGCAACATTTCTGGGCACAGAAGATGTCCTGCTCGGCTTTAGTAGATACGATTAAGATTGGAGTGAGGGGTGATGCTGCTTGCCTATAACCCTAACACTCAGTACTGACACAGGAAGAGCCAGAGAACCAGGCCAGCCTGGACTACACAGTGACCCCATCTCAAACACGACGAAGCAAAGCACAAAAAAAGAAATAATCAAGAAAGCCTCCAAATGAGCTTCACCTTCAGATCATCAGAACCATGGCTGCAGCCTCAATTTTCCCCTGCACCAGCCGTTTCCCCGTTCACCTCCTCCATGCCCCTAGTCACTCCCTGTCTTACCTCCTCCCCTGTCCTGTCATTGTCTTAGGACTTCATCTGTTTTTCTGTAAGTCTATCACTTTCTGAAACTGTTGGTACGGTTTAGAGTAAACGTGTTCACTGTGAGCTGCCAGGCACATACTTGGTGCTCAAGAAATCACTGGAGGAAAAGGGAATGAAGGGAGTGGACCACCCGAAAGGCCACCTTGAGAGGAGTTGCCCCCAGACCTCCTCATCCAGGGTACATGACCTCTGCTTGCCCCTCCGGAGCCTGTGGAGCTCAGGTAATTCTGAGCTTGACTGACATCTTATCCCCAGTGCCTGCAACTTGGCCACTGCCCTTGCTAGACATTGTGCCTCCCCTGGTTCTTGACTCTGTGCCAGAGGACACAGTGACAACTCAGGTGTGAATGCTGTGTCAATGATTGACTTGGCCAGAGCTTGGCTGCGTATTCCAAGCACAAGCTGTGAATGCATCACTAATAGAGGGCCCAGAGGCCATTTGAGTCTCCTTCCTCCAGGGAGGTAGACAAGGCCAAGGCTCCCACCATCAGTCCCTGGATATTAGAGGACAGGACTAGGCTTTGACCCAGCAAGGACTATGTCCCACCTGTGTCCTGAGTGGGGCTCCAAAATTAGTCACGTTGCAGGTGGCATGCACAGAAGTATCTCCGCTTGGAACTCCAAAGGGCCCTGTCAAGTACGCCTTTATCCATTCTATCTAGAATGAGCAAATGTAAGCCAAGGTCTACAGCTTTGCTCAAGTTCTCAGAGCCAGAGTGCTTCCTAATTCTGGAGAATTGAGTCCCAGGCTCCATCCTGGCAGCCCATTTCCTCTTTCTGTGCTTGGGAAGTAACATTGAAAAAGAGGGAGATGTATAAGCTCACAAGTGTGTGTTGTCTTCCTGTGTGCCTTCCTGTGGTGAGCTCTTGTAACTGCATCTTGTTCAAATTAAACAACTATTAAGAACGTAATTGTCCCAAGCACTGGACTAGGCTTAAGCAATTAATAGTGAATAAACACATCTATTTATTTAATATACAGCACAATGTAGAGCAGAGCTCAACAAACTGTAGTCCATGGACCAAATCTTTCCAACTGTTCGGTTTTATAAGTAAAACTTTATTGGAATCCATCCATGACTGTTCACATTCTACATAGCAGAGTGGGTAGTTATGACACGTTTTTGTTAACTCATCAGGCTAAAATTCCTATGACACAGCTCTTTCCAGAAAAAATCTTCCCTGACTCTACTGCTTACAGCTGGAACATTTTTTTTTAAGTTCAGTATTTCAGTTTATTTATTTATGGGCGTGGGTGTGCAGGTACCATGGAACATGTCTGAAGGTCAGAGGACAGCTTGCTGGAGTCCAACGTGTGGGTTCCAGAGATAAAGCTCAGGTTACCAAGCGTGGCCATAAGCACCTTTACCTGCTGAGCCGTTTGCCAGCCCCAGCGAGGGTGCTGTGTAGAAGTTGCTCCACTCTCCGTGCTCCATCTGTAAAGGTAATTGCCATGCCAGGCTGCTGTGGAGCAGAAGCAGTACCTGGAAGCCAGTGCCAGCTGCGGGGATCTGTCAGGGCTTGGGCCTTGCCAACACTGCTTTATTTTCTCAGCAGTCGGGGGCCGTGGAGTTTTCACATGCCCCATTTTCGGATGAAGAAACTGAGGCTGGACAAGAGGGATTGAGCGCTTCTGAGGCAGGGGGGTGAGGACGTAGATGCAGAGACGGGAACCCCAAAAGCGGAGGATAGAGCAGCCTCTGCTCTTGTGGTGCTGGTAAAAAACACTAGATAGCAGAAGGCATTCTGTGAGGCAATGTCTGGATCGTGATGCACAGATACCCTCGGAACACAGCTGAGGATCAGGCTGCATGCCCTACGCACTCAGGGCAGACTCCCTGGGAGGGGAGATGGGAAGCCTCCTGCATGGCAGAGGAGGTCTCGGGTCTCGCACTCGTGGCCACCACCAAGACTCAGAAACCCTTGAGTATCTTCTCTACCAACATCACACAGGGTGTAGAAGCTCCACACAATCATCCTGTTGTCTCTTGATAGAATCAGATCTCAGTTGTCCTTCAACAGGGAAGGGCAAGCCAGCCCCTGAGCCGTGCCAGGAGCAGATATGGACTCGCACAAAGTAACCCAGGCCTGCTTCTCCTCCGCAGTCCTTCCTGAAGGCAACACATCATCCAGGGCCCCTTGCTTGGGTTAGATGGATCTCTATAGTTGAGGATCATTCCTCAGAATTCCTAGCAATCAGATCCCCATCTCTCCCTTGCCAGGTCTCCTCACTGGTTTGCACATGCTACCCTCCATTTGGACTGTGGGGCACTGAAGCCCTTGCCTGCTCTGTCCTCTAAGTTTTCTCGCTGAAGCGCTTTCGCAGCCAGCCTCTCCCGCGCCCTCTTGTGAGCATCTTGTTAACTGCAAGGTACTTTTTCATTTCTTGCTCCTGGAGTCTCTTCCTAACACTTTGGCTCCTGCAGCAATATTCCATCAGGTTTGTTCAAAGCTAAAACCCCTACCTGCTCTCCATCTCCCGGGGTGGAGTGGATCCTTTGTGTGACTCATTTAGTTCTTGGGCTTTTCTTGTGCTCACTGCTTAGAAGAAAGCTTAGAAATGCCAAAGCCTGTAAAAGGCAGTGCCTGTTTTCTTATTCTGCCATCCAACACATACACCACCACGGCACCAGTCTATTGGCATGGTAGAGGATGGGCTAGGTTCTTTTGTTGCATTTATTGATGAATTAACCATCAAGGGTGTATGCCACAGCTGGCCTGTGGAGGCCAGAGAACAACACTCAGGCGTTGGTTGTCCCCTTCCACTATGTGGGTCACAGGGGTTGAACCCAGGTTCTGTCTTGGAGGCAACTGCCTTCCCGCACCCAGCCACCTCAGCACCCCGCTGCTGAGTCCCTTTGGGCCTCCCCAGTTTTGTAACATCCAGCAGTGAGTCGGCCCATCCACCTGTCCATACCCATATCCATCTGTTCCACAGCTGTTTGCACTGAAAACTTAGGATCAGCCATGTCTCACACCGAGCTAGGCAATTCTCCAGACAGCTTCAATATCAGGGTAAGCTGTCAGTGAGTGGGCGCGTGAATAGCTGTGTCAGCAAATGAACCAATGAAAGATGGTGTGAGTGAAGGAAGGCACTGGAGAGACACCCACTTTAACCTTTTGTTCTTTCTCTTGCTTGTCTCTGTGTACGTGCATGGGTGTTCTGTAGGCGCCATCTTTTTCTTTTCTCAAATAGGGCCTCTCACTGCTCTAGAACTTACCAAATATGTTAGCCTGGGTGGCTTGCTAGCCCCAGTCGTCTGCCCATTTCCACTTCCCCAGCTCTGGGATTGCGAGAAGGCACCACCAACCTAGCATTTTCCACAGGAGTTCTGGGGAATCGAACCAGGTCCTCCGCAAGCATTTTACCGCCCAAGCTCTGTCCTCTTGCAGTCTCCCCTTTGGCCCAGTAGTGTTTTTCTGTCAAGATCCTCTACAGTAGAAGACTGGAGTTAGAGAACCTCTGGTCTGGTCGTCTAAAACCCATGTCCCTCCCTAGCTGAGAAGTCGTGGTAGAAGCAGGCAAACATTCACCAAGTCCCATTTTTTTCCTTCTAGACACGGGCCTGAGCTATATGTTTCAGCCCTCATGCATTTGTGTGGGGTCATGGATCAGAATTCCAGCCAGCAGATGGCAAATAGGAGTGATTTTGCCACCCTGCAGCCACGCACACAACCTGCGGTGAGCTCCTACCTCTGGATATCGAGGAAAGAGCGGGTGGCTCCAGAGCTAAGCAAGCCGGAGGCACCATGGAAAAGAGTCTGGATGACTAAGAGGCCATGTGGATCGGCGCCTCCCCCATCCAGCCTTGAACTGCCAAGCAGGCTTTCCATGAGCATGAAATGAACCCGAACCCCAGTCACCATTACCTTTGCAACTGATGGGGTCGGACCTGTTGCCCTCATAAAACAGCTTCAACTCCGGGGCCTGCTTGATGCCAAACTCCCGCTTAAGCTCCGTCTGCACCGTGATGTCCACTTTGCCAAAGCCCAAGCCATTCTTGCCCCTGCCGACGATCTCTGCGGCTTTGCCCAGCTCCTCAGCCAGCTTCCTGGACTGCTTCGAGGATGGATTGTCTGAAAGAACCAGTATGAAGATAGACTACAGAGTCCCTCTCCCTCGTGGCCCTCTGGTCTTTGTTTGCCCTGGGAACTCCTGGCTCTTCCTGTGTTCACAGCTAAGGAGTGGGTTTCAGAAATGTGACAGGAGATGAGACAAATGAGTCATAAAATGGGACAATTTGGGAGATGACCAGAATCAAACGAAATTAATTAGCAGTCAGTTACATGGTGTTTAGTATTTTCTGAGGGCTTTACAGGTACTAAGTCTATTGTCCTTTTCAATAATTTTATGATGTAGATATTATTATTTTATCTCTGTTTTATAGATGGGGAAACTGAGGCACAACAGAACCACATACTTACCCGAGGCCCTGATAACAGAATGTACTCAAGCAGGCTGCAGAACTCCTGGTTTGTTTGTTTTTTAACTCTCACTAGGCATGTACAAACACTTAGATTAATACCTGCTACATAAAAAAGGACATAGTACATTTTAATTGCTATTGTTATTAATGGTGTAAATTTTTCTTTGGTTGGAAATTAAGGGCAAGTGATGTGGCTCATTTGCGCCACCTGGTGGAATATTTTGGAACTAAGCAGTCATTGCACCCCCTCCTGCGGTGACTGGGAACTCTCAGACAAAGGTGGGTGAGGTGTGAGGAGCAGGTGGGTAGGTTACACTATATGCTCACTCTCCTCTCTGACCCAGCCACCTTGGGAAGGGGTAGCTAAAGAGACCCCGGTACTCTGTTAAAGTGTCTGATATTCTGGAATCCTTGGTTGTTCACATAGCTGGGTAGTGAGGTGAGGTAGGGGCTCCTTACTGAAAACAGCCTCGGAGACCAGACTTTGGCCATGGGGATGGGCTATTCTAGCTGGAGTGGGAGGAGCCGAAATAGCAAACCTCCTGATGACATTGCCAGGTTTCAGGTCCTTGCTGCCACATGTCCGAGACTGGTATGCTGTCAGGGCTGCGGGAAATGGATTCTCTGTTAAGCCAGAATGTTTTATCCTTTCCAAACCCCTGTCCATCTGGAGCACTTGGAGAGAGTGCAGGTCACCTCCCGGCTGTGGGCAAGGCCACATCTGACAGATATGCTTCATAAAGCTCAGCCAGGGAAGCTGGGCCCGGGGACAGCTGGTGCTGGCTCAGTTGCCAGTCACTGGCTCAGCAGCGGAACCTGAGTGTGAGTGATCATTCTCATTAAGGTCCCCACACGTGGGTGGGAAGCGAAGACTTTCTGCCTCCCTCACAGATCGATGCTTCTCTCGTCTGCTTCATCACCATCACCACCTTCAGTACACCTCTCCATCACCAGGAGCAAGCTCTGGCCTCTTTGCTAGTCACTCTGCTCTGTGGCTTCTCCCAGCTTCCCTGAGGACCTGGCCATGCTGGGCTCATGGTTGCTGAGTTTATGAATGCATATGCTCAGACAAGAGAAGCATTGGAATGGTTGTCAATGGTGGAGCATTTAGAGATTCCATACACATCCCAAGAGTTCTGGGGAGTCTGGAATAAAGGTAAGGGAGACCGTGTTGCCACAGCCAAAGACGTCTCACACTTCTGTCGCATCCCACCCCCTCTTTTCTCCATAGCACTTTTAGCCACAAGACACACCACATAATTCACTTCTGGATCTGCTTAGCATTTGTCTCTCCTCTCCTGCCTATGAGTTCCAGGAAGGCCATGTAGTTTACCACTCATACCTCAGTACTGAGAATACATCTGGGGCATACCAAGCACTCCATAAATACTTATGAGTAAGTAAGTACATCTTCTGAAGATCAGTGCAGTGGTGTAGGATGGGTTGAGCAGCAGTTTGAGTGGAAGACTGGGTGTTTTAATTCAGACCAACTGTGTGACTCTAGGCAAATTATCTAACCTTTTTGAGACTTGTTTCATGAGTGAGACAGGAACCATGGTACTGAGTTCAATATTTGCAATGCAGGTGTTTGATAAATGTCCATTAAAATCAACATTGCCATAGCTAAAAACATGACAGCTGTCATCAACAGCTCATCACCACAGTCATCATCCCCATCAGCATCTCTATCACAACCACCATCATCATCTATTATCACTATTTCCATAATTATCATCATGGTCTTTATCACCATTACCATCATCTCCATGATCATCATCTTCGTCTTCATCGGCATCACTATCTCTATAATTATCTCTAATCTGTATCAGTTATGCTTTTGCTGCTATAACTAAAAGCACTCTGACCAAAAGCAACTTGGGAGAAAAACTACTTGCCTTATACTTCTGGGTCATAATCCATCATTGAGGGGAGTCAGAGCAGGAACTGAAACAGAAACCAAATCATAAACCATGGAGAAATGCTGCTTACAAGCTTGCCAAGCACCACCTGTCCAAGGAATGGTGATACATTCCACAGTAGTTTGAGCCCTCCTGTATCAATTTATAGTTAATACAGTACCTTAGAGCCAGGCCCACAGGCCAACATGACCTAAGCAATTTCTCAACTGAGGCTTCTCCTTTCAGATGACTCTAGGCTAAGTCAAGTTGGCAATCAAAGCTAACCTGAACAATTATCACCATTGCCATTATTATATCTATCATCATCACCATCTCTATTATTATCTCCATCATCACCAATTATCATCATTATCCCAATCCTAATGACCATCTTCATCATGATCACTATCTATACCTACTGTAATTCCAAGACAGATTCTTGCCACCTTTGCTTTAGGGACAAGTGGCAAATGGCCCTAATGACAGCTACTAATCTTTTCTTGGTCACTTTCTACCAAAAATAGCCTTTCCTTCTCTCTTTGACTCATCCAAGTTAATTGTCACAGTGAAAATGAGGATTCAAAGAAAATATCATTCATTCATTCATTCATTCATTCACTTGACATGTGTGGAGACCTACTATGTTCCAACAGTGTCAGATCCAGGGATCAAGACATAGTAAGGTTTGTGCCCCGAGCCCATGGAGCATGCAAGTTTAGAAATGCTTTTCATATGATGTGACAAATGCACCTAGATGAAAGCCTGAGAAGACAGGGAAAGATTCCTACCCAGTCTAAATGGGGGGAAAGCTTCCTCACAAGAAACTTAAACTCACAGCCCAAGTGCAAACGTGAAGGAGAGATGCTACAGGGCAAAGTGCATGAGGGAAACCTAGAGATGTGAGCCAGAACAGTCCATTCTGATGAGTAGAGCTGCAGTCTAGAGACCAGTCTCTCGGAACGCTTTACAGAGAACACATTGGAAAGAGCATGGAATCCACGGAGATGCCTACCTCTGGTCTCAGGTGCGGGATTGTGAGAATGGAACAGAGGCAGTGACAGAGGGTGTGGAGAGAACTGGGGACCACAGAGTTTGAGATGAAGAACCCATAGGATATGGAGATACATTCTTTATGAGACTACATCAAATTTGGGGATGACTTGAGGTTTCTGACTTTGATGGTGTCGTCAGTACACACAGGATGTCAGAAGAAACAGATGGCCAGAACCAAATCCCAAAAAGTGAAGTTTGTTTTAGATGCAGGCAGCATTTGAGACCTGAGAAAGAAAGGTCTCGCCGAGCATCAACCTTGAGTTCTGGAGTCATCAGAAGGATGAGAGACCCGCCAAAAGGAGTTGAGAGTCACTGAGATGCCCCCTGAAAACTCTCGCGTACAAAAAACAAAAAACCCTTTACCTTTTAGGAAAACATTTATAATCCTTCCCCAAGACGATTTTCCCAGAGGCCACTTTAGAAGGCCTACCAGATTTCAAAAATTCATTTTGAATTCAATTGTGTATTGACAAAATCAATAATGGAAATGTAATGAGTTTCATTTAGAGTCTCTTTTCAATGACAAAAATCTCTGCTGGTGTGAGGGGAAGTATTCAGATACTTTGTATTGTTCCTATTAGTTGCTATCAGAGTAATTAAAAATGTAAAAGCAGGAGCTAAGGGTGAGAACAGGAGTGGGAGCGGGTGTTGCTGGAGGGCTTCTCTCCAGGTTCCCCAAGCCCCGCAGTCCCACAATCCACTTATAAAATAATCACTCAGATGCTTATATCACTTATAAACTGTATGGCCGTGGCAGGCTTCTTGCTAACTCTTCTTTTATCTTAAATTAACCCATTTCTATAAATCTATACCTTGCCACGTGGCTGGTGGCTTACCGGCGTCTTTACATGCTGCTTGGTCTGGTGGTGGCAGCAGTGTCCCTCCCTCCTTCTTCCTGTTTCCCCAATTCTCCTCTTTCCTTGTCCCACCTATACTTCCTGTCTGGTCACTGGCCATCAGTGTTTTATTTATATAGAGCGATATCCACAGCAAGCGGGAGAGGGAGCGGGAGCGGGAGAGATGAACTTGGCCTTCCACTGAGATAAAAACAGCTATGAGTGAACAGAACTTTGCATTCTTATGGGAACAGGCCTTTCCCCAGCTGTGAGTGCTGACAGTATTTTTGTGTTTTTCTATGCGTTTGATAGAATATAGAACTCCTGCGGTGCCCAAAATCAATGAGACTAGCATCACCCTTCATTGTCAGAGCCGGATACTCACGGAAAATCACCATTAGGAAACGGGTCTCATTCAGTGTCTGAGTCAGGCCTGCAGGAGTCAGCACCATTAAGTTATGATCCTCCAGGATGTGCACAGGCCGGGAAATGTTGATGCTGGTGTCTATCCCTGGTGAGCCAAGGACCTCAGAGAGGCAAACAGCCACCATCAGCAGTAGTGTCCAGAGCAGTTCCATGGCTGGCCTGCAGAGGGTAGTGGAGGACACAGAGCCCCTCTTAAACCTGTATCCTTCCTTCTGCCTGTGGGGAAAGGGGAAGGAGCAGGGCTCACAGCACTCTGCAATGCACACAGCTTGGTAGCAGTCCTACAGCAAAAGACAGGTTGTCTGGCCAGCCTCAGCCCCTGGGCACTGAATGCAAGGGAAGTTAGAACAGCTCCCACTCACCAAGGCCTGGAATCAAAGAGGCAGCCCACTGTTTTCCCAGCCACTTGGTGAGAACTTGGCAGAGATGAGTCCCACTCCAGAACCCCAAAGCAAGCCTCTGACTGGTCCCCTCCCACAGCCCCCTTGACAGATACTGATGCTGCTTCTTGCTCCTCCAACTCTGCCCAGCCCACTGCCTTGTAATATACACTGTATTTGGCCTCTGAAATGTTCTCAAGAGTACAGACTGGACTACGTAGTGAGTTCCAGACCAGCCTGTGCTACATGGTATGATACTGTCTCAAACAAACAGCAACAACACAAATTGTCAAGTGAAAAATAAAGATCTATCCTATGATCCCTCTGAGGAGAAAACTGTTCGTTGGTAATGAATCCCCACTAATGTTGAAAATACCTGTTGCATATTTTTAAACAAACACAATAAGATTATACATATTGTTGAGTGTTCAATGCTCTTTTCTTTTTATTAATTTTTTCATTTATTTTATATGCCAACCACAGCTCTGTTTCCTCCCCCCACCTCCCATCTACTCCCCATCCACTCCTCCTCTGTCTCCCTTCAGAAAGGGTCAGGCCTCCCATGGGAGTCAACAAAGCATGGCATATCAAGTTGAAGCAGAACAAAGCTCCTCTCCCTGCATCAAGTCTGGGTGAGGCTTCCCATCATGAGGAATTGGTTCCAAAAAGCCAACTCAAGTGCCAGGGACAAGCCCTAATCCCACTGCTAGGGGCCACTAATCCCACTGTCACCCACATGGAGAGGACCTAGGTCTGTCCCATGCAGGTTCCCTAGCTGTCCGTCTAGAGTCTGTGAGCTCCCATGAGCTCAAGTCAGCTGTCTCTGTGGGTTTCCCTGTCATGACCTTGAACCCCCTGGCTCATACAATTTCTCTTCCCTCTCCTCAACAGGACTTCTGGAGCTCCACTCAATAACTGGCTGTGGATCTCTGCATCTGCTTCCATCAGTTACTGGATGAAGGCTCTATGATGACAGTTAGGGTAGTCACGAATCTGATTACAGGAAAAGGCCGGTTCAGGCACCCTCTCCACTGTTGCTAGGAGTCTTAGCTGGGGTTATCCCCATGGATTCCTGGGAGTTTCTGTGGTACCAGGTTTCTTCCTAATCCCTACATGCAGCCCCCATCAAGACATCTCTTTCATTACTTCTCCCCCTCTATCCCATTCCCAACCCACCCAACTTGTTCCTTCATGTTCCCATCCTCCCCCACACTCACCCACCCCCAGTTTACCCAGGAGATCTCTTCTATTTACCCTTCCCAGGGAAATCCATGCATACCTCTTTAGGCCCTCCTTGTTACCTAGCCTCTCTGGAGCAGTGGATGGTAGCCTGGCTGTTTTTTATTTTACAGATCCACTCATGAATGAGTACATACAATGTTTGTCTTTCTGGGTCTGGATTACCTCACTCAGGATGTTTTTTTTTTTCAGGTTCTATTTATTTGCCTGCAAATTTCATGATGTCGTTGTTTTTTTACCACTGAGTAATACTCCATTGTGTAAATGTACCAATTTTCTTTATCCATTCTTTGGTTAAGGGGCATCTAGGTTATTTCCAGGTTCTGACTATTATGAATAAATGCTGCTATGAACATAGTTGAGCAAGTGTTCTTGTGGTATGTTTGAGCATCCTTTGGACATATGCCCAAGATTGGTATGGCTGGGTCTTGAGGTAGATTGATTCCCAATTTTCTGAGAAACCACCATATCAATTATTGATTTCCAAAGTGACTGTACAAGTTTGCACCCTAGTGGAGGAGTGTTCCCCTTACTCCATATCCTCTCCAACATAGGCTGTCATTAGCTTTTTTTTTTTTTATCTTAGCTGCTCTGATAGGTGTGAGATGGGTATCTCAGAGTCATTTTGATTTGCATTTCTCTGATAGCTAAGGATGTTGAACAATTCTTTATGTGTATCTTGGCCATTTGAGATTTTTTTTTGTTGAGAATTCTCTGTCTAGATCTGTAGCCTATTTTTTAATTGGGTTATTTGGTATTTTGATGTCTAGTTTCTTGAGTTCTTTATATATTTTGGAGATCAGCCTTTTTTCAGATGTGGGGTTGGTGTAGATCTTTGATCATTCTGTAGGCTGTCATTTTGTCTTATTGACAGTGTCCTTTGCTTTACGGAAGCTTTTCAGTTTCAGGAGGTCCCATTTATTAGTTGTTGATCTCAGTGTTATATTCAGGAAGTTGTCTCCTGTGCCAATGAATTCAAGACTACTTCCTATTCTCTCTTCTATCAGGTTCAGTGTAACTGGACTTATGTTGAGGTCTTTAATACACTTGGATCTGAGTTTTGTTCACAGCGATAGATATGGATCTATTTGCATTCTTCTACATGCCAACATCCAGTTATGCCAGAACCATTTGTTGAAGATGCTTTCTTCTTTCCATTGTATAATTTTGGCTTCTTTGACAAAAATCAGGTGGTCATAGATGTGTGGATTTAAGTCAGGGTCATTGATTCAATTCCATTGATCATTCTGTCTGTTTTTATGCCAATAAGAGGCTGTTTTTATTACTATAGCTCTATAGCAGAGTTGAAGTCAGGGATGGTGATACCTCCTGAAGTTCCTTTATTAAACAGAATTGTTTTAGTTATCCAGGATTTTTTGTTTTTCCCTATGATATTGAGTCAGTACTCAACTCTTTTGAGGTCTATGAAGAATTCTGTTGGAATTTTGACTGATATTGCATTGAATCTGTAGATTGCTTTTGGTAAGATTGATATTTTTACTATGCTAATCCTACTAATCCATGTCAATGCTCTTTTCTTAACCCTGGATCCTCTGGAAAATTTAAAGGACATGACTGATACCCCACCCCAGCCAAACTCAGATTAATTCAGAATTACTCAGGATGGGACTGGTCTTAGTTATAGTTATTGCTATGATGAAACACCATGACCAAAAGCAAGCTGGGAAGGAAAGGGTTTATTTGACTTACACTTCCATATCACTGTTCATCATCAAAGGAAGTCAGAACAGAAACTCAAACAGGACATGAGCCTAGAGGCAGGAGCTGATACAGAGGTCATGGAGTGGTTCTGTTTACTGACTTGCTTCCCATGTCTTTCTCAGTCTTTCTTATGGAATGCAGGACCACCAAACCAGGATGGCCCCACCCACAATGGACTGGAGCCTCCCCTATCAGTCACTAGTTAAGAAAATGCCCTACAGGCCTGACTATAGCCCAATCTTATTGAGGTATTTTCTCAGTTAAGACTCCTTCTCTTCAGTAACTCTAGCTTGTTTCAAGTTGTCATAAAACTAGCCAGCCCAGGACTCAAATGTTTATGTACTTCAAAGGTTCCCAGATGGCTCTTCATTTGTTGTTGTTTTAGCTCTTTACTTGGGAAATTTTGAACACATACAAACTAGGGAAAATGGCACTATGTGTCCTCAAGACACTCATTCCTAAGGTTCATAGCACCACAAATTATTCCATTTATAGTCTTATAAACTCTCTGCTGAGTTACTGTGAAGCTCATCTTTCAGGCATCCAATATATCACCTATAAATATTTCAATGTGAATTTATAAGTGATAAGGAATTTTTAAAGTACGATTATCATGTTTAATGAAATAATAACATCTTTGTTTCATCAACTATCTAGGCAGTGTACAAATTTTCTGGATAATCTCATGAACTTTTGTATGTGTATTGTGTGTGTGTGTGTGTGTGTGTAGTATTGTACACATATGTGTGAATGTGTGGGTGGGTGCAAGCTATCATTTGTATGTGAAGGTCAGAGACAAAACCTCAGGTGTCATTTCTTACTTTCTACCTTGCTTAAAGAAGGTACTCTATAGCTGCTTCCAAAGCCCCAGGTCTACATCATGGAGAACAGACCCTACTAGCTGGTAAGACAAGCTCACTATCTTAGCCAGTGTCCTATTGCTGTGAAGAGACACCATGGCCATGCCAACTCTTATAAAGGAAAACATTTAATTGGAACAGGCTTACAGGTTCAGAGGTTTAAGTCCATTATCATCATAGTAGGGAGCAAGATGTAGACAAACATGGTGTTGGAGAAGTAGCTGAGAATTCTATATCTTGATCCACAGGCAGCAGGAAGAGAAAGCCTCTGTGCCTGGCTTGAACTTCTGAAATCTCAAATACCCCCGCCCCCCAATTGACACACTTCCTCCAGCAAGACCACACCTCCTAATCCTTTCAAATAGTTCCACTCCTTGATGACTAAGTATTCAAATACATGAGTCTATGGGAGCCATTCTTATTCAGCCACCACATTCCACTCCCTGGCCCCCATAGGCTTGTAGCCATCATAATGTAAAAGTACGTTCAGTCCAGCTTCAAAAGTCTCCATGGTTGATAACAGTTCCAAAACTATTTAAAAGTCCAAAGTGCAAAGTCTCTTCTGAGACTCATGACAATCTCTTAACTGTAACCCCCTGTAAAATCAAAATCAAAAAAAGCAAATCACTCACTTTCAACATAAAATGGCACAAAATGTACAATACCATTCCAAAAGGGTGGAAAAGGAGTACAGTAAGGAAATACTGGACCAAAATAAAACCAAAAACCAGCTGGGCAAATTCCCAACTCTGCATCTCCATGTCTGATATCAAAGAGCTCTTCAGATCTCCAGCTCCTTTCAGCTTTGTTGATTGCAACACATGTCTCTCTCTTGGACTGGTTCCACTCACAGTTAGTAGCTCTTCATGGAAGGTATTGGACAGCTCTGGCATCTCCAACATCTTGGGGTATCTAACACAATCCAGGCTTCACCTTCACAGCTTCACACAATGGCCTCTCTGAGCCTCCATTGTGTGAAGCTGTGAAGGACACCCCTGACATGTGCCTGGCTTCAGCGGCTTTCTTTAGTCTCAGAGAAAGGTTCCATAATGCCTTTCTTCTATCCTCTACTCTAAAGCCAGAACCACATGGCTGAAACTATCAAGTTCTGCTGCTTGATGGGGCTAGAACTTGGCCCCCTCATTCAAACATTTTCATCAATTTTCTGAATCCAGTGGTTTCTTTCATTGCTTAAGCTTTTCTTTAATTCTTTTTCATAAGTTGGAAGCTTAGCTGGATGGGGTCTTGCCCTGAAGTCATCACCCCCTTTGTTCCATTTCTTTTTTATTTTTTATTTATTTATTTATTTTTATTTTTTTTTTTTTTTTTTGGTTTTTTCGAGACAGGGTTTCTCTGTGTAGCTTTGCGCCTTTCCTGGAACTCACTTGGTAGCCCAGGCTGGCCTCAAACTCACAGAGATTCGCCTGCCTTTGCCTCCCGAGTGCTGGGATTAAAGGCGTGTGCCACCACCTCCCGGCTGTTCCATTTCTTAATCTGTTTATCTCCTAGAACACAGGATTTAGCTGCATTACCCTATCTGATGTTCCTTTTTTCCTCAAACTGTACATTTTGTATTTTTTCTTTCTCAGCTTGCACCTTTTCTTTATAGATCTGCAAAAGACTGACCAGTAATAACCAAGTGATAAAGTCAATACTAATCTGTTTTAAAAAATCTCCTCTGCCAGTGCCATTAATCCAAAACTCTTCAATTTAGCCTCAGGCAGATTTTATGGACAAGGGCAGAAAGCAGCTGCATTCTTTACCAAAATATCACAAGAACAGTCTCTAGGCCACTTACTAATATTCTTCTCCTCTGAAACTTCTTAAGTTGGTCCCCCATGCTCCATATCACCCTCAGAAACACTGTCTTCCATGCTCCTTCTAGGATGGCCCATTAAGCCCCACTTAACACATTTGATTGCTTTCCTAATTCAAAGTCCCAACAAGCAGCATGGTTAGGCCTGCTATAGCAATACCTCAGTCCCTGGTACCAACTTCTATTTTAGTTGGGACTTTTATTACTGTGAAGAGACACTATGACCACTGTAACTCTTATAAAGGAAAGCATTTAATTGGGGCTTGCTTACAGTTTTAGAAATTTAGTTTATTATCATCATGGAAGGGAGCTTGGCAGCACACAGGCAGACATGGTGCTGGAGAAGTTGAGAGTTCTATATCTCAATCCACAGCCAGCAGGAAGAGAGAGGGCCACTAGGTCTGGCTTGGGCTTTTGAAATTTTTGAAAGCCCACCCCCAGTGACACACTTCCTCCATCAAGGCCACACCTACTAATCCTTTCAAATAGTGCCACTCTCTGGTGGCCAAGCATTCAAATCTATGAGCCTATGTAGGTCATTCTTATTCAAACCATCATCAGCCTTCACCATGTCAACCTTGCTGTCTCATTCATTCATTCCCTGTCTTACTTAGGACTTCTGTAGCTGTTAAGAGACACCATGACCATGCCAACTATTATAAAGGAAAACGTTTAATTGGGGCTGGTTTACAGTTCAGAAATTTAGTCCATTGTCATCATGGTGGGAAGTGTGGTGGCACTGAGGCTGCCATGGTGCTGGAGAGGTAGCTGAGGGTTCTCCATCTGGACCCATAGGCAGTAGGCACTGAACCTGGCTTGAACATTTGAAGCCCCAAATCCATGCCCAGTGATACACTTCCCACAACAAGGCCACACCTACTTTAATAAAGCCATACCTCCTATTAGTGCCACTCCCTATGAGCCTATGGGGACCATTTTTATTCAGACTACCACATTCATTCATTCATTTGTGTTAGAATTCCTAGCCACTCCCCTAGCTACATGACCACGCATGCACTGTCCAGTAGCCAGGCAAGATGCTTAGTCATCCTAGGGCCTTACGTCCTACACAATCCATGCACTGCGTGATCACATAATCTGCATGAAGCATGGTCACATAATCTATGTGCATGCATGGCATAGCTACATAAGCACATATGCACATGTGTGGGGGGAACCTATAAAAGCGGGTTCCACCTGCTCCTTCCCTCTCTTCCTGCACCATCATTCCTTAGGCCTATGCACACCCCTTCTATTCCCTTCCCTTAATAAACTGTTATAGTGGGTTTTGTTGTGCTTCATGGCTTCTCTCACATGGTAAAAAGCACTGCTTAATAAATAATACTGGTGCTGAGACAAAGTGGGCCCTCCCAGTACCCTGCAACCAGGACCCTGTACCGGGGTTTGCTCTACCTACAATTGCCCGCTTTTCCATTTGCCTAGCCACCAGAATGCTTTGCACAACACTGGCTGCTTTGATTGGTGAGTTTTACCTTTACCAGCCAGCATAAACTGTTCCCTGGACCTGTGGGAACAACCATAGATCATCTGGCATCCTTCTGGTGTCCTGGGGACTGGGGAAACCCCCATCCACAGCCCTCATTGGCTACAGTTGGACCCCATCACAGGCCTAAATCTCTAGCCATTTCCCATGACTGTGGTCTGAGATATCATTCTTGCTGTCAGATGCTCGTCCTCAGGCTGCATATACCCTGGCCCTCATTCTCTCACTTGCCGAAGCCTTGAATGACTTGTGTCAATCGCCGATCCTTGCTTGATCTCAGGGATGCCTGAGATTATAGCCCTTGGATTATGTTTATTTTTTTATTTTCTTTTCTCTTTGCTGCAGCCATGGGAAAAAAGGCTTCCAATCCTGTTAGTCCCACCTCTCCTCTGGGATGTCTTCTAGAAACTCAAGCCTCTCAGCTTAATGCCTTACTTAAAAACCTCTAAGCTTGTCTGCCTGTGCACTAAAAAAAATGGCCTAAATATCCCTTAGATAACAATAAAAAAATGGCCACCTAATGGCTCACTGAACTCTGATATTTTACAGGAATTATCTAACTTCTGCCAGTGAATGGGCAAATGGAAAGAGTTACCTTATATCCGAGCTTTTTTTTAACCTCAGCTCTAAACCCTCTTTTCTTGATTCCTTCTCTCCTTCCCACGTGCTCCTAGCTATGTGCAACCTGAACCTGAGGAATCTCTGACTACTGCTCTGAACCCTGCCAATGAACTTCCGTCTATCTGACCTCCCGATCCTGCTCCTCAGACAGCTGCCCCTATGCATCGGCTCCTCCTCTACCCTCCTCCTCCTCTCCAATATCAGGCTGCTCCAACCACCCAACTCTGGCTCCAGTCTTTGCTCCTCCTGTCACTCATTCTTAACCTGCTAAGAAACCTGATTCTAGCCATGCCAACCCGGCAACCATTCTCCCTTTGTGAGAGGTGGCCAGGGTGGATGGTTAAGGTTCACGTCCCTTTCTCTCTCTCAGAAAAAAAAAAAAAAAAAAACAACTGGGCTCTTATACCTCTAATTCTGCTTCCTTTGTTAAACAATTCCAATATATTACTCAATCTTATAACCTCATATATATTTGATACTTTCTAATAACCTACTTCCTGAGGAGTGCAGGTGAGTTTGGGAGCAGGCTAGGATACATGCAGACGAGGTTCATCAAACTAATGCTGCCCAACCATCTGGGGCCGAGGTGGTTCCCAATCAGGACCCACATTAGGATTATAATACCCCAGGTGGCTCTCTAGCTAGGGATCAATTTATAACCTGCCTCCTGGCAGGTCTTCATAAGGCTGCCCTCAAACCAGTAAACTATGAAAATCTAAAAAAACAAAGTCAAGATAAAGAAGAAAAGCTGTCTAATTTTTTTAGAATGGCTTACAAAGGCTCTCTTACAATGTACTAGTCTGGATCCTGAGAGCGCAGAGGGCAGACAGCTCCTTATGACCCACTTTGTCTTGCAAAGCTTTTCCAACATTAGGACTAAACTTAAGCATTTGGAGAGAGGGCCTCTGACTCCACAGGAAGAAATCTTAGCCATGGCATTTAAGATGTACCATGGGCAAGATGAGAAAGCCTGTAAACAGAACAACCAAATTCTGGCACACCCTATCTGACCAGCCACCTGAAGGCCTCCAGGTCCCTGTTTTAAATGTGGTAGAGAAGGCCACTGGGCTCGTGCCTGCCCTGCCCCATGTGGGCCACCATCTGGGCCTTGTCCAAAGTGCCACCAAGAGGGACACTGGTCAGCTGATTGCCCCAAAGCACCTAGTGGCATGGGGACATCAGTTGAAGACCACCCTCCAGGCAATCTCCTAGGCTTGGCCATAGGATTGAGGTGAGGATTGAAGGTGCTCAGTTCAGTTCCCAGCCCAACCAGTCATCTCTCACAGGGAACTGAGGATAGCCATTACAGTATCAGGGTGATCTATTTCCTTCCTTTTGGATACCAGAGCCACTTATTCAATCCTGAAGGGGTTTGTAGTCCCATCCCTCCTTCTTGTCTCCCTATTGTCAGGGTAGAGAGACAGCCTTAGCCACCTCACTAGACCTCACTACTTAATTGTATTTTCATGGGTATCCCTCTCACCCACACATTTTTAGTTGTGCCAACCTGCCCTGTGCCCCTAACGGGAAGAGGTTTTCCAGCTAAGGTAGGACTTTTATTTCACTTGCTCCTCCTGTTTGCCTTACCTCAGACTCATCAGCACCTCTCCTTCTCCTCCTTGCCACCCAGCCTACCAGCTCTAACGTTTCATTTCCCTTGCCAGCCTCTCAGGTGGACCCCAAAGTCCGGGACACCCAGAACCCTTCTATTGCTAGGCACCATCCCCCTATTATTATCCAGTTGTAGGACCCGACCAGGTACATGACCCAAGCTCAGTACCCTCTCTCCCTCCAGAGCCTTAGGGGACTTAAGCCTATTATTTCTGACCTTCTCAGAAAAAAAAAAGCTACTTTGCCCAACCTCTTTGCCTTTTAACACCACCCATATTTTCAGTAAGAAGCCTAATTGATAATAATAATAAAAATTAAAAATTAAAAGCATGTTCCAGGTCTCTCTCTCTCTCTCTCTCTCTCTCTCTCTCTCTCTCTCTCTCTCTCTCTCTCTCTCTCTCTCCCTCCTCCTCTCTCTCTCTCTCTCTCTCTCTCTCTCTCTCTCTCTTGCTAACACTAACCAATAAAATTCTGATAGCAGAGTACTAAACATTATAATATCATGGCTACCAGTTCAAGATTTTAAATTCCCTATGGCTGTTTCTTAATATGTTTAAAAATTCTTCTGAGCTCCAGAGCCATCTTGAATCTACATGGACAGGTCAGATCCACTTCAGATAAGTATAATTCAAACTTTCCTGGTACTGGGACCCCCCTGGGACTCCTCTGGGACCCCCCAGGTAAATTTTTTCTAAACTTCCTCTTCTGCTTCTCTAGCATCTTGTCAGACCAAACAGTCAGATCCAAGTAGTGATGGGCAATTCCACAGGGTCCGAAGCAGTAGAAGGTGATGGACGATTCCCAAAGCAGCAGAGAACAATCAACTGGCTCAGGAAGTCCAGCTACCTCAAAAGCCCCCTTCCCTACCCTCAAAAGTTCACCAACACCCACCAAGCCAGCTAGAAGCAGTTTGGGGAGACACAGCATCCCCATTCCTGTTCACCTACCATTTTTTTTTATAAAAAATAAAGAGTCTGGAATGTTAGAATTCCTAGCCACTCCCCCAGCTACATGACTGCGCATGTGCTGTCCAGTAGCCAGGCAAGATGCTTAGTCATCCTAGGGCCTTACGTCCTACATAATTCATGTGCTGCGAAGTCACGTAATCTGCGCATAGCGTGATCACGTAATCTACGTGCATGTGTGGCATAGCTATGTAAGCCCATATGTGCATGTGCAGGGGGATCTTAAAAGCGGGTTCCACCTACTCCTTCCCTCTCTTCCTGCACCATCATTCCATAGGCCTATGCACACCCCTTCTATTCCCTTCCCTTAATAAACTCTTATAGTGGGCTTTGTTGTGCCTCTTGGCTTCTCACTCATGGTAAACAGCGCCGCTTAATAAATAACATTGTGCTTAATAAATAACAATTTGTTCACTCACTAAGTATTTTTGAGGTCATGACGCAGGCTGCCTTCCCTTCTAAGCACAGAAGACACAGAGTGAACAGAACAGACTAGAGTCTTTGTGTTCTGCTGGGAAATAAGCAGATAAGACAAAGAGGAGGAGGCTGAGAAGGGCTGAGGGACAAAGCCAGTAGGGAAGATTGAAAAGTGATGGAGGAAGGGGACAGTTCAGCATTTAAAGCAGGGTGGTGGTAGAAATCTTTGTTCAGGGCACACGGGGCTGAAGCAAACAAATGAACTGTTTACACTCTCTAGGAGTGGAGAAGAAGTAGTCCCTCTTCCAAGCCATCACTTCCACCCCTCTTGCTCTCTCTTTTGAGAGTCCCTTGAAACCCAAGCTTCCTCTACATCGTCCCTGCACCCTTGCTGGTACTGTGCCCCCAGTTGTCCTCTGCCTGTGCCTTGCCCATTCATTTACCTGGGTGTGGACCTCATTCGTTCTATACCTGCCTGTTTCTGTGGCTGGCATCCTTTGTGGGCCCTCCTGGAGCCCTCTCACTACCCTCTCACCTGCTCAGTCCTAAAAATTCCAAACTCAGATTCAATGTCAGTCCCCACTTCAGGGGAAAGTGACTGGAATGGAAACCTCCTGGATGAGAATAGCTGACCCTAAAGGGGTGTTCCCAAGCAGCCCTTTTGTGGGATTTTGTTCATCAGGATTCCACCAAGACCCCCAGATTCCAATCACCATGGCCTCTTATCCAGATGGTCTTCTATTTTTTGTAGTCCTCAATCCCCGACACACATACAGCAGTCAAAGACCTCCATTTTTAGTAGGAACTAGGCCAAGTGGCTTCTCTTTATGGAAAGGTTCCTGTGATCTGCCAGTATGAGTTATCCAAAGCGTGTGTTACTCTGTTGGGTCCAGTGCTTCTAGACCTTGTCCTTAATGCCCTGTGACCTTGGTCCCTTCCCCACCCCACTCTAGGACTTTGCCTCTGCCCACAACTTGTCTGTCTCACCTCTTGAGAGTCTTAGGATCCTTTGGATTCCTACATAGAAGCCCCCTGCTGAGAGTACTCACCCATGGGCACCAGGAGTCACCCAGCTCACATACCAGCTATCAGGTGAGGAGGCTTCCAAGGCCACTTGGTCTCATTCACCTCCACCTGTATCACTCTGCCCTCCTAGTCACCAGTGTTTGTTTCATATTTCAGTTTACTTTTGTTTGCTTGGGTACTGCCTGTTTCGTTTTTGAACTTTCTTTTTAAAGACATGGTCACACTAAGTAGCTGAGGCTGGTCTGGAACTCACTTTGTAGCCCAGACTGATTAGATATTCCTGATCTTCCCACCTTCTCAACTTCCCAAGTGCTGAGATTTGAGATAATACACCACCGCATCTGGATCTTTAAAGTTGTTAAATATAAATGAATAGAATTGTTAGTAGCTGTTTTCCCACCTCCTAGAACCATGCCTGGACCTGTTTTGATGCTCAGTGACAGGTGAGTGATTGGATGGCCTCATTTAATCCCCACAACAAAGTCCATGGCCTATTTGAGTGAGTTTTCAATTACCACTGCACAGTACAGTTTCCTGGAGGAGTTTCTGACAAGTACCAGTGCTTGAGTCCATACCCAGCAGGTTCTGACTTAATAGGTCTGTGGTAGGGTTATGCTGAGCCTATAAAGCCATAGCACTGAACCTAATGCGTAGCCATCTTAAATATAAGATATGCTCGACAGAAGGAAAGCCACCTGTCAATCAAAGTGGTCTTGTTCCGCAAGTTCATACCTGCAAGGAGCTGGATTACTCTCTGGCTGTTGGGCTGTAGGGCCACGTTGAGCTGGGGCAGTCAGCTCTGTGGCACTTCAGAGGGGTATGGGAGTCTGAAGAGCAGGCCTTATGTTTCCCCTTGTGATGAGAGCAGGACCTGTCTACTAATGGGTGTTCCTGAGAAATCCAGGGGCAGAAATGAAGTTCCTACTTGAGCACATGGAGGCCACAGCTGCCTCTGAAGCAGTGTTCTGAGTTCTGGGGTTCTAGAGGGCCAGGCTGGGGGGCTGGAGGAGAATGGACCATTGTTGAGTAAGAGGGGCCTGGCATAGCAGCCCTGCTGAAAGAATGTACCCATGGTCACCAGGGACAAGAGTTTCTTTGGGGCCTAAAGCCCAATTGGCTATAGGGTGTAGAGTGCCTATGAACTGGAGTTTGAGTCCCTGCACCATCCTAAGCAGTGTGACCTTAAACATGTTGTTTACTCTTTCTGAGGCTTGGTTTCTTCTACCGTTCAATGATATGGAATTCATTGGATATGGGAAGGGTTAAACAAGCTGATAGGTGCAAAATGAGCAGCTGAGTGTACTGAAGGCAGTAAGCACCCTCTTCCATCTCCACCGCTACCCACCTCTCAGTCCTCCCCTCTGCTCTCCTCCCCTCCCCTTCTAAAGTGCTGGGGATCAAACCTAGGGCTTTTCATATACTTAGCAAGTACTCTACCTCTTATTTTACCACTGAGCCACACCCCAGGCCTTCATAGTGCCTTTCCTTGACTGTCCTCCAGACACATCAACCTCCTCCTTCTTCCTCAAATATGATACCCACGGTCCTACCTCAGGGCCTTTGCACTTGCATTCTCCTCGGTCAGGAAGCTCTTTACCCAAGAATACTCAAGACTCATTCTCTTTGCTTCTTCAAGTCGAGTGAAGTGTCACTTTGCCAATTAGCCTTTTCCAATCACTTTGTATAAAATGATGATAGCCTCACCCCTATCTCGGGCATTCATCACCTCCTAAATTACATGCATTTCCTTTGCCTAGCATATGCTAGACACCCAGAAAATATCTGTTAAATAAAAGCCATTTGTATTATTAATATGACATGGTTATGGCCAGAGTTTTCAGCCTTAGATGCCCTAGCTCTTATCAAATACTGACAGAGATAGAGATACTAAAATTATCTCACCTGAAGACAGCTCACTTGTCATATACCTGAGCATGAAGATCATATCTCTAGAAATTGTTGCAAATTCAAACATGAATTTATTGCCTAGGGCCAGTAAAGATTCTGTGGCCAAGTTAGATCAGGAAAAAAAGAAGCTACCCTTGTGGAAGTGGGCCAGGTTGACTTGACCAACAAATGAGACATGGGAGGATGGTACCATTAATGCTAGATACCCTGTGTGAGGTCCAGCATTTTCTCTAGGAGAGCCCCTCGTCCCCTTCTAGTGTTAAGGAAGATGCTCTAAGGTCCCCCTGTGCTGGGGTTGTGGGACTTCACCAGATTAGATGTTATTCTAGAAACAAAAGCAAAACACACCTTTTCATACCTATAATGTCAGAAATCAATTTGTACCTATTCCTCATGGAAAGCCCCAGCACAGTATCTGGCAGTGAAAAAAATATTGCATGAATCTTGCTTTTACCACTTAAAAACTCATTGAATAATCATGAACTCCCCCAAATGTCCTGAGTGCAGTTGTCTATGGAGTGCAGAGGATCCCAAACCCACATCCGAACGGAGTTCATGTGTGAAGGAGATAAACAGAGTGAAATAACTAAAAATATATGGTGTTAGAAAAGTGGTCTGCCCTAGAAAGGAAAAGCTAGCAAGAAATGGTGGTCAAAGGAGGTGTGGGGAAGGATGGTGAAGGAGACAGTTCTAGTCTGAGGGAGAGCCTTGTGGCATTCCAAGTAAGACCTTGACAAGCAAGGTTTTTTTTTTTTTTTTAAAGTAATTCTCAACTTGTGGGTCATGACCCCCTTGAGGTCTCATATCAGCTATCCTGCATATCAGACATTTACATTCATAGCATTTGTAACGGTAGCACAATTACAGTTATGAAGTAGCAATGGAAATAATTTTATGGCTGGGGTCACCACAACACAAGGAGCTAGAAAACTAGGAAGGTTGAGTACCACCGATGTAGCAGGAATAGTTGGGCAGGAAGACATAGGCGTGCAGGAACCTTCACAGTGGGAAGTCGGGGACACAGATGAATCTGGGAGCCTCTCAAGCAGATTCTGGTGACAGCTACACTATCTGCCTTTCAGTGGCTGGGAATCAGGACGGGTTCTGCTGCTGTTCTCAAGGAAACAGCCCGCTGTACATCCATGTCTCAACTTTGGCTTTGATCCTTGCAGAAGAAACAGAGACCCTTAGAAGGCTTTTCATCTAATTTCAACAGCTTTATTAGATAAGATCCAATTCTCTTCTTCTTCTTTTTTCAGCAAATTTATGTAATTGTGCTGCCCTGGCTCCCATCCAAGAGCCATTTCATTAACTCAAAGAATCTGCTCTCATCCTTAGCAAGGCTGCTCATTCACTTTCCATCTTTAAGCTTGGAGATGGGGGGGGGGAGGTCTTCAAGTAGGAAACAGACAGGGTCTGGCTTTGTGTCCTTTCTGTTAAAGCAGGGCAAAGTTCTTATTCCATTTTCAGGCTGTTGGCCTGAATTCCAGGGAGTAAATGTTCTAGTCCTGAGGAGGCCGAGTCCAGGTCAGGGTTCGGCCTTGTCGGCACTGTGTGCCAGGGAAACTGGCAGGGAGCCGCTTTCACTGGTTCACGATGTCCTGACTGGTTGAAAGCTGAAACTACATGTCCCTGGCTGACTTCTAATCCTCTCCCCAGGCTGTGTTTGGGGCTAAAGCTCTGGGTCAAAATCCTTTCTTCAGCCTCTGCGTGAACTTCTCAGGAGCCTTCAGGTCTGCCCTGCTGCTGAAGAGGAACACAGATACCTTGGATTTTAAATCAAGGTAACTGAACAAGAAATTCTTCACTGGCAGGTGTCACTTGCCCAGAGGTCTTTGGTGATGTAGTCAAGGATAGGCACAACATGAAGTGACCTTAGGAAAGTGTGGGAAAGGCCTGGAGAGTCTGGAGTTTGGCCACCAAGGAGGGAAGAAGCCAAAGGAAAATGTGTGGGACAGAACACAGGGATGATGTTGGGGATTGCTAAGCACCAAACCTAGGGTTAGCAGCTATGCAGAGCCTGAACTCAGGCTTTTCTGGAAAGTGAGGCTTGGGAGTCGCCTTTCCTCTTGTGGAGAGAGTACCATTCTCGGTAGAGTTGTCTATAAGGCTTAATGAAGAGCTTTTTTATAATTTTTATTGTTGACTAAGCATATGCTATTATACATTATAATGGGTTTCACCACAGCTTTTTCGGACACATATAAAATGCTTTTTCATAATAATCATCCCCATCCTCACCTTTTCTCCCTCTCTGCCACCACCAATCCCCTTCTCCTCAACTACTCACTCTGACATTTTTGTTCTTTTAAGTTATTATTTCTGGAACCCGTGCGTTTAATAAGGGTTGCTTACAGGACCATGAACGGTTAGTTCCAGAAGCTTGGGCAATCTATCGGTGTGAAATAAGAACAATCATTCATTCAGTGGTTGTGGGAATGGGTTTCTCCTGTTGTTGAAACACATTGTCATTGTTTAATGTTGCCCTGTTGTGTTGTCACCAGAGGAACTTGGCCCAAGGGACCGAAACCGGGAGTGTCACCACTCAGGTGATATATCTGGCATCCTGGGAACATGCAGAGTCACACTCACAGATGTGAGCTGGGGCTCCACATCTGTCACAGACTCTGGAGACCACCTGTGTTTCAAGGCCCATGCACTGCCCACTGGCAGCTCCTGGCACTTGACACACAGCTGAGCTAAACCTAGCTATGCATATTAGTGTGAAGTGCATATTGCATTGCACTTGGTGCAAAATACAAATATCTCCTAAATGATTTCTCCTTACAGGAGTGCCATGTTGAAGCGATAATGTTATTCATGTGCTGGTTAAGTAAGAGATATCACTCTAATTAATGTCTCGTGTTTCTTTTTACTTTTCTGCATCTAAGTGGCAGAAAGCTGTGAGTTGCATGTGTGGCTAGTAATTTGTCTCTGTTGGGCAGTGTTGGGCTGTTTGAGGTGACAGCTATGTTAATTACACTGACCTACCATCACACACAGCACAAAGGAGCTGAAATGTCACAGTGTGCTCCCTAAATCTGTGTAATTATAGATCAATTAAAACAGTTAAAATACCTGTGAAGGGGCTAGGGAGATAATTCAGTCAATAAAGTGCTTGTCCTAGAAGTATGAGGACCTAAGCTGATCCCCAGAATCTACATGGAAGAGCTGGAGATGGAGGGTTCGTAGGGTGTGCTGACCAGTCATCCTAGCCAAACTGGTGAGTTATAAGCCAGTGAGAGACCTTGTCCCAACAACAACAAAAGGGGCTAAGGAACAACAGCCAGGGTTTTCCTCCAGCTTCTGCATGTACATGAACACATGTACCTGAACATATATGTGCACCTGAACACACAAAATACACATTAAAGTTTTTTTTATTACAATAGCAAAATTACTGCTATTGGGGGATCCCTTTGAAGGCCTGAGTTTTGAGAAGTGGCCTCTGAACGGATGACCTCAGATACATGCAGACCCCCACACAGAGAGAGGTAGGAGGGGACTTCCGGTTCAGAGAGGAGACTGTGCCAATGTCCGTCACAGCAGAATGAAGCCAATGATGTGTCCCACAGCTGGTATGAGCTATGCCCCTCTCAGGGTTGGTCACAAACCTCAACCCAAATTCAAGAATTCAAGACTACAGTCTCTCCTCTTTGGTGACAGGCAGGAGGCAACAGAAGACATGAGGTTATGGCGGAGAGGCCTGGTCCTCCAGGCTCTGAGGAGTTCCTGGGGAGTCTGCAGGATTCACAGGCAGCCACCACCCCACCTGTCCCTGAGGTTGTGGCCACCTGGGAAGCCATCAGCCTGGGGAGGCAGCCAGTGCCTGAGTACTTCAACTTTGCCCACGATGTGCTGGATGAGTGGAGTCGGCTGGAAAAGGTGAGGCCCACCCTGCCCTGGTGTCCCACCCGGGCATCTGAAGTCCCTCAAACACTGCAGTGAGACTCAAGGCTATAAGACAGGAGCATTTCAACGTGGAGACCTGGGAACCTGGCGAGTTCTAAAACTCGGAATTGTTAGCACTGAAGCCTAAGGGTAATAAATCCGACCCGAGTGGTATGAACCCGACGCACCTGGCACAGGGCTTAAAGTGTCGCTGGTTCCGGAGCTCAAACCACACAGACAGTCACGCTTCTTCATCCTCCTGCTGGGGATCCGCTAAGCAGAAGGGGCTCTGCTTTGATGATATTCCAACTCTCACTCATACACACTTTCCTTCTGAGCAGGAGAAGCAGGAGCTCAAGGTCAAAGCTTTTCACCTAAATGTGAACAAAAACAAATAAACAAACATATTCCATTGTGTGTCTTCCCACCCCCCACCCCCACCCCGAAACAGGGTTTCTCTGTGTCGTTTTGTTGCCTGTCCTGGATCTTGCTCTGTAGACCAGACTGGCCTCGAACTCACAGAGATCTGCCTGGCTCTGCCTCCCCAGTGCCGGGATTAAAGGTATGCACCACCACCGCCCTGCTCATTGTATGTCTTATCTGCACGCGCTTCTTTATTTTCTCTTCTATATGTGCCTATTATGGATATCTCTCTGTATTATATTTGATACTAATGATTTATTGGTAATAAGAGAATATAAATTTTGATTCTAAAGGAATTTTAGAGTTAATTTTATTTGCTTGCTCTAAAAAAGAAAAAAACAAATAAAAAACAACAATAATAACAAAACAGGTCTATGTAGCCCTGACTGGCCTGTAACTTGTTATATAGCCCAGGCTGGCCTTGAACAGACAGAGATCTGCCTGCCTGCCTCCAGAGTGTGTTTCTTTGTTTTTGAGATAGTCTTATTCTGAAATTCAGGCTGGCCTGGAACTATATCCAACTTGTAGTTCAACCTAGCCTTGAATTCACAGCAAGCCTCCTGCCTCAGACTCCCAGGTGCCACGATTACAGGCATGATCCACTGTTCCTATCTTACCTGTGTTACTTTTAACCTTGTCAATTCTGCCACCACCAGAGGCAGGAATACCACACTGCCACTGAATATGGTAAATCGGTAAATTTACCACAGGGCGAGGATGAATGAGACTCAGAAGCAGCCTTTTGAAGTCACCACACATACATTATCCACATACTTATGTGTGCACTTGGGCAAGGTCCCTGAGATCTCTAGGCCTTGACTTTCTCATCTGCAACTAGGAATCAAGGCATCTGCTACCCCAAGCTGTAGCAAGTGATAAACGAGGCGTGTTTGTGACTCATAGCCAGAATGCTCCATCCTTAGCTATCTGCAAAGAGTGAGTTCTTTTTTTTTTTTTTCTTTCCCTTCTTTGCCTTTCTTTTCCAGTGTAAAGTCAAGAGCCTTGCACCTGTTAGGCCAATGTTTTATCTAGCTTTCGAATTTGGAGTTTTGTTTTGGCATTTGTCTTGTTTTCTTTGGGACAGGACTTTTGCTACATAGCCCAGCCTGGCCTTGAATTAACGATTCTTTGGCTTAACTCCCCAGTTGCTGAGATTAAAGTTATCTGCCCCAATACCTGACCTCTTAGAGGTTGTCTGAGCATAAAAACAAAAAATGCAGGAGTAAGTCATAAAAAGGAAATGGGGTTTCCCAACGCTCTCGGCTTCCTGAAAGCCACAGTGACAAGCACAATGCTGAGAAAGACTAAGAATCTGCATCTCCAGACCTCAGCGGAGCCCTGGCAACCCCGTGTTCATTAGAGCAGTCCCTGAACCTCAGCCTGAACAGGGAGCCTGGAGCCATTTTAAGCTTCCCTGTCCTGACCCAACTTCCTAGTCACCCAGAAGCCCTGGAAAACAGCAGCCCTTGTCCCCAGTGGGGCCTGGCAGCCTCAGAAGGTGAAGATTGGTGCCAGAGCTCTTTCAGAGCTTCATTTCCAATAATTACTGTTTGGGGTTGCTCCTCCAATCTTGTTCTTTTACTTTTGAGATTATAATATAGTTACATATCCTCTCCAAACCCTCCCATATATCCCTCCTTGCTCTCTTCCAAACTCATATCCTCTTTTTTTATTGTTACATGCATATATGTATATGCATATGTTCCTAAATATAACTTTCCCAGTCTACACAGTATTACTTGTATGTATGTTTTCAGGGGTGACCATCCGGTATTGCACAGCCAACTGACTTATTGTTACTTTTGCAAGGCTGTCTAGATTTGACACAGCTTGGAACTTAACCAGTAAGAAAAGTCTAGTCCCAGGAAGCCATTTGTCAAAAAACAACTGTAGGCAAATAGTTTAACTTTGTGATTGCATGAAGCAGAGGAAGTGTTAGATGCCCACATGGGAAAAGAAAAATAGGCCAAAAGCTAGTAGAGTAACCGAGAAGCAAAAGAAAGGAAAGGCTAGGCTTGAGAAAGGCACATGGGCTTTGAAAGGCTCCGGTACACTCTAGAGCATCTCCGAAACTGTGGGATTAGATCCTCGAGCATTGCCAGGGTCATGCATGTGCCGGAAAAAAACTATGACAAAGCCCTGGGCAGGCTTTCAGGGTTTACGGCCTTGCCTACTTCCAGTTTGTATTCTCTGTGCATGAGGTGCACTCCTGGATCAGCGATCCTGCCACCGTGCCTTCCCCACCATCATAGACATCGACATTAGACATCAAGTCAAAATGAACTCTTCCTGAAGTTGCCTTAAGGAAGGCATGCCTTAAGGAAATGTCATGGCATTTATATTTTAATCAAAGCAACGATAAGTGATACTGCTATACAACTTATGGGACTACACTAAAGACCAATGTGTTGTGTGCTTTTATGTGGTAATTAGCAGGTGATGTGAGTAACATTTTAATTAAACAGGGAGAGACACAGGACAGCGTAAATCATCCTACCTTTTACGTTCAAAAAGTTGATATGTGAAATTTGCTTAAGTTTGCCTAACTCAACACTGGGAGAATATGTCATAACAAAACTGGCCACTCTCCGAAGTACAAGGAGGGAGCCTTTGGTTTCGTGTTTGGCTGGCTGGCTTTTAGTTTTATGAGGGAGGGTCTCATATAGACACGACTGGCCTTAAGCTCATTATGTAGTTAAAGATGGTCCTGCCTTTCTGATCCTCTTGTTTCTATCTCCTAAGTCCTGAGTAGTTACAGGCATGCTACACAGTACTTGGTTCACTCAGTCCTGGGACTAAACCCAGGGCTTTGTGCATGTAAACAAGAACTCATTGATTGAGTTATATCCTTGGCCCATCATTTTAATTTTTGAACTCGGTGAACACCTAACTATTATAAAAATATGATTTCTTAAAAACAAATGAGCAAAAACACCCAACAATGGCTTCTATTTTTTTTTCCTGGCTGTACCCACTGTCCAGGCAGGGAACCGGCCACCAAATCCTGCGTTCTGGTGGGTGAATGGCTCAGGAGCAGAAGTCAAGTGGACCTTTGAGGAGCTGGGGAAGCAGTCCAGGAAGGCAGCAAATGTCTTAGAGGGTGTGTGTGGCCTGAAGCCTGGAGACAGAATGATGCTGGTGCTTCCACGACTCCCAGATTGGTGGCTGAGCAGCGTGGCTTGTATGCGAACAGGTCAGTGAGCAAGGTTAGGGCTCATTGGTGGGACTGGTGCCGACCACCAGAGCTTGGCAGTTCCCACAAGATTTGGAGGATGGAACAAAGAGAACCCCATAGGGGGTTTACTTTTTCTTTGCCTAGCAGTCACAAACCTGATTGCTTGCAAAGGCTAGACAATGATATGATAATTAAAAGTCAACTGTTAACTGATAGAAACAGATATATGTAGCTGGAGAGTTTCTCTCCAGCTCCCACCAAGCCCTAGCAGTCCCTCAGCCTACTTATAAAATAAACACACAGACTCATATTATTTAAACTGTTTGGTCTAATGGCTCAGGCTTCTAGGTATCTAGTTCTTACATCTTAATCAACCCATATCTACAAATCTATATCTTGCCACATGGCTCGTGGCTTACCAGTATCTTACATGTTGGTACTCATGGCAGTGGCTGGTAGCATTTCTCTGCCTCAGCCTTCCACTTCCCAGAATTCTCTTCTCTGCTTATCCCGCCTATACTTCCTGCCTGGCTACTAGCCAATCAGCGCTTTATTTATACAGAGCGATATCCACAGCAGATGTAGAGATTCACAGCTAAGCACTGGGTGGAGCTTCTGGAGTCCAGTCAGAGAGGGAGGAGGGATTATATAGAAAAGGGGTCAAGATCATGATGGGAAAACCCACAGAGACAGCTGACCTGAGTTAGTTGAAGCATCTTGACTCTGGACTGACAACTGGGGAACTTGCAGGAGACAAAACTAGGCCCTCTGAATGTAGGTGACAATTGTGTGGCTTGGGTAGTTTGTGGGGCCACTGGCAGTGGGACCAGGATTTATCCCAACTGGCTTTTTGGAGCCCATTCCCTATGGAGGGATACCTTGCTCAGCCTCGATGTAGGGGAGAGGGGCTTGGTCCTGCCTCAACTTGATATACCAGACTTTGTTGACTCCCCATAGGATGCCTTACCCACTCTGAGGAGTGGATGGGAGTGGGGGGGGACTTCGGGGGTGAGCGGGAAGGAGGGAAGGTGGAAGGCGGAACTGTGGCTGGTATGTAAAATGGAATAAAAAAATCTTTTACATAAAAAATACCTTAAAAAGAAGTCAACTGTTTAGTAAGGATAGACGTGTAAGGAGACCTTGCAGTTTTTTTAAAGCACCTACTATGTGCTGGGCACTGTGTTAAGAGATTTTTCATAATCAAAACTTTGTTTAAAGTATTGTTTATTTTTGCTACCAAATATCTCACTTTTGCATACTCTATATCTTTTATTGATACTCAAATAAAATAACTCACAACTACATTTCACATTATGATGTGAGGTATAGCCTCCACTCCAACACTGCAAAAGATACCAAATCTGAAGTCAATGCAGGCCTACATCTCTAGATTTTTCTGATATGCACTTGTTAGGTTATAGTGATTGACTTTCTCTTATTGCTAGTTCTGGCTGTCAATCATCTTCTGCCTTAGTTAGGATTTCTATTACTGTAGAGAGACACCATGACCACGGCAACTCTTATAAAGGAAAACATCTAATTGAGGTGGCTTACAGTTCAGAAGTTCAGTCCATTATCATCATGGCAAGAAACATGGAGGTGTGTAGGCAGACATGGCGCTGGCATTATCTTGATATGCAGGCAACAAGAAGTGGACTCAGACACTGAGTAGTAGCTTGAGCATATATGAGACCCCAAAGCCCTCCTCCACAGTAACACACTTCTTCCAACAGGGCCACACCTACTCCAAACTTAAGTACAGTCCCTAAATCATAACCAACGATTAACTTCTATGGGATGTGATAACAGAGAAGTGTAATCAAGAAGCATTTCAGGGCTGCGGGAATATCTCACAAAAACCTGAGTTTGACCCCCAGAATCATATTAAAAAGAAAAAAAGCCCCAAAAGCCATGCTAATATATACCAAGTACCAAGTATGATGGTTCATATTTATCTCAGCTATAGGGATGTAGCATGAATCTTAAAGAGTCTTATTAATAAAATCAAACCTGAAGCCAGGTATCGGGGTAAATGCTGGAAGGTCAGAGAAGTAGAACAAGCCACAGCCACCTCACCTTGCCAATTCCTCAGCTGATCCTGTTTCCTCAGACTGGAAGCCTCTGAATCCTCATCTGAATGGGTCTCAGCTGAACTGCTGCTCAAAAGCCCAGAAGCTTAACCAGCCTCTAGTTCTTTGTCCTCATGACTTACATACCTTTCTGCTTTCTGCCATCACTTCCTGGGATTAAAGGTTCACTTCCTGGGATTAAAGGCCTGAGTCACCATGCCTGGCTGTTTCCAGTGTGGCATTGAACTCACAGAGATCCGGGCAGATCTCTGCCTCTGGAATGCTAGGATTAAAAGCGTGTGCTACCACCGCCTAACCTCTATGTTTAATATTGTGGTTGTTCAGTTCTCTGACCCCAGATAAGTTTATTAGAGTGCACAATATTTTGGGGAACACAAAACCACCACATTTCCTCCCCTTTTTTTGTCTAAAATTAAAAAAAGCTTGTAACTAATACAAGCTTATAACTAATACAAGAAAAACTATATCCAATAAGTATATACAATATATACAGTCAAGAATTATATTAACAATGTCTAGTCCATTAACATTTGACAGATTCAGACAAAAAACTCCATTATATATATTAACAATGTCCAGTCCAGTAACATTTGATAAACTCAGACAAAAAATTTCATTACTTATCCTATTTAAAACAAGTAGTTTGTTTTTAAAAGTAGATTCAATACTTGACCTTTTTATCTTATCATGTTCATAGGGAGGCAAAGACAGGTGGCTCAACAGCTAGCCAGCTTGGCACACTTGGCAAGTTCCAAGGCGGTGAGAGATCCTATCTCAAAAACAGGATAGATGGCATTTGAAGAGTGACACCTGAGGTTGCCTTCTTACATCCTCCACACACACGTGCATACATTCCACCCACACTTACATGAACACACATAAATGAAGAACACCATCCAACTCAGAGTGCTCACACTGGACACTAAATTGTGCAAGCGTTTGGGAGATGGGGCAAGGAGCAGTGAGAACATGAGCTCGGCTCTGGTGTTGTGCTGAACTGAACTTTCCCCCTGCCTCTTGTTCTCACTAGATGTTTTCCTCTGTGAGATGAGTACCTTAAACTTGAGAGAAAATACTAATAATTTGCGTTATGAGATATCAAAGGCTTTCAAATGTCAAGTTTGCCACCCCACCCCCCGCCCAGTCCTTATTCCTTGGAGGTGAATGGAACCTGCCACCCTCAGCACAGCTTTGGTTGAAGCACTGTGGGGGCTCTGGAGTCCCTGCCTGCTATACCCCCTTTATCAGCAAGTGATCCACATACAACAAAAGGATTTATTGCAAAATTTTATTTAAAAGGCATAGAAAACAATGGAACTACGGAGTTGCTAAGGCAATACAGTATAATATATTTAAGATCATGGACTCTCAGTGTCTTAGTCAGGGTTTCTATTGCTATGATGAAACACTATGACCAAAAGCAACTTGGGGAGGAAAGGGTTTATTTGGCTTATATGTCCACATTGTGGTCCATCACTGAAGGAAGTCAGGACAGGAACTAAAGCAGGGCAGGAACCTGGAGGCAGGAGCTGATGCAGAGGCCATGAAGAGGTGCTGCCTCCTGGCTTGCTCATCATGGCTTGCTCAGCCTGCTTTCCTGTAGAACTCAGGACCACCAGCCCAGGAATGGCACCACTCACAACTGGCTGGGCCTTCCCACATCAATCACTAATTAACAAAATGCCCTACAGTTGAATCTTATAGAGGCATTTTCTCAACTGAGGTTCCCTCCTTTCAGATGACTCTAGCTTGTGTCAAGGTGACTTAAATCTAGCCAAGACGGAACAGGTTTTACCACTGCTTTAGCTTCACAGTGCTGGCTTTATTACACATTAGCTATGTACTCTTAGGCAAACCATTTGATTTAGTTAAGGCACAAAAGTCTAAAGACCCATACTCTTTACAAATGTACGGAGCATTTATCACAATAGCATGCATTTCTGAGCATCACGAGAACTAAGTGAAGTAATGTTATAATGTCAGAAAAGTTCTTACCTTAGGCAACATCTTTTTCATTTGGTTGTTACTATTATTGTTCCCTCAGATGTTCCAACCCTCTTCAGCCACTCATTTCTCTGGCCTCTACATTAGAATCATTCTCCTCTCTAACAACCTTCTTTCTCTGTGTGGCCCAAGGTGTGGTCATGATTCCAGGTGTCTCCCAGCTGACAGCAAAGGATCTCAGGTACCGGCTGCAGGCAGCCAGGGCCAAGTCCATCATCACCAGCGACGCCCTCGCTCCTCAAGTGGATGCCATCAGTGCTGACTGCCCCTCCCTCCAAACCAAGCTTCTGGTGTCCGACACCAGTCGTCCGGGCTGGATCAATTTCCGGGAACTCCTTCGGTAAACTGAGACTCTCCAGGAGAGCAGCAATGAGATGGGCTTTGGGTATTTTCCTTTTCATCAACAGGATTGAGCATGAGGGGACTGAATCAGAGAGATACTGGCCAGAGACATCATCCTGTGACCACCTCAGTGTTCAAGGTCACTCCGTTACTAAATGTTGGCAAAGATTGCTAGAATTCTTAGTCAGAGCATGTGAGCTAAACTTTATGATACATTTAGTTCACAAAAGGCTGTGGACAGTGAAATAGCTGCCTTCTTATCAGTGCTTGCTGTCTGCCAGGCACTGTGCTGAATAAGCATTTGCCTACATTCATGTGTGCGAGAAGGATTTAATAAGGCCTGTTCTGTGCTTCAGAACACTGGTGCTCTGGGATTTGGTGCACAGGACACTGTGGCAAGGAAGACATCACCTTGTTTAATCCTTGTAAGGAGCCCCGCAAGGTGTAATCTTCTTTTTACCGGTGAGAAAACAGTGTTGGAAAAGTGAAGCGACTCACCTGAAATGCCAAAAAAGAATAAAGTGAGAATTAGGGTGGGGTCAAGACTGCCGCCCTGTGACAGGGACGTGGTGTGGCAGACACTTACCTGGGGGTTTGAGATTTTTGTCCTGATCAGAGACCAGAATGCCTGTCCTGGTGACTCACCCCTGTCAGCCTAGCACTCGGGAGGCTGAGATGGGATTGTGAGTGTGAAGCAAGCCTGAACTACAGAGCCAGACCCTGTTGCAAAACAAAATAAAAGAACAACAAAATAAGAGAGGAATAATCCAAAACAGGCCACTGAGAGCTGGACTCTTAAGCCTGGAATGGACCAGATGGACCTGAGTATTTGAAATACAAATTGTGCAATCTAGCATCTGGCCTACTTAGCCAGACAGATCTGAACCAGGATCCTAGGAGTCCTCATATCCCCCCCCCCACCCGCTTACATAGAGAAAAGATTTATTTTGCCTCAGTCTTAAAGGTTTCATTCCATGATTGACTGCCCCCTTGAGGAGGCAGTTCATCATGGCCAAAGCATGTGGCATTGCAAAACCAGTTACATCATGAGAGCTAAGAAACAAGAAGGGGAGGAGAGAGGAAAAGAACAAAGCTTACAAGCACCTTCAAGGACATGTTCCCACTGGTCTAAGGCCTTCTATGAGGTCCACTTCCTAATGATTGACACTAGGTTGGATAGAACCAAGTTGAGAACCAAGAACAGTGCCTTTGGGGGACTTCAAGATGCAAACAATAGCATGGGTTGATGTCAGAGGAGTCCTCATTTCTAAAGATCAGCCCATGACATTATGGGGAGCAGTCAGGTTAACCTAGATACATCCTTTTAATTTCAGTTGTCATTAAAATTACCCAAGGTTAAAAAATAATCAGAGTTCTGATTCATTTTTTCCAAGGTGGAGCACAAGTAATGGAATTTCTTTTAAAATTTAACTCAGAGATCTTAAGACCCAGCCAGGGCTGAGACCCATGAGCTAGCCGAGTCTTCAAATCACAGAACCTGGGAAATCACTTAATTTCAAAACCCTAATTTTTGAGAAAACATTTAGAAAAATATCTCTACATTGAGAATTGAGTTAGGGATAGGACTATTCATAAATGAACAGAATTACACACATGAAAATGTGTGTATTCTACCACAAACTCCTCAACCCCACTCAAAGAATATAGGGATCTGGTGTGTGTGTGTGTGTGTGTGTGTGTGTGTGTGTGTGTGTGTGTGTGTGTGTGTGTACATATGTGTTGTTGTATTATGTGGTATGTATGTGAGTGTGTGTGTACTTGTTCATGTAGGTGTGTGCACGTATGTGCAGGACAGAGGTTCCCACCAGGTATTTTCCTCTATCATTCTCCACCACCTTAATTTTTGAGACAGAGTTCACTGAACCTGGAGCTCACCAGCTAGGCAGAATGGTTGCCCAGTGATCTCCAGGAACCCTCTGCCTCTGCATTCCCAAGTCTGAAATTGCAGATGCAAGCAGCTTTTATGTGGGTGCAAAGGATTTAAACTCATGTCTGCCCCTTGTACTGTACTGACTGAACTATTCACCCAACCTTGTGGATCTTTCAAATGAGGCATTTGGGCATTTTGAGCCTCAATTTCCTTGGCTATAAAATTGTTGTAGAGCTAGTGTCTATCTATTAAGGTGTATGCAGATAGTGTTCACACAGCACCTCATGCATGGCATGTTGAAATGGCAGTCCTGCCATTGCGAGAGCTTTGGCACTGCTTGGTGTTTTCATATTAACAGTGTGACCTAGTATTCTCGAATTTTCCAGAGAGGCATCTACAGAGCACAACTGTGTGAGAACCAAGAGCCGAGATCCTGTGGCCATCTACTTCACCAGTGGAACCACAGGGGCCCCCAAGATGGTGGAACATTCCCAGTGCAGCTATGGATTGGGTTTTGTGGCCAGTGGAAGGTATTGGTACAACTTGTCTAGAAGGTCCAAAACCAAGGTGGGTGAGTGAGCAAAGCGGAGGGAGTGAAGGAGGAAGAGCTAGAAATGGAGGTCAGAGGGCAACCAGAGGGTAAGTCAGGAAGGCCTGAAGGCTTTCTTCTGAGGATGATAAAAACTGTTAGATATTTTTTAAATTATATCAAAATATACAACACATTTTCTTTTATCATTTTTCTTAAAAAAACAACTTTCTAGCTGATATATAAAAATTGTTCCTAGTTATAGAACACCGTGGGACAGTTTGAAACGTGTATGTGATATACAGGCTTTAAGTCATGGTAAAACTACTCATGTCCTCAAAGACTGGTCCTTTATCTGTGGTAAAATAAAACCCTCGAGGTCCTTTCTCTTAGGACATCTCATCAGTTTAAGTGTATCGTCTAATAGCATTCTACACGCTCACATTTTTGTGCACCCATCCCCAGCATTCTTCTGCAGAACTAACTTTCAATCTTTTCAAGCAGAGAATCTGGATCCCTTATATAACAAGCTCCCATCCCCCCCCTCCCCTGCCTTCCTGGAACTCCTGTTCTGCTTTCCATCTCTATGAATCTGAGTACTCCAGACACCTCCTGTGAGCAGTGCACGATTTTGAAATTTACTCCTTTCTCCAGGACAGCGTCTTCAGGGTTCATCCGTTTTCTCTGAGTTTTCCTTACATTTACTTTTTAATTGGCCTACAAGGTACAGGATGTCATGATGGCCTTTTCAAACACAGTGTGTTTCAGTAGATTCTCCTCCTCTCTCACCTCCCCCACCCCTGCTACCTCTGCAACACCCTGTCACTGGCTGTGGGTCCTTTTGCCCACCTCCCATCCCCCCTCGTCACTTGTTCTTAGATCCTCTTGTTGTCATTTCTAGTTTGGCAGGTTTCACATATACTTATGTGTATACATGTATACATCACAGGCTAGGAAATACATATGAGAGAAAACATGTGGGTTCTCTCTTTCTGAGATTGAGTCTCTTCACTTAATATATTTTCCAAATCCATCCATTTTCTTGCCACGTGGCCTAGTTATCCCTCTCCTGGGCAAATATTCAAAGACTCCATATCCTACCACAGGAATACTTTGCACATCCATGTTTCCTGCCATTTTATTCATGGTAGCAAGGAAACAGGACCAGACTATACACCCATCAACAGAAGAATGGCTAATAAAAAAATGTGACACATATTCAGAGTGGTATTTTATTCAACTGTACAGAAAAATAAAAATTTCAGGGAATTCTCCCTACCTTTTATGATTCAAAGGGATTCCATTGTATACATAATACATTTTCAAATCCACTCAACTGTTGGTAGATACACTCAACTGTTATGGGTTACTTCTATATTGTACCCATGGTTACTTCTTTGTCTCTCTGAAGTAAAATTGCTCAGTCATATGACAATTCTATGTTAAGTGTTTTGGTTTACTTAAGAAATATTGGATATTTTGAGCAGAGGTGTGACATGATCCAATTTAGTTTGTAGAGGGCCCCTCAGGATGCTGGGTTGATAGTAAATAGTAAGGATCAAGGAATGAAGCAGAGTTAGGAAAGAGAACACTACATTAGAACAAAAGGCATAGTGACCTGTCTTGGGAAATAGAGGTGACAAGAGTGAAGAGATTATGAACAATTTAAACACAGATCTAATGAAACTTTCTGACAGTTTGATATGGAGTGAGTGTTATGTGGCTTTTTCTCCCAAGAATAATAGTAAGGAAACTAAGGAATAAGCTGGGCAGAGGAAGGAAAACCCAGAGTTATTCATTGGCATTGCAAACTCAATGGGTCTATTTAACATCTCCATTCTCTTAACTGAAGTAGAGATATAGAGGTAGAGTATAGATGTACATATACAGAGGTAATGAGATTCCTCTCAGGGTACCAGTATACAGATGATAGTTAATATGTTGAGGCTGGGTGAGATTTGAAGAGAACGCAGAATATTTCTGCAGTGAAGGGAGGAATAGAAGCTGACTTAGGGGGAACCACTTATAAGGAGGACCAGAAGAAAGTATGTCCTGGAACCCAAAGGCAATCACAACAGCTTGTCTATATCCTGTGTTTGCAGACATTGTGTCCCTTCCCTATGATGTTCCTCCTCTGTTTTACCACCATGGTTCCTACACATCAATGATGCCTATGCAAAATTTATTCCCACTTCAGAAGCATTTCTCAGACCCATCTCCACTCTCACTATGGACCCCATGAAAAACAGGAATAAATCTTAAAAGATGAATTTGTCAAGATAATGGTCTCCTTGCTCTGAGTTAGGTGTTTATTCTGTTATTGTACAAGACTTTGATTTTAACTCTTAGAAATGTACTCTCCCATTGACACTGGGTCCTCACTGAGATTCTTCCTGGACATCCATTGCTGCCCTGTGTCGTGGAGATCCTTCAGCCCCTATCTGCAGGACTGACCACCTCCCACAATTCCAGTAGATCACAGATGGGGTGGATATTTGGGTGGCACAACACATAACCCTGGTTCTGGGCCTGGATAGTTGCAGGGTTGGTCAGCCCATTAGCTCTCTAGCATTGCCCTGGCAAGTTCACCCCTTGCAGAGATAAGCAAGAGGCATTGATGGTGTAGCAGAGATTAGGAGCCTCAAACCAGAGCAATGATTCTTTGTGATGAACGCCTGCATGTAAAAATGTATGGATAAAGGGGTTTACTGCATGACTCACTGTGTCACACTGCAGCTTCCATGACAAGATTTTCCCTTTCTTCCTTTTCCCCACCTTTTTCTCTTAATTTTTTTTGGGTGATAGGGGAGATGGGTGGGATCAAGAGGCATGATGTGAAGGACACAAAGAATACATGAAAAGAAAGTTAAAAATGTACTCTCCCAGGATTTCTTGGATGCTTATACTTACTAAACTATAAGCTTTTCAAAATATGACTATTTACTTCTACATCCCTATGGCTAACTCCAGACTAATTTAAATGAGCATGGAATAGAAAACAACACTCTTATCAGAATGTACTGAGATTAATTTTCCCTTGCAAATGCTCTCACTAAATGGTGACCTCCTTGAAAGTACAGGACCTGTTCTTTTACTTTTGTCTTCTTAGCCTAGGACCAAATGCAGAGAAAGTGTTGAATGAGTGTTTGTTGAGATAGTAGTTGAGCTGATGGATCTTGTGTCAATTTGACAAGTTTGAGTGGTACCTCCTGTGGTCTGAGCTCCAAATAATGTTACGTGAATAATGAAATCCATTCTAAAGGTGGAGACATTGACGAGGATGCTCTTACTTCCTCTCATTTTTTTTTTTTTTTTTTTTTTTTGGCAGGAGGTGGATGGCCTTGACTGAATCTGACATCTTCTGGAACACAACTGACACTGGTTGGGTGAAGGCAGCCTGGACTCTCTTCTCTGCCTGGTCCAATGGAGCTTGCATTTTTGTGCATGAGCTGCCCCGAGCTGATGCCAAAACTATCCTAAATGTAAGAAAAAAAATCCCAGTGCTGGGATCCTGATCTTTGCACACACTGAGTAGATGCCCCATCACTAAGCCCTCATTTTGAAACAGTCATACTATATAACCCAGAACAACCTTGAACCAGAGGTCTTCTGCATTTGAGTCCCATGGGTTGAGGTTATAAGTGTATACCACCATGCCAAGCTCTGAAACACCTTTTGTGTCCTGGGTGTAAATGAGATGAGTGAAACATATGCTTTAAGGTAGCATGAGAAAAATGTATGAATCTGATGACAAATTCACTCAAAGCCTTCCGTAATCTGGTTCCTGTCCACCTGGCAAACTTTAATCATTGCTCATGCTCAATATAAATCCCTAGGCACTAGAGAATTTCATCTCTGCAAACCTTAGCAAAGCCTTTTACTACATGCCATGCCTCTCCTTCCACAATCTTCTTCCCTGTGTTCTTGTCAAAGCACAAGCTATTTGTCAAGACTTTAGGTAAAATCAAAAGTCTACTCCCCGGAGCATGTGCTGCTGTCCCCAAACCTTATCATGAGCTTCCACCCTACCATGCACCTGGCCCCTCCTGTCTTGTTTCTCTGGAGTCTTCTCATGAGGTAGGAGGATTGACCACTCCAGTGAAGACACTGAGTACCTTTGGTCTATCCTCTCCTCTAAATGAGAGTTCTTGAGACATCAATGAGCCTACCTCCCCATTCCATCTCTTTGAGACAAGCTGGGTTATATGTGGCTAGAAGCATGGACTTCACCATTGGTCAAACTTGGACTCTCACCCTAGTCTCTGGACTTCTTTGAGTCCTACTTTATCTCTGAAGGAAAGTTCATACAGTTGTCATGATAATGGAAAGAAATGAGGTCCCTAATGCATTCGTTGTTGTTAACTCCCCATCGTCATTGTTCAGGTTGGACTTGTCGGCCACATGTGCAGTTTATTTCTTCACTGTCCCAAGTCATAGCACTATATTCATGATCTGTTGCTATACTGTAAATTAAAATTAGCAGCTTTAACACAAGCATTTATTATCTCACAAATTTCTATGGTTGGGAATCTGGGAACAGCTTTATGAGGTGGTCTTGGAGAAAAGAAGCCTTGTAAGATTGCGGTCAAGATTCCAAATACAGCTCTCTCTCTCTCTCTCTCTCTCTCTCTCTCTCTCTCTCTCTCTCTCACACACACACACACACACACACACACACACACACACACACACACACTAGTCATCCTTTAAAAGGAAGCCAATTCTGGTACTCTGCAATATGAGTAATGATTCTGGAGGACCTCATACTAAGTGAAAGAGGGCAGGACAAAGGACATATATTACATGACTCCATTTATATAAGGTACCTAGAATAGTCATGTTCATGAAGAATGGTGGTTACCATGAGTCTGGGAAGAAGGTAATGGGAATTTAGTACATAATGGGGACACAGTCCAATTTGGAAAGATGAAATAATTCTGGAGATGGATGGTGCCACATGGTAAAAACACCTTCAAAGTGAGTGATATAAGGAAATGTATGACATATATCTCTAAGGATAATTTATGTTTCTGTGTGTTCACATGAGTGCAGGCAAATGAATGTGTGCAGGAGTGTGTGTACATGTACTGTACATTTATGTGTGGAGGCCAGTGGTCATCTTCAAATGGCATTCCTCAGGTGGCATTCACCTTGTATGTTGAGGCAAGGTCTCTTTGGCCTGAAGCTTTTTTATTGAGCTAGACTGCTGGTCAGTGAGTCTTGGGGATCTACCTGTCTCTGCCACCTCGTGCTGAGTTTATAAGCATATACTACCACACTTGACTCTTTCTCGTGGGTTGTGTTCTGGGGAGCAAACTTGGCTCTTATGCTTATACTGTAAGCACTTTACTGGCTGAGCCATCTCCCATGAGCTTTAATAATAATTTTTACAGAGCTATCATCTAGGAATGCAGTCTTCTCAGTGTAGGGTGAAGCCTGGGTAAGCTGTTTCACTTCTGGATTGTGGTTTTTATCAGTATGCACTGAATACTGGCCTACTGTGTACCCTCGTCCCAAGGGCAGTTAGAATGTACTCAAAGTCTGGTACCTTGTCTCCTCCAGAGTGAGTCACTCGAAAGAGGGAGAGAAGTGAGAGCATTTAAGACAGAAGCTTTCCTCTTCCTGTAATCTAATCTTAAGTGACTCACACCAGGTCAACAGGATGCTATTGGTACCACAGGCCAACCTTGGTGTAGTGTAAGAGGAGACTCCATAAGGGTACAAATGCCAGCAGGTAGAGGTCATGGAGATCATCTTGACGGATGCCATGCTTAGTTTTCTACTCCTTGCTTTGTCAATGGGACTACAAATATCTAATTCACCCATCCCATCACACCTGAGTGTCTCTAAACCCCTTGTTTTGTTTAGACTCTCTGCAAGTTCCCAATAACTACCTTGTGCTGTGTCCCAACCCTCTTCCGGCTGCTTGTACAGGAGGATCTGACAAGGTACAGCCTTTGCTTGGCACTTCTGGGGTTCCCATATGAGGATGTACGTGCAAATCCACCTTCTTAATCCAACTCTTGTTCCCCGTGGTTCTCATCTTTGTCTTCCTATGACTCTCTTGAGTCACCTCTGTCTCTTTCTAGGTCTTCATATGTCTCTCTGTGTCACTATCTTCTGTCTTTCACACAAAACACTCCCACATACCTTACATAAAGCTTTTAAAGATGATTTTAATTCATACCCAAAGAAAATGGAAAGGATTTAAGGCAATCCAAAATTTCAACACTCGGGGTAAACTTCATCACCACCATATACCACACCTACAGGCTAGTTAGTACCTTAACATTGTGTCTGTAACTTCTGTCACAGAAATTGTTGGAGTTCTACTGACCATCTATAGAGTGAGGTTGGTAGCCAAGGATATTTCATTTGCTTAGACTAATAAGCTCTACCACAGTATACTCTATATCTTCCACATGCAAATTAACCCAAGCCAGGCATTCCTGGGTATCTGTCTTTGAACACCCAAAGGAAGGTGACAACACTCTGTAGATGGCTCTTATCCTGGGCAAATCCAAAGCAATAGCCACTAGTTGGACAAGACTATTTGCTAGGGTATTAGATGAATCCCCTCATCGGTCAGTAACTTACTAATCCTGACCCATGTCTCCCTTTTCTATCCTTTCCCAAGGTATGCTCTTCAAATCCTCTCATCTTCCTTAACCACACTCCCTGGCCATGGAATACCCCAAAGAAGGGAGGACTTACATGGCTTTGAGTGTATTCCTTTAAATATAATAATACATCCCATTCAATTCTTGTGAATATCTCTACATTGTAATTCTGGCTAGAAGCAGTCCTTGGGTAATTCTTGAAGACCAATTAGAGGTAATTCTTGAAGACCAATTAGTATTGCTGCTTGGCAATACTAAGTAATTCAGTTGAATCAGTGAGCTCTAACCAGGAGGAGAAAATTATTGAAAATGTATTTATACTTAGGATAATTTTTGAACTGAGAGGCAGATTTGTTATTTATTTAATATCTTTGGAAATTTTAGATCCAATCTTCAGAATTAGGGGATTCTTAGAAGACTATTTTTAATCTCTTAGAATTTTTTAATTGATTTATTACTTTGAGTCAGATCATTACCTTAACTGATTTATTATCTATCAGATTTTTATAGGTAAATTAATTTGGACAATTGATTTTATCCCAAATTTAGATAGGATTGATTTGCTTTAATGATTTGGTTCTGTAGACCATATCTGCAGAGAGAGGTTGGCCCACATGGAGCTGACTGTGGTACAGAAGGGAGTTTGTTCTCTAATGTCTTTGGGGCTCTGAACTTCTAGCAATGCCAGAGGGTGTGTAGAAATGCTTGTGACATAGATGTCCTTGTCTTCCTACTTGAGAAAGGTACAAGTTTCAAAGCCTGAGACACTGTTTGACTGGTGGAGAGGCCCTCAACCCTGATGTGAGGGACAAGTGGAAGAGCCAGACAGGCCTGGAGCTCCATGAAGGCTACGGACAATCTGAAACAGTGAGTTGGTGTCCCAGGCCACCTCATCTGAGCCCTCAGCCCATCGGAGGGGATCACTGACCTATAGCAGTTACTCACCTCTCCCCAATGCCTGCCAGAAATTGCCTTGGCTCTAGGGAAAACTGGCAATGAGATGCCATTAGCCATTCTTCCTTTTGGTTCAAAAGCAGTCTTGGGTAATTAATTTCACATACACCATGGCCTGCACAACAGCCTTCCTGATACCATGATTACTTTTGTGTAGCATTGGCTCATAATTTTAGAGAGTCCAGTTGTGATCACTTGGTCCCTTGATCTTGAAGAACATTATGGCACTGGAAGCCCATGATGGAAGAGGTTCCATCTTGATATTGTTCAGAATGGTCTTCCCTTCTCAGACACCCAGCCTTCTAGATGATTCTAAATTCAATCCAGTTGACAATGAAGAGTAATACTCATAATGCTCAAGGAAATTATCATCCCAAGAATAGACTACGATGTATTTTTAGTAAAATCTTAAGCAATGACCTCTTCAGCCATCTCGACAAGATATGGGGGTAAGTGAGTCTGTGAACTTAATGATATAATTTGGTCTCTATCCATGAATACTAATTAGAGTTCCACATAAAGATGTGTTGGCTATGGAAAGGAGATAAAGAAAAATTAAGGGAAAGGAGGGAAAAGGATGAGAGGGAGGGAAAGAATGATGGTGGAAGAAAGAAAAGAATAGATGGTAGTAAGAGCAAGCCTGAAGCAGGAAACAAGAGGATGAGGCCCCCCTCATGGACACTGATTTCTCTCCAGGTCCTCATCTGCGGCAATTCAAGAGACTCGATAATCAAGTCTGGATCTATGGGGAAAGCAAGCCCACCTTACGATGTGCAGGTAGGCAGCCTCTGCCCCCTGTGCATGGAGCCCTCAATGTGCTGGGGAGTGTAGGCTGGTGGGTACTACAACTGTGTAAAAGATGCTCTGATGCCATGCGATCTCTCCATCAGATTGTAGATGAGGATGGCAATGTCCTGCCTCCAGAAAAAGAGGGGAATGTTGCTGTCCGCATCAAACCCACCAGACCCTTCTGTTTCTTCAACAGTTATCTGGTAAGAGGTAGGGATCAGTTATGAGAAGTCTCAGCAATCATTCATGCCAAACTTTGAGAAGCACGTTTTGTAAATATCTATAATTTGAACCTTGCAAGTAACTGCATGAAAGTGGGTTGCTATTGTTATTGATCAGGAACTCTGTTGTTGATAAGGAAGCTACAAAGGTATAATGACTTCTCCAGTGTCACGCAACTAATATGCAAGGTCGTAGGCTTTAAAAAGAGTGTGTTGAGAGCACAAACCCATGCCGACTTAATCATAATGGCAAAGGATAGGGAAAACTAGGTTCAGGGAAGTGAAAGTTCTTACCAAAGAGCCAACTGTAAATTTGTATCAGAGCCAAGTTTTCAGGGTGTTTCTTTCTGGTTTGCTGGCTGGGTTTGTACCCTGGAATTTCAGTCCAAAGTTCCAAAATAAGACAGTAATTACCTCTCCTCCAGACATACTTTGGCTAGAGCCTCTTCAGACTTTTTTTTCTATAAAACTGTCAAACCAGGATGTGCATCAGAAACACCCGGGAAGCTTCAACTATTATGATGCCTACACACCACTTAAACCAAATCAACTAAACTTCTGAATGATGAGGGCCAGCCTCTGAGTAACTCAAAAGTGCAGCCAAGGATTGAGAACCACTCATTCACAGAGATACCATGCCATTCATACACTAAGCCGACTGAACGTGCATTTTAGAATCAACTTGTCAAGATCCGTAAAAACATTTGTCAGCAGTTTAATTGGATTTTACTTTGTCTGTAAATCAACCCAGAGAAAGCTGATGCTTCACCCATTCTTTCTAATTTTATTAATTAATTGTGTGTGTGTGTGTGTGTGTGTGTGTGTGTGTGTGTGTGTGTACATGCACGCCAGGATATGTGTGGAGGTCAAAGGACAGCTTGGGGAAGTCAGTTCTCTCCTTTTTCCATGTGGGTTTGTAGATTGAACTCAGATCATCAGACTTGGTAGCATACACAACTACCCACTATTTCAGCAGCTCCTACTCATTCTTCCTATCTTTCAATTTGTTTCTCTCTCCTCTAATGTTCTATAGATTAGTAAGACTTCTGTGGCTCTACTTTTTAGACCTTTGCTAAGATACATTCTTAGATATTTATTAATAGCTTAGCCTTTCCTCAAAATGTGCTTTTGAATGGAGATAATATTTACTTGTGAAAAACTGCATCCACGGCAAGTGACTTCTGGCAACCGTGTGTGCCTATGTGGCCACCACTGCAGTGAAGATGGCAACATTGTCATCACCTCTAAGAATTCTGTGAGATCCTTTACATCCAACCTTCTTTACCTGAGACCTCAGGCAGTTGGTAAATTGTTCTTGCTATATAGCATTACATATACTATATATTAATTATATACTGTATACAACAACTATATACTAATTTTGTTTCCTTTCTAAAAACTATATGTGGAGTCATAAAAGATCCATTTTTGTGTATCTTAAACTCAGGATAATTTATTTGCCAGTCACCCATATTTTTGCATGCATTAGTAATTTTTTTCTTTCTATTAACAAATAGTACATTTTCCTTTATTTATTTATTTATTTATTTATTTATTTATTTATTTGGAAATTTGGTGCTGGAGAGTCAGCTTTGTGAATGAAGCATTTGCCATGCAAGTGTTAGGACCTGAGTTTGAATCCTCAGAACTGGCCAAAAGCTGGCCAGAGTAGCATGAGCGTCTGAAATCCCAGCTCCTAAGAGGAGTTGGAGATAGGAGAATCCCTAGAAGCTCACAGGCCAGCTAGCTTGGAGCATGCAGTGCACATAAACACTGAAAGACCAGACAGCTTGGAGCATGCAGTGTACATAAACAACGAAAGACCAGACAGCTTGGAGCATGCAGTGTACATAAACAATGAAAGACCAGACAGCTTGGAGCATGCAGTGTACATAAACACTGAAAGACCAGACAGCTTGGAGCATGCAGTGTACATAAACACTGAAAGACCAGACAGCTTGGAGCATGCAGTGTACATAAACAATGAAAGACCAGACAGCTTGGAGCATGCAGTGCACATAAACAATGAAAGACCTGTCTCAAACAAAGCAGAAGGAAAGAACTGACAGCAAAAGCTGTCCTCTGACTTCAGCACATGTGCCATGGCCCTAGTGTGTCCATATTCATACACACACACACACACACACACACACACACACACACACACTAATTTTTAGAATCATGGCTTGACTTTTTCTACCCTCTACCCTTGCCTCCTATCAATGGGGGTTCAAGGCAACCCATTACTTCATATCTTCTACTCTCAGTGTATTCGCTTATCCAGAGCCAATTGCCCCGTGTGTGTCCTCCTTGAATTCAACTCTTCTAAGGGTGCTCGTTGGCATTTGCTCTAGATCCCACCTGGAAGCTCTCATCCAATTAAAAGAGAGGAAGCCACAAATCTTCAGGACTCCAGCCTCCTGCCCTGTAGGAAATTCTGGACAGCTTGAGTCTCGAGAACCAATAGGCTACCTGTTGAAGGGTTGTTGGCCTCCAGTGTGGGATCCCCAGGCAGGGGCTGGCCTAAGTGGTTGTGCCCAAATGATCCTTCATGGTCTTCCCTTGTCTTAAAGGACAATCCTGAGAAGACAGCCTCATCAGAGAAAGGAGACTTTTACATCACTGGGGACCGAGCCCACATGGACAAGGATGGCTACTTTTGGTTCTTAGGGAGAAATGACGATGTGATCAACTCTTCAAGGTCGGCAATTTGCTCTTTCCTTTTCTCAAGTTTCTACAGGGGAAGGAAAGCCATTTGGAAAAGCTTCTTTTCTCTTCCAGCTACCGGATCGGGCCTGTTGAGGTAGAGAGTGCCCTTGCGGAACATCCAGCTGTCCTTGAGTGTGCTGTGGTCAGCAGCCCAGATCCCATTCGGGGAGAGGTAAGCAGTCAGGCAAGAACATAACTGCATTGTGTTCTACTTAGTAGCCCCCCCCCCCCCCCCAGTGGACAAGCAGGAATGCTAGGTCCCTCCTCTGGTCTCAGCCCCACCCCTGGTATCACAAAACCGAAGCCACTCATTGCTTCTGATTAAACCACCTTTAAATAGTAGATGCACTCTACAAAGACAAGATGGGAAAATATAAAGTGTAATTTTACTTGGACACCAGACAATCCAAATGAGGCTGCTGATTCATCAGGAGATCTCAGTGGAAGGGAAGATACAGACTGCCATTAATCCTCTCCAGTAAAAAAAAAACAAAAAAACAAACAAAAAAAAACTTCTTTTCTGTTTTCAGGTGAAGACCTAGCAAGCTCACTAAACATTACTGATGGGCTGTAGCTGGAAGGGATGGCCAACTTGAGGGATGACAGAATGTTTCTAAGTGGCCTTGATTTGGTAGAAAGATGAGCCAAATTTAATGAGTTTTCACAAGACAAAAGCAAACTCCTTTTCTGTGGGTCCCAAAAGAAAGGAAAGAGCAGACTCTAGGCACAGCTATACCCACAATATCTGACAGAAACAACGAAAAGAAGGGAAGCCTTAGTTGTTTCCCAATGTCATAGTGTTTAGTTCTTTGTAGTGGGAAGGGAAAGCAGAGCAATGAAGTCCATGGTTTGACTGGGGATGGGGTGTAAGTGAGTGGTAGATGCTGTTCATATTATAGCAGGCCAGGAAGTAGACAATCAGGCAGGAACCAAGGGACCATATATATATGGTCTTAGTGTCGTACCTCCACCAACTAATCCCGACCTCCTGAAGTTTTCAGAACCTCCCAAAATAGTGCCAGGAGCTGGGCAACAAGCATTCAAACTGTGTGTGGCAGACATTTTAGATTCAAACATGATCCATGGCTCCAGCATGGTCCTAGTGAGAAGCAGTCTCTCTGTAAAGTTGGAGTTTTATCAGTCTGTGTTCTTGGAAACTTTATGGCCAGCGATTCTCCAAGTCTGGTCCCAGAATGATTCATGGTTGCTTTATTCAAGTTCTTCTTTAAAATACAGATTTTTAGGCTTCAAGTCAGGTCTGCTGAATCATAATGCTTGGAGAGGGGGTCCAGAGCACCAGCTTTGGCCTGAAACCCTTTGCCAAGCAACTCCTCACTAAAATTTGAGTTTGATATAGGAAGAGAGAAGTGTGACTTTCATGTATGTACTGGGGAAATCAGACATGGAAAGGAATACATGGCTATGAATACTGTGGGTTAACTAGAGCATTGATAAGCAGACACCCTCAAGTGATTCCCTATGGAGTACTTGGAACACAGTCTGGCACATAACAGGTGCTCAATAAATGTTTCATAGTAAACATGGTAAGAGACGGCTCTTCTTAAAAGCCAGATTTATCTGAACACAAAATGATAGTGAGTTTACACCTCTGGAAGTGTGCAAAGACACTATCCCTTAACAAAAGAGAGTTTGTCGTTGAATGTTGGTGTAGACCTGAAACCAAGTGCCTGTTAGGCTCTTCCATTGCTATCAGAAACTGTTTTATTTTATTTTTGAGATTATAATATTACATTTTTCCCTTTCCTTTCCTCCCTCCAAAGCCTTCTTGCCTTCTTTCAAATTTGTGACCTCTTTTCCATTAATTGTTATTACATGTATATATGTATCTACATATATATTCCTAAATATAACCTGTTCCATCTGTAAAATGTTACTTGTATATATGTTTTCAGGGCTGACCATTTGGTATTGGACGACACCAATCATTTTCCCTAGGGAGGACTATTTCTCCCATTCTCATAATTCCCTGGTTGCCTGTAGTTGTTTGTGTAGAGTTGACATCTGTGGCTTTTCCCCATCCACTTTGGCATTTCTATTGGTGTTATCCTTGTTCAGCCCATGTTGAGGCAGCCATATTGGTGAGACTTTGTGGGTGTAATTTCTGACATTATTAGGAGGCACTATTTGAAGGCACTTTAAATTTTATTTATTTGTGTGTGTGTGTGTGTGTGTGTGTGTGTGTGTGTGTGTGTGTGTGAATAAATGTGCATGTGTGTCACAGCACATGCATGGAGGTCAGAGGACAAACTATGTGGGCTCCATGGATGAGCTCAGGTCATCTGGCTCAGCATCAAATGTGCTTACCCTCGGAGCCACCTCCAGCCCAAGGAATTACATTTTGAGCAATCGTTGCCTCTTTATCAGGAGGCAAATTGTAGGAGAAACCTAGGCAGACAAAACCAAGGTGCAGAACCTCAGCTGGACTGACGGAAACAGAAACAGTGTAACTCCATGCTTGCTGATGGGAAATGCACAGGCATGCTCCAATGACCCAGCAGCCCCTGAGCAGGCCTGTGTTTTCTTCTGCCTGGACAAGCCCATGTGCCTCTGTCTTCCTACAGGAAAATCTGGAAGTAAATGGCCATTGATGTTGTAAAGTTATGGCCCCCAGTGGGTTTGCATCTTAGGGGAATCCACGCTGGCTCCTAATGGAGTCATTACAAGTATGGCGAGTAGCACAGGAAACGAGGCTCCAAAATGATCCCACAAAAGCCAGTAACTCTTCAGTAGTTTATTCTTCACAGGCAGACAATAGGGAAATGGGTGGCATTCACTTCCCTGGCTGTGCTCAAGCAACAGCAGAACCAGTAGAAACGAGTGGAGCCCTCCTGATAGGATAGTATAAGTAGCCACATATGCACATGGCTAGCCTGAGAAGAAAAGCATCATTCCTGAGGGCTTGATGCCTTCTGGGGTTCCCTCCCTGCAGGTGGTGAAGGCATTTATCGTCCTTTCTCCAGCCTACACATCTCATGACCCAGAAGCACTGACCCGGGAGCTCCAGGAGCATGTGAAGAAGGTGACTGCTCCATACAAGTACCCCAGGAAGGTAAACACCTGGGGTCCTAAGACATAAGCTGAGGAACCAGATGGGTGCCTGCTCCCTGGACTGGCCTCCTATATAGGGCAAGGCTCTATGCCAGAGATATGCACACCCTAGCTACTGCTTCAGCCTTACTTGTCTTTCTTCACTGGATCTTTCCCAAAGTCCATAATGGTCTTACTCTAAGAATCGACCTGCCGATGAGAAGCTGAGGGTCTGGTGAGAGGTGAAGGCCCATGTGCTCTAAGCTCTAGCAGTTTTAAATGTTGTCTCCTGGGGAAAACCCTGAGTTATGGGAGCTTTCCAATGAAATAGTAAAAGTAACTTAAGAAAGGGGTCATTCTGGGAAACAATGGTTTCTAAGCATAATGGTATCTGTTTGTTTCGTTACCAGGTGGCTTTCATTTCCGAACTGCCAAAGACCATTTCTGGAAAGATCTTAAGAAGGAAATTGAGAAATCAAGAGTGGGGGAGATGAGGTGCAACCAAAGAAAGATGACGTGATGCTCTGAAGGTCCTGAAAGGAGAAGGAAGCAGGTTGGCCAGCCCCCTCCTTGGAGCACTATCCCTTCAAAGAATAGGCATCAAAGATGGTCAGTTTCCAAATGGGCATTGTGGGATGATGCTGGTAAAGGTGAGAGCATCCCTGATTCAGAGCTCACCACCAATGCCCCATCCATTGGTTGTATGAAGACAATTCTGCTGTTCCTGTTCCTGGGACAGGCAGATCACCACAGCCTTAGGATATTCATGGTCTCATTATGCCAGTGGGAATATAAAACTTGACTTTTTGGATGAAGGCCTTTGGTAAATGACCCTGACAATACTCTTTCATTTAGAAATCACACCTTTGGGACTCACTATAAAAGAAATGATTCAAAATGCTGAAAATATTTGATATACAAAGATACTCGGTGAAGTATTGTTTATAACTAAACACACACACAAATGCCAAAACAATAGGAGAAATAATTAAATCAATTAACACTAGACTGGCCAATTAATGTAACTATTCTATTACTAAAGCACAGCTTGTGTCCTGGGGGGGGGGCATGTTACATTATAGTTTAAAGGAAAAATGCCACTGGGAAGCAGCTGTAAGGAAACACACCGGAGACATCACCGCTACCTTCCCTTAGACACTTGCCCTCTCTCAAGTTTTCTTAAGAAACAGAAACAACTAATTTATAAACAAGTTATTTTAGAGAGGTAATCCTCTCTTCTGGGCCTGGGAGATGGCGCTAATCATAAGTCACCTGCTGTGTAAGCATGAACACCCTATTTTCAGATCCCAGATAGCCATGTAAAAGTCATGTGGTTGTGCACATCTGTAACCTTAACCTTAGGGTGACAGGAAGACAGGAGGATTCCTAGAGCTTGCTGGCCAGCCAGTCTAGCCAACCAGTGAGCCATGTGTTCAATGAGAGCCCCCATCTCAAAAAGGTAAGGTGGAGAACAAGAGTGGGAGAGAGTAACATTGACTGTTGTCCCCACATGCACATGCACATATATACTACACTATACACACATATGTAGCCCCCCAAAAAAACAATCTTCTAGACACCCCCCCACCCCATGCCTCATGTCTAACTTTCAGTTCACAAATCGATGCTCATCCTAAAATAGTAAATATCCCAGGGCACAGTGGCGAGAAGCCATGTTCTAGGTCCTGAATCTAGAAGGCAGGGCTCTGGATGACTGAGACTGCACACCAAAGAAAGAAGCTGATGGAAACTCAAAACAACACCTGTGACCTCTACCCAAATTCCAGCATTTCGCCTCACTGGTTAATATGTATTGATTGAGTACCTACTCAGTGTTGGAGCCTGTGAACATGATAATAAGCAAAATCAACCTGTGTGGATTTGCCAAGGCTTCTACAGGCAAGTCCCAGGATGGGTTGGCGTCAACAGCAAAGATCTGTTTCCTCAGTTCCACGAGCAACTCTAATATCAAAGTGTTAGTAAGCTATCTCCACCTGAGGCTTCTCCTCACATTGCAAGTGTTGTATTCACCCTAAACCTCAGCTGCTCTTCTCCCACACATGCCAAAGATGCATGCATACTCGCATCTCAATCTCCAGTTCTTTTAAAGATACCTGTCACTTCCTACTACATTAGGGCATTTGGATGTTCATGACCTACCTTAACTTCATTACTCTTTTAAAGAATTTGACTCTGAGTAAGGGGGGGGGGCAAGAATTGCAAGCTCCAGGGGCTGCCTGGGCTACAGAGTAAATTAAATTCAAGGCCAGTCTGGGTGATTTAATGTCTCAAACTAAGTCAGTAAAAACGAAGAGGTTGAAGATATAGTCATTGTTTGAGCATTTGCCTAACACATGGAAGGCTCTGGATTGGATCCCCAACAACACAAAGCAAGGGAGTAAGGAAGCAAGAAAACAACCAAACCCTGTCTCCAAATCCAGTAGTCACTTTCTAAGGTTCTGGGACAAGATTTCAACAAATACTCTCAACCCATAACACTGCTTACAAACTTCAGACTAGTGGAAAGGCAGCTAGTGTTTGTCATGGAGCAACAGCAATAAGAACATAACTGTGATAAGTGCCACAAAGCACACAGTGACTGACAGCACTGGGGGATTGGGGTGCACGGATATTGCATAGGATTCCTCTGGTGGAGCTGGGGAGATGTCCTAGCAGTTAAAACCTTGCTATACAAGCATGAAGGCCAAAGTTCAGATCCCCAGAAACTCATGTAAATGCTCGTCCTGGAAAGGAGAGATAGTAGATTCCTAGAGAAAGCTGACTAGAGAGGCCAAACTTCAGAAAGCTCTGGGTTTTGACTGTGAGATACTGCCTCGATGGATAAGGTGGAAGAGCAATGGAGAATGGTTCCTGATAGCAAACTCAGGCCTCCACATGCAGATGCAACCCCCTGCCTCTCAATGTGTGTATGCATAGCCTCACACAAATATATGCATATGTCCACACTCATGCATGTGTACCCACAAATGTACAAAAACATGAATACACACATGCAGATGATGCACACACGCATGAAAATGGTGCCAGGGAGAGAAGTCTCTAGAGAGCTGGGGTTGAGGAAAACGTGGACACAGATAAAGAGACAGAGAGTGAGCCCTCTGGACAAAGGCTGAAGGCTGTAGAAAGGCCTCATTGGGGAGGTAGAAGAGAGCAGATGGTACTGCTGAGAGCACTTCTGAAATGAGTCTTTCTCTGTCCTGCCAGCCAGCTCCCAAATCACAACACAGAGACTTATTATTAACTGTAAAAACTTGACCAATAGCTTAGGCTTGTTTCTAACTAGCTCTTAAATTAACCCATTTATATTCATCTATGTGCTGTCATATGGCTTCTGGCTGTTACTTCTCCTCCTGTATGTCTTGCTTGTTCCATGTCTTTTGGCATTCTACCCTTCTTCCCACCATCCTCTGTGCCCCCAAAATCCTGCCTAGCGATTGGTTGTTCAGCTTTTTATTAAACCAATCTGAGTGGCACATCTTCACAGTGTACAAAAAGATTATTCCACAACACACTTCACATTCAGGTACAGCCAGCCACACCCATGCAGTTCTCAGAGCTTCCACCTCTGTTCTCCTGTGAGCAGATACTGATAATATCCTACTTTATAGATTATTGTTTGTTGTTTTCTTACTCTTTGTCTCTTTGGGATTCCACCACCCACCTCCCAAATAAATCACACATGTAGGCTTATTCTTAATTATAAACATCTGGCCTTCCCTTTCTCTTACGTCTGTATATCTTACTCTCACTCTTACTCCATGGCTTGCTGTGGAGTGGCTGGACCCTGGACTCCTCCTCCTTCTCTGGCTCCTTCTTCTTTCTCATCTCTTCCCAGATTTCTCTTTCTATATATTCTGTCTGACAACCCCACCTATCCTTTCTCCTGCCTTGCTATTGGCTGTTCAGTTCTTTATTAGACCACCAAGTGTTTTAGACAGGCACAGTAACACAGCTTCACAGAATTAAACAAATGCAACATAAACAAAAGTAACACACATTAAAATAATATTCACAACAGTAAATGGCACTGATAGGCCCAGCATTCTGTTGATATCCATACAGCTGGTATCTCACAGAGCTAGAATTCAATTTCAACTGGTGGTTTAATTTAGGTGTTGTATCTCTGCATATATCAGAAGTGTAGACATCATTGTAGTCAGTTTTCCTGTGCCTACCTGATCAAGCACCCCTAGGTTCCAAGTAAACACACAGAGGTTTATATTAATTATAAATTGTATGGCCTAAGGTTCAGGCTTCTTGCTAGCTAGCTCTTTCATGTTAAATTAATCCATTTTTATTAATCTATATTTTTCCATGTGGCCATGGTGTTATCAGTCTGCTGGCATCTTGTTGCTCCTTGGGTGGTAGGCAGACGTCTCCCCTGACTCTACCTTTCTTTGTCCCTGTCTTCAGTTTGAATGTACTGCCTAACCTTATTCTGCCTCACCATTGGCCAAACAGCTTTATTTATCAGTCAATGAGAGCAACACATAGTCACAGTGTACAGAAAGACATCCCACAGCATTTCCCCTTTTCAGTCTAATCAAAAAGGAAGCTTTTCATTTTAATGTAGTAAAATTACATGTAACAAGACAGTTATCAAGCAAGAATTACAGCTACAATATCTAGTCTATTTGTATTAGCAAAATTAAAAAAAACTTTATCATCTATCCTATTTTTGTGAGTCTAAGTTTTCATATCTAATTTACCTTTTATCATGATTAAGGAAAACTATAACTATCTAGTTTTCAACTCCATCAAAGACCCCAGAGGGATATAATATTACCTGAGTAAACAGGAAGTGGATTGTAAGCAACTTCCAAAATTCTAGAAATGACAGAGACATCTGACTGCCTGGACAGTCACTCAAAATTCCTCTGTAATGTTTGATTATCCATCTTCAACCTACAGGCCTAGAGTCCCTGGCATGTTTTTCAGTAAAGTAAGAAATTTGAATAACTCTTTGCCTATTTAGACAAAGTTCATCAGTTGCTTTCCTCTGTGTTCTGCAGAATGTCTGGCATTTTCTTCTGTGAAGCAGGAACCTGAAGGACCATCTCACCTTGATTTGGCAAAGTTCAGTGCTCACTTTCGCATGGGTCCTGCATGCCCAGTTTATACAGCATACTGTCAAGCAGTCCAGGCAAGAGCAATTTCTTGCCCACATGGCCAGCTTTGCCAAGAAGAAGACAAACTCCATATGGAGTGTCTTCAATATTCATCTTCCTCTTTGAAGTAAATTGATGCTGCCAGGAACAGATGTGTCTCACTGTCCAGAAGAGACTAAGTTTTTAAAACATTTTAAATGCCATATTCTGTAAGTCTTTGAAGTGTTTGAAGATTACCTATCCATTTGAACTATATCTCTTCATATCTATAAAACCTAATTAACATGACTATAAGTTTGACTATTATAGATGACTATTAATTTGTATTTCCTAACTATATATTACATTTTTAAATGAGTAGCATAAATATAATACCTTAAACAAGAGTAGAAATATACATACAGTATAACAAAATTGACTTTAAATTTAAATTTAAATCAATAACCTGAAATCCAGACCAATGTAAAATATTTTGAGATTAACTGTTGTGTTTTTGGATTAAAATACATTCAGTAATCTACCCTTTAACCCTGCATTTCTATATCATACATTTCTATAACATATCCCCCTTTCTTGTTTTAGAAAGAGATTTGTAGATGCAACAATCTTATTAAATAAGAAACACAGAGCCAAATGCAGAGTTAAAAGCCCAAGAGGTCAGAGCAGTAGCTAAGAGCTGAGACTAAAACCACCTTATCACCCGCTGCCACTGCCATCCTTCCCCTGAGAAAGAGACCTACTTCCTGTGTGTGTGTCTTTTTTTTATTACTTTCTCTTCTCCCTTTTTATTGGTTGTAAACCCAACCACATGACCTCCTTGTCACTACCTGTCTATACAGACCTCCAGGTCTCTATGGTTGGTATTGAGATTAAAGGCAAGTGTCTCTATGCTGGCTCTATCCTTGAACACACAGACACTGCCTGCCATGTGATCAGATTAAGGGCATTGCTACCACTGCCAGACTTCTGCTATGGCTTGCTATTAGCTCTGACCCCCAGGCAACTTTATTTATTAACTAACATACAAATAAAATCACATTTCAGCACAAATAAAATATCACCATAGAGATTGACTATGATACAATAACATTTTGTAAACAACCCCCTAAACAAAGACAAACATCATAATCCCTCGTTTTCTAGGCTACTTCCTGCTGATTGGGGGTACTGTTAATCTTATGGGAATCCTGAGAAAATTTAGTATTATGGTCAAGTCTTGGCTGTAGTAGTCTGTGAGGCTGGATCATCTCAGCCAGCAGCCTTGACCCTGTTCTGGATGCAGAACTCAGAGGAAGCTGCAACAGAGGCAATGTAAAATGCTGGATCATCTGGGCCATTTGTTTTCACTGATATCTGGTCCCCTCATCCTGAAAATACACAAACTTTTAAAGATAACATACATATCTGCATTAATACAAGTATAGACTGTGCATTACACACAAGTCAGCCAAAGATAATTTCTTATTATGTGTTTGAGCAAGTAAAATATACATCACATGTCTTGCATTTCTTTCAGGTTTATATTTTTTATGGCTACAATCAGGATTTCAGGGGGTCTTCCTTGATCAAATATGATCATCTTTAATTTTGAATGAATCTATAGCCTCTTATTTCCTGTGGAAACAAAAACATAACCTCTCCCTCAAAGTGGCATACTTTTTTACTTAAATTTTGGGGTCAAGATATTTTTAAAACATGTAGGTTGGTTTAATCTAGCAGCTTTTATAATTAAATGTTTCATAGCAGACAAAAATTTTAAAGACAACACAATAATATACATAATCCAGAACTTTCTGTGCATTTTCCATCCTCATGTGGCTCATTTTTTATATTACTTTACTCCCCTTATGAGGACTTTATTTTCATATTTTAAAACTATATATTTTTATGACTTTCTATATCTTCTCTTTACTCTCCCTAGTCCATGTATATTTTTAAACACACCGTAACCCGTTTAGAGTTTTTTCCATCTGAATATGTTCTTATTGTGTATCTGTAATCCTTTTCTGACCAGGAGAGATTTTTAAACTGTTAAGCTGCACAACTAGGACCGAATCTGTGGCTTTGGCTGCTGGCTCCACCCCATTTAGCTTCCCAACATGGTGGAGGTATGTTTACCTAAATCTGACATGCAGCATGCTGCATGGCTTGGAAACACCTCTGTGTACTGTGGCAGGAATCTATCTGCCATGCTGTGCTGAAGCTCGAATGCCACAGCAAATGCCACAGCATCTCTGTACCAAGGCTCGCATGAGAGACATGAACTAGGAAGCTGCTCTTGGCTCCATTTTTGTTCATTCAGAATCTTTTTTAAAGTTTTTCAGGTCCATGTGGATCAATGGTGGTTGCCAAATGTAGGTGGAAATTTCTCAGTCCCACCTGGGCCCATGGTCTGGACACCCGCAGTCCATAGCTGCTTATAAAATAATCACTCAGAGGCTTAATATTAATTACAAACTGTTTGGTCTATGGCTCAGGCTTCTTGCTAGCTAGCTGTTACTTCTTAAATTAACTCATTTCTATTAATCTATGTATTCCCACGTGTCTCATGGCTTTACCTGTGTTGCATTACATCTTGCTTCTCCAGGTGGCTCTCATTGTCTCCTCTGACTCTTGTTTCTTGCCTTCTCCTTGTCTCTCTGCTTGGATTCTCTATCTGGCTCTGTTCTGCCTTGCTATAGGCCAAAGCAGGTTCTTTGTTAACCAATGGTAGCAACACATACTCACAGCATATAGAAAGACATCCCATGACATATCATTTTAGAAAATAAAATTTTAAAGCAGTGTAGACTACCATATTTATTAAAGAAATTTGTTTTTTTTCTTTTGTCTTGCTGTCTTAGGGTTTCTACTGCTATGAAAGACACCATGACCACTGCAACTCTTAAAAAGGAAAACATTTGATTGGGATGGCTCACTTACACTTCAGAGGTTCAATCCATTATCATCATAATGGGGAGCATGATGGCATGCAGGCCAATATGGTACTGGAGTAATAGCTGAGAGTCCTACATCTTTCAGGCAACAGGAAGTTGACTGAGACAGTGGGTGGTATCCTGAGCATAGGAAACCTCAAAGCCCACCCCCACAGTGACACACTTCCTCAAACAAGGCTACACCCACTCCAAAAAAAGCCATACCTCCTAATAGTGCCACTTCCTATAATATTATGAGGGCCAATGACATTTAAGCTATCACACTTGCTATGTAGCCTGACCAGGCTTTAAACTCTAGAACCTCCTCCACAAGACTTATGAGTACTGGAATTACAGGAATGTGCCACCATTGGCTTAGGTATTTATTTTTTAATATATTAATTATCTAAGAATTTCATACAATGTGTTTCCATCATCTCCACTTCCCTCTTTAGACTCCTCCTAGATCCATCCCTCTTTCTCTACCCACCCAAAATTATGTCCTCTTTTTTTTAAGCCTATCAAATCTAATTTCTGATGTCTATATGCTCGTGGGTGGAGGCCGATGCATTGGAGCACTAGCCACCTATAGGGTGGTCACACGCTTAAAGAAAACTGACTCTCCCTCTCCTAGCAGCTTTCAGTTTCCAGTAGCTCCTCAGCTAAGGGTAGGACTTCATGCCCACCCTCCTCCCACCCCACCCCACCCTCACTCCATGTGGAATCTGGCTTGAGCTTGCCCAGGTCTGGAGCATGAACTACCATGTGTTCATATATGCAGCTGCCCTGGTGTGTCTGGAAAACAGTTCCCTTGTCCTCAGCTTCTGGCTCTTACCATCTTTTCAGCCCTCTTTCCTGATGCTCTCTGAGCTCTGGAAAAGGGGCATGTGGTATAGATGCCCCATCTGGAGCCAAACACTCCACAGTCTTGTATTCTCTACACCTTGAGCAAGTGGGTGTCTGCGTTCATCACACCACCTAGTTCAAAAAGAACCTATTTTATGAGGGTTGAAAGATGCACTTATCTCTAGATTCAGAGATGAATCATGAGGAGTGGGCTCAGTATTATGTCCCATTAGCAGAATAGTGGGAGTAGATTCTCCCCTAGGGCCCATGACATGTCTAGGCACAGGTTTTTGGACCCATAGTGGTGCCAGGTATAGGTTACAGCTTGTATAGCAGGTCTTAAATCCAATTAGAAAGTGGTTGGTTACTCTCGGGACATTTGTGCTACCGTTGCACCAATGGGCAGGTCTTGTAAGGCCAATCATTATTGTAGCTCACAGGATTAGTAGATGACAAAGATTAATGATTGCTTTTCTCCTTCGGTAGAGTATGTAGCTCCTTCCAGCACTATGAAGCTGGCCAGCAGAGATGAAGCCTCCATGCCTGTACCAGCTTAGTACAACTATCAACAACTCCAAAAGAGGAAACACATTCCTGGCACTAGGTTTTTTTTTTTTTTTTATTTGCTAGCCAGTGGTTTCTCATAGGGCCAATGTCAACCTATCATAGGGTGGCTCCATGTAATCTCTCTCTCTCTCTCTCTCTCTCTCTCTCTCTCTCTCTCTCTCTCTCTCTCTCACACACACACACACACACACACACACACACACACACACAGAGAGAGAGAGAGAGAGAGAGAGAGAGAGAGAGAGAGAGAGAGAGAATTATCTATAGTATTATGTTTCAATTGGATCTTTCATAAGGTCCTTAGGGTTAGTTATCTCACCCTGTATTCCTTCTTTCACCTCACCCTCACATTACCTACCCAATTTAACCTTTCTTGTTCTATTATTCTCCTTTCCTCCTCAATACCACTGCATTCCAGCTCCCCTACTGTGGAACCCCGCATTCCTGACCTCTATGGATTTTCCCAACAAAATACACACATATGAGGACTCAAAACTGATCCAGAAATGAGAGAAAATGTGACATTTGTCCTCTTGGGTCTGGATTACATCACCCAGAATGATTGCATCCAGCTCCATCCATCATTTACCTGCAAATTTTGTAATTTCAATTTTCGTAACCTCTGAATGATTTCCATTATGTGAATGTAACATTTTCATTATCCATTCATCATTTGATGAACATCTAGGCTGGTTTTTCCCCGCTGGCTGTTGTGAATAGAACAATGAACATGGATAAGCAAGCATTTCTGTAGTAGGATATAGAGTCTTTTAGGTGTAAGTCTGTGATGGCCATTCCTGTTTGTGAACTTGACCACACCTGGAATTAACTAAAACCAAATGACTGGGCACACCTGTGAGAAAATTTTTCTTAATTATTCAAGTAAGAAGACCCACCTCTAATCCAGATCTTTGAGATGGGAAATAAACCTCTAATCTGGATCTTTGGCATGGGAAGATAAAACTTTAATCCAGATCTTTTAAGGTGGGAAGATTCACCTTTCATCAAGACCACACTTTCTGCTGACAGCCTATATAAAGGATATGGAAAAAGAAAGTTCTTTTTCTTTGCCTTCTTGTTCTTGCCCTTGCTAGAAAGTCCATTCCTTCACTGGCATTCTGAATTTCAGTGTGTACTGAAGACGACTAGCTAAGACATCTAGACCTGTGAACTATAAAACTGCTAGATTCTTAGACCTACCATTCATAGGCAACCATTATTGGATTAGCTGAACCACAGTATGCAAGATATTATAATTAATCTCATATATATATGAGAGACAGACAGACAGACAGAGACAGAGAGACAGAGAGCTCTTAGCCTGCTATTGGGCCTTTGTGGAAAATTAACATCTGACAATGGGCCACCAAGTTACCATGTAACCTGAGCTACCTATCATGAGTTGGGTGTTATCTGACCCACTAAGTCATAAAGTAGGACATGTACAGCAGCAACCCATTATCAAATTATATACATGTGACCAGGCCTGAGCAGGTCCTGAAGGCATAAGCAAGTTACATGAAGTTGCCCAAATGCTTATGGTTTCTACTTCTGTTACAATACCATCTGCTGCCAATAATGCACCTATAGCCTCATGAGGTATGCCCTATAATTGGTTGATTGAGGAAGAGAAGACTATGGCCTGGTTTACTGATGGTCTACATGTTATGCAGACACCACCCAGAAGTGGAAAGCTGGAGCATTATAACCCCTTTCTGAGACAACCGTGAAAGACACCAGTGAAGGGAAATATTCCCAGTGGGCAGAATTTTGGGTAATACATATGGTCATACATTTTATTTGGAAGGAGAAATGGCCCAAATTGCTCACTGATTCTTAAGTGATAGCCAATGGATTGACTGAATGATCAGGGACTTGAAAAGAGTAAGATTGGAAAAGTGGAGAGAAAGACATCTGGGGGAAAAGTATGTGGATAGGTCTCTCCAAGTGGGCAAGCGATGTAAAGATATTGTGTCTCATGTAAATGCTCATCAAAAGGTGACTACAGCTAAGGAAGAGATCAATGATCAGATAGATAGGTGTAGTGAGATTTTTCTTTGGATTGCCAGCTCACAAATATGACATGGAGACTTATTATTAATTATGAAAGCTTGGCCTTAGCTTAGGCTTGTTCCTAATTAGTTCTTATAACTTAAATCAAGCCATATTTTTAATCTACATTTTTTTTCACAAGCCTCATTACCCTGTCTCCATATTACCCATCCTGTTTTCTCTGTGTCTGACTGGTGACTCAACCTTTTTCTTCCCAGAGTTCTCTCTCTGCCCAAATCCCACCTATACTCTCCTGCCTAGCTATTGGCTGTTCAGCATTTTATTACACCAATCAGAGCAATACATTTTCACACAGTGTACAAATATCTCACAACATCTTTCCTTTTTGTCTAGGGAAAGGTTTTAACTCCAACACACTAAAACTATATACAAAAAGAACAATTATCAGGTAAAAATTACACTTACAATGTCCAATCTATTAGTATTTGGCAAATTCAGAGAAAATACTCCACTATCTATCCTTGGCAAGTCAAAAGTTTTGTACCTAATTCATTTTTTTATCCTAACTTGTATTACCAACCCCAAATTATCTTTTTGACCTCAAAACATTTTCTTAGATAATATAAGCTTTATGTTTTTCAATCTTATACATTTTACACCTCTTTTGTGAGTTTCTTTTCTGAATTTGGTAACAAGGAAAATTGTAACTATAACTATCTAGTCTTCATCTCCATTAAAGACTCAAGAGGATATAATATTACCTGAGTAAACAGGAAATACAGAGCAAGCACCTTCCAAAACTATTCAAAAAACAAAGACATATGACTTCCCAGACAGTCATCCAATGTTCCTCTGCAATTTTGGGACATTCATCTTTCTCTATAGGCCTAGAATATCTAAAGTAGAATATTTAAAGTAGAAATTTTGAAGAAATATCTTACTTTGTCTTGGCAAATTTCAGCAGTCACTTTTTTGTGTGTCCTGCTTTTTCATATTGGACAGCGTACTGTCAGCAGTTGAAGCAAGGGGCAGTTTCTTGCCCAGTGGCTAACTATTGCCACAAAGAAAGCAAACTCCAGAATCCCCACCCATCTCTGCCCCAGTTGCCAGCCAGTAGGGAAAACTCCCTCGGGCAAGCTCCCACACCACAACCCCCCATCAGACCTGCAATCTACAAGACCCACGCCTTATCCCAATACCCATCCCCCTGTAACCCCAGTGACTTCCTGAGACACAGAATCTGCCAGCTCTCATTGGACTAAGAGAGGCTTCCTGAGACCCAGGATCTACCATCTCTGACTGGACCAAGAGCCCTGATAAGACCAAGAGTGGCTCCCTGAGCCACAGAATCAGCTAGCTTGAATTGGACCAAGAGCAGGTCCCGGAGATACAGATTCTGCCAGCTCCAATTAGACCAAGACCTAAGATTGGACCCAGAGGGGCCCCCTGAGACACAGACACAGTAAGCACAGATTGGACCAATAGCAGCTTGCTCAGACACAGGCACCTCTTGCACTTACTGGAGGAAGAGATGGGTAGATGACAGTGCAAAAATTCATACAACAACACAAAGAACAATATGGCATCACCAGAACTTAGCCCTTCTACAACAGCAAGATCTGAATATCACAGTGTAGAATAAGCAGAATAAAGCAACCTTAAAAATAACTTCATGATGATGCTAGAGGCCTTTAAAAAAGAAATGAAAAATTCCCTTAAAGAATTGAGGACAAGACAAAGAAAAAATTGGAAGAAATCAGTAAGTCCCTTAAAGAAAGGCAAGAAAACCACGAAAAAGCAATTAAACATGTGAAAGAAACAGTTTAAGACCTGAAAAGTGAAATCGAAACAATGAAGAAGACACAAACAGAGGGAATGCTGGAAATAGAAAATCTGAGTAAATGAACAGGAACTACAGATGCAAGCATAACCAACAGAATACAAGCGATAGAAGAGAGAAACTCTGGTTTAGAGGATACAATAGAGGAAATAGATTCCGCAGAAAAGAAAACACCAAAGCAAAAAAAGTCATAACACAAAACATCCAGGAAATCTGGGATACCATGAAAAGGCCAAACTTAAGAATAATAGTGATAGAAGAAGAGAAGAATATTAATTCAAATATAGAAAATATATTCAACAAAATCATTGAAGAAAACTTTCCCAATTTAAAGAAGAAAATACCTATGAAGATACAAGAAGCGTATAAAACACCAAATAGACTAGGCCCCCCCCAAAAAAAGTCCCCTTGCCACACAATAATTAAACCACTAAACATGCACAATAAAGAAAGAATATTAAGAGCAGCAAAGGGAAAAGGCCAAGTAACTTATAAAGGCAGACCCATCAGAATAATACCCAATTTCTCAATGGAGACTTTGAAAGCCAGAAGGTCCTGGACAGATGTAATGCAGACATAAGAGACCATGGATGCCAACCTAGGCTAACATACCTAGCAAAACTTTCAATCACCATATATGGAGTGAATAAGACAGTCCAAGACAAAACCAGGTTTAAACAATACCTTTCCACAAATCCAGCCCTATAGAAAGCACTAGAAGGAAAATTCCAACCTAAGGAATTCAGATACACCTACAGAAACACAGATAATAAATAACCCCACAGCAGTAAATTCCAAAGAAGGGAAATACACACACACACTACCACCAAAAGATAACATATATTAACAATCATTGGTCATTAATATCCCTTAATGTCAATGGACTCATTTCACCTATAAAAAGACACAGGATAATAGAATGGATATGAAATCAGGATCCATCCTGTGCTGCACACAAGAAACCCACCTCAACTTCAAAGACAGACACTACCTCAGAGTAAAAGGCTGGGAAAAGACTTCCAATCAAATGGACTTAAGAAGCAAGCTGGTGTATGTAGCTAGAGTTTTTCTCTCTGGATCCCACCAAGCCCCGGCAGTCCCATAGCCCACTTATAAAATGAACATACAGACGCTTATATTATTTAAACTGCTGGGCCATTAGCTCAGGCCTACCATTGTCTAGCTCTTACTCTTATACTCAGCCCATTTCTGTTAATCTATGTTGCCACGTGTTCCGTGGCTTTACCTGCTGCCTTACATGATGCTCCCTGGACAGCAGGCTGGTGTCGCCTCCTCTCCACCTTCCTGTTCTCTCAATTCTCTCTGCTAGTCCCACCTATACTTCTTGCCTGGCCACTGTACAATCAGTGTTTTATTTATCAATCAATCATCCACAGCAGCTGTATCTATCCTAATATCTAACAAAATAGACTTCAAACTAAAATCAATCAAAAGAGATTGGGAAAAACATTACATACTCATCACATGAAAGAGCCACCAAGATGAAGTTTTAATTATAAACATTTATGCCCCAAATACAAGGGCACCAACATACGTAAGAAACATTACTAAAGCTTAAATCACACATCAAACCCCACACATTAATAGTGAGAGACTTCAACAGCCCACTCTTACCATTCAACAGATTTGCCAGACTGAAACTTAACAGATAAATAAGGGACCTAACAGATTTTATGACTCAAATGGACTTAATAGATATCTACAGAACATTCCACACTAACAAAAAAAGAATATACCCTCTTCCTTGGCACCCCATGGAACCTTTTCTAAAATTGACCACATACTTGGTCACAAAGCAAATCTCACCAAGTACAAAATATTAGAATAACTTCCTATATTCTATCAGACCACCATGCTTAAATTTAGACCTCAACAACAACAAAAATTACAGAAAGTCTATAATCTCATGGAAACTGAATAATGCTCAACTGAATCATCAATGGGTCAAGGAAGAAATAAAGAAAGAAAATAAAGACTTACTAGAATTCAATGAAAATAAATGTACTACAACCCAAACATATGGGACACTATGAAAGTAGTGCTAAGAGGAAAAATCATAGCACTAAATGCCCACACAAAGAAGTTGGAGAAATCTCACACTAGTGAATTAACAGCACACCTAAAAGCTCTAGAACAAAAAGAAGCAAAGTCACCAAGGAGGAATAGACACCAGGAGGAATAGACACCAGGAAATAATCAAATCAAGAGCTGAACTCAATAAAATAGAACAAATACAAAGAGAACAATACAAAGAATCAATGAAACAAAGAGTTGGTTCTTTGAGAAAAATCAACAAGATAGACAATCCCTTACCCAAACTAACCAAAAGGCAGAGAGAGAGAGAGAGAGAGAGAGAGAGAGAGAGAGAGAGAGAGAGAGAATGAGAATCCAAATTAACAAAATCAGAAATGAAAAGGGAAACATAACAACAGAAAATGAGGAAATCCAGAGAATCATCAGGTCATACTTCAAAAACCTATCCTCCACAAGATTGGAAAATCTAAGAGAAATGGACAATTTTCTGGATAGGTACCACATACCAAAGTTAAATCAAGACCAGATAAACAATTTAAATAAATCTTTAATCCCTAAGAAAATAGAAACAGTCATTAAAAGTCTCCCAACCAAAAAAAAAAAAAAAAAAGCCCAGGACCAGGTGGTTTCAACACAGATGTCTACCAGACTTTCAAAGAAGAGATAATAACCAATACTCTTCAAATTGTTCCACACAATAGAAAGAGAAGGAACATTACCAAACTCCTTTTATGAAGCTATAGTTACTCTGTTTCCCAAACCACACAAAGATGCAACAAAGAAAAAGAATTACAGACCAATCTTCCTCATGAACATTGATGTAAAAATACTCAATAAAATATTGGCAAACTGAATCCAAGAACACATCAAAAAATTATCCACCATGATCAAGTAGGCTTCATCCCAGAGATGCAAGGATGATCCTACATAAAAAATCTGTCAATGTAATACACTATATAAACAAATTGAAAGAAAAACCCACATAATCATTTCATTAGATGCTAAAAAAGTCTTTGACAAAATCTAACACCCCTTCATGATAAAGGTCTTGCAGAGATCAGGAATACAAGGAACATACCTAAACATAATAAAGGCAATGTACAGCAAGCAAACAGCCAACATTAAATTAAATGGAAAGAAACTCAAAAAGTGATTGCACTAAAATCAGGAACAAGACAAGGCTTTCCACTCTCCCCATATCTATTCAATTTAGTACTCAAAGTCCTACCTAGAGCAATAAGACAATGAAAGGAGATCAAGGGGATACAAATTGGAAAGGAAGAAGTCAAACTTTCACTATTTGCAGATGATATGATAATATACATAAGTGACTCCAAAAATTCTATCAGGGAACTCCTACAGCTGATAAACACCTTCAGTAATGTGGCAGGATACAAGATTAATTCAAATAAATCAGTAGCCCTCCTATATACAAATGATAAATGGGCTGAGAAAGAAATCAGAGAAACATCACCCTTTACAATATCCACAAATAATAGAAGATACCTTGGAGTAACTCTAACTAAGCAAGTGAAAGACCTGTATGGCAAGAACTTTAAGTCTCTGGAGAAAAAAATTGAAGAAGATATCAGAAAATGGAAAGATCTCCCATGCTCATGGGTAGGTAGGATTAACACAGTAAAAATGGCAATCTTACCAAAAGCAGTCTACAGATTCAATGCAATCCCCATCAAAATCCCAACACAATTCTTCACAGACCTGGAAAAAACAATACTCAACCTCATGTGGAAAAACAAAAAACCCAGGATAGCTAAAACAATCCTGTACAATAAAGCCACCTTTGGAGGCATCACCATCCCTGACCTCAAGCTCTACTATAGAGCTATAGTAATAAAAACAGCTTGGTAGTGGCATAAAAACTGGCATGTGTACCAATGGAATCAAATTAAAGACCCTGACAACCCACATACCTATGAACACCTGATTTTTGAAAAAGAAGCCAAAAGTATACAATGGAAAAAATAAAGCATTTCAACAAATGGTGCTGGCATAACTGGATGTCAACATGTAGAGGATTGCAAATAGATCCATATCTATCACCATGCACAAAACTCAAGTCCATATGGATCAAAGACCTCAATATAAAACCAGTTACACTGAACCTAATATATATAAATCAAGAAACTAGACATCAAAATAATGAACAATCCAATTTAAAACTGGGCTACAGAGCTAACCAGAGAATTCGCAACAGAAGAACCTCAAATGGCCTAAAGACATTTAAGGAATTGTTCAACATCCTTAGTCATCAGAGAAATGTAAATCAAAATGACTCTGAGATACCATCTTATACCTGTCAGAATAGCTAAGTCCAAAAACACTGATAACAGCTTATGTTGGAGAGGATGCGGAAAAAGGGGAACACCCCTCCACTGTTGGTGAGAGTGCAAACTTGTACAGCCACTTTGGAAATCAGTATGATGCTTTCTCAGAAAATTGGGAATCCATCTTCCTCAAGACCCAGCTAACCACTCTTGGGCATATACCCAAAGAATGCTCAATCATACCACAAGAACATTCTCAATTATGTCCATAGCGCATTATGCATAATAGCCAGAACCTGGAAACAACCTAGATGCCCCTCAACTGATGAATGTATTAAGAAAATGTGGTACATATACACAATGGAGTACTACTCACCAGTAAAAAACAATGACATCATGAAATTTATAGGCAAATGGATGGAACTAGAAAATGTCATCCTGAGTGAGGTATTGGTGAAATTATTAAGGCCACTCCATGTAGTTAAAAGGGAGGTTTATTTTGTGAGGTAAATTACAAGTGAAGGGATAGGTTGCAGGGTCTGGGAAAGGTGTAGTGCAGCCCAGCGGTGTTCTCTGAAGAACTCTGCTCAGTCTACCTCCAGTGTCCTGGGTCCAGGAACCAAGAGAGCCCATGCATCCGGATCTCAGGTCTTCAGGGTCCTCTCTCAGCCCCGCCTTGTAGGTGTGACTGTTACCAAGGCCTCAATGGGTGCTGAAACTTCCAGGTCAAAGCTGGAATGGCTACCCACTACAGTGAGGTAACCCAGACTCAGAAGGACAAACATGGTATGCACCCACTCATAAGTGGATACTAGATGTAAAGCAAAGGATAACCAGACTACAACCCACAGCTCCGGAGAAGCTAGCTAACAAGGAGGACACAAAGAGGGAGACATGGATTGCCCCAGGAAGGGGAAATAGATGAGATCTCCATGAGTACACTAGGGATGAGGGGTGGGCAATTGAGTGTAGGGGATGGGGATGAGAACATCAGGGGACAGGATAGTCCAGCTGGAACAGAGATGGAGTGGGAAAACAATGAAAGAGATATTATGATAGATGGAGACATCATGGAAATAGGGAGAAACAAGGTGCTAAGGAGTTCCTAGGATTCCACAAGGATGACCCAGCTTAGACTATTAGCAAGAGTAGAGAGGATGCCTGAACTGGCTTACCACAGTAATCAGATTAGTGAATACTCTGTCATCATAGAGCCTTTCTCCAGTAACTGATGGGAGCAGATGCAGAGATTCACAGCCAAATACCAGGCTGAGATCCAGGAGTCCAGTTGAAGAGAGAGAAGAGGGATTCTATGAGCAAAGGGCATCAAGATCATGATGGGGAAACCTACAGAGACAACCAAACCAAGCTAGTGGGAACTCATGAAATTCAGACCAACACCTGTGGAGCCTCCATGGGACTGGGCTAGGCCCTCTGCATAAGCAAGACAGGACACCTCACACAGCTTTGGGGCAGGGGGAGGGGCTTAGACCTACCTCTACTGAATACACAAGGCTCTGCTCCCCATGGGAGGCCTTACCTTCTTGTAGGCGGGAATGGGAGGTGGGTGGGTTGAGGGGGCAGGCTGGAGGGGTGGGAGGAGGGAAGACGGGGATCTGTGATTGGTATGTAAAATGAATAAAAAAATCTTAATAAAAAGAAGTGGCCATAGTGGTAGAGATGGGATTATGCATGGGCTCAACAATATGGATTTCCACTCACCTAAGCTTACCTGGCTAAGACTGCTACTGAACGGCAGATCTGCTGAAAGCAGAGACCAACACTAAGCCTCAGATACAGCACCATTCCCAGGGTGACCAACCAGCGACCTGGTGGCAGGTTTACTGCATTGGACCACTTCCTCCATGGAAAGGACAACACTTTGTCCTTACTGTAGACCTGTGTTGATCTTGTCTGCTGGACCTGGGATCAGGATTTGAGAATCTAGAAGAATAGGGCAGACTACAGTCTAATGCAGTCTAATACAGTCAGTTTCAGTGGACTTTTACACACAAATATAACAAAGGAAACAGTGATCCAAGGAAGGTTGTTTGAGTTCAGAAAAATATAATCATAAAACATGTAAATAAAGTTGAGTAAGCACATACTGAATATGAACAGAGCGGCCCTTTCCCAGAACTTTCTGGGGACAAACCAATTTAAACACAATTGCCTGGGTACTATAGATTATATCTGGGAAAGCCCAAAAGCAAGGCAGAAGACCATATCCAGATTCAGGGTACACTAGCCAGACCGGGTCCTATAGCTATGCTCTGACATTCAACAAGAATAAACATGTCTTATAAGTTGAATGTAAATGTTTGTCACAGGAGGCACAAAATTACGTCCAAGAACAGCCCAGGGAACAAAATGCACCTGAGGTAAAACGTCCTTTGCCTTTATTCCCTGGTGCCTCTCTCATAGATCCCTAAGGCATTGTTCACCATGGGCCACTCTTTTGACCATGTTTTGACAATTACAGGAGTAAATTATGAATTTACTGTTCCTGCACATAATGCTTCTGCCAAAACTACCATCCATGGACTTACAGGATGCCTTATCGACCATTACACAGTATTCCTTCCGACCAAGGAACTCGTCTGACAGCTGGAGAAGTGTGACATGATCATAGAATCCACTGTCTTACCATGTTCCCCACCATACCGAAGCAGCTGGCCTGACAGAAAGATGGAATGGCCTCTCAAAAACACAGGTACTGCCCCAGTCAGGAGGCAGCAGCCAGGAAGGTGGAGCCAGGGTTCTCCGGAAGGTGGTATACACTTTGAATCAGCATCTAATATATGGTACAGTTTCTCCCATAACTAGGATCCATGGATCCAGGAATCAAGGAGTGAGAAAGGGAAAAGTTGCACTCATTATCACCCCTCATGATCCACTAGAAAATTTTTTGCTTCTGGTTCCCATGACCTTCAGTTCTGCTGACCTAGAAGTTTTGGGTTCAGAGTGGCAAGTGTTCCTGCCAGGAGCCTGTGGTGATATATTATGTGCCCTAATAAAGTTGTTTGAGGATCAGAGGACCGAGTCAGCAACTAAATTAGACATAGAGGTCAGGCAAAGATAGCACACCCTTTAATCCTATCACTTGGGAGGCAGAGATCCATCTGGATCTCTGTGAGTTCAAGGCCACACTGGACTACATGAGATTGATCCAGTATAGGGGAGAAACAGAGCCAGGCAGTGGAATTACACATGCCTTTAATTCCAGGAAATAGTATGGCAGGGCAGAGAAAGGTATATAAGGCGTGAGGAAAGAGGAACTCACTCTCTTTAGGATGAGGATTTTGTAGAGGTAAGAACCAGTGGGTAACTGTTCTGCTTAGAACAGCTTTCAGCTTTCGTCTTTCACCCTGATGTCTGGCTCTGGGTTTTTTACTAAAAGACAATCTAAGATTTGAACAACAGGAGCCACCATAAACATTCCATTGAGCTATAAGCTCAGGCTTCCACCTGGCCACTTTGGACTTCTAACGCCTTTAGCCAACAGGCTAAGAAAGGAATAGGAGTGTCAGGAGAGGTGAGTGATCCAGATCATCAAGGGGGAAGTTGGATTTCCTCTCCACAAGGGAGGTAAGAGGATTATGTCTGGAGTACAGAAGATCCTTTAAAGCATCTCTTGGTGCTACCACGTCCTGTGATTAAAGTCAATGGGAAACTACAACAGCCTGATCCAGGCAGGATGACCCAGGGCACAGACCCTTCAGGAATGAAGGTACAGGTCACTCCTCCAGGGAAAGAGCAAGACCTGCTGAGCTGCTTGCTGAGGGTGGAGGTAGAAGGTGGGTAGTAGAAGAAGATAGTTACAAATACCATCTAAGGCCCTGTGACCAGTTGCAGAAAATAAGATTATAATTGACATGAGCATTTCTGTTGTATTTTGTTAAGGATGTATTTGTACAGATATTTGCATTTTCTTTTTTCAAACTCTATATCATGTGATGTAATATCAGTTGTGAGAATATCAGCTGGTTATCATATTTAAGTTTCAAATATTAAAATAATGTCCCTCAAGAGATATTACCACATATTCTAAAGTTATAATATGGTTGTGGTTGTACAAAGGACAGTTATGTTAGGAATGATATTTATTACCTGGTTAAATATATAATGCATTTGTGATTCAACATGGGGTAGTTATATCATGTTTGGGTGTAATTATGAACTGATTATTGTTTTTATTTGCAAATTAAATGTGTGTGCTGACTAGTTTTATGACTTGATACAAGCTAAAGTTATCTGAAAGGAGGGAACTTCTCTTGAGACAATGTCTCCATAAGTTAGGCTGTAGGGTAATACTTAATTAGTGATTGGTAGGGGAAGCCCTAGCCACCCTTGGTTGGTGGTCCTGAGTTCTATAAGAAACAGGCTGAGCAAGCCACATTGAGCAAGCCAGTAAGCAGCACCCCTCCATGACCTCTGCATCAGCTCCTGATTCCAGATTCCTGCCCTGTTTGGCTCCTGTCCTGACTTTCTTTGATGATGATGAACAGTGATACAGAAGTTTAAGGCAAATCATTTCCTTGCTTTGATCATGGCATTTCATCACATCAATAGTAATCCTAACAAAGACAGCATGCTAGAAGGAGATATGATTGTGTGTCAAGTTGACAAGGAATGGGCTTGTGATGGCTATTCTTGCTTGTCAACTTGACTACATCTATAATTAACAAAAACTCAACTGACCGGGCACACCTGTGAGGTATTTTTTTCTTAATTATTTAAAGTGGGAAGACAAACCTCTAATCCAGATCTTAGAGGTGGGAAGATCAACCTCTCATCAGGACCACATCTTCTGTTGGCAGTCTACGTAAGGACACAGAAGAAGAAAACTCTCTCTCTCTCTCTCTCTCTCTCTCTCTCGCTCTCGCTCTCGCTCTCGCTCTCGCTCTCGCTCTCGCTCTCGCTCTCACTCTGCCTGCTTATTCTCACTCTCACTAGCAAATCCATTCCTCCACCAGCATTAGAGCCTACTTTATCAGGATTCCAGTGTATACTGAAGACCAGCTGAGGCATCCAGCTTCGTGGACTGAATGACTACTGGATCCTTGGAGATTCTTGGACTTTCCATTTATAGGTGGCCATTGTTGGACTAGATGAATGACAATCTGTAAGTTATTCTACTATATTCCATCTCTCTCTCTCTCTCTCTCTCTCTCTCTCTATATATATATATATATATATATATATATATATATATATACACAACAACACACACACACACACATACACATATTCATTATATAAATTCTATTTTTAGTGGTGTGGATGGATCATGTGGTAAATCTATTTCTAGCTTTTTCAGGAATCCCCACACTGATGTCAATAGTGGTTGTACCAGTTTGTACTTCCATCAGCAATAAATAAGCGTTCCCCTTTCCCCCACAAACATTACAGCACTTGTCTTCATTTTTTTTTATATCAGTCATTCTGACTGGGGTAAGATGAAATCTCAAAGTAGTTTATGTTTGCACTTTTCTGATGGCTATGGATGTTGAACACTTCTTAAAATGTTTCTCATCCATTGTATTTCATCTTTTGAGACCTCTGTTTGGTTTCATGCCAAAACATGTTTTTTTGTTTTCCTGATGTTTAGTTTTTTTGGACCACCCTGTGGACACTTACTCTCCAGCCAGTGTCCTCTCAAGTGGCCTCAGTCCAACTCAGTTCCCAAAGGAAAAGGAAAAAATTCCCAGTGACCATGTTGCCGTTAGAAGCCAGACTCCACCACTCATGTGGCCACTCTTCCCCCCCAGTTCTAGAAGTCCTCCGGAGTGATGACCATCGCTGTACCCCATCACTCCCTGAGAACTTACTCTATGCCGGCAACAATTACCTAGGTTTCTCCAGCCTTCCCTGAGTTCCACCACATGGTTATGATTATATAAAGTCTAACTTTACACCACCTGTGCAATTGGTCAACCCATTTTAAAAAATAACTTCACGTTAGTTGATATAGTACTCCTGAAAGGACAAGTCTGGAATGATGTCATCTTCCTTTTAATGCACATCAGAATAACAATGAATGTGAGACCACATGCCTAAAACAAAGTCACCTTGAAAGCTCACCATGTCCATACCCACAGTCTAACTACATCCTAGTGCTCTGAGAGCAAAGCAACCTGAGGAAGGAGAAGAGAAAATGAAACAAGGGAAACCCAATTTCAGAAGGAATGATTTGGGGTTACTGATGGTTTGAGGAGCACAGTTCTTCATGGTGGGGAAAGCAGGTAGCAGGAGCATGTTGCAGCTGCTCCCATTGTGTGCAGTCAGGGAGCAGAGATGGACAAATGCAGGTGTTCATGCCGCCTCCTCTTTTATTGATATGCTGGATCATACCCTGAGGTGTGTAGCTAATTCCAAATCCTCTCAAGTTGGAAATAAAGACCTCTCTCTCTCTTCCTCTCTCCTCTCTCTCTCCCTCCTCTCTCTCTCTCTCTCTCTACTCTCTCTCACTCACACACACACACACACACACACACACACAAACTCACATAAGCAATCGCACACACACAGATATGTTCACTCATACACAGAGCCAGACATTCAGACATTCATAACAGTTGTGCACACAAACATGCAAGGCACATTCATACATATGCAGAAGCAGTCATCTATGTAGTTATACACTTCAGCCAGTCACACTCAGTATAAAATCACAACGTTTTCTTTTCTTCACAGTGCTGATCTATATAATCAGGTACACACTGAATTCTCTAACATAGAGTCTATCTTAAGTTCTTTAGCTAACTCAACAAACAAGACAGACAAACATTTCTGTCTTAAAGCTTAAGTCCTAGGGGAAAGAGATAGAAGCAAGAACATGTTTAAAATTAAGTTCTATAAAGTTAAACGTGATTAGGATTAAGGAGCATAGAGTCTGGTAACAGAGAGGAAGGGAGGGAAGGAGAACCAGTCTGGAGGCGGCTTGCAATCCTGAGGACCTAGGTGGTTAAGCTAAGCTTCACTGAGATGACTGAGATGGTGACAATAAATCTGCCAAAGATCTGAAAGATTAGGGGAAGATACTCAAGCAGAAGTCTGGAAAAAAGCAATCTAATGAGAGAGTCCTTTGTGCAAAGGCTGGGTAGGGTGTGCCTTCAGGGAGTAGGAAGAAAGCAGTGGTACCATTGTGGAGAGAGTAAGGAGGGGTGTGAAGAGGCAGGATGCCAGAAGTGAATGTGATGGTCATGCTGTCCTGTAATTGTTTGTTTTGTTTTGTTTTTTACTCTTTGCTCTTTGGGGGCCCACCACCCAGCTCCCAAACAAATACAGAGACGTATTCTTACTTATGAATGCCTGGTCTTAGTGTGGCTTGTTTCTAGCCAGTTTTTCTTAAATTATCCTGTATATCTTTTGCCTTTGGGCTTTTATCTTTCTCTATTCTATATACTTTTCTTTCCTTCTTACTCAGTGGCTGGTTGTGTGGCTGGGTGGCTGGCCCCTGGTATCCCCTCTCCTCCTTTTCTTGCTCACCCCTCTTCTCTTTTTCTCCTTTTATTTATTCTCTCTGCCTGGCAGCCCCACCTGTCCCTCTTCTGCCTAGCTATTGACCATTCAGCTCTTTATTAGACCAATCAGGTGTTTTAGGCAGGTATAATAACACAGCTTCACAGAGTTTTAAACAAATGCAACATAAAGGAATGCAACACACATTTGCATCATCAAACAAATATTCCACAGCATAAACAAATGTAACATATTTTAAACTAATATCCCACAACATGGTCCTTTTATGATGATGGCAAAACTTGGATGCCTATTTTATGTCAAGATTAACTGGTTTCCAATGGAAATGTGATGTGATCTGACTTCTGACTGGTGCTTAACAGTACCTAAAATTATCTAAATCATTTACCAGTTATTATCTGTTTTTCTTCCAAATTTTAAGGGATGTGTTTTGGTTATGTCTGTGTCTTTTTCATAAATATTTGCTGACTAACTAACAGGGACAGGTAGCCCTATGAGGACAGGGTTCCATGGCTTATGTACCTGGAAGCATCACAACAAATACTTCTGCCTTCCCTTTTGCCCTATTTCCTAGTAGAAAAAAATAATTTTTGTGTGTTTTCTTGAATGTATGTGATTTTGACTGCTATCCCTGGATTGTGCCCCCTCCAATCTCCCCCATGCATGAGATCATCAGGCATTATCCCCAAACCCTGCATCCATACAAGAGTTTGGACTTGATTCAAGATGTCCCTTCCAAATATCCTATTCCAAACTGTACTGGCTTCAATTTGTCAGATGTTTACAGTGATTAATGCATTTTTATTGTTTATTTATGATTTAGATAAGTAAATAACTTGGACTTGAATAATTAAATTTAAAAGAAGAAACGTTTTAACTTCAATCAAAATTCAAATATCTTACCTTGCCAGAAGCAACTGAGTTTGGCTGTTTTTGGTGTGTTTGCTTGTTTGTTTTTGTTATGCCAAAGATGTAATCCAAGGTAACACAAATGCTAGATACATCTTTCATACCTTTCATACTTGAGTGCATGCCTAGCAGTCTTGAATTGCACCACATAAGTGTTAATCTCAACATCTTTGTGGCTGGGTGTTTGATACATGCCACTGAGGTCAATATCCTCATTTCCAGAGGTGTTCTAGGGTTACCTCTCTTTCTAGACAAGAATTCTAAAGTTCAGAATGACTAAAATCATGTGCCTACAGCTCAGGAACAGGGGATTTGGATTCAAACCTGGACAATCTAACGTTCGATCCTCCGAGCTTCATGGCACGTTTCTACTATAAAGTTGTGTGTAAGGAAGCTGACAACTAGGAATCTGATGGGGGCCTGAGAATGATGGGGGTGGTTTGCCCAGAAACAAGGAGGTATGAGCTGGTGCAGAAGAAAGCATAAACCTACCTTGCGTGGGTGGTCCGAAAGAAAAGTCATGAGTTATTAAATGAAACTCTCAGTACCAGGTGTGTGCTACCACGCAATGAGTTGTTGGTCAGGTGGGCCTCAGAGGTCTTCAAACAATACAGACTGATGCCTCTGTTCCTAGTCAGCCACCAGCACAGATAATGCGGCCCTATCGCTGAAGACATCACATGCTGGGGTTGCAAGTCACAGAGAAATCAAGCTAGAACTGAGATGGAAGCTTCCTCCTTGCTGGCTAGTTTTCATAGTGCTGGGAGGTGCTTGTCAGACTGCAGGGAAGAAAAGCCATCTTCATAAATATTGATCTTTCAGGCAAAACATGTCTACTGGTAAAATAGTGGCATGACTGTTGGAAGAATAACCAACTACTTTTTGGTTGGATTTGAGGCTCGGTCCATAAGAGGGAATTATTGCCTGTTAGTGTAAACCTGGTCAAAATACCACAGCTGGAGAGGTCATAATCTCTAGAGGGAAATCAACCTACCACAGTTGTTTTGCTAAATAGACATAGTGTCAAGCTGTCTTGTAAATATTCACTTTTATCTCCTTATATTTATTCCGTCCATGGCTCAAGGAACATTGAAAAGAGGGCAAAAAAAAAAAAATACAAGCCAGAGGATGGAGCAGGATTGCTATAAAACAGTCTTCTAGACTGTGAACTTACAACAGTGGTGATTATCTTCACCAGATTTGATGACACAACACTCCCTGTGGACAGGGCTCACTCACTGAGGAACTGTAGGCAGTCAAGGGTCACTGAGGTAGGCAGAGTCAAACTCCTCAGTGGCATAACCCACTGTGAGGTGATTTTTGCTCAAGTCAATAACTTTCCACCCACGCTTGTGTAAGCAGCCCTAATTAAACTCAAGGGGTCATAAAAACAGATATAAAAGTATGAGAGGGACATATTAGGGAGAAAGTATTTGTGGGAAGAGGATAATGGGGAAAGTGCATTTCATATGTTTTACACACACACACACACACACACACACGTTTGAAATAATAAATATATATTTTTAAAAAACAAAAAGACATGAATGTATATGGGGAAGGGGGCACATGAGGCTTTGAAAGCATCATTGATCAGGGAAGGTGGGTGATTCTACACCTGCCTCCCATCTAGGAAAAGGCTCCGTCCAGCAGAGGTGAATAGCTTTGATGTCTCTGACAAGAGCCAAAGATGGGGCAACTGCACCTATAAAGGAGAAGAGGCAACAGGAAGAGCAGCCTGTCACTGTGGACTCCCAATGGACACAGCAAACCTCAGGGGACCCCTAAGCAATGACCAGGAAGTAAATCTCGAATTCCTTCACCAGGCATCTTCCTCCTGTCTAAGCAGAGCCTGCTATTTATTAAAGTCCCAAAACAGAGCTGTATGAGAGGACAGCAGCTGGGGCCTAGGTTTCCACCCTAGACACAGGGGAACAGGGATGAAAAGGACAGAGGGTGGATGACTCCACATTCTTGATGTTCTGAAGGCTCACTGTGGGCAGATGGTGAGCGACCCTGAGAAAGAGTGACAAAAGGGACTTCAAGTCAATATAGAGGACTTCCCAGAAGAGCACGTAGGTGCTCATGGCTGCGTGATTCTGAGGCAATCAGGAATATGTTATGGAAGTCTAGAAGAAGGAAGATAGACACCTTCAGGGCTGGCTGGTACCCACATACCACAGGATGGGAATAAAGGTCTGAGGACAGCTTGCAGGCATCGGGTCTTGTGCCTTGTTGAGCAGGGCATCTCTTGTTTCTGCTGCTGTGCAGCATACTCCAGGCTGCCTGGTCCTGCAAGCTTCCAGGCAGTTCTCCTGTCTCTGCCTCACATTGTCTTAGGAGTGCTGGGATTACACATGCATGCTATCACATCTCAGGTGTGTATGTCAAGTACGTCTACCCACTGAGCCATCCCCTGGCCCTACCTTTGTGTTTCTGTTCTTATAAATGAATCAAACAGCAGCAACAGAGCATCCAGCTCTTTTCTTTACCGTGCTCAGTAAGAATCATTCCAACAAGCTTTCGCGCCAACTTGGAGATGTTACTGTTAACCTATCCAACAGATGGAGAAACTGAGGCTTGAATGATTACTGGTCCTCAAAGGCTAGAAAGCACCTCCAGGGGCATCAGTCACTCTGAACTTCTCGTGGTCACTGGAAACAGGATGGCACAAGAATGAACTCCAGATAACTGAAAGTTGCCAGAGGGCTCTGGAGAGCAAAGTGGGGTAAATAGGGGTTCCTATTATCTCCTCTGGATAAACAAGAAGGTGAGCCTTGAAGACATCAACCCTTGTCCCCCAAGGCATATGGAAGACAGAGCTAATACCTATGTGACCATCTCTCTGAGTTCTCCATCTATGCCCTGCTTTCTCCCTGTTTGCCCTTTCTCAGTGCCTACTGATACCTTATTTGCCTCTGCCTCGCAGGCAGTGTGGCCACTTAACCAAGGCTAAGGGCTGCCTGGCACCGATAACAGACCAAAGAGCTGATAGGATCTAAGTCAAGATTGATGAAACAATGAGCATGTTCTGAGGGTTATTTAGAGCATGTGGGTAAGGAGTTACAGGAGCATGAGTAACTCAAGGATACATGAGCACATATCACTGATGCTCCTTGAGCAACTTTCAGGAAACTGCAGCACTAGCAACTGGTCACTGCTTATATAACAACCTGGACTGGCTTCTAGAATAGTCCATCTTTTATGCTGAAGCCTTTTTACGCTCTGCTGATTGGATATCTTACTTGCACTCTTTGGTGGCAGAGACATGTGGCCTAGCTTCTGAGAAACTGGTTCAATCTTGTTTCTTCCTACTCCTGCAGGCACACCCTTCCCAGCCTTTGCACAAAGGACTCTCTCATTAGATTGCTTTTCTCCAGACTTCTGCTTGAGTATCTTCCTCTAATCTTTCAGATCTTTGGCAGATTTATTGTCACCATCTCAGTCATCTCAGTGAAGCTTAGCTTAACCACCTAGGTCCTCAGGATTGCAAGCCGCCTCCAGATTGGTTCTCCTTTCCTCCCTTCCTCTCTGTTACCAGACTCCAGGCTCCTTAATCCTAATCACGTTTAACTTTATAGAACTTAATTTTAAACATGTTTTTGCTTCTATCTCTTTCCCCTAGGACTTAAGCTTTGTTAAGACAGAAATGTTTGTCTGTCTTGTTTGTTGAGTTAGCTAAAGAACTTAAGATAGACTCTATGTCAGAGAATTCAGTGTGTACCTGGTTATATAGATCAGCACTGTGAAGAAAAGAAAACGTTGTGATATTATACTGAGTGTGACTGGCTGAAGTGTATAGCTACATAGATGACTGCTTCTGCATATGTATGAATGTGCCTTGTATGTTTGTGTGCACAAACTGTTATGAAGGTCTGAATGTCTGGCTCTGTGTATGAGTGAACATATCTGTGTGTGAGCGATTGCTTATGTGAGTTTGTGTGTGTGTGTGTGTGTGTGTGTGTGAGAGAGAGAGAGAGAGAGAGAGAGAGAGAGAGAGAGAGAGAGAGAGAGAGAGAGAGGTCTTTATTTCCAACTTGAGAGGATTTGGAATTAGCTACACACCTCAGGGTATGATCCAACATATCAATAAAAGAGGAGGCGGCATGAACACCTGCATTTGTCCATCTCTGCTCCCTGACTGCACACAATGGGAGCAGCTGCAACATGCTCCTGCTACCTGCTTTCCCCACCATGAAGAACTGTGCTCCTCAAACCATCAGTAATCCCAAATCATTCCTTCTGAAGTTGGTTTTCCCTTGTTTCATTTCCTCTTCTCCTTCCTCAGGTTGCTTTGCTCTCAGAGCACTAGGATGGAGTTAGACTGTGGGTATGGACATGGTGAGCTTGCAAGGTGACTTTGTTTTAGGCATGTGGTCTCACATTCATTGTTATTTTGATGTGCATTAAAAGGAAGATGACATCATTCCAGACTTGTCCTTTCAGGAGTACTATATCAACTAACGTGAAGTTATTTTTTAAAATGGGTTGACCAATTGCACAGGTGGTGTAAAGTTAGACTTTATATAATCATAACCATGTGGTGGAAATCAGGAAAGCTGGGAGAAACCTAGGTAAATGATGCCAGGCATAGAGTAAGTTCTCAGGGAGTGATGGGGTACAGCGATGGTCATCACTCCGGAGGACTTCTAGAGCTGGGGGGGGGAAGAGTGGCCACATGAGTGGTGGAGTCTGGCTTCTAAAGCTACGTGTCATTTTCTTCAGCAGGGAGGCATTGGTGTGTTGCTCCTGCTCCAGTATATTCTGCCCTGTTCATGCCCATATAAGAAACCCTAATTAAATTGAATGGGTCAAAACAAAACCCCACCCCCTCCAAAGAAAGATGTGAAAGGAGTGGACTTGTAGGGCAGAAGGCAGTCAGCAGCTGTAGGGGGCATGGAGAGGGCAAGGGGTGAGTATGATCACAACATGGTGTATGTACTTATAAACTGTCAGAAAGGATAAAAGGATGCTAAGGCGTGTGTGTACATACATCTAAACAAAAACAAAAGCATGAATATTGTCATTTGCTTTCTATTGCTGTGGTGAACACCATGACCAAAAGAAACTGGAGGAGGAGAGGATTCATTTCATCTTACAGTTACAGTCCATCATGCAGGGAAGCCAGTTCAGGAACTTACAGAAAGGACCTGGAGGCTGAAACTGAAGCAGAGGCCACAGAAGACCACTGCTCACTGGCTCAGTCCCATGGCTTGCTCAGGAAATTGTGAAATGTGTGTGTGTGTGTGTGTGTGTGTGTGTGTGTGTGTGTGTGTGTGTAGTTATAAGGTATACATTTATTTATATATAGTATATGTTTGTATAAGTAATATGTTATAAGTAATAGCTACAACCCAGGACCACCCACCCTATGGTCACACCCCATACAGTGTGTTGGGCTCTCCCAAATCAATCATTAATCAAGAGAATGCTGCACAGACTTGCCTACAGGCCAATCTGATGGATGTATTTTTTTTTTCAACTAAGGTCACCCCTTCCCAGATTAATCTAACTTCTGTCAAGTTGGCAAAAACTAACCAGCACAGATGACTTTCAGAAAGAATGTGATGCTAGGAGGTGAACTGGTCATCTGATTGTCAGGGAGTGTGTCTGGCATGGAGACAGGATGACAAAGAGGCCCATTGACAGGACTGGGAAAGCAGGAGGTAATGATGACCTTGTAGACAACAGCAAGCAAAGACCTGGTATTTTACTCAGAATACTCCATGATCTGATTGAGTTAAGTCAGGCTCATTCTGAGAACAGACTTCAAGGGTCCAGGGTGGAGACAAGATGAAAGGGGGGAACCACAAAAATGCTCCTATGGATAGTACACTAGCCAATTTCATGCCAACTTGACACAAACTAGATTAACTGAAAGGATGGAACCTCAATTGACAACATGCCTCCATAATATCCACCTATAAGGCGTTTTCTTAATTAGTGATTGATGGGGAAGGGCCCAGCCATTGTGGGTGGTGTCATCCCTGGGCAGGTGATCCTGGGTTCTATAAGAAAGCAGGCTGAGCAAGCCATGTGTGCAAGTCAGTAAGCAGTGCTCCTCCATGACCTCTGCCTCAGCTCCTGCTTCCAGGTTCCTGCCCTGTTTGAGTTCCTGTCCTGCTTTCTTCGATGATGGACAACAATGTGGAAGAGTAAGCCAAATAAACCTTTTTCTCCCCAACTTGCATTTGGTTATGGTGTTTCATCACAGTAACAGTAGCCCTAAGGCAGATAGAAAAATGGTGGTTTGGTACACTGAAGAGAGTGAGACAGATTGCAGTCACAGCTGGAAGGCAGAACTAGTAGATTTACCAGATCGAGGCATAAAGCGTTGGAAGCCTGAGATTTCATACAGGTCGAGTGGGAGCAATAGGGTGACCATCTTCAGGTAAAGGCCACAGATGCATTGGATGGTTTAGAGCTAGAAGGCCTGGCACTATCTGAATCCACTCTTAAAAACCTGTTAGATATCCACGTAGGGATATCATCAAACAGATGAACACCCAGGAGAGAGATCTAGCCAAGAGACATACTTGTGGGGTCATTGGCAAGAGGCCTGGATCCAAGCTGTGACACTGAATGAGCGAGTGTCACAGACAGAACAGGAAAAGAGACCCTTGGTGGAAGCCAAACAAATGAGAAGATGAAAGTCAGTGAGACAGTGCCTAGAGCCTCTGAAACTCCATTCTCTTCCCCTGGTTAGAGAAAAAGCTTGCTGTCAATCGTAGGAATAAAGCCCATTTTGATCCCTTGGGTTAATGAGCCGGTGCAGGTGAACCCCCTCCACAGACTCAATGACTGTGCTGCACATAAACTTGACTGGGAGGAGTAGCATTGACCCAGAGTTATGCACCATTAATGATTAGCTGAGCCCTCAGAACCTACTTGGTTTTGATCTGGGAACTGTCCACTTCAGTGCTGTTTTCTTCTCCAGGGCTACAGGAGCTCTGGAACTACCTCCCAAGAGGGAAGTAGACCAAGCTACCTCCAGAGAGAGTTCCAGAAGAGGCTTGGCAGGTGAGTGTTCATGCAAGATACAGAAGGGGTGGGGCATGCATCATGATGACTCTCGCCAGTCCTAGGAGTAATAGCTAACAAGCAGAGTGAAAACTCCCAAATGGAAGTCATCTTAAAACTTCTAGGAGCCACAAAGGAAATGTCACAGGGTCTTACTGGGGGGACAACATTGGATAGAGGAAAGAGGCCTTCAGCCAACTAAAAGTGGAGGACTAGAGAGCTGGGCAGGGGTGTAGACAGAAGCTGTGAGTTACTGGAGTTGAAGGAGTATATGCTTATTTGAAGAGGTGAGGCCAGAAGATAAGGAGGAATCAGCCACTGAAAGGGAGAGAGCAGCAACCATGAAGGCACTAGGTATTGCTGGCCAGGCCTGGGAAGGAAATCCTTACCTCTTCTTTGAAGAAAGCAGGAGAGAACATGTAAGTGCCACAGATGAGCATTCTAATGGCCTCTGCCTAGACCAAGGGGCTGGGAATCCAGCCAAGAGGAAAGACTGTTGGCTGGATCATCTGACTCAAAGGTCATTAGGCTTAAAATTCTGCAGTCTCATCCAAGAGCACATGACAGAATTCAAAGACCAGTGTATATAGCCTTGGAACACCTTTCCCTGGAGCTAATAAAGCTGAAAGCAGTAATAATAGGGCTATAATTCTGTAAGTTGCTGTTCACATTAGATCCTGCACTGTACATGCACAGTTTTTCAGATATGCCACTCCAAACTAACTCCAATGAACAAGTGTATTAGTCAACAGTTGATGCATTACCAAGTATCCCAAGCATTTCATAGCTTTCAAACATACACATATTCCCTTCTAAATACAGATCTAGGATGTGCCTACAAAACTTAGTTGAGAAATAACTAAAGGTTGGAAGTGGCCACACTGGGCTTAGCTTAGTTCCTTATGTCATCATTCTAGGACCCAGGAAGAAGGTTGGTGCTCATGTGAGGCACATGTAGTTCTCATGGAAAGCCCCAGAAATGGTGGTAGGGAGATGGCAGAGTAGGTAAGAACACATACAGCAATATCATGAGAACATGAGTTCAGAAGCCCAAAATGTATGTAAAAAACTGTGTGTGTCTGTGTGAGCTCGGTGCTGGGAAGCGGGGAGGGGTTAAGAGATAAAAGGATCACTGGGGCTCTCTGGGCAGCAAGCCTACCTAAGAAATGGCAGGTTCTAGAGCCACTTAGATGCCCTGTCACAGGGGAATAAGACATAGAGAAAGTTACTCAATGTCATTCTCTGGCTTCTGCATGCACTCATAGGCATGCTCATGTGCACACCTGTGCATGCACATGAGTGCATGAGCACGTGCGCACACGCACAGTGGGGGTAGAAATGCAAATCTGACTAACCCATACTCACCCTATTAACCAGAGCATATCTCACTAGCCAAAGTCAACAAGAGAGGAATATGGGTTCTCCCTCTACACTGCACTGAGAAGTCACATGGCAATGAGTAGAATGATATAATCATACTACAGGAAGAAAACAGATTAATGGGAGCCACAAAACAATTCACCACTCACATTTTAAGCTAAAATGGTATGTCACCTGGGATTAGAAATCCACAGAACTGCTGCAGGAGCTGGAGGGGGTGCTTTAGGAGAATGGTGCACAGAAGGAGACTGGACCAGGGACTCAGTGTCAATTAAATCCGCTCACAAATGCAACCAATCAACCCTAGTGGATGAAAACAACTCTCTTCACTAACTGATGGTGAGTATCACAATCTAGTAGGAAAGAGCTCACCTACATCACCTCCTTTCTTCACAGCTCTGATCATGCATTGGCTGTGGAAAATTCCAAGATATTGTGCCCATTGGGGTACTGAAATGTTCAGCCGTACATTCCATATTAATATCAAGAAACAAATGTCCATACAGTGGGGCCACCAAGAAGTACCTGCCAAGTCCAACTTTGCTAGTGATGTGATAGATCACTGGGCCAACATGGAGAAGGTAACTGGAGAGAGAATGGCACAGTTTGATTGACTTCATTCATTTATCAATTCATTCGGTTGAGATTTACAGGATGCTTGCTATGCCTCAGACACTAAAAGGAGCTGTGAACAGGATATTAATCTTCCTTGAAGTAGCATAGGGTGACTGGGGAGAGAGAAAGGCAGAAAAGCATCGTATGCGGTTGTCAGTGGTAACTGCAGAGATTCACAGTTGGTCAATGTGCTTAGAATTAGTGATTGTCGAATGCTCCATAAATAGGACATTTCTACCACCCCCTCAGAGGTTCGGAAAATATTATGGAAGAAGGGACAGAAAAAACATAAGAGGTGGGTGTGGAATGTGATTTCGGGGTATGAGATGGCTGTTGCACTCTTAAACTCACAGTAACTAGTAATTAATTGCCTGTACTAGATTTCATGGAGTAGGGAGGAACTCAAGGGGTCCCACCTCTCCCAGAGGATTTATATGCAGTTAAAGGTTAATGAGGGACCAAGAGACATTTTGTTCAGCAGTGTAGCCACTAGTAATGTGCCCATGCTCCTAGAACAAACATTTCCCCATGCTCCTAGATGTAATCCTAATAAAACGTACTGGGACACACACACACACACCCCATAAAAGTCAAAGAAGAACCAGTTAGGAGGAAGAAAGATATCAAGAGGAGTAGGAAGGGATGGGAGGAGCAGAAGAAGATGATAGGAGGGTGGAGATGATTGAAATGCATGTGCACATGTGTGGAAATGTTGTAATAAAACTAATGATTGTGTATAATAATACATGCTCCTACAAATATTTTTAAAAAGAAGGTCAGAGGCACATGGGACACTGTAGTGAACTTAGTGAATCCCAAACACACTCTCTATTGTAACTTCCAGCATGAACTAAAGAGCAGTGGGCTGGGGCATGGGTAAAATTGTTGCGGACTGAGCATGTATTGCCCACTAGGCTCAGTGTCAACACTTTGTCTCCAGTTGGTGATGACGGCTTAGGGAGTGATGGAGGCTTTAAATGGTGGGACTAGCAGAAATGGGTCACTGGGAACATAACTCTGGGGTCTCTGCTTCTCTCTTTGCTTCCTATCTCTCACAAAGTGAGTAGCCTCAGTCAGACATTCCTCCTGTCCAGATGCCCTGCCTCACCACAGGCTCAGAGTCAATGGATCCAAGGAATATTTATTGAAGCCTCTGAACCCAGGAGCCAAGAGAAATATTAAGATGTTTATCACAGTGATGGCCAGTCTGATTAACACAGATCCTAGGAAGAAATCAACAACAACTCAAGATTGAACCAGTTTCTCAGAAAGCTAGGCCACGTGTCTCTGCCACCAAAGAATGCAAGTAGGATCTCCACTCAGCAGATTATAAAAGGACGTCAGCATAAAAGATGGAGAGGAGGTGGAAACTTCCAAGTTTCTTGTCCATCTCTGAGTTTATTTGCTTCCAGCCCACTGCTGCCTTCACCTAAAATACATTTCTAGAGAATGGACCAGATCATCTTAGCCAGATCATCTAGGTTAAGGCAAGAGAAAGGCTGGACTTGACCAGCAGGGGCATCAAACAGGACTATCTAAAGGGAGCTGTGACAATGATGCAGTTCTGAGGTCCCGGCACTGTGACACAACCTTAACATGGAGATTGCAGCATTCTGTGTTGAAGATGGAACAAGGTGCAAGGTTGTTGTGGCAATCTTCTTGGGAGACTCCAGCAGTATGTAGTTCATCCCAGATAGACAGTGTAATGACAGACCAAAGAGCTGATGAGATCTAAGTCAAGATTGATGAAATAATGAGCATGTTCTGAGGGTTATTTATGGCATGTGGGTAAGGAGTTACAGGAGCATGAGTAACTCAAAGATACATGAAGCCCTGAGCACATATCACTGATGCTCCTTGAGCAACTTTTCAGGAAACTGCAGCACTAGCAACTGGTTACTGCTTATATAACAACCTGGACTGGCTTCTAGAAGATTCATATACCTTGTGCATCTTGTGGGCTTAGGCTTCATTCTTAAATGCCATATACTGTAGATCTCTGAAGTGTTTGAAGATGACCTGTTTATCTAAAATATATTTCTATTTGACTTTGAAAACATACCTAACCTGACAAGTTCCATTGTAATAGGTGACTAAATACTAACCAGCATTTCTTTATGTCCTAATTAGTTGTTAATAATAGCTTTCAAGTACTAGCAATTTGCATTACATTGTTAAATGAGCTGTATAGGTACAATACCTTGAACAAGATTAGAAATATATGTACAGTATTTCCTAACAAAATTAATCTCAAATTTGTATCAATATACAAAAATTCAATTCAATATAAAATATTTAAAATTAGTAGTTGCTTTCTAAAAGTAGATTCAATAATCTACCTTTTATCATATCCATATTCTATCTTTTTTCAGAGTAGATTCAATAATCTACCTTTTATCTTGTATCTATATCCTCTTTTTTTCTTCTTTTTCAAACAAGAATCCTAAATCTAATCTCCTTAGTTTAACCTTTTTTTCTTTTTTTTTTTTTGCCATTATCAATTAACAACTTGTAACCAATCATCCAAAACAACGACAATTATTCATAACCAATTGAATGAACGGGAAATACCCACCTTACCCCTTGGGAATGTGGGCATCTTGTTTTTTAAAATTACTTCCTGCTGTCTGAGGGTAATGGCATCTTTAGGGGATCCTGAAAAGAAAAGTTTGGGTTAATTGTCAAGTCCTGGGAGAGGTAGCTGTATCAATTGTTGTCCAGGCTCTGCATAATGGAAAATGCAGGGCTTGTCTCAAGTCCTGGCTAGAGTAGTCTCTGAGGCTGGATCATCTCAGCTAGCCACCTTGAAATTGTCCTGAGCAGTTTGTAGTCCAAAGCTGATCTTTGAGTGGTGTTTGTCAGCTTAGTGGTATTATCATCATCCTGATGGAATGATCATCATTGTGGAGCACCATCATCTTTTTGGAGACTTCAAAGTCACTGTTAGGCATGGTCATGGTTCACTGCAGAAAACTGATAAATACTCAAACCCAAAATCATGTACAGGAATGAAGCCCTTTTTCTAGAATTAGTTAGTACTCTATATAACCATTAATATCATGACAAAATTTTAAAATATATATATATTAATCTTATAAATTTTGACATAAATTTTATACCTTAAGGAAAGTTTTAAAGAGTCAAAATAAAATCAAAGAATTATGTGGTTAGTGGTGATAGAATAGTCCCTTAATTTTGGTTTTTCTTCTGTCCCTTATCAAGTGGCTCTTCTGACATGATACAGAGATTTCGCATTTTCTTTTACCAAGCATGCTTGGGTTTAGAGAAGGAGAGAGCCATGCTCCAACTCCAAAGCCAGCCTTATTTTTTAGTTGAGTTGGTACTACATAAAGACCATTTGTATTATGTGTCTGTAGATAACAGTAGAAACAAACATTTAGAAAGACTTATGAGATTTTTATCCTGTTATATATGTGATACATCAATAGGCCAATTTACTCTTTCTCTTGAGACATTTTTTTTTCTGGATGATTTGTCCTTTTTCTTCAGATATCTCATTTATCCAGTGTTCTTTAGATTCCTTAATCTCCATTCTCCTGAAAGACAAAAACAAAACCATTCCCCAACCCTAACTTTGGGGAGGTTCCAAATCTACTAATCTTTATCAATTCTAATTTATGGTTTCTCCTTAAATTTTGGTTCTCTTTTCTGTAGCTGTTCTATCACCCTGAGCAGTATGGTTTTTTACAACAGGCATTAGTTTCTTTAATTGCTTTGGGAAGGAGTTTCTTCTATGATGGCAGAAAAGGACTGAACCAAATTTGTCATGGGGGCCTGCAAGAGGCCCATCAGGGAGTTTCCCAAGGGCAAAGGCAAAGGATTACCTTATCTGTCCCTTGCAGATCTACGTTCATTAGTCCAATTCCTGCCTTTGCCATACCTTCTGCATAATCCAGACGGGAAGGACATTCTGTTGGGATATTCCTTGAAAAAATATTGTTTCTAGGAATGCCCTGTTTACAGTCTTTTTTTTTTAGGTGACCTTGTTTACCACATTTGAAACATCTGACATATTTTCTTCAAACCTCTGGAAATCACCTCTCCTAGTCAAGTATTATCATGGTTATGAGATTCAGTATTGACTATATCTCAGATCCATTCATCCAAGGGTGCTTATCTTGCCTTTAACAGCCTAATTACCCTTTTGCATTGTGCATTAGCATTTTCAAAAGCCAGAAATTCAATTATTATCTGTCTAGCTTCTGAATTTGGTATCATTCTATTTATTGCTAAAGTCAATCTTTGTAAGAAATCAATGAAAGTTTCTTCTGCGCTCTGCATAACTTTTGTAAATGACTCAATTTTCTTTCCTACTTCTTCATTCTGTCCCAAGCATTCAAGGCTGCCGTTCAGCATAAAGCCAGGGTGTGGTCATCATATAGATATTACCTTTATACATTAGCATAATCTCCCTCTCCAAAAAGTTAGTCTTGGGAGATTTCCATACCTCTAGCCCTACTTCGTTGTTCAATGGTCTTAGCTTCATCCTTCCACAGGTTCTCCATTGTAACTGAGGACCAGCTTCTAAGACAGCTGTAACCAAATATCTCTAGTCTTGAGGGATAATTTTATTACAACTTGACCACGAGTTTAACATCTGCTTCACAAAAGGTGAATGCATACCATATGACACTATAGCTTCTTTGAATCTCCTCAAATCTAACATTTGCATAGGAGTCCAGTCAGCTCTTATATAGCCTTGAGCATTTGCCAGTTCCTGTAAGGTTACTGGATAAATTAAGGTTGACTATTTGAAAGCCTTAGGCTATTTCTCTGTAACACATAATGCAATGCTGAGATTGGTTCACTTTTAAATTCTTCTGTCTGGGTCTCAATATCTCTATGATCTGTTTTAACAATTTTTTTCTAAAACTTTAAGTTTGGCAGTCTTATTAACCAACATTTTTAATGATAAAACAAAAATGATCAAACAAATAATATTATAATTGACATTACATCTATCCCATCAACATTAATTATCCTTTCATTTAATTGTTCCATTTTCAGACTGTTTAATGTATAGTCAAACAGAGACTAAATGCCTTCCATTGTAAAAATGTTTCCCATTTTTAATGAGGGAAAAACTTTCTTTTAACTAATGCCAATTGACTCACCAAGTCTGCTGACAGTGATTCAGATGACATTGTGGCAGCAGCCCAAGCAGGAGTCCCAGAGAAAGCTATGACCCCCTGGGAGAGGGAAGAAGCAAAAGAGCCAGCAGTCTGCATGGGGGAACATGCAAAAGCAGCTAATCCTGGTGTGTTTGGAGCCTGAGCCTGGGGAATTTGCTGCAGAGAGGCTGCAACAAAAACTTAGCCAGCAGGTTTGGGACTCTAGCCTATATGGGGTGGAGACTCAACTGCTTGCAGCTCAGGCCTGAGCTGGGGCCTGCAAGGCCACAAGCAAGTGGCTTTTTCATGAATTTGTGCTCCACAAGTTGGACGCTAGTTGTTGTTCAAATCTAGATGGTATTTTAACAAAAAGCACAGAGCCAGATATCAGGGTGAAAGCTGAAAGATCAGAGAAGCAAAACAGCGAGCCACTAGCTCTTACCCCTATGAAATCCTCGGCCTCAAGAGAGTGAGTTCCTATTTCCTCATGCCTTATATACCTTTCTCTGCCCTGCCATATTACTTCCTGGGATTAAAGGAGTGTTTTCGAAAGCAAAGACATGAGATCTCAAGTGCTGGGATTAAAGATGTATGCCACTACTGCCTGACCTCTATGTCTAATATAGTGGCTGGCTCTGTCCTCTGATCCTCAGGCAAGTTTATGAGGGTACACAATATATCACCACACTTCATTGTTTTATTAGTTTCATGAGCCCCTGAGCCTCACCTGTCAATCCACAAGAGACTGTTTCAACACAGAGAAAGGAACTGTGTGACAAGAGTGATGATTAACAACAAAAAGCATCCTTTTTCTATGCATGTACTAATATATACACATATGTACATGTTTATATGTGCTGGTGCAAATTGAGGCCAGAGGTCAACCACTTTGGTTTTTGAGGCCAGAGTTCCACCACTTTGGTTTTTGAGACAGGGTGCAGTGATATTTTGTTTGTGATCTAACAAATAAAGCTTGCCTAAAGATCAGAGGGCAGAGCTAGTAACTAGTTAGCCATAGAGGCCAGGCAGTGGTGGCACACACCTTTGATCCCAACACTTGAGATCTCACTCTTTTAACCTCAGCACTAGGGAAGTGGAGACAGGAAGTGATATGGCTGCACGGAGAGAGGAGTATAAGATGGGAAGAGACAGGAGCTCAGCCCCCTTTGGTCCAAGGATTCGGTAGAGGTAAGAAGTGGCTGTGGCCTGCTCCTTTGTCTCTCTGATCTTTCAGTATTTACCCCTATATCTGACTCCAGGTTTTTATTATTAAGACCAATTAGGATTTGCACTACACCTTCTGTCCAACTTCTGGGGCACAAGTTCACCAAAAGTCACTTTCCTGTGACTTTGCAGCTACCAGCACAGGCCAGAGCTGCATGTGGCCAGAGTCACTACACTACCAGTTAGGTCTTCCTCTCTTTTGGAATGTTTTTGTTGCAGCTTCTCTGCAGCAAACTCCACACACAGGCATTTAGGCTCCAAGTGCCACAGGAGTTAACCGCTTTCACACATTCCCCCATGCAGACAGCTGGCTCTTTGGCTTCTTTTCTCCTGGCAGGTTGGGGGCTTTCACTGGACTCCCTCCTCAGGCTGCTGTCAAACTAGATAGCTGCCTTGAAAACCTGCTCTGGCTTCTACTGTTCTACCCAGAAGCAATCAGCCTCACATCTAAATCGTCATCATGCAGAGTTGGTGAGACAATTGGGAATTCTTAAAGGAGGGAATTAGTTTACAAAAAAAGAGAGATTTTTTTTCCCACATTAAAATTGGGAAACACTGTTACAATGGAGAGAGTTAGGTCTTTGTATGACTACATAATGCACAGTTTGAAAATGGAACAATTAGATGAGAGGATAATTAATGTTGAGGATAATGTTGATGGGATTTACATAATGTCAATTATAAATATTATCTGTTTGATCATTTTTTGTTTTATCATTTAAAATTTGGTTAATATGAGTGCCAAGATTAAAGTTTTAGAAAAACTTATTTAAACAGATCATAGAGATATTCAGATTCAGACAGAGGAATTTAAAGAACTAATCTCAGCATTGCATTATGAGATTACAGAGGAGCAGCATAAGGTTTTCAAATAGCCAACCTTAACTTATCCAGTAACCTTACAGGAACTGTCAAATGATAGATATCCCAAGGCTGTGTAAGAGCTGAATGGACTCCTGTGCAAATGTTAGAATTGAGGAGATTCAAGGAAGCGATGGTGTCATATGGTATGCATTCACCTTTTGTGAAGCAGATGTTAAGCTCATGGTCAACTTGTAATAGAATTATCCCTCGACTGGAAAGACTTTGTTACAGCAGTCTTTGGAGGCTGGTCTTCAATTACAATCTCCTTTAACAAGGTAATGCAAATTGCTAGTCCTTGAAAATTATTATTACAATCTATTTAGGATAATAAAGAAATGCAGGTTAGTGGTTAGTCACCTATTACAATTAAACTTGTAGTCATGTTAGGTATGTTTTCAAGGTGAAACAGATGTATATTTTAGATAGATAGGTCATCTTCAAACATTTCAGAGATCTCCAGAATATGGCATTTAAGATGTTTTAATAACATATGTTCTCCTGGCAACACCAATCTACTTCAGAAAAGATGATGGGCATCAAAGAAAATCCATATGGAGTTCACTTTCTTTCTAGCAAAAGTAAGCCACTAGGCAAGAAACTGCCCTTGCCTAACTGCTGACAGTATGCTGTCCAAATTGGACAAGCAGGACACAAAAGGAAGTGACTGCTGAACTTTGCCAAGACAAGATAGGACAAGATACCTTAAGAAAATCCTGCTTCACAGAAAAGTCTGTCAGATATGTTAGGCCTGTGGCTGAAGATGGATGCCCCAACTTTGCAAAGGAACCTTGAGTGCCTGGTCCAGGTAGTCAGCTATTTCTCTCATTTCTTACAGTTTTTTGGAAGTTGCTTGCTTGTACTTCCTGCTTACTTACGTGATATTATTTCCATCTCGGGTCTCTGATTGAGCTGAAGACTTTATAGTTATAGTTTTCCTTGTTACCAGATTCAGAAAAGGAATTCACTAAAGAGGAGTAAACTGTATAAGGTTAAGAGACAGTAAAAGATAATTTTGGTAATGAAAATTAGAATAGAAAGTAAATTAGGTACAACCTTTTGCACTCAAAAAGATAGGATAGATATGGGGTATTTTCTCTGAATTCATCAATTATTAATGGACTAGACACTGTTGATATATTTATTGCCTGTACATATATTGTATTTAGTTATTATACTTCTTGTATATAGTTTTTTCTTATATTAGTTATAACATTCTTTTTTATTTTTAGACAAAAAAGGGGGAATGTGTTGTTCAAAGGTTAAATGTTCTTTTAAAAAAATACAGAGCCAGATATTGAGGTGAAAGCTGAAAGATTAGAGAAGCAGAGCAAGCCACAGCCAACCTCACCTGCCAACTCCATGAATCTTCTGACTGAAATCCTCTGAGTCCTCACCCAAATGGGTCTCAGCTGAACTGCTTTAGTTCCTGTTTCCTCACGCCTTTCTTTGCCCAGCCATGTCACTTTCTGGGATTAAAGGCATGTGTGCTTCACAGTACTGGGAATAAAGGTATGTGCCACTACTGCCTGGCTCTGTTTCTAGTGTGGCCTTGAACTCACAGAGATCTAGACAGATCTCTGCCTCCCGAGTGATAAGGTTAAGAGTGTGTGCCACCACTGTCTGACCTCTATGTCTAATCTAGTGGCTGGCTCTGTCCTCCAATCCCATGCATGTTTAGTTAGGATACACAACATAGCACTACAGAAATGTGGTAATATTTTGTTTGTGGTCTAACAAATAAAGCTTCCTGAAGATCAAAGTATGGAGCTAAGCTACTGGTTAGCCATAGAAACCAGGCAGTGGTGGTACACACCTTTAATCCCAGCACTCAGCACTTGGGAGGCAGAGGCAGCAGGATCTCTGTGAGTTCAAGGACAACTTGGGCTACACAAGATTGATCTGGTCTAAAAGAGAAACAGAGCCAGGTAGTGGTGGCATACACCTTTAATCTCAGCACTAGGGAGGTGGAGGCAGGAAGTGATATGACTGGGCAGAAAGAGGAATGTAAGGTGGGAAGAGATGGGAGCTCAGCCCTATTGGTGAAATTATTAAGGCCACTCCATGTAGTTAAAGGAGATTTATTTAATGGCATAACTTACAAATGAAGGGATAGGTAGGTTGAGGGTTCTGGAAAAGATGCAGCGCAGTCCGGCGATGTTCTCTGGAGACTCTCCTCGGTCACTTCTGGCGTCCGGGCTCCCAGCAGCAAGAGAGCATGGCGCATCCTGATCTCGGGTCTTCAGGGCCCTCCCTTGGCCCCGCCTTGTAGATGTGATAGTTACCAATGCCTCAATGGGTTGGAACCTCCAGACCAAAGCTGGAATGCTACCCACTACACAGCCCCTTTTGGGTCTGAGGATTTGGCAGAGGTAAGAAGTGGCTGAGGCCTGTTCCTTTGTCTCTCTGATCTTTAAGCGTTTACCCCTCTATCTGACTCTAGGTTTTTATTATTAAGACCAATTACGATTTGTGCTACAATGGGGTCTTTCACTGACCAGGAGCTCATCAAGTACATTGGACTTACTGGACAGCAAGCCTCAGGCATCTACCTGACTCCACCTCCTCAGTGCATGAATTACTACTGTGCATCACCATGACTGACTTTTGGTTAATGTATGTTCTGGGGGTAGAACTCAGGTCCTAAAGTTTCCATGGCAAGCCCTTCATTGATTCAATGGTCTCCTCAGCTAGCTTAATTTGTTTGTTTGTTTGTTTGTTTGTTTGTTTACTTATTCCTCCTTGGAATACTGAGGAAAGGTCTTACTGCCTCAATTCTCAATTTGGAATCCATGAAAGAAATAGTTAAATAAACAAAAGGAAATAAACAGCAAAATGAAAAGTAATAATAATCAAGGTGGAAATAATGAAACTTTTGACAGTGAAAAGGTCCGGGGAAAGATCTAACCCCAAGGATGTCTTCCAACTCACTTTCTCTACCCAGTACCCACTTCTTGCTTTCCCCATCCCCCAATGCCATATTATGAGCCACTAGGTCATTGATTATATCACAGCCCACACTAGCCAGTCATCTCTGGAATCACACAGTCAAACCTCAGAGGTGCACTTCGCTCATCTCTTAGGCATCTTCAAGCCAATCCTGCTAGCAATCAAAATTATCTATCATGGTAATATAGAATATGTTTTAACTTATTTTTTGAAGCATGTATATTAAAAGCCTCTGTTTTAATATAGTATTGATAAATCTAACCCTCATTTAAAACAAATATTTGAAGGTTTTCAACCCTTTTTAATAGTGTGTGGATGTCCTCGGATCAACAAGACTTGCAATTTGTTTTATTTGCTGTGTCCCCATTCACTAGGCCATCTCTCTTTTCAGGCTGGCAAGAGACCTCCACGTCCAGCCCTGTGGTGGGTGAGTGGTGGTGGGCAAGAATTAAAGTGGAACTTCAGAGAACTGAGTGACATCAGCCAACAGGCAGCCAATGTCCTCTCGGGGGCCTGTGGCCTGCAGCGCGGGGACCGTGTGGCAGTGGTACTTCCCCAAGTCCCGGAGTGGTGGCTGGTGACCCTGGGCTGCTTTCGGACTGGTTAGTAACTGCCCACACAGGCTGGGCACTTCCGCTTGGAAAGGAAACGTGGGCGGAGAACTTCAGCTTCCTCTCCCCAAAGACCTCCCCACAGAACATGCTGTCCTTACTCCCTATTGGTCCTCACATCCCACCTGCCCTTCCCTGTTGGCCCCCATAGCTGTTCACAGCCCTTCTCCGGGGAAGAAGACCACTCCCTTCCTAGGTCCCTTGAAGCCATTTGTCTTCGCCAGGCATCGTTTTCATGCCTGGAACCATCCAGATGAAGTCCTCAGACATACTCTACAGGCTGCAGACATCCAAGGCCAGGGCCATTGTGGCCGGGGATGAAGTGGCCCAGGAAGTGGATGCTGTGGCCCCTGAGTGCCCTTTTCTGAAGGTCAAGTTGCTGGTGTCTGAAGAAAGGAGAGAAGGATGGCTCAACTTCAAGGCGTTGCTCAAGTGAGTCGCTCCCGCCTTAGCCAGGTTTCCATCCAAAGTGGAAATCAAGACGAAGGAGAGTGAGACCGTAAGGAAAGGAAAGCAAATGCAAGTGTGTTTAAGGTGGACTCATTCCAAAGGCGCGTGGGCCTCGGTATGCATAAACCTTCTGAGAAGCACACAGAATGCCCCCAGGATTTTCTAACAAAGGACTAACAAAAACGTTCATCTTCATTTGTTGATGGTTGTAAGGGGCATTATCATTTCCAGAGTCCCATGTCATGGTAGCATTTAAAAAAAAGGAAAAAGCCTGGGAGACTGAGAATCTGAGAACAAGGCTCACTGGGTAAGAGCATTTGCTGTACAAGTATGAGGACCTGAGTTCAAATCCCCATCACCCATGTAAAATGCCAACAGGGCTGCACATGCCTGTAACTCTAGCTTTAGGAGGTAAAAGACAAGCAGATCCCAAGAGTTCACAGGCCAGCCTAACCTAGTCAAAAAGCTAAGATTCTGGTTCACTGGGAGAATCTGTCTCAAGGAAATATCATGGAAAGCAGTAAAGAGAGACACCGGACACCCTGCTTTGGTTTCTGAATGTTCACACACAGGTGTGTGCTTATCACATACTCACATGAATACAACACATACATACCACACACACATACTACAAGGCACATATACATAATATATACATGCATACACACACACTACATAGGCACACATGCGTATATACATACACACACACACCACATAGGCACATATAAATGCATACATACACAGGCAGGCACCTACAAACACACACACACACACACACACACACACACACACACACACACATCCTGGCATTAAGATGAATCATGTGCACATGCTAGAAGCAACAACATGCTATTGATTTGAATGGGTCTGAAAGGCATCCAGAATTACTCATCACAGCCATTGATGAAGCGTGAGACAGCATCTAAGAGATGCCTGGTACACTGACTTCCAGGCTCTTCTTCCCACATTCTATATCCCTAGGATCCACTTCCTTCCAGAATAGTGGCCCTTCTAGAATTTCACAACAAGACTGGCTGGATAAATGGGGTTCTGCCCCCTGTTTAAAATCCTTCCACAAGAGTTGTGTGCCTTAGGAAACATCTAGGGAGAACATAAGTTTTTGCTGTTGTTTTTCGTTTCTACTGCCATGATCTTTAAAATAATTTCCATAAAAATAAACAATAAAAACCAGCTTTGAGAGATTCAAATTCAAGACTCTAAGAAATCTGTGGGTTATTCCAGAGGGAGAAAAAAAAACAATGGGTGTCAAGAAACCATGTGGGGTGCTGGAGAGATTGGCTGCTCTTCCAGAGGACTTCGGTTTGATTCCCAGCACCTACATGGCAGCTTACAACTGTCAATAACTCTAGTTCCAGGGGATCCAGTGTCCTTGTCTGACCTCCACAGGAAACATATGCACATTGTGCATATACATATATGCAGACAAAACACTCATACACACAAAATAAAAATAATTTTTTTCATCACTTCGAAAACAAACTGCTCAACTTCTGTGTTCCTGGTATTATGCTGGGGCCAACCACAACTGAATAAGTCCCGAATAAGTATTTCTCTCTTTCTTTGTTCTAGAGTTAACTTTCTCACTAAACTCTGAGGTAGGTTGGGGTTTTTTGTCCCCATTTCACAGATATGGAAAGTGAGACCACATAAGTTAAGTAACTTGTACAAACTTACATAGTTAACAAAATGCTAACCCTGACTCTCTCAGAAATGCATGAATTTTACACTCAACAGCCGCCATTCAGAAACAGGTCATCTGACTTGCCCTCATCTACTTGAGGGCTGGTGAGGGAAGATGAGTCACAGAATCATCAGTATCCAGGCTAGATCTGAGACATTGACTTTCTGGTCCTTGTAGGGATGCACCCACCACTCATCACTGTGTGGAAACTGGAAGCCATGAATCAGCTGCCATCTACTTCACTAGCGGGACCAGTGGCCCTCCCAAGATGGTAGAACACTCCTATTCCAGCCTGGGCATCAAGGCCAAGATGGACGCTGGGTAAGCTGAGCCTTTTCCCTCTATAGATTTATGACAACTGTCATGAAGTCAGGTCTGATTTGCACTAAGGTGGAGATTAATAGATAAAGGCATCTGCACATTCCATACATGTGTATGCTTGCACACACACACACACACACACACACACACACACACACACACACAAATGGTTATTTACTTTGATGCCTTCTGTTAGTAAGCTTTTCTGGAATAAAGTGAGAGCACAACCCAGTTACCCGCTAAATTGTGTCTTCTGGGGTCACACTTTCTAAAGCACTGCCACCTTTCCACACATGCTGCATGCCCACACCTCACCCTTCCCACACAGCCCCTCAAGCACCATGCCCTTCAGTGTGCACTCAGCTCTGTGTGCCTATGTTCTGTGTTCCTAGCACCTGGACAGGCCTGGATGTCTCTGACACGATATGGACCATCTCAGACACAGGTTGGATAGTGAACATTTTAGCCTCATTTCTGGAACCTTGGTCATTGGGAGCATGCGCATTTGTCCATCTTTTGCCAAAGTTTGATCCACAGACTGTTCTAAAGGTAAGAGAGGACCATCCATATTGGTTGGTCAGAGTAAGCTCAGGGTTTACACACTCCAGGTCATAACAGTTGGTTTCAATTCATAAAACTTCTGCTAAATCCCAGCCACATGGATGAGCAGTGGACAGCGGGGGTGGGGGGGGTGGGGGGGTTGTGGAAGTTTGCACCCATCTAACAAAGCTCACAGTCTAGGGAGAGAAATGGACACAGGCATCGATGAATGGCATATATTCAAGAGATGGGACTAGGTGGTTCTTCTCTCAACTAAGAGGCACTTCTTTTGCTGGGAGACCTTAGATAAAGGGATGGGAGGTGATACCATCTCCCTCACACATGTGTGTATGCATGCATATGTATCTGTGTACATGCCTGTGTCTGTATATAAGTATGTATGTGTCATATTTTTTCTTCATTTTCAGTGTAACCCAAGATAATGGTTAAAATGTATAAAATGTCACTATTCTAGTGTACAGTCTGAAAAGCGTTCACTGGGGGCAGACACTGCCTCAGTCACCTCCCAGAAATACAGCAGACTGGGGGGCTCACACAGCAGATGCTTCCCATGCTTCTGAGGGATGGACTTGAAGATGATCAAGGTGCTGGAGGGGTCACCTGCTTAGTGAGGAACCTCATGCTGTAGAATATCAATCACCTTCTTGCTATAGCCTTAGGGGAGGGAGAGGTGGGGAGGTGAGAAGGGAGGAAGGAAGGGAGAGAAGGAAAGAGGGAGGAGGAGAGAGAGAATCTCATTCTTATGACACTAACTAGTGTGGCATTGACACACCTTTTTCAGTACTTGACATCATTATCTCCAAATCCAATCACATGAGGGTTAGAGATCCAGCCTATGGATCCACTCAACATATGGAATGTATGGTTCATTTCAGACACCCATGTCACCATCCCCAGATGGAGGCCTCAAATGTTCCCACAGCTGCAGAAGGTGACCATACCTCCCTTGGCCATGCTCGCACCTCATAAGTTAAAAACTCTTTTGACTTCTACCAGTTTAAATTTCATATCTCTCTCTCCTCTCTCTCTCTCTCTCTCTCTCTCTCTCTCTCTCTCTCATAAATTCAGGTGTAGGATGGATTATCTTTTGTGTCTGGTTTATTTCATTCAGTAAATTTCTCTGTGAGGTTAATCCATATTTTTGCATGTGTATTGTTTGTCCTTTTAAATTGTTCTACAGTATTCCATTCTAAGAATGTGTCTCCCTTTCTTTCCCATCATATTAGAGGTGGGTGTTTGGTTTATGTCCAGTTTGGGGAATTTACCTGGGAGGAATTCTAAAGAGCAAATAAGATTACTTTCCCTGTAGAGTCTGAGGTAAATATTAAATTACATGCTATAGCTGCTTTTTACTGCATAGTAACAAGTAATAAATGTTCTTTTTGATGGCAAAAATATACTACAGAATTAGACAGTGTCATCAGTTACACACACAGGAAACTGTTGTGTGATGCATGTTCTTTTTTTCTAGATGTTTGCTTAGATCACTATTCAGTTATGCACAAAACAAACATGGTGAGGAAAAGAGCATTGTATGCCATGTGGCGAACACTGACTCCTCCAGGTGCTTGTGAGCCACTTAACCCTGCAGGGCTCAGGTCCATCCACAGGATCACGGTGTATGCTGCATGAGGTCACTGTGGGAACTTCAGGAGGAAGCACGAGCATTCAGTTCCAGACCTTTCTTGGACACTGCTTTGGAAATATTGAGACACGATTTCAGCCACTTTTGACCACTATAGTCTCTCACAATTAGTTTCATGGAAATAGCCTATAACAAACCTAGTTCCAGAAGGTCAAGGCACTGATCCAAGATCATATAATTCATCTGCTGCAGCATCTGGTGGAAGTGTTGCAGCTCTGAGGGCAAAGACTTCCCCAATGCAAGTGTTGCAGCTCTGAAGAGAAAGAAAGGTATCCTGGCAGTCAGGAGATAAGACATACCACCAAGTCACACCACACAACAAAGTTCCCACAAGAGACTTATTGGTAGGGAAAACCCCAGGAGGGTGGCTGCCTCTGCTTGAGTGAGAATCAGTAGAGAACTGAGTAGAAGACAGGGTTTATATGGTTTCTTGGGGAGTAAAAATTCCAGAGTGTCCTGGGATTGAAGGGATTATGTGGCCTGATTTTAGGGCAAGCTCAGAGTTTGGTGGCTTGATTTTGAAGCTCAGGGATGAGAGGGATTTCTTGCTGAGTGATTGGTGGGATTTCATGCTAAGGATTGGTGGGATTCTGTGGCCTGATCTGGGACAGGCTCAGGGATTGACGTTTTCCCCTGCTTGGCCCTTGTCTTAGTTAGGGTTTCTCTTGCTATAACAAAACACCATGACCAAAAAGCAAGTTGGGGAAGAATGGGTTTAATTGGCTAACACTTCAGCATTGCTGTTCATCCCTGAAGGAAGTCAGGACCAGAACTCAAACAGGGCAGGAACCTGGAGGCAGGAACTGATGCAGAGGCCATGGAGAGGTGCTGCTTACTGACTTGCTTCCCCAGACTTGCTTAGCCTGCTTTCTTATAGAACCAACAGCCCAGGGATGGCACCACCCACCATGGCTGGGCTCTCTCCCATTGATCACTAATTGAGAAAATGCCTTACAGCTGGATCTCATGGAAGCATTTCCTCACCTGAGGCTCCTTCCTCTCCAATGACTCTAGCTTGTGTCAAGTTGACACACGAAACCTGCCAGTACAGCCTTGGTCTCTGATTTGGGGGTCAAGTCAGGGCCAGAGTGTTTTTCCTTGGCCTCAAAGTCAAGGTATTCTTTCCTTGGTCCTTTTACCCTACATTTGATCTATCCTCCTTGATAGCGGAGGCCTTACACCCCCTTTGGTGAGGTAGGGTTGGGGTTACAAGGACTAGTCTTAAACTGAGTGGGAAGAGCCAGCCAGGTTTTGACAAAAGTATTCCAAATGAATCTTGGACCTTTTTCTGTCTGCGTTCATTCCTCTGTTGTGTCTTGAGCATGTGTGAGAGTCGTGAGGGTCATGAGGCTTGGTAAGTCTGAAGCAAACACAACAGACAACTAGAATTTCAGTCTGTATCACTACACCTTGAGGAGTTATGACTGTCACGGTGATGTGTGCCTTGCTGAGCATGGCATCTGGTCTAATGAGCAGTGTCTCAGATGGCTCTCTCCCCTCAGGTGCTGTCCAACTATCCCATCAACAGCATGGTGGGTGCCCCCCTCATTTACCGGATGTTGCTACAACAAGATCTTTCCAGGTGATGGACATTTGGGGGGCTGGTAGGAGCCTCTAGATTCATCCCTATATCTATTTATCTGTACACAATTAGCCTATATAAACCCAGGGCCACCATCATACCACCCAGAACTCAGTCCCAAGCCTGGGTAGACTTCAGTTCCAACAAAACTAAGGGAAAATAAACTCTCTTCTTTAGTTACAAGTTCCCACACCTGCACAGCTGCTTCACTGGAGGGGAAAGCCTTCTCCCAGAGACTCTGGAGGACTGGAAAGCCAAGACAGGACTGGACATCCGAGAGTTCTATGGCCAGACAGAAACGGTATCTACTCCCTAGGGGACCATGGGCTGAGTCTTCTGCCAGACTTCAAATTCTGTTGATAATCTGTTTATTTTGAAGTAGTGTTATCACTCTTTTAGTTGAGAAATACTTATTGAGCATCTACTACAGGAACAAAATGACAATGTTCTTGATTTCATGGGCATCACATTCTAGTGGGGAAGGAAGGCAGAAAATCAAGATATAGATGTCATGGTAGGTAATGCAAAGAGCTATGAAACAAGGCAAAGAGAAGTCTACAGCTAGAAACTTCATCACTTCTGCGTCGCTGTAGCATAATAACTGAGGCTAGGTGATTTATGAAGAAAAGTAGATACTTTGGCTTATAGTTCTGAAGCCTGGGAAATCTAAGATTGGATGTTGCATCTGCTCACACCTTTGGTATCCCCATGCTGCTTCAACACATAATGAAAGTGGATGGGAAAACAGACATGGGCCAAACAAACTAAAACACGGGGTAGCCTTGCTTGGTAGAAACCTACTTGCGTCTTAAGAGAGCCACTACTCAGTCCCATCAGAAGGTGTTGATTCCTCTTCTGACCTTAGAGGTTCCACCTTCAAACAGCACCACCACTGCAACAAAAACACAGCAACTGTTCCTTCAGACAGATGATCATGGAAGTTCTCGTGATGGAGTCACACATTAGCAGAAAACTACAACTCTCCAATGTGTCAGGCACAACACTCAGCTGCTCAGACAGAAGCTAAGGACAGGGAGAAGCCAGGAAAGTCCCCATCATCCCTGCCACCCTGCCAGTCTTGGAGTTAGCATGCAGCATGTGTACAATATGTATCTGCACTGCTCTGTGGTGCTCATCAGAACAGCCCCGAGATTCTGTCTCCCAGCTCAATTATTGGCTCCTTTTCTGAGTGTCTCCCTCTCTCGACCCTCAGTGCTTTTCTCCTCTTCTCTCTGACCTCTCACTTATCTTCGTTCTCCCACTAATGGACCCCGGTAGTGTCCTCCACCCACCACCCACCCCCGCAGGCTGGAGACAGTGCTGCGATGTGAAGCAGTCAAGAAGAACTTGAGAATCCACGTGAGGACTACAGGGCATGGAGTGCACACCTAGTAAGGGCTTCCATTCATCCAGAGGAGAACATGTGCAGAAGAGGCTTCTCTGTCCCACAGCCTCTCCGAGGACAAGGTTTATTTCAGGATTCAAGCAAACTGTCCCTAAGATCTTGTAGGCCTCTCAGACTGCAGATGACTAACTTTGCATTTAAAAAAATTATTATCACATAAGAATTGAACTTAAAATTCCTCCTTCTTCCCTTTCTCTTCTTCCCTTCTTCTTCCTCTGCTTCCTCCTTCCCCCTTCTTCCTCTTCCTCTTCTTTTTTTTTCTTCTAGTGTAACTGAGAACCAAGCCCAGGACCTTGCACAGCTAGGCAATTGTCCTGCCACCAAGCTACACCCCACCTTACTGTGTGATGTTTCTATGTCTGTGTGCCACATATCATGATTGCTCAGGGTTTTTAGCATATCCACATACTCAAACATTTAAACTTCCTCTGTGTTGGAAACATTGCTTCTTCTCCAACTTCGAGACGTGTGATCCCTTGCTGCTGATATTAGTCACTCCACTGTGTTAGAAAATGTGAGAACTCATTTCTCGCAGTTAGCTGGATTTGTGGAGGGTAGTTGTTCATTTCTCATCCATGGGAAGTTACCAGATTGTCTTCTGAACAAATAGTTTGGTGGAGCCACTTGGATTGGGGTTCCAAGAAGGAAGCGGGGGGATGGGTGTGGAGGAGACAGGCCTGTGAATGGCTGAGGGCAGGAGTGAGAACCGCTCACAGAACCCTTCCTTCCCCGGACTGTGCAGCTCTTCCTGAGCCTTGCTTTTCTATCTGCTCCTCTCCACAGGGTCTCACGTGCAGAGTTTCCAGAACGATGACCGTCAAACCAGGCTCCCTGGGAACAGCTGTCCCCCATTATGATGTGCAGGTTTGCTAAGGGCAATAAGGAGGGAGGGAAAACATGAATTTGTGGTAATGTATTTATTTATTATGTTTTCATTGAGTGGAACTAATAGTAGGTATGCCAGTCCAGCTGAATGAATGCCCCAGATCCCCAGCTTCCAACTTAAAAAAAAAAAAAAAAAAGCCCAGGTCTAGATGGATTCACAGAATTCCACCAGCCTTTCAAACAGAAACTATAGCCAATACTTTTTTAAATTTACTCTAAAAATACAAACAGAAGGAACACCTTCAAAATTCTGTGAAGCCATAATAACTTGGACACCTAAGCCAGGTAAATATACTAAAACAAGGCAAATAAAACTATAGACCAATATGCCTGGTGAGCATAGATGCAAAAATTCTCAATAAAATAATTGTAAACTGAATACAGGCACATATAAGAAAAAGCATTCACAATGATCAAGTTGTCTTTATTTTCAACATGCAGGCATGGTTCAACATACCTAAATCAATAAATATAATAAATCATATAAGTTGGCTTAAAGAAAAAAGTCACGTGATTATTTCCATAATGCATTAAAAAACCTTTGACAAAATCCAATCCAGCTTCACAGTAAAAGTTCTGGAGAGAACAGTACTGGAGGAAACGAAATTCAATGTAATAAAAGTCATATATGAGAAACCCACAGCCAAAATAAGAAAGTTTGAAGAAATCAGATTAAATTCAGGAATGAGACCAGGCTGTTGACTCTCCCTATCCCCTTTCTATAAAGTACTGGAAGCACTAGCTGGATTAATAAGGCAAGAGAAGGAAATTAATAGGAAAAGAAGTCAGATTATCCCTATTTGCACATGATATGAAATTATACATAAGAGATGCCAAAAATTCCACCAGAAAACTTCTAAAAATGTTCTACACTTTCAGCAGTATCAGGATCAAAGATCAACCTACAAAAATCAGTAATTTTCCATATACCAACAGCAAAAATGCTGAGAAAGAGATCATGGGTACACTCTCATTCACAATACCCTCAAGGATATATCTAAGAATAAACCTAACCAAGGAGGTTAAAAGTCTTCCAAGGTGAAAACTTTAATTCTCTGAAGAAAGAAACGAGGAAGACACTAAAAGTTGGAAAGATTTCCTATGTTTATGGACTGGTAGAACTAATATTGTGAAAATGACCATTCTACTAAAAGCAATTTGCAGATTCAGTGCAATTCCAATTAAAACCCCCCATGATACTCTTCACTGAAAGGGAAAAAAATCCTAAAACTCATATGGAAGTAAAAAAGACCCCAGATAGTGAAAGCTACCCTGAGCAAAAAGAAGAGTGCTGGAGGAATTACCATACCAAATGTCAGGTTATTCTGCAGAGCTACAGTAATAAAGAGCACAGTGTCAGCATAAAAACAGTCATGTAGATTAATGGAACAGAATAGATCCAAACATAAGTGCATGTAATTGTAGCCATCTTCTCTTTGACAAAGATGTCAAAAATAGACACTGGAGGAAAGACAGCAATCATCAACAAATGGTGCTAGGGAAACTGGGTGTCCACATTTAGGAGAATTAAATTAGACCCCAAAAATCAAGTGGATGAAAGAACTAAATGTGAAACCCAAAATGCTGAAACTGTGAGAAGAAAACATCAGCCTATGAGGAGCCGATGCAGGAAATCACCCTCTGAACAAGACTCCACTTGCTCAGCAGTTAACAACTGACAAATCTGATCTCACAAAACCAAAAAGCTTCTGCACAGCAAAGGGAACACCAACCCCATGGAGAGAGTGCTCCTAAGCAGGAGAGACTCTGCTAGCCACACATAGGACAGAGGAATAGTACTCAGAATATTCCAAGAACTCCAAAAACAAAAGGTCAAGAGAACAGATGAGCCAATTCAAAAGTGGGTTATGGAATTGAACAGAGTTCTCAAAAGAAACCATAAAAATGGCTAAGAAACATTTAAAGGTATTCATCATCCTTAGCAATTAGGGAAATGCCAAGCTAAAGATACTTTGAGATGTCACCTTAGCCAGTCAGAATGGCTAAGACCAAGAAAAGAACTAACAACAAATGCTGTCGAGGGCACGAGGAAAGAGGAGCCCTCATTCATTGTTAGTGGGGCTGCCAAATGGTGTATCCACTCTGGAAATCAATGTGGAAAGTCACAGAAAACTGAAGGTAGACCAGCCATACATCCTAGCTATACCATTCTTGACATACGCCCGAAGGACTTGACGTTCCTACTCCAGAGACACTGTTCAGCCACGTTCATTGCTGCTCTGTTCACAACAGCCAAGAACCTAAATGTTCTTCTACTGATGAATAGATAATGAAAATGTAATATATAGACATGGTGGGATACAATTCAGCTGTAAAGAAAAATGAAATCACGACCTTTGCAAGTGAGTAGATGGAAAATATACTAAGTGAGGTAACCCAGACCCAGAAAGACAAATGCTGTGTGCTCTTTCTTATTTCAGGAGCCCAGCTCCAAACATTCAGGCTTGTATATATAACATGGAGAAACCACAGAAACCAGGAAGGCAGAAAGAGATCATGGGGAGGGTGGGGTGGAAGAAACTCTAGAGAGGGAGATAGAAAAACATGGGTGGTGAGAAGGGAAAATGAGAAAAATAGGGAGACTTTAGCTGAAGAGACTGGGGAGGAGAGTGAAAGTAATGCAGAGGAAGGGGGTAAAAAAGACAAATAACACTAAGGATGTTTGAAAAGGCCAAAGGGAAACATGTTATTTTATGTTTATTTAAAAACATATATAATGTGTGTGTATGTGTGTATATGTGTGTATGTATGTCTGTGTCTATATGTGTGTGTGTATTTACATATACAATTTAAATGAAGTTAAACCACACGAGTGCTAATGCTTCCCTCACGAGTCAGACACTAACAAAACCCCAAACCCTAATGCCAGGCATGGGAATCCTCCCTTGGAGTTGTCGTTTAGGGGTGGTGCTCTGAGAGATTCCCAAAACAACACAGGCCATTGCCATTGCCCTTGGTTGTCCTCCAGGACCCGAAGATATAACACCACATACTTTGGGCACAAGACTTGGAGAAATTGAGCTGGAACTGACCTGAAAACCTCCTTCCTGGGGCCCAGCTCTCACAGTATTGGAAGGTGCTATGCAAGCTGACCAGGAAGAAAAGCGATCAGTCGTTCTACTCAGCTGTGAAGCCTAAGGACAAGTACTGGCCCAGCAAGATAGCCCCAGAGGTGCAACAGTGGCAGTGTTATCTTAGAGATAACCAATAGATATAACCAATAGTGTAACCAATAGACTTACAGCCTGCTCAATAGGAGACAACTCATGCCTGGTACTACAAACCTAGGGCTGGAGAGGACATGGATCCTAGAGAACCCACTACTGCCATTTCCTGTAGATGTAACCAACTGTCTTATTAAATAAGAAACACAGAACCAATGTAAAGAAGAAAGCCAAGAGGTCAGAGCTAAGAGCTAAAACCTCACCCTTCCTCCTGTGGTGGTCCTACCTCTGAAAGAGAGCTATTTCTATGTTAAAGTCTGTTCTGCCTTCTCATTGTTTGTAAACCCAACCACATGACCACCTCGTCACTGCCTGTCTGTACAGACCTCCAGGTCTTCTATGGTTGGTATTGAGATTAAAGGCGTGTGTATCCAATGCTGGCTGTATCCCTGAACACAAAGAGACTTGCCTAGCTCTGCCTACCAAGTGCTGGGATTACAAGCATATGCCACCACTGCCCAGCTTTCCTATGGCTTGCTAATAGCTCTGACCCCCGGGCAACTTTATTTATTAACATACAAATAACATTTTAATACAAATAAAATATCACCATAGTTTCCCTAAACTAATATAATTTCTAACTGCATCCTGGGTACTTACCCTTAAACCCACAGATAAGCCTAACTTTTCCCCCCACCACACACACACTCACTCTGCAGGAGATGGAGACCACTACAGATCCACAAGTTATCCAAATGCAGAGAACAGCTGGCTGTGGGGTAACCAACCCCAATTGCTACATCTTTAATGAAAACCCACACCTAAGGCTCAGGGAACATCTTGGAAGAAGGGTTAGGAAAACTAAAAGCCACGGGACCAGGGTTCATGTTGTGAGATAGTTATCTTCTAAAGATGACAACAGATACTGCACACATAAAGTCTCAATGCTACAGTTGCCAAGACAATAATGACCTTACCCAACACAAATGGGTGAGAGTTCACAAGGCTCCACACCTATGTGAGAAAGTAGAAGCCATCAGTGGCTACGGAGAGTGAGAGAGCCAGTTTTCTCCAGGGACAAGCTTCCTAATACGTTATTCAACCCCCAATAGTCAACCACTTAGCACAAGTATATTTGAGCAAAACTAAGTGGACTCAGCATGGTGTGTGTGTGTGTGTGTGTGTGTGTGTGTGTGTGTGTGTGTTTATTACATATGTATGTATGTAACAGTAAAGACGAAAGTATGAATTTGAGAGGAGTGAAGAGGGACAGGTAAGGAGTTGGGGAGTGGAATGGAAATGATGTAAATAAAATACTAGTGTATAAAATTCTCAAAAATAACAAGTTTAAACTTAAAAATAATATTGATATATTAAAAAAATGTTTTAAAAGGAGGAGGAGGGCCACTGTGATGGCTCAGTGTGTAAGAGTTTGATTCCCTGAGACTCACATGGTTGAAGGAGAGAAAAAAACTGCAACCTGCACACACACACACACACACACACACACACACACGAATGAATGAATGAATGAATGGATGGATGGATGGATGGATGGATGGATGGATAAATAAATGAAATGAATGAAATAGCTTTAGCTTTTGAAAAGGACTAGAAGAGAAAGGTAGTGGGAGAGGGAGGAAAGAGAGAAGTAAGGGAAGGAGAAAAGCAGAAACCACTTTGCTTATCTGGCAAATTGGCTGAATAGTTACATTGTTAAATGTGATTTCGAAAGAAAAACAGAAGTAACCTGGCCTAATGTTTTGTAACTTGGGTTTATAGTTTAGTGATCAGCACCCTTCCTTCTAGGTCAGTAGGTACCCATTGCAGCACAGAGCCCAATGACTGATAAGACAATGCAGCTTCGCCCCTCTGTTGTTTATTGACGGGTTACACTCATTTTTATTAGCATTATAGTGACTGTATTGTAACTAATGTTTTTTCTCTTTTTATTGATTTGGGCTGAATCTAAGAACTAGAATTTATATTTATGTGTCTATGGTTACATGTAGATTTCTGTTTATTGGAAGTGTGACAACTTCTGTCTAATTCGGAATCATGTGTGATGATCTGTCATGTAATTCACTGTGTTAACTATACAGAAATGCTTGTCAGTGTTCTGTTTTGTTCACAAAGCATTTCTGTTTTACAGAAGCCATTGTCCAAGCATAGTGCCTCATAGCTGGAGGTCAGTAGGCAAAGTAGCAGAACAACATTTGCTTTTAATCTCTAAGTCTACAAGTGAGGAGTTTCTCAATGGTAATGGGAGGCACATGTTTTCCTGAACCCTTAGAGCCAGAGGCACCTGCCCAGGTTCCTCTGGCCCAGTTCACTGGGAGGTTTTACTAGCACAAACCCAGACAAGTGGACCAGGAATCCAAGCTTAAACCTCTTGGCTTCTCTTGACTTCTAGTTCATGTTGAGAGCAGAATGGCCTCCACTTGACCAAGTCTGCCATCACACCACTGTTTGTGCAGCTCCTTTTCTGTGGGTCATCCATCCATCTTCCTCTTTCTTCAGATCATAGATGAACATGGAAATGTCCTGCCCCCTGGCAAGGAAGGAGACATAGCCATCAGGGTGAAGCCCATCCGGCCTGTAGGCATCTTCTCTGGATACTTGGTGAGGACCTATGCTCTCCCTCTGTTCCCTGTCAGGATGAGATAAACCAAATAGGTTGAGGGATGCTAATGTTATAAAGACCACCAAAAGGTATTGGCAAGATTCGCAGAGTTATCAGGGTTCAAGATCGGGCACTTTTCCACAATGATACCTAATTCTGTGTAAGCCATAAATAATATTAAATTAGAACAAAAAGGAATGGGCACTTTATGAAGAGAGATGCCAGGCTGTTTACTCTTGTCAATCTTAGCCATTTACTAAGAAATCACTAAAAACTCACCTTTTCCCACAAGCCTTTGCAACAACAAAACCTTCTATAATGTGCCAGTATTCCTATTGCCTCTGAGCATTGCCCCTGCTCTCTCCACAAAGCATGGACCCAGGCTCTATGGCATTGTGGAGCTTTAGAGCCATGCTGGATACTCCATGGAGAGTACTAACAGCATCCAGGGTTCAGACCCCTGGAAGGCACTCACAGATAATGCCTGAGTAGGGCCAGCTCTCTTTCCATGTAGTGATGGTGAAGTCAGAGATTATAAACTCAGTCAAATCTACAGCTGTTGGGAAATGCTAAGAGGGAACATCAAACACACAACTTCTGGATATGTGGTGAATGCTTGTGCCCAAGATAATATATGGGCAAGTCCAATGATAATGCTCTTCCTATCATTTATTGTAGCAGGTCTCAACCTGTGGATCATGACCCCTTTTGAGGTTAAATGACCTTTCACAGAAGTCATCTAAGACCATCAGTAACCACAGTTATTTATATTATGATTTATAACAGTAGCAAAATTACAGCTATGAAGTAGCAATGAAAATAATTTTATGGTTGGAGGTCACCACAACATGAAGAACTGTATTAGAGGGTCCCAGCATTAGGAAGGTTGAGAACCACTGGTTTATGGAGCAAGTGCTCTTAAAACTCCTGATTTACCTTAAACACATGTAATGCTCTTAGACACCATGTAAAATTTTTAGAACCAGCTTGCTCAAATTCAAATGCTATTCCAGTATTTGCTGGATGATCAGGAGCAAGTTATCCATCCCCCTGTCTCACATCCTCATTGGTGAGTTGGGTATCATGTTGTATCACATTAGCAATGTAAAGGAAATGGTACTTATGAAGCACCTATAACTGTACCACATACAAATGTAATAAATAAAGAAACCCTGACAGGTCCAAATTATCACCTCCACAGGGGAAACTGAGGTTCTGCAACCAGGACACAGCTACATTGCACTCTTCTCCAAACACTGCCTGCACACTTTCCCCGTGGGTTCTCACATTCTAGCAAGGGACTAGAGCATGGGTGTCCCCATCTAATACATGTGAAATAGATGCAGTGGCATTGGCAGATATATTTAAGGCCATGGTGGGAATGGCAGCAGAAGCTGCATGGTGACTACAAGAAATCTGTGGTCAAGAAATGTGGCTCCTTGCCTCAGTTCCACAGCCTAGAAGAGCAGATTGGCTTCAGACAAGCCCCTTGAACTTCCCTTGACATTCCCAATGATGGAGCTGGGTGAAGAATTCTAACCTCCTAACTGGACATCAGCTTAAAACCCATGCTCCCATTCCAGAGTAACAGAAAAATGTCCAGAAAACGCTAGCGCTCAAGCCTACTCACTGCTCATGTGTTAGTGGCTCGGCTAAATAGAAGAGTCCAGCCATGGCAGAAGTGTGAACCCTGGCTGAGACTTTGGAATCCTGCTGGCCAGTCTCTAGACCTTTCAAGTATAATGAAAGAGTCGGGGGTGGGGGGTGGGGATACCAAATGGACTCAATAACCTTAGGTGGTATTGTGGAGTGAACAAACGTTAAATTGTCTGCAGAAGGAAAGATGGAATATGCAGGGGGAAACACCCTAGACTATAAATGAATCAGTGAATATGTCAATATTATCTATAAGACTAGATTCAGGGTAGTGGGTGAGAGACCTTCAGTGGAATGACTAAAATGAATGGAGACTATCCAGGTTGGCTGGGGAATCCAAGGTCGGTAGATTTGTGACAGGTCCACCATACAATGTACAGCTGCTCAAGTGGTAAACTGAAGGAACTGTTCATAGAAGTCCTCGGAAAGGGGTCTTAGAGTTTGCAGACATAGTAGCTCTCTGTTTCTGTGCTTACTAGGAAAATCCCAAGAAGACAGAGGCCAATATTCGAGGAGACTTTTGGCTTCTGGGAGACCGGGGAATCAAGGATTCAGAAGGGTATTTCCACTTCTTAGGGCGGACAGACGATATCATTAATTCCAGCGGGTGAGCACTGTTTCTGGACCAGGAAGGGTGTTGTGGGGTTTTGTTCTTCCTTGTTCTCAGTCCTAGAGGTTGGGTGCCCTGTCTTCTCTGAAGGACATACTTTTGCAGGTACCGGATTGGACCATCAGAGGTAGAGAATGCATTGATGGAGCACCCTGCCGTGGTTGAGACAGCTGTGGTCAGCAGCCCAGACTCTACCAGAGGAGAGGTGACATGTAGTTGTGAAATGCAGGGACAGTGTTGTAAGGAGGTTAAGAACACAGATTCACAGGCTAGACATCTTGGGTTCAAATATTGACCATACTGCCAATCAGCTGTATGACCTCCACCATGCTGCTGAACCACTGTTTTCCTCAGTTTCCACATTTGTGAGATGAGGGATTGTTATGAGCATTAAATGTGCTATATATTTGCAAAGTGCTGGGAACAAGACTTAGCATACCAGCACCTGTAAGGAAGTATCTGTTCTAGGCTTGGTCTAGAAGATGCAGCCCTTGAACTACAGCATAACTAAGGAGGGGGGCCCTAAAACATCAGGGTGACAGGACTGTGCAGAGCTTAGTGTGTGTGTGTGTGTGTGTGTGTGTGTGTGTGTGTGTGTGTGTGTGTGGAGAGGGCTTAAGGTGGATCAGTGCTCCAGTGCACTTCTGCATGGCACAAGCTTGATGATGCCCTATGTCTGGCAGATATGGGCCACATGATGTGTGAAATAATGAGAGCCACTGGGGAGCAAAAGAGAACCTTCCACTGAGCTTTGAGTTGTGGATGGTTTTATTTTACTTCCCATCAATTAAATATGAAATTTTTATCCCATCCTACAGATGGATAAACTGAAGTTTAAAGAGATTAAACAGACCATTTAGAGTTCCCACTCTTTGTTTTCCTACCCTCTCCTCTCTGCATCTACTTTCCCCTCAGCAGCCTTTACTATCATTGGGGTATTAGGTGAACCTGGGGTCTCTTAGCCTCACTTCCCACTCAAAACTATAAGTCACTTGAGAACAAGTTGGAATGTTGGCTGTTCTTGCCCACTTCCCATGTTTTCCTTTCCTTTGGCCCAGACATTTGGATGGATGCAGGCATTTAGTTGTGGCAGTGGTGGGCATCTTGATACTGATTTTGCTTCATCCCAAGAGATGAGTAAGTTTTCTGATCCCTCTTGGGTCTCATCCTTGCTGTAGGTGGTAAAGGCATTTGTGGTCCTTGCCCCTGAGTTCCTGTCCCATGACCCAGACCAGCTCACCAAATTGCTGCAGCAGCATGTGAGGTCAGTGACAGCACCGTACAAGTACCCCAGAAAGGTAAGGCCTTTACCACCCCATGTCCCCTGTGCTTACAGAACACCTGCTATAGTTCTCTTCTTTGGCACGAGAACAAGTTCTCTAACTTAAAAGTCCTCCCTGCAGTGACCAAACACTCCCCCCAAACAACCCAACAACTACCTTAGTGCATGAGAAGTGGCCACAGCCTCCGACTCACTCTGAATTAAACGCCAAATGCTTTTCCTATTTTTTCAGACAGGGTAGCTAACTCAAGTGGGAACTTACTGCATCACGGCTCACTCTTTGCAAAACTATTCAGAACTACACAGCTTTCAGTTGCAAGGACAGAAATATAACTTAATTTTTGTTGCTTGTATAATTGACAAGTCCATGAGTGGGCACAATCTTTTTCATGGTTAGTCCCAGGCATATGTATGATGTGCTCAGAGATTTCAATTTAATTTCTTCATTCTCTTTCTGTATTGGCCTCATTTATTGAAATGTTCTCTCTCTCTCTCTTTCTCTCTCTCTCTCTCTCTCTCTCTCTCTCTCTCTCTCTCTCTCTCTCTCTCTCTCTCCCTGGTGTCATCCTCTCCAAGTATACATTCTTAGCAGCTTGGCAAACTGCAGTAGAGAAATTGCATGCATGTCCCCCACAGACCAATGAAAGTCTTGGAGTTGCTTCTTGCTGGACTAATTTAGGTACCCATCATTAAACCATTCTATGTAACCAGGACACTGGGGTATCCTGATTGGTCAGTTCTGAGTCGTGTGGTCATCCTTGCAGAAAGCAGAGGAAGGGTAGGAGAGGGTTCTTCTCTACACCCAAAATGTGATCTAAGTGAGGAATAGGGGGTTCTCCTAAGAAGATGGAAATGTTCCTCCCGGAAATGACAGAATGAAAGGACTTTCACTCTGGGCACTAAGACAAACACTCTGCCATGTTGGGGAGACCATAACTGCTCAGCATCTCATCCCTGCGACAACACTTAAAGGAGGAAGTAGGTAGTTTTGGTTCATGGTCTCAGAAGTTGTGGTCCCTGGTCAGGGGGCTCCATTAATTTTAGGTGTGTGGCAAGGATGAAATGTCTGGTGAAAGGGCACGGCAGAGGGAAGCTGTTCACCTCATGGCAGTCAAGAAGCAGACCAGTAGAGGAAGGGACTAGGGACAAGATAACTAGGGAGAAGATAAATAAGGATTTATTAAGGAATCCTTAATAAAATAAATAAATAAATTGAAAGAAATAAAAAGAAAGTTAGCTTTAAAAAAAAAACAAAAAACAAAACATACAGAGTTTGATGTGGAAGTTTAAGTGTCTGCCTTTGGGCCATGCCATGTTCATCTTGCTGCTTCTCTCTCTTCAAGACTACGTATAAAAACTAGTGCTGTACACCTCCCTTCTCTGTTCTAGCCATCTTCTTCCTGCCCTGGTCTCAAGAGACCTTTCAAGGCTTCTTACGGCAAACAGAGCCAACTTAGAACATCTCCATCCTCCATCCTCATGTACCTGGGCCCTCCAGCCTTAAGAGCTAGTGCTCACAGCATCTCCTCTAAAAAACAAAATTCAGTGTACCATAGTCACCAATGACCCACATTGATCTGATTTTTCATAACAGGTGGAGTTTGTCTTGGACCTGCCCAAGACCATCACAGGGAAAATTGATCGGAAAAAGCTTCGAGTCAAGGAATGGAAAACATCAGGACAAGCCCAGGCCCAGTGAAATTCCCAAGGCCCTCCCTGGGCTTCTGTCTTCCCCATTCCTTTCCTGTGACTTCTCATTTTTCCTATGGAGACATAAGATTACTCACGCAGAGGCATGTATGTGAATTCTGTCTTTGCTTCATTATTAAAGCAGAACAATGACATGTTGGATACTAAAAGAAGAAAGAGGGAATGAGAGATTTGCAGAAAGAAGTGAGAAAAAGTCTAATAAAACAGCAAGGAAAAGAATTACAAGTAAAAGCGGGATGGAAGGGAGGAAGGAGGAAGTAGAATGAAGAGGGGAGAAAAGAGAAGAGAAGGAACTGGAGAGAAATTAGGAAAAGAGAAGAATGTGGGCAGGACACTAAAGTCTTCCCCAAGTTGGTTCAATTCTTGGGGACATCGTGTCCAAAGGGGGAGCAAATATCATAGAGCACAAGGCACTGTCCTAGGCATGTCACAGGCCATCTTCACTCATATGTGTTGCATCTGCAGGCTCAACTTCTGCACATCAAAACATGCCACTCTCTGTGGCTCACATTCCTTCTTGTTTCTACACTTCCTAGAATCACTATTAAAATCATTTCAAAATCAAAACTGTGATTTGGGCAAAACAGAAAGGAGGAGTTTTGCAACAGTTTATGGACTGGAGAACCCACAGAGGATAAGCACCCACACTCATACACACAGACACAGACACACACAAATAAATAAAGTAAAAGTAATAAAAACTAAAAAGAATAAAGTATGACATTAGACAATGCCTAAGTTTAGCTGCCTTGTTAGACACAAATTGCCCTGCTCTTGAAAAGCTTGCACATGTATTTAGACGTTCTTCAATACCTCTGCTCTCCCTCTTCTCTCTAAAGCCTTTTCTTGATGGGTTTGCTCTCTGCTAATTTTTCATATTAAATTGTGATTGATATGGCAAAGATCTTAAATGGTCACACCAAGGACTTACTTTATCTAATGAAAACTCTGGCTAGAGAAAAATCTCTGTCCAGCCAAAGCTATTTCATAGTGGAGGGCACTGAGTGGTTTTTAGTTCAATGACATTATCTGAGCTAAATAATAGTTATCTGTGTCCCACACTGCTTTTCTGTTGATCCTAACTGGTCCTTCTTAACCATGGCCTACTATCATTATCCCATATTGAGATTTGTGTGTATGAATGCATGTTCATGTTTGTTTAGGGTGTGTGTGTGTGTGTGTGTGTGTGTGTGTGTGTGTGTGTGTGTGTCTGCATGTACCTGAGTGTTCATGTATATGAGCACCAAAGGAAAATCTTGTCACTCTCAGGAACACCATCCATCTCCTTTGAGAAAGAATTTGTCACTGGCCTAGAGATCACTAGTTTAACTAGACTAGCTGGCCAGTGAGTGCCAGGGTTTCCTGTCTCCACCTCCCTAGCACTGGGGTTACAAGTGCATGCTACTCCTTTACTTCCTGTGCTGGCTCTCCTATTAAAACTCTTGAACATGATTTTTACTGCATTCCATTACAGTGTCCAACCCATGAGCCCTGCCTTGGGTGTTGTGCATAGTGGAAGCCCTTTTCTTTTAAGAGGAATCTGTGCTGTCCCTCAGTATAGACTCTGACTCCCTTCACTCCACTCCATCCTTCCTTCATGTGGCTTACATGAAGTATTCCTAGTAGCTTGTACCTTTAACAGGGGCCAGTGTACAGTGACTGTGAAGAAGTCACCAGCTCTTGTCTTTTTCAGCACACAATGGAACTTGGCCTCCTGATCCTCTGTTCTTTTTGTTGTTGTTATTGTTCCCTGCTTGTGATACCCTGACAGCACCTTTTCAAAAGCAGGTGCATCAACCACCACCACCCCCAACATGCACAAGCACACAACCTATCATAATTGCACATAATAAATCAACCTCAAATAGTGCAGTTTAAAACAACTATCTCATTATGCTAATAAATTCTATGGACTAGGAATTTGAAAGAAGGATGGAAATAGTGGATTTTTTTTAATGGCAATGCTCCACTACATCTAGGACCTTTGGTTGAAGGACTTGGGAGTTGAAAGAATTTGATGGATGGGATTATGTTGCACCCCCAACACACACCACCACCACCACCACCACCGCTCTGGTTCATATGTTGACTATATTTGTACTGGATCTTCTTATCCTGGATAAAAGGAGGTCATGAAGGTGGATCCCTCGTGGTAGGATTAGTAGCTTTATAAGAAAAGGAGTGGGGGAAGAGATCACTCTCTCCTAATCTTGTGGGACACAGTGAGAAAGCAGATGTCTGCACAGCACTAGAGTCTTGACAGGAAACCAAATCAGTCACCCCCTTCATCTTGAACTTCGTAGACTCCACAATTGTGAAAAATAAGTGTCCAGCATTTAAGTTGTCCAATATCGTGTCCAGTCACCTATCACCTAGGAACTTCACTCACATGGAACCTGAGTGGGCTGGAATAACAAAGGAAGGCCTTGTATGTGGCCAGAATTTCCTCACAGTGTGGTAGCATCCCTTGTCACACCTACACAGGTAATAAAGATAAAATCATGGTAGGATTGTTGCTCAATTGATGAATTGCAAGTATGAATGCCTGAGTTCAATTCCCAGACACCTCATAAAATAAACACTTGGCATGATCATAATCCTAGCACTAGAAGAGACAGAGATAGGCAGATCTCTGGGCCAGCCAGCCTAACTTACTTGACAATTTCCTGGCCACTGTGATGCCTTGTCTCCCTTTAAAATGGTGGTCAGCATCTGAGGAACAACGGTAGAGGTTCTCTTCTGCCTCCACATGCACACCAACACAAGATTAAATCACCTTTTAAGACCTACCCTCAAAGGCCACATAAGCAGCCAGTCACTGATATTGTCCCAGATTCTAGAAGAAGGCACAGAAATTCTACCTCTTCATGGGAGTCAAATAATTTAAAGGTATGTTATAAAACCATAATCCTTTCCCAGCACAGCCATGTTCTGAGTCAATAATTTCTAATTCTGTGCTTAGAGGAGCCTTACTCTGCTCATCAACAGCACAGTCTCGGGGGTTCGCAGACAGCTTACATCACTGAGGTATTGACATCGTCTAAGGAAAGACTCAGAGAACTCAGAGTTCAGAGAGCTGGAGCCAACAAAGAGAATGTCAAGGAGAGAGTAGAGAGATGAGAGAAAGGTTAGCTTTAATGTCTTAACTTAGTATGGTTTATTATGACCGATTTACAACCTCTTGATTATGATGTCCTTGCCTAAGTTATATAAGGAACATCTCCTGATTTAGTCAAGTGATTGCTTTATCCCAATTTTTCTCTGAGATAATCCATCGTTCACTATACTTTTACGTTTGCACTTTGATAGCAACACAGATCAAGGCTGTGATTTGCTTTTCCATTAATGATATGTTTAGTAAAGTATGAGTGCAGATCTGCAAACGGACAGTGAGAGCAGCAGTGTCAACAACTGCTGAGAGGTCACAGAGTCTATGGGAAAGCAGAGCCAGGAGCCTGGTCCCCACTGCCAAATGCCGGTGCCTTGGAGCGTGCTAGTTTAGCAGCCATCTATGCCTCTCTCCTGATGTTACTGCAAAAGACAATATAACCAACAGGCAGAAGATGAAACCACCTGCACAAGCACCCTTGACCTTCAGGGTGATAATATGCTCTCGTATTCCCCCCACATGCAAAGGTTGGGGCTTCCTCCTCTGGGTAGAAGAGACAATAAACTCCACTGTGGGGGAAACATGCAGCATTCTAACAACTCCCCAAGATGCTGGACAAATTCACATCTGCAAAATCTTCCTGTTGGTATGCTCACACCCAATGGTAACTCCAAGTCCTTCATTTGATGCTTTCTTCTGGCCTCATCAGGTATCAAGTGTGTATATGTTGCACAGACATTCATGCAGGCAAAACATTCATGCACATAAAATAGAACAAATAAATCTTTTTAAAATTAGTAAAAAAAAAAATTGATTCCCCCCCCAGGAATGCTTGTTGTCAACCAGTAATGATTGGCAAGTCCCATCTTTGGCTCTTGAGGAGCTTCAAGTGTAAAGCAATTGTATATGTTTTGATGGTGTGATGTTTCCCTCCCCACAAGTGCAATTAAAGGTGCATTTAGTTTCTTTCCGACAACAAAGATTCTGAATTAATCAACTTATAAAGAGAAAAGCTTGGCTTGGACATATAGCACTGTGGATATCACTCTGTATAAATAAAATGCTGATTGGCCAGTAACCAGGCAGGAAGTATAGGCGGACAGGCAGAGAGGAGAATTCTGGGAAGTGGAAGGCTGAGGCAGAGAGATGTTAAGATACCAGTAAGCCACGAGCCATGTGGCAACCTATAGACTAATAGAAATGGGTTAATTCAAGATAGAAGAGCTGAATAGCAAGAAGCCTGCCACGGCCATACAGTTTGTAAGGAACATAAGTCTCTGTGTGTTTACTTGGTTGGGTCTGAGCAGCTGCGGGACTGGGGGACTGGCGGTGAGAGAGATTTGTCCTGACCATGGGCCAGGCAGGACTGGAGAAAACTCCAGCTACAATACAGTTCCAGAGTTTTCAGCCTGTGGTGGACTGGACTCACTGTTTCAGTCCAGGGTGAGGCAGAGCCTCTACCTCATGGCAAGCATATACTACAGAGCAAAATGTCTCACCTCACAAGCCAGAAGAAAGGGAATGAGGAAGGGTCAGAACCTCATACCCCTACTATGAGTATGTCCCCGATGACCAAAGAAGCCCCAATACGTGGCCCCCTCTAGGTCCCACCTCCTCTCAAGAGTACATTCCTCAAGCTTTCAACATGAGGGACTCATAGGACAGCCAGTAACCATGCTCAGTATTTTGCCCATGGATTTGCTCCCAGCACATGTTGAGAGAACTAACGCTTAAGATCCCCCCAGAGAAGGGGGAAATCACCTCATTAGAGACTATGTGGCCTAAGAACCGTGGCCAATTTGTATGGTGACAGAGGAGGTCATCGTATCACATGCTAAGGAATTTGGACTTGTTCTAAAGAGCAATGGCATTAAAGTAGTTAATGCAGAGCAAAAACAAAGTCAACTGTGCCTTTTTAAATGATTACCCTGGCAGCTGAGTGGAAAAGGTGCTAGAAGAAAATGTCTAAATGGAAACTGGGAAGTGCTTAGAGTAAGCTCTCGTGGGATTTGGTAAATTAATGACTAAAGAAGGGAGGTAGTGTTGGAGGGAGGGGACACTGAAGGATGACTTCTGGGATTTTAACCTGACAAACTAGGGTCTATGGTTTCAGTACTCACTGAGAAGGGTGGGATTAGAGGTAGGAATATTGTTTCACTCAGTGGCCATGCTCATTCAGGTTAACAGTATTAGCTACTAAATATTAATATTATTAATATTAATATTGAATCTAGTATATTGAATATCAATATATAACACTGGGTAATTAGTCAGAAACTTAAGTTTGAGCTCAGAGAGAAATCAGGACTTTGAATGTGGTGTAGGTTAACAACCCAGGTTGTTGACATGGGTAAAGAGTGCATATGGAATAGAGGAGCAGCAGGAATAGAGGAGGGCAGGTTCTTGAAGAGACATAATCCTTAAGGGTTTTGAAGAGGAAGGAGATCCCATGAACACAAAGGAGAAAGAAGGCCAGTTCAGTATCAGAAAGAGGGAAGGGGACAATCCTAACACAATGGACCAGCACCGCTGAGAACAGCCACGGCATGAACTGAAGAGGGCCCATTATGTTTGGTGGCAGACCACGGGAGCATCTCCCTCCTCCCAGCAACATTCAGTGGAGCCCATGGATCGGAACATGGAGAGCTGTTGGCTGGGCCTCGACACATGAAAGGATAGAAGTAGTTAATGCCGTCTACACTTTCAATAGATACGAATGAGAAGGAGAGTGAGAGGAGAGTGAAAGATTCAGGGACATAACCTACGAAAGAAGGAGGGGCTTGAGCCAAGTGGCAAACTCTCATGTATTCTACCCAACAGCCAGTCCCCTCCCCAGCTACCCACTCCCATCCATTGCTATATAAGCCGGTTTAGAATCGATGTGAGTGCCAGGAAGTGGCGGCGTACGCCTTTAATCCCAGCACTCTGGAGGCAGAAGCAGGTAGATCTCTGTGAGATCGAGGCAGCCTGGGCTACAGAGTAAGTTCCAGGGGGGCAAAAAAAAAAAAAACCAAAGAATCGTTGTGAGCCCAGTACTAGGGCAAGAGTTAAGAGTGACCAATATTGTCTTCCTCCAGCCTGTCAGAATTCTCCACTTTGCTGTCTTTAGGTTTCCTGATCATCTCTGATAGAGTCTACTCTTATTCAGCAATTATCAATGCTCTCTCCACCCCAGAGAAGATTGCAGATTTCTGCTCCCAAGTTGCTTGTTCATGCAGCGTTACCATGGCAACAAATAACTAGTGAAAATATGATCTCCCTCTTAGCAAAACTAGTCTCAAATACTTGGCAGCAAACTATGGCCTAATAGGATTTACCAATGCTAACAACTTGTGTTTTCACAGTATTTAGTTTCATTTGTTTGTGCCACTTAAAACTTGGAGTTGAGAAAGGTTTCATGTTGAATTAATATTGCGTTCCATTTTTAAAATGTTAAGCACCCTACACACACACACACACACACACACACACACACACACACACACACCATGTACCGAGCCTTGCTCCCCAACTGTAACACTGAAAGGGAAGTAAATAGTGTAGAACAATTACACCAAGAAATAAAACAAAGGTGAGCCATCTGAGCCAATGTTTAAGACTATCAGGGTCAAATATCAAGATCATTAATCTCGGAAAGTTGAAGCCAAAAGTTCCCTTATGGGCAGGGCATGTGGTGTCACCTTATCTAAAAGGAAGCAGATGGATCCCTCTGGGAAAGTCACTCACTTTCAGAGCTGGAGGTACTGAGTGTCCAGTTCTTTTACCACGAAGAATACGCTGCCGATCAGATCCTCGGTTTCCTCGTCTGTGAAAAGCAAGTGATACCGTCCTGTGCGGGGTTTTGGTAAGCAAGTGGGAGAGAGTAAATGTGTGTGAGATGCATGTGCAGGGGCAAGATGAGAAAGAGCATGAAGTCCCTCACCCATCCAGGGGTAGTCAGGCCCGGTTGGGCTGACAGGTGGCCTGCACCATGGTCAGAAAATGACTGCCTGCTTCATTTTTGGCTTCCTTTGCTCAGCCCACTACAAGAGCCTGTCTGCTGCAAGGGGCACCTAGAGGGGAAGCCATGGGAGCTATGGGCAGGAGAAAGCTTTGCAGACACAAAAGGTCCGGCCTTTTGTTGGAATCTGGTCTTTTTGTTCACATCCTACCAACTCTTTCCATGTTCTAACTCCATACAAGACCTGGATACTGACAAAGAAGTTCCTAAAATAAGGAAAGCTGAGCCCTCTAGGGCTGTAGGTGGAGAAGGGCCCTACCCACTGTTGACTTGACAGGACCAGATCTTTCAGCAAGCGGAGCAGTGAAACAGATAGAGTGTGACACCTAAAATCTGCACCATGGAAGAACTCCCAGAGGGCAATGCACAGCTCTCAAATCGGTGTGGCTGTTTTATCATTCATTTACCTTTGCGAATATATATAATACTGAGGAATGTTCCAGATGTGAGCATAGTATTTTAAGCTGTTTGGAAGGAGTCTGGTGGAAGATCCACCTCAACTCCCTGCCCTTATCTCTTTCCCTAAACCTGCCCCTTCAAAGCCCGCCAAACACAGCTCCTTCCCCAGAGAGGTTGAAGACCACTCCTACAGGGTATATAAGCTGCGTCCAAGAAAACAGACACGTGGTTCTTCCAGTCTCTCGTCCCAGTCTCCTCTCTGGGAGGCCAGGGAATCACTCATGAACGCTTTACCCATTAAATCTGGGTTTTTCCTGATTCAGTCTGATTTGGATTGCTGCGTCAGCGAAGAGGCCTATCAGGGTGCAAAAAAGACATCATAAGCCATTACCGTTGTCACCTAGAACTAATGTGCCAGCGTTTGGTGTCTCTTTCTGACAGTGTCAACAGGAAAGTGAATATGGAGAGGTCCAGTTGGTGGGAGGCAGAGTTGGTCTTCTTTCTCCTTAGTGGGACACGCTACCCGTGAGCTCTTTACTGGAGCTCCCCCTGGCCTCCAAGAGAGTTCATTCTTTGTTCTCTGGCAGACTGGGTGGAACAGGGTCCTAGGAAATCCTGTGCATTGATTGACAAGCTAGTTCTGGGACGCTTCAGGGTCAGCCTGGGAACAGCGACAGTAAACAGCATCAAGGCAGAATTTCCTAGAACTCGGTCTTTCCCTCAATGCTGCAGTCTTTTACGTAAGCCTACTGATTTCCAAGTTCTCCATTTCTTCCTTCATCACACAAAGATTTGAGTTGTCCGGGCAGGAGTGTGTGTGGATGGCCACCCTTACTGTGTTTCCAGGTAGGTTCTCAGGCAGTCAGACCAAGGAAAGGGAAATAAAGTAGGCTCAAAGGCATTGGTTCACAGCTAGTCTGACCACCAGGCGGCGCTCAAGTCCACACTTTCGTTTATTCAGCGGCCAACACGTGGGTTTTGGTTCTTGATAATGCCCTGTGCCTTGAGAGTACTGTTTAACAAATAAGGCTGGTGATGTGGCTCAGTCAGTAAGCTTGATGGTGATCCCCAGAATCCACATAAAAGCTGGCTGGGGTACACATCTGTAACCCCAACACTCCTGTGACAAGACAGAAACAGTCAGGAGGATAGCCCTGAAGCTTACCAGCCAGCTAGCCTAGGGTATACTGCTTGGCAAAAACAAGAAAGACCCCTCCAGAGCAAGGTGGAAAGCGAGAGCCCAGCCTGGAGAGTTGTCTTCTGACCCCCATACCCATGAGCAAGCAGTGGCACACACCTGGACGAGGGGGAAGTGCACTAATAATAAATCCAAAATTTTATATAAAATAAAGTTCCTTTCCCCCGTGGAATTTAAGCTGAAGTTGTTAGAAGTGCCAGAGAGAACAGAGAATAGAAAATTAAGGAAGAATTAATAAGCACTGGTAACGGTCTGTGTTTCAAGCAATGAGATGGGGAATGTTTATGATAGTGACTTGTTCCACATCTTAACAAGCTGATTTTTTGTTCCTGACACTCAAAACCAGTTCTACCACCATTCCTAACCTTTGGGGGTCTCTGAGGAGGCCACTGGTGCTATGATGGGTCACTGAGAAACACAGAAATGGGCTCCATTCCCTGATGTGTTTATACTGGCCTACAGAAAAGAGGGTGTCTTTTATCCCATATGAGTGATGTCTTAACCAAGAAGAGAAATCTGAACACAGATACAGGTAGACACAAGGAAACACCATGTGGACATAAAGATGACCATCCATCGACTAATGAGACGGGCCTGGGACTGAGCCTGGCCTCACAGCTTCAGGAGGAATCCCTCATGCCAACACTGCTGGGTGTGGCTAAACCTCAGAGCTGTGAGACAATCTGCCTGTGCTTTAAGTCTCTTAGCCCGTGTCTTTTTGGTATAGCACGGTTAAAGCAGGATATGAGGACTAGAAGAGCAACCAAAGACAGTGAAAAATGTAATATGAAATCAGAATTTGCAACCATGGCCACCTTATATTTGTAAGCCTTTGAGGAGTTTGGGTTTAGTTTTTATTTAGCTTTAGTTTTAGTTTGAAGCTTTTCAGTGTTATTGAAGTATAACTGATAAATTGATATATTGTGTATATGCAGGATGGTATTTTAATAGAGATATACATCGTGAACTACCACAATCAAGCTAACTAGCATATATATATATAGCTATACATAGTTGCTGTGTGTGTGTGTGTGTGTGTGTGTGTATGTGTGTGTGTGTGTGTGTGTGTTGAGACACTTCAGATCTGTTCTCTTTCCTTGAGTGTGTCAGTTGGGCTAAAATAAACTGACTGCAAATATGTGGGTTTATTTATAGGATGTCCAGTCTGTTCTACTCACATATGCATCGATTTTCAAGTCAGGATCATGTCTGCTTGATCACTAAATCACTGCAGTGTATTTTGAAGTCAGGTACTACAATGCTTTTGACTTTGCTATTTTTGCTCAAAATTACTTTAGCTAGTCAGGGTCACATAAGTTGGTTAGAGTTTTGATAAGTATTGTATTGAATCTTCACATCACTACATATACTATGAAAACTTTTTTCTTTTTTTATTATTAAGAAATTTTTTATTTATTTTACATACCAACCACAGACTCCCCCCCCTCCTCCCGCCCCCAGCCTTCCCCCCAACCCATCTCCCATTCTTTAAGAATAATTTTTGGATTCATGAACCCAGGATATATTTTTATTTATCTGTATCTTCTTCCATTTACTCCATCAATATTTTACTGTGTATGTACATGGGTCTACTACCTCTGTAGTTAAATTGTTTTTCAAACATTTTACTTTATTCTTAAGCTACTATGAATGGTGTTATATTCTTTTTTCCTCCTTTTTTCCCTTTGCTTTATTTATACAATTTTGTTGATAGTGCATATAAATACCACTGATTTTTGTAGTTTAAGTTTGTACTCTGTAGATTCATGAAATTATTAGTTCTAGAACCATGGTGGGTGAGTCTCCATAATTTTCTGTTGAAACCCCGCCATCACCAGTGTTCATTTACCTGGCCTCTTCTTTGGGGGCCTCTGTATTTCCCCACCTGGTTTTGGCTAGGACTTCATTACTCTATTGAACAGAGACACGAAAGCATTCATGGAGTCTCTTCTTCATTACTCTAGCATGTGTTATTCTCTGCAAAGCCCTTAAGTTACAAAAACCATGAACCATAATTTTATTGTGAATACAGTAAAATTCATAGCACCATGATGCTTTATTGATAGTAGTTGTCTACATCATTTTTCAAATTCTGTGTAAATTCTAACTCTCAGTTCATAAATTAATTTCTGCATAAATCAAATGATAGTGTCATACTTTAAAATTTCTGCCTATAAGATTGTCTCTGAAAAATGTTTATATTTCATTTCATGGTAAAGGACACAGCCATGTCTGATGGGAACGGCAGAGGTCATAAAACAAGCACAGCTGCTTGACAAAGATCCAACAGAGCTGAGCCGCATGATGGCTGCCATGTCACCTTTGGTTTTCATCTCCACCTGTTGCACACTTGGGGGACTTTTAATATTTGTACAGCTTCTCTGCATACATGCACGCTGAGTTCAGACTGCCGTCAACCTGCACTGGAGAGAAAGTGGAGCTGAGATTTAGGGCTATTCCAGGATCCTCTGAGGAACGGAGGTTGGGAAGCCTCCCTGAAGAGTAAGCCGGCATATCATCGGCTTGGCCATAGCTTGGCAGAATTGCTGTCAGACCACAGCTTAGGGGGAGAGAGTCCTTTGAGTGTGCTCTGCAACTGAAGTTGGTGAATGTGCCCCCAGAGTTGCATCCAGGCAGGTCTTAGCTTTGTTTTATGCAGGGAGGATTGCTAGTAGAGTAGAGACAAGCTTTGGGGCCAGTTCAGGAGCTACAGAGGAGCTAAGCTTAACAAACCTGCCCTGGGGACTAGCATGGACACACTTCCCTCTACATGTGTATGCAATGACTTATCTCAAACAATAGCTGGCATGAGCTGGGGCTGAGCTAGGGTGTCGCTTCAGGATCTGCGATTGAGACCAAATGGGGCACACCTGCCTAATGCACTAATGCGTGTGACTCACTTCTGGTCTCTTGTCAAAGCTTTTGAATTAGGGCCAAAGCCGCAGAAGTATTCAGCCAACGCCACAGGAGGATGGTGCAATTTCCAGGTCTAGAACCTGAGCCATGGTTTAACACTGGGTCAAAGTGTGTTTGCTGAAACCACCCTTCTAGATCATAGAGCTTCGGGGAGTCACAAACCTCAAGACTTCCACAGAAGAGCTTTTGTCCCCAGATTACCCCTGGGGACATGAGAGAGGGCTACCTAATGAACCACCCGGCGAGGCCTAGCCTTCTGTCCATGCTCGCTGTCTCCTTGTGTTGTTTTCTGCTTTCTGCTTTTACAACTCTTTCTTCATTTTCCAAACTATTCATTTTATGTCTTGTCCCTCCTGCTCTCTTCTTCCCTCTCCCTAGCTCCCTTACTCCTCCCCCTTCCTCTCTCCATGTGTGTTTTGGGGGTGCACTTGGAAGCCAGAAGAGGGCATCAGATCCTCAGGAGCTGGAGTTACAGGTAATGAGAGGCACTTGACAACCTAGGAACCAGATCTGGTCTCTGCAAAGGTGGTACACTGAGCCATCTCTCCGGCTGTCATCTCTAATTTTATTAAAAATAATTGTGATTATATGCCTAGGTGGTTTTCTTTTTACATTTCCCCTGTTTATACTTCTTTCTGATATTCTATGAGCCCAAAAATATTCATTTTTCACCAAAATCTGAGATTGTTTGGGCCATTATTTCTTTTCTGTTTGCTTCCTTCTGGCCCTTAACTAATGCTTCCAAGGTCCACCAATGTTTCACTCACAGTTTCAAAGTTCTATTATTATTCTGAGTGGCCATCTCTTCTGATCTCATTTCGGGTTCACTGACTTCCTTTGATCATCTTGAATCTGCCAGAAAGTTCAATCAATTAATTTTTAATTTAAAGTAACAAGAGTTTTTTCAGTTAATGACTCCCAATTAAAAATTCTATTTCTCTGCTAAAAGTTCTTTTTGTTTCTCTTTAGTATTCTTTTTCTTCCAGTCCTTAAGAAGCTCTACAGATCGAGGCCAGCCTGGTCTACCAAGTGAGTTCCAGGAAAGGCGCAAAGCTACACAGAGAAACCCTGTCTCGAAAAACCAAAAAAAAAAAAAAAAAAAAAGAAGAAGCTCTACAGCATTTATTAAAATTATTATCTACTACTCCCAATCTGGGTCATCAGTTTTACCCACTGATGCCCTGTTTTTCTTGAGACTGGGTCACGTTTTTTTAACCTATTTTTTTTTTTAATTTATGTCATTTCTACCCTTCCTTCTCCCCAACTAGCTCCTCCATGACCCCCTCAAATCCATGACCTCTCCTTTAATTACTGTTACATACACAGGCAGATGTATGTATACAGTCTTATTTTGTGGCACCTGTGTGTGTTTAGGAATGACCACTTGAACTGAGTAACCCGTCAGGGGCTCCTCTCTGATTCTCCCTCTCTCCGCAGCCCTTCATTCTCTACAGCTCTTTATCTAGGGATAGGACCTTGTAGGATTTCTCCCACCAACATTGGCATGTCAACAGATGTCATCATTATCCAGGTCTTGTTGAAGCAGCCTTTGTGATTTCCTGGGTGTGGTGAGCCTGCCATATATGAAAGACCCCGCCTCACAGCCGACATTCTGGTCCTCTGACTCTTCCAGTCTTTCTATCCCATCTCCAGCAGTCTTCCCTGAGCCTTAGGTGTGAGTGCTGTGCTGCAGATAGGTCGACTGGGGTTGGACACCCCAGTCCCTTGTTCTCTGCATTTTGACTGGGTGTGGATTTCTGTAATGGTCCCCATTTGCTTCACAAAGAAGCTTCTTTGATGAAGGGTAAGAACTACTTATCTTTGGGAATAAAGATAAGCACTTCCAATGCAATTAGGAGTTAAACTGGTTTAGGAAATTGGCCAAAGTGGGTTCTCCTCTCAGGCCTATGACCTTATCACCCACAGGCAATTTGTTAGGTTTGCAGTACTAGGCATGAATTCACTCCTACTGAGTAGGCTCAGTAGTAGAGTGCTAGCCCAGCATGTGCAAGACCTTGGGTTCAGTCTCTAGCATTGGGGAGAGAGAGAGAGAGAGAGAGAGAATAAATTTTTAAATTTAAATAATGAAAATTTGAAGTTTATAGGTCTCTAATACCAAAGGTATTAATTTGAAAAAAATCCTTGTTGAATTTTATGTCAACTCTGAGTGTGTTGCATGAGCACACCAAAATTTAAAAAAAAATCTGATCATTTCTTCTGTCTTCTTATTCTTCTCTTAATAATTAACAATCACAGCACTCTTAACACATGCCAGGCACTCTTCTAGGTAATGTGTATATAATTTTTAATTATCACAACAATCATATGGAATCAATTCTGCTGTTCTCATCTTCAGAAGAAGAAATAGAAACAGTTGTACAGTAAGTACAGAGGATCCATACAGAACTCTGACCTCAGCCATGTGCATCTTGTCTGAAGTTTCTTTGTAAAATGAGAGCTTCCATTTGAAAAGTGTTTCCCGTGTCCTGGGTGTTGGGAAGTGTCTTTCAAACCTTATTCCACATGAGATCTGAGGTGAATGAGGAAGTCACTGATGCCTTCTTATGGACACCACAAAGACCAAACTACAGGGAGATATTATATCATTCCAGAGACAGTTTTTTTTTCCAGATCTGGTGAATAAGATTGACCAGGCAATGGAAAGGCAATGAAAGTTTTTTCCATCCAACCAATACCCAGCTCCTTGGGAGAAGAATACCTTCCCTAGGTGAAAAAACTGGAATTGGAAATGGAAGCGCATCAGACATAGTCGAAGCAGAAAATTATTGAGAGAATTGAGCAAGAAAATTTAGCTTAGATAAAATAACATTCACGACTTGTCCTGCCTTGTGACTGTAGGAGTATTCTAGAATGGCTTCAACTTCTATGTCTTTGTGTACAGATCATGAACTGTTGTGTATATCATTGTAGAAGACAAAGCCTGAGGTTTTTGTTTGTTGTTTTTTGCCTGTCTGACACAGGGCAGGAAACTATCTGGAGAGCATATTCAAAGTCATGTCTGTACCTAAGAGATGCTCAGGATGTGTCTGTGATGAATAAATCAATGGTTCTTTATAGGGTTATGGGAGTTGTTCTGTATAAAGGTCCAGGATGGAGATTCTACTAATACAATGTCATCTAGAAAGAAAGTCTGATAGTGTCTCTGTCACTTTATGCTGTCATGCCTTCGTGCAGCTTCCAGCAGAGCTAAATCATAAGAGAGTGCAGATCAGTTAATATTCCCTTATATGCCCAAGTCCAGAAGTGATTGTGTTCACTATAGAACTCACTGTCTAGCACTTTAGTTCAGTAACATTAGGCTAACTGCAGTCAGGGCTGAGGTAGAAGAGGAATATACACAAAATCTTAAGAATTGTGCTTTCTCTACTTCGGACCCACTTGTCATGGAGGCAGAGGGACAGAAACCTTCGCAGTGCCACTAGCCTGCTAACTAGTGAAAGTTAGACTCATATTCAGACTGCCTGCCCCAAGGACCTGTCCTCTAGGCCATGTATTAGTGTGGTCACTCAGTAGACACCTGCTGGGTTCAGAATGCAGCATCTCTTGGGTTCTACTGACGCCCCTTCCACTTCACTCAGTGACCTTTGTACTTTTGCACTTTGGGTATTTAATGTGTAGCTTGCTATAGGCAGTTGCCTCACTCTGGCTTCTTATTTACCCTTCTCCCCCAATGTAAAGCCTACCTTATGCCAAAAAAAAATTCATCATAAATTAATCATCAAGGAAGCATATGGCCTGTCAGGCTTGCCCTCTGCTCTGTCTTCTTCAGTGGTAACTTTAAGCCAAGGCATTTTTATTCCAGATTCTACAGAGATTAGGAGGGTAAGAGTGCTGAGAAAGCCAGGCCAGAACCCTGGAGGTCCTCCAATCTCCAACACTGACCCCCAAACTGGAGTAATGAAAAAGGACTACTACAGGCACCATGTGGGATCACCTTCATTAAACTATCAATGCAACGTCAATATCCAGCCTGTATCTAAATTTCCAGGTCAGGTTCTCTACAGACATAGTTACATAATCCTTCCAACAATCTCACAGAACTAACCTTACAGTAACCTCCCAAACAGCATTAATTGATGAGCTGCCGCAATTCAAGGACGTAATGGCTTGCCCAGAGTTTCTTCTCACAAGTGGCAGACCCAGGACTTAAGTCCAAACCTTTGGAACTCCAAAGACCCTGTCTTCTGCCCATACATAAAATTGTTTCTCTTAATTAGAATTCTAAAGGGAACAGCCAACAGAGTCTACCCTGTGTGTTATGAGCCTCTCAAGAATTATCTCATTAACACTGGCCTTCAAACAAATCCTTAGAATTTATCATTTTCATAAGTAAGGAATGGAGCAAGAGGATCATCCAGGAAGAGACAGGTGTTGCAAGCAGAGCTGAGGAACACACCAATGTGGTTGCTATGGCTCTGGACGATGGATCTTAGCTGTGAAGCTGTGTGGCCCTTCAGCTGTCGTATAGATGAAAAAGAAGAGTGCAGACTGAGAAAGGGGAGCAGGTTAGCTGCAGAGAACTTAGGAAGACCCCACCTTCCCTATCCTGTCCCCACCTTGAGTAGCTCATAAACACTGGGGAGTGTCTACACAATCCTTTCCCTTAGCTGACCGCCCCTTCTAGAAGGCTGCACTGCTTTCTGCCCTCACTGAGTGTCTCCTCCCCTCACAGCATCATCCAATTCCTGAAGTTGTCTGCTAAACATTCTCCTCAGCCAGGGGCCAAGTTCAACAACTGTGTTCCAAGTCCTGGGAAGGACTACACACAGAGAGCAGACTCTACAAGCGCCTTTCCTAAGTAGATCCGGCCCACTTGTGTCCTCCACAGTACCAGGTAAGACAAAAAGACAAAGCCTCTCTCTGCTCCCTCTGTCTCTCTGCCTCTCTCTGCCTGTCTCTGTCTCTCCGCCTCTCTCTCTCTCTCTCTCTGTCTCTCTCTCTGTCTGTCTCTCTCTGTCTCTCTCTCTCTCTCTCATCTCTCCCTCTCCCTCCTCCTCTCCTCCTTCCTCTCCTTCTCTCCCTCTCCCTCCTCTGTCTGTGTGTATGTGTGTGCATGTATGCACATGTGCACACACCTGCCTGCCTGTCTGTGTGTCTGTGTGCACTTACATATTCCACAAAAGTCTTAAACTTGAGAATCCAATTTTTAGTTCTGAGAATACCACCTAACAATTATGTGGCCTTGGTCAAGTCACTTAATTTCTCTGACATTTCCTTTCTTTAAGTACAATGTAAAGATGGGGTGTGTTGGTGACAGGAAGACCTGGAAACATATATGAGCTGTGTTTAGCACAGTGGCTGGCTCATAGGAGGGAATTGATGTGTTTGGGAATGAGTACACAAGAGACAGGAGGAGTCACTGAAGGAAAACTTCACTGTGCAGGGGCCGGTTCTCTTTCCTTCAAGTGAATAACTTTAATCTGGTAAAGCACTTGCTTAACAAGCCTGAGGACCTAGATTGGATCTCCAGTTCCAACATAAAAGTCCAGGTAAGGTGCCCTATGGCATGTGCCTTATGCTGTCAACTGGACGTGAGCTAGACCATCTGGGAAGGAGGAAGGAACATCCACTGAGAAAATGCCTCCATCAGCCTGATCAGTAAGCAAGTCTGTGGGGGCAGTTTCATAATTAATGATTGATGTAGGAGGACTCAACTCACTGTGGGTTGTGCCACCCCTGGGCATCTTGCCTGGTACTAAAAACAAGCTGAGAAAGCCATGAAGAACAAGCCAGCAGGCAACATTCTCCATGCTTCCCACTTCTGCTGTGTCCCTGCCCTGGCTTCCCTCAATGACTGAGCATGATCAGGACATCCAAGCTAAATAAACTCTTTCCTCTCAAAGCTGCTTTGGGTCATGGTGTTTATCACAGCAATAGAAAGCAAACTGTCATCCTGATAATCCCAGTGCTGAGAACCAGAGACAAAAGGACCCCTGGAGCTTGCCGACCAACCAGTCGAGCTAAATCAGGTTCAGTAAGAGACCTTGTCTCAAAACTTAAAGTGGAGAGGTATCAAGGAAAGCACTTGACATCGCCCTCAGACCTCCACATGTGTGTGCATGTAAACATGCACATGCACACACACACACACACACACACACACACACACACAGAGAGAGAGAGAGAGAGAGAGAGAGAGAGAGAGAGAGAGAGAGAGAGAGAGAGAGATTCAGAATTGTTGGTAGTTAAAAGGTACATCAGCCTCAACATTTTTAAATTCTTAGTATGTCCCAGGCTCAATGATGGCAAAGTATTTATGTCACTAATAATCATGGAAATCGGTGTGGTAGGTATAACCTATGTTCCTCAAATGAAAGAGACCAAAACCACAGAACTAGTAGGTGGTAAAATCAGAGCCAAAAGTAAAATACTGGCTCTGTGACTGAATTTCCTACAACACATCAAACATGTCAATCAGTTAAGTAACATACTGTGTCCAAAGGTTTATTGAACACATTTGATTCCAGAGACTTCACAAGGTACTGCATCCACAAGCCTAGAATCCTGGCCCCAGCCCCCCTCAAATCCACATGGTCAAATTGCCTCCAGAATATGCTTTAAAGATTTCAAAACATTGGACTTTAAAATCATTTCATAGTGTCTTCAGAGTATAACCTCTAAGAGGGCTGACCTTCCTCCAGTTGACAGGATCTAAAACCACATGGAAACCCTGATAATAAGTGTCTCGTAAACAAGAGAGAACTTGTACTATGATTCAGACATTCTATAGACAAAAAAAAATTTTCTCTTTTCCAGTTTCCATTTCCCAACTTTTGGCAATGTAACAAGGGAAGAATCTAACATTATGTAGAAAACTTAGTGTCCGTCAACAAACACTATGCTGAATAGATAGAAATTCACCTCTATATAAAATAGTGTTAATGTAATTGTTACTATGTAGATATAGAGCCATAGATAGTGATACATAGAGGTGCAATTTTTAGATATTGATACACAGTTACAGAAATAGGGCTATTAGAGAGAGATCTGTGCACCTCTGAAGGACAGACAGAAATACATAGATACGGGTGACACTCAAAGCTGTATCATGCACCATGGTGTGTACTGTATCTGGGTATTTCAGTGCAAAAGTTTCCATGCACCAATCCCCACTTCTTCCTTCTAACCCTGTGGCAGAGATTAAGATGCTATTTATTTGGATCAGGCTTAATTACTCCATTCCCCTGGAGAAAGAATTAGCCATCAAGAACTCCTACTTCTAGAGTACTTACTCATCTGTGCTGGGCCTTGCAGAATGTCAGCCAGCCATCACCGCATTGTTTAGGTCAATGGGTGCTGTTGGTCCATCTGTGTTTGAGAGGGAGGTTAAGTAAATTGCTCCAGGTTACAGAGATGGTGAATGGAGGTGCTGGAATTTGAACTTGTGCTGTCCGATTGCTAAAGGCTAGCCTCTTGGCCACCCAGAGCTGTCCTCATCCAGGTACTCCCATGTTTACCAGCTCCCAGACAAACATGAAATCAGAAGTGCAAACTGTTTGTAAGAGAGCATTATTTCTTCTCTGTTTGAACAAGAAGGTTGCCATGGAAAATTATCACAGACCGAGTGACTTGACAGAAATGTGTTTTCTCAAAGTTCTGAATATTGGAAGTCTAAGATCAATACTTGAGGCCTCTTTTCTTGGCTTGTAGATGACTGTTTTCATGTTCACATAACATTTGCCTTCACATTGTGTCAGAATGCTAATCTTCCTTTTCATTTTTTTTAACACTGCCTCCCTGTGTATCCCTGGCCAGCCTCAAACTCACAGAAAGATCTAACTATGTCTGCCTCCCAAGTTCTGGTATTAAAGGTGTGCACTACCAATGCCTGCTTCCCCTTTTAAAAAGTAGGCCGACCATAATGTATTCTAATGACCTCATATTTAACTCAATTACTTTTTGAAAGCACCTACCTCCAATTACAGTCACATTGAAAAGTATTGGGGTCAGTACTCTCACATATACTTCAGGAAGCGGCACAGAATCAGCCTGTGATAAAGTGTTCTGTATTTCCTCATTCAAGCTCACCCTTTTGTTTAAGTCAGTAGCCACTATTTGTTTATTTGACTATTTCTATTGCAATGCTAGAGACTGGACCCATGGCCACATGCAGAGACAGCTGTTCTATCCCTGAGCTATGTGCCTAGCCCTTTTAGCTACATATTAAGTGGCTGTTTGCCATGCCTGGGGTGGGGGGAGGCTATTTAAGGAAGACCCTGAGATCATGCAGACATCTAGGGAGAAGTATAGCCACTGAAGAAAAGATTAGCCACTGGGAGCCCGCACCCAGCATCTGCCCCTGTAACACACTCACTTCCGAAGTGGAACTAAAGGATGCTGCAGTACCCAAGAAGCCAAGAACATTTTGTTGTCTTCAGTTAAGACTATTCCATCCAGTCTTTAACATCTCATCTCAACCTCCAATTATGTGATCTTGCAAATACAGGGTTCAGGCTTGTTTTGTTTTGTTTTCAGATTGGAGAGGGAATCTTGCCATGTAGCCCAGGCTATGCTAAGATTGGTTTTATCATCTAGGCTGTCCTTGAACTCATGATCTTATGGAATTGTCAGTGGAGCTCCATTCTCTTATTGACTGTGATGGGCTGGGAACTGCTGCCCAGGACTTTGTCCTAGGGAGGATCTTGGAGCTGCACAGTATCAGCAGTAAGGAGCTGAGACACTAGCACTGTCTGCTCTGAGGATGGGTGTATGGCTGTAGGAATCCATACAGAAGCCCACAAAACCCAGGGAAAGCTCATAATAGAAGAAGGGCAGCGGGACAGGACTCTCGCTACCCTCATTTCCACATCTCTGGGTATCAGCTTCATTTATTTCACATGATAGAAATCATAGCCTCAGGAATTTCCCGCAACTTTTCACTTTATGGCTGTTCCAATAAGAGATAGTCTGAGCTACTCTTAGGTACCAAACACACTGAAAGATATGCAGACAGACAGACAGACACGCACCCACATGCACGCGCGCGCACACACACAAACAATTTTGAGAGAGATTGTGATTGCTCTAGCTTGTGTTTAAAGTTCCCAGGGATGAATATTGAGCTTTTGACCCATCATCAACTTTTGGGGATAGGATTTAGATGAATATATGGCAGGTTGTATGGAAACTACTAGATTGGGCTTGACAGGAAGAAAAGTCTTCAGAGTAAAGATAACTTGTCCCATTGACAAGGTTTGCAAATGGTTTTGAACAGGGTTTGCAAATGGGATGGCCACATGGCTACCACCCTGGAATCAAATCAGAGGGAGATGTAAGAGAACTCCAGGAATGTGTCCCAAGCAAATGTAGCAGTTACAGTCATTCACTGGCATTTTGCACCTTGTGGTCCTTCAATTGGGTAGAAAAATCCCCATCTGAAGCAAGAGGTAATTTTAGCAATGGATCAGGACCACACATCAACACTATATGGAGAAGGCTCCTGCAGGGTGATTGGCATGTAACCCATCTCTTCGCAAGGCAGACAGTGACTTGAATGTTCTGTGTTTCATACCAGAGGACCATCCCAATATGCGGTGGCTGAAGAAGTTTCAGATCTCATGGCGCATCTTCAAATTCTTCCATAGCTCCTCCCCAAGCTCTTCTCAGCAGCGCAGTGCATCTACCTCAGGAGCTGGAACTCAAAGATGGAAAGACTATGATTCACCTGAGGAATTTAACTTTGCAAGAGACGTGCTGGACTACTGGGCTCGAATGGAGGAGGTAAGAGGTCATGGTGATGGAGCATGGGAATAAGAGTAGCCTGATGGCTTTATCTTGCACTAACTGGGTAAAGAGGGATGCATGGATTCTCCAGAGATACAGAGGAGCCCATGGCTTCTTTAAGGTAGTCATGTAGTGGGAAAGGCTTACATCAGAGGGCTTGATACCTAGTCTGGGTATTTTCTCACTTCTCTGAGCTTCAGTGGGTTTGCTTGCTTGTTTGTTTGTTTGTTTGTTTTTTCTGTGAAATTGTGGTAAATTTATTCTTAAAACTCACTTGTACAATGGGTAAAATAATTTGATGAATGTTTATTCTTCCATAACCATGATCTAGCACAAAGTTCAAACTGGCAGGTTTATGGAAGTTTGAGTGCTCACCTTCAGTTAGTGAGAAAGTCGAACTGTTCAGCTCATCACACCTCAGGCTGGTCTGGAAGCCACGCCTAGAGAGGGCACAGGCTTTCAGAATGTGCACAGGAGCATCTGCCACATTTATCTAAATCATGTCACCTGTCATCCTGTGACAGTGACAAGTCTCCCTGAGATCCTTCATGTCAGCTACCTTCTTGAGAGTGGCCTTAGGGATAGAGGCAGTCTCTGTAGCCTGCAGAGGCATCCCGTATCTCTACAGAAAATCCCCCTTGGCCTGTCTTTTCCCAAGACACAGATGGACAGACACGTAGGAGTGGTACTGGGAATTGCAGCAGACAGATGTGATGTTTTGAGCCACTCGAGTCTAGTTGACAAGCCCTGGCAGAGATGCAGCACCCATCTTTGTACAGAGACAATTCAGCTAAGATGAAGTTGGGGAGTAGCTGTAGATGTTATGTTCCCTAGGAGCATACACTCATAGGTTACCGTTCAAGGGCAACATGCCTCCTCTGCCGTCTGTTCTCAGAACTTTCGTGGCAGTGCCAAGGAAAATACAGCCCTCTGTCATGGAGAACATGCTTCTGTTCCACATCAGTCATTTTACATTTGATCTTCTGCTATTCCCATTTTCCAGATGAGGAAACTGGGGACCCAAGGGTTCAAGTGACCTGCTGAAACCTCCTACCTATCTAACAAACAGGGAAGCAGAATTTGGATCCAGCCTGGCTGCCTCCACAACCCAACCTTTAGCCTAGTCTTGCTCTCCGAGAGGTCAGAGCACCTCTGCTTCAGAAATAAACGGGCGTCTTCATTGCTGAGATGATAAGTCTAGTTGAGAATATCAAGAGCATGAGATGGGTTGGGAAAGAAGAAAGTGGTGATGAGGGGACAATGGCATTAGCTTGTTCCATGTTTCCTCCATAAGTTCTGGTTAGTGAGTTCATACACCAGCTTATGGGATTAACAAACAAGTAAATCTTCCTGTAGGGAAGACCAGGATGGCTGAATTTCATAACATCATAGTCAGCCATTGCCATTTCATCTGAATCTCCAACACCCCCCAGCCCCAGTTACAAGCACCCCATCTCATTTATATTCATTTCCAATATCTTTGATCTATCTGCTTCAATGTTTCCAACTGCCTCACTCATGATTAGTAACTGAAACCCATTCACTGTTACCATGCAGTGACATTTGGTGCCTCTCACATTGTAGTCCCACTGTAAACACTTGTGGGATGGGTTAATTTTGGGTCCTTCCTTGTTGGTGATCCCGTGAAAGCCTCCACTTTCTGTTCCACCTCCCGTGGCTCACTAGCAAGCGTCGCTCGGAAACTGATCCCTGAATCACTCAACAGCACTGCCCAAACTGCCGCTGTTTACTTCATTGACTTTTCAACATATTTAATTTGTAAGACATAAGATGGAAATATAATGGACTCATGCGAGGTAGCCTGGGATCTTGGCAGATAATTCATTAGAAAACAAGAAACAAAAATGAACTGTAAACTAGACAGCTTACAGTGGAATCAGTTGCTCACTAAGGTACTTAAAATACCAATGTATAAGCCTGGTTGTTCTTGGAAATTAAGACATATGTTACTATTGAGTCCTCAGGCACTCTCTGTATATAGTTCCTGTTGAATCCTGAAACAGTCCCCAAATATATCCATAAAAGATCACATTCACACCGACTTGCTTCCATTCTGTCTCTTACACACTTCACTCAACTTGAGGAGCACCCAACATGGGGATAAGACTGCAAATGGGACAAACAATGCTCCGTTTGTCCTGCCGTTCTCTTCCTTTCTTCAAGCCATCCTTTGTTACTTTATGTTGAGTTTCTATGGCAACATGTGTGATTTTCTTTTCATTCCCTTTTGTGTGTATTCTATAACTATTTTCTTGTGCTTATCATGAAGATTGCATATAATATTCTGTAGCATGAAGAGTCTCTTTTTAACTTTCAACATCTCAGCCTCAATCACATAAGGAAGAAACCCTACTCCCCACAGCCCTATCCTATTCAACCCCAACTTTATGGTCCCAGTGACACAAATTCCGCCTTCTTAGAGTGTACTTTACCATAGCCTTATCATTGTCTTTTAAATATAACTGAAGAGGCCAGTGAGATGGCTCAGCAGGTAAGGGCGCTTGCTGCTGCCAGACATGGCAACCTGAATTCTATCCTCAGGGTCCACAGCATAGGAGAGCATCAGCTCTGAAAGTTGTCCTCTGGTGTCCACATGCATGCTATGGCATGCATACCTAAACACGCACAGGCACACGCACATGTGCACACACACACACATGCACACACACACACATGCACACACACACATACACACACACACACATGACTAAATAAATAGTTATGTTAAATTATTTTAAATAACGGTGGAGTTACAAGCCAATGGATAACAATAATGGTATCATACTCATACATGTCATCATGTTTGCAAGAAAATATTGTGTTTTCATGTTTGTTAATTTCCAGTTCCTTGCATTTCAAGGTAATTTCTTGAAGTCTGGTGGTGATGAATTCTTTCCCGTTTGAATTGTCTATGAATATCCTAATTTCTCCCTCACATTTGGAAAAAAAAAAATGTGATGTAATTGGTGGTTGTTGCTGTTGCTTTTTCTCTCTCAGGTCTTCAAATACATGATTTCATCTCTTCCCACCTTGCATAAACCTCTACTCAGAACTTGACTGACAGTCTCCTTGAGGATTTCTTGGACACCGTGTGTTGCTTTTCTTTTGGGCCCTCAAGATCGCTCCTGTGCTTCTGGCCTTTGCGTTTCAATTCTAATTCACATGGTTCTCTGGGCTTGTCCTGAAGTTGTTGAGCTGTTTGTATTAGATGAGGCAGGTCTTTCCTCAAACCCTGCAGTTTGGGGCCATTGTTTCTGCAGAAAAGCTGAATGGCTGTCTTCTGCTGAGACTCCAGGAACATGGATACGGGTCTGGAAAATGCAGTTTTCTTCAGCTGTGCTCCTTATGCTCAACAATTTCAAATGACTTGTATTCATCTTCATCTAGTCTTTCTTCTACCTGTTTGGATCTCCTGATGAATCATGCCCTAGCACATGCCCACTCAATGACTGTGGTTTTGGTCCTAGAATTCAACTTATCTCTCTTTTAAAAGGTTACCACTCTATTGATAGTGTCGTTTGATTCATTTGGACCGTTTCTGTTCTCCTTTTCATTTTTGGGTTTTTCTTTAGCTGTTTGAGCAAATTTAACACAGATATTGAAAAACATCTTTGTCTAATAGTTAAAGTCCATACAGTTTGGGCTTCTGTTTTGTCTCTTTGAATAGACAGTACTTTTGTATGCCTTGTGGTCATTGGTTGAAAGTTGGACATGTGGGGGGAAAGCCCATTTATTTTGCAGTCATGTGTACTAGCTCGTGTAAGTAAAGACCATCACTAACATGGTCAGGTTAGGGTTTAATGTCCTCTCAAGCCTTTATGACATTTATCTTCCCTGGTCCTATTCGTGTGTCTTCCATACTGTACCTATTTTCACATTTACATGGCCAATGTTACTAACCCCACTTCCTTTTGGGAATTCACCTGTGCTTCTTCTCAGGGCCTTGGCAGTTCTGCTGACTTCCTTCCTCCGTCATCTCTTGGCCCTTGATGCCCACAAGTCTTTACACACCATAGACCCTGCTGCTGGTACAGAGATACCCAGCCTAAGAATCAAACCCTGGTGCTGTTCCCCTGAGGCCTTCAAATCAGGCAGGAGAGAAAGCAGTTCACCCAGTGGCTCCTGAAGAGGCCAAGACATTGCAAACAAGTTCTAGTCTTTTCATTGAGCCAGAATTAGATGACTTCCCTTTGACTGTGCTGCACCACACCAGAAGCTCAGGAGCAAGGTCAAGAAAGAATACCACCGAATGCCCTACATTCTGAGTGTGGCTTTAACTGTGGGCGGCTGCTAAACTGTTGCAGACTCTTCACTAGTTTCTAGAGTTCTCACAAAACTACTTTGGTCAATTTGCTATTGTTTGGTTGGTGTTTCTGTGAGGAAACAAGGACATGTAGCCTCCTGCTCTTCTATCTTTATGCCCTAACCTCTAGTAATACCTTAATTTTAAAACATTACCCAAGCATTTAGCAACTACTTTAGCCTCTTTTCTTTTGTCATGATAATATTTTATCGAGCAACTATTTTGTGCCAAACACTGTTAATGTGGTTTATTTATTTATCTAAAGTTGTTTAGGCAATATTGTTGTCCCCATTTTATAGATGAGAAAACTGAGGTGAAGAGAGGAACTCACTGTCTATATCAGCAGTCCTCAACCTGTGGGTAGCAACCACTAGAAAACACATATTTCCAATGGTTTTAGAAACCCCCAACCATAAATTTATTTTTGTTGCTACTTCATAACTGTAATCTTCCTGCTAAGCCATGTCTCAGTTCCTAAGACCATCGGAAATATGTGTTTTTCAATGGTTTCAACCCACAGGTTGAGAACCATTGGTCTATATAAACCTACAACAGATATATGGAGAAAAGGATGTTTTTGTCTTCAGTGGGAAGCTTGAAGGGTATTTATGGTCACATGTGACTTTGGGTAGTCCCCAATCTAGTTTCCTACTTCTCTGGAGTCTGTTAATGTCTTAAGATGGGATCTCACTGTGCTAGGCTCACACTGGAATGTGACTATGGAAGTGGATTGTCCTTTTCCTTGGAAACAGGAAGTGATGTGACGCTTGGTATATAATCTTAACTAGGAGGGCAAGAGAGGCCCAGGTCCGGCCCTGTGGTGGGTGAATAGCCAAGGAGATGAGATAAAGTGGAGCTTCCAAGAGCTGAGGGACTTAACCCGTCGTACTGCCAACGTCTTTGAGCAGACTTGTGGCCTGAAGCAGGGAGATCGCCTGGCCTTGATTCTGCCTCGAGTGCCCGAGTGGTGGCTAGTGACAGTGGGCTGCTTTCGAACAGGTCAGTGATTCACGTGGGACCCACTGGACCTGGGTGTTGGGATGGTAGATGCCATGCACCTAGCCTGGTACTGATGAAGCTTCTACACTGGAACCATAGAGGAAGCCTCTGTCCCTCCCTCTGAGGATGGACACCTCAGTGGGAGACAAAGTATTTCCTCTTCTCTATACCTTCCTTATTCTTCAAGTCTGTCTCTCTCTCCCACTCACATAGACTCACAAACTTTCTTCCTCTTTCCCTAATACACCAGCATTAATATGCTCTAGACATAATATCATGAATCCCTCCCTTCCTCTTTCAAGAAATCTGTTGTGGATGTTGTGAGACCTACAAGCACTGGGTTGGACTCACCTGAAAAATCTGCTAAAACCCAAGATGTTTTCTTAACAAACTCACAGTGGAGTTATGACCCAAAGAGTAAGATTGGTACACTACAGTTACCCATGCACATTAGTAACAAACATTCTTCTGTTGTCTAAATAATATCCTTTTGAGCCAATTTCTCTTTAAATCCAGTCAAGAATCATGCATTGTATGTGGTTCTCAGGTCTCCTCCACCCCCTTTAATCTACAGTATTTCAGACCTTTCTGCACGGCGACATTTTTGAAGCATCCAAGCCAACTGTTTGGTGGAATTCAGCTCAATGTTTGGACTTATGGCTCTTTCTTTGCAGTTCTCTTCAGCTTCACTGTATTGACTGCAATTCTTTAAAACAAGGCTATGTCTCCCTCAGTATGCCACGTCAGGGTGTGTGGGAAGTGGGCTTCTCCCAGCATCCATGATGAATAGTTCATCCCTCAAGCCAGGCACTGTTCACCTGATTCCTCCTGCATGATGTTGTGAATCTTTTTCCCCAATAAGGCTTTTACATGGTTTGGCTCTGCATCAATAGCTCTTAACTGTCTTGAATACTAACTACTCTGGTAGGCTTATGGGGAGGATTTTTATTTGTATCATGACTCTACATGATATTAATTAAAAATCTCATGCAGAGTTTTCCCTTCCTTTTAAAATTACTTATACATATTCATGTATAATTTGCAATCCATGTGGAGCTTTGTATTTCAGACTCGCATTGCTGAGACCAATAGTTGAGAAAACATCAAATTAGGAGTAGAAATGTTTCCTTGTCTCCTGGTTCAGCCCATGGCTGCCTGGCTCTGCCTGGCTCCATTGCTGCCTGAGGTGAGGCAGATCATTATGGGCTCATGTGCTGGAACATAGTATCCTACCTCATGGAACCAGGAAACAAAAGGCAAGAGTCTGGAAGAAACCAGGAACAAGATAACCTTCAATGACCTACTTCAACAAGGACCCATTTCCCACCGCCTCTCAATGGTTCATTCTATTATGAGTCCATCTATAGATTAATCATTGATTAGCTCACAGCCCTTGTCATCCAAACACCTTTTAACATTGAATCTACCAGCTAGGGATCAAGCCTTCAACATATGAGTCTTTTGGGGATCCTTAATATGCAAACTGTGGCAGGACACATGGATTCTTTTCTTGCAATCATCTCTCTCATCTCATCATGCATATTCCTGAAACATGCTTTTCTTTCTCTCTCTCTCTCTGTCTCTCTGTCTCTCTCTCTCTCTCTCTCTGTCTCTCTCTCTCTCTGTCTCTCTCTCTCTCTGTCTCTCTCTGTCTCTCTCTCTCTCTCTCCCTTCTTTCTTTGGCCCCGTCCTCTCTTCTTTTTTCCCTTTCATTATCTAACAGAATATAATATAAAATCAAGAACTAATAACAAAGGTAGAGAAAATATAGAAAATAAAAACCATGCATCTATAGAACTAAGAAATGGTTAGTAGGAATCCCAAGACTATAGCTGAGTCCTCTGAGGTGAAAATTAAAGAAGGGTAGACATAAAGTAAGGTGGTCCAATAATGGGTTCCCCACATGCAAAGACTACTAGTCAGGACTAGTGTGTGCATGCACACATACACATATGCATACACACACAGCCATTTTGAAAGAGAAAAATAAAGAGCAAGAATGGAAGATAAAGAGTGGCCTTCGATGTCAGAATCGGGAGTAGGGTATCTTCCTAGAAACAGAGTGCACAGGTGTTCATGCAGAGAAAAATGAGGAGGGAAATGGCCTGTGCTTTGTGGACTTGAGGTGGTAGGGAGATGCAGAAGGGCATCTAGTAAGGCTGTGACTTCAGTAGAACAGCCAGGCTTGAACTCACTGGTGGTGGCTGGGTTGGCATTGATAAAGAGGACACAGGAACATTCATAGGACAATGTGGCTAAATCTGAGGTAAGAGGAAAAAAGGACATTCAAGATAACTTCAAAGGACTAACAGGGAGGAAGAGGAATTGGGGCAGGGAGTGTTGAGATGCAGCAAGTCCTAAGCATCAACAACGCTGTCCTCACAGGCACTATTACCTGATCTGGCCTAAGTGTGTGCAAATCAGGGTCCATCTACCTCTGTTTGGACTCTTCTAGAAAGAGCTAAGGAAGAGCCTGTAATGTTTATGTTCACAGGAATAAGTTGGAGATCTTATTAAGATTCAAATTATGACTAAGCAGATTTGGTGCAAGATGTGAGATTCTGTATTCCCCGTGGTGTAGAACATGGTGGTCTGTGGGTCTTACTTTTCACAGTATTGTGGGAATTCTCAGCAAATGAGCAGGCCTAAGCCCATTGATGTGAAATCAAATCATCCTTTCTCACCACCAGGGATTGTCTTCATGCCTGGGACTACCCAGCTGAAAGCCAAGGACATCCTCTACCGACTACAAATGTCTCAAGCCAAAGCCATTGTGACCACAGGGAGCCTCGTCCCAGAGGTGGACTCTGTAGCTTCTGAGTGTCCTACCCTGAAAACCAAGCTGGTGGTGTCTGATCATAGCCATGAAGGGTGGCTCAACTTCTGGTCACTGATTAAGTGAGTTTCTGGTCTGATAAATGTGGTTTCTGAATACAGACTGGGGAAGAGACCCTGTACCCCGAAGCACTGGGAGATCGGTGACTGGTACAGGAGGCCCACGAGACTCTGTGCTAGCAACTCCCTTCTTACCATGCCACCCCACTGCTGTGAGACCCTGGGCTTCTTCCTTCCCTTCCTTGGCTTCCTTGGCCCTTGGTGCTTTGTAAAATCAGTAAGTTGAACTTCCATGTTTTGTCATTAATATACACTCAGCCCTGAGGCCAAGCAAAGGAGCATTATAAAGTCATAGACAAGTGTGCTGCATATTCCATGCAGATAAGGAACCTTTATACATACATACATATGTGTGTGTGGTGTGTATATAAACACATATATGAAGAGGTTTAATGAACATGAACTTTCAAGGTGAAACTCCGAAACAACGTAAGCACGGGTGCAGTAGTGCACAACTTTAATCTGAGCACTCAGGAGGCAGGAGCAGGTGGATCTCTGTGAGTTCAAAGTCAGACCCGTCTACATTGCAAGTTCCAGGACAGCCAGGGCTACACAGTGAGATCATTTCTCAAAAACAAACAAGAATAAGAAACTGGATTTCTAATTGCAGTGAGACTGTAGGACAGCAGCTTTAGGGAAAAGACTCTCCCTCACCTGGGTACCTTTGGGGACACCTTGCTTAAGGTAGGACTGGAGAAAGACCCTTCCCCTGCCATGAAAAACTCCTGTGAGCATTTGGATGTTTCCCACAATATCCACAGCACAGGCAGGAACCATGTGAGGCTTGCTTCCTTGGAGTAACACCTCCATTTCTAAAACCATTTGCTTCAACAGTGACAGGAAGTGACCTCTCACAAAACCAGAGACTTTGCTGAAAATCATGAAAATGTTTGAGAAATCATTCAGATTCCCCAGAGTCAGGGTGGCGCTGTGTCCTACTTAGCAAAGCCGGCTGTACTGGCGTTTCCTCGGCACTTAGGTTATTTTCAGGAGAAAACAAATGAACAAACAAAAGCCTAGACAGCGTGTCTCTTCAATAGGAGGAGACTCAGAAGTATCCAGTGGGAAGATGCCCCGACAACAAGCAGGCTGACGGGACACCTTGCTCACCTTGCTCACCACCCAGAGCTGCTGGAAGCTTCAAACAGCTTCCCATTCCCGCTCACTTAGGATAATGCTGCAGTATAGACAGGGATAGCTAGCTGAGTGTTCTGTGATTTCTTAGTCCATGCAGTTTTTTTCCCCCATTTTTCAACTGAAGACACACCAGTCCATTTGTCCAGTCACCAGTCACCCCACAGTCAGGCTGATGCCTGCCCACAGGAACACCAGCTTGCCCTCCAGCCTTGAAGATTTCCAGGTTCCCCACTCAATGCTTCCTGATGCTTCGTCAGAAGATGGAAAGCAACAGTGTGATTTTTCTTCTTTTGCCTCAACTCTCTTGGCAGATCAGTACCCCCAGATCACACCTGTGTTAAGTCAAAGATGAAGGATCCTATGGCCATCTTCTTCACCAGTGGGACCACAGGTTTCCCCAAAATGGCAAAGCACAACCAGGGACTTGCCTTCCGGTCCTGTGTCCCTTCATGGTAGGGAAAGAGTACCTATTTAAAAGCTGACTTCCCTTGGTGCGGTGGGGAGGGGCTTGGACCTGCCTTGGCTCTGTGTGGCCAGGCTCTGCTGACTCCCCATGGGAGACCTTGATTTGGAGAATGTGGGAATGGGGGGTGGCTTGGGAGGGAGGGTTGAGGGGTGGGAGAAGGGAGGAGGTGGGATCTGTGGGTGGTATGTAGGGTGAGTAGAAAATTTCTTAATTAAAAAAAAGGCTGGCTTCCAGCTCTAAGGCAAGGGGTGTGTGCACATGGGCATGTTGAGGAGATGACACTCTGGATGGAAATGTCTCCACCTTGTTCTCCACTTCAACCTCTGAGGGTGTGAGAGACAGAAGTCTGGGATCCTGAATGCTAGCTGACACAGACCCAGGGTGACACAGGAGGCCCCTTTGGATTCTGTTGAGCACTCTCACAGGAGGACATTCTGTAAGCCACTGTGTCTCTGACAGTGGGTGGAAGACACCTGTGCTGAGAGCCCCCTCCCTTCTCTATGATGGGAAAAACAGACGTGGCATTTCTCACTAACGGAGGACCTGGCACTGAGTTCCAACAGGTGACTAGCTCTGACTTTGAACAAAAATATGTGGAGCTAAGCCTTGGTGAATCATCTCAATAATCTTAAGCCAATGGTCTGCAACTCTTACCTGCTTCCTCTCCAAGTGAGCACTGTTCCTTAACTTACTATCCAGGACAGGAATAAGAGAAGGCAGATAAGCAAGAGGCCCTCCTCTTCAGCTTCTGGTCAGTGCCCTTTGACTAATCACTGCCAATGATGAAAAGCCCACACCAAACACTTCAAGCCAAAGAGTAAATAGGGGATGTATTGGCTCATGACCGAGAGCAGTCAAACAGCGCTGGTTAGATTAGGTTTTCATTAACCCACACTGCCATTGTTTCTGCTACAGAGATGCTTCCAGAGTCACCAAGGGCTATATCAGTGACTGATTCAGACCCAGTGAGACAGCAGAAGACTCCGCCCCAGCTTTTCTAGCAAAGGTCTGAGGGGTCATTAGCAGGGAATTAGTTTCAGTGACATGTGTCCCAGAAATACAAAGTGGTGGGACACCTTTAGCGTCTGGAGCCCCCCCCCCCACAAATCTCATGAAATGAATGAGAGATGTGATTCCTTGGCTGAAAATGCTCCCCAGCCCTTGCCAACACACCCCCATGGTGGCAAAGCTGAGGCCACTGTCTTTTGGAGTCAGCAGGAAATTGTTGAACCTGAAGACATCTGACGTCTTGTGGTGCATGTCAGACCCAGGATGGATTCTGGCTACCGTGGGGGCCATGATCGAACCATGGGCATCAGGGGCTACAATATTCATCCACCACCTCCCTCAGTTCGACCCCAAAGTCATTGTAGAGGTAAGAAGACCAACTTCCCAGAATCAAAACCTTCTCAGAGGATATGCGTGTTTCCCAAAGCTGGACCCCAAGAAGGCTGTGTAATTAAAGTATTCCTAGTCTTGAGCATCTCGCCATGTGGGGACAGTGAATCAAAGTCACAGTATCAAGATCACAATGTGAGATGGAATAAAATGCATCTTTCTTAGCTATTCTTTGGATCTATAGATCAGACTTTGTGGGTAGGAAACCCACAGTATGTGTGTTGAGAAATGGAAGTAGGATAAGCCCAAATCTCTGGGTCCTGCTCTGCAAGAGCCAAGTAGCAGGTGTGCAGGTGGGGTGGGGGTGTGACTCATTACAACAAAGTGTCAAAATTAAGCCCTTGGAATAGGACAAGACTAGCGTCTTGCCTCACCTTTGATACTGATTAGCATGTTAGTCACCAGTCACAGCCTTCACTTCCTTTCAAGAAGGCTTTTGAAATATACTTCCATTTATTGTCTGGTAATATCACACATGTATAGAATGTATTTTGGTTAAATCCATCCCCCACTGCCTCCCCTCCAATTCCTTCCATGCCCTTCACCATTTCTCTCTCAACCATGTGTACAATTTTTTTTAACCCATCCAGTCCAATTAGTACTGCCAGTGTATACATGGATGTAGGGTCATCAATACAGAGACTCACAATTCATCAGAGTACAGAGAATAAAATGCTGTGAATTTTCTATTCAGCCCTAAATGGAAGAGCCGTCTCTCTCTCTCTCTCTCTCTCTCTCTCTCTCTCTCTCTCTCTCTCTCTCTCTCTCTCTCTCCCTCTCCCTCTCCCTCTCCCTCTCCCTCTCCCTCTCCCTCTCTCTCTTTCTCTCTCTGTGTAGAGGGAGGGAGGGAGGGAGGGAGGGAGAGAGAGAGAGAGAGAGAGAGAGAGAGAGAGAGAGAACTGTTTGTCTAGCTCCTGAGATTTTTTTTCCCATGAATCCTTCTGTCCCGTTTCATGAATATCCCCACCTTTCTGTTTGCAGACACTGTGTTTGTTTCATAATGCCCTACTAAATGCCATCTCCTCCATAAGCTCCTTGGAGCACCCACCCACCCAATCTATTGCCCTCTACTGGGTACTTGACAGAACACCACATCTCTCTTATGGCATCTACCAACTTCCGCCTTCTCGTGCACATCCTTTTTATCTCTTCTGTTGGTGTCTACCCTTTATACCATCTAACATATTCATTCACTCTTTCTGCATTTGCCCCCCACAGTACCTGACACATGCCATGGATGAAATCCATGCCTAGTGCCCATGTATTTAAGGAATTAACACAAAAATAAGCAGGTTTCCTGGAAGAGAGAGCATAGCCGAAGAGCTAATAATTGGCTGATGTTTTTAATCTTAGCTACAAAAATAAAATTCCTTATCTCTCCATTCCCAGGTACTGTTCAAATACCCCATCACTCAATGCCTCGCTGCGCCAGCCGTGTACAGAATGATTCTTCAGCAGAAAATCGCCAAGTACGTAGCACTGACTGACTGCTAACAGCAATCTTTGGCTAGGATTTGAGGTATCTGATGTGCCATGTTTGTTTTTCCTTGGTGTGTTTGTGTGTGTGTGTGTGTGTGTGTGTGTGTGTGTGTTTAGTAATAATTATCAGTCTAATTAGTTAGTTCAAGGCCTGACTCTGTAACCTTATACCTTTGAGGCTTCATTCATTTGTGTGTGTGTGTGGGGGGGGGGGTTATTGTTTGTGACATAACAAAACAAACATACAAAATTGCCCAAGATGAAAATTTACAGGTTAATGAACTATTAGGAATGCCCGTGCAATCACTCCCCCGAGTCAGAAAAATCAAATTTTGTCAATGCTTCAGAGACTTCTACGTGCCTCCTTGTGACTCCTAAGTAAAACCACCACCCGTTTTCTTGGTACCTAGTCCTCCCTTTTCCTTGATAGCAGCTATGGAAATATTCCTGAGAAAATGGGTCTGTTTTTCATAGTTTTCAACTTTTATTTATGCAATACAATTCTGTGCCATCTGGCTTCCTCTTCCATCATGTATCTGTGACATATTCATGTTGTGTGCTTTTATGGTAGTTTATCTTTATTGCTATATAATACCCTGTTTTACGAAAGTATCATAATCTCTTTGACCATCCTGCATTAATGGAGATGTGGTTAGCCTCTGCCTGGGCTATTGGTGGCTAGTGATGCACTTAACTGTGGTACTGGCAATCCAGGTGAAGATAAATAGGCTTTCTAATGTTTTTCTAGGGCACAGGTACCTAGTTCATGCTACACAGCTTCAATATTTTCCAAAGGATTAAATCGTAGTGTGCTCTCTTTGTCAAGACTGAAGGATTCCCATTGTTCCACATCATTTTCACCACCTGCTTCTATCAGTCCATGTGTGTCAACCCAATGGATGTGTAGTGCTGTCTTATTGGAGTTTGACTTTTCACTTCCTGGTGTTTGCGGGTTGGTCTTCAGCTAATTTGAAATCTTCCTGATTATGGGCATGTACATATATTCTAGAAACTCTAAGGCCACTACCTCCCTAACCGCAACAGACGGCTAGCCTCCAAACTGAGCCATCTGAATCAAACTTCAGTCATTTCCCTCCCATTTTCTTCAGAGAATCCAATTATTATTTTATGGGGTCCCTCTAGAGACATTCTATGAGGGAAATGAGAGAGAGATTGTATCTCATGCGGTACCTAATGTAAATGCTCACCTAAAGCTCTACCCTGAAATTCCTCCTTTCTGGATTTCTGATCTACCTCAAATTTTGTTTTCTGTTACCTTTCTGTATTTTCCTACAAATGGCCCAACCTGTCTCAAATCTTACCAACCCTGACTTTCAGCCTCCACACAGAAATAGAAAAGGCCCTCAGTTAGCACAGTACATCCCTCAATAAGGCAATATAGTTCTGTTACACCCTAGTGTCCCTTGGGGTCTTGTCTCTCGCTGTTTATGGTCTAAAGTTGTCCCTCTTGGACCCATAGGAAGATTTTCTAGGGTGAGCTCTTCTGAGTACTCTTGTCTCCTTGTTGCATCAGCATCCAAACTTCACCAAAACATCATTGATCTGACCCAAAATATTCAGGACTACCCACTCACCCCCTGCCAGAAACATTAATAGGGACTTACAGAAAGGGAGCGGCATCCATCTGGCCATGGCCATCAGTCAAACGACAGAGGTAGATTTAAAAGTGAGAAAGCAGACAGGGGAATGACCTGACTGACAGAGCTTTAAGCTCTGAATGCTTATGTTCCCAGCAGAGCATCCGAGGCCTGACGTGTTTGCCTTCCCCTAAGTCTCAGGTTCCCCAGCCTGGAGCACTGCACCACCGGCGGAGAGAGCCTGCTGCCTGAGGAGTACAAGCAATGGGAGCAAAGGACAGGCATTCTCATCCATGAGATCTACGGACAGTCAGAGACGGTGGGTGAACAGGACCCTTCCGCACCCCTGGGATAGGCTCGTGACCCAGTGTGTGCTGAAGTCTGCTCAAAGTCAATGGAGAGCTTTGGGGTTCAAGGGTAATCTATCCCAAATTGGCAGGGAAAAAAACGTACATACAGCTCATCAGCTCACTGAGAAGCCAATGAACTGGAAGCTGTTGGGCAAAACTTAAAAAGATACCATGACACTGTGTTAGCCCAGGAGAGCCACATGGGGGGGGGGTGCAGGGGGAGTTGGAAAGAATGATCTCTTCTGCAATTCGGAGACCATCAGCAGATCCTGCCAGTTCCGCCCTCATATCCTAGGGCAGCTCTACGAAGAGGTGGTTGGGAGCTGGCTTTCAAAATTCATGTCTGGGTGTTGAGGAGGACAATACAGGTGAAATTATGGGATTGTAGCGGTAGTAGATGAGGAAGCAAAGCCTTTCTGTATATGCCATATGCAAATATGCACACACTCCTGCGCGCGCGCACGCACACACACACACACACACACACACACACTTAATGATATCCCAGATTGTGGCTGAGCTAGAAGATAGTCAGGGCATTTACACTATCATGCACCTTGTGAACCTCAAGGACTTCATTAGTCCGTCATTCCAACACGTTTACCATTAACGACTAATAGTCGGATGGAGCCACTTCCCAGGACCCCTTGAGCTAATAAAGGAATGTCTGCTATTTCCAGCCCCATAAAACATTGAATGATTTAGATATTGTTCACAAACTTGTCTGCTGTTTTTAACCAAAACAAACAAATCAGTGGGTTGATTTGCTTCCAGCCTGAAAATTTGTTATGACTCTGGACCTGTTGTTGACTGGCTCATAGCTTACACAGAGACAAGAAGAAGGGTAGGTGAGAACAGCATGCCTCACTGGTGACTCCAGTCCCTTCACATAGATGGTGCTGTTTTCCTTCAAGCACACCACATTCTTCATTCACTCATGCCTCCCTCCCTCACCTACAGTGACAGCGATGGCCTCTCCACTGACCTACAGTAAGAGCAATGGAACAGCAGATGTGAAGAGCTTCTTCACCCAGAGCTCAGCCCTGTCCATTATAAACATCAAGACCATAGGGCTGCTGGTCAATCTTTCTGAGTGTTAACATTCTGCTTTCTAAAATGGATATTATTATAATGGACAAATCATCATACATTAGGTTGCAGCCACAATGCTAAGCCCGTAGTTCACACCAAGTTACTATGGTCATTGTGTATTTTATTTTAGGTAGGCATTGCAACAGATGCCAGGTGTGTGTGCACATAAGTGAATGGACAGACTCTACTCTGGGGATTCTTGCTATCCACTGAGGGAAACAGACAAACAAACAATAGTCATAATGCTTGTGAACTTGAACTGCACAAAAGTACTGTATGGAGAAAATACCCCAGGAAAAGAATGTCTATGGACTCTTCTTAGGATCTGAATAATAATACTTAGTAATGGTCTTTCACTGGGTGTTTGGTATGTACCTTATACTGTGTGAAAAGTTCCCCAATAGAGTCATATGTACTGTGTATGCCCATAGCCTGTCACTTAAGCAGCTAAGCAGAAGATCACAAGTTCAAAGCCAGTTGGAACTCTCTACATAGTGAGTTCCAAGCCCATGTAGGCACAATAGAGAGACTTTATCTCAAAACACCAAGAAAAGGGTCGGGGGAGTTGCTCCCATACATTTTCAAGCTCAGTAAGAAATAAGTGTGTCCATTGTCCCCTTTTGATAGAGGAGGAGACCAGAGTACTTACTGTAAAGCACTCAAACTAGAGAGAACGACAAAGAATTACATGGAAAAATACAATTCACTGGGAAGACAGATGAGGTCGAGGGATAGCAGAGGGAATGGCATAAAAATCTAAACCATCCCAACCTATCCCCAACTTGCCGAAGCAGGATTCCCATCACTATCCAATAACTAGGTGGATATGTATGGTCAACAGACTCAGAGTCTTCCTGTGCAAACTGGCACATCCCTGGTAGGTATTCCACACTCCACCTGATGTGCCACAGCCTCAGGCTTACCCACTTCGTTCCTATCTTTCCCTCAATCACTAGAGTCTATCAACCCTACATGTAGTACAGATCTAGCCCATGCTGAGAATAACAAGTGTCCATTGAATAGAGTTGAGTCAATGCCTATATCAAAAGCCAATAGCCTAAATTCTATCCTCAATAAATGGCCTCTATTAGAGGCCATGTATGTGACCCTGCTTTGGTTAACCTTGGTCTTCTTTTGTGAACAGGGGATAGGCTGTGCTGTCTTGCGGGAAATGAAGGTCAAGAGAGGCTCCATTGGGAAGGCCATATTACCCTTCGACATCCAGGTTTGATCTTGGGGTGATGATGAAGAGTACTTCATAGCTCAGCTGGGGTTGGAGCCATGTGTGACAGCAGGGAGTAGATCCAGCCCCACCCCCACCCTAGTCACCTTGCTCCCTGCCTCCTGTTTCCCCCTGATTTCCTGTGGAAGCTTCAGGTGAGAAGTACATTACTGTGTATACTGATGCAGCCTACCTGGCAGAGAGATACATCGCATGTGGTGCATGAGGAAAAATAATAAATAGTGCCCGCAGGTGACACTGTCTTCCAGTTTGAAGACACAACTGTAATATCTAGATTTCCATGAAACAAAGCGCCCCGGGTCTCAGGCTCCATATTTGCTGATTTCAAAGAATTTGACAGTTTTATTCTCTTTTCTGCCAGTTCCTTCATGAGTCGTTCCCATTTATCCTGTTAGTGTCTTGTGGTGAGCCAAGTAGTACACAGGGCTAAGCGAGTCCCTAACTGTGGGGACTTCTCATTCCAGATTATTGACGAGAAAGGCAACATCCTCCCACCCAACACTGAAGGATACCTTGGCATCAGGATCAAGCCCACCAGGCCTCTAGGCCTCTTTGTGGAATATGAGGTAAAGGCATCCCACCCTACCCTGCCTCAAGGATGCATAGAGGTCATTCTGCACCCTGAGACTTCTTCAAGTCATCTTCTCTTCACTCCAACCTAACGACGCTCTAACCATTCTAACTACACGCTAAGCTCTCAGTACATTGTCACAGACCTTTCCGTCCTAGCCCACTTGGGATTTAAGAGCTAAATGATGAGGAAAGAGGAAGATGGCTCCCAGGATCACGAGACTGGGCCTCCAATAAGCCCAGTTGTCCCTTTGCTGAGGGAAAGCTGGAAGTGTTGTGTGTCCTAATGAACAGAGCAGGTCTAGGGTCTGCATCTTTTAGGTGTCATACCCTAAATGAGAAATTGGGGACTGCAGAAAGCTGCACTGAGCCATAAGAAAAACTGCTGAAGTTCCTGATCAAACAAACTCTGGCCATCCTGGTTAGAAGTGATCCCCAAGAGGAAATTCCTAGGCTCCAAGACAGACCATGGAAGGGTGACCAGACTAAAACTAACCTCATACTCCACGTATTTTCTCCAAACATTCTTCACCTGATGCTATGATTCCACACCACAGCCTCAAGGGGCATTCCCATGGGTGTTTTTATAAATCCCAAGTTATTCCAATAGGCAGTTTTGAGAATCACACATACGTGCACATCCATGATTCCCAAACCTACATATATATCATATAATATGTGTGTGTGCTTTAATTTTTCTTTTCTCCCTGTTAGAGTTTTCTTTCTGAGAATTAAGGCTAAGAGTCAAGTTCTTGTTTTGGTAACTCTTACATAAAGCAGTGCCCCCTTGGAGGCCATGGTTAAGGACTCCTCCATTGAGACCTGGTTTGTTGTTTGTTTGTTTGTTTGTTTGTTTTGAAGTAAAATAGACTATAAAATTCACTCCTCCATTTTCAAGGTGCACATCAATGGCATTAAGAGAATCTGTGACAGAATGAAGCCCTCACATCATCTGTCTATAGAAAATCTACACCCAAAACAGAAACCGTGCTCATAGCACAGGAGCCTGCCCCTCGCCCCCAAGATCTGGTTACCTCTCAGCCCCTTTCCAACTTTGTGAATTTGCCTATTTCAGAAAATCCATATCCGTGAGATCATGTGACACTGCTTGCTTCACTTACCTTGAGTTTGGAAGCGTTTTCTGCCGTTACATATTAAACACCACACCACCCCTCCCCCTCCTTCCGAGGCTCTGGGAGCACACCTTTGGTGGCTTTGACGTGTCCTACAAGTCCCTTAGGCTCTGTTCACTTTGCTACCTTATTTTTTTTTCTCTTGGGAGTTTTTTGTTTTGTTTTGTTTTGTTTTTTCAGCTGCTGTATTTTCAGTTCCCTGGCTCTTTCTGCCTATTTTAATATGCTTTTAAACCTTCTGGTGAATTTTTTAATTTAGTTGTTTTTCCATATTTGATCTTTACCCATTATATGTGTGTTGAGTTACGACCTTGTAGCTCAAACATACATTCAGTTATTATGTGTTGATGAAAAAAACAAACCTGTAGATGAGTTGTTGTCAGGGGATCGGAGCTGGTGAAGGGAGAAAGATGGGGCAGAGGGAGGTGAGCGTACTTACAAAAGCCTTGTGAAGGGTCCTCCTGGTGATGGCGCTGCACTATAGGTTGACTGCTGTGTGGGATGAGGAATCCATGCCTGTGAGCAAATTGCTTAACACACACACACACACACACACACACACACACACACACACACACACACAAGTAAACTTCAGGAAATCTGAAAGAGATCAGAGACTGGATCAATGTCCATATCCTGATTGGAATATTGAACAATAGCTTTGCAAGACATTACCATTGGAAGAAACTAGAAAAAGGGCATATTGGATTTCTTGGTATTGTTTCTTATTCTTATTATTCTTCTTACTTTACATTGTTCTGTATTATCATAGGAAAGCTTGCATTATGAAGCACCTGCCTCATGTGAGGATCAGATTAGATAGCACTTGGCAAAGGGGATTCACTCACCGTGGCTGCTGATCCTTCTCAGCTGTCCCAGCACTGCACATGCTGAGCTGAATAAAACCAGGGTTCTCACGAGAATGGAAACTCTGTTCTGATGGAGAGGCCCACAAAAGTAAGATGCTGTTTTTTTAAACACGAGCTGAACGGCGCCTCGTGGGTGGAGCTGCAGCCCACAGTGTGTGGACTTGTCCAGTGCCAGGTGCAGAATTCACACCCAGAGAGGACCCCAAGCTCATCAACTCTAAGTTCACTCCCTTCAACAAAAGCACTCCGTTCTCTTTACAGAATAGCCCGGAGAAGACAGCCGAAGTGGAATGTGGGGACTTTTACAATAGTGGAGATAGAGCAATGGTTGATGAAGATGGCTACTTCTGGTTCTTGGGCCGGAGTGATGATGTCATCAATGCTTCTGGGTAGGTGTGGCTGGACCTGGGCTGGCTCTCGGCACCCTCAAAGGCTTCATGGCACTCTGCCTCTCTGACATTCCTTCATGCCTTAGTGATGGGACCCTCAGCCTGACTCTGAACAGAGCCATGTCTGGGGCATCCTAATACCTCAGTGTTTGGATGCCTCCACACCCCTGCATCCAAAAGATTTAATTAAAATGACGTTCATGGGAGTAAAACATTACATAGTTCGGAGGAGGAGCCAAGAGTGTAGTAACGCAGGCCTATAATTCCAGGCACTCAGAGGGCTGAGGCAAAAGGATCCTAAGTCCCAGGCTGCCTGGGCAACAGAGTGATCTCAAGGCCAGCCCGGGGAACTTACTAAAACCCTATCTTTCTCAAATTTTTAAAGGTGGGTTGGGGATACCCTTCCATGTGTGGGGGCCTAGGTTCAATCCCTAGTACCAGAAAAGGAAGAAAGAAAAGGAAGGGAGGATCAAAGAACTAAAAGATAAAATAGCACACTGAGATGAGGAAATAGGACACAGCCTTTGCTAGGACACGATTTGAGGATCTCGAGGACTCTGGGGCTGAGGGAAGCCGCTTGAGCCAAACATCCAGAGCTCCTCAAGGAGCTATCACCCTGCAACCTCCCTCTCCAGGAGCACAAAGTGAGCCATCCCCAGGAACACCTGAGCCCGGTAGTTTTAATACTAAATACTTCATTTTGGCGGTCCAAAATACTAGTCTGGAGTCTTTGGCTGTCTATGACCTCCACCCTCGGTGTCAAGTGGCCATGTGACCCTCGAAGTACAAGGTTTCAGGCTTGGTTCTCTGCAGCCCTGGCGTCTTCTCAGAACAGCTGTTTCTCCAGGTACCGCATTGGGCCTGCAGAAGTGGAGAACGCCTTGGCGGAGCATCCGGCGGTGGCAGAGTCGGCCGTGGTGAGCAGCCCGGACCTGAATCGAGGAGAGGTAAGGAGGACACAGAAGCCCTCTCCAGCAGGGCCTGGAGAGACAGGGGTAGGAATACTTTCAAGGGCTTAGCGTAAACTGGGAACCTAGGAAGTCGAGCCGCTGGTGTGTGCGTGCACTTTGTGGTCACCAGGGGGCACTGTGGCCTCAGTGACTGAAAAAAGGTTGATGTTGAAAGCTGCCCTGTGCCAAATCATTTCATCCTCAGGAAACTCAATAGCCTGAGGCTGGAGATGGGGCAAAAAAAAAATTAAGTAAATCAAAACCCAGTACCCCAAGGTCTGATCTTACATTCTCATTACAGGAAAGAAAGACGCGGGGAGTCTAAGTAGCTTGTCTAAGAGCAGAAAGCAGTGCAGTGCATTTAAAACGCAAGCTCCCTGCCTCCCAGATAACTCAATGGGTCCTTCAGCTTCCTTTTTGTTGCTATGATAAAATATCCTGACAAAAAAAACAACCAAGGGAAGAAAGGGTTTACTTTGGCTTACAGTTGATGATAACAATCCATCATTGCAGAGAAGTTACAGTAACACACACACACACACACACACACACACACACACACACACACCTCACGAATGCAAGCTCCAGAACATGCATTCATTGGCTCAACAATATCTATTGAACACTTCTGTGTACCAGGACTTGTGCAAGTAAGTGGTTATAACTAATAGTGTAAAATAAATTATCACAACATTTTAATAACAATCATTGCTATTTTGATTTATTATTTTAATTATTATTGTCCATTGAGTTCAAGATACAGAACAGTGTACACAGTAAATACATATTGATATTAATAGTGGTGATAATAGAGTAATAACAAATTTATGCAGGTCATGTGTTTCATACATACTTTGTGTTCTCATGGAATCTTAAAAAAAACTGTGAAGAATGTGCTCCTATTGTACCCATTTCACAGAGAGGGAAATTAAGGTGAGGAGAGGCCAGGTGTTTTTCCAAGGCATGCAATGGAAATGGGGAGGGCACGGATTTGAACCTGGCCCTCTCCTTTCCCACGTAACCCCTAGTCTCAAGCATCAACTCAAGCCTACAGTGGATTTGTCCATTCGATAAACATTGTTTAGCAAGCGCTGTGAGATGGCGTGCATCCGAACCTCCACTCCCATTCTGCAGGTGGTGAAGGCATTTGTTGTCCTGACCCCAGAGTTCCTGCTGCACAATCAGGAACAGCTTACCAAAGAGCTGCAGCAGCATGTGAAGTCAGTGACAGCACCGTACAAGTACCCCAGAAAGGTGAGCCAGGCCTGACCGACCCAGCTGGTGACTTCAGCCGTTCTGGGCTCCTAGTGGCTGCTGCTTCACCACTCACAGGGCAGCAATGGTGGGGTGGGGAGACAGTTCAGTCAGCCGAAAGGTTTTGTTTCTTGGGTTCTCTCCGCCCTGTACCAGAAATGAACTCACTGAGGCACATTAACTTTGCACATAAGAAAAAGATCAGGAAAGCACCTAAAAATGTATGAATGTTATTATCCTATAAAATTTAAGAAGAAATCAAATGTTATTTATTATCCTGTAAAATTTAAAAAGAAATCAAAGTAGATACTTTTCAGACTTTTTAATGTGATTCATAGTAAGAAATAAACCCTATTTTTCAACCCCAATAACATACATAAAGCTAACAAAAGGAAACAAGATATTTATTCTTAGAATATACAATGTATTTTGAGATGCTTAGTTTGTTACATTTGTTTCAAGTGCCATGTGCAGCAGGCAAAAAATATCCAATAATACTGAAATTGTTTAGTCACAAAATTGAAAATTGTCCTGTAATTTAAACAGGTGGTAAAGTTTTTTTTCATTTTGCTTCACTTAACATTCTGCTACATTATGTTTTTGTCTTTGTTTTATTTTTGAGACAGTGTCTCTTGGTGTAACTGGCCTCAAACTCATTATGTAGATAGACTGGCCTCAAATTTACAATCCCCCTGCCTCAGTCTTCTGAGTGTCAGGATCACAGGCATGTACCATCATGTCCGGTTTCATATTTTTTTTATTTTTGACATAAAATGCCTTATCAGTAGAGAAGGAGAAAAAGCAAACTGTGAAGGACTGTGCCTAGTACTGCCCTGCTGGTTTAAAATGGAGACATACCTGTCAGAAAGTCATTGTTTCCTTCTGCTGTGGTGCATTCCTGCACCATCTACATGTTTACCAAGGTGCACATGCTGGGAGGCTGCAGGGCTAACGAGTATCATGTACTAGAATACTTACTTCGGTGCCGGGCTCCAGCCCCAGAGCACTGTTACCGAAGCCTGTCCACAGTCCAAGAGCATGCACACGTGTTTTTTAGGGACGAAGCTGAGTCTCAAGTTGCCTGAGGTTGCACTCAGTAAGAGGAGTGTTGGAATTCAAAAGTATGTGTGACAACAACACCAGCCTGCTACATTAGTCTAGGCTCCTTTCCAGAGATCAGAAGACCTTACTTCCCATCAGAGAGGGTCACATGTAACTGTATATAGTACAGGTCCCCCAAACAATGGAGGTTGATAGCAGTGAAGGTCTCCTGTTCATGTCTATCATGACTCTTCTGTAACCTCTGCCCCACATCCTTCATCCTGGGATGGGGGTAGCCATAGAGGCACCTGCCTTGTCCTGTAAGAGATAGAGATATTAGTGGCTGGTTCCCAAATCTTCCGACTGGAGAGGACACGTTCCACTTCTACTCACAGTTTGTGGGTCAAAGCAAGTTACATGACTGCACCCTCCTTCGGCAATCAGGAGAAACCTGCAAGACTCGGTGGAGGCCATGGAGGTCACCTCAGGTGTCAGCCTGTGGAGGGAGGTGGGGTGAAGCAGGATGTGGAATGGGAAGGGAACCGAAGCAGTCCTAAGTCAGGATGACTTTCTTCTCTACCAGGTGGAGTTTGTTGCAGAATTGCCCAAAACTGTCACAGGTAAAATCAAAAGGAAGGAGCTTCGACTGAAGGAGTACAGTCAGAGGAGATGAGCAACCAGCCCAGGAGCATCCCCGTGACCTGACACAAGTCTGAGGCTGGTGGGGGGGGGCAGCAGTGGGGGTAAGTTTGGAAAAGGAAAGCAAGACCCTCAACTTTTTTTTTTTTTTTTTTTTTTTTTTTTTTTTGCATTTTCAAATTCAGTTACCACCCTTCCTGGAAGTCGTTTGTCCTGTAGATGGCTACAGTGAACTCTCAAACTGGGTTTGTGGGCAATAAAACATGAACCTGAATAGCACCCTGTGTGGCCGCTCACTCTGTGGATGGATGCCTTCCCTCTGTAATCGTCCCTGGTTGTCAATCTGAGACGCTGCAGGGTTAGACTGTCCCTTTGACAGCAGCTTCTGGGGAAGCCCTGAACATGCATTCAACACCCAGGATATGGAGGTACAGAAAGGAGACTCAGGCCAGAAGGAAGTTCTCTGAGCTCAGCTTTGGCTTGGTGACAACACTTACCTGCCAAACCATCCTGTCCCTCCTGCTTTGGATGAGTCTAGGATCTCTTTTGCCCTGCTCCCAAGCAGTGTTGCTGCTGCTGCTGTTGTTGTTGCTGCTGCTGCTGCCTGCTGCTGTTTCCTAATTGAATTTATCATGAGTGAGTGAGAGACCCAACTTCCAGGAACCCAGGAATCATGCAGGTATCCTCTACCCCCGTCCAAAGACCTCAGAGCCCTAACCCCGGGCTTTTCTCCACAAGGGACCATGTGCATCCCTTCCCCAAGAACAAGCACACGATCCCCCAGGGGTCCCACTCACTGCCAGGGCCCAGGACTCTTCAGCCAAGCTTGTCTACACATAGGCCCTCTGTTCTCACTATAACCTCCTCTAGGAACCCAAAGCCCTTTTCCCCCACTGATCTTGACTTCTGCGAATTCTCTGTCACTCAGGTCCTTGAAGTCTGAGGTAGGACCATCTGGTATAACTAGATGTCAAGCAAAGCAGAAGCAGAAACGTCCTTGGTCAGGGAGGTTGTGGGAAAGAACATGCTTTCTTCTTCTGTCCTACCTTAGAGGGGAGTCATTATTGAGATATTCCCTTCAACATCTGCCTGATTCTTGTGTAGATACACACACTCAGGGGAATATACAATTCAGCAAGCACAGAGTCAAGCAGAACACACAGCAACCCCAGCCTCTCTTGGGAACACCTCCAACAGCCCCATACATGACATGATCTCTCATGTGACCCGCTGCCTTTATACCCTTACCAAAGGTGATGCCTATATGGTGCTGGGCATTGACCCTCTGCAGGTTATTCTGTAGGGCTACAGCTGGATCCGGAGAGAGTGTCTCATTAGGGTGGCCTTGTGGACAGAATCACACGGTCAGGATGGGAGTACAGTGAGAGGTGCGTTCAGAAGATTTATAAGCCAAGATAAAAGATGCAAGTGTGCCCTGGGACCCTGCACAGAGGATAGAGCGGCCCTCTCCATTCCCAACAAGCTGTCAGAGAGTTAGTTATCCGATGACATCCTTGTCATTACAGTAATGACTCACCACACGAGTGACAAACAGAGGCACGGGGCTGCAAACAAGGGCACTGGCTGAGCCTCACATCCAGGTCAGTGCTCAGCCATGGAATCTGGGCTGTAAGCAAAATGTCTCTCTCGTTCCTCTCCCTTGTAAGACCCCCCACGTCTTAGACGGAAGTCTCTCTGAGCCATGTTTCTGCCCAGCTGCAGCTCCTGCCCCTCAGCCTGCTTCATCATCTGTGCCATGGGAATGGAGATGACACTAAACCCGGAAACAGTGCTCGCGAGGGGGTCAAAAAATAAGCTCTGCATAAATTTTAAGCTTACATTTATAATATGCTAACGTATGTTCACAGCAAAGTTACTCGAAAGAAAGTGGATAGGGTAGACATTTTCAACAGGGCAGCAATGACGGGCTTCTTAGGAAAGCCAACAAAATCAGGCTGGAAAAGTGATAGAAAACATGGATCAGTAGCAATGACGTAAAATAACAAGAAGCCTTAAGATATTTAGAATACACCAGCTTTTAAAATAAAAAAGTCATCCTTCGTAAGTCTGCATCGGCCTCTGAGCGGATGCCATCCCTCAGCCAGCTCCAGGGAGGCCAGTGCTCCAAGAAAGAGACACCTCCAGCCTCCTGCTTCTCACATGGCTAGGGCATTATTAGTCTTGTGCGGGAAGGTGCCTGAGTGAAGTGCAATTCTCAGCTCACCAGGGCCTGACCTGCTCTTGGATCCAATACTGTGTAACAATTGTTCAGAGTCATTTTTATCTTTTAGGTTTGGTGATTTTTATCATTTAAAGATCAGTAAACATTCAAAATACACACATGAGATGACCTTGTCCCAAAATAATCACATCCTCACATCTTAGTCCTTAAAGAAAGCTAACAGAGAGATAAAGAGATGTGAATAGTGTGGGGTTTTCTAAGTTCCATGATGTCAATTCTTGGAGACTCTGAAGTGATGGAGGAAGATAATTCCCCTGAGTAAGTTCCCAGTGACCCTGATAACACCCTTCACTGGTTGCTCTTGACTTGTCTATATGAGTAAGTTCCCAGTGACTCTGATAACACCTTCACTGTTGCTCTTGACTTGTCTATATGAGTAAGTTCCCAGTGACTCTGATAACACCCTTCACTGGTTGCTCTTGACTTGTCTATATGAGTAAGTTCCCAGTGACTCTGATAACACCCTTCACTGGTTGCTCTTGACTTGTCTATGTGAGTAAGTTCCCAGTGACTCTGATAACACCCTTCACTGGTTGCTCTTGACTTGTCCATATATACCCTCAAGTTCAGCACATTGATTCTAAGCGATCAAGACTGCACGCTCAGCAGAGATAAACACTCAATGGGTGAGATTGGAGTCAGAAGCGGAAAAGAATGGCCTCTGTCCTGCTGGGAAACATGACTATATAACCACAGTGCAGAGCAGAATAAGACATATTCAATGGCACATGCAGCCATAATGAGGAAGATCAGCCAGTGACAAGGGGAATAGGGCACACCCACGTGTGAAGTACTGTAATAGGGCAGATGCTGAAAGGTCTTGAGTTACACTGTTAATATGAATTTCTGAAACATGATATATATTAAAGGCTTGTAAATTTTGCTCCATGTGAGTTTTTTATAGAAAAAGACATGTAAAAATGAATTATAAATAATGACAGTCATTAACTATTTAAAAAGACTTGAGATTCAATTTGAGATATACCCAAAATATGATACTTGATGCATGGAGGGAGGGAGGGAGGAGAAGGGAGGGAAGAACGGAGGGGGAGAAGAGGAGGGAGGGAGGGAGAGGAAGAAGAGGAGGGAGGGAAGGAGGGGGGGAGGAGGGAGGGAGGGAGGGAGGGAGGGAGGGAGGGAGAAGAGAAGGTGGTCCTGACACTGAGCCTCTCTTGCCTATGGCTACTCTATCTTCCTCACCACAATGGATGGAAAAGTTGTTCTTACCAGAGTATCTGTCCCAGCAATAGGGAAGTAGAGCAATGTCATTGAATGAAGCCTGAATGAATCAACAATGTAAGCCTAAATAGGAGATCATGAAAAGTAACCAAAATGCCTCATGCAGTGAATTCTTTGTCTTTAACAAGAATCCTAAAACTAGTCCTTGATTTCCTAAAGTTGGAGTACACATAGCCACACTTCAGCTGGCTATTTTTCCAAGTCAATTCAGATTGCAGAGAGATGGGCTGGGATGTTTCGCAGGGGTGTTGGTGTACCAGCTTTTGTTTTGAAGGTAAAGAGCAAAGGGGAAAAACAACCCCAATCTCTTTGGAAGGCAGAAGAGGAAGTGTGTATCATTCAAAAAGGTGGCTCCACTGGCAAAGAGAAGGCTCAGACTGTTCATACACAACAATCTGGATCAATCTCAAAATTATGATACTGACTCCTGGGGTGCAGAATAAGAGACCCATCCTCAAAAGATTCAGAGACATGTAAAAGGTAGTGTATAAACTCACAACATGGCTGCTCATGGTATGGTGAAGGGGAAGGTTTTAACTGTACATATAAGAGAGAACATCCAGAGGTATCTGGAAGAGTCCAGAGCAGAGAAAGAAAGCAGTAGACTGAACATGGCCAGCAGACTGGACCTAACCAGGAGAGAAGCAGGAGGAGAGGGGGGGGAGAGGGAGAGGAAGTGGGGGAGGGAGAGGGAAAGGAAGTAGGGGAGGGAGATGGAGAGGGAGAGGGAGAGGGAGAGGGAGAGGGAGAGAGAGAGGGAGAGAGAGAGAGAGAGAGAGAGAGAGAGAGAGAGAGAGAGAGTGTTGGGGAGTATGGGAGAGCTAGAGATAGGGACGAAGGGAGATAGAAAGAAAGAGAGGGGGGAAAGGAGAGAGACAGAGAGAGAGCATATCAAAAATAGCAGTATTATAAGGAGGATGAGTACCTGAGGGTAGGGAAGCCTGTGAGCTGGGAGTTTATGGTAGGAGGCTAGCGTGGACTTTGAAATGTGTAACAAGTACTTGTGATACTGAGGGAGCCTGGAAGCCAGCATGTGCTTTGGTAGGTATGCTAGTAGGCAGCACAGGCAGCCATTTGTCCCTTCTGCCTTTTGGAATTTGGGGAAATGGAGTTTCCCTTGGATCTGACAGGTAGATAAGCATTGGAGATTCGCAATAGGAGAGTACAGACAGACAAGGAATTGTGACTGACAGATGTGGTCCCTTCCCAAGAGGCGTGATTCATTGCTATGCATATAAGTATAAAATGAACAATGGGAACTCTTAAAGGATTCTGTTTACCGTGCACAACTATATCACACTTTACCAGAATGTTAAATATAGGAACTAAAATGCTCATTTTTACTTTTACTGCAAAATATAAGTAAAAATTTTTTAGGTTTGTTTTTGTTTGTTTGTTTAGACAAGGTCTCATGTAGCCCAGGCTGGTCTTTATATAGCTAAATATGACCTTTAACTTCTGCTCCTCTGGCCTACACCTCCAAGTAATGGAATTGCAGATGTGCATTCTTAGTCCATGTAGAGCTAGGGTTTTGTGCCTGATAGGTAAACATTCTAACAAATGAGCTGCCTCCTCAGCTTCACATTTTAAAAACTATAAATATAATTTTATTCACAAGTTTAAAGATCACTTAAAATTGAGAAACTAATAAATATGAACTTACAGTGGCTAGGAAACCTAGACCTTATGCTGAATCTCCATAAAGAACTTGCTTAAAATCCCTTAGGAAATATCCAGAAGTATGCTCAAACAATGTGAAAAACTGAGGGGAAAAGCATAATAAGATGTGAGAATATGAACACAGTAGACAAAAATGTGCTTATACTTATGAACATGACTAAAAGAAATGGGCTCCTGATTTATAATACCTAGGTTATTAATTATGTACAAAATATTGCTTAACACAAATTTCTTAAAGTATTGAAGTTTTCTTTCAACCTTCATGTCAGTTCTAAAGAAGACATTTAAGGTCATATTCATGATGGAAATACCAAGAGTGTGTCAAAGTAATCATGTGTATTATTAAACATTGAAAACTAAAGTTTTATAATAATATGATTCCAAATAATCAGTGATAAAAAATCCACTTTTATATTTCATAATATGGTCCTTAAGTCAATCAATAACAACACTGCAAGTTAATATGTAAATAAACACAATATTTGGAAATTTATGGTCACAACAGATGCAACAATCCTCATTTTACAAAATTGATATTTATGACTATTACAAGAGAAAATGAATTAAAATATAATTCCAACTAACCCAAACACCTAGACTTAGTTTTGTGCAAAACAAACAAACAATAACAACAACAACAACAAAATCCCTTTCCAAAGAGCAAGCTCTGAATTCTGGAATGTTTTCCCTTGACCCTCAAAACTGGGGCAAGTACAGAATGTGCCTCTTGGAAGCACCATTATCTAAGAGAGAGCAATACCCTCGACTGTACGGGCCAAAGACACAGGTCAAATATGCATGAAAACAAAGTCCATCTTGACACTAACTGGTGAAATATCCTGAGTCACGGGCGTCCTGTTCCACTCCGTAGCTGGCAGAACATCAATAGTGCTTATGTGGTGAGATGAAGCCCAATGGAACCTCCCTCTGAAGGCCAAGCTTAGAGAGTTGACAGCTAGAACAAGCAAGGCAGATAGAACACCAAATTGCTCAGAGGTGACGAAGTCTGACTGACTATGTGAAGTTAGCCAGACAAAGAGGGGAAAAAAATGTTTCAACAAGGTTCATCATGACATTTCCTCCTTGTGGGTGTTAGATAAACAGAGTAGATTTTACTTAATTGAAAGTGTTTACGTGCGATGATGTTGCCTTCACGCAAGGGTTCATCCCGAGCACTGGACCTTTCTGGATCCCTTGTCCGGTAATCTAGTGCAGGTCAGCCAAAACAATATGACCACTTCTGTGGTCTCTTCTACCCCTTCTCTTTTTCTCTTCCCTTCTCTCCCTCTCTCTCTCTATCTTCTCTACAAATAATACCATCACACATACACACATGCATTCATACGTACATGCACACACATACATATATATATATATATACTCACACCTGTGTGTCTCTATACTGGAGGATGTGTGTGACATTTCAGTAGTAAAGTGAATTACCTCACAGTAAGAAATGAGCCTCTGCTTATTCTCAACATCCCTACAGCCTTTTCTGCTTTGGCTACATCAGTGCTCTGCACATGACAGATTTTACAAGACAAAGGACAAAAGTTCACTTTCTGATCAAGCCGCTCCTGATGCAGCCCTCCAGAAACCTTCACTTCTTTGCATCTGAGGAGCTTCTCCAAGCTCCAGTAAAACTGGCAGGTGCAGAGTCCAGAGGGGCAGGGGAACAGATGACTTACAAGCTGCTAAAGTCAACAAACTGAAAAAGCACAGCATGAAGCAAGCATATTCAACAGACCAGAACATGCATCAAGGGTCAATTACAGATTCCAAGGCCACCAATGTTTCCCCATCACGAATAACACAATAAACAATGATATACCAAGTACAACAAAAACTTGCAGCAATTGGAAATGGGTCACACAGTGCTTCCAACCTGAGTGTATTCCCTGAGATTTCTTTTAAATAAAAACAGTGTATGTATTTTTAACTTTCCCTGAAATACAATCACTTACCATATAATCTTCACCACTAAATGGTACAAATCTTGGATTTAGTATGAGCACAAATCCATCTCCTTCTGGTGCTTTACAGTTAGTATTTTCAGGTTTGAACTCTGCCCTCTTAGGTATATTGAACAAGGAGATCTTAAAGTGGAAAACAAAACAAAACAACAAATCATGTAGCCAGAACCCTGCAGGCTGCTCAAGACATATGTTCTAAGTTGTCATCTGCAGGGAGGACTCGGTGCCTATCAAAGACCTCCCTGAAAACCTCTGTTGTGTGAAACTCCAGTGTGACACAGCTGAACCAAAGGGAAGTGATCATGGGTTGTGTCCAATGTTTATTCACATTGACAGTTCAACAGTCTGTAGACCACAGCAGCAGGATCCAGAGTACCAGCCTCCTCTGCAGCTCCTTCTCCTGAGCTATCTCAAGACACCTGAAAGCATCAGACAGAAGCAGAGCTGGGGCTTGAGTGGGACAGCCTGTGACTGGATACACGGATGGGACTGAGTTAGGGACAGGGTTGCATTTGGGGAAGGACAAGAGGAGAGGCAGTAGTATGGCACCGAGACTCTTGTGAAGAGAGGGGAGTGAAGGAAGTTCGCAATGTCAGACCAAGTCTAGAGTGTTCAGGGACACATCTGGTGTGATTCAGGAGTGAGATGGCCAGTGGATCAGCAAGTGCAAGCACCAGGAGTTGGCAGAAAATAAGCACCTCTGTTTTCCTCCTGCTGTTTCTACCTCCTCTTGTTGCCTTAGCAACTTGGATGCTTTGTGATCTCTTCACCAGTTCCTGCCCTTGTGAATGGTGGGTACCATTGGGTACCTTGGCAACACAGGTGAGAGTTTATCTTACTGTGAAAGAAACAAAGCAAATGATGGTTGAACTTCAAGAAGAATCCAATATACAAACATGTGGACTCACCCGGATCCCAGCAATGGATATTCAAAGCACATAAAACATCAGTGAAGTGTAGATTATAAAAGCAAACTCTGTAATATCCATCTATTATGTTTCAATCTGTATGACGGCTGTAAGAGACACTGAAGTCCAAAACATCCACAGTACATACTCACATATGTGGTCCACTATAACTCTCCATAGCATACTTCTGATCTGTACCATTGCTTTTGAGTAAAGTTTCCTTGCAATTTTGCAGAACACTTAAAATAAAATAAAAAAATGAATCCCATTTACTTTGGACACAGAGCAAATGAAGTCACAAAACATGCTTCTAGGGAAGTAATGGTGCTGGAGATTAATGATAAATAACTAAGTAGAGATTAGTATATGGTTAGGGATTCAGAAAGCATCCTTCTGTGTAAAACAGGAAGGTAAGGAGAAACACAAAAGGAGATTGCATCTTAAACTGAGTAACAGGCTCCTGAAAATGCCACAGTAAACAGTTTCCCTCTGTTCTAATGCTACAGGACTTAGATGTTCTCAACCAAAGGGGGAAGGAGTACTGTGACCTCCAGGTGCCCTGGGTGGTTGACCCAGGAAGTTTTCCTCAACAGTCGAGGTCTTTGAAGCTCCCAACTTAATCATAAGCATCCATGAATCTTCTGCATTCCATTCCCTAGTTTATCAGCATATTTTAAAACAAAAGAAAAAGCAAAAACAATTTCCTAGTCAAATAGGAAAACTTGGTGTCATGAGACAATATCACATAAAAAAAATATCATTATCCTTCAGCAACTCCATAATTACTTGCTCAACAAATGCCATTAACTGACTGCTGTTCCAGGCATAATTCATGGTCTTGAGAGCGGCTATGGTTCAGATTACAGGCACTGAAGTCCATGTGTTAAAGACTGGTCCCCCACATGGCACCATTGAGAGATACTGTGAACTTTACAAAGGTAGGCCCTTCTTGGAGGTCCTTGGTTTACTTGATCTCAAAAGAACTGTGAGATCTGGCCCCTCCCCTCTCTGCTGTCTCAACTTCACTTCATGTTCCTTTCTGTGAAACACAGTGTGTGCACGTGTCTGTGTTTGTGCAAGCGCATGTGTATGTGTGTGCAAATGCATGTGCACATGCACGTATGTGGAGGGCAGAGGTCAATGCTGTCTGTCTTCCTCAATTACTCTCCACCATATTTTTTGAAACAAGATCTCTTCACTGAACTTGTGGTTCATTGTTTTGACTGGACTGGCTGGCCAGTGAGTCTCCATTCCCAGCACCGAGATTACAGGCATGCTGAGCATGTCGGGCATCTGAGCTTAGGTTCACATGCTTGCAGAGCACGCCCCTTACTCATGAAGCCATCTCCCAGCCCCCAGGACAACTTTGAATCCCTAAGTGCCATGCCCCGTGGTTGGAAGAAATGATCATTTCCTTTCCTCCCCTCTCTTCTCTCCTCATCTCCCTTTCCCTCCCCTCTTCATCCTCCCTCATTCCATGTGTTTATCCTACAACAGCACAGGCTGCAGGAAAGCTGGTCTCTGTCCCCTCTTATACCTAGGAACCTGCTTGGTGACCTGGTGAATGGTTTGAGTAGGGTGGCTCACCTTGCCAAAGATGATCTTGACACAAAGATGCTGCTGTGCTTTGTCACATAGAATCCCTCCTTGAAGTTGGAAAGCAGGTGGATCTACATGCTAATGATGCTATGGGCCACGCCTTTCCCCTCTTACAACTATTGCTTTTGTGAATCCAGTTGATTCAGATGGGCTAGTCAATAGGGGCAGGGTTTATGCAAAAGAGAACTGGAAAGACAGGGAGGGGTCAAGACCTTAAAGTGACTCCAATCTTTCGATTTCATCTGTATCTTGCCATCACAGTAAAGACCTCCTAACACCTACTCATAATATAGGCCCATGTTCATGATATGTAATTGGTGTGACTCATGATATTTCTTTTATGGGATTTGGTGACTCTCAGAATGGAATCTCAGGGCCCCATTACCACATGAACAGCAAGATGCAGCCAGAGCCACAGCTACACAATGAGTCACAAGAGGGCACTGGGGAGCTTTAGGCTCAGGAACCCAGACCAGCCTCAGTGCCCTAGTGAATAATTTAAAACCCAAGCTAGTTGGGGGCCCCTCAGCCTTTGGTTCATAGTTCATGCGTTTCCATTCATTTGGCTATTTGTCCCTGAGCTTTATCCAACCTTGGTTTCAACAATTCTCGCTCATATAAACCCTCCTCTTTCTTGCTAATTAGACTCCCAGAGCTCCACCCGGGGCCTAGCCCTGGATCTCTGCATCCAGATTCCTCAGTCCTTGGATGGGGTTTCTGGCACGACTATTAGGGTGTTTGGCCATCCCATCACCAGAGTAGGTCAGTTCCGGCTGTCTCTCGACCATTGCCAGCAGTCTATTGTGGGGGTATCTTTGTGGATTTCTGTGGGCCTCCCTAGCACTTTGTTTCTTCCTTTTCTCATGTGGTCTTCATTTGCCATGGTCTCCTATCCCTCTGAATAGGTGAGACAGTTGATTGGCTTGATCTGCTTGGGAGGCATCTAGGCAGTGGTACCGGGTCCTGTGCTCATTGCATGAGTTGGCTGTTTGAAACCTAGGGCTTATGCAGGGACGCTTGGCTCAGTCTGGGAGGAGGGGACTGGACCTGCCTGGACTGAGTCTACCAGGTCCATCTCAGTCCCCCAGGGAGGCTTTGCCCTGGAGGAGGTGGGAATGGGGAATGGACTGGGGGGAAGGGGAAGGGGGCAGGAGGGGGGAGAACAAGGGAATCCGTGGCTGATATGTAGAATTGAATGGTATTGTAAAATAAAATAAAAGGAAAAAAAATATAAATAAATAAAATAAAACCCAAGCTAGCCGTGACATACCAAGGGGACAATGTGCAGCTGTTTAGGGCATTGTCGATGGATGATCTGAAAACTACAACTTTTCAACCCAAAGTGGAATCCCCAAGCCAGAAGGAGATGCAGTGCATTAGCTTTTCATTTAAAAAGGAATCACACCATTTCCAAACTTAGGAAAGTTCTCTTTATAACTCCTGCATTCGTTTCTAATTCAACTGATGTTCTGACCATAAAGTCTGCTGTTCATTTTCTGAAATATCCTCAACAGCAGAGGACTGAAAGTGTCCTTCCTTAGAGGAAAACTGACAAGGAGTTCACCAAGAAAAGAAAACCGTATCTAAGTTGAAAAGGGAGAAGTAAAACTTTCTCCAGTCCCAGATATGATGGTGTGTATTCCTAGAAAACATACATCAGTGTTAGAGCCAATGAGGAAGTTCAACAAAGATATAGTACATAATTAAATATATAAAAATTAATTATATTTCTGTACACGATCAATGAAGAATCCACAAAGTGAAATTTAAAATTTTCCATCATACTAGAATCAATTTTTAAAATATCATTAAAATGCCTCCTCCAGATCACTTATTCAGTTTGTTAGATTTGGTAATGCTTGTCTGGTTTCTTATTTAAAAAAAAAATAGAATGTCAGACATATTTTCTTTTTTTAACTTTTTTTATTTATTCTTTGTGTCTTTCACATCATGCCTCCCCATCCTACCCATCTCCCTCCCCCTGCCAGATACATATTTTTAGTTTAATTTCTTTTATTTCTCTTTCTTATAAAGAATTATAGAAGTTCACTATCTCTTATCCATAGTTTCAAAATATGAAAACCAATTTTTTTCATTTGGCAGAAACCCTAATGTGATAGGATATGAAACTGTAGTCTTTACAGAACCCTATTAGTGAGGACATTCATATATTTCATTACAAAAACCTTTATGTATTCTGATTTCAGGATGGTTTCTTGCTAGAGCAGTAACTTAGTTCTGTATGCCATATGTGTCTGACCTCTGAAACATTTCAGTCATATAGATTTTAGGTTAAAAAAAAAATAAGCTTTGAAGATTTGCCAAATGGTGCAATTGGGGAAAGGCTCAGAAAGCACCTTCACAGCACCCTAAAAAGAGAGGATCTGTTTTCTTCATCCTACACACATGTGTTTTCATCCAGGTGAACAAGGAGTACTTCTCAGAAGTCCCCAGGCAGGTGAGCTGAAGCCAGATATTGTGAATGAAAGACTGGCTAAGAAATGTTTGCAACTTACACAATGAACTGAAAGCCAATAGCCAGGTTATATAAATTCTTAAAGGAGGAAAGGCTACATTTCCACTGGGGGAAAGTGGACAAAATCGATAGCTTGGGGGCTCATGCAGAATGCTAAATATCCCCAAGCATGAAAAATACCAAAAAAAAAAAAATGTTGATTGGAAAATATCTGCATGAACTCAAAGTTTTCAAAAAACAGATCTATTTCCTAGCTCTGTTTAGCTTTAAATAAAGGGTTAAATACCATTAGAAGCAGCAATGGCTTCTAGTGGTAGTGACTCTATCCAGATTGTAGAATTTGATTTCTAAGCATCATTCCCCATGAAAGGCTCTCTGACCAATGTGTTCAAATTATGGCTCACAAAAAACACCAAGTAAAAGCCGGGCGTTGGTGGTGCACGCCTTTAATCCCAGCACTCGGGAGGCAGAGCCAGGCGGATCTCTGTGAGTTCAAGGCCAGCCTGGGCTACCAAGTGAGCTCCAGGAAAGGCAAAAAGCTACACAGAGAAACCCTGTCTCGAAAAACCAAAAAAAAAAAAAAAAAAAAAACACCAAGTAAGCCTGAACTTCATTGTGTCAAACTGAGGGGAATCCAAGACTGGCAGGGAAATGGCCAGAGAACACAGAGGTTGATGTGAAAGGGCTCCCAGTGGGTAAACCTGAAATCAGCTACACATAGAAAGGGAGTGACAAAGGAAACAGGCCTTGAAACACTCCAGTTTTACAGTTTTCCATGAGCCTATAGTGATATTTAGGGTGCAATCAGGGAAAGGCAAGGTAAAAAATTCATTTTCATTGGTGAGCTTCCAGGAATGATACACTATGGAAATGGACATTATGAGGTGCTGTGTGACACTGCTCCTGGGGGGACATGAGCAAACACCTACTCACCCCAGACAGAAAACCAATGGCAGGCAAAACTCATAACAAGAGTGCAACGCGGTGAAACAATGAGTTTACGGGACGACTGACAGGAGCACAGACATCCAAAGACAGCTGCATCCCTAAAGTCACCCCCGGGAGAGTGACACTCATGAAAGCTGGAGCCCTGGAACACTCTGCATGACTTGCAGGCAGCTCCATGGATCCCAGTCTCCTTTGTGGATCTTGTTGACTTCCTGAGTCCTAATGAGGATGGAATATACGGCTTCAGAGGAGACTGCTACATAATGGGATGCTACAACTCCTACAAATATTATAACCAAAAAATAATGCATCTGATATCATTGTCATCAAGTAAGAAAGATGTAACATCATTAATTGGTTGGATAATCTCTCTGGACCCTACAACAGCCTTCTAAGATGGGTCATATTATCATCCTCATACATACATAGGGGAAATGAGGATATAAATGAGGAAAATTATGGAGGCTTGAAAATGTCACTGAGAATGTGGAGGATGGAATTTACTGTAAAGATGGGTGAATAGGTAAATACAGACCACATAGGACACCAACAGGGTATGCATATTAAAGAATACAAAGGTGATATGAAATCCTGGTCACTGTGAATGAGAACCCCCACTCATAAAAGGTTGGTGAGGGAAGCAGCGTGTATTCATTTATTTAACTAATATTACTAATCATATATGTGCCTGAAAATGTTGAAGACTTTAGAGACACAGTAATGAATAATAGCAGCAAGATTGCATCTCTTGTGCAGAGGGGTATATGGGAGGGTTTGGAAGGGTAAAAGGGGAAATGCTGTATGTAAATTATAATAGAAAAATAAAATAGTATTTTTTAAAAATCCTTCTCTTCTTGAGTGATCTTTTTAAGAACTGGAGAATAAAAAAATCCAAGAATTATTCAGATGAGTTTTTAACATGCTCACTGAGTTTAAATCCCAGACATAATATAGAAGTTAGATAGACCTTGGCAAACTTGTGTATATAAGAAGAGATTAGATTGTTGAACATGACTAAGGTCAGCCATGTACAGCATATTATGTCAAAACAAGCTGAAGGTGGAAACCTTAGGAAACAGCAACATTTAAGAGAAGTAGGAAGACTCAGACAGGTAAGAGAAAGCCTACATAGGAATGATGAACACTGTCACAGTTTGAATGTGAAATGTCCCCATGGGCTCATGACTGAGCACTTCACCTACAGATAATGGTAATGTGGGGGAAGGCTTTGGTAAGTTATGTCTCACTGAAGCACCATCACTTATATTGTTTTATTATTAAATAAAACTTGAGAGTCAGATATCAGGGTAAAAACCTGATTGATCAAAGAAGCAGCAGAGAAGCAACCAATGACCTCCTCTCTCTCTCCTTCCTCAATCCAAAAGGGCCTGCAAATTTTTCTAAACCCCTCCCTACTACTTCCTATGTCTCTCTATACGTCTTGGGTCCTCCAAAACCTCTATGGCTAATTCTGGTCAGTTAGTAGCTTACTCCACCCTCCAATTCAAGGTAAACTGTATTGGCAGTCTCAGAAGTGTCAGAGTGCAGTCAAAACATCCCATAACACCTCACTGAAGGAATATGTCACAAGGGCCATGCATTAGGGGTTATAGGGACACCTCCCACTTCCTTTGCTCTCTTTCTGTTATGAGGTAGAGAACTTTCTATTATCACACACCTGCCACCATGGGATCAAAAAACATGGACCAAACCCTCTGAAACCACAAGTTAAATGCTTTCTCCTGTAAATTATCTCTATCACAGTCATTCTGACATGAGAAATTTAACAGGAAAGAGGAAGTTGCAAGAACAGGTCAATGGCATCAAATCGTGCTGACATGAAGATGGATGAGAAAGTATTGAGTTTGGCACAAACACAGTCTCTATGATTATGGCCAGCACAGTCTCAAGAGAGTTCTAGGCCAGAAGGCTAACAGTGGTGGGGAGGGAGCATGAAGGACTGACTAGAAGAAAAGGCTCCATTCAGCTTTTCTGTTTCAAGCTTAATGCAAAGAAATAGAAGCAAGAAGAGATCCAGAGGGTGATACATCAGCTTTAAAAATTAGAATTTTAAAAAATTCCATGTATTTATGTGCTCATGGGAAGGAGTCACTAAGGGAGAGGCGGGAGATAAAAGGGATTTTCAAGTGCAAGAACCATCTATGGAGACAGAGAAACAGAAGTCAGAACATCATCATCTTGCCTCTTCTCCTGAATCTAGGACAGAAAACTGAGTGTTTTGTTTTTTTTTAAAAAGTCAGCTCAAGGATGCTTTTACCATACAGCTCCCACTTAGACCCAAGGGTCATTGTGGAAGAGGAGAAGAAAGATTCTAAGAGCCAGAGGATCAGGAAGTTTGTGTAACAGGCCCCCCAGACCTTAGCACAACTGACTCCATGATGGAAGTATCATTCAAGCCATAAAACTCAGCACGGAGACAGCATCATCTGCCAAAATGAAAATAAAGACCTAATCCATCAAAGTCTATAGTTCTGGGAAAGTCTCTAAATGTACTAACCTTGCTTTTTGGCTTGTGGAGTTCTGCCTCTGGCTAACTGTTCTTGTTGACTGAAGTATGTCAAGCCAGGATAAAGATTTTGTGCTTAAAAGCTCACCCTGAAAAAGGCTCCAGGCTACACTGGGATCCCAAACACCCAGTGTTGTCACTGACTGGTTAATAAAGACTTTCTGTTGGTTTAACCCCTCGTCCTAGTAGTCTTCTCTGTTGGATAGCCCACAACATTTGCTGTGAGACTGTCTCTGCTGGTAACATCAGGAGTCTCACCAGCCTGACTGCCTGATCATGAGATGAACAAAGACAGCAACAGACACACTAACGTGAATGGGGAAACTGAGGAGTGTGCAGTGGGAGAACCAGTCTTCTCCAGGGCAGAGCTCACCAATTGGTTTTCCTGTACAAAATTGTCAGCACTGCAAAAATACGCACAAGTAACATTACACCGACCAAGCTGGTTGCATTTACGTGTATGTGGGGTTTCAAACCTGGGACAAAGGCTGAGGTGCCTATTTAACATACCAAATTGGACCTGGCAGCCAGGTTCTCCCTGCATCCCTCAGTCCCTGCCTGTTACAGGGCCCTCCTGGCTGGCATACCCACCCTCTACCCTGCACTCTCCAGTCAGGATCCTGGGTTGCTCTTCCCTATATAATCCAGCCATCCTGCTCACTCTTTCTCTCTGTCCCGCTGGCCTCCTAGCTGCTGCACCAGGTCCACCTCTCTGTCTTCTCCCCCCCCTTCCCCTCTCTTCACTTGACACAGCTCAGTCTGTCCATGTCCACCCTGGACTCTCCCAGATGTCCCTCTGGCTTTGTGCTCCCACGTACCTATAGTAAACTTTTTCATTCACCATTCCTAGGACCAGTCATGTTTCCTTTCCTTTTTCTTTCTTTTTTTTCCATTTAGTATATTATATATTACAAATATATTATATATGAACAAATAATGGAAACAGAGGCCATAAATTTGAAGAGAGAAAGAAAGGATATATGCAAGGGTTTTGGAGGGATTGGGAGGGAAGTGTTGTAATTGTGTTACAATCTCAAAAAATAAAAGAAATAATTAAAACAATTTCAACTTAAAATAGATCATAACTTAATGTAGGACTTTAAGCTGACACTACTAGAGAAAAACATAGGGAACCACTTGAGGGTACGGGCATGGACAGTGATATTCTGGTTAGGACCTCCAAATCACAGGAAACAAAAGCAAAAACCAAAAACTGAGATTCTGTTAAACTAAGAAACTCTTAATATCAAAGAAAAAAAGCTCAAGTGAGAAAAGAGACAACCAGAGAAAGCCAGCCCCCAGCTCCACACCTGATAGAGCAGAAGCGTGAGGGAGAACAGCGGTTCGGATAAAGCTGCAAGGGCTTCTGGTGTCTGTCCTCATTGCAGACGCCTGGACCCCATCACCCTCCACACACAGAACCCTCCACACACCACCCCACACAGAACCCTCCACACACCACCCCACACAGAACCCTCCACACACCACCCCAGCACAGAACCCTCCACACACCACCCCACACAGAACCCTCCACACACCACCCCAGCACAGAACCCTCCACACACCACCCTAGGACAGAACCCTCCACGCACCACCCCACACAGAATGGGTGACTAGATCATTCTGAGGTGGGACTCAGGCTCAAGTGTAACTGAAATCTCTGAGGATTCTTCAGCTACCCAAGGTTGATACTCTCCTAGATTGAGACTTGCAGAATATCTGTGGTAAGGACATATGAGAACAACCATGTGTGGATTCAGAGCCCCTGAGAGTGAAATAATATCAAAGAGCATTCCCCTGCAGAGAAATTTGAGCAACCTTAATTGCCAGACCTCCTGAGAACACGGATGCTTTGCTTGCCAAGAAAACTTGGCCCAAGAGACTCCGGCTAATACAACATGAATCTCTCCATCTTCCAAGCTAGCAAACACGCTGGACATGGAGGGTGTGCCTGGCATTGTGTGCTTTTCTCATCCTCTCTTCCCTCCAGCTTCATCCTGGGGTATCATGGACCCAGCTCAGAGGTAATGCTATCCCTGGAGAGATGCATGTCTTCACTTAGGCCACACAGCTTTGTTCCTCTGAAGTTTTAGGGGTAAAACTCAGAGCCTAGACAAGCACTCAACCCTGGAACCACAGCTCCAGGATGCCACACAGCCTCTAGGCTCCACAGCTGGGATTTGGTTCCCAACTCCAAAAACCTACAGCCATTGCTGATGAACTCCATGTGACACCAAGGTGGCTGAGGTTACAAATGACCAGTTTGAGGTGTTGGGTTTTCTTTGATTTTGGTTTTTCCTTTTTCATCAGGACACAATAGGTCCTAATGCTGTGCTCTACCACTGAGCTACACCTTTGGCTCCACAGCATAGTTTTTTGTTTCTTGTTTTTGTTTTGTTTTGTTTTGTTTTATGACAGGGTTTCTCTGTGTAGTTCTAGAGCCTGTCCTGGATCTCACTCTGTAGACCATGCTGGCCTCGAACTCACAGAGATCCACCTGCCTCTGCCTCCTGAGTGCTGGGATTAAAGGAATGCACCACCACCACCACCACCACCACCCGGCCACAGTATAGTTGGTTTTTTTTAATATTGCCTCTCTAGGAAAGTACTCTTAGCTTCTGTCATGAAAAACTTCTAGGAATTTAATAACCTAGACCATTTGGGTAAAATACTTTTCTTGGTTATCACCTGGCTATCTATCCCACACCGAGGGGTGGAAGTTGCTCTCAGTCTATACAGGGAGTTTTAGCTAATGAACTGCTGTTACCTGGAACTATGAAGTCCACAGCAGGACTAGAGACACAGCTCCAAGCTGCCATTCACAACAGCCTGAAGCATTCTCTTAGTCCTTAAACTGTATCCTTTGTGGGGGACCAGCCCTCACCTTGACCTGGGTACTCTTGAGGAGAAAGGGATAGAGATTTAGATAGAAGGACAGAGGGGAGAGAAAAAGACAGAAACACAGGTTAGCCTCGAGAGGGCCTGGATCACTATCCACTGGCCCAGAATTTTATTCAAAAAGCTTTTTATAACAATGGCAAGGGGCAAGGCAAAAGACCTCCCCTTGCTAGATACAGCCAAGTGTAGACCCTTCTAAACACCTGGTACCAGGTCTGTGGTCCAGTCATCCTCTTATGCAGCCCTGCTGGTAAAGCAAGCTCAGATCTCACTAGGAAACTTCTGTGGGCTCCTACAATTTTTGGATTCAATGTAGATAAAAATTTCACAAGGAACCAGCATGAAGCAAAGTTGGAGGGCATTAAAAGACCCTGTGTGTGTGTGTGTGTGTGTGTGTGTGTGTGTGTGTGTGTGTGTATACATATATGGCAGACAGAGGGCAACTTACAGTTTCATTCCTCAGGTGCCATCCACCTTGTTTTTTTGAGAGGAGATTTCTACTTTCTTGGAGCTCATCAAGTAGGCTAGGCTGGCTGACAGGATCCACCTGCCTCTGCCTCCCCAGTGTTAGGAGTAAGAACACACCACCATACTCAGCTTATCTATTTGTTCAGGTTGTAAGGTCCAAGGAAATGCTGAGGGAGACTCCAGACTCAAATAGTATGTAGAAGCAAGGAGTGTTTATTAATATTCCAGCAAATGTGGGTTTGTTCGCGTGTACAAAAGGTTGACGACCTTGAAAGGAGCATGCAGGCACAGCTGAGGGGAGTTTCGGTGAGAGTTGGGTCATCTCATACATAATTAGCTAAGCAAGCAGCAGTTGCACTAGTATACTTTTAATTGGCTGAGATTTAGCACAATCTTGGGCAAGTTGGGAGGGGACCCAGAAGGAGGCTACAAGATTTGTTATTGAGACATGGTGAGGCTGACTTAGACCTTGTATTTGTTTCTTAAGAGCCCAGAACCTCTGGGCTAGGCCCAGGGGATGCAGCAAGGCAGGGTATTGCCGCAGTGAACAGTCTTGTTTGAAATTCCCAGACAATGTCTAAGAGAAGAATGCAGTCTTACTCAATCATATTCATTCAGGACATGAGCTTGGTTCACTGCTACTTTAACATAAAATGTGTGGGGTCCTCTTTCCTTCTTGGCCTGCTGGCCATCAATCTGAGAGGGAAAAGAGACAGAAGGGGTGACAGAAAGTTGTGTACACTGCCCATGAGCATGAATGGAGATAACCCTCTGATTTCGGTGAATCAGCTCAACTTTATTCCAGAGTATCAAATAATATATAGGATTGGGGAGCCTGGAGACAAACCCTAATTTGCATTAAGTGGCAGGCTCCTATCACAAGACTTTGTATGTGGCAGTAGGGTCCTGTAGTAGAGCTCCTAGCACGTCTTCTTGGCAGAGATCTGCGCCAAGGGTCAAGCTAAAGATGAATCAGGTATCTAGTTTAGAGACAGCTTTTAGACAAGTTCAGTCCTCCAGGCCCAGGACATTCTCCAGATAAGGGCAGGTAGAGAACAGGAAGTTCTGCTGGAGGGAGGGGCTCCATGTTGCCGAGCTATTGAGCTAAGCTGCCAGGCCATGGGGAGGCTGTGATCTCTACCAATCAGCAAGAATCTCCCAACAAAAATATCTACATATGAGTGGAATGCTACTTCTATGTCTGCAATGTTAATTGTACGGCAATTCTTATATGTCAGCAGCCAGACACTGGAGCGAATGGTTCCTTTTCCTTCCTATGTTCCCATCATTTTTCATGCCTTTCTATCTCACCTCAGAATGATGTATGTCATTTCTGGCCTACAACACACACACACACACACACACACACACACACACACACACACACACACACAAGTTGTCCCATCATCCAAGTCACCTGACCTGGGCTGTAAAGTACTGAGATCAGGAAACAAAGTTGTGTTTTTTAGATCATGAGCATCCAGGGACTTACTTATTTTGCATCATAGCATGATTTATTCTGACTGATATATTACAGCCATAGACATTTCCCATATGTGAGCCAGGCAAGAGAAAAAAGAAAAGTCCCCCAAGAACCTACACAAATCAGTGTTGCTGTGGGACAAATATGTCAATTCAATCAGCAATTAGCAAATATTGTTTGAGTACTATGCATTACCCAATAGGAAAAAGAGAGGATAATAAACGGAACAGACAAAAAGTTCCTCCTTTCTAGCTTGTGTTCCATGGAGAGAGGAAACATGATAACATGGCTCTAAGTGTAATTATGGTGCCAGTAGAAGCTCTGGCCATTTCTCATGAGCTGAGCATCCAGCTGAATAAACGAGAAATGTGTCAAGCCAACAGCCACCCTCTTGGCAATATTTAGGGTAATACCTAAAGCAACAAATATAGTAATCCAACCTACAGCACCTGGTGCCCTGGAATGTAGAGCTTTTGATTTTCCTTAAATACTTAAATACTGGTTTTTTATTTCCATTCATAGGAAACAACAGCTCTTTCTTCTTCTGGCTGCACCTGGAATACTGCCCACAGGGCTGGAAAAGAAGTGAACTTGGTGTTTTGATGAGCTAATGTAGCATCCCAGAGTCCCCTCCTCCCTTGGATGTCTCTGAAGATATAAAAATAGTGATTCGGAGCATTCTTTCCTGGGCAATGGGTCACTAAGGCTAAGAAGGTTCACCAGACAGAGCCGGAAGTCTGTGATACCACAGACTTTGGCTCTAACCGAATAAAAAATGCAACTCATACGTGACTGCAATGTGCCATTATCTATTTAGTCCCAGAAGCGACAGAGGGAGGACTTCCCAGCTCTCCCCCATTGCACCTGTCACCATGAGCTTTTACATCTGTCTCTGTGGATCTCTGGGACTCTGCACACATTCTGGTTCCTAGCATATTCATTTGTAAATATTTGAGGCACAAATGAATCCTAAATAAGAAAAATCTGGCTAGGTGAGCAGATACAGACTGCAGTGCAGATAACTATCGCTAGACCACTTGACTCAATGCCCTGCTCTATGGATCATTTCTATACTGTGGGCTGAAATATCACTTTCCTAGCTGGATATGGATGGGGTCACATGCCTTTAATGCCAGCATTCAGGAGGCAGAGGCAGGTAGATCACTGTGAGTTCGAGGCCAGCTTGATCTATGTAATGACTTTCAGGTCAGCCAGGAACATAGAGACTCTCTCTCTCAAAAAGAAAAAAAAAGTCACTTTCCTAAACACTGTAAGACTAAATAGGATTAGCTATTCTTTTTATTATTTTGTTTGTTTGTTTGTTTTTTTGTTTGTTTTTGAGACTAGGTGTCATTATTTAGACTGGGTTTATTATGTAGCTGTCCTTGAACTTACAGTTCTGCCTCTGTCTCACAAATGCTAGGATAATAGGCATGAGCTGCCATGCCACGCTAGTCACTCTTATATAGAAAAGCACTATAGCAAATGATAGTTGATTAACTGATTACCAAAACCATTTCTCACTCCAAGAAACCAAGGTGGTGTGTAGCAGGCAGCCTAGGCTGCCCCAGCTTCCACCACTGCTTTGAAAAGCCATTCCTTGAAGAAAAGGCTTATTTTTGTATTGGGATAGAAAATGTGCAAGACGAATCTAGAACATCTTTTTATGAGAGAAAATAAATTTTCAAAAGTCCATAGGATTGTATGAAAAGGACATGAAATAAAACTGAGAAGGCTTTTTGAACAATTTGAACATTTAAAATAAGATAAATGTACTGGATTTAAATACTACGTATATATATATATATATATATATATATATAGTATATTACCATATTGATGAACTCGGAATCATAATTTTAAAATTCACTAATCAGGGATGGAGAGATGGCTCAGTGGTTAAAAGCATTTCCTTTTTATAGTATTTAATTTTATAATTAACTTAATTTCACATATCAGCCATGGATTTCCCCCGTCCTCCCTCCTCCCACCCCCCAGCCCTTCCCCCCACTTCACCTCCTCCAAGACAAGGCCTCCCCTGGGGAGTCAGCCCAGCCTAGAGACTCAGCCAAGGCAGGTCCAGTCCCCTCCTCCCTACACTCAGGCTGTGCAAAGTGTCCTTGTATAGGCCCCAGGCTCCAAAAAGTCAGCCCATGCACCAAGGACAGGTCCTGGCTCCACTGCCTGGGGCCTCCCAAACAGTTCAAGCTAATCTACTGTCTCACTTATCCAGAGGGCCTGGTCCAGTTCCAGACAGAGAAATAAAAGCATTTCTTGCTCTTTCGGAGAACCTAGTTTCAATTTCTAGCACCCACATGGTGGCTCACAATCATCCAGGCTCTCAGGGGATTTGACGCCTTCTTCTGACTTCCTGGACACCAGCCACATATGTGGTGCACAGACAATCATGCAGAGAAAAAACACTCAAACACATAAAACAGATAAATCCCCCCAGATCGCTTGTTATTATTAGATGTTTCAGGGGTACCAACCAAGCTGAAGACTGGTGATAACAAAGAGAAAGAACCAAGTGTTAGGATAAGATATGGCTCTGGCAGTGAATGCGCCTCTCCGAACCTACTTCTTTATATGCAATAGTAGCACTACTTGTGCTGGCTCGGCAAGATCTTTGCAAGCATTAAAATGGAGCAATAAGAGATCCCAGACGATTAGAAAACAGAGCATCCATGTAAAGGATGCTGTTACTATGTAGATACTTTGTAAGTGAAACAGGTATCTAAGGATTGGCAACTGGTGCAGAACTGGAGTCAATGCTCTCGGTCTCTTGTCAGAGAGATGACTCACCTAAGGGGTTAAGTGTAGATTCTCTATCCTGCTATAACTTATCATCTTCCCCTTGAAAGCTAAGCTGCCTTATAGATACCGGAGTTCCACCTTGCCAGAAGTGAAGGAAACTCCCTAAAGCCCAGAGAATGATATAAACTTCATGTCCTGTACATCCCCTAGGCTTTGTTGCTTAATGAGGTCCCTGTGGCTTATCATCCCTGGTAGAAATCCCCACCCTTCAGATGCTATCTTGAGGGCTGGCCTCAATCCAACTGTGACTTATTATCTTACCTACATAGTCGAAGTAAGAAGTCCCCACCCGACAACTACGCAGCCAAGGAAACAGAATCCAGCCTGTCCTTCGTAAGGAGAGAGGATCAAATCTAATTCAAAGATGTGAGTCACAGTCAAAGAGGCTAGAAGACGCCAAGCCACCCCAACCTCGGGGCTGCAGGAAAGCCCTGACAAGAGAAAATATACAAGAAGTTGAATATTTAGGAGCAAGTCACCCAAAAGTTAGTAATTTTTTTCATGATAACCTGAGAGAGAAAATTGGATGCTGTCTCACATCCCCATCTCCTGCACCTGAATGTGGCATACATCCATCATTTACTAATGGAGCCGTATGCCTCGGTTTGTCTGCCCAGCAACGAAGTTCTTGGGAAAAAGTCTGTTGTCGACAATATAATCACCACGCTAGCATGGGTGCTCTGTCTGAATCTCCACCCTTGTCTCCGGCTGACCTCCTTCTTTCCCCTCATTCTCTTGACTTGTCTTGTGGATGGTGCTTAACCTCATTCACAGGTCTTTCCAAATTACAGACTGAATAGCCAACCTCTTTGGGGCAGGGATCTTAAAGAAAACAAAAATAGGAATTGTAACAAGAACTCATGTTTTCTGCTATGTAAGGAAAATCAAAGCTCAGGGAAAGCAAATTCAATCAAGATTTATTAAGGGGAAAGAGACCCAAAAGGACTCCAGATGATATTTGAGCCCTGCATGTCCTAAAGTCCACCTTAGGTACCTTGATCATCCTATAGTGTGACTAACCAATACATTCTTGAGTTGGCAAACCGTAGCTTCTTTTCTCCTCTAAGCTGTGTAGACTGAGTTTCTATCACTTATAACCATCAAATTTAATCAATACGTATATATGATTGATTTGTTCATTTTTTCTTACCTGGATGATGTTTTACCTGCATTTATGTATGTGCACTATGTGAATGCCTGTTGCCCACAGAGGACAGAAGAGGATGCCAGGTACCTAGGAACTGGAATTACAACTGCCATGTGGGTACTGGGCATCAAACCCAGGTCCTCTGCAAGAACAGCAAGTGTCTTTAACCACTGGATGTCTCTCTTTCCCCTTAAATAATATATTATTCATTATTAACTGATTACAAATATCATTTGTGGGGCAGAAATGGAACGCAGTCGCCGACTAAGCTTTCTACTTCACCTTTGTAACAATTTCTAATTCTCTTCTCTCTCTGGACCCTTCATTTGCTGTGCAACCTTCACGTCATTGCCAGAATAAATGTCTTTCCTTGTCTATGGCCAGGCCACCCTGAATGCACCTGGCCATGTCTGAATGCCTCTTCTTTGCAAGACACTTCCTGACCCCTCCCACACACACCCGTATGTCCTTCCCAACTGCCACTACAGTATCCTTTCATAAACCTGCTTTCCTGACAATACATCACATGTAACAATTCGTCCACCAACTTCTTTTCAAATCTCTCTCCAGCCAAAATGAAACACTCTCCGGGTCAGATGCCATGACTTGGTCATCTGTACACCCCAGTTCCTAGTGCATTCCTGAGATGCTGCAGTTGTCCACAGAGTATTCACTCCCCTGACAATCAGTATGTAGTTGGTACAGTCTTCAACAGACTTACCTTGGCTTTCTAAGGAGAACTGATCCCCACCTCAGCAGAGCCTTTGAACTGAAGAGATGTCATCCACCCACATCTCTGTTCCTAAATCTCCATAGAAGGTGAGTTTATCGGGATGTTACACTGCAGATTTTCTAATGGCTCAGATACAGAAATAAAAGAAACTTGTTCCTGGGACTGGGGAGAAGGTTCCATTGATAAGGAAGTATAGAAAGCATACATAAACACACATATGCACACACACTCACACATATGCATGCACACACACACACATAGACACACACACACAATCCATTCTCTATCCTACTTCCACAAACATAATTTTAGTCATAATTTTTATTTTAGTTATAGACTGAGAGGAAATGTGCAAAATTGGAAAAAAGAATTCAATTCCAGCCCTCACCCACTGTCAGCCTCTTATTTCACCGTCATGCACTGCTCATGGCCAAGATGGCAAAGGCAGAGCACCTTACTAAGTAAACTCTGTACTTTGTTCCTGTTTCCCTAGTTTCTCCTGAATGTCTTCCCATCCAGGAGATCACACGACATCCGTCAGGTCTGAAGCCTTCATTCCTTTTGGTCTGTGACTTTCCCTGTTTCTGATCATCTCTAATGTTTTGAGATTTTGTGGGGGCAGGGAGTGAGATTTTATTTATTTTTACTTTGCATGTATGCATGTTTGTCTGAATGTATGCTGTATGCCACATGCATAAAGTGTCCATAAAGGCCATAGGAGGGTGTTGGATCCTTTGGAACTGGAGTTACAGAGGTTGTGAGCCACTATGTGTGTCCTGGGAATTGAGCTCTGGTCCTCTGGAAAAGCAGCCAGTGCTCTTAACCATGAAACCATCTCTCCAGCCCTGATCTCTGTTTTGAAAAGGAGCTGGCTTTGTGTTCTGTAGAGTACCTCTCAGTTCTGGTTTGTCTGGTGTTTCCTTCTTGTTTGGGCTGAGGTTGCTGTTGAGATGGAGTGATGGACTTGCTATCAGCCTGGCTTGACACTGACCATGCTAAACCCCCTCTCCAGCCTATGGGATCACACTCCACGCCTCACTGTGAAACTACTTTCTCCTCCACCTCCCCACATTCTACACTTCAGAATCAAAGCATTAGGTCATGGGGTAGGAACTTTCGCCTCCCTCTGAGACATCACTATACAAACTATTTGGAACCTATAAATTCAAGACTTTGTTTTCCTTACAAAACTGTTAGATGCTGGCTTGCTCGATAACTGGAGATCCTGGCAGAAGTTGTCTAGAGTTCTAAATGTCCTCCTTAAATTCTTTCTTTCTTTCTTTCTTTCTTTCTTTCTTTCTTTCTTTCTTTCTTTCTTTCTTTCTTTCTTTCTTTCTTTTTTTAGTCCTCCTGAAATTCTAACAGCATCAATAATCTTGAAAACAATTGAAGAGGCAGCTTTCTATAAACACTGTGTATCTTTGTGACACAAAGTATGAGAAGACTGTCCAGAAATTTGGCTGTGAATATAAAAAACAAAACAAAACAAAACTCAAAATTCAGAATAACCTAAAGCATAAGGTGAGGGATGTCAGGGACAAGGACAGAATCTCTAGTTAGTGGAAAAATACAGACCCCCAATAAGATGGGGAACTAGATCATCTACAGTCAGGTTGCCATTGAGTCAGAGCCCTTGACCCTCTCACCCTGTAAACATCCTATACAAACATCCTGTTAGCTTGCCCCACCTTTGCAAATGGCAGCTTCTTGCTCCCCCCCCCCTTCCGAACTTTATAAACCTTTGTGGAAGAGAAATAAAGTGGCACCTTGATCAGAATCCAGACTTGGTGTCTTTCCTTTGTATCTCCTGTCCCGACATTCCCTCCTTAGGGTGGTCGAGAACCCGTTGAAGCCCTGCAGGCGGGGCAGAGGGAAATGCTGTAACTGTGTAAAAACATTTATTCTGCCCCAAAGAATATAAAGGTTAACTAGAAGGTATTTTGGGTGTGGGCCAATCTTCTGAATATAGAGTTTATTTGAAGAATACTGATCAAGAAAGGACTCTGTCTCCAGTTATTCCGGTGTTAGACACTCCCAAAAGCAAACAAAAAGTGAACATGGAGTATAAAGCTCTATACCTCATTTCTGGGGTGAAGACCCAAAGAAACACACCAACATTCAGTCACTGCATTATAGCATAGAAAAGTGCCTAAGACACCCCTAACCTGCAACATGACTCAGGGAAGCATCTCAAAATATACCGAGAGGGGGTCAGAAGTAGCTTAGAAAAGATTGGAGAATTGGGGCTGCCCTGAAGAAGACCATTGACCATGGTTGCCCTGGAGTAGGTCATTACGCAAATGTCGCACTGTGAATATATCTGGGAATATCTCACAGCAGGAGGGACCAAACATCATCAAGGGTGAGATATTTCAATGGAAGTCATCCATAGACAGATATCAGTAACTATGGACCATGGATGTTTATAATCAGATTCTGTTCCATGATCCCAAGACAACACATAAGCCCTTAAAATATTCTATCTCCAAGGATACGAAAAGATAAAAAAAGGTTTAAAAAAACTGGGACTAAACTTTAAAATTTAATGTGAAGGAGTCTCCTCAGCAGTGGCTACCTCAAGTTTTCTATTCTGAAGCAAAATCGGGGTTCAAGATTGAAAGTGACAGCCCCATTGTAGAGAAGGAAGATTGTTATTTTTCACAGATGACTTCACTATATATTTCATGCATAGTAGAAATAATTTATAATTTTATTTTAAAACATTAGCAATTTGTACTTGTGAAAGTATGCACCATTTTGGAAAATATAAACATACCAGTCAGTGACATTGTTTCAAGATGTTTTCCAAGTAAGACAATATCAGGTCATTTAATAGAGGCTGGTCCACAGTAGGTGCTCAGTAAAAGAAGTTTGAAGCAGTTCTTATCATCTCTTTGGGTTGTATTAAACTGGCAGGTTTTCAGGTCAGATCCAGCTATGCCAGGATTCTGGAGCACTCAGAACAGGCATTGTAGATCTCAATATCGGCTCTGGGAATAAGAGTAATCCGCTAATGAGCAGGCTTGGTCTTTGTTGTTTGGCATTGAGCCAGGGGAAGAGGCGTGTCTTACGGGTGTCTGTCCCTTTAACCACAGGTTGTCCAGAGAAACAAAAACTCTCCTCCCAAGGGATTATGATCCTCCCAACTGTACACCAGAGGCTTGAGGCCACAGTGACATAGACACCATCAAAAGAGGAGAAGGTGGGAAGGAAGGAAGCAACTTCGTGGCAGAAACAGCCTTTGAGAAGGAACGGGAGGCCTTCTGGATCAGCACTGCCTTTGCTGGTAAGGTCGATGCGTGTGGCAACCTGGAGGGGATTTTATCTAGCACAGCTGCAGTAAGGAAGCAGGCTATGTACCATGATAGATCCCTACAGACCCAAGGCTGAACAACCATCTTTGATATTTCTACCTAGTAAAGGCAAACTTCAGAATTCAGCTCCATATAACATAGAAGTAGTCAGCCGAGTGGCGGCCAACTGTTGCTCGGTAATTTTCCCACTATTAAGTGTTCTTTTTAAACTCTGGAGACCACAAAGGGTTTAGAATTTATTTAGTTCCACTCTCTCAATTTCGCAGAGATTTTTCTGGAGACATTTTTAACAGCATGTTTATGTACCAATTTCTCCAAAGGTGTTGTTTGAATTTAAAACACTCGGCAGCTTTCAGATTTGACCCTGGAATCGCATACCCTTCCCCGCAGAATCCCACGTCAGGAAATGGCTTCATTCAAAGCAAAATGGTGACTCCCCAGAGTTCTGTGTTCTCTTTTAAGGCCCATCTGTACCAAAGCCAACCCCAAAATCAAACATAGACCAAAAAGATGGGAATGAAGAAATGTTATTAGCAAAAGGTATCCCAAGGTCAATGGAGAAACTGACTCAATCATGTACGCATTTGTAGTATTCACGCCTTCATGTCTGCTCAGAGTGCAGAAGACACTAGGAAGCAGTCAGTTCAGATCTACCTACAACATGCAGTTTTAGATTTGTTTGCATATTAATGTAATCGTTAGTTGGGGTATGGGACATTTCTCCATGGTGGTATGAGAAATAAGAATGCTCCATGAAAAATCATTACCCTTTATTTTGGAGAAAAGAATGAATTTTTTCCTTTAAGATTGATATTATTTGTAGGCAGAAGAGTATTCTGGGTGTCCGTGTCTTGAAAGTCTGTTCAGTTCATTAGACTGAGACCAAGAACAGGGGGGCTGAACGGAGGTGATGGTGAGGATGGTTTGGGCAGTGGAGCAGGGTGCAGCATTAGAACAGTCAGGGAGGAATGGCCGTGACTCCAATCCTTTAGCTTTTGTCTTTGTGGATTTTTTTTTCTTTCACTAAAGTCTTCCAGGATAAATGGTGTTGAGGTTCAGATTTTGTTTTATTATGGTTTTGGTTTTGTGGAGACAGGGTCTCATGTAGTTCCAGCTGGTCTCAAACTCATGAAAATCCTCCTGCCTTAGCCAAATGCTAGGATCAAAGCATGAGCCACCATGCCTGCATGACATTGGGTTGTTCTTATGCGGCACCTTTCAGTCTTAGCTGTGTACCGGGCAGAAGGCAGGGATTTACAGAAGCCCTCCACCTAGCCAGCAAAGACCGGATTATCATTACTGTGTTGTACTGATGAGAGTGAGAAGTGAACAAGAGTGAGAAGTGAACAAGCTAAGGAACTGGAAAAAGTCACTCAGAGAAAAAAATTGTGAGTGTGTGTGTGTGTGTGTGTTATAAAATTGTGGATGCAACTGTGTGTGATATATGTGCATATGTTTGAACATGTGTAGTCATGTGTGTGTGCACATGCATGCCCACGTGTGCATGCATGTTGGAGAGTGAAAGACGGCTCCACTTGGCAGCATGTTAAATTGTGAGCACGGCCCACTCTTTTTTTCTCTCCTCTCTACTGCGATACCTCCACTACATTTCCAGAAAATTGCCCGGGGAAGGCACAAACTCTCTCTTTTGTGGTTGTTTCTTCTCTTTTTAAAATCATATTGATAATCAGCAATGCATGTTAATTATATAAGTTAATTAGTTTCATTATAATGTTTCCATGCATGATCCCTCTTTCCACATTGACACAAGAGTTTAATGCCAACAGGACTAACAGACATAGCTCTTCAAGGGCTGTGGCAAACTTCATTTTTTCTCCAAGGGGTCCAGATGTCACTCTGGGGCAAAGGGGCATGAACACAACAAAAGGGAGCAGCACCCTGAGCCCTGTGTGCTGTTGTTTAGTGTCACCAGGCTTCAGACCCAGCTTCCCTTTGCACCTGCACATTTTTCCACTCTATGTAAACTAACTTTCTGGAGCTAAAAGGCAGAAGGGTGGGGGTGCTCGCCATAGACAAGAATGCCTATTGAGAAGGAAACACAAAGGACATTGTCCACAAGGTCCTGTGGTAACAAGAGCTCCTAGCCTCGGCTCTGCCACCATGAGGAAGACCATCTTGGGCAAGCTACTAGAGTTTGCATCAGCCTCCATGTCTTTGCCTGCAAAGTGGAAACAGCAGCAGCTTCAGCCTCACAAGCTTCTGTTGCGCGTGTGCAATAACAGGAGGGGGGGTGGCTGGCCTCTCTAGAGCAAGAGCTTCATGAACAGCGGCTCTTTTCACTAGCTCTAAGTCACCCCTGGTGCTAAGAATGGAATACACAGCTACGTAGTGTCTATCCAGAGCGGCTAGGTTAGACAGCCAGGGCTCATGGATAGAAATGACAGCACATGGCAGACTGCTATCACCTGAGTAACCCAGAGTGCGAGTTACGGAAGATCAAAGCGAGAAGTAACTACAGAATTAGATGAAAAATACAAATGGAAGAAAAGGTGGGTAATTTTAACTGATATCACAAGCTAGTTCGAAGGAATTGGGAATACAATCCAGGTATCCTGACTCACATACTAATAGTATTCCGTGAAACTATGTCATGACACTACCCGAACTGCAGTAATTAACAACTTGAATGTCCTTTTTGACAAGTCACACATTTTTACATGCATTATCTTATTAAATATTCATAATAAGGATTGTATCTCCCCCTACTATTAATGAGAACACCAAAATATGGGAAAATAAATTTTTTTCCAAAGTCATATGGCCATAAAGTATGCAGTTCAGAGCTTCAGTGAAAGTTTCAGTGAATCATGATGGAGGGATCATGGGCAGAGGAGAGCAGGCTAGCTGAATGAAATCAGTGAATCATGATGGAGAGATAATGGGCAGAGGAGAGGAGCTGAATCAATGAATAGGATGAGATGATGGCAGAGGAGAGCAGGCTAGCTGGAATCGGTCATGAGGAGAATGGGCAGGGGGGCTAGCTGGAATTGAGGGACTGGCAGACTGTCTCTTCATGGTGGAAGTGGATGTTTTCAAAAATGAATGGGATGATTTTAGTGGGAGAAGAAACTCAAGCAGAGGAGTGAGTGAGCGGATACGGTAAGAATGTGGGTTGATGGGGTGGGGGGAACAGGGCGACAACCTTGGAAGCCAATCCAAACTGCAAATATTCCCTTCGTGGTTTCCTTGGAGAGAAGACAGGAGCAGAAATTGAGAGTTTGACAAATTTACAGTTGTCCAGGTTCTTAGGGCTAAACTGGCCACAGGCAGAATGAAGAAGCATTCAGTAGGGGTGACACCAATCAGTGTCTAGTGGTGACGGAGCTATATGAGGATGGAGCATTCTTTAGGAATCTACATCCCAATCCCCAGCTCTACTCACTGTCCCCACAGGCATCTTCACTTCCTATCTGAAGATAAAGTCCTCTGGCAATCATGAAGGCTCTCCTCCACTATCAGAGATTTAGATTTATCTGGCTTGCCAAGCCGGCTGGCCGGCACTTCCACAGAGGCCCCCAGCTCTGGACGTCTCTGACGCTTGCTGACTTTGAAGCCATAAATCGTTGTGAGAAGCCATTACCCAAGAACTTTAACTTTGCTGCAGACGTGCTGGACCAGTGGTCACAAAAGGAGAAGGTACGAGACAGCAGCAGGTCTCCACTGATCCTGTTGCTCTGCCTGCCATGTCCTCTCACTGTGTCAAGTTCTCACCTGTCAGGCTCAAATCGATTCCTTGTCTCAGCAAGGGCAGAAATGAGGATGGCTCCATGGGGACTTACCAGTACCAAGAGCCTGTATACACGCTTCGTTCCAACCAGTGTCTATCTTTTTGTTCCTCTCGGACAACTCAAAGTCCAGGGAGATGGGTCAGATTAACTCAACCTTGGAAACATGCTCCTTCCCTGTTGAAAAAGGGCAAGCCCCCTGAAGGGGTGTGTTTCCAAGACGGTTGAACTGCCGAAGAGTGTCTTCTGCAGGCACACTGGGGAGCAGGTGTGGAAAAGGAGTGGTGGCAGATATCCTGATCTGCCCGCTGGGTCTGGCAGCTTTCCATTACTGTGACAAAATACCTAAGATGCGCAAGCGAAAGTGAAGAGAGATTTCTTTTGGTTCATGAGTGCAGAGATTTCAACGTATGCTCAGTTAGCCCTGTGGCAGCCTTGGGGGTCACAGGGAAAGTGCCTGGGGAGGAAGGCTGCTCACTCCAGGGCAGCTGAGGTGGGAGGGGGGAGGGCCTGGGGTTTGATTATTCTCTTCCTTCCACTAAGCTCTAGAGCCACAGGATAGGGAGCACCCTTTTTAACATCGGGGTCTTTACGGACCATACCTTTAAACAAGTGTGTCTGGGTGACATCTCCAAACCATGGCATGTTACTTTCTCCTTCTCATGTGTCCTGGCCAGTCTGGAGAGAGGCCAGCCAACCCCGCCTTGTGGTGGGTGAACGGCCAAGGAGACGAAGTGAAATGGAGCTTCCAAGAACTGGGTTCCTTGTCCCGAAAGGCTGCTAACGTGCTCACCAAGCCCTGCGGCCTGCAAAGAGGAGACCGGGTGGCTGTGATTCTGCCCCGCATCCCTGAATGGTGGCTCATCAATGTGGCTTGCATGAGAACAGGTCAGTATCACAAATGTCACAGTTGTAAAACACAGAGACCAAAACTTGAGAATTTTCTGAGATTCCAGCTTTGACTAAAGCTACCCTTAAAGAAAGTAGAGAAAAGTTAAAATTAAGAGCAATCATGGTGTAATAATAACAACCTTAAGAAAGAAATTGGTATTATTGTGATAACCATTTGTTAAGGCATTTGCCGAAAGTCACACCACTTGAAAGTTTCACTATTAGGGATCTGGGGAGATAGTTCAGCAGGCAAAGTGCTTGTGCAAACATGAGGATCTTAATTCCCACATAAAAGTTTGGCATAGAGAGACAGGTGTCTATAACGCCAGCACTGTGGGGCAGAGACAGGCACCTCCCCAGGGCTCACCAGCTAGCCACATCCATTCAAAACAGAAAGTTCCAGGCTCGCACCTATACACCCACACACACAAGTTAAAAATGAAGGCGAGAGTTACACTATTCAGAGTTACACACAAAGCTCTACTGAAGCAAATGTGAATGTCAGCCCGTCTTTACAGGGCAGAGTGCTGTGCCCACGGCCCAAGGTTCTCTCTTCTGGGTGTGTATCTGGATTCTCTGCCACAGGAAAAGAAAAGCGAGTATTTGGGGATGCAAAACTTGTAAGACTATAAAGTACTCTGGATGCAAGTAGGAAAAACATCCAGTCCAAAGAATTGATATATTCAATTACACATTTTACCCAAAGTAGTAATATAATGCACCCCAAGTAAAAACTTGTGCTTTCTAACGGGGTCGGTAAGCCACAGACTTCAGGTTCCCCTTGTTGGGGTAAATAGAATTCTTTGCTCTGCAGCAAGCCTGCTGACTGAGACCAAGATCAATCCTGCAGTCAACAGAGTCTAACATTCTCACCGGGTCCTCTCCTAAAGAATTCTCTAATCACTCTAAAAAACACCACCAATCTTCAGACACCAACTAAAATAAATGAGAATGCCTAAGGACAGACTACTACAAGGAACAGAAAGATGTTTGTGCAATGCTATTAAAAATCACACAGAAATGACTGGGCGGTGGTGGTGCACGCCTTTAATCCCAGCACTCGGGAGGCAGGGCAGATGGATCTTTGTGAGTTCGAGGCCAGCCTGGGCTACCAAGTGAGTTCCAGGAAAGGCGCAAAGCTACACAGAGAAACCCTGTCTCGAAAAACCAAAAAGAAAAAATCATACAGAAATGGAGACAACTTGAATAAAAATGATTAAATAATTTATAGCCTACTAAGATGTAAGTTTAGTCGAAGTGCTGACTGCTGCTTGAATGTCTGGTCCTGATGGGATAGCACTTAAAAGACAATTTATTCTAATGAAAACCTAACAATATTAATATAATCAGGAGAATTTCATAGAATTTAAGATACTCTTGCTGCTAATAAAATAGATGAAAACAGACATATAAAATATTTGCATTCACTATATAAAAAAAGACACAAATGGGAAAACAACCATAGTTGGGAAAAGATTAAGAGCGGTTTTATCTGTCAGAAAATATGCACTTCATACTACTTGATATAATTTATTTAAATTATGAAATCCATGAATACAAACACACAAGCTAATGTTTTAAAAAAAAGTTCATTAAATGAAAAAAAAAAAAAAAAAACAACTACGGACCTGCTTTCTCCCCAGGATGTCAAATTCTTTATGTGAATTTTTTAAACTGCTTGCACTAACCACCTGGCAAACTGTTTTGATTTGCTTCAAGGCATGCCCAAGAAAGCCTAAGATACTTGCCATCCAGCAAATATTTGCTGTCTGAAATCCATTAGCAGAACCTGCCCTGACTCCCAAGGTGGTAAACTAACCATTGAACAGATTCACAAATCCACCAGGAGACTATACTTGTAATTCAGTAAGAGCAAATGATTTGTAAGAGAAACCAATTTATATTTTTATGTTGACTGATCATTCTGAGATGCTCTAATGTGCTTTCTTAGGAGAATAAAAGCTTAATCAGTTGAAATATATTCAGTAAGATAGCCTTGGGATGGCAAGACGGCTCTGCAGGAAAAGGTGCTTGCCGTGCAAACCCAGAAACCCAAGTCTAATCCCTGGGGCCTACCTAAAGGTGAAAGGAAAGCACTGACTTCCCGAAAGTTGACCTCTGTCCACAAGCATACCATAGCATGAGAAACACACACACACACACACACACACACACACCTTCCTATTTCGTTGATTTCAGAATACACAGCAAGGAATACATAGCTATACAGAACCGGTTTTGGGAATAATGGAAATGTCTTATTGGCTTTGCCACTGACTAACTTTGTGACCCTTGGGTGAGTTATCATCCACTGGCATGTGATATGTGCTCAGTGAGGTGGTGGCTACTGCCATGTTCTGCATGCCATTGTCTTCCCACGGGGTCACTCTGGAGAGTCAAACCACCTTCTCTCGGGGCCGTACATCTAATCCTGCTCCATGTGTTCTACTTGTGAGGAGCTTTGAAAACCTGTCTCTGGCTAGAGTGTAGAATGAAGTGGGATAAATTGTTACCCTAGTCATCTAAGCAAATCTTGGTGATAAGCAAATCAAATCTTTACATCAGAGATTTGAAGGCTAGTTTTGCCACTCACCAGCTATCACCAAAGTCTGAACGTGCCTTCCCCAGGCTGCTTTGAACAGTTGCCATGGGTTATTGAGATAGCTCGGTTAGTAAAGGTGCTTACAGCACAAGCTTAGCATCAGGAGTCCAATTCCCAGGACCTACAAAGAGAAGGAAATAACCAGGTCCACAAAGGCATCATTTGACCTCCATACAAAACACATACATGCACATGCATGCACACACTCAAATAATAGATAAATAAATATATCTTTTTAAGTTTTTGAAAAGTCGTCTCTAAGCATCCGGGTCTATGCAATCTATCAAAAAATGATGAGCAGGCATTTTTGCATCTACATATAGTTTTTCACTCTGTTCTGTTGCACTGATGTAGTATGTATATTATAAAACAATTGCAAAGAGGAGATGGCACATGCAAAGAATTATAGTGTCTCAGTACCTTTGAAATTTCTATTATTTTCTCCTCTCATTCACAATGTATTATCTTGCAACACTCACCTTGGTTGAAAAGATTGAATAAGATAATGTTCATGAAAATATGTCATAAAATGTAACACGAGGATTAAATGTTACATAACTGTTGCATAATCACATCAAACATGACATTAAATGGCTCTTAGGATTAGGCCATCATTATGAACCAGAAGCTGTCATTATCCCCATGTTACAGGTAAAGAAGGGAAGGCCAGAGAGACTAAGTTGCAAGGCCAGGACTAGACTCAAGGCCTGTCAGACTCCACAGCCAGAGCTCTAATGATCCCACATGCCAGGGGCCTGTGGAGTGTCCCAGGGAACCAAGACACGGGTGGCTGAGGGCTGAAGTTCTTCTCTACCCAGGTGCAAGGCCCACATTTCCCCCCTAGACTCCAGAGCTGTTAAGCTCAGGAATTGCTTTATGTTTCAGGGCTTGTCTTCATGCCAGGAACGACGCAATTGACCAGAAAAGACATCCTCTACCGGCTGCAAGCATCCAAGGCCAAGTGCATTGTGGCCAGTGAGGAAGTGGCCCCTGTGGTGGACTCCATCGTGTCAGAGTGTCCCAACCTAAAGACTAAACTCTTGGTATCTCCACACCGCTGGGACGGATGGCTCAGCTTTCAGGAGTTACTTCCGTGAGTATTTGGGGTGGAAGGCACTAGCAACAGCACAAATCATAACTACAGCTCTGAATCTGCTTGTCCAATGACTCAGCAGTATCCTGAGTTGATCTAGGTTCCTTCCCCAAAAAGAATTTTTTTAAGTGTACGTTATTTTGTCTACACATAAGTCTGTGCACCATATGCATGCAGTGCCCACAGAGGCCAGAAGAGGGTGTTTGATCTTCTGGAGTTACAGATAGTTGTGAGCTGCCATGTGGGGCCAGGAATTGAACCTGGGTCCTCTGCAATAACAAGTGCTCTTAAACACAGAACGATCTCCCCAGCCCCCAAAAGAATCATTTACTAAATGATTTACTGGCAGAAGGAAGAAATACAGCTCTGCCCTGACTTTGCTGTTTCCTCTGTGGCCAGTGATGAGTGTGCAAAGGCCCTTGCCCAGCTCTTGGGTCACAGCTATTACCAGTCTTCCTTTTATTCCTTGGCCATGCTCTAGCTCAGGGCCTTTGCACTGGCTGTTCTCCTACCTGGGATGCTCTTTCCTAGTCCTTTTCATAGTTGTTCCTTCTTGTCCTGTTTCAGTTAAAATGTTTTATCATGTTGCTGCCCCTGACCAGCTAGATGAGAGCCATAGACACTTTTCCCTTCACACCACTGTTTCTTCACATCGCTGGTCCCTTTGAGGGATCAGACTAGTCTTTTGTTCTCATAGGTTTAGTTTTATCTGGTCCACCATTTGGCTTTGTAAATAAAGTTTTATTGGCACACAGGAGGGCTCATTTGGTTTTATTGTCTGTGGCTGCTTTCATGTAATGATAGTAAATTTGGGCAGTTGCAATAGAGACCTTATTACATACAGAGCCTAAAATGTTCGCCATCTGGCCCTTTGCAGAAAACATTACAGCTCCTATCCTAAATTATATGCTCAAAGGAAGATAAAACTTTGCTGCACATTTGGTTGATACCTTTATCTTCAACACCTAACAACACATAGCTGGGTGCTGAAAGAATATTTAATAATCAATTGAACAAACAGATTGCTTAACCTTGGTTTTCTTCCTATGTAAAATGGGGATAATTTGTACTACAAACATCTAATGGTAGTTGAGATAAAATAAGCTATGAGAAAGCATCTCCTAAGTTTTTAAAAAATGAGAAAAATGTTTATTAATAGCATTATACTTATTTCAGTGGCTGATAATTTGTAAAAAAAAATTTTTAAAATGCAGTCCGTATTTTTTGTAAGTTGTGAATCCAGATAAGTTAAATGAAATTTCTTAATCTATGAAATCAGGATAATGACAGTATGGGGTTGCAGAAAAGACAAATGGAATAAGGTAATATGACATTGTCTTAGCTAGGGTTTCCATTGCTGTGAAGAGACACCATGACCACAGCAACTCCTATTTAAAAAAAAAATTTAAGTGGAGTAGCAGTTTACAGTTTAGAGATTCAGTCTATTATCATCATGGTGGGACATGGCAGCAAACAGGCAGACATGGTGCTGGAGAAGTAACTGACAGTCCTACATCTTGCAGGCGACAAGAAGTGGTCAGTGACACTGGACAGTTATCTTGAGCATATGAGACCTCAAAGCCCGCCCCCCACAGTGACACACTTCCTCCAACAAGACCACACCTACTCCAACAAACCACACCTCCTAATAATGCCACTCCCTAGGAGCTTATGGGGGCCAATTACATTCAAACTACCACAGACATGCTCAGCATAATGCCAAGAACAAATAGCGGAGTAATTGCAATTGTACTGGAAGGCTGGGTTCACACAGAGGATGAAGGGAGCAGATGTGGGTCTGGTTGGCTTTGTGTGGGGAGACGGGGTAACTGGGGAACTGTCATTTGAAGGAAGATGAGACTGGCAATGCAGCTCGGTGGCACAGTGCTTGCCTAGAATGACAAGGCCTCCATTCCCAACACTACAAAATCAGAAACTAAAAGCAGAAGAATGGAGATCTTAGAAGACAGTTTAAGCAACACAGCAAGCACTATAAAAAGAAAGAGAGAGGGAGAGAGAGAGAGAGAGAGAGAGAGAGAGAGAGAGAGAGAGAGAGAGGGAGGGAGAAGGAAGAAGGAAGGAAGGAAGGGAAGGAAGGAAGGAAGGAAGGAAGGAAGGAAGGAAGGAAGGAAGGGGAAGAAAGAAAGAAAGAAAGAAAGAAAGAAAGAAAGAAAGAAAGAAAGAAAGAAAGAGAGGAAGGAAGAAAGAAAGAAAGAGAGGAAGGAAGGAGGGAGAGAGGGAAGAGAACCAGCAGAGACTGCTATAAGATAGTAGTAAGTTCAGGTTTAGGAGAGCTGGAGAGATGGCTCAGCAGTTAAGAGCACTGACAACTCTTTCAGAGGAGCCAGGTTTGATTCCCAGCACCCACATGGCAGCTCACAACTATCTGTAAGCTCAGTTGCAATGCCTACTTCTGGCTTCCATGGGTCTACATGCATGTAGTGCACAGACCTACATGTAGGTAAAGCAGCCATATACAATTTTTTTTAAGATAGTAAGTTAACCGCTAGCCATAATCAGATCAGGGATCTAAGAATATCCAGATGTCTAACAGGTGAAGAACATGTGAGTCTCAGGTATAAAGATAAAAATCTGAAAGTTACCAGGAAAGAGTCAGCTCTGAAACTCCAGAGCTCAGAATTCAGGGGAGAGAAAAGCAGACCTCAGCGTCACCCCTGCGCATCTTCCTGCCTCTCAGAGATACTAATGTCTCTGCTTCTAGAAAAAGTAAACACATAATAAAAGCCTTGTATTAGTAGGTTTCCTTACTCAATTGAGAAATGTCCAGAGACAAGAGATGTCCCCTAACCTAGGATGTTAGATAAAGTAACATAACACCCCAGTCTGGAACCCACAACATCCAACTTCACCCAATATTTGTACTGAAAGAAAAAATTCAACGATCTTTTTCCATTTTGAAGGAAGAGAGTTACCAAAACTATCTCAATACTTGGTGAAACTATTTTTGGCATTGTGGCCTGAATATGCTTATTACGTAATGGTCTCTACAGTTCTGATAGCGTCCTTCATCATTAAAATTAGCTGAGGGCTAGATATGTAACCCAGATAATAGAGTTTATCTAACATGGATGAAGTCCTGAACTTCTCCAATGCCTTGTAATCTGGGTGGGGTGGTGTGTGTGTATAATGTCAGCACCCGAGAAGTGGAGGCAGGGGTAAATTTAACATCATCTTCAAATGCACAGTTTTCAGCCAGCCTGGGCTCTATAGACAATGCCTCAAAACAAAATGATAATATAAAATGAAATTCATTGAAATGAAACCTTTTACTTGGATTTTTTTCCAAAAGGTAAATTAAAAATATAATGCATGAGACCAGGCATGGTGATGCATGACTTTAATCCCAGCACTCAGGAGGCAGAGGCAAGCAGATATGTATGAGTTTGAGGCCAAACGGATCTATATAGTGAGTTCCAGGCCCAGTTAGGGGCTACATGGTGAGGTGTGTGTGTGTGTGTGTGTGTGTGTGTGTGTGTATGAAAAATCTGAAATATTGTATCAGTTATCCATCACTGACTAACAGCCTATCCAATATTTACTGATGTAAAAACAAAAGTAACATTTTATTTGCTTATATGCTGTGAGTCAGAAGTTCATACACGGTTCACCAAAGGCAGCTGGTCTCTGTGTCATATCAGCTTGATGGGGTCAGAATATAAGAGAACAGGTTTATTCCTAAGCTAGTGGTACTGACTGACAGCAGAGGCACCTGAGTTCCATTCACGTGGCCCCTCTGTCAAGCAAGACAATCTGAAAATCATCTGGGGCTGGGTCCTCTGGTCTCCAAGGACAGGAAAAACAACTGTGACACCTTTGCAAGCTGAAGAAGTCCCAGAATCCCTGGCACACTGTTTGCACCAGGTTAAGTCGTAAATCTCACCCACATTTAAAGATGGAGGCCCTCTGCTCCATCCCTCAGTACAGGAATGGCGTGTTTGTGCAGGGATGGGAGGGGCTGGAGAGCTGTCTACACAGCCTTCCACAGATTGCTATCACCTAAGATGAATGCTTTCCATCTTAGTAATCCAACTGATGACCGGAACAGTACTGACGGTTGCCTAATTGGCTAGCATGGATCCCAGTTTAGCTGTCTTTCATTGTCCCATTTTTGGTATGATGCCAGCATGACTAAGAGAGTTCCAGACATAAACATTGTATACATTCCATACATGCACAGTATTCATAGGCTGTGAGACAGGAGGAATGGAATGGGAAATGGACAGTGGCATCCTGTCTCCATTATTCTTTTTTTCTCATGTAGATGTATGCATGGTGTGTGTGTGTGTGTGTGTGTGTGTGTGTGTGTGTGTGTGTGTGTGTGTATTCCCATGCATATGAGCACATATATATGTGAGAGTCCACATGTACATGCTTGCATGTAAAGACCTGGGGCTGACATCAGATATCTTCCTCAGTCTCTCTCATCACCTTACACACTCTCTCATTACCTTACTCACTCTCTTGTTGAACCCAGAGCCCATCAATGGCACTATTCTTGGTAGCTAACTTGATCTAAAGCTCCTGTCTCCACCTTCCAAGCCATGGAATCACAGATGGGCCACCACACCAGCCTGGCATTTACAGGGGTGCTGGGATTCAAACTCTGGTCCTCACAAGCCATCTTGCCCAGCCCTTGTGACTCTTTTTTCAAAGCAAGCAAATGTCTCCTGTAAGTAGTAGGGCTTTGCACCTATTGGCTATAACTCTCCCAGGCCCGTTCCTAAACCAGCCACTGGAAAGGAAAAGAATGATCCTGGTTGGCTTGCTTAACTATGGCTAACTGAGGAGGCAGTTTCCCCGAAGCACCTGGCTACCTACTACCTGAACAAAACCAGACTTTTATTAGTTCAGGGAAAGGAGAGGATGGGTATTTGGTCAGCTACTAGCTAGTTCTGTCAGAGATATTGAAAATTCTGAACAACAAAAACTTTTTAAAGTTTGGTCTCATTGTATTTGGCTTTTGAGTCTAAAGGTCTTTCTCTAAGCCCCAATTCTTGAAATGGTATCAATTTACAAAGATTCAGTGCTATTTTTATTTTTATTTTAATAAATTAGAAAGACGTTGAAACAAAGTATATGTGCTTTCATTATTGATATGTGCGAGATCCCTTGGCTGTCTATTTGGCCTACAATTAAATGAGCTTACAAACGAGGACTTACGCTGTTGAATCTTTGCCCTGATCTTTAGAGTCCCTGGAAGATTTCCTGGGAGTTTCTGCTCAGGGAAGCTTTGTGGTAGGTTTAGTCCATGACTCCCCTGTGGTAAGAGGGAAGTGAGAGCAGAACAATAGCAGAGTTGACTGGTCTGTCTTCAGCCTCTATCTTGGGGTTCATCTGCAGATCGGCTTCTGAAGAGCACAGCTGTGTGGAGACAGGAAGTCAAGACCCAATGGCCATTTACTTCACCAGTGGGACCACAGGCTCCCCAAAGATGGCTCAGCACTCACAGAGCAGCCTTGGCATTGGGTATACCCTTTGTGGAAGGTAGGAAGAAAAAAAACTATGGTTTTGTTCTTGTTTTGTTTGCACCTAGGTCTCACACTGTGGCTGTAAATCCTTATGTAGCCTACACTGACCTCAAATTTACAGCAATCCTCGTCTCCCCACCCCCAAATTTGGTATCGCAGGAGTGCACCACCACACCCACTTCTTTGTTTTGTATGCAGTTTCCCAGGCTGTCAGTGTGGGTGTCCAACTGTCCATGGGACACCTCACTTTGAATGGCTATTCTGGTATCTCTAATAGAACTCTCAGTGCCCCTGTCCACCCTAGGTAAATAGTGCCATCTAATGAACTGATCAAGCAAGAATTTAGGACTGGAGCTGGATTCCTAGCATGTCTGCCATCCTCTCCTTATTGCCAGGTGAATTTACCTACCCAGAAAGGTCTTTAAAAATAAAGGGTCTACCTAAAACTGTTACATTGCTCTATTTAATTTTCCTTATACTTAAAGCATTCAATGATCAATCTCAGTCATCAAGCCATAAGATCTAGAATATCCAAGGATTATCTTCTGATATGCCTAGGGGATTGCTATCTTGATTAGGTTCACTGAGATGGTAAGACCTGCCCACCGTGGGTGTCACCATTCCTGGGCTGGAGTCCTGGACTGAAAGTGAGCTGAGCACAATCATTTGTCAGGCTCTGCTTTCTGACTGTCAACAACATGTTATCAGCTCCCTCAGGCTCCCGTTGCCAGGACTTCCCCAGCATGGTGGAATCTACCCTGGAACTGTGAGCAAAATTAAGCCCTTCCTCCTTCCGTCAGAGGATTTTATCACAGCACTTTAAAAACAAATATCTTATCTACCTCTCCTATAACATTTACATACTTAGTTCACATTATTGTGTGTTTGTTCCTACTCTGTTTCCCTAAAATAAAAGTAGAGATCTGTCTGTGTGCTTCATGATAACAGTGCCTTCTACATAATAGTTGCTCATTAAATATTTGTTATAGTGATGGACAAACCCATACTCCAGTACACCAAACCCAGCCCCCATTCTACTCCGGGATGACGTAAGATTCAGGAAATCCTTCTAAAGAGAAGGGGATGTACAACTCTGCACGTGCTCTGAGGCTTGCTTCCACTGTGGTGCGGGGCAAGGCTACTCCTCAGAAACACAAGTGTTTGCTTACCAATTTTATGTTTGTTTTTGCTCTGTTCTGCTGCTTCTCTGTATGCAGGTATTGGCTGGACTTGACCCCCTCAGATATCATGTGGAACATGTCAGACACTGGCTGGATCAAGGCTGCTATTGGTAGCGTGTTTTCTACGTGGCTTCAAGGTGCCTGTGTCTTCGTGCACCGGATGGCCCAGTTCAACACTGATACCTTCCTAGATGTAAGTCTTGATCCCACAAAATCATAAGGAAGGGATTCCTCAGACTCTAGGGCTTCCCAAGGTTCTGGAAATCATGGTTGTTGTTGTTGTTTTTTTTTTTTTTAAAGCAAAGTCTCAGGGAGTTGTCTTAGGAATGCTTGTGAGTGGAGGGGACCCACACCCTCAGAGGCTGCAGCTGCAAATCAGTCAGGGTTCACAAGTGTGCATAAGTCATGGCAGCTTAGGAACATATTTCTAAATAACAGAAGGCTCCAGTTTAAACATTTTTGTTTCTGATCTAATGAAAAAAGGGCAATAGCTGACCTCAGGAGTCCTTTCTCTTACAGCAGTCCTTTCCAATTCCATCTCTTTCCCCATCCTGTGTTCCCCATTGTAATTCATAGACCCCAATACTCCTGCAAACCAGATATGCACATCTTCCACCAGACAAGGCTACATTAAGATATCTAATAGCACAGCAAGCTAACTGTAGTCTACACCACATCTCAAAAGAACTAGAGGGTAAGATATTCCCAACACACAGAAGTGATTATATTTGGGGATATTCACATGCTAATTGCCTTGATTTGGTTGTATGCAACATATATATATACATATATGTATGTATATGTATATTATTATACTCTATAAATCAGGGCTCTTTAAACATTGCCACTGTGATCTTTTTTCACCCAAGAATGTAACCCTCCCGCTATACAAATCCAACATTACTGACAATAAATCACAAAGAATTTATTTTAAAATAATTCTTTGATAAATATGTAATTTCACAATTCATTAAAAACGAAGCTAATTTATACACTAATAAAAATATCTGACAGCTTTGGCCTGATGAAAACATGATTAAAGCCAAGTACATTCAACAGTAAAAAAAATCGGTTATTCTTTATGAAATCCATAGCATTTATAAAGCATCACACCTGTGTGTGAATAAAAGCTGTGTTCAATCTGTGATTATTTATTTATTTTTTCACTACCTGGTCTAACAAGATAGATTGAAGGCCTTGAGAGAAATACAGTGAGGTAAAGGAAGGGGGCTCTCTGCATCAAGTTTAACAAGTGTCCTGAAAAAGAACTGTTTACTCCACAATTTCAAGACTTCTTTTGCAAAACAAGAGCATTTTTTAATTTTATAAAGATAATATAGTTGTGAAAATCTCTAGAGGACTTGTGTCATTCTGAGACGTATACATTGCACTTACCAAAACGTTAAAGCCTCTGAAGCAGGTGCACAAGAAAAAGGCCACTTTATGAATTAATTGAATGATGCAGTGGAGCCTGTTCCTCCATTAGGGGCTCCTCTGACACATGATAGTTTCACTAGACTTACAGGGCCAGCCTAAGGAACTAGAGGTGCTGTAAGCCCGGCAAAATTTACACCCCTCTAAAGTGCCTGTTTCTGTGCTTGCTCAGTGTTCTCTGAAGACGGCTGTCCTTCACAGGAGTGGTGTGGAAAGGTCCTGGTAGACTAGCTCAGTGCAACACAGACACATGGGTAAAAATGGGTGTGAGTTCACCATGTGAAGTTCTGAAGTCGAGTAGACCAGTTCATATTTTGGATTGTTCTCCAACTCAGCAATTCACCTATTGAATTTGACAGTGTGGTCCTTTTTATAGAGTGTGTGCATTTCTCTTTCTATTAACTAGAAACCCCCAACATGTCACTAATGACAGCTGGTGAATATTGACTTTCTTATTCCGTGTGATTAGTAGGCAGAAATGGAAAAGAAAGGTTGTAAAGTGTCATCTCTAGCCACAGCCTCTAAACTGACCACTCCTGACATGTCTGTCTTTCTGTCATCCAGACGCTTACCACTTATCCCATCACGACCCTGTGCAGTGCTCCCACTGTGTACCGGATGCTCGTACAAAAGGACCTTAAGAGGTACTGGACAGAACTCTCCATCTGAAGCACAAGCGGAAGCTGTCATCCAACATGGCAGAGCTTCCTTCCCTGTGGTGGCACAGGGTGGCCCAGGAGTCTGAATCTCAGAGTATTGACATCTGGACCAGTTAACATTGTGTCTGGAGCTATTCTGTGCACTGTGTGATACTGAGCAGAGGCCAGTAGCATCATGCTCCCCTTTTCCTTCATTCATGACAATCAAAATGTCCCAAGATGTTATTGGTACCTTATGGGGGCAAAATCATACAGCAGCTTAGGATCCAGGGGACGGGCTGGGGAGATAGTTCAGTCAGTCACATGCTTGTCACTCAAGCATGAGGACCCGAGTTTGATCCCCAGGACCACGTGAACATTCAGGTGTGGTAGTGAGCATTTGTAATCTAACACTGGGAAGACAAAGACAAACAGATTCCTGGGGCTCACTGGCAAGCCAGAAGAGCTTGCTTGAGGAGTTTGAGGCCAGGGAGAGTCCCTATTTCAAAAAAAAAAAAAAAAAAAAAAAAAAAAAAAAACCAATGTGATGGTACTTGTGGAATCACACCTGAGGTTGCCTTCTGACCTATACAGATATGGGCATCTGAACACACACATACACCCACACCTATAGGAGCATGCATACACACACACACACACACACACACACACACACACACATATATATATATACACATATACATACATACACACACACACACACACACACACACACACACACAATCTTTAGAATGAGCCCCTTCACTTCAAAGCAAGACAGGCAAAAAGCATACCTTTGCATCCTTAAAGAAAAGCTAATAAAACTTATGACTTCAGCGTTATAAATGTTTTAGCCAAACCATCTGCCTGTTAGGTAGAGCTGTAATGTATTTCTGTGTAACTAATTAAAATTTAGCACACATGGTATTGTGTGACAAAACTTTTTCTGGAGAGACACAACACCCACATCTACTCACCCCACATAGGCAGCTAACAACAGACCAAAGTACAGACACTACCAAAGTCCAACTTGGTGAACCAACAACAGACAAAGTACAGACACCACCAAAGTCCAACTTGGTGAACCAATGACTTTTATTCCGGTTACTTGAGTATGGGTGAGGGGTTACCTACAGGAACAGAAATGACTCAAAAATAGCAGTATCACCAAAGCCTACTCCAGCACCAGTGACAACTCACAAAAGCTCACTGCACAGCCTGAAGGCAGCTCAACAGGTTGGAGAGTGTCATTTCCAAGTAACTCCGTTGGTTTAAACCTCTTGCAGGCAGCTGGGATGTTTTCTGCTTCTTCCAGGCAGCTGGTCTGGTTTCAGTCTTCTTTGCAGATAGCTTTGTTCGAGGCTTTTCAACTTTTATTGCTTCCTCTGGCAGGGATGGGCGGAGCAGACCTTGTCAGTTTCAGGGACTTCCTAAGCTCTTTTGAGTTGTTTCCTTAGGGTTTTAAGATGCTTCCCTGCAGGGTGGAATGTTTCAATCTTGGAGGAAATAGTTACACAACACATGGAAAAAGAAAGAAGAGAATATTTCAGTCTTGTAGGCTTGGCCATCTTTCTTCCCGACTAGGGCTAGATGCCCAAGGGAGGAGTGCTGTGAGAGACTGTAACATGGAGAGGCGTCCCTTCTTTTCTTGTCAGAGTTACCTCCTTGTGATTATCAATGTGAACATCTTGCCTCACATTTCAAGCATAAGCCAAAGCTATATAGGGGTTACTTGAAGACATAAGGTACATTTTGCCCATGTAGCCTCCTGCTTGTTTGGGGCCCCACTATATATGAGAGTCAGACTGTCCCATGTTTTCTTGTCTGATCCAATAGGCCACTAGTTAAAAGCAAAAGATCAAAAGTCAAGCAGGCCGGGCTTTGCTACTTGCCTACTTGGCCTCGCTAAGCCCCGTTAATTTCACTTATGACTCTATAACAAGGATTCAGTGTGGGTGGCATGCTTGGGCAATCTGCCTGAATAGATTCACAGTGCAGAGCATCCTACTTGATGCTCTGTTACTGGGGAGGCTTTTACAATTTCTTTAGTCTCTCTAGGCTCCCCTGCTCTATGAAATAGGGCCCGTGAGAAATCTAAGTGTTCCTAGAGCTACTATCACACAGCCACCACCTAATCTGTGCTATATCATTTATCTCATAATTATAATACTGTGTATTATTATTAGCATTTTTATCCACCCTTTTCCCTTCCCTTCTATGCTCCCTACCTGCCAAATATGAGTTTCTCCGGGAACCTTCTGTTCGCCACTCATGTGCTCCACACAAATAGAAGGAACCCAGCAATATGGGAGATATTCAGAAAATATTTAGGTCCTGAACGTTTCTAAGATCCATTTCTCCCAGCTCTTCTATTGCTTGAGCATCTGAACTTGTGATGAAATAATATCCCCCAAAGACCATGCAACTCTGTCTCCCCAGATACCAATTCAAGAGGCTGCGGCACTGCGTGACAGGAGGGGAGCCCCTCAACCCAGAGGTGCTGGAGCAGTGGAAGGTGCAAACCGGGCTGGAGCTGTACGAAGGCTACGGACAGACTGAAGTGGTACATTTGCAGGACCAAGTTTAAGCTTACAAGTTTTACCTCAGTGGCCATGGGAGACTGGGCCCCAGACCCTAGAAGATACCCAAATCCTCAAATGTTCATATTCCTTATATTAAATGGGACAGGATTTGCACAGAACGTAAACACATCTTTCTTTATATTTTAAATTGCTAGATTATGTATGGTACCAAATACAATGCAAAATGACTATTTAAAACTGCTATTTAAATAGTTTCTCTGCTGTGTTAATTGGAAAAAAAAAACAGGACAGCAATGCTTGTATATACCCAATACAGGTGCAATTTTTGCTTTTTTATTTATTTGGGTTTTTCAAGACAGGGTTTCTCTGTATAGCCCTGGCTGTCTTGGTACTCCCTCTGTAGATCAGATTGGCCTCAAACTCAGAGCTCAGAGACCCACCTGCCTCTGCCTCCTGGGAGCTGGGATTAAAGGCATGTGCCAACACCTCCCGGCAGGTACAATTTTTACAACCACATACTTCAAATCCTTGATTAGTTGCTTCTAAGGATAGAGATTCTATGTATATGGAGACCTGGCTGTACGATGGGGCTTATTCAGCCCCAGGATTGACCACTGAGTCCTTGAGTGCCCCACTCATGCTCCAAATCTTTATGGAATTTCTCAGAATACCTTGCTGCAAATAGTTATCATAATATGTGAATTGCTCAGCTAGGTGTGGCTAAAAGGGGGCTGTTATTAGCCTTTTTTTTCCTCCTCCATGTACAGGAAATATCTCAGCAAACTTAGGGCCTTATGGGGTTTTCCATTGCACTGAGGACCTCCCCAGCCCCTAGAGCCTCTGGGAGAATTTATTCCAATGTGCATACAATGGAGCCTAGTAGGCATGGTTGGCAGATGAGTGGTCCTCAACTAGGTGTGGCAGAATATGCCTGCGATTCAAGTACACAGGCAGCTGAGAAAAGAGGACCACACATTCAAAGCTAGTCTCAGCTACATCATGGATCTAAGGTCACCTCCACCCTCCTTTAGACCTTGTCTCTAAAGTCCAAACTATAACAATAAGAAAGAAGTATGGTTCTCACAACAGCAGTAGAGATGTCACATAGAAATGTGGTAGAATGTAAATCCTCAGATCCTATCCAACATCACTGGATCAGAACCTTGGGAGTGAGGCTCACCCCAGAAGATGACCTTGATTTTCTGGGAAAATCAGGCAAAACAGTGGAGGGTAGGTGCAGTGTCTACAGAGGCCAGAAGAGGGTGTTGAGTGCCTTGGAGCTAGACTTATAAGCAGTTGTGAACTGCCAGGCATGGATGCTAGGGACTGAACTTGGGTCTTCTGGAAGAGCAGTATGCATTGTTAAACACTGAGACATCTCTCCAGCCCTCTCCATGGTTTTTGTACGCTTGTTTGTTTTTGAGACAGGCTCTCTCACTGAACTTAGCACTCACCAATTACGTTAGACTGGCTGGTCAGTGATCTCCAGGGATCTGCCTGTCTCTACCTCCCCAGCACTGGGCTTACAAGCTCACAACCACTACACATGGCTTTTTATGTGAGTTCTGGAGATCAAAACTCAGGCCCTCGCATTTGATGGCAAGTGCTTTATTAACTTGGCCATCTCCCCAGCCCCCCAACCTGAATCTTGTTTTGTTGTCAGAATTTTCAAACCTATATAAAGCATGTCCTCTTCACAGGGAATAATCTGTGCCAATCGCAAAGGACAAGAAATTAAACCAGGCTCCATGGGAAAAGGAGTAGTGCCCTACGATGTCCAGGTGAGTTGAGAAGACATCTGGTTCAAGAAAAAGAAAAAATGCTTTGGTTTTCTCCTCTTTGAACTACTATTCATGATCTGCTTTCATTTTATGAAAAGAAAAAAAGGGGGTAAAGACTCAAATTATTTATTTTATTCTAGATTATAGATGAAAATGGAAATGTCCTACCATCTGGCAAAGAAGGGGAAATTGCCCTCAGACTGGATTCTACTCGGCCTTTCTGCTTCTTCTCTGAATATGTGGTATGAGCATGAAGAACATGCTAGCCATGTCTGAATACAGAAATGGGCCCAAATTTCATACCCACCATACCTTGCTATGTCTTGGGCAAGTGTTAATTACAGGTCTGTTTCATTAGCTGTAAAATGGGGAGAATGACATCCATTTCTTGAGAGTAACATTAAGACAAATTCTCCATGTAAGAAACCAGTCACAGTGGCTGTCCTCAGAGAGGAAAGGTGGACTGGCTGAGGGAGAAGTTGCACGAAAGCCCTGGAGTTCACAGCAGAGGTTTAGCTCTTATATCTTAGATCCTTTGTGTTCTAGTGCCCTTTATAAAAACCCTGATTTCTTTTATAAATATGATGTGAAAGTCCCTCAGTGGATGTCACACCCCGTCTGTTCTGGCCAGACTAACCCCCAAATGTCATCTTTGATTGGTAGGACAATCCAGAAAAGACTGATGCCACAATAAGAAGAAATTTTTATGTCACTGGTGACAGAGGAGTAATGGACAATGATGGATATTTCTGGTTTGTCGGCAGAGCAGATGATGTCATTATATCCTCTGGGTTTGTACATTTGCTTTCTTGGAAAGTGATGACATGGCAGGGTGGGAGATCTCCTACTTGAAGAATGTGGTGATCAAAGGCTTCCTCTCCTCTGCAGGTACCGGATTGGGCCATTTGAAGTGGAGAGCGCACTGATAGAGCACCCAGCGGTAGTTGAGTCAGCTGTTGTCAGCAGCCCAGATCCCATCCGAGGAGAGGTAGAGTGGACGTCAGAACCAAAGCAGCAATTTCATTGTCAAGTTCTGTCCATGTGTCTATGGCAAAGGCCCACTCAGGGGCGCTCCTTTAGTTCTAATCAGAGGGTACATTATTCAGGTAATCTACTTTACAAAGGAGTTTTCTATCTCAAAGAGGTCTGGGGTCCTTTGAGTGGCCCATGACAGAAACACCCCTCAATTCAGGGGTTTGAGCTTCATCCAAGCATTCCTGTGACGTTATGGAGGCTCAGTCTCCCGTCTGCCTAAGATCCTTCACTGTAGTTCTTCCCATCACATAGCAATCAGCTCCAGACACAGATAAGTATAACTCCCTCCCACCCTACCAGGAAGGAGTGAGTTCTTTTTGCAACTGTTTCAAGTAAACTCCACCACATCTCTAGCCAGTGTAGTTCAGCAATTGATGTAGCCAACTGGCTCGACCTGGATGATATGCCGGTCAAGAGCTATCAAGGAAGGTAAGTACTGGTAGTTCTACCAGAATGAAGTGAGAGGAATGTTGCTTAGACAACTCAGAGACTGCTGTTCCATGGGGAACAGATGCAGTGTAAGCAAAAGCATCAGACTCATCTCCTATACAACTATTACAGCTCAAAATACATTTCTTATTGAATTGAGAACAGAAATTGTACCCAGGGTCCCCCCTAAATTCCCATTTGTCTGTGTAGGAATCACATCTCCCTTTCCTCCTGGAAGTTTTCTGAAGACTTAGCAAGTAGAAAATGTTGAGTCGGCGTGGCTATCAGTACCCTCCCACCTTCTTCTATGCCTCCCCTCACATATCATGACCTACCACAGGGGTATTCTGAATGGCATCTTCTTGCCCCTCCACTCTGGATCTATTCCACTCTCCAAAATATTTTCTCCTGCCACCACATCTTCATCTTTTCAACGTAACTGATCTCAACTGAATTCCAGAATCTCTGTCAGATCTCCTTCATATCATATTCTTTAGAATCTCCATTTGTCCTGCTCAACATGCTTCTAACTGTAGAAGTATCATAGCATAAATGCCCACCTCAAAATCAAGGACTGCCCGATACAATCAAGTGAGCAGAAATGTTAACTTCATGTGATATAAACAGAACTCAGCACTCCCCACATTCGTAGTCCACGCCTCTGGAAAGAGCTCCCCAGATGCACTTTATAATCTTTACAATCTGCACCCAAGTTCATTCAGCATCTCTGGGGTTTGCACTGCTAGGAACAGTCCTGCCTGTGTTCAGCAATGGTTCCAAACCATTGGATGTGTCTTACAAGCCGATGCCTTTCCTGCCGCAGGTGGTGAAAGCGTTCGTGGTGTTAGCGGCACCCTTCAAGTCCTCCAACCGTGAGAAGTTGACTGCCGAACTTCAGGATCATGTGAAAAACTCAACAGCACCTTACAAGTACCCAAGAAAGGCAAGTTACCTTTGACTGTGTCTGGTTTCGGCTTTACACTTGCTATGTATCCTACAAGATACCTTTCGAGTTTGTTTACTATGACAGTTTTTTGTTTTAAAGTGTTTTATATTTAGGATACTACAAATGATCTTTTTAAAAAAGAAGAAAAAAAGAACGTTTTAAAATCAACACTGCAGGGGCTAGGGGTATGACTCCTTGCTGTGTGAGGACCCCCAGAACCCGTGCAAATGAGGGGTGGGTATGCTGGCCCACCTGCCTATAATTATAGCCTTAGAAGGCAGAACTAGAACACCAGAGCAACCTGACTAAGGTGAAGGTAGGAGAGCACCAGAGCAAGCTAGCTAGCAAGACTAGCCATATCTGAGAACTCTGGGGTTGATTAAGAGACACGGCCTCCATTAAAGGTGGCACGTGTGTGGGTGCGCGCACGCACACATATACACATATACACACACATATATACACACACAGAGAGAGAGAGAGAGAGAGAGAGAGAGAGAGAGAGAGAGAGAGAGAGAGCGCTCTTCCTGAACCTCTCTTCAAAGGACAAAGCAGCAGCACATGTAAAGACAAAGATGGCTGCTGCAGCACCTTCCAGCACTGGAGTAGTACCAGCTGCTGCTGGATGAGTACAAGACCATCTCATCTCCATTGGCATCATTTGGGCCAATGCGTAGTTCGTGTGATCTGATCCAACCATCCTCACACTTTCTCCATTAAAATAACTAAATTGGTAATTCTTTGACTTTCAGAAAAGAGATGTGAAGGCATCTAAAGGTAACAAACAGTATTATCTTAAGAGAAGAAATCAAAGACAGAAGTTTACGGGCAGGGTGTAAGGTGAAAACTCTGAATACTCTATTCATCACCCCTAAAGTCCTCAGATTCTTTAGGTCCCAGCTCTTAAAAGCCGTGTTTTAAGAAAAAGGCCTCTTCTCTGAACCAGAGGTAGTAGAAGGCAGTAGTCTCAGGTCCAGACAGAGAAAGCTAAAGAAAGGATGAAGAGATTATTTCCTTTTGGCAGGACACACCAAGCCTCCAAACTTAACCCTTAGCCAGTTTCTCCTGCTGCACTGACAGCCGGGATGAGACAAATGGAACCAAGCCTCATGGTGTGTTCTCTATCAATTAGGTGGAATTTGTTCAAGAACTTCCGAAGACAATCACTGGGAAAATCAAACGCAACGTGTTAAGAGACCAGGAGTGGGGCCGAGCATAGCTGGATGAGAATGAGGCGGGACTATGTAATGATGCAATTGTTTTAGTACTTGTTTCCTGAAAACTCAGTGACTATACATTCTTAAAACACTTTACGATTTGTTTTTTCCCCATTTGAAAATAGGTTTTGTTTTGTACCTAAACAATAAAAAAACAAAAAAAGCAAAACCTAAACATGTTTGAGATGCTCTTCTGATGCTCAAGCCAACAGAGAATGGCCAGGTCAAATGACTGCAGAGGGGGCAGCATGCCATGAATCTGTGCTTTGTTCTTCTTGTCCTGAGTAATTCCAAATAAAGATGGACTGTCCTAAGAGAAATGTTTAAGACGTCTGTATAACCAGTCTTCATGAGATCATGGGCTCAAGAAGATTAAAATACTGCTCAAACCAGGAGTATAAATGACTCAAAGGCCAGTTAGTGCGTTTAATGAAATTTAGTATGGGACTTGGGTTTGCTTTGAAGTAAATCTTGCAAAATATTTTTAACTTGTTCTTTTTAGAATTAATTATTCATGAATACATTTTAGGACTATCAACCTGGATTTTTGGTAATCATACAGATATCATTTTTATGATAAACATACTATACACATAGGAAGCCATTTAACATGGGGCAGAAAAAAGTACAGGATATCAAACTTTATTGAACAAATTCATTTTTATTTTTTAAAATATCAGAACTTTGAAAACAACCTGAACATTCAGCTGTACCAAGAACAAAATGCAAGTAAAAAATTTTGAAAACAGTGTTCATCTTTAGAGAAACGTATCTTACAGTACCAGGCTTACCTCCTTTGTCTGTAGAGTAGAGCAGGCACACTGGCCCACAGCACTGGGGTTTGATTTCTGCTTCTTTATTTTCTGTTTTAACTGCCTTAGCTTAAAACAACAAAAACCAAACAAACAAAAAGCCACTCAATTCCCACCCTGGGATCGTCTGTAAACTAACACACTGAAATGTCAGTGAAAATAAAGGCGTCAGATCTGAAAGCAAAGCCAGATGAGTAAGTGAGCTTCGATTCCAGGAGCACACAGCACTGTACAACCTGCAAACAGCCAGTCAGACTCGGGTTTCACTAAACACACATAAATAAAAAGACAATCAAAACCATAATACAAATCAAAATCTGAAGGGCAGCAACTTTGCCAAGCTCCAGATGTGTCTGAGCAAATGGTAATTTATCCCCAGGCCCTTCGTCCTACACTATTAAGAAAAGCCCCTTTATTTAGGAGCAAGCCTCAAGAAGGCACCAGGATTTTCTCTTCCCTTTTCCCCTAAGTGATACTACGGCATATCCTTTCAAGATGGTTTCAATCTCAGACCTGAGTTAACGTGTCAAAACCCCTGAGGATGCTCCAGCCCTGTCTGCATTAGCGAGGTGCTGCCTGTTCTCTGTTTCTCCCATATCGTCTTGGTCTGGCTTACTGAGCAAGGCTCTAGCTATCTGAGAAGAAATATATCCTCATGTCACTGGCTCTTTAGGCACTTGTGCCAGGAACCATAGTATTTATACTACTTTCTAACTCGTTGTAAGAGTTAAGCACAAACCTTTTTTCCAACCTAACGCTACAACCACTTCGCAGTCCCCACCTGGACAGTTTTGCAATGCTCACAGGTCGCTTCCACCCTTTACCATCTCTACCTGTGGGGAATTCCTGAAAGCACAACAAACGGAAAGGACAGCTTGGACAGCAGTCCAGTGAAACCCTGGGGCAGGAGATGCCCGTGGTCATTTATGTACTGGTATACGAAGGGACTCAGCAGAGTGATTCCTCATCCCTAACTTACAAGAAACAGCCATGGGTCTGCACCTACAACAGTCCTCTTCTACCTCACCTCTTCTCTACAGAAACTGCAGCGATGGGCCATCAGATTTGCTCTGAACATTAAAACAAACATAACAAGAAAAACACAAAATGTACGAAGCCACCACAAAGTGATTCCCATATAATCCGGTGCCACTTCTCTGTGTGTACAGTGAAGTGGAAGGGACAGCTGAGCCGTGTGCAGCACATAACTCCCTCAGAATGAGAATGTCCTGCTGATTTCCCACTAAGATACTGTTCAGTTCCACATCAGGTGGCAGTGCTTAAAGGGAAACTAGAGAAGTTACCAGGAGGCAGAGGCCAATGCCATCCTCCTACCACCCTCCCCTAGACAATGCATGGGTCTGTACACACTGACATGAAGGCCTGGAAGGACTCTAACAAAACTGTCAACAGCAATTGTGAGATCAGCATTAAGCAGCACACAAGAGCCAAAATATATTATCACAATTTTACAAGGAACCCCAATAGCTTGTTGCAGAACCCCATCTGAGACCCACCTCCCCAGAGAATGACCTATGAGATCTCATTTTCATTTGACGTGGGTCCTTCTGAGACTTGACTTTCAAGTTCAGGTTTAACTTCTTCCTCACTCCCTGCTGGGGTTTCAGACCTTGGATTTCTCTGCCCCAGCTCCTCGCTGCTCTCTGGTGCCACCTGCTGGTTATTTTTCCCTTCTGCGGGATCACTTTGATTCAACTTGCCATCCGGTTCCAATTTTGCTTCTTTGCCATTTCCCAGCTTTGGGTGAGGCTGTGAGTCTTTTGTACTCTTCACTACCTCTTGGAGGTTGTATTTTCTGAATAGCACATAATCTTTCACAACACTCAGGCAACACACAGCTTTGATGATTTCGACTACCACTGTGTATTCTGGATTAGTGAGATCCACTTTATTTTCTGAATTGAGGCTGCCCACTATTCCTGTAACAAAAATAGGAAAATGGACTAAGAAGGAAGGATATGATACCTGATGGAGTCAAACAGGCTTTCATCCCTTACTATCTGGGATTTGTTAAAACAGGGTTTATAAGAATTTGTTGTTCTATGTGGCCATCAATCAAATTCCATTAATACTTTTGTTTTATTTATTTTCCAGATGGGGTCTCTAGGTAGCCCTTGCTGGCCTGGAACTCACTGTGTAGACCAGGGTGGCCTTGAACTCATAGAGCTCTACCTGCCTCTGCCTCTCAACTGTGGGATCAAGGGCAGGAGTGCACGGATCCATCAATGCTTTTAATAACTAAATACAAATGAAGCCTTGGGACATTGAATAGGAGAGCAGTGGTGGGGTAGCGATGACTCAGCAGCTATGCACATGCACTGCTCTTGCACAAGACCCATCTGTCCTGGCACAACCGCTGGAAGGCTAGACAGACAACCACCTGTTAACTCCAGCCCAGACAGACAACCACCTGTTAACTCCAGCCCACTGGAAGGCTAGACAGACAACCACCTGTTAACTCCAGCCCAGACAGACAACCACCTGTTAACTCCAGCCCACTGGAAGGCTAGACAGACAACCACCTGTTAACTCCAGCCCGCTGGAAGGCTAGACAGACAACCACCTGTTAACTCCAGCCCGCTGGAAGGCTAGACAGACAACCACCTGTTAACTCCAGCCCGCTGGAAGGCTAGACAATCACCTGTTAACTCCAGCCCGCTGGAAGGCTAGACAGACAACCACCTGTTAACTCCAGCCCGCTGGAAGGCTAGACAGACAATCACCTGTTAACTCCAGCCCGCTGGAAGGCCAGACAATCACCTGTTAACTCCAGCCTGCTGGAAGGCTAGACAATCACCTGTTAACTCTAGCTCAACAGGCTATGACAATCTCTTCTGGCCTCTGTGGGCACTGCACTCGTGTGCACAAACATAATTAAGTGTGAATCAAAATACTTAGGGAAGAAAACAACATCTGTACTTAACATGAACAGACTGTTTTTAGTTGTCATTATCCCTAAACAAGACAATTTAACGATTTTTCATAGAAGTCCCAACAGACTTAGTATTCTAGGTAATCCAAAAACGATATAAAATATACAAGAAAATATGTGCAGGTTATATGCAAATACTACACTGAAACAGCCAGTTTATATAAGACTTACCTGAACACTCACAGGTTTTGGTATTCCTAGGGGCCCTAATGACCAATCACTCATGGGTAAGGGCAGACAACTGTACTTTCCCAGATGACTGATTTCGAGTTGCAAAGGCTTTCTACCAGAGACTCTGCCTCACAGCTATAAAATCACTAGGAGAACCCACCTGCCAACTCTTTAATAACTTCTTCTCTAGTCATATGGCTGTTATTTCGAGATTTGTAGACAATCTGAAATGTCCCTTTGTTTGGGGCTTTAAACCAGGGCTCCAGAAATGTTTCTGCATATTTTTTCATATCTTCTAAGAAAGCTTTGCAGGTGCCTGAGATGGGCAACATTCGCAGAATAACACGTGTCTTCTTTTTCTTGGTTTTGTACATATCCTGGAGAATGTGATGCACTAATTTCTCAGGTTCTAAGAGAAAAAGAAAAGATGAAGTGACACGGGAAAAAACAAAGTTTTGTAACAACTAGTATTTCTCTAGCGTCTATCACACAGCTAGCATTTTAACTTTTCATCATCTCTACTGCTTTTGCTATATATAAACATTGATAGTCTCCAGAACTTTGGGATGTCCTAACTTAAGTAAGTCACAAAAGCTCATTGTTGTTTTCTTGTAATACAAATTAGAGAAACAAGAATCATACAGCACACTTTTACAAACACAAAATCTGTACATCACTTGAAGATTTACACAATCCACAGTTACTTCATGCAGAAGTCCAGCTCTCCGCTGGGAAAGAATCCCAGCACCATGTAGCACAGCACCATGACACAGTGAATCACAGCTACTTTACTTCTCAACTACACACATCTGCCTGACGTCAGTGTTAATGTTTTGAATTAGTGATCAGATTTGAAAGTCAAAGGAACTCTATTTCCAGGTCTTTAACTAATTGGATCAAGCCCTCCATTCCTAAGTGGAAACTAAGCCTGTACTAGGTAGCTCTTTGGAGACAGAATGCAAACTTTCATTCTACCTTACGTTACATACCAAGGAAGGACGTATACAGCTAGGTCCCCACTCTTAAGCCAATGCTATCCTCACCACCTTCCACCTCTCCACATTATTAGGAGACTAAAATAACACACTTCCAAAATGTGGAGTAAGAAACAAACTCCCCGAGTGTGGTATATGTCATCTGAAAATGGTTTCAGAAACATCTGGGCACTGATCTACAGCTGATGGGATAGGGGGGATGTTACCATGGAGTGAATGACAGCCATACCATGAAGCAGTATCTGCTAAGACACAGATGCCCAGATACTGTGGGATCAGTGATCTCAGGGGTGTTATTTAGTCATACCTATCCCAAGGGTCCTGATGAAGACTACATTATTTGCTCCGCTCTCCATAGACTGGAATCTTCTCAGCCTCATCTCTGTAGAAGCCTTAATGTCACCAACTTCTTTCTTCAAGGCAGCCTCCACATCATCATCTTCTCCCTCACTTCCAGAGGGCTGCTGGTCCTTGTCTATAAACTGTTTACATAAAACCAATAAGCAAAAAACGACACAACAGCTCATGTTCCAACCCTGTAATTAACTATTTATGTGAAACCCCCAATGGCAGAGGTCTCAGTGGTGACTATCAATGTTTTTATTGGGAGATTAAAATCACACCACTTCCAAAATGCAGATTACAAAATGAATTCCTTGAGTGTGGCATGTGTCATCTGAAAATGGTTTCAGAAATATCTTGACAGAGCCAGGCAGGCAATGTGTTCATCAGATAAAGCATGTGGACTTTAACACCATCATTACATACCACTGTGGCTGACAGGATACTCTCTTTGGTAAGATTAGAACCAAATGCACACAAGAACTAAAACCATTACTCCTACTCTACTAAGAAACAGGGCACAGAAGGAGGTCAAGAACTTGTTTCAGCCAGGCACAGTGTAATCCCTACATGTGGGAAGCTGAGGCCAGCCTGCGGCATCCAGCAGTCTTCCATCAAAAACAAAAGGAACACAACAACAACAAAAAGGAACTCACACAGGGCAACATAGACAGGACCTGTGCTTGTTGTCCAGTTCTCTGTCCTACCAAGGGGTTTTCGTTTCAATCAGGTTATAAAAATAACGGTGCACATTAAAGGAGCCTCTACAGATTCATATTCTGTCCCCTCCTCTCAAATAATGGGGCCCCCGCACTATCTTTCTCTACACTTCGGGGTGTGCAGGTGTGCTCGGAATCTAAGCGAATAACATCACGGCTTCCAAACTGCCATAGAATGAGATTTGGGGTTCACAAGCTTTTATTTTCTCATATGAATTTTCAAGTGCACTTAGAAAAGAGCATCCCTCTCAAACTTCCACTACCTCAGAGAGATTTTAGCTTGTACCAACGTAACATGGTCGCAAGAAGTACGCTTCTGAAAGTTCTTCAGCACACTACCTGGTCCACGGGAGGCAATCAATACGTGAGAGCCACCGTCATTAGTGTGATGTCAAGAAAAGCCCAAAGAGCCAGCCCATCATAAGTACACACCCACCAGGCAGGTGACCTCAATAGCGGCCACACCGGGGGGCAGGAAGGTAGGCGAGGTCATGCAAGCACCGTACAGGCGCCTCGAAGCAACTGCCGCCTCCGCTCCCCGGAAGAAGCCTGCAGGCGGCTCGCTCTCCCCGAGGCCGGTACCTTTTCGGGCCCGTACATGTCGTCGCCATACTCGTTAAGCAGGCTGTAGGCCTCCTCCACGCACTTGCGCTCGTTCATGTTGCAGGTGATGAGGATGCCCTGCAGGCCGGGCTCCAGCTGCCGCGGCCCGCCTGCGTCACAGCGCCGGGCCCGCTTGGCCGGGAAGAACTGGGCCTTGCCTTTGCGCTTTCCGCCGACCGGCTGAGAGGACTGCTGGGCGGGGGCCGCCATGCTGTCCCTGCTCCGCGCTCCTTGGCGACTGCATGGGCGCGCGGTGGTTGCGTCACACATGTGCGACAGTCTGCCCTAGTGATCCCACCCCCCTCTCCTTCGGTGGCTTTGGCCTGCCCCGCCCCTCGCACGGAGTGACAGGGGCTTCAAGGCCCAGCCAGCCTGTAAACGTAGAATTTGGACTCTAGATAGACTTAAAACTTGCTCAGGAAGAACTGATTTTTTTTTTTAATGTTAATGTTTATCGTGCTAGTCACTGTCTAAAGTGCGGAAGTCGGGCCATCAGCCGAACTTGAAGTTTATTGTCCTAATAATATGCCAAGGTTTCTTAGCAGTCACCGAATCACTTGGGGTTTGTGTCTTTTCAAATTTGCATATTCAATACAAGTTCCTCTGGTGGTGCCGTGAGAAAGACAGCTCCGTCTTGTCTTATTCACCCAGGGTTCTCTCGAGCAGGGAGAAACCAGGAATATGTAGATAGAAATATAGAGGAGAGGGAGACAGAAAACAGGAGAGCCTCAGAAGGGCCTGGGTCCAAACCCACCAGCCCCTTCTGTCTCTACTAAAGAGCTCTTAAAGGAATGTCAAGGGGTGGAGCAAAAGACCTCCCCCCAAGCACAGCCAAGTGCAGACCATTCCAATCACCTGGTGACCATGCAGGTGGTCAAGCCATCCCCTAATGCAGCCCTGCTTTGTAAAGCAAGCTCAGATATCACTAGGAAGCCTTTGTGAGCTCCTACAGTTGAGCTATCTCTCCAACCCCTAAATTCAATTTTTTAGCAAAGTCTACTGGGCTTATGACATGCACATCAAGGAATTCTTCCATAGAGGCTCAGCTTCAGTACAAGTAAAGTATACTCTCCAGGGTGCCCTAGACCTCCTTAGCTTAGAAGAGTGCTGAAAAGACAGAGATCAAATAGGACTTGCTGTTCTTGCAGAAAATCTGGGTTCTGTCCCCAGCATCCACATGGTCTATAGTCATCTATAACTCAAGTTCCAGGAGAACTGACTCCCTCTTCTGAACTCCAAAGGCACCAGACACTCATGTGGTACACATACAGACATGCAGACAAAACACTCATCTACATAAAATAAAATAAATAAGTCTACCAAAAGAATTTTTTAAAGAATAAGAAAAATAATATCAAGAGCTATCTATAAAGAAAGACACTGACAAAAAAAAGAAAGACACTGACATTGACCTCTAACCTTCATTTACTCATGCACACACACACACACACACACACACACACACATTATGCACACACACACATATGCACACACATGTGCACCCACACACACACACAAAAGATTGAGATAAAGCTTTCAGACCACCATGATAGAACCCTCATCCAGTGACTGATGGAAGCAGATGCAGAGATCCATGGCCAAACCCCAGGTAGAGCTCCAGGAGTCCAATCCATGAGAGGAGGGATTATATGAGCAAGAGATATCGAGACCATGATTGGAAAAGTACAGAGACAACTAGCCAAACTAGTGGAAACACATGAACTGTGAACCAATAGCTAAGGAGCCCCCATGGAACTGGATCAGGCCCTCTGGATAAGTGAGACAGTTGTTTAGCTTAAACTGTTTAGTCCCCGCCCCGTCCCCCCCCACCCCCCCCCCCCCCGCCCCCCAGGCCATGGCACGGGACCTGTCCTTAGTGCATGAGCCAGCTTTTTGGAACCTAGTGCCTATGCTGAGACACTTCTCAGCCTTGGTGCAGGGAGGAGGGACCTGAATCTGCCTCAGCTGAATGTACCAGGCTCTGCTGACTCCCCAGGGGAGACCTTGCCTTGGAGGAGGTAGGAATGGGGGTGTGTGTTGGTGGGGAGAAGCTGGGGGTGGGAGGAGGGAGGACAGGGGAATCTGTGGTTGATATGTAAAATGAATAGAAAATCTCTTAAAATATTTTAATTAATTTTTTTTAAAAAAAGCTTTCAGACAGCAACTAAAATAAGACTGGGAGGCTGAAACTAGGAAAACTGACCCTTACAGCTCAGGAATGTCCAAGAAAAGAGAAAGATGCAGTGTGTCCAGTCTAGTGTGTGTGTGGTCTCTGCAAACACCAGAGTCAGCAGTGCGACAATCAGTAACAGTTTTTGTGAGGCGAGAAGGAAATCCAGTTCAACACAGCTTAGTTAGCTGGTGTTGGTTCAAACTTCAGAGTCTGACCCCAAGAAAGGTTATTTTAAGTGTATTCAAGTACAGTACAATTTTAGAAAATAGTTCCCTGGTGACAATTAACTCAGTCCTGTATGTATGATAAAGCTTAAGGCAGGAGTACATCAAAACTCTTTGCAAAGGACACAGGACCTTGGTTCTATAGATTGACTATAGGTGTTATCTTAAGGGCCTAGGGGAGGATCTGGTGTGGTTTTGGTCATACAAATAAGGCAGAGGTCACCAAGCTATCAACCACCTCTGCTCCGTTTGTAAAGTACATGTGACATCCCATAAGGATGAGTTGTATCAAGTGAGAAATGATGCTCAAGATAAAGGTCTAGGGGAGTGACTGACATAAGAATAAGAGTCTGTGGAAGTCAGATGTGGCCTGGCCCTATAGACAGCACAGGTCACCAGGATATTAATTAACCACATCCATTCCCAGCCTTCTGGGTTGAAAACAGATCATACACCTCTTTCTTCAAAGAAACAGCCCTGTATGATAACAGTCCAGGTTTCCTAGTGCTTATCTGTGAGCACAGGTATCATGCCCTCTACAAATACTGAGCATCAAGTCCAAAGTGAGTACCAACAGGCTGGGGAATATTGTCTGTATCTTATTTTAGTGTCTAATTCAAGAGTTTAAACAGAAGAAAACTGACCTAGTCAAAAACTTTTTAAAATTACATTTAGGGGTTGGGGATTTAGCTAAGTGGTAGAGCGCTTGCCTATCAAGCGCAAGGCCCTGGGTTCAGTCCTCAGCTCTGGAAAAAAATTAATTAATTAATTAATTAATTAATTAAAATTACATTTATTTAGGACTAATAATGATTTCTATCTGGGAAAACACAGACTTAAGCTGTCTTGAAAATGTACTCTCAAGCTTTTTATTTACAGCTTAAAACTACAATAAAAGGAGAGAGAGAAAAAATTTTCTGCTGGACACATCTTGGCAGGTCTTGGCAGGGAGAGCCAACTGAACTCACTTGACTTAAAGGTTTGCCCTCCCAAGAGACCTGACTGGAACTCCAAGCTCTCTGCCTGGTAGCCCTTGCCACTGGAGTCTGGCAGAGCTGGGAGCAGTGTCTGATGCAACACCTACCTAAGTTCCAATGAACGGCAAACGGGGCTCCGCTGGAAGCCGCTTGAGCTAGGTTTCAGCTACCCCAGAACTTAGGTTTTTTTTGTTTTTCTTCACACTAGAAATTAGTCAATTGTCCCGGCCAGCGGGATCTTCAGCAGAGACCCTAGAAGGAGGAATGGTGAATGAAAGGGACAAGAGACACAAAGAATTGACAGCAGGACAGTATTCTGATCAAGCTGCAAAATTTTATTTTTCTCAGGTGGATTTTATAGTAAGCAGACCAGGCAACATTCTTTGGGAAAAGATCAGGGAACTGTTGAGTTGCCAAGCAACCCAACCAAGCAACCCAACCACAAAACATTGTTACTAATGGTCAGTGTAGCAGAAAGATAAGGAAATGTTAAGTTATTTTCTAATAACTCAAGGTTTGTCCAGGCATGTCAAAAGTTTCTGGTTAGTGGCCCAATACTGGACCACAGAAACTTAACTCAGGCAGGCAATATGGCATGGCTCTTAAAATTGTCCTCGGCAGTCAATATAGATTGATCAATAGTCATGAGAGAAAAAATAAAAACAAGCATGACTTCTAATACAGAAACAATTACAACTAGGACATAAAATACCTAAGCTAGTAAAATTTCCTGTGGTATTGCTCATTCATTATATGGATTATTATATGAAATTCTCTTCTACTGCTAGTCTAATCAATATTTAAATTAATGTTTAATTTTCATGCTAAATAAACTAAAAGAGCAAAACTTAAATTTTTGGGCCATGTCAATTGGGTACATCCTGATTTGCCTATCACTACTAAGGATGTGGCTCCTCTCTTTAAGTTGCTTTCTGGAGACTCTCAGTTAAATTGTGTGATTTCCATCTTTACGTGCCTTATTTTTTATATTACTTTTACTGTCTCTTTAAAGACTTTATTTTTAAAACTATTTCTTTATATAACTATCTATATTTATTTTCTTCTCTTTTCCAAGCCTACATACATTTTTACACACATTGTAAACCACTTAACGTCTTATTCCATCTGAATCTGCCTTATTGTGAATCTATAATCCTTCTCTGACCAGGAGAGATTTTAAACTGCTAAACTGTGTTCTTGGAACTGAAGCAGCAGCCTTGGTTCCTGATTCTACCTATTTTAGCTTTTCAACATGGTAGAGGTAATTCACCTCCAGCTCTGGGCCATGTGTACCATCAGCTCTCGGAAGCAGTGGGTCTATGCCTCCATTAAAGCAGTGTGTAGCCCAGAAACCTCCTTTTTTTAAATTAATGTGAAAGCTATATCTGTCACACAGTGTGCTGTGTGACTTGGAGATGCCATTGTATAACATGACCTGAATCTGCCATGTTGCACTCAAGCCTGAATGCTGTGGTGTCTAGCCGCCCGCATGAGACATGAAGCAGGAACCTGTTTTTGGCTTTGTTTAGAATCACTTATTAAGTAGTCTCAGATTTTAGGTGGAAACTCGAGCCATTGGATGCCATTTGTAGCTGAAAGTTTTCCTGGTCACACCTGGCTCCCCCAGTCCTGTGGTCCCGCAGCTGCTCAGACCCAAGTAAACACACACAGGTTTATATCATTTTTAAACTATATATTAACATAGTATGCTATATTTAGCTATGCTAACTTTAATTTTTTTAATTTTTTCACTTTAAAAGATAATGCTGTTTTTGCTGCCCCAAAGCATTTTGCCCTAAAGGAGACAAAGCCTATAGTATATGTTAAACTAAAAAATCTAGAAACTAATGAATGGAAAGGGCTTGCTGTTCCTCTAACACTGAAGCAAGGTTATGCTTATGTCTTTCCAGAAAATAAAATCCCAGATAGCTCCTGATTTGATGAATCTGGACAGGACAGTTTCCCAGAGACCACCAGGCCAATGAGGTAGATAGCAAATCCATCAAAAGGAGATGTCCCAATAGGAAGAGTAAGCTGATAACTTGGGAAGACATCAAAACTTTAACTCACCAAACTGAGACTTTGGGAAACAGGAACATTATTCTACTGAACCAAAAATGATGCTGTTATGTTTACTAATTGTATTTCATGTTAATTATCAGCTTGTCAATAGGGAACCCAATTTTTTTTGTCAGGGGGCATAAAAGACACAATTGTAATAGGAGGAAGTACAATGTTGTTTTGCCATGCTGAAAATTGTTTTTATCCTTTAATACCAGTTGTCTGGATAAAAGATGGTACACAATTATTTAGTCACATTAATGAGGGATATTTTGTTTAGACTAACCTAACTGATCGGTCCAATTGCAAGAATACAGATTTTAGCATAATTAACTACTCTTTAAAAAACTTTGATAGTACAAATTATAATTTTATGTAAGTTAAAAGGTGAATACCTGATGTATTGATTACTAAAGTTGATATTATTGTACCTAAAATAGTGCTACCTATTGCCAATAGTCTAGAAAATAACCTCTGGCTTCATTTGACGCATAGCAGTCAATGAGAACAATCTTTTTGTATCAGAGGAGTCCTGTCTATTCCTGGGCTCTTAAAAAGAAATTTATGTGATGTAGGAGTTACTCATATTCACTGGGCACAAATAACAGAGAAAAAAATAAAATCCACCTACATCCATATTCATGGGGCTTTCCCTGATATTCCTTTCAATGGCATTTCTCTATCACATTGCTTATACTTTAAAAGTATTTATATCCATACTTATTGCAGTTCACCTCCAATCACACCCTTTCTTCTGGTAAACAACTGCCTTTGGGATGGACCTTTGTTTGTATGTGGAAATGCTACTTACATTGCCCTTCCCGAAGTTATAAAGGTTTGTGCAGCATAGACCATATTACATACACCAATTTTGCTCAGTAAATAAGTGCAATTAATTGACAGAGTTAAGAGAGCTCTCTCTGAAAATTGTGGTGATTCTTTATATCTACTGGATCCTGTAATGGTTGCAGCCACAATGGCTCTTTTATTACTAGTCCCAGGAATGCTTACAGGATTACAAAAAAAGTTCTCAAAATGGCCTGTATGGTTAGTAAAACTACTAAAATTACAGCAAAATATTAGCAGAAAATAATCAAGAAATGGAAGAGAGCCGGAGAGATGGCTCAGAGGTTAAGAACACTGGTTGTTCTTCCAGAGGTCCTGAGTTCAATTCCCAGCAACCACATGGTGGCTCACAGCCATCTATAATGAGATCTGGCACCCTCTTCTGACCCACAGGCATACATGTAGGCAGAACACTGTATACATAATAAATCTTTTTTTAAAAAGAGAGAGAGATGCCGGGCGGTGGTGGCGCACGCCTTTAATCCCAGCACTTGGTAGCCCAGGCGGATCTCTGTGAGTCACAGAGATCCAGCCTGGGCTACCAGTGAGTTCCAGGAAGCACAAAGCTCGCAGAGACCCTGTCTCGAAAAACCAAAGAGAGAGAGAGAGAGAGAGAGAGAGAGAGAGAGAGAGAGAGATGGATGGATTGAAGAGCACAGTTTTACAGCATAGAGCTACTATAGATTATTTGTTGCTCAAGTATAATTTTGATTGCCAACAATTTCCTGGTATGTGTGCTTTGATGTGTCAGATTTTTCTCATACTATTGATGGTCAAATTAATGATTTATATAAAGAGATAGACAAAAATCTCTCAAATGACCTTTAAATGGCCATCATATTTAAGATGACTTTCCCCTTTCCCTTGGTCCCTTGTTACTTATTCTTATTTAATTCTCTTGTGCTTGATTATATTAATTAGACTACCTGTAAGCATCCACACTTACCTATCAGGCCAAGGTCACCTGATAAACCCAAGTCAGTTGAAGGACCCACAGCAAACCTTAAGCTTATTATTGAGTGTAATGATTATGTCCTTAATTACATCCCAGCCTAAAAATCGGGCATGCCCTCTCTGTGCCCTCTCTTTCTGCACACTCTCCTTCCATATTCTCCCCCCTCCACACAGTCTCTCTCTCTCTCTCTCTCTCTCTCTCTCTCTCTCTCTCTCTCTCTCTCTCTCTCAATAAAGCTCTAGAAAGGTAACCATGGCTCGTGATTCTTCTGTCACCATGACATCCAGTGCTCTCTTCTGTCGATGTGGCTGCTGTGGGCAGTGGCCAGCCACAAGTGCTGCCGCTTAACCAACATTGAGAGCAATCAGAATTTTTATACCTTTATCAAAAACACAATATAATGTCAACTTGCCAGGATACAATGAAATCTGCAAGCTACGTAGGGTACGTTAATGCCTAAGATCAATCGTCCTGTCGAGTTCTCATGCTTCCTTGACTTCTGAGGGAACATACAGAGAAACACAAAGCAGCCTGAATGCTTCACTGCCTGAGGAAGTGTGCCAGTCTCTCTTGAATCGGAAGGCATACAGTGCCCAGGAGCCAAGGACTCTGATCTGAAAAACCTCCAACACATTCCTCTCAGGGCAGCTAGGCCAGGACAACCCCGTAGTTCCCTGCAACTACCCATAGAGGTGATTCATTCATTCATGGCCTCTGTTACAGTCACTATTTTTTTCTTTTAAAAAAATAGGGAGATGTAGAAGGGCACAAGATCCTTGTGCTCACAGATAAGCACTAGAGAAACCAGAAAAGTTAAACATACAAGCTTTACTCCTCAATACAAGAGATTTACACCAATTTTCCACCTAAAAGGCCTGAAGTGGACATAGTTTAAAAATCTGGTGATCTTTTGTTATTCTGTTGGATCAGGCCACACCTGAATCCCCCAGCTACTATGTTTATCTCAAATACTTCCTCCCTAGACCTTTATCTAGAGCACTGCTCTTAAGTCAACAGAACACATCCTTAGAGGAAATATTACATGTACTTTATAGCCTGCTAACCTCTATTCTGTCTTGGTCAGAGGCTGTGAGACCAAAATGAGCCATCTTAGAAATAAGACCAAAATGCTTTCACCCTAAAATTAAGGCCTAAGATTTCTCTTTTTGGGAATAGGCCATTAGTTACTGAAACCAGTCAGTTCAGATTCCAGAAACCAGGAAGTGTAAAAGTACAGAGTCACAAGATAGTCACGAGGTAATGCCTGCTGGACTATGGAATGTCCTCTCCCTGGCTTCCAGGGTAACTGACCACAGAAATGCCCCCACCTGAGGGCAGCCAATGAGAAATGGTGGCGGGCAACCACTCCCTTAGAAGTAATTTCTAGAAGTCCTAGAAGCGAGCCAATCAGAATTGTATCCATACTAGCACCCCTAAATGATGTAACCTTGTGACTTTTCCCTTTAAAAACTGAGCTTGCAGACAGGTGGGCACTTCCTCCAACCTCCACTGCGTTGGATGTTTTGGACGAAGTCCCTGCCTAGGCTTGTATTGCTTTTGGATATCCAGAATTAAACCTTGCTTTTGCATTCCGGCATGCTCGTCTTTGGTGGTCTCTCTGGGGGTCACGATCTGGGCACAACAAGGCCACACCAGATCCTAGTCCCTTAAGCTATAGAACCTATCTTCATGGTAGTTGTTACATGTACTTTGCAAAAGAGTTTCAATGTAGTCACACCTTAAGCTTTATTGTACACGTGGGACTGGAATAATAGTTACCAAAGAACTTTTTTCCAAAATTATACTTTGCTTAAATATGTCTAATGTAAACTGCCTGGTGGTCAAACTCCGGAAGTTTAAACCAGCCTGGCTTACTAAGCCATGTCAAACCTGATTTACTTCTTATTTCTCATGGTTCATTTCTCTGCTGACCATAGTATTTGTAGGGACCCCCACACATGTCCTCTGTAATAATGGAATTCTTGAGTCCAGATAAGTCAGAAAGATTAGATTTATGAAGCTCATTGTTCTAGAGAGTGGGAGCTGGCCTCTGGTGAGGACTTTCCTCATGCATTACAATATGGTGGACAGCATGCCACAAACAGACATGCAAGCTCGTGTCTCCTTTCCTCTGCTTGTAAAACCACTAATAACATCATGGGAAGGCCCATATCCTCACCACCTCATCTCATCCTAATCACCTCTTAAAGGTCCTACCTCTAAATACCATCAACATATGAACTTGGTGGTTACATTTGCAATACATGAATTTGTGGCAGAGGGAAAGGGAGACACATTCAAACCACAGATGTCCCACAAGAGGGTCTTACAACTTGATTAATGAGGGAAGTTGAAGCAGGGTGCAAAACTGGAATTTATTTCTGCTATTTCTCAGATGTCAAGATGCTATAGTTTAGGGTAGCATGACCTGAACGCCATAATAACTTTTATCATAGTAACTGAATTCTTCACTTATGTTTCATTTTTATAGGGTGTAGATAGTCATGAGTGAGTGCTGAAATTCATTACCTTTCCAAAGGGTTACTGAAATCCTCACTTGTTTTTCCCCTTTTACCTCTTCTTGAATAAACTCAAACAAGTCATAATGGATTTCTAGTCCTTATATGCTTCTGATCTTAGTTTGTTGATATTTAGTAATTATTTGGATTTCTTGATTATAGTCACAGGGTATCATAATTCGCTCTTAGTTTTCTTTCTAGAGTGTTCCTGCCTGGCTTTGTTATATATCAGAAGAAGAGACAAAGCTGAGTAGATAGGATACTGTGGTAGGAAATAAAGCTATTTTGACAATAAAAACAAACAAACAAATAAAAAACTGGTCTTCCTAGATTTCACCTATAAAGACTATGCATGACAAAGCCTACAGCTAGCATTGGAACTCACTGTGGAAGCCTCAATACTTCCTGTGTTAGTAAGGTAGCAGGATTTCCACTTCCCCATTTCAGTGCAGATGCTAACCAGTGAAATAAGTTGAGAAAGCAAATAAAAAAGGCTTAAAGAGCTGAAAAGACAAAATAAAACTCACTATTTGCACATACTGTTGATAAGTGTTAGGCCTCCTGAAGGCCTCTTGCCATCGAAACAAACCAAATCAGGCCAATCAGGAAAAGCCCAGGCTTAATGGGTAAAGGGCTCACAGGTGATTCTCTGGCCCCCTTGCCCCCCACAGAGAGGAGACTGGACTTGAGACTGGAAGAACCATGAGTCTGTTTTCAGGGATGCCACTTATATACCCTGTGGGAGTGGTCTTGAGCCTCTCTGGGGGAGGAGCTGTGTTTGGTGGGCTTTGAAGAGGTGGGTTTAGGGAAAGAGATAGGGGAAGGGAGTTGAGGTGGATCTTCCACCAGATTCCTTCCAGACATTCCAGACTCTTTGGGTATAGGGATGCCAGGGTGCCAGGGGTTGAGGTGGAGCTCCCACCCAAACATTTCAGACTCTTTGGGTATAGGGGTGCCTGTTCAAGTCTAACTACTTCCTGTGGGCATAGAGCCATGTGGGGAAGAGGAGTCAGGAGTTGGTGGACTCACATTCAGCAGGAGGTGTGAGGGGAGGAGCATCCAGTTAATTGTCATTATGGAGACCTCGGGCATCTGCTTCTTGAGAAAGCAAAGAAGGCAAGTTTCTAGGAAAAGTAGATCATTAACATCTGCCCTAGTTGTACTTATAGAGCAGAAGAGCAGATAGGCCCTTTATTGGGACATCTTGGAAAACCGGAGGGTGGAGGTTCCCAGCTGCTGGACAGACCATGTATCCCGAATAGGTGCCCAGTTGAGCCTGGAGAGATGGTACCAGCATGGATGTCCCAGGAGCTCGGCAGCTGAGGGGTGTGAGGATCACAGTATGAACGGAGAAGGGACCTCAGAAGAGAGAGGTAGGGGATGTACCCGGCCAGTGGGGGAGTTGGGGCTGGGAGGTGGTGATTGAGGAGGAAGGGCCTTCTGTAAAGGAGCTCAAAAGGGCTCAAACCTATAGGAGAGCGTGGGGTGGCCTAGAGGCAGGTAAGGGCAATGGGGAGAAGGGAGGGCCAAGATAACCTGAATTCAATGCAGAGCTTGGTGGGCTGTCGTTTGAGTCCATTGGCCTTCTCAACCTTTCTTGAGGATAAAGGTGTCAGCCATAGTTAGGAGGTAATGGAGTTCCTTAGATGTGGGCATGTGAGTGAAATCCATCTGTCAATCCACCTGGTTGGTGTTCTCAAAGCTAGTGCAGTGCTGCAGGATGCAGGAATATATTATAAGAACTCAGCTGGTTATGGTAAAGCCACTACCTGAAGGTATCAAGGAATTCCTTCAGAGGAAGCCGAATTCCAGGGAGCATTTGGTGTTATTTGGCTTGTTATATATCAGCTGTCTTCTGTTATGAAAATCATGTGTGCCTTTATAGCTTTCCCAATTGATTTTTTTTCCTAAGAATTGCTAACAGTGTGGACTGATCACTATTTGGACATATATGTTCCAGGTATTTGGAGAACAACTTCAGGCAGCATCTCAACTCCTCTCCCCTATCTCTTTTCCTAAACCTGCCCCTTCAAAGCCACCAAGGGCCTTCCCTCAGGCCCATCTGTTTCTTCTCCTTTTAGCACTGGAATCTGATATCTCCCTTAGCCACATTCAAGGACTAACAGGAATAACAGTCCAAACCACCACATAATAAGTCTCCTGAATTAAGGTAAATTCCAAATGGAGACACCGCCTAGGTCAGGTGAACCTTAAGTAATAGTTTCACACAATTTAGCTGGGACCCTCCTTTTTTACAGCCTTACTAACTTTATAGACCTCTAACTCCTTACCTAATCACTTCTAGGAATATTTAGATAACCTTCTGCACTGACAGCTATGCACAGCCAGAACCCAGTTCAAGCCTCCCTGTAATTATCGTCATTGGCAGCATCCAGCCAGGTCCATCCCCAGACAGAGGAAAGTACCTTATCAGAGATACCTCTGTACTCTGTAAGAACAGACTTAAGTGATCAGACTACCTATTTGAGAAGGCTTGGCAGATGTGCTAATTAAGCTGAACTTTCTCCTTTCCAAAGTCTTCTCTAGTTTTAGATCCATCCTTAACAATTAACTCAGAACTAAAGGGTCCAACTTACAGGTACATCTCACTGTGATGGAAGTTGCCTAGCCAAGTTGTCCAGTGACAGAGCACACTTGCCAGAAACAGCAGGAGCAGAAATAGCTTGGAGAGATAAGGATAAAAGGGATAAAAAGGCAGTTTTATTTTCAGAGAAGGACTTAGAGGGATAAGAAGATAGAGAGGAAGAGGGGAGTGGAGAACTTGAGGACAGAGAACTGAGAAGGATAAGGAGGATTTTGACCAGAGAGAACATGTGGACAAGATGGAAGATGAGGAAGAGTCAGATGGGGGAGTACTAGCTGGGTAAGAACTAGATGAGAAGGACCTAGATGAGGCAGAATTAAGATAGAACTTAGAGGGAAAAGTAGATAAAGGTAGAGAGAAATCAGGCAAGAAAGGAGCTAGGCACGAGAACAGAACTGAAGCTGTGTAGATAGAATTTTATCCTAGAGGAATAAAGTAGACGGACAAAGAGCTTGGTGTACTTAGATTCTTTTCCCAAAAATAATTCTTGCCGTTTGTAGTTTCTCTTCTGAGCCCCTGGTATTATTATTATTATTTATTATTATTATTATTATTATTATTATTATTAAGGCTGGTCCTTTTGATATTATACAAGAATATTATTAAGGCTGGTCCTTTTAATATTATACAAGAACACAAAGGTTGACATATCTGCAGGGCCCCTGTGAATGGACCTGTAAAATACTCAGGAGAGTGTGGGGGCTGAGGTGAGTGTGGCCTCAAAAAGGCTGAGAACATTGTGACCAAGCAGAGGTGCAGGGCAAGCAGGTATGACCAGAAAAAGAGTGTGAGAAGAATCACCCTGCAAGAATGCAGGGAAGTGTCAGGGTCTTCAGTGGGAAGGAAGGGATCCTGTCCACCCCCATGACAGAAATTGGTAAGGGAACTGTAGGACCTGAGTGAGATGTCAAAACAGAATAGGTAGCTCCCGTGTCCAAAGAAAGTCAATGAACTTACCCGTTACCTGCAGCATCACCCTAGGCTTAGAGAGGGCAGTGGGAGTCAGTAGGTCTAGGGTGTGTCAGTTCTCCACCAGGATTAGGAATTCCCAGTTGCCAGAGTTAGTGAGGCTGGACCTCCATGGCATAGCATAGAGGATGAGCTTGCATGGGGACATTCCAATTTCCAGTGCCCAGGCTATCAATCAGCAGACAGGGCACAGCCTCCTGGGTGGCTGGAGATCAGGGCAATACTGTGACCAGTTGCCCTACTTGCCGCATTTGAAGCCAGTTTTTGGCAGAGTTGACTTGGGCTGAGCTCCAGCGGAATGGAGCCTCATGACCGACTTCCTTTGTACCCCTTGTGGGGGACCCTGGTGGCCTCAGAGCAGCTGCTAAGGCTTGGGCTTGAAGCGTGTTCTGTTGCAGCCTTGTCTGTCGGTTGACTCGGCTGTCATTCTCGAGCATTAAGAACTTTAGGAGACATTTTCACCAATTCCTGCAGGGGAGTTTGGGGACCCTGCTCAGCCCTTTTTTCTAGTATCTGGCACTGACTGAGAAGAAGAAGACTGAGTAAAGAAGAAACCAGGGAAGATTTGGGGGCATTAGGGAGATGGGGGGAGTAGTGGGGGGAAGGGAGAACAGGAGGGAGGATAAGGAGGGTAAGTAGGAGGAATTTGGTCTTAGATTTGTGGCCCTGGAGGAGGGGTGGGTAGGTAGAGTTTGGGGGAAGTAGGGAATGTGTCAGTTTCTCCAGCAGTGAATGGACTGGTGCTGTGAAACATTGGCCCTGTAGGGAGGGCAGGAATGCAGAACCCAAAAACTGTGGATCTAGAGCAGTTTTGTCCAATTATATCAGCCCCAATTTGAATAGATTTTATAAAAGACCCTGCAGGGGCATTTTGAATATGGTGATATTTTAATTGTACTGAAATGTGATTTTATTTGTATGTTAATAAATAAAGTTGCCTGAGGGTCAGAGCTAATAGCAAGCCATAGCAGAAACTGGGCAGTGGTAGTGCACACCTGTAATCCCAGCTCTTGGGAGGCAGAGCTAGGTAGATCTCTGTGTGTTCAAGGATACAGTCAGCCTGGAGACACATGCCTTTAATCTCAATACCAACCATAGAGGACCTGGAGGTCTGTACAGACAGGCAGTGATGAGGAGGTCATGTGGTTGGGTTTACAACCAATGAGAAGGCAGAATAGAACATCTATAAAAAAAGACAAACAGACAGGAAGTAGGTCTCTTGCTGAAGAGGACAACAGCAGCAGTGAAGGGTAAGGTTTTTAGCTCTGACCTCTTGGGCTTTCATCTCTGCATTGGCTCTGTGTTTCTTATTTAACAAGACCGTTCATCTACATTTTGGGGTCAGGCTTTGAATGGCAAGTGCTGTTTCTCAAGTCTATGCTGGGGATCCAAAGCTTAGCACAATGAGTCCACTGTGGAAAGTCTTGGATCAAAAAAATAGGGGGTTGTGGGAAATTCCCTTCAATGGAACATCTTCTAGAAAAGGGGTCCCATGGAACAAAGGCAGCCCCCTGCTCCGGAATGGGTCAGGCAGAGGGAAGGCAGCCCTTCGCACCAGAACAGATCAAGTGGAACAGAGGCAGGCAGCCCTCTGCACTGGAATGTGTTGGGGTGGAGCAAAGGCAGCCCTGTGCTCTGGAACAGGTCAGGGACCTGGTGTAGCAGGAATCTTAAAAGTTCTTATTAATAAAATCAAACCTAAGCCAGGTATTGGGATGAATGCTGAATGATCAGAGAAGCAGAACAGCTATGTCACCTTGCTAATTCCTCAGCTGATCCTGTTTCCTCAGACTGGATGCCTCTCAGCTGAACTGTGCTGCTCAAAAGCCTAAAAGCTTAACCAGCCTAGTTTCTGGTCCTCACACCTTATATACCTTTCTGCTTTCTGCCATCACTTCCTGAGATAAAGGCTCACTTCTTGGGATTCAAGGCATGAGTCACCATGCCTGGCTGTTTCCAGTGTGGCTTTAAACTCACAGAGATCCAAACGGATCTCTATCTCCCAAGTGATAGGATTAAAGGTGTGTGCCACCATTTTCTGGCCTCTATATCTAGTGGCTGTTCTGTTCTCTGACCCCAGATAAGCTTATTAGGGTGCACAATATTTTGGGGAACACAATATCACCACAGCCTGGAGCAGCTGCATCTCTGGCAAGACACGCCCCAAAATGAAGAGACCCTGGACCTCCTAGGCAAGGACTTGGAAAGGGCAATTTACCCAGCCAAGAGCCAATCTTAGTCTAGCAGAGAGCAGGTGTGGAGGAGAGGGGTGTTTTCCCACCAAGTGGCCCTGGGCCAGTGGGGAAAAAATCGACCCCCTAGGTGGAACCTCCAAATGTAAGTTTTAGGCCTCCCTGAAGACCTCTCTACCATCACAACAAACCAAATCAGACCAAATCAGGAAAAGCCCAGGTTTAATGGGTAAAGCACTCCTGGGCAATTCCCTGGCCCTACAGAGAGGAGACTGAATGCAAGATCGGAAGAACCACGAGTTTGTTTTGGGGGATGCTGCTTATATACCCTGTGGGAGTGGTCTTGAGCCTCTCTGGGGGAGGAGCTGTGTTTGGTGGGCTTTGAAGAGGCAGGTTTAGGAAAAGAGATAGGGAGGGGAGTTGAGGTGGATCTTCAACGAGACTCCTTCCAAACATTCTAGACTCTTTGGGTATAGGGATGCCAGAGTGCCAGGGGTTGAGGTGGAGCTCCCATCCAAACAACTGTGACTATTTATATGGAAAATTCTCAGAAATCAATTCTTAAAAATAGAACTTTTTTTTTTTATAAAGAAGACTAATAAATTTTTCCTTTTTGTTTTTGTTTGTTTTTCAGACAGGGTCTATCATGTAAGCCATGGTTGTCCTAGAACTCACTGTGTAGACCAGGCTGGCCCCTAACTCAGCAGAGATCCACCTGCCTTTGCATCCCAAGTGCTGGGACTAAAAATATGTTCTACCATGCCAAGCTTATAAATTCCTGTCTTTAACTAAATTTGAGTTGGACTTTGTGTGTGACACAATCGAATGAGTCAATTATTCACATTACCACATTAAATGTTTTTCAAATGGCTAACTTTTGCCAGTAGCTGGTGTATACAATGATGATCCATCAGCAAATAAAACAGGTTCTTATTTTCAAAGTTGGTGATAAGATATGCAAAAAGTTAAAAGGGGGAAAAATGAGTGCCAGCTTAGTAGAGGAGAAAGTGCCTTTGAGAAGATAATCTCACCATAGGAGGATTTGGCCACCGGGCTCTCTGAGGGAACAAGTACAGGCAGTCGGGGTGCAAGGGTCTCAAGGCTGGAATACGACTGTGTCTGAGGCAAGTAGGGGGCTGCTGTGGCTGAAGTGCAAGGAGGCAGAGAAGATCCCATAGCTTCTTACAGTCCTCTAAATGACTGACAAGCAGAGAAACACCAACATCTTTGAGGGGAGAAATGACCTGACAGTGCTGATTCTTAGTTCTTCCCAGTTCCTGAGCATTCTTATTAACTCTACCCAAGCTGTACAGTCTTTGGTATTGGTTTATTCATTTCAAAATACCTCTATATCTCTTTCAATTGTTCTTTCCTCTTTCTGAGTACTCCTGCCACTCATAGGACTAACCCTGACAATAACTTGTTTAGGCTAGCCTCAAACTCACAATGTAGATGAAAATGACCCTGAACTCCTGAACTTCGTGCCTACACCTTCGAAGGGCTGGGACTACATGGGTGGGCCTCTAATTCCAGCTGCCTTTCAGCAACTCTTGGGACACTTCTCCATCCTGTGCACGCAGCTTTCCAGCCTACTAGAAGCTTACTGTGTATACAGCTGTTAAAAAGAACAGGTCAGGGTTATGTAAATGTTCATGCTCCACCCTCCAGTGTGTCCACCAATCAAGCAGAAGAAGGCACTCCGGGCCAGCTGGAGTTTCTAATTGTCATACTCCTTCCACTTTGATCTACTACCAACACTAAATCAGAGGTGAGAAATCAACTTTCTCTTTCACGAAGCAGATCTGCTATCACTCCAGCTGTGTGGGGAGCTCTATCTTCAGTGAGTATTCCACTTTTTCTCCTGTGTAAGACTTCCTGCAATGATGCAGGCTTGCTTTATAATAATATATGTTTATATATTCTTGCTTTATAATATATATTCAGCAAACAAATCCAGCAAATCCAGAAAATGGTCTGTGAAGCCATGGATGGCAAAGGTATTTCAGAACTTCCCAGCTGCCATGGAGACACAGCTGAGGAATTAGTGGGGAGGGAGCACTCTCAGCAGGCTGCAGGCAGAGCAGCTGAGTTTTCAGCTTAGGCTTTTTGGTGAGGCTTGAGTTTTTAATATTGTGTACCTGTGTTTACATGATAAAATGTGAGATGGAAGAGCCCTCTGCCCTGCCATTTACATGAACCTAAAGCTATATTTCAGATGAGACTTTAAAAACTTCCAAAAGCCCATCTGGCCAGCCAGTGGAGCCTTGCTTGGAATTTTCTTAACAACATTTCTGTGGCTTGGTGTAAAATCCAAATTTACTGTGCAGAAGAGATCTTTTCTTTCATCTGCAAGGGATTTTATGAACCTGGAAAATAGGCTTTGTAAGATGCTGAGATCATTGAAAAGACAGGAACTGACTGAGCCTTATTGGGAAGAAAGAAATATTATGGCTTTGATGAGGGGGTTTTGATATTTCTTTTTGGTTAAAAAAAATGGTTAAATTCCAACTGACTGGTCAATTTTCTGTTCTTTTTTTAATGTGAATTTTTTAATGTTAATTTGAAAAAAGTTATTTTTGAAAATCTATTTGTTGATAATTTTATACATGTATAATGTATTTTTATCATATTCACCCTCTATTATCTCTCCCATCCCCCTCCTGCTCCTGCTGAGCCCCGCTACTCCCCAGCAAGCCCCCCACTTCACATCTATTTTGTACCCAGTGAGTTTAATGAAGGTTCTTGCATGAGCATGGGTGAGTGGCTGGCTGTTTGCTGGAACCTGAGGAACTTATCAGTGGCTACATCAATGTATATATGAGAGATTCTGAGTAAAGAAGAACTTTGTATGGGGCTAGGGAGAAACCACACTGAACATTGGTTCTGCTTGCTATCAGCACAGTTAGTATACTGTGTTCATCTCCAGTGTAAACATTTACATAGCTGCTTAATAGTCTGTAAACTTCTGTGTGGAGGGGGCAGACCTGGCCTTATCATGTTCACGGATGTATTCTCAGCATTTGATATAAGCCTGTCTCAGGTATCCATTGGATAAATAGATGTACTGTTCAGTTGGGTAAATGTATGTTGGGGGTGTGTTTCTCTGGGGTGTGGGATAAATTGATGCAAAACGCTTAGCACAGTGCAGCCACTCACTTGCCGGATCTCAGCAAAAATGGTGCATCCCTGAAGAGACCTTCCAAAATAGCCTTTTTTCCCTCTTGTTATCCATTTTTCCTTTTCATGTAACAACACATTCATTTGTTACCACATTTACATGTGCCAGTCCATGACAGTAGGGAAGATCTTGTCTCTTTCATCCCCCCATATATTGTCTATATCTGCAACATTTCAAACTTTCAGTCAGTATTTATTGAGTAAATAAATGAACCAATTCTTGACCTTTGTTTCAATTGGACCAGGAAATGTTTGATATACTTCTTAACTATTCTAAAATAGCATTTGTATTGGGAGAAAGAATAAATTCTCTTGAAGAATTGGTTTCAATTTTTCATTTAAATTGCAAAATAATAAGGACAATTCAAGTGATCATCAATTGGGAACTAGCCGCTGTTTGGTACAATGCAATGCAGCTATGTTTTTTTAAAGATAGAGGAAAGAGCTCTATGTACTTGTTTGAAGAGGCCTCTAAAACCACATTAGTGAGAGTGGATTGGGTGTGTGGAGTGGTGAGAATTTAGGACCTGTTGTGTACGGCTGGTGGAGAAATGAGAGTCATATTTGGGATACCAAGAAGCCCAGTGTCTCCTGGGAGGTAAGATTGGGATTAAATACAAAACCTTCAAGACAGGAAGGGGGCATTTTTCAATGTGTGTCCTTTATGGTTTTTTGAACCATTTGAGGTATTATACCAAGAAGTAAAAACCAAGATGAGTTTGCTTTTAAGAACTCAGTGCTGAGGGCCTACTTTAGTCAAAACTTTCAGTCTTCAGCACTGGGGGCGGGGGTGGGGGTTGGTAAAGTTGAAAGAACTTGATCCTAATTCTGTTAGGAAGTTGGAGTACAGCCAAGAAGGCAGGTAGTTACTCGTCAACACACAGGCCAGTCCTGCTGCTCTCTTGCTACCTGGCCCTGATGCCAAATAGAACATTTGAGACCTCGAGGACTTCACCCCAGGGGAACAGCCTCAGTGTGCCTCTGTTCTAAGAGAAGGCTGCTCTTTCAGGCTTGGATTTCTGTCATTGCTTTTTCTTTATATATATTAGGTCAGAGAAAGTTCTGGGCAGTGCTTTTCAACCCTGAACCTGAAGAAAAGTCTTACCTTGAGAAATTTCCTCCTTCAGTTTTCCTTTTAATATTTTTTGTGAGTGAGTTCAGTTCTGAGCTGTTAGCCAGACAGATCCTCAGCATATTCTGCAACAAGAGAAAAGTATTCCGTCACCTCTGACCAGTACACAGTGATCTGAGCCACACTTGCCTATCAAGCACTTGAAAAACAACTACTGTAACCAACGGACTGGTTTTTCTTTTGTTTTATTTCCTTGTTTTCATTAGTTCTTAGAGAATTTCATACAGTGTGTTTTGATTATTTTTACCATCATCTGCCACTCCTCCCAGATTTATGAGGAAACTGTTTTCTGGACACAGCAGGGCAGGTGCACATATGAACTCTCAGTGATTGTAACAGCATGGACAAGACCAGCTCAAAAACCCAGCGTGGAGAAAGGAGGTGGGCACAAGGTTCCGAACCTCAGCTGAGGAGTTATTAGCAATGAACTGATGTTTTTTTCTTTTTTTTGGTTTTTCCAGACAGGGTTTCTCTGTGTAGCTTTGCGCCTTTCCTGGAACTCACTTTGTAGACCACCAGGCTGGCCTCAAACTCACAGAGATCTGCCTGCTCTGCCTCCCGAGTGCTGGGATTAAAGGCGTGTGCCACCACCCCCCGGCAGCAATGAACTGATTTTAAAACTGTACTTATATTAACATAAACTGCCTCATGTGGATGATGCAGGTAGTCACATAGCTCTGGTTAAAGCAGTAGAGGCACCTCTTGGGTTAACTATAACCCTGTAGTTAAAAATTCTTCCTTCCAAAAAAGCCATTTATTCACATTTTTTTTTTTCGAGACAGGGTTTCTCTGTGTAGTTTTGGTGTCTGTCCTGGATCTTGCTCTGTAGACAAGATCTCACAGATCCACCTGGTTCTGCCTTCCAAGTGCTGGGATTAAAGGTGTACGCCACCACCACCTTGCTCACAATTTTTTTAAAGAAATTTTTTCCTTTATTTTCTATTTTTATACATACTTTTTGAGACAGGCTTTCACTATATAAACCAGGCTGGCTTTGAACTCACAGAAATCTGCTTGCCTCTGTTTAGCAAGTTTGGGGGCTAAAGGCTAACAGATTATTTTTTTTAATTGATTTTAATTTCAATTGGATCAAAAAACTGGATCAGAAACACATATACTAGGAATCAAATGTTACAACTCCCAGGGATAGAAGCATGAGTATGACAGTCAAGGCTCTGGTCCTCACAGAATTTACAATCTAATACCATGAGCCGACTAGAGCCATGAGCTCATCTAGCCTGCTGCTCATTTTAACAACTTCGTGAACTAACAATGGCTTTCACATTATTTAAATAGTTGGGGAAGAATAATGGAACAATACTTGATAGCACATGAAAAGTGCATGAAATTCAAGTTTTAGTGTTCAGTGATAAGGTGTTTGGAAGAATCTGACCATGTTTATTTATTTATGCATTACCAACATCTGTGGCAGAGTCTAGTATCATAACACAGACAATATGGTCCATAAAGCCCAACATTTACCAACCCTTGTTTTATTGAAAAGCAGTAGGCTAGGTGCCATTAGGAACATTTGCATTGTTGAATTCAATCTTTGGTAAACATACTTCTCTGTCAGAGATTCTATCAGTCTCTTTACTAATAAAATGTAAACTGAGATTCATAGTGGTTCATTATTCAAATTGAGTCACAATAGAACTATTGTGGTAAATAGAACTATTCCATGAATGTATGACTCAATAGGCAATAGACTAAGCCAACACCTTAAAGACCATTGTTTCTCTCACCTGAACGTAGAAACTTGTTGCCTGAAAAATCTTATTAAAAGATTGAGATCCACTAATGCAACAGATCTTTAGTGGGACCCCAAGACTATGCATTTCTGACAAGCTTCCAAGTGGTGTTGACGGTTCATAGATCCCAGCCTCTGAATGAGTGACTCTCAACTTGGATCATGCATTACAACTCTGAGGAAATTTTTTAAAGCAGCATAGGCCCACTCCCCCAAATGCTGACTTATTGGCCATTGATCCAGGCCTTCAAGTTTTTATAAAAAGCTTTCCTAGTGATTTAATGAATAGATAAGATATCAAGTCACTTTGCTGCTTTGCTGGAATCCTGTTGGCCCAAAGTAAAACCATTACAATGAGAATCCAAAGACCCAAGTTTGAGCCCTGACACAATAGGGTAAAGGCTGATGCTTCCTCTGTTTGAGGTTCATTTTCTTTGAAGGTGAAAAACAAGGAGACCCAAGCTGGATGACCTCTTGGAAGGCTCACACAAAGAGGTAAGACATGAGGGGTTGCCTGGGTTTCAAATGCATCCAGTGCATTAGCATGATGCCCAACCACCAGGTCCATGGAGGATAAAGCTTAGCCAATATCTGCTATCTTGTCCTGTTTGGACACTCTATCATTACAGAAAGGATTCTACATAGTCAGGCTGCCCTATCACACAGCTAGAATCACAGTCAAAATTATGCTTTAATGATTATGAGAATAGTATCTGTTTTATTGCAGGAAAATTATAGGAATTATAAGGTGGAGAAACTCAGTCACAATCCCTGGAACACTAAAATTGTATTTTTAATAGCCTCCACCAAGTAAATGACATTGTGATCAAATGACTTCCCACAGAAGCAAGGAGGAGTAGGTGGCTGGGAAGGACCTCCCAACAGAAGCCCTGTTATTATATCTCCAAGCCTGGACTCGATGGCAGTGTGGGCTTCTATTGGGAGCATGGGAACTGCAGCCTGTAAACCAGACAGACCCTAAATATAGACAGTGCTTTCAGGCCAAGCTGATACTAGGCTATTCTTAGTTTCCTCATCTGTAGATAATCTGTGGTGTTTTGATGTGACTTTTGATATGACATTAGAGTATAAGCATCTGTATAGTCACAAAAAGTTGAGAAATGAATGTAGAAAACAATAGTGTGGGATAATCAGGAGAATGGACTGGGCCCAGACAGTTATGGACTTGAATCCAGCCCATGGCTCTTACTATTTCCTCTATCTGTAGACATGGATAATAACTACATACTTTACAGGGTTTCTCTAAGGATTTAATGACAAAGAATACACAAAGCATCAAAGCACAATGTTTGGCACATAGAGATGCCAGAAAATGATGGTGTGTGGGTAAAGATGAATAATTATGATAAAACTTAGGTGCTTTGGGGGGTCTTACTACTCTGCAAACAAAACTAAATGCATGTCATTTTTGCTTGTTTTTTAGCTGGATTAGTCTGCATGGAAATCCCAAGTGCTAAAACATCCACCAACACTGATGCTAGTTAGTGCTTGTCACCATGGCGATGCTACTTCATGCTAAGTGTTTTCAGCGTCTAGCAATTACCAGTCCTGTGAGAGTCTTGTATAAAGAGTATAGAACAGCAACCCCTCAGAACTTTTCTAACTACGAGTCCATAAAGCAGGACTTCAAAATAGAGATTCCAGAGTATTTCAATTTTGCAAAAGATGTCCTGGACCAATGGAGCAGTATGGAAAAGGTACAGAGCAAATGCCAGTCAGACTATCAATGCAAGTGATCACAGCCCTAGGTGTGGTTAGCAATGGCTGTAGAGAGTTCTGCTACAATGAAGGGGTGATCAATGGAAGTCAGTAGTTGCTATTGACATCTAAGGATAGAGGGGCACTTCTGAAGTGCGGAACAGCCCCAGAACAAGAACTTATCTGGCCTACAAGGCCATCATGGCTGTTTGAAAAAGCCTGCATTATATTAATGGACCCTTTTTATTTTTTTCTTCTACTTTTAAACAAAGAGGAGTAAAAAGCAATTTCAAGAGTCAAAATGGAAAGAAACAAAGTATAGCTACATCCCTGGGGGGATGATGGGGTATAAGAATTCTAACTTTTGAGAAAAAAAAAATAATCATGATAAATGAGAAAGGACTGGTTCCCCCCAAAAAAAACCTGACATGACTTCCAGCATGTAGAAATAAGAACCTTTGAGTGATTTGTACTTACTCCATGTACATCCTGACTAATAAATAATTTGTGAGTTTCTGAAGAGAATATGTTTCATTAAGTCAGCTGAAATATAATTTAACTGTATGGCAACCTCTAAATCCATGATCACTGCGCTTTCTTCAGGCTGGAGAGAGACTTTCCAACCCAGCCTTCTGGTGGATAGATGGAAATGGAGGAGAAGTGAGGTGGAGTTTTGAAGAACTCGGATCTTTATCCAGGAAACTTGCCAACATACTCACAGAAGCCTGTTCCTTGCAAAGGGGAGACAGAGTAATGGTGCTTCTGCCCAAGATCCCAGAGTGGTGGCTTGCAAATGTGGCCTGTCTGCGAACAGGTTGGTGATATTCACACTCCTGATCCCATATCCACACATTTAAGTAACCATGAGACATTTATCTGGGTACAGTTCGCTGTTGGGCAGCATTTCCTAACTCTGCTCCAAGGGTCATACATAGGTGCGTCTTAGAAGGCTACAGCCATTTCCTCAACGTTCCTTTAATCTCTCCACCATTAGACTTCATGACCCTATCGTGGTTAATGTTTTCTGTTAACATTTGTGGTCATTCCCATCTCCTGACTTTTCTGCATACTGTTTGCTATGCTTGGCGTATCTTTCCCTCAAAACTAAGTCCATAGCCAACTTTTATTTCACTTTCAAGTGTCAGGTGTCAAGATTTTTGATTTTGGTTTGTTTTTAAAGATGTAATTATTTAATGTGCATGAGTGTTTTCCCTGCATGTGTGTCTGTGTGTTATGTGCATGCCTGGTGCCTTCAGAGGCCAGAAGAGGATGTCATCAGATCCCTGGATGATGTGGACCACCATATGGGTGCTGGGAATAGAACCTGGGTCTTCTGCAGGAGCAGCCAGTGCTCCTAACCTCTGGGCCATCTCTCTAGCTCTCTCACTTTTCAGTTTAACGTTATCTTCTCAGACAACTGCACCCTGATGTTTCAACCTGGATGCTATCTTCTTTAGGCATCTGTTATAGTTACTGTTCTATTGCTGGAAGAGACACTATGACCAAGGCAATTTATGAAAGAAAGGCATTTAATTGGTGGCTTGCTTACAGTTCTAGAGGTTAGTCCATTTCCATTATGGTGGGAAACAGGCACGGTGCTGGAGCAGTGGCTGAGAGCTTACATCCGATCCACAGCAGGAAGCAGAGAGAAGAGGCAAGACTGGGCCTGGCATGTTTGAAACCTCAGAGCCCATCCCCACTGAAACACTGCCTGCAACAAGGCCACACTCCTCTAACAAGGCCACACCTCCTGATCCTTCCTGGATAGTCCACCAACTGGGAACCAAATATTCATTGGTCTATGGGGGCCATTTTCATTCAAACCACCACAGCACCCTACAGTAATATATATGACTATTTAAACTTTTTGGGCATAGTATTTGTCTACATGTAACCTGTAGTTCCCATGGGCTAGGTATGCCCCTAAAAGGCCATTAACATAGCATATCTAGAACCTTCAGTGATTAGCTTATAGTAATTGTTCAGTAAAATATTTGTTGAATTAATGTTCTGGTTGTCGCAATACATCACTATATCAAGTGGCTACTCTTTTATTAGAGGATAGCTAGTATATTCATTTCATATACACATATGAATTATACATTGAGAAAGCAGAGCCTATTTTACAAAATGAGTGCACTCATGAACACTGCTTAAGCTCACTTTCTTAGTAGAGCACTGTTAAACTGGCAGGATCAGGTATACATTCATACTAAGACAATAAAGGAAGGCAATTGAATGGCTGCTGGAGAATCTTAGAGAGGGGAAACAGTACAGAAGGAGCAAGGGGGGGTTGTAGGCAGACTCTAGCCAGGAGCCTCTTCCTCTGTTTGTCCTGAAGCGACTGCACCTCTTGTCTGTCTGCATCTTTCCTGCGTTGCCTCTTTACTCCTCTTGGCTAACATTCCTCTCCAATTGGGCTGTGTGCAGCTTTGATTGCTACTCAGATGCTTCAGGCTCTGGATCCCGTGTGACCCATCTGGTAATCCACTCAGCATCTAAATACTAAAGCATAAGTGTTTAGGCAAAATCTGATTGGTACAACTTTAGGATAAGCCAGTTAGAATAGGTCAGAGGCAACTTCTCCTGATTCTTATGTGATTGCTGGGGCTCTCCATAGGAAGGAAGGCAAATTATCTTAGATGGATGAGAGGGAGAGAATGAACCATAAATCCAATAGTCTTAAGAATGTTAGTGTTAGTGGCACATAGTCATTTGTTTTCCTCCTCATTTTTCCCATAGAGGCTGGGGAAATGACTCAGGGCTGAAGAGTACTTGCTGCTTAGCTGTGAGGACCTGAGCTTTGGATCCCAGTACCTAGCTCACGCAGTTCACAAATACCTGGAACTCCAACTTCAAATGATGTAATGCCCTCTTCTGGCCTCTGCAGGCACCTGAACATTCATATGTACATATACTCCTAAAGACACGGACATGTGCACACATGCACATTAAAAGAAACCCTAAAAGCCAGGCATGGTGGCATACATCTTTAATCTCAGCACTCAGGAGGCAGAGGTGGGTGGATCTCTGTGAGTTCAAGGACAGCCTGGTCTACAAAGAGAGTTCCAGGACAGCCAAGGCTGTTACACAGAGAAATCATGTCTCAAAAAACCATACACACACACACACACACACACACACACACACACACACACACACACACAGCTAGTTGTAAATGGATTTTTCTTTGGGCCGCCAGCTCACAAATAATGATGTGGAGATTTATTACTATTTATAAAAGGTCGGCCTAAGCTTAGACTTGTTTCTAACTAGCTTTTGTAACTTAAATTAACTCATATTTTTTAATTTATGTCCTTCCATGTGCTCGTTACATCATCTCCATTATGCCCATTCTGGTTATTCCACATCTTCTGCCTGGTGACTTTTCCTTTCTTTTTCCCAGAGCTCTCTGTCCCCAGAAGTTCCACCTAACTAACCTCTTCCTGCCAAGCTATTGGCCACTCAGCTCTTTATTAAACTAATCACACTGACACATCTTCACATAGTGTAAAGGAATATTCTACAACAGCTAGTTGAAAATTGAAGTCTTAACTCAATAGGACTTGTATATTGCTTAGGATTCTATACATAGATGATAACAAGATAAAGAAGGCAAAGATATGATTGACACATCAGTCTGGATAAGGCCTGTGACTATGGGACAAAGAAAAGGACTGGGAGAAGGAAACTTCAACATATTGTTAAATTCCATTTATTACAAAGAGTGCCATATATTGCTTATTTGTAGGTTGGAAACAGAAGCTGTCCATATATTTTTTTCTATTTTCACTTTCATATGTGGTATGCTTTGCAAATTTAGAGAAGTGTAATCATAAGGCAACTTTAAAGGAATTTTTGCTTCCCCTGTTTGTGTTTATGGTTTTTTTTTGTGTATGGGGGGGTAGCATTTGTGTATAGGTGCCATATGCCATGTGAAAGTCATACAGCTTTCAAGAGTCTGTTCTTTCCTTCTATCATGGGATGCGGGGATTAAACTCAGGTTGGCATGCTTGAATGGCAAGCACTTTTACCCAGTGAACCATCTCTCTGGCCCATAAGGAATTTTAAAGCATTTAAGAACTATTGGACAGCAGTCCAATGAATTTTAATGTGCTTTCAGAACAAGGACAGAACTTGGCAATGAAGAAGAGCAATGCTCGCCTGCAGTTCTAAAAGTGTGACGTTGGCCCAGTGGTGTAGGTATCCCTGGGAATTTGTCAGAAGCAAATTTTGAACACCTTCTGAATCTAAAACTCTGGGATGCAGCCTAAAATCCATGTTTTCACATAGCTTTCAGGGGTTCTGATTTACATATCACTTGGGAAGGGTAAAAAACATCCAGAGGTAAATGCCATCTACCATCTCTTGAAGATTGGGGGCTAAAAATGGTGTGGTCTAAAGACAGCTGTATGACAAATACATAAGTAGGTACGTAAGCAGATAGATGACAGATTCCTTTTTTTAAGGATTTATATTGTGTGTGTGTGTGTGTGTGTGTGTGTGTGTGTGTGTGTGCATGTGCACAAGGGCTGGAGTTACATGAGCCTTGTGAGATGCCTGATGTGGGTGCTGGGAACTAACTCAGGTCCTCTGCAAGAGCAATGGGTGCCCTTCACCACTGAGCAATCTTTCCAGCTCAGGTGATAGATTCTTTTATTTTCAAATTAATTATTTTTTATTTTTTATTTGTTTTTTTAATATATTGTATTAGTCAGGGTTCTCTAGAGAAACATAACTGTTAGGATGGATAAAATGTTCATATATATTCATATACATGGGATTTACTAGAGTGGTTTACAGGTTATGGTCTGACTATTGCAACAATAGCTGTCTCTCAATAGAAAGTCCAAGAATTCAGTAGTTGTTCGGCCCACAAGGCTGAATGTCCCAGCTGGTCGTCAGTATACATCAAAATCCTGAAGAAGTAGGCTCTAATGCCAGTGAAGGAATGGACTTGCCAGCAAGAGTGAGGGCAAGCAGGAAAAAAGCAAGCTTCCTTCTTCCATGTCCTTTATATAGGCTGCCACTGGAAGGTGTGACCCAGATTAAGGGTGGATCTTCCCACCTCAAAAGATCCAGATTTGGGGTGAGTCTTCCTATTTCAAATGATTTAATAAGAAAAAAATCCCTCACAGGTATACCCAGCCACTTGTGTTTTAGTTAATTCTAGATGTAGTCAAGTTGACAACCAAGAATAGCCATTACATACATTTTATTTAAAATGTAATTACATTACTTTCCCTCTTTCCTTTCCCCCTCCAGCCCCTCCCATATCCCCTCCCTCCAATGCTTCCCACACCCCTCCCCAATCTCAAGGTGATGGCCTCTTTAGTGTTATATATATATATATATATGTATAGATAGAAGCACAAACATACAATGCAGCCTGCTGAGTCCTCTGTTTTTGTCTGTGACTATATGGTTTCAGAGCTGACCACTTTGTATTGGATAACAATTTGGGTGTTCATTCCTGGGAGGGGCTAATTCTCCCACTCTTCATTAGTTGCCTGTAGCTCTTTGTCTAGGGGTGGGAGTTGATGAGACTTCCCCCCTTCCACATTAGCAAGTCTATTCAGGTAAAATATCCATTCATTCTTTGAAAAAAAAATAAACCTAAGAGTTCAGATGTATTAAATTTTATTCTAAACTCATTACATGCTTTAACTCATTTAATCCTGGAATAATGCTATAAGAAATGTACTTTTATAATCCCAATTTTACAGATGTAGAAACTGGGGCTTACAGAGGTGAAGGCTTATTGGAGGATGAAATTTAGGGTTGTCTGGTTCCTGGACACCAACACACTACACTTTACATTGTAATTGACTACTGGCAAGAGGAGGCCACAGAAAATATGCATACTTCAAGAAAACTAAAACAATCAGTGCATTGTAAGAGGCACTGGACTGGAGTGGTTACATGTACAGCTCTGGAGTCCAGCTGCAGATTTGGATTTCTGTAATTTCACTTGTTATTCATAAGCTATGAGACATGCTATGGATAGCTGTTTACACTGGAGATGCTTGGGCAGGGATTGAATGAGTTAAATATACAAAATAGAATAATACCCAGCACTCAAGCCCAACAACCAATACCAAATATCATTTTTCAATTAAAATTCCTTCAATCTCAATGTTATGTGTGATCTTCACACACAAGAAAATCACTCAACATTTAATGCTCTCTTGTTAGGGCAAAAGGGTCATAGACTTGGAGACCTCTTCAAAGGCAAAAATCAGAACAATGAAAGACAAATAGATATCTTCCCTAGTTAATTCACTAACTCATTCTGAGACACATAGAACGTGAATTATTAGCTACAGTATCCTAACTGTTATAATAGAGGTTAACCTTGCTTTTAAACATTATTCCTTTTCTATTCCTTTAGGGACCGTTCTAATCCCAGGAACCACTCAGCTGACCCAGAAAGACATCCTCTACAGACTACAGTCTTCAAAAGCAAAGTGCATTATTACCGATGATGCTTTAGCCCCAGCAGTAGACAATGTGGCAGCTAAATGTGAAAATCTCAGCTCCAAACTAATTGTGTCTCAGCACTCCAGAGAAGGGTGGGGGAACCTCAAGGAGATGATGAAGTGAGTAGCTTCAGTTTTAGACCAGTGCCCTACAAAGAAAGGCAATCATGAAAAAAATATCCAATTCAGTAGATGTGAGGTAAATGCAAATGGAAACAATAATCAACAAGAATAATCAGTGATCATTACAGAACTAACAGTGCCAAGCTTTAAAGTAAGGAGTCTGGTTGACATTTTTAAAAAGCATTCCCTGAGATGGAGAATGGTGCACAAGAGGCTTATTAGGGAGTTCTCTTGTGAAACAAGGGAAAGATGTGGAATTGAGCAGAGGAAGAAATTAATTTTCTATGTATTCCCTATGAAGCTCTCAGCTAACACACTGGGAATCCTGGCCTTGCATGGATTCTTAGGGAATACATGTGAAAATCTACAGTAGGTGACCTTGCTCCTACACACCCACAGTGATCATCAGTTTGGGATGGGGCTGTCCCTGCCAGACTTATGATTGTGAAGGCAGCCACTCACATCAGACAAGTAAGAGGATAGAGATAGAGTTAGCTTTATCTCAGGACTGAATCCAAGTTATTGATTCATATGCTGAAGAGGCCCAAGCACATGGGTTTTCAAACCTTCCTCAGAGGTCACAGTCAGGCATAGAAACACTGTAGATTGTCTTTTGCAGATATGCCAGCGACAACCATACCTGCGTGAACACGAAGCACAATGAGATGATGTCCATTTACTTCACCAGTGGGACAACTGGGCCTCCTAAGATGATCGGACACACCCACAGCAGTTTTGGTTTAGGATTATCTGTCAATGGAAGGTACTTCCACAGAGTGATTTGTGGACTGGCCCTTTAAATTTGTTCTTCAACAAATTATACATTTTTGAAAATTTATACATTTAAATTTCTACATAGATTTATGTGCATTCAATTCCTACCAGTTTATACAACAAGGCTATTTGTATTCCAGGTTCTGGCTGGATTTGACAGACTCGGATGTGATGTGGAATACTTCAGACACAGGCTGGGCAAAGTCTGCATGGAGTAGTGTTTTTTCTCCATGGAGCCAAGGAGCATGTGTGTTTGCACACCATTTGCCCCGTTTTGAGTCAGCTTCTATCTTTCAAGTAAGGCAGACTAGAGGAGGTTTATGGTTAGAGATGTGTTAGCGTTAGTGGTGTCACTGATGGGATAGGTAACTACATCTGCAAAGTCCACAAAGACAGGAAAAGATCGGAATACTTTAACATTGAAAGAAACAGTTTTACATTGTGCTGTGCCTCCAGCAGATGAAATAGTTCAGTTGAGACACTTTGCTCTTTCTGAACTGCAGACCCTCTCTGAGTTCCCCATCACCGTCTTCTGTTCTGTGCCAACTGCCTACCGAATGCTTGTACAGAATGATACAACCAGGTAAGACATGTTGGTAAATGGATGCTCAGTCAGGGGAAAGAGGAGAAAGGGGAAGCTAGGAAATGAAACACTTGTCTGTCCAAACCACAGATCCGACTAGTCAGTATAGGATTTAACGTTTTTTTTTTTCTTCTCTTCCTTCTTTTTTTCTTCTCTTCCTTCTTTGCTTTATTGCTGACATTTTTTTTTGTTTTTGTTTTGTTTTGTTTTGTTTTGTTTTTTGGTTTTTCGAGACAGGGTTTCTCTGTGTAGCTTTGCGCCTTTCCTGGGACTCACTTGGTAGCCCAGGCTGGCCTTGAACTCGCAGAGATCCGCCTGGCTCTGCCTCCCAAGTGCTGGGATTAAAGGCGTGCGCCACCACCGCCCAGCTATTGCTGACATTTTAAAGATGGTTGCTGTGTCCAAAGCAGGCTCCCATTAACATGAGAGGAAAGGGAAGATTAGACCATGTCTAGAGCTCTAAATGCAGTGGTTATGATAAAAAGGGGGAGGGTATTTAATCTTGGGGGTAATAGCTATTACCTGAGCTGAGATAGTAGACAGGTTGCTCCTTTTTGCAAATTCTCCCAGAAAACAGAAATGAGAATGTATGCTGTAAATCTACTGTGATTCCATTTGAAATGCTTGGTTGTTGCTCGGAAAAGAAGACACTGTCACTGTGCTCACAGCTCGGCACTTCTGGTCTCCTGTGTTGATACAAAACACAGCTCTTGCTCCAAAGAGAGTAAGACATAGTTGGTTCTGAGCCAAATACTACTGACTATGGGTCAGGGAGATGGATTCTGATGACCTTGAATGACGTGTTTCACTCTGGAAGCAATTACATGAACTTTCATAGTCACAGAACAAAAGGAAGACATGAATCAATGCCTTTGCCCAATACATTGGTGACAGCATCAGGTTGGCAGCCTACAGGGGAGCTGGAAGGGGACCTCTTCTGTAGGTTTCTGATGTTATAATAGTCTCAGTTTTAGAGTTTGTGTAAATCAGTGACCCTCTAAGTTTAACAATATATTTTTAAAAATTTTACCTAATAAAATGAGGATAAGATTAGGTACATAGATTGGCCCTCTATCTCACCACAGTCATGAAGTGCTGCCCCTCAGCCTGTGAGATCTTCACAGAGAACTTCAGTTCACAATTGTGAGGTGATTTTTAATTGATGATTTAAAATAACATTATAGATCTGGGTGTAATGGTGCACTTAATCCCAGGACTTGGGAGGCAGAAGCCAAGTTTGAAGCCAGAACTGTGTACACAGCAAGTTCCAGGGCTACATGTCACAAATGTGTGTGTGTGTGTGTGTGTGTGTGTGTGTGTGTGTGTGTGTGTGTGTGTGTGCATAAGGGGGTACCTTCCCTAAAGATGCCATGGTATTTCTTTGCAACAAGTAATCCCGAGAGAGAGAGAGAGAGAGAGAGAGAGAGAGAGAGAGAGAGAGAGAGAGAGAGAGAGAATGAGAGAACCTAGCATTAGAGCAATCTGTTTCTGGTATCAGGGTGCTACTTTATATTAGAGCAATCTGCTTATTTTGTATTAACAACAGTCCTAATTCCCATGTCTCACCATTTTTCCTTCTCAACCAAACTCACTCCATGTTGTTGGAGAAGCTATAAGTTCAAAAGTCTGAAGCATTGTGTGAGTGCTGGGGAACCGATCAACCCTGAAGTGATGGAACAATGGAGAAGGAAGACAGGCCTAGACATCTACGAAGGATATGGACAGACAGAAACGGTACCTGCCCCGCTGAAGACAGGGCTGAATGGGATTAGTCAGATAAATAAAAGCCAAAGTGTCTAATGTGTCCTTATGATTGCTGGAGGGATAAGGAAAGGTGTGGTTAGGAAACATTTTTTTTTTTTTAAATAAAGAAAAGCTTGAGAAAAACTAATTGCAAAAAAACCTCGATCACATTTTTGAGAAAAATGATTAACTGGTTGGGGCGAGAATGTTTCAATATTTTTAATGAGAAAAGTATTGGCCCTATGTGACAGAGAACCCTCTAAAGATTCAAAAATAGAAAGCTGTGAGTGAGTTTCTGGTTCCCCACGTATTGAGTCTGCTGGGAGAGTCCTTAGAAAGCAGATGCTAAAGCATTCCTGTGATCCCAGTACTCTAAAGGTAGAGGGAAGAGGATCAAGTTCAAGGTCATTCTCAGCTACATAGTGAGTTCAAGACCAGCCTGGGCTATGTGAGCAAATACATAAAAGATAAGATAAAATAAAATGGATGCTTTAAAGAATTCATGCAGATAAAAACAATTGTAGGGGGGTGTATCTTAGTGGTTGAGCACTTACCTACAGTTCAAGCCTCAGCACCACCAAAGAGCACTAGAGAAAACTAATAAAGTAAGAACAACCTGCTTATTTTGTAATAGAAGGGGTGATAAGACCAGCAGAGAAATAGAAAAGTTGACATTTTCATTGGGTGTGCCTTATTTATAGTGTTTGAACTTCTAAACCCTGAGAATTATTATTTAGAAATGTTGAAATTCCAAAACTAAACAGCAATAAACATTGACAAATTATTTAAACACAACTAGCATATAATTCATTGTATTAATCTAAGTACGAATGTTAATGTAATCATATAATTTATTTTCTTACATCTTATTGTGTATAGTTGTAAGCTGTCAATATCTATATTCCATGAGAGCAGAGATTTTATGGGTTTAATGTTGACCCTGCTTCACATCCAAGTTCTGTTGAATGAAGGCATGATAGATGAAGTAGTATTTTACATTACATATGGAGTTACCTTACTTTCTTCTCCTTAACCAGGTGCTGATCTGTGGAAATTTCAAAGGGATGAAAATTAAGCCTGGCTCAATGGGAAAGCCTTCTCCTGCTTTTGATGTGAAGGTTTGCATGTCCCCTTCCAGGAGAATGTTTCCTCACTACACCCACTCACACTCTTTTTAATGTGATAATTCCATGCTAATTCTATACCTTAAATTCTATACCAAAAGAGAACTGGGTGAGTAATGTTGGCTTAATACTGTCTTACTGTTGTTGCAAATACCTATATTGTGCCATGAATTCTGGGCATTTAATTTCCAGAAATATCCTGAAGCTATACTAATAATAGGACCATTTGCAGGTGACTATGTAGACAAATTAAAGAACTCACTCATGCAGCCAGAGCCCCAGATAGGAACACAATCTCAAGCAATCTGGCTCCAGCATCCACACTCTTGGCCACAGTATGCGGTGAGGGAGGATTGGACCTTCTGAAAGTATCAACCAGGCCCAAAGTGGCACAAGTTCATAGTGATTGCAGCACACACTTCTCTCTTTGCCTGCCCATCTGTTTCCAAGCTTTCCTTAGCTACAGCCCTTATTACCATCTGATGCCTGGCTTTGGAAAGCATTTTATTTCCCCATCTGTACACTTTGCACAGAGATAAAGTTTTCTCAGGTCAACCCAGCTTCAAAGCTGGGTATAGACAAAGGATTTGCAATAATAATCATATTTTAAAAAGGAAAACAGCAACAGTGGCAAAAAAGCAAAAATGGATCAATTTCCAGAGGACAGGGCTCAGACTTATACTTAATTGAAGTTTAGTTGTAGGTAGGATCAATATTTCTCAGGTTCATCATGCAAATCACAAGGTTACTTGTTTGGAATATTCACTCTCATTTCTCTTCCCTCAAACATCTGACTTAATAGCATGACACAGAACTCTGGAATCCATGCTTGACAAAGACATATTGCTAAATGATAAAAGCAGGTTGTAAAACTTCCTAAGCAATGTTGTTCAAATGTTAAATGTTCTTGTAATAAAAAACCCAGAACCAGATATAAGGGTGAAAGCTGAAAGATCAGAGAAGTGGAACAAGCCACAGCCAACCTCACCGTGTTAACTCCTTAGCTAATCCTGTTTCCTTAGAATGAAAGCCTCTGAGTCCTTCACCAGAAAGGGTCTCAGCTGAACTGATTTAGTTCCTGTTTCCTTAAGCCTTATATACCTTTCTCCACCCTGCCATCATTTCCTGGGATTAAAGGTATGTGCCACCACTGCCTGGCTCTGTTTCCAGTGTGGCCTTGAACTCACAGAGATCCAGACAGATCTCTGCCTCCCAAGTGATAGGATTAAGGGTGTGTGTCACCACTGTCTGGCCTCTATGTCTAATCTAGTGGCTGGTTCTGTCCTCTGATCCTCAGGCAAGCTTTATTAGTGTACACAATATATCACCACAAAGCAATGCCAGTTTTTTCTGTCTATAATTGTCCCAAAGGACATTACCAAAACATTACTAGGTGGTAGAAGTGAGAAAATGTTTTACTATCCTTTCACATTTTGCTTTTGCATTTTTATAATATTTTATGGGGTGATAACTTAGGTAAATAATATATTTAAGAATTTAGTGTATACTTAAAATGTTTTTTAAGTATATATTCTGGCCAAAATGATTCAAAGATAAAATTTCAGATGTGGTATTCAATTAAAATTCCCTTAAATAAACTGTCCTGTTTTATTCTAGATTTTGGATGAAAATGGCACTATTCTTCCTCCTGGACAAGAAGGGGATATTGGTATTCAAGTTCTTCCTGATCGACCATTTGGCCTTTTTACTCATTATGTAGTAAGAACTTTATTTTAAAAATCTGTTTTCTATTTATTCTTCAAAAGTGTAATCTCAGCGTGTGGGATAGAGAAGCAAGAAGGCCACAAATTCAAAATCATCCTCAGTTACTACAAAGCAAGTTTGAGGCCAGTCTAGAATACATGAGACCTATACCAAAACCAAACAAAGTATTTGGTAACATTCTTATTTTTACAAAATAAGCCTAGGAACTTTGTCTTTCCTTGAGAGGTTCATTGCCCTAAATAATAACCCCCACACTCAGGCAATTAAAAAAATAATGTTCTTGCCAAATAACACATTGATGTTCTCTCCCTGGAAGGGAACCATAAAAGGGGGCTCTTGTCTATGCTTTCTCAACCTTTGTAGATCCCTTTCAACTGGCAAACAGGACACACTTACTTTCCTGACATCTGATTAGCTCTCTACCCATTCCAGTGGAACTAGAGAAACAAGGAACGGGGCCATGGAATTAAGTAAATTAATTTCACTAGAAGCTTTCTTATCTCTAATCATGGTATACAAATTAGAGCAAAGTTTATATCAATATACTAAGCAGTCCAGCTCATACCTGCCAGTGAACTTTATGGAAGGTAGCAATTTTTTTGTTTTCTTCTTATGCCAGTTATGGAACTGGTCTCTTATGTAAAACAAACCAATGCAAATACCACATCTGCTCTGAATTAAGCATTGTGCTTTCTTTTAACCCTTCTCTTTTTTTCTGCCAGTGTTAGATGTTATTTAGAAAAAGGCTTAATTTTGCCTACTCTCCAGAGCTTTGGGCTGCTGCAACATTTATCACATGATCTACATAAAACATTCTCCAGGAGTTGCACCAAGTCTTTGGAACTGTAATTTATTTCTTTTATGCCGGGCTACATCCCTGCTGGCAATTCATTCCTACTTCACTCTGGCCTCTTCATTCTAAGGCCTCTCAAAGAGCCAAGCTCTCTTTTTCTTTGAACATTTAAAAATGACAGAACAAAAGAGTCACATTCATAATAATATTAACAAAACGCTATTTGTTTTGCAGGATAATCCTTCAAAAACAGCCTCAACTCTACGAGGGAATTTCTACATCACTGGGGACAGAGGATATATGGATAAAGATGGCTATTTCTGGTTTGTTGCAAGATCAGACGATGTTATACTATCCTCTGGGTAATTTTCCTTTCCATGTGTGCATACCTGTTCATCAAGCATTCTGGGATGAATCTATAACTCACCCTTATGAGTCCCTGTCATATGTTTCCCTAGCTACCGAATTGGACCATTTGAGGTAGAAAGTGCTCTACTAGAGCATCCTTCCATTGCAGAGTCAGCTGTTGTCAGCAGCCCAGACCCCATCAGAGGAGAGGTAAAAGAACTGATTCATTTTGACTTTCAATTGTGTTGATCATCCAAACACATACTTCGTTTGTGTGTGGCTTTGTGTGTGCTATAAGCATATAAGTGGGTGTGATTTCCCTGTGTAGGCACATGTGGATATTGAGATACCTTCCTCAGTCACTTCTTCATCCTACTTTTTTGAGACAAGGTCTCTCCCTGAAACTGGAGCTCGCTGTTTAGACTGGGCTGGTTGGTGGGCTAGTAAGTCCCTGCCCACTACCAATCTCCTCCAAGCAGTGCTGGGGTGGCAGATCTGCACTGCCATGCATGGCTTTTTCCCACCTCAGGAGGCTGGGGATGCAAATCCAAGTTCTTATGCTTAAGCAGCAGGCACTTTACTCACTGGACCATCTTCACGGCCCCTTAACACACACTTTTAACAGTATTTCACTTAAACGAATTACTTTACTTATTAATGTTGTCATAAATCACAGGTGGCTCTCCTTCTGAGAATGTTTTACCTAGGAGGTCTTTGATGCCAGAGGATAACAAGCTGTCTTCACAGATGACCAGTTTCACTCACAGGCTCTTAACTCTTCCCACACCTTGCTGTCATCTTTGGCTCTATCTACCTAGACAAGTGCTCATCTGGGACAGGATGGCTGTGGAGACTTTAGGACCAGGGTTGGCTTGGAAGGCACCAGGTAATCCCAGAATACAATACAGCCAAGATCTGTAGGTGGGTTACAGTTCCTCTATAGTTCTAGAGTCTTGGTAGAGTGTTGACATTAGCCAGAGTGAGAGGGAAAAGTTTGACCTTCTCAACACTGGTGGGCTGCAACACCTCCTGGCAGAGGATAAAAGTGGGTGCCTCAAGGCATCCATGTACAAAACAGCAATGTGCTGCATGTCACAGGCAGCCTTTTGCTTTCTGTGGCTGGCTTGTTCTAGGAAAAGGCTAACTAGATCTTTGATTGGGTACTAAGTTCCAGAAGAATTGATCCAAATCAGATAAAATGAAGACTTAGAGACACTATCCCGAATATTGCTTTTTTTTTTTTTACTATGACCATCCTGCAGCTTACTGTGCACTGTCTACCCATTTTAAAAATTCCTAACACAGCTGAGCCAAACTACATCTGACAGTCTTCATTAATTTTTAGCTTATTCTCAAGGTGAATTATCTAAAAGTAAAAAAGATTTTAAATGATCATTTTCTTAACTGCTGCTATGTTGATATCTTCCCAGTTGAGTTTCATACTTTAAATTTTTAAGGGATTTCACAGGCTGCTCTGCTTTGAAAATACTGTTTTCAGGGAAGATGTAACTTAACAGTGGAGAGCTTGAGTAGCATGTGCAAGGCCTGAGATTTGACTCCCAGTCTCCCTGTCCCCCAGGCTCCCCACGGTTTATGTTTAATTACATTTTCCTTTTTAAAAATGACTTATTTGTATTTTATGTGCATTTGCCTGCATGTATGTCTGTGGGAGGATGCCAGATCCCCTGTAGCTGGAGTTACAGACAGTTGTGAGCTGCCATATGGGTGCAGGGAACTGAACCTGGGTCCTCTAGAAGAGCAGCCAATGCTCTTAATGATCTCTCTTAACAGAGAGATCCATCTCTCCAGCCCCTAATTACACTTTCAAAATATTTAAAATGTGTGAAGTGTATGCTTCCTATAAGCTATTTTATTTATCTACTTACCTGCTTAAGAATAGGTCATGTGATGTAGTTCCAGAAAGATCCTCCGGCCTCTGCTTCAAAAGTGTGGGGACTGGCCTTGCCTATGTTAGGCAAGTGCTCTACCACCTGGCACACCCCTGCTCCTGGTCCCTAACCTCAGGTACTGACAAAGAAGGTGCTTATGTTCACATTCTGACATGAGACTAACATATGTGTTAAAACAAATTTGTGTAAAATACGTATAATCATGTAATAATACAACTAGAAATAATGGATATTGTAGACAAATTTCTAAACAGTCTTATTAAATAAGAAACACAGAGCCAAACACAGGGGTAATAGCCAAAGAGATCAGAGAAATGGCGAATAGCCACGACTAGCCTTAGCTTACCACCAGGCTGTAGCTTTCCCAGATAGAGCTTCTTCCTGTCTAACCTGCACTTTTATTGCCTTTTTGTTCTGCCTTCTCGTTGGCTCTAAGCCCAGTCATATCACTTCCTCATCACTGTGTGTCTAGGCAGACCTCCAGGTCTCTATGGTTGGTACTGGGATTAAAGGCTAGTGTCACCATGCTTGGCTGTGTCCTTGACCACACAGAGACTCTGCCTGCCATGTGATCAGATTAAGGGCATGTGCTACCACCGCCTGACTTCTGTTTATGGCTTCGCTATGACTGCTGATCTCCAGGCAAACTTTATTTATTAACATACAAATAAAATCACATATCAGCACAAATAAAGTATCACCACAGGATATCAATGTCACAAGAGAAAGAGAAAGCTTGGGGGGTTATTCCAAATTAAAGGATATTTTCAGAGCAGATTCAATAATCTACCCTCTATTCTTCTTTTTTAAGATTTATTTATTTATATATTTTGTGCATATGAGTGTTCTATTTGCATGTATGTTTGCATTACAGAAGAGGGCATCAGATCCCATTATAGATGGCTGTGAGCCACCATGTGGGTGCTGGGAATTGAACTCAGGACCTCTGGAAGAGCAGCCAGTGCTCTTAACCGCCGAGCCATCTCTCCAGCCCCTTCAGCAAAGACATGACAACAACAAAATGCTGGAAGAACAAGTGTGCACTACTATGCCTAGCAGGGTACATCTTCCTTAAAAGACATGATTTCCAATAGGGACAAAGGGATTAGATGAGCTCTGTTATTTCTAAAAATGATGTTTAATATTTTAAACACTATTTGTAAACCATGGGAACGTGGAAGGAAGGAAGGAGCGGTGGAAGGAACTAAGGCATGCATGCAAGCAAGGACACCTCAGAGGCTAAGAACACTTGCTAATCTTACAAAGGACCTGGGTTCAGTTCCCAGCAACCACACAGGGCTCAGAACACTCAGTAACTTCAATTCTACAGTATCCGGTGCCCTCTTCTGGCCACCATGCACCAGGTCCACACATAGTGCATACACATACATGTAGACAAAACACTCATACACATTAAATAGAAATACATAAATCCTTAAAAAAAGAAAGGAACAAAGGAAGGTTTGCTGGGATGGCTAGGCCCTCCCATTCCTTAGCTTGTATAGCTCTAAGAATCTGACAAAGGTCACAGGTCACTGTTGGACTTGGATGTACACAGTGATGGACATGCTCTACACTGGCATCCTTTAGTAAATAAACATACAGGGCTACCAGTCACATGGCTAGATTGATTAAAGAGACCAAATTTAAATAGCCCCACATTGCTAGTGGCTGCTACATGGACTGGCCCAGCCACAGACACTTCTATTTCAGAGAAACTTAGAAGCTTATGTAATTATTTTTCTCAGAATTACATTTATTTATTTACTGTGTGTGCATGTGTGTGTGCTTGTGCCATGGTGCTCATGTGGAGGTTAGAGGACAGCTTTTGTGAGTCAGCTCTCTCCTTTCACCATGTGACTTCTAGGAACCAAACTCAGACATCAGACTTGGAAGCAAGTGCTTTTCCTCCTTGAGCCATCTTGCCAGCCCAACATGATGGTTTTTTAGGTTTAAAAAGCACCGAAGCAAAGCAAATAAATGCAAACCCCCTAGTCTTTGTACTTTCACTCCTGTACCTGAGATCTGTCATTTTTTGATGGCTTCCTATGCTCCAGATGCTATCCTAAGCCTCACATTTAGGCTAGCTTTTCAAATCTGCACTCTTATATAGTAAGAAACTGAGGAACAGAGAGACAATCTTAGGTTATCAAGATCACACAACAAACTCCTTTGGGGCAAGGTTGTCTCACTTCAGTGTTCATAATCTTTTTTTGTTTTGTTATTTGGGTCTTTGGTTTTTTGAGACAGGGTCTCTGTGTAGCCCTGGCTGTCCTGGAACTTACTCTGCAGATTTCACTGGTTAAGAACTCAGAGATCCACTTGTCTCTGCCTCCCGAGTACTAGCATTAAAAAGCCTATGCCACCACCACGACCCAGCTTACTGTTCATACTTTTTTTTTTCAGTGTTCATACTCTCAATCATAATGTTACAACGTTTTTTTTTGTGAAGTTAGTATTTTCTGTAAAGGCTTATAAAAACTTAGGAAGATAAAGTACATGTTATCAAAGCTATAAAAGTTAACGTGTGAACTAATGCCTGTAAATGGTTTTAATTTTTTTCAGTTAACAAAAATGTTCATAAAGCTGCAAAAATAAAATAATAAAAAAAAGGATAAAATTCTACCCACAACAAACACATGTACCGCGGCATAATTTCCCAATGACATCAACTTGTTAATTAGGAATATTTGGGTTTTTGATAAAGACAAAAAAAAAAGGTAACTGGTCATACATTGTTTTAAAAAAAAAACTTCCCCCAGTAAACAATTTTCAATCTGAAAATATTTTAGTTACAAGTTGTCAATTCTCACCAAATGACTTTTCTAAGTGACTGTTTCAAATAATTTTTGATTAAGCTTTCCTGTTAGATTAAGGAATGCAGAAAATAAGTTTAATAAGATTTCAGTTTCCTAGCCAGGTGGTAGTAGTGCATCCCTTTAATCTCAGCACTCAGGAGGCAGAGGCAGGTGGATCTCTGTGAGTCAGAGGCCAGCCTGGTCTCAAAGCAAGTTCCAGGACAGCTAGGGCTACACAGAGAGACCTTGTCTCAAAAAACAAAAACAAAAAATTTTTTCTTCAGTTTCCTAAGTACAGGGTAGTTAATCACAAGAGTTGTAAGGGCCTCTCTAACTCTAGACCGTGTTGGGACTCTGGATTTGGTGGTAAATACTATTGCCTCAGCTAGAGTGTTGCATCTCGGGGAAGCAGTGAGTGGCAGTGCTGGCAGTGCCCGGGAAAGAACAAAACTGGACAGGATCTCACTGTAAAGTCCCAAACAGTCTGGGGAGAACAGGCTTTAGGGAACAGGCTTTGTGGGTATAGCCACAGTCCTCATTTCTACTCCTGCTTCTCAGTCATGTAAGAGGGTCAGAACAATAGCAAAGTGGCAAATGGAATCGCTACAGCCTCGTATAAAGGACGCATGGAAAGGGCTGTGTATGTAGCTCGAGGCTCAGAGAGAGAATGCTTGTAGAGTATGCATAAGTCTCTGGGTTTAATCCTTACTGAGGAGGAAAAATTAAGCCAAGTGGAGTAGTGTAATCGAGTACTTGGGAAGCTGAGAAAGGAAAACTGCTGTGGGTTCGAGGTCAGCCTGATATACATGACAAGACTCTATCTCAAACCCTCCCCCACTCTCCCACAGAATCCCTGGGCTGAGTGAGCCGCTCCCTTCAATGAGGGTTGGAGCTGAGTAGGCCCTAGAAGCTGGTTGTTCACAGAGGTTGTACTTAGTGTACTGCCAGGTTTCCAACAGGAAGCCAAGGACACAGGTAATCAGACTCAGATCAGAACATACATTTCAAAATGTAGTCAGAGGGGGCACTCAGGGTGACCCTGAGCCAAGCAGGTCCCACCAGCTCAGTGGTACTGAAAAGACAGACAAGAACTTCCTGGGTATTTAGGAGCATGAGAGCACACAGCAGGTACTAAACCACAGCACGCCCTCCCTCACCAGTTCACTCTCCTCCCAGGCAGATTCACAGTGAGCCAAAGCAGACAAAACACATCAGGGCACCAAAGGAATAACTCATTGGATGTTTTATGTATTTACTTTAGGTAGTAAAGGCTTTTATTGTTCTGAGGCCTGATTACAAGTTACATGATCGAGAACAACTGAAAAAGGAGATTCAGGAGCATGTGAAAAAGACTACAGCGCCATACAAATACCCCAGAAAGGTAGGCGTCCCTGGCACAACTGTATCCGGTCAGTGCTTTGGAAATTTTTCAGCTGTTTGTTTTTTCCCTTTTAAATGACCTTTCTCCTTAAATATGCTACACAAGAGGTTCCAAATAGAACTAATGATAATAGAGAATCAAAATTTTTGAGATTAAACTGAAGCCCCTAATATAATTCAGTCAATTAGCTCATAATACTGTGTATATATATGTAAAGAAAAACTTCAACCATCCTTTCACCTAGAAGCCAAAAGAGCTATTAAATAATTGGCATGAACTAAAGCTTCCAAGCGCTGAACTAACTTCCTCCCTCCCCTTAATGCCAACAGGTAGAATTTATTGAAGAGCTGCCAAAGACTGTCAGTGGGAAGGTCAAAAGAAATGAACTGAGGAAAAAAGAATGGAAAACCATTTAAACCTATCCACTAATCATCCGCATATCTATAAACAAACAAAGTGTCTACAAGTCTGCAGGAACCACCGGTTATATGGGCAGACTGCTTCTAAACTGGATTTAAAGTATTTTGAAGTAATGACACCAGAGACTGAATTCTGAAATTAAACATTCAATCCTTATGCTTTCGTGTAAATGTTCCTGTAATTTGGCAAAATGAATGTCATCAGTTGCTGAGATGTTTTAAAATTTATTTTAGGAGCAGTTTCTAAAGTAAATCTCTGCCTTACTGGTTTTCAAAACTTAACTGAATAATTCTAATATGTTAATATACAAACCAGAACAAATCTTCAAGCTTTGAAAAAACTAAGTGACTTGTTTTTAGAAAATTGTCATAATTCTTAGAATATTTACCTGAAATTTGAATAAGGTTTTATTAGTCCTATTTTTATTCAAGTAATTTGAAAGTAGTTTGAAATTTGCTTCAAGGTCTATCTATAAGAAACAGCTGTCACGCACTATGGCTACTTAGTAAATTTAACCTAATAAATGGTTTATAAAAGTATTTTTTCCTCGTGGTTCATGATAGTTTGATAAATTCAGCAAATGTTAATATATGAAATATAGTTATGTGACATAATCAAAATACACAAGCTAGGGAATTTAAGGAACGAGGATTCCGACAGGAACAGACAACAGACAGTTGATAGACGACCTCTGGGCAAGAGTGGAAGTCATGCAATCTGCTTCCTTCCGTCAGTGTGAACTGCTTCAGTGTGGTTATAGCTCCAGGTATGCTGAGACCTCGGAACTCAAACCTGACACTTTGATCTTTCCTGTGTAAAAGTCACATAAAGCTTATACTGAAGTAAAAGACAATTTAGGAGAGAGTTTATCAATTTCTCATTGACGGTCTGAGTCGTAAAGGATTTTTAACAGGAAAACTTAAATTTCTGTCACGAATATGGCTTGTTTCTGGAGAGCTGAAAGTGAGTCCTTCTGAGGAACGAGATAGAGCTTTGCTATTGCCTCTTTCCTTTTGAAGTGTTTGTTCCCATTTAAAATAACCGCAGCATTTTCTGTCTTCTTGGTATTTCCCAACAGGGCAACAATAGAAGGCTTTCCCATGGTTTGGCCCGTTATTAGAAACAATAAGCCGCTTAGATCTTCTGCCACACTTGCATAAGGGAGGTGTCATCTTCCCACTCTCCCAAAGCTCTTGTAGATTAACTGTGGATGTTGATATGGAGGAAAGAACTTTCCGGGAAGAGGCTCCTGGGGAGCAAGTAGATGATGCAGGCTTTTCTTCATGAATACTGAAGGTCTGCTTTTTCGCTCGTGGGAAAGGTAGGGGACTAGGTGAATTCCTTTTAGTACCACCTAAGGGAAGAGGTTGTTTCCTCAAAACTGAAGGATGGGATGCATTGGCATTAAGACTGTTGAAGGTAAATGGTTTGCATCCAGGTAATTTAAAAGCAGAAGCATCTGACCCTGAATGTTTAGCTCCCTTTACATTATAGACAGTACTGTGGGGACTCTTATACACAATAGACTTAGATATTTCAAAGTTTTGAGGAGTTTCCTTGAGGTCTTCAAAGTTTTCATAACTAAGAATTTCTGGTTCTTTTAAAACCATTGATCTCTCTCCAGAATTAAGAGAAGTATCTATATTTGTGTCACTAATCGGAGGCACACAATCTTTATCTTGTTCAGCCTGAGATGATGGAAGTAAAACTACATCTTCCCACTCAGCCAACATAGGTAAACAGTCAAAAGTATAGCCCACTTCTCCATTAGAAACAACATTAACAGATGGAATGGTCGTAGATACAAGTACCAAGTTGGAGTTAAGTGCTGAAGACTTTGATTTGTCATTCAATGCAAGCTGTTCACTTTTTCTTTGCTTCTGCATCAAAGTGGGGGAACCCAATAGTTCCCCAAAAGTTGAGGGCTTAGTAGTACAAAGAGGAATGCAATGCTTGTTATTGTGAAGATCCACTTTAGTATTACTCTTTAGTTGTAATTGTTCCTTTATAGACGAATTCACACAAACTAAATTCATTTGAGCATCTTCCTGGGTATTTACTATACTTTTGGGCTCCTTCTGATATATGCTGGGACCCTGGATGCTAACGTTGCAGGCAGATGTTTCTTCAACTTGATCTGTACCCAAATTTCGGACCAAAATCTTGGGATTCTTCTTAGTGAGAACCTATGATTCCACAGACAAATCCATTGCTTTAGAAACTGTATAATTTCTTCAGTAGACATTATATATGACAAAAAAAAAAAAAAAAAGGAAATGCAACTGGTTTGAAATCAACATTTTAATGAACCTATGACTACTACTCTAGAGCTCAAAATGACAGAAGAGGCAAGACACACTAACCTTGTTCAAGGACCTGGTAATTTTCATTAGGCAACCATCCCTGATCATTTTCCAAGCAAGAAGAGCAGTGTTCCGAGAATCATCTAAGCCTGAGGAAATAAAAGTATCAAACACTGAATGTCGTGGTACTAACAAAGAAATAACAGAAAACAAATCTCATTTAAACAGAAATTGGGGCATATTCTTCGTTTTATGACCACCTACTGAATAAAGAAAAATCATAAATTGGTCTGTGGGAAGGTGTGACAGCATTGCCAATGCAAGATGCCTTGTATTTACACAGGTGAAAATTCGTTAGACAGCTTCCAAACTGTGACCAGCGTTCTGTACAGGCGGCCATCATTTGTTCAGTTTTTTTCACTAGTCCATCAGATTATCTGGGCGCTTACGTTTCTGTTTGATGTGCTTATTATTTATCTATTTACTTTTAAACGAACTAGAACCACTCCCTGGTTCTTTATCTAAATTCAAGAAAGTGGTCATTCAGCTGAGTGGCGCCGGGTGGCGATGGAGCACACCTTTAATGCCAGCACTTGGGAGGCAGAGGCAGGTGGATCTCTGTGAAGTCAAGGCCACCCTGGACTACAGAGTGAGTTGCAGGACAGCCAGGATTGTTACACAGAGAAACTCTGTCTCAGAAAACCGGGGAAAAGGGAAAAAAGAAACTGGTAATTCAAAAATCAAAAGTAATTTGAGTTATATAGGTTAGGAACATTTTTTAGGCTGAAAGGTTTTAATAATGGCACTACCCCTAAATGAAACTAATATGAGAGATTTTACAAAACTCAAATGACTTACATAACAAAATGATTATCAGTTTATACGAACCAGAATGTTCCCGTCCTGAAAATTCTATTCCCACTTCCTGCAAGGCGCCATTTAGTCCTTTGGGTTTTCTCTTATAAAAAAGCTAGTCAAATAAAAAAACAAAAAGACATATTAAAAAATAAAATGACTATTATAGAGGCTATGAAGTTATTTCTCATAACTTTTAGTTCTATCAGATTTGGAATTTATTATCACTGTGCTGTCTCATATATTTTAAAATATATATTTATGTGAACATTCCAAAATAAGAATATCTTATTTGTAGAAATTTGCACCAATAAGATAAAATGCAGCCACCTTTCACCAGAAACAAAGTGAACACACTCCCATCTTTGATCTTACCTTATAAGTTGCTCTAAGATCAATCCAGGAGTTTAGGAACACGGGTTTTAAGAGCTGCTTTCTTCTACACTCATACTCTAGGCAAACCCCCAAGTCCCAGTCTGAATTAAGGGGATTCGAACAAAGGACAGTGATGTCAGCGCTTCTCCACTTACGAATAAAATATACAAAACATGATACAGTAGAGCAGTAAGAGTTAACTGCTATGCTAATAACTAATGCTCATATGTTCTATATTACTTTACACCTCATAGAACTCTCCACTAAGAAATTAAGTTGGTGACTGTTTCAAAATAATATCTTCCGTGTGTGCAGGTTCCTATGTGTGTGGGTGTGCATGTGTGCTGGTGCGAGTGAGTGGGTGTGCAGTTCTGAGGACAGCCTCAGGTGATTCCTCAAGTGCCACCCATCTCATTTTGAGACAGGGTTTCTTATTGGCCTGCAGAATCATGATTTTAAAAGTAGGAATGAATTTGCTTTTCTTGGTTAGCATCTGTGTGGCCCTTGATTTTCTTTCCCATGTCAATGAGGTCAACAAGAATAATTCTAGGATAACAAGAAAAAACTAGAAATAAAGGACTACACTGTGGTAATACTGCTGCTTTTTTGGTAAGTGGGGTATATGTATATGTGGTATATATGTGCCACATGTTCACAAGTGTGGGGGTGCGGGTGTGTGTGTACATGCACATGTACATATATGCAGAGGTAAGACTGACATCAGGAATTTCCACCTCATCTGTTGAGGTAGGGTTCCTCACTGAGCCTAAGACTTGCTGTTTTAGCTGTGTGGCTAGCCAGCTTGCTCTGGGGATTCCTTGTTTCTACCTCATATCCTTGATTACAGATAGACCACTGTGCCCATGTGGCTTTCACATGGGTTCCGAGGATCCCAACTCTGGTCCTCATGATTGTGTAACAAGCACTGTATCTGCTGAGCCACCTCCTCAGCCTCAATGCTACCCATTGTGATTTATAGTCATAACTCATGTTTTTACCTGACCAAGTAACAAAAGCACACAATTTTACTTCAGAAGAAGGCTCTGAATCCCCAGTAGTAAAGACGATTTTCTTCTGCTGCTGAATCTTATGAATCCATTTACAGAACTGAGATAAGCAAATCTTCAGAGGGACTCCTTCATCAACTTGAACCTGATTTGAGAGCCACAAAATCTGAAGTCAACAAATGAATTTCTGATATTGAGCATTTATTACAGCTCTGCACTATGGGGGGACAGAACAAAAAGAGTTTATCTCCTACAAAGACATTAAGATGTATAGTAAGATGTAATTCTGTGGTGACTTGAATTCACCAAGGTCAGAGAAACGAGGCTGGTACATGAAAGTTTCACAGAAGTATAATCTTTAAGTTTACTCTCATAGAAGTAAAACACTGAGTTACATTACTCTGTAAAATAAACTCTCTCTTTCTGGAGTCCAAACCCTGGGCTTCATGCACCCTAGATAAGCATCTCACACTGAGCTACAACCCTTGACCTTTATGTTTATAGCATTATTCTGATTTTTTTCAAGATTCCAGTGGACTTTCGGGGGGACATTTTCTCTTAACATTGAATAAACTTAATTCCAAGTGGTATATAGCTTTTATTTTTCTTTTTGAAACTGATTTCTGAACTCTTAAAATTTGCATCATACCTGCTTTATCCCTGTAAGTTCTGTGCAAAATTCAGAAAGGATTGGATGTTCTTGAGGCTGGACATAAGCATGAAACTCAGATTCAATCTCTCCAGTTGCTGTACTCAACAAAACTGCTGGAAATTCAACTAATGAAAGAATCATGGATTAACACTTTAATACATTTATTTGTTTGTTTGTTTGTTTGTTTTGAGTCAGGGTCTCAATATGTAGTCCTGGGAATCTATATAGATCAGTGGTTCTCAACCTGTGGGTCAGAACCACTTTTTTGGGGGGTAAAACAACCCTTTCAAAGGGGTCAAATATCAGATATTCTGCATCTCAAATATTTACATTATAATTCATAACAGTAGCAAAATTACAGTGATGAAGTAGCAACAAAAATAATTTTATGGTTGGGGGTCACCACAACATGAGGAATTGTATTAAAGGGTCGCAGCAGTAGGAAGGTTGAGAACTACTGATACAGACCAAGCTGGCTTCAAATTCATAGAGATCCACCTGTCTCTGCCTCCTGAGTGCTGGGATTAAAGATATGTACCACCACACCCAGCCTGAATACACAAATCATCCTAAACATGCACTGCTTTCATAACAGCATTATCAAATAATCAATTACAGTAAAAGCGTATTAGAATAACCAAAGCCGTAAGAAACAAAATTATAATAAAGCTATATTATTATCAAGGAATAAATCAAAATATCAAAGTTATGTCTATTTAGTTTCACAATTAAATATGAAGACTACATGAGCGTTAAAATGTACTCTATTATTGCAAAGCCATTGTTTTCCAGTTTCTATCCAATCAAAGTTTTAAATATAATCTTAAAACAATTAGCTTCTTTACATAATCACATTCAGGTATTTGGAATTTTATCCTTTTTTTAGGCCAGACAGTTTTTGTATTAAACTGCCAGTTTACAGCATTTTGTTTTCTTTTCTTTTCTTTTTTTTTTTTTTGGTTTTTCGAGACAGGGTTTCTCTGTGTAGCTTTGCGCCTTTCCTGGAACTCACTTGGTAGCCCAGGCTGGCCTCGAACTCACAGAGATCCACCTGGCTCTGCCTCCCGAGTGCTGGGATTAAAGGCGTGCGCCACCACCGCCCGGCAACATTCTGTTTTCTTATTGGCTGATTCATATCTAGAAACATTCATATCTAGAATGAGAAGACTCATTGAGCACTAGCTTTGGCCACTGGCAGTCCAAACTTACTTATTTCAGGGCTATTGTGGTGTTTCCCATCTTTCCAGCATGTAGACTCAAAATCAATGACAATTAAGTAGTCATACGTCTGTTCTGCAAAAGACCAGAGTATCTTAGGCTTGTCCATGTTCCAAACCCAAGGCTTCAAAATGAAAATTAACATGGGACTTACTGAATCTGCTTCTTCCTGGATTCCCACTTGCTGGTGCAACTGACTTTCTCCTAATTAATCCAAGCCGCCTAAAAATGCAAAATCCAATAAGATCAATAAATGCATTTATACTCCAGCTAGAACAAGCTCTCAAACTAACAGCACCGAACAAATGGCACAGTCCTCATTAGTGTACTGTAACTGGAGCTGGGTGGGGGGCACACACTTGCAAGCTCAGCGCTCAGCAGGCCAAGGCAGCACTAGCTTAAGAAGAGCTTGGAGCCGGGCGTTGGTGGCGCACGCCTTTAATCCCAGCACTTGGGAGGCAGAGACAGGCGGATCTCTGTGAGTTCGAGGCCAGCCTGGGCTACCAAGTGAGCTCCAGGAAAGGCGCAAAGCTACACAGAGAAACCCTGTCTCGAAAAACCAAAAAAAAAAAAAAAAAAAAAAGAAGAAGAGCTTGGAGCACATAGCAAGACCCTGTCTCACACACCAGCTGTGTACTGAATGGGGGAAGCTAGAGCTAGACTTTACAAGATCCGGGTTCTTGTGCTAACTGCCATCCTCTCTTGGGTGTCCATTTTACGTGCATGGGTCAAGTGACTTGGCAAATACCAATTTTATCTGTTCTCATTTTATAGCAGCCCTGAGGAACTCAAACCACTGTAAATATGACTTAAAACCTTCAGCTATTTTTGTACTTTTCAAGGCCTTGCTTATTTTCTCTGGAGATGATGCCTGTTCCTAAAATCTAGGGGAGGAAGTAAGACAACCAGAGTACAACTGGAAGGCAATCTATGATAAAGGACCCCCAATAGCAAGATACTGAGTCCAAAGACGGAAAAAGGGCTAACCATGGTCTCATATGCAGGTGAGACAAAAATCTGTTGCATACAGCTTTAACGAGAGGATACCTGGAGTAGTTACTTTGGCTTTTTGAAAAAGACAAGAAGTGATGCCAGTGTCGGGATTTGGGTTAAAAGCTAACATTTATTGGCTATTTCACCAGCAAATATTAAACTAAGGTGGTAACTTCTTTTAAACAATTCCAGGTGGTAGATATGTCTGTAACCCTTATTTTATGCATGAGAAAACTAGGCAATTTGCTAAAGATAGCTATAGTATGTTAACCTTTGGTAGGACTCTCCAACCCTGAAATCCATGCTATTTACTAATACATCGCATAGCTTTTCCTTTGTTTTGGATTTAGTTTTATTGTTGTTTTGAGATAGTCTAGCTATGTAGCCCCGGCCTGCCAGAACATGACCACCTGGCTGGCCTCGAACTTGCTTCGCTGGTATTGTAGGCGCGCTCCACTATGCCTGGCATTGACACCCTGGGTCGACAAACTTCACATGTGCACAGCGTTTCCAAAAATCAGAGTCCGCAGGAGTTCTTACAATAAAATCAGACTAGGTAGGTCACGCGGACGCAATGGGTGCAGTGGCACCTGCCTGAGGACAATCTGCACCGTCGTCCCATTCCAGGCGTTTCCCAGAGCCTAGCAGGAACAGATCGGACACAGCACGCCGCTCGGAGAGAACCCGGTCCCTCGGACTCCTGCAACCTGGCGTGGATGGCGGCGTGAGGCCCGAGACCGAGGTTCCACCCGGGGCCTTTCCAGACCCAGACACAACGGCTGCGGAAGACCGCCGCCAACCCTGCGGGGGAACCCCTAGCGTACCGCGCCAGCCGCTTGGTCGCCATGCCCGACACTCTGTCCTCTGATTCCAACCGTCGGAAGTCGTCTGCCCTCACTTCCGGTCCGTTTAAAAGCCGGCGCGGCTGAGCGGGCCGGAGCGTTCAGAGCTGCAGCGGCGGTCGTCGGCGATCTGTGAGGCCCGCCTGGGGCGGTTCCGGACCGGGAGGGCGTGGACCGAGGCGGGAGGAGGGCGAGCAGCTTCGCCCCGCCCCCGACGTGCTTCAGGTAGCGTTTCGAAGTCCGCGACGCCTTCGTTTGGGGCGCCGTGGACGCCGAGGCCTCACTAAGGGAAATGTCTGCGAGGGCAAAGCGCGGTAAACTGGTTTGATCGGCTTCGAGGGAGAAAGTTATAAACCGTCACTCCTTCCCAGCGATCCGCTGGAGAGAAGCGGAGGCGTGGTTTCCTGGACCCTGCGGGGTCCTCAGCTCCAGTTCATCCTTCCCTGCAGCCTGATGGAGCTAGAGACGGAGACGATCTCCAGGAAGGAGGCCCCGACCTCAGCCCTGGCGACAGAGCTGGGTAGGTCTCCGTGGGATCTTGAGGACACGCTGCCTAAAGCCAAGGTGAGCAAAGGAGAGCCCCAGCAGGCGGCCCGAAGTCGTTTATGGCTCAGAGTCACTTGCCCCTGCAAAAGGATCAGGGCTCACCATCTGACTGCACTGAACCCTGTTCTCTGATCTGTAAAATAGTGAGAACTTAGTAGCCTGGCGGTGGTGGCACACGCCTTTAGTCCCAGCACTCGGGAGGCAGAGACAGGCACGGATTTCTGTGAGTTCGAGGCCAGCTTGGTCTACAGAACGAGTACCATGACAGCCGGGGCAGTTACACAGAGAGAACCCTGTCTCAAAAAAAAAACCCAAAAACCACCACCAACAAAAACCACAAAACTGACTTAACGTCAGGTACACAGAATATTTATTAAGGTCTGTGTAACAGGAAATATTCTAGGAATATCCTTGTACACCTAAACAGAATTCTCTGCTGCCATACAATTTGCATTCCTATTGAGCAGAAGTAAAGCTGATGACAGAAGTGATAGTCTTCTCTTGGAGTTTTGTGAATGACTTTTTGATTAGTCCCATTGTTGGTGTTATTAACCTTGATTACTTAAGATAGTAAGATGGTGTCTACCAAGCTGTCTAAACTATCGTTGTAATTTTGTAGAGGACTCTTTTTTACCACTTCAGTTTATCAGTATGAACTCACAGGGAATCTGTTTTGCTCCTTAGGCTATCATCTGTTCATTTATTTTTCGGTTCTGGGTATTGAATCTAGAACCTTGTGCACTATATACAAGTACTCTACACTTGAACTGCACACACACACACACACACACACACACACACACGCCCTTGCACCTTTTTTTTTTTGATGCTGTTTCACTAAGTTATGAAGTTCGGCCTTCAGTTTGCTCTGTGGCCCAGTAGGTCTTGAACTTGTGATTCTCCTACCTCCTCCATAACCGAGATTACAGTCCTATACTACCAGACTTTACTATTTATTCTTTTAATTATTATTTTACGCTACTGGTATTTTGCCTATATGCATGTCTGGGCACTATGTGCATGCCTGATGAGGCCCGAGGCGGCCAGCAGAGGGTGTTGAATCGCCTGAAACTGGAGTTGTAACTGGTTGTGAGTCACTGTATGGATGCTAGGAATTGAAGTGGGTCCTCTGGAGGAGCAGCCATTGCTCTTAACTGCTGAGATCTCTCTCCCTCTGGCTATTTATTCTGATGCTCTAAATAGCCAAGATTTGATCATTAACTAGCTTTTGTGTTATGACATAGCTGTATCACTGAGAATGTTATTGCTTTCTGAGGAGAAGGTGCATCTGCTTTCTCTATCCTGGACCCCTGGAATCAGCCTGGTTCTTCTTAGTGAAGAATGACATTTGTAAATTTAAAATGGGGGTATTATAGATGGCTTTATTCTACCAGGATGTCAGTAGTCCCAAAAGATCATGTTAATGGGTATGCCTGTGTATTTGTAAATATATAGAAACATGCATTTACGTCTAGTTTCCTGAATTCACAGTAAATGTGTGCTTTCCAATCAATTTATTTCTAGTCAGAGGTCTTTGTAGTTCCTCCTTTTTTTTTTTTTTTTTTTTTTTGTATCTGCAGCTTCCTTTCCTGATAGAACTACAACTCCTATTATCTCCAATGATTAATCGTTAATCACTGTCACCACCTCTTGTTCCCACGTCTTTGCCCTGCTCAGATCCAGATCAAATACATTTGAAGAGCCCTCATTATTGTAACAGGCTCTGCCAGCATCCCTGTTATATAGACACTTACCCTGTTCAGGCTCTAAATCCTGTACTAAGCCTCTACCACACTTTCAGCGTACCATAGCTCCTAACATCCACTGCCAGGCCAAAGTGTATTCCCCTTCACAATAATGGATTGCCTCAGGCTGTTCAGGTACCGTCCTATGAGGATATACTAGGCTTCTGTTCATAGTTCTGATCTTTCTCATGAGACATCCTTCTTACTCTACTTAGGATCTTAGTATCCAATGCCTAGGAACAATAATTGTTTATTACCATATATAGACCTCTATCTTGCTCAGTCTTTATCAGTTTCATACAGTTTGGCTTAAAAGATAAGTCAGAATTAGCAATATTTATAAAGAAGTAAAATATGTATGGACATTTTAATGGGAAATTTATCCTGGGGAAATAAGTAGATAGATAAATAATGATATCAATAATAAGAATGTTCATCCTAATATTTGTATTTTTAAAAAATATTTCACCAGCCAGGCAGTGGTGGTGCACGCCTTTAATCCCAGCACTCTGGGAGGGAGAGGCGGGTAGATCTCTGTGAATTCAAGGTCAGCCTGGGCTACAGAGCAGAGTTCCAGGGCAGCCAGGGCTACACTGAGAAAACCTGTCTCGAAAAACCAAAAAAAAAAAAAAAAAAAAAAAAGTTTCACCAAGAAGGAGTTTTTAGTATAAGATTTTTATTATACATTTTAAAATGTATTTCTCCTGAACCATTTTTACATGTTAAAATTGGTATTCTATAACTGATAGGGAAAAAATACAGATTTTTTACAAAGCAAAAATGGACGTTTGTAAAGTCCCTTAGGGAAGTGTAGTACAGAGATGAAAGAGCTTGGTCTTTGGAGTTTGCATTCCAGTTGTGGTTCTATGAGCTATTACTTCAGTTCTTGGTTGTCAAATGGAAATGATGGTAGTCTTCACTTAAAAGTCATAAGAATTAAATAAGTTATTACAAATAAATTTCTCAAAACTTTGACTAGGGGCTGGTGATGTGGCTAAATAGTAGAGCACTTGCCTTGCATGTTCCCTGAATTCAATCCCTAGTATAGCCTCCTTAAAAAGTGGTTAATAGTAAATATTCAACATTGGCTTAAAGCCATTGTATAAATTAGGGTTTCCATTGCTGTGATCAAACACCATGATTCCATGACCAAAAGCAGCTTGGGGGGGAAAGGGTTTATTTCAGTTGCATGCCCAGATCATAATCCTTCCTTCACTAAGGGAACTCAGAGTATAAGAACCAGGAGGCAGGAACTGATGCAGACACCAGGGAAGAGTGCTGCTTACTGGCTTGCTCCTCAGGACTTGCTCAGCCTGCCTTCTTACACTGTTGAGGACCACCTGCAGGAGGCAGGGCACCACCCACAATGAGCTGGGCCTTCCACACTGCTCTTCAATTGAGAAAATAGCCACAGGCTTACCTACAGGCCTGTTCTCTAAAGGCATTTTCTCAGTTAAGAGTCCTTCCTCTCAGAAGACTAGCTTGTGTCATGTTGACATAAAACTAGCCAGCACAGCTATGAATTAGCAGTAATATCTGATATTTATTAAGTACTTAAGGTGTGTTGGTGGCTAGCACTGATACGTTGCACCAGCAGTCTCTTATCAGATCTCTCAATAATCTCATGATATAGAATTATAGTTACTCTACAGGTAAGGAAGCTGCATCTTAGAATGGTTATGAAATTTGTTCAAGACATTGGAAGTCAGATAGTATGATGCTTGAACTCCTAACCATAATATTTTTCCATAACCAGGAAAAAAATGAAAATAATAATCTCTGAGTTATATAGGTGTTTGTCTATTATGTATTTATTTCACCTTTTTATATTATCAAAGTCTTTTGTAAAAAACAAGAACCACCTTAATAATCAGGCATAAGTTCAAAACCTTTTATATTTTTAATGGACAAGTATTTAAATCTATTTATAAAATTTGGCCTATTAAATAATACTAATAAATTGTCAAAATTAACTAAAGCTTTGGTTTTAGTTAGATGTACTCTTTTTGGGAAAACATTCATCATCCATTCATCATCTCCTTATAAAATAAGTACTTGACAAAGCCTTTTTAAAGAAAACAAGGAGCTTCCTTAAATTTTTCTGTAACCATAGTATAATTCTGATTCTGATAGGTTAGATGTCACTGATTTGTGATTTGGTTACCTTGTCCCCATTGTAATACTGCCACAGCTTGCAATATGCAATTTTGGCTCCAGCCAAGCCATACTAGATGGCTTGACCCCAGAGTTTAAAGAAGCCTTCACTAAAACTGAACCAGTGGTTCTTAACCTGGGTTTGAATGACTCTTTCATGGGTGTCACTTAAGACCATCTGCATATCAGATGTTTATGATTCACAACAGTAGCAAAATTACATTTATAAATCAGCAATAAAATATTTTATGGTTGGGGGTTACCACAATGCGAGGAACTGTATTAAACTGTCACAGCATTAGGAAGGTTGAGCACCACTGTCCTAAACCCTAGGGCAAATACACCCTTGCTCCTCTGTAATTATAATAGCACTGACCCCTGCAGTGTTAGAATTACCCATCATATACTCCCTAAATGGAGTAGAGTTCTTGAAAGCATGAATTGTGTTGTAATCCTCCTCCTATTTTTAGCACACAGACATGCATAATACAAAACTTGCCAATGTTTATAAAATATTCTAATGACATCATACCACAAGTGGCTCTTAGACCTTTATTTTCAATTAATTAGAACAGTCTTTGTGTTGATATGTATGTTAAAATAATCAGAAACTTGAATAATTGCCTTTTTGCCATTCATGAGCATTTGGTATGCTATATTCTAATTTGTCTTTGCAGAAAACTCGCTGAAAATTTATTTGCTGAAAATTATGAAGTAACCCATAGACAGCTGTGTGAGTTGCTGAAGTATGCAGTTCTGGGTAAATCCACTGTTCCTAACCCCAGGTATGAGATAAACTATGCATAGACCAGAGGTTTCAAACTGGTTTGTAGCTTAATGACATTTGTTAGCCATGTAGAGTATCCAGTTTTGTTTTTTGTTTTTTTTTTTTAAAGCTTCTCAGTTTCTTTTTTTTTTAAGATTTATTTATTTATTATATATACAGAAGAAGGGCGCCAGATCTCATTACAGATGGTTGTGAGCCATCATGTGGTTGCTGGAAATTGAACTCAGGACCTCTGGAAGAGCAGTCAGTGCTCTTAACCTCTGAGATATCTCTCCAGCCCCTGTTTTTTTTTTTTTAATTAACAGCTGTCAATAATTATTTGGGAATTTCTGTATAAAAATCCAGATTGGTGATTTCTTCAAAAAACTTAAAAATCTAGCAACCATCTCTGTACCACCTGGTGTACTTACTTTATTCATTTATTTCTGTCTGACTACTGTTGCTACTGTAGTTTGCTTCCCCTACTGTGGACTTGATAGAAATTTCATTAATTTCTGTTTTTTATTATAAATTAATACTATCTTAATAATTCTGGTTAGTCTTTTACTTTTCTTATAGTTAAAAAAGGAATGATATTGTTTGAATGCTGTCAGTGATACTAATGACTTATGAAAATTATATTTTTATATCTGTCTTATTTAGGGCTTCTATTGCTATGATGAAAACCATAACCAAAGCAATTTGGGAAGAAAAGAGTTTATTTGGCTTATACTTCCACATCAGGGTAAATCACTGAAGGAAGTCAGGATGGGAACTCAAACAGGGCAGGAACCTGGAGGCATCATGGAAGAATGCTGCTTATTAGCTTGTTCATCATGACTTGCTCAGCCTGCTTTTTTTTTTTGGTTTTTTTTTTTTTGGTTTTCGAGACAGGGTTTCTCTGTGTAGCTTTGCGCCTTTCCTGGAACTCACTTGGTAGCCCAGGCTGGCCTCAAACTCACAGAGATCCGCCTGGCTCTGCCTCCCGAGTGCTGGGATTAAAGGCGTGCGCCACCACCACCCGGCTCAGCCTGCTTTTTTATAAAACCCAGGACCACTAGCCCAGGGACGTCACCACCCACCATGGTCTTGGCCTCCCACATTGATCACTAATTAAGAAAATGCTTATGGTGGATCTTATTTAAGGCATTTTCTCAAGTGAGGATCCCTCCTTTCAGATGACTCTAGCTTGTGTCAGGTTGACAAAAAACTATCCAGCACAATACCCATCAAGAGATTAATAGATGCATACATTTCCCTGAGGCAGTTGTTATAAATTGTCTAGATTTTTCAGAACTAGCTTCTTTGTCAAGAAATCTGCCATCTGGCAGGGCCTAGTGGCACATCTCAGCACTCAGTAGGCAGAAGCAGGCAGATCTCTGTGAGTTTGAGGCCAGCCTGGACTACATAATGAGTTCCGGGACAGCCACGGCTATGTAGAGAGACCCTGTCTCAAAAAAAAAAAAAAAAAAAAAAAAAAAAAAAAATATATATATATATATATATATATATATATATATATATATATATATAAAATAAAAGAAGGAAAGAAGAAAGGAAGACTGCCATTAGTCTGAAGTCAGCCATCATTTGATGTGCTGGTTTAGGAAGGGTTACAGAATATGTTGGAGATAAACCTTTGTAAAATGAGCTCAGAGTTCTGATTTAAAATAAATGTTCAGGTGGAAGGAGAGAGTCAACTGCCATAAGTTGTTTTCTAACTTCCACCCTGTCATACATAAAATAAGTATAATTAAAGCTTTAAATAAACATTAATAGGACAATGCATTTATTAATAAATGTATTGCATTTCACTTGACATTTGATTTTATTATAACAAATATTTGTCACAAAGATTTTTTTTAAGATTTATTTATTATGTTCTGCCTGCATGTGTCTTTGCAGGCCAGAAGAGGGCACCAGATCTCATTACAGGTGGTTGTGAGCCACCATGTGTTTGCTGGGAATTGAACTCAGGACCCCTGGAAGAGCAGCGGGTCCTCTTAACCTCTGAGCCATCTCTCCAGCCCTATCACAAAGATTTTTATTTGAATTCTTTTAGTAAGGACTGTCTTCCAGTTATAGAGTTATACAGAGTCAGTGGTTGGTGAAAAGTTTTATTAGCTGTCAGTCATTCTGTTTCCTGCTTGTCTTCTGTGTGCCTGTAACTGTCTGAGAGTATCATCTTAGCTGTGTTGAATTTTAGATTTCCTTTTGTTTTGCTTCCCTGTCCCCATTCTGCATGGCTCATTCCTTTTACTCTTATAAATCTCTATTCAGATACCACTTTATCAGAGAGACCATCCCTGACATATAAACATGACAGTAGCCATTTTCCTTGTCCAGTAATCCCTCTTCCTTCTCTCCTTTTACCTGTAGTTCTTATCCCTACTTGATATATTAAATGTTTATTTATTTTTATTTATGTTTATAAATGAACACTTATTTCATTATTCATTGTCCATCTTCCCAACTGGAACTTAAATTCCACAGCAGATTTTATTGTATACATAGCTAGAATAATGCAGATAAGCACTCATATATTTTCTTGATTGAATTAGTTTATGTTTAACATTTCTTTTGTATACTTTCCTATCTCTTTGGCCCTCTTACTGCATAGGCTTTAGTTAAAATATTTTTTGCCAGTATTACTGTAGCACCTTTCTAGTTTTGCTCTGCTCTATTTTTCACAAGTATTTGAGGTTAATATTTCTTAAGATACTCTTTATATTTTGTTGCTTTCCTTCTCAGAAGCTTTTATTGTTCTCCACTATATATTGAGTGATGAAAAGTTCAAATTCTTGACCCTGGCATACCAATGGTGTATCATTTATCTCCACTCTCAACTTGACTCATAGATTTCTTTCTTTCTTACTGAACTATCATTGGCAAGCCAAGTTCTGTACATTCTTGTCTAACTTGGTGTGCCCTCTTCTACTGTGTTGGCTTTTGGGACTGTAAGGGCCAAATGTGTGTCTTAATCAAAAAGGATAGTGTTTGGAGGATACATGTTGACTAGAAAGCCATCTGCAAGCTAAGTGAAGGAACTGTCTGTCCCTTTTCATAGCATCAGACAGATGAAGTTTTCAAAGTGGTTGGTTCTCTTTATATTTTAGTTAAAATTCTAGACACAAGCAAGTGTGATCAACATAATTACCATCGTCCCATTTCAGAATGCAGTCCCACTTAAGAAGGTCCATGTACTTAACCTATTCACTGATCTCCCCTGGTTAAGGGCTGGTGTTGCTTGAGTAGATGGCAGGAGATTTAAGTAGATGAAGAGAAAATGAGCTGTTTGAATGGATAGGTACCAAAACAGAGGTCTAACATACCAACTATTTCTATTCTGCCTTCTCAAGATTTGGCACCTTGTTTCCTATCTTTAAGTATCTTTGACCACCTTAGATCTGAAGCACATTCTTCCTTGACCTTCTATAAAAAGCCTTATCATTTTAACACATTTGGAATTAATGCCTCTGTTCTTGGTTTGTTCTAGTTTTATTTTTTGAGACAGGGGTCTTACTATGTAGCCCAAGTTTGCTTTGAACTTAAGATCCTTTTGCCTCCCTCCCAAATGCTTGGATCACACATGTGCCTCACCATGCCCAGCTTCTCTTCATGTTGTTATAACTGTATGAAATCATACACACACACACACACACACACACACACACACACACACACACATACACACATACACATAGACATACCTTTACAAGTCAAAGATGAGTCATAATATCTTTTTGCCTTCACCATGCTTAATCTGTGTAAGAAGCATGATTTTTATTACTATTGAAGGTGTGTGTGTGTGTGTGTGTGTGTGTGTGTGTGTGTGTGTGTGTGTGAGAGAGAGAGAGAGAGAGAGAGAGAGAGAGAGAGAGAGAGAGAGAGAGAGATGGATGTGAGTACAGGCGCATTTGTGCCAAAGCATGCACAGAAGCCAAAAGATCACTTCCAAGAATCAATTGCATCCTTCCACAGTGGGTTTCCAGATAGAATTCAGATCACCAGGCTTGTGCAGCAAGCACCTTTGTCCACTGAGCCATCCTGCTGGATGTGACACCTTCTGATGCACATCTTTGCACTACCTTTGTTGTTTCAGGACCTTTAGTTTCTGCCATTTTAAAATCCAGCATCAACCTGCAGAATAACCACATCATTCAAAAGTATGGCTGTGAGAAAGTGGGCTTGACACAAGAGGAAATGAAAACATTTCACTTTCCACTACAAGGTTTGCTTAAACTTACTCAATCTAATATTACTAACTTCATTCAAATACTTTTGTTGAAAATCATTTTTTCTGGATTCTTTTGGGATAGCTTATTTATTCCATCTTGTAATGTGGAAATATTTTTAGTGTGGAATGTGGAAAAATGATGATTTTAGATTATACATAAAGATTATAAATAACATTTAAATCAGTAAAATGTTAATAAGAATGTTCCCTTTTTTTTAAATTTCTCTTTAGTATACTAGAAAGAATCAGTATTTCTTTAGCATTTTAAGACTTTTCCAAGCTGAGGCAATGCCTCAGTTGATGCATAAGGACCATAATTCAGATCCCTTCTACCCATGCTGGAGATGGCCCCTTGCTTGTACTTCAGTACTCTGGAGGTGGACACAAGGGATCCCTGCAGCAAGCTGGCTAGTTAGATTAGCCCAATTGTCAATTGTCTCAGTTCCAGTGAGAAACCCAGTTTCAGTACATAAAATAGAAGGCAACCAAAGAGAACAACAGATGTCAGACTCTGGACTCCAGACACATGTACCCACAAACATGGAAACATGAACATACACAGGCACAGAATACACTGTACATAGTAGAACAAAAACCTTCTTCGGTATGTTAAACCTTCTTCATTGTCTCCCTCTTTTTAGAAAGCAAATAGGCAAACAAAACAAACTAGCCATAATAATAATGATAATAGTGATAAGAATAATGAAATCAAATAAAAAACTCAAGAAATACATTTACTCACACGCACAGAAAAAAATCCACAAAAACACAAAATCAGAAACTATAATGTATACGCAAAAGGTCAGACAAAAATGCCCAAACCAAGCACTAAGAGACAAAACATCTACAAAATACCATTGAGTTTTTTGTGTTGACCGTCTACTGCTGGGCATGGGGCCTACCCTTAAGTGTGGTGAATATATCCAGTGACATTCCATTGAAGAAAACTAATTTTTCCTTTGCAAGCAGATGTCACTTGAGAATAGCTTCTTAGGAGTAGGAGCCCTTGTCCACTTCTCCTGTCCGCTCTGGGACCCCATCAGTTTGAACTTGTGCAAGCCCTGTGCTTGCTGTCACAGTCCTTTCACATACATACATATTTTAAGATGCTTTTACAGTAATGGGTTTCCATATGACCTCTCAAATTGCCCTTAGTATACCCCTCCCCATATTCCCTCCTTTACCCCTCTATTCCATCTTATTCCCTGTTTATCCTCCTGCACCAATCCGCCACTATCTCTCCATAACTATATTATTTCCCTTCTGATGAGGGAATGTCTTTCTGTGCGCTGCGAATATGTGTTGCTCTGGTTGATTAATAAAGCTGTTTGACCTATGGCAAGGTAGCTTAGAGGCAGATGGGAAATTCAAAGAGAGAGAGACAGGAAGAAGGCGAGGGAGATTCCAGCCAGCTGCCCAAGGAGCAACATGTAATGGGACTCAGGTAAAGCCATGAAATGTGGTGATGCATAGATTAATAGTTATGGGCTAATTTAAGGTATAACAGCTAGCTAGCAAAAGGCTTGAGCCATGGCCATGCAGTTATAATTAATATAAGCCTCTGTGAGTTTACTTGGGGGACGTGAGTGGGAGAGATTTGTTCTGACTGCCGGCAGGCCAGGACACAGGAAATCTTCTGGCTACACCCTTCTTTGGGAAATCCTCCCCTCCAGCTAGTCTCTTACTCCATACCTAACCTCTATGGATATATAGATTATAGCACACTTATGGAATACTTAAAAGCTAACATTCATGTGTAAGAGAAAAATATACTATATTTGTCTTCTGGGGTCTGGGTTATACCTCATTCATGATTTTTTTTTCTAGCTTTATCCATTTACCTGCATATTTCATTGTAGATGTAATTCTAAACAGTCTTATTAAATAAGAAACACAGAGCCAAATAAAGAGTTAAAAGCCCAAGAGGTCACAGCACTAGCGAATAGCCTTTAGCTTACCAGCTGCTGCCGTCCTTCCCCTGAGAGAGACCTTCTCCTGTGTGACCTGTCTTTTTATTGCCTTTCTGTTCTGCCTTCTCATTGGTTCTAAACCCAACCACATGACTTCCTCATCACTGCCTGTCTATACAGACCTCTAGGTTTCTATGGTTGGTACTTGGATTAAAGATGTGTGTTACCATGCTGACTGTGCCTTTGAACACACAGAGACTTTGCCTGCCATGTGATCAGATTAAGGGTATGTGCTACCACTGCCAGACTTCTGTTAAATGGCTTACTATTAGCTCTGACCCCCAGGCAACTTTATTTATTAAAATACAAATAAAATCACATTTCAGCACAAATAAAATATCACCATGTTTCATAATTTACATTTTTAACAGCTGGATAATATTCCATTATGTAAATTACTAAATTATCATTATGTAGTCAATCATTGATGGGTATCTAGGCTGTTTCCAATTTCTGGCTATTGTGAATATGGCTACAATGAACATGGATGAGCAGATACTTCTGTGATAGGATATAGAGTCCTTTGGGTATATGCCCAAAAATGGTACAGCTGATCTTAAGGTAGATCTAGTCTCAGCTTCCTAAGGAACTGCCATTCTGATTTCCACAGTGGCTGTACAAGTTTGTACTCCCACCAGCAATGAATGAGTGTTCCCCTTACCTGACATCCTTGCCAGCATGAGCTGTCATTTATTTTAGTAATCTTAAGCTTAATTTGCACAAGAAACAGGCACCTACCAGCTGCTCTGGCCATGGCACAGGTCTTCATTGAATCTGTGGGAAAGTTTATACCACCCCATAATCAATAAAAAGGTTGATTAACTTTTCTGTTAGTTTCTCAGGGTAAACACAAGCAATAAATCTCTAAGCTAAATCTTGTGTTAATAAACTGAGGTGAAAGTAAGTACAAGGAATTAAGAATTTAAGGTTAGTGAGGTTAGCGCAGGATGATAATGTTTACCTTATCTGTAGGCAAGGTGAAGCCAGGGCACATTTTTACCCTGTCTAAGGGTTGAAAATCAACAATTAGACATGTAATGCTTTGTCCTTGAATGTCTGAAAATGTCTCAAATGAAATACTTGTGTCTGGAAACTAACACTGACCAAATACCTGCTAATAAAGATAATTGCAGGAAGTCCAGACTCTGAGTTTATGTTGGTAAAAAAGAGCAAAGACCTGATTGTGGGAAGGAGATTTTTTGACTGCATAACTGTTTTCTCACATAACTAGAAGAAGTTATCAATATACCTCAAATGCATAGGGAAAATTGTGCCAAATAAATGATCAATCACACTGCTAAAAGCTTTCGGGAGCTGAATCCTAAGGTTGTAACAGATGGAAAGGCTACAACTTCACACAAGAAATTCGATGTAGGAAACAGTCTGTACATTCCAAAGGTAATAACACCAAACACCTTCCATTTTGGTTTAACTCCTCCATCAGAATCTGATTCCATTTGACTCTGGTGGGTTGACCTTTTGAGCACTAGTTGTCACCTGCTGTATACTCCCATGGCCTTTTGCTGCCAGAAGCTCTCAATAAGTTTCTCTCCATTTAGGTTGATGATGTTGCCTGTGAACTTGGTGTAAATTGCCTTTATTGTATTGAAGTTTGTCTCTTGTATCCCTAGTCTCCCCAGAACTTTTATCATGAAGGGATATTGGATTTTGTCAAAGGCCTTTTTCTGCATCTAAAGAGATGATCATATGGATTTTTGTATTTCACTCTGATTATTTGCTAGATTATGTTTATCAATTTATATACATTGAACTATCCCTGCATCCCTTGGATGAAGTGTACTTGATCATGGTAGGTGATCTTTTTGATGTGTTCTTGTATTCTGTTTGCAAGTGTATTACTGAGAATTTTTGTATCTGTATTCATAAAGATTAGTCTATTTTCTTTCTTTCTTGAGTTTTTTGTGTGGTTTAGGTAGCAGGGTAATTGTAAAAATTGTGTAAAAAGAGTTAGGAAATGTTCCTTCAGTTTCTATTTTGCAGAAAAATCTGGAAAATATTGGCATTAATTCTTCTTTGAAGGTCTGGTGGAATTCTGTGCTGAATCCGTCTGACCTTGGGCTTTTTAGTGGCTGAGAGACTTTAATTGCTGTTTCTGTTTCACTAAGGGTTATAGGTTTGTTTAAATTGATTATCTGATCTTGATTAAACATTTATAGGTTGTATACATCAAAAAATTCATCCTTTTTTTATTTTTCCACTTTGGTGGAGTGCAGATCTGTAAAGTATGTCCTTAGGATTCTCTGGATTTTCCTGGTGTTTATTGTATGTCCCCCTTTTTGTCTCTAGTTTTATTAATTTGGATCTTCTCTGTGTGTCTTATAGTTAATTTTGCTAAGGATTTATCATTCTTACTGTTTTTTCTCAAAGAAACAACTCATTTTTTTGTATTGTTTCTGTTTTCTTGATTGTAGCCTTGAGTTTGATTATTTTTTGCTGTATACTCCTCTATTTCTTTTGGGTATTATTCTTTTTGTTTTAGGACTTTCAGGTGTGCTGCTAAGTTGCTAATATGAGATCTCTCCAAACATTTTATGTAGGTACTCAGTGCTCTATGAATTTGCCTCATAGAACTGCCTTCTTTGTTCTGTACATTTAGTGTTTTGATTATTATGTGTTGTGGGGAAATTTTTTTCTGGTCCTGTCTATTCAGTATTTTGTATGCTTCTTTTACCTTGATAGGCATGTCTTTCTCTAGATTGGGGAAATTTTCTTCTATAATTGTGTTAAGAATATTTTCCATCTCTTTGGCCTGAGTTTCTTCTTCCTTTATTTCTATTATTTGTAGCTTTTGTCTTTTCATGGTGTCCCAGATTTTCTATATGTTTTAGGCCTATCTATCTATCTATTCATTCATTTATTTGATTTAACATTTTCTTTTACTAAAGTATTCTACCCTGTTTTCAACACCTGAGTTTCTTTTTTCCATATCTTGTAATCTGTTGGTGAGCCTTATTTATGAGGTTTTTGTTTGACTTTCTAAATTTTTCATTTCCAGTTTTATTTCAGTTTATGTTTTCTTTAGTGATTCAGTTTCTTTGTTAGATTCTACTTCCATGTTGTAAATAGTTTCCATTACTTCATTCCACTATTTGTGTTTTCACAGACTTCATTAGAGGATTTATTCCTATACTCTTTATGGTCTTTGAACATACTCATACTTTCTGCTTTAAAGCCTTTATGCTTTAGTCATATTGCATTTCTCAGGACCTACTATAGAGTTCCTGGGTTCTGGTGGAGGCATATTATCTTGACTATTAATGATTAGGACTATTAATGATGCTATTTTGGCATCTGAAGTTAGAATGATTGAGGTGATGCTAGGTGTTGATATTTTTGTTGGGTGATTTTTTTTCCATCCTTGGTTTCTGTTACCCTCTCTGAATCTTGGTAAGTCTGTCTGCTGCCTAAAAGAGTGTGCTTCTGAAGATCAGTGTGTCGAAGAGGGGAATAGAAATAGAGAAAGAGAGAAGACAGATACTAGGAATGGCAGGGGCTTTTGAAACTGCAAGTCCTGCCCCCTATGACACACTTCCTCCAACAAGGCGACACCCCTAAGCTTTCAAAAATAGTTCCAGCAACTGAGGACTAAGCATTCAAATATGAGCTTGTGGCAGTCATTCTCATTCAAACCATATACCCTGAGACAGCCATTGACCAATTTTCTTTTTATATAGATTTTACAGATTTACTTATTCTGGGTATTTTATATAAATGGAGTAGTGCAGTGTGTGTGTGTGTGTGTGTGTGTGTGTGTGTGTGTGTGTGTGTGTGTGTGTGTGTGTGTTTAAACTGGTTTCTTTCACTTCATATGTATTCAAGTTTGATCTGTGCTGTACTCTGTATTGGTACTTCATTTCACTTGAGTTCCTGATGATAACCCAAGCATAATCATGTTGTAAATGCATTTATTCATCATGTGGAAGATATTTGAATTGTTCCTGTGTTTGGATTTTATGAACAGTGCTGCTCTGAACATTTAGGTACAGGACTTCCGTGGCTGTGTACCTCGTTGTGTAATTGTTGGGCCACATGGTAGCTTGCTGACTTGTTTTGAGGAATTATAAAACTATTTGCCAAAACGGCTGCTATGCCATTGCATTCTTCTTAGTAACGTGTGAGTGCTCTGAGTTCCACGCATCCTTACCAATACTTACTATCATCTGCCTTTTCATATTGAGGCTGTGAAGTACTGCCTTGTGAGCCTCATCTGCAGTGCCCTGACAGCTGATGATTTTGAGCATCTTTTCATATATCTTTGGCAAATTATCTATTGGGGATCTTTGCCCAACTTTAAATTGGACTCTGTTTTTATTACTGAATTCCTGGAATTCTTTATTTATTTTGGATGTAAAAATTTACTTTTAAGTTAAAAGAACAAGCCATCTGTGAAATGGAGTTAAAATTTAGTTCATATATCATAGAATTGCCATAGGATTAAATCAGTTAATGTGGGTTGAAGAGGTAGCTCGGTGAGTAAGAGCACTGACTTCTCTTATGTGGAGACAGAGTCTAAATTGGAGGTCTCCATCAAATCCCTCCCCTCAGAGCTCAGGGAATCCCACAGGAGAAGAAGCAGAAAGATTCTTAGAGTCAGAGAGAGTGGTGTCTACCAGAAAAACAACACCTTCTGTTGAATCAACTAAGCAAGGCAAATATGAGCTCACAGAGACAGAAGCAGCAAACACGGCCTATACCAGATCCTCAGCATATATGTATGTACATATATATATATATACATATATATAATAATCATATATATAGTAGCAATTAGCTTAGCATTCTTATGATACTCCTTACTGCAAGAATGAGTGGGTCTCTGACTCTTGGGCCTGCCTTTGGACTCTTTTCTTCCTTGGGTTGTTGTGTCCAACTTCACTATGACAGCTTTTCCTTCATCATACTGTATTTCATGTTGTCATATTTGGTTCTTATCTCATAGAAATCTGTTCTTTTCTAATGAGAGAAAGAAAGTGAGTGGATCTGGAGGGGATGTGAAGAGGAACTTGGAGGAGTAGAGGGAGGGGAAATTATAATCAGGATATATTGTAGAAAAAATAATCTATTTTCAATAAAAAAAAATTTTAAATGAACATTACTAGTGGCTACACAATTGAAAAAATGTCTCTCCCTCCCCTAGCAAATATTAACTGCCTGTAGATCTTCATGGAGGATACGTCTTAATACTTTTATTTTCAATCAGTTGGAAATTTCTGGTTATTAGGAGGCAAAAAAACTATTCCAAAGGTTTCATAGTCTTTAATTCTTGTCAAATAAAATCTGCATACTACTTTAGCTGCTTCAGTAACTGTGGGAAGGTAGAAATCTTTAATGATTCAGATGTTTTGGATCCCTGAGCTGTGTGTGCCTGGTTGTTATCTTAGTGTATGTAATGGAAAGAGTTCCCTGAACCTGCCTTGAACCTCTAGAGGGAACTTTCAGGTTATAATTCCAAGAAGTTGAAGAACATTTCTGGATAGTGACTTCAGGGAAATCTCAGGGATAGAGTTGGGTTTAAGTGCACACACTGAAAGTTACTCAGGGGCTGTAGAGATGGCTCAGAGGTTAAGAGCACTGACTGCTCTTCCAGAGGTCCTGAGTTCAATTCCCAGCAACCACATGGTGGCTCACAACCATCTGTAATGAGATCTGGTGCCCTCTTCTGGTCTGCAGACATACATACAAACAGAACACTGTATACATAATAAATAAATAAATAAATCTTTAAAAAAAAAAAAAAAAAGAAAGTTACTCAGACTTTCTGCCTGTTACATACTCTTTTTAGATGCCCATTATGGTGAATAAATCTCTTTCCTATTTTCACTTGCTTAATTTAGAAAAGAAAAATGCTACAAGGAGTCATTTGCATATGTTATTCCTTCTCTCCTAGTACCTACATGGGAAGTGTCCAGTAACTTTGGTTTTAATTCTTTCTCATAAGAAGAAAGAATGTTTGCTTGGTAACCAGGAAGTCTAGGCCCCAGCCCCCCTAAAACAGCATCTACAATATTCATTCAGAATTAACAATGGATGGAGAAAAACTTAACCAAAGAGGTTGCTTCTTGTTTAGTCTTCATAGTTCAAGTAACACAAAGTTCCCAGTAAATATGTTATTTGAGTTTCCCTGGATTATCAGAGTAGTGTTTATTATATTCAATAAATAGCTCCAGTAAGCCAGGTGTGTTGGTGCATGCCCTTAATCCCAGCACCCAGGAGGCAGAAGCAGACAGAATTCTGTGAGTTTGAGGCCAGCCTGGTCTACAAAGTGAGTTCTAGGACAGCCAGGGCTGTTACACAGAGAAACTCTGTCTCAAAAACCAAAAAATTTAAAAAAAAAAAAAAAAAAAAAAAAAAAGGTAGCTCCAGTAAGTATTTACTTCCTTTTCCTCCTAGGTTCTCCTGACTGTGAAAACTTTATCCTTACCAAGTGTGATGGTTCCATAACAGATAGTAGTCCTCTCTTTGGACTTGACTCTGAAATGGTAAGTAATGCTTTGATGTTTTTGGAGCATGTTGCAAACTATAGTGTAAGATGATTTCTTGAGTTCAATGAACCAGTGAACCCACACCTTTCTTAGTTTAAATCGCTGAAAGTAGGCCCCTTGGGAAAATACTTGGATCTATATTCCAAATGAAAAATTGTCTTAAGTTTTCTTTTTTGTTTTTTTTTTTTTTCTTTTTCTTTTTTTTTCTTTTTTTTTTTTTTCCCGAGACAGGGTTTCTCTGTGTAGTTTTGGTACCTGTCCTTGATCTCACTCTGTAGATCACACTGGCCTCGGATTCATAGAGATCTACCTAGCTCTGCCTCCCGAGTGCTGGAATTAAAGGAGTGTGCCACCGCCACCCGACCAGTCTTAAGTTTTCTAAGTAGTTTCTAACACATTACCAGAAAATATTGTTTTTTGAACAGACATTCTATTCTGTGGCTGCCATGAAGATTCTGCTTTAATTACTATGTGTAGCTGGAGTTTTCTCCAGTCCTGCCTGACCCTCAGTCAGGACAAATCTCTCTCACTCGCCAGTCCCGCAGCCATTTAGACCCAACTAAGTAAACACACAGAGACTTATATTACTTACAAACTGTATGGCCATGGCAGGCTTCTTGTTATCTAATTCTTATATCTTAAATTAACCCATTTCTATTAATCTATAAGTTGCCACCTGGCTTGTGGCTTACTGGTATCTTTACATGTTGCTTGTCATGGTGGCGGCTGGCAGCATCTCTCTGACTCAGCCTTCCTGTTCCTAGAATTCTCTTCTCTCCTTGTCCCACCTATACTTCCTGCCTGGCTACTGGCCCATCAGTATTTTATTTATTAACCAATCAGAGCAACACATTTAACATACAGAACATTCCACAGCAATTATGGGCTTAGGTTTTGCACACTGAAGATTAGAAACAGGATTTCCCTGCTAATTGAGTAATTCTTCTAAAGACAAGTACATCCTTTTCCTGTAGTACTATCAAATAGTTTTGATTCTTGTTAGTTTGTATACTAGTCTTGTCTGTTAATGACTGTCACTTTGAGTCCCCTAACCCCTTTCTGCCTTAGTTTTTCCTCTTATGAAGTCGGTAATAATTAAGGCTATGCTATAAATTTAGAATGTGCTTAGTAAAAGTGGTGGTTCTTAGCCATAATGCTGGATAATATCATTCTATCGAAGATAGGTACAATTATGATTGATACTATTATCTTCGTTTAAAAAATAAGTAAAACAAGATCCCCCTGTATAGCTAAAGTTGACTTTGAACTTTTGATTTTGCTTTAGCTTCCCTAGCCATTTATCTTCCTCAAAAAAAAAAAAAAAAAAAAACATTTTCCAGAGCAATTGTATTGCATTGCTTCCATTAAATGTAATGTTCAGCAAATATCCCAGCTTCAGTTTCATTCATCCTGGATCTGTTAGTAAGCAAGCATCTTTGCAGTTGCTGGCAGGAATCTTGGTAGCTGAGGGTAGGTGGTAGCTGATACAGTGTACATAATAAGGGGAAGCAATGGCTTCTGCAGCTCAGCAGTATTTTGTGTTTTAGTGCCTTACATCCAAGGGGAGAGAACTAACACGCATCTCACTGGTTGCTGAAGGAGGCCATTGTATTATGGATGAACTGGTTAAACCTGACTTCATGATTCTGGACTACCTTACTAGGTATTGTTTTGTTTTTCAAGACAGGGGTTTCTCTGTGTAGCAGCCCTGGCTATCCGGGAGCTTGCTCTATAGACCAGGCTAGCCTTGAACTCACAGAGATCCACTTGCCTCTGCGTCCCAAGTACTGGGATTAAAGGCATGTTCCACCACTGCCTGGCACTAGGTATTCTTTTACCTCACCCAATTCTGGTTCTTCCTATAACCATTCCAGAATGGAATATGACTTAACAGGAATGTCCACAACTTCGGCTTCCTGGGTTTTATCTCTTTATTTTCTCATAAAAGGTTAAGTGTGTGTGTGTGTGTGTGTGTGTGTGTGTGTGTGTGTGTGTGTATGCATATATCTTAGTGCTGAAATTGCATTATGTCAGTGTATTATACTTTTACCTTGTTCTTTTAATCTTATTGTGATAAGTCATCAGAATATTATCTGCCTTATCTTAGATTCTTGCAGTTATACTTGTTTTCTAGCAACTGCCACATAGTTGGAGAAGAGATTTTGTGTTCTGGCCAGACCTTGCTTAAGTATCTGTAAACAATTAATTGGCAGTCAAATGATCCTAATGCTTATCTATGTTGACTCCTCAGCAAATGTTTTCCATAACGGAAAATCTGAAACCCTAAATTTAGTCTGTATCCCACCCTCCTTCTTAAGACAGAGTCTCACTATGTAGCCTGGTATTTTAGTTAGGGTTTCTGTTGTTGTGAAGAAACACCATGACCACAGCAACTCTTACAAAGGAAAACATTTAATTGGGGTGGCTTGCTTAACTTTAGAGGTTTAGTTCATTATCGTCATGGTGGGAAGTAAGGCAGCATGCAGGCAGACATGGTGCTGGAGCTGAGATTCTTTACATCTTCATCCAAAGGCAGCTGGGCGTGGCTTGAGCATATATGAGACCTCAAAACCTGCCTCTACAGTGACAAACTTCCTCCAACAAGACCACACTTCCTATTAGTGCCACTCCCTTTGGGGGCCGTTCTCTTTCAAACCACACCTGGCTTGGCATTTGCTACATAGACCAGGCTGGCCTTGAACACAGAGATCTACTAGCCTCTGCCTCCCAAGTGCTGAGGTTAAAGTCATGTACCACCACACATGACCAATTTTAGTCTTTTAATTTTTATTTTTGCAAAGATCAGCATAAAACTTCAGACGTACACGGTGACTGGGCAAAGAAACAACCAGTGTGACATTACTTTCGTTGACTGAAGTTGTACCCATGCATTCATGTTTACTTAGGCATAGAAAGACCATGTTAATGATATAGGCTGTTCTATTAGCAGACCTGATATTTAGATAATATTTCTAGAAAATAGTCATATGCAGCAAAAAGATAGGTGAAAGCATGTTTGTCATAGTATTGTAAAAAGATGAAAATATAAATGTCTTTTTAAAAGACATTGCAAATGTCAAATTAGAGGATGTTTTTAAACAACTGCAAAATAGAATCTCTTAAAAGGATATACTAGAATTCATTTATTGATGTTTGAATGTAATCACAAAACAGCACATATGAAATATATCTATAAATATATACATATCAAAAAAAGTGGAAGGATATTTACTAAAATGGAAAAAATTATAATCCTTGGATAATTAAGTTATGGCTTTGTTTATTATTGTTGTTGTTTATTTTAATTCTAGCATTTCTCCCTTCCCTTTGCGCCCTCTCTGCTCTCCTTCTCAAATTCTTGGCCTATTTTTTGCATCAGTTGTTACTGATGTGTGCATATATGTATTTGTACATACCTATAAATTCTCAAATATAACCTGTTGAGTCCATATAATGTTATCTGTAAGTATTTTTTCAGGGTTGTCTGTTTGGGCACTAGACAACCCATTCATAAGCTCTTCCCTGGAAAGGGCCATCTCTTCCACTCTTATAGGTAGAGTTTTTCTGTGTCCCTGCAGTCATTCCCAGATAACCACAAGAGACTTAGTATTAATTATAAATGCTTGGCCTATAGCTTAAGCTCTTACAACTTAAGTTAACCCATTTTTATTAATCCACATTCTGCCACATGGCGTTGCCTCACTTTCGTCTTGCACCTCCTGTTTCCTCTCTGTGTCTGGCTGATGACTCCTCTGACTCTGCCCTTCTTTCCAGTGTTCTCTCTGCAAAATCCTGCCTAGCTGTCGGCCAATCAGCTTTTTATTAACAATGAGAGCAATATATATTTACAGTGTATAAAGATGTTCCACAGCACATTCCCAGCTTTCCTCATTTGCCTTTTGTGTAGGGTTAAGGCCTCATGATCTTTTCCCTGTGCAATTTGGCATGTTCATGGGTACCTTCTTGTTAAACTCACATTTGGTCAGTCATGTTGGTGAGACTTGATGGGTGTAGCTTCTGACATTACCCAGAGGCACATCTCACAGCAAAATCCCTGATTGGCTCTTACAGTCTTTCTACCCTCCTCTTCCACAATGTCCCCTGAGCTTAGATATGCGAGTGCTCTATAGATGTATCCATTGGGACAGGCTCCACAACTCTGTGTTTTGATTGGTTGTGATTTTCTGTAGTGGTCTCTGTCTCTTACAAAGAGAAGTTTCCTTGATTAGAGGTGAAGACTATACTTATCTGTGGGTATAAGGAAAAATATTTATAGATTTTTGTCAGAGATTATGCTGGCTTAGTAAATTAGTGGTTGTAGATTCTCCTCCAATAACCATGACATCACTAGCACCGATTAGTTAGCTAGGTTTCCAGTACTAGGCATGATAATCTCTCTTGTTGAGTGGGTCTTAAGTCAATTAGAGAGCAGTTGATTACCGCCAAAGTCTGTGTGGCACAACTACACCCAGGGTTATTCTGCCATGCTCCTTGTTGACGTGGTTCATATACATCGTAGCTCGGTAGGACGGTTGGTTGCCTCTCTCCCTTGGCAGCTTGCATGCACCTTCTGGTACCATGAAAGGTAGTCCTCAGGGATGGGGATTCAGGTCAGTTCCAGCTCAGGGGCTTCTGGGCCCTGTTTCTGAAGTACATGGTTTCTTCAACCCTAGGGACTTACTTCCTGTCTCAAGGGGTAATCAGTGGCAACAACAATAGGCTGTATGTTATTGGGGTCTTTTAGACAGCTTTGGCTGACAATTTAAAAAAGGGCTTCTCATGTCTTGCACTGGGGTTTTTGTTAGGTGGTCTTAGGAGGGAGCACCTTCAGCCCAAATGAGAAAAGTTATATTTATACACTGAATTATGTGCATTATAGGTTTGTTTGTTTGTTTGTTTGTTTGTTTGTTTGTTTTTTCAGGTAAATAATTAATAAGGTGGTTCCTTGTGGCCTTTTCAGCTGTCCATATTGTTAGTTTTCCTCCCTTCCCCTCACTAAGGAGGTCTCCCCTTTCCCATTTCCTCAATCACATCATTTGTATTTACCATTCCCCTTTACCCTCTTTCCATCCTCTTCTGTATTTACCTCTCCTTCTCTAAGGAGCCCCCGTGCCTTTTATTACCCAATCAGATACCTGTACCCTGCTATTCCCCTTTGCTCCCCAACCTCCCTGTGCTGGTAATAGTCCCATTTTATCCTAATAGTCCCATTTTATTCTCCTGGTTTCTGTAATTAGTACAAGTCTATGTACTCACATCTGAAGATTTGGAGCTAGGAGCTTCCAATAAAAGAGATTGTGCAATGTTTGTCTTTCTGAGTCTAAGTTACCTCACTCAATATGATCTTTTCTAGGTCCATTCATTTATCTGCAGAGTTCATGATTTTGTTTTTCTTTACAGCAGAATAATATTCCATAGTGTATGTGTACCATAGTTTCATTATCCATTTGTAAGTAGTAGGGCATGTAAATTGTTTCCATTTTCTAGCTATTGTGAATACAGCAGCAGTGAACATGGCTGAGCAAATATCTGTGGAATAGGATGTCAGGTCCTTTGGGTATATTCCAAGGAGTGGTATAGCTGGGTCATGTAGTAGATTTATTTTTAGCTTTTTGAGAATTCTCCACACTGGTTTCCACAGTGGCTGTAACAGTTTGTAATTCTATCAGCAGTGAATGAGGGCTCTCTTTCCCCTATATCTCCTCCAGTATTTGTTGCCCATTGTTGATATTTGCTTTTCTGAGTGGGGTAAGATGAAATCTCAAACTTACTTTGATTTTATTTTCTTAATTGCTAGGGCAGATGAACATTTTTAAGATACTCTTTTGAGAACTCTCTATTCAGGTCCTAGGCCCATTTTTTAAAAATGGGTCCTAGTTTTGTTGTTGTTGTTTTGTTTTTTCAGTCTTTATTTTTTGATTTCTTTGTATATTCTGGATATTGAACCTTTCCAGATATATAGCTGGCAAAAACTCTCTCTTATTTTATGGGCTTCCTCTTCACCCAGTTGATGGTTTATTTGACTCTGCGAAGCTTTTTAGTTTCATGAAGTCTTGACTGTTCGTTGTTGGCCTTAATTCTTGGGTAAATGGAGCCCTATTCAGGAAGTCCTTTCCTACATCTACATCATATATATAGTACTGCCCATGTTTTCCTCTAGAAGTTTATGGTTGATTTTTTTTTAACTTCTCTGCTTATTTGGATCTTCGGCTTTTCCTATAATAGATGTATATTAAGTATAATTTATCAAAGTGTTTCCTTAGAAAAAAAGCTGATATTTTAGTCTGTCTGTTTCTCTTTAAAGTTTTTCAGGAATCACGAAGAAGATTCTTAACCCAATGACAACCAAACTCAAAGATGTACAGAAGCTGTTAAGAGAACTGCTTCCTCCTGATGCTGTGTTAGTGGACCATTCCCTAGACTTTGGATCTCAGAGTATTGAAAGTGTGTATCTGCTTTAAGATTTTATTCTCTAATAAAAAAAAAAAAAAAAGCATGTTCCATTAATCTAAGATGTAAAGACTTGGGCTCTTGACTCCCAACTCTCTTCCCTGTTTTTTTCCTTTAGCATAAGATGCAATGTATTCATTCTCTTTCCTCTCCAGGTGATACATCCATATGTTATTGATACCTCATTGCTTTATATCTGGAAGCAGGGCAGAAGGTTTAAGCTAAGATTCTTAGCCAAAGTTATTTTGGGGTAGGTTTATTCATGTTATAATGATGTCCTGATACATTGTACATAAATTAATATGCATTATCCAATTCAGTCTTGGTTGTCTTCTTAATTTATAAACATTACTCTCTCCAGTTCTTAAGAAATGAAGAAATTAAGGGAATACAGTTGGACATGACAGGGTAGGCATATAATCTCAGCTATTTTTGAAGGCAGAGGTAGGAGATTCTCAAGTTTAAGGATTTCCTTGTCTCTAAAGTGAGTTTAAGGCTATCTTGAGCAACTTAATGAGACCCTAACTAAATATGAAAAGTTTAAAAACAAATGTATTTGGGTGGCAAGATGACTCCCATAAGTTGTCCTCTGCCTATCCCCCAACCAAACACACACGGTACACACCTAAACACATAAACAAACAAATGTAATTTTAAAAAATTTTGAAGGATGCTGATGATAGAACATTTACATATCATTTATAAGGTCGAGGTTCAGTCCCTAGTACCATGGAATTTCAAAATGTAGCATACTTATATTGAATATATCTTGTAGTTTTGAGCATATAAGTGCATGTTCATTATAACATGGCTCAAAATGAAAAGCAAAATTGTAGAGGACTGATTAAATTACAGTTATTTGTGTTATTATTCAAAGGAATGTGATGGATCTGTGTATGCTAATGTGGAAAACCCTAAGATATTATTTAGAATAAAATAAAGTTGCTGAGAAGGATCTTTATATAGATATTGCTATAATAGATTAGGTTTAGTAGGTATAGTGACATAAATATATGCATATTTAAGATTTTTCATACACAACCAAGAAGATATTTAAATGTATAAATACTTGCATATGAATAAAAATCTTCTGGAAGGAAACTTGATACATCTAAGAGTGGGCTAGAGACTTCATTGGCTAATCTTTAATTCCTGTGGTGTACTTCCTGTGGTCAAAGCCATTCTAGGTTGTTCTGGATGTGCAGCACCTCTTTTGAGGCCTGGGAGTTGAGCCGGAGAAAAGGGATCCTGATAGTTGTGATATAAATCTGATTATTACAATGGTGAAACTTTATATACTGTGATTAAAAGAAATAATCATTAAAAATATTCCCAGATACATACATTTCATCTTCATTTCTAGGAAGGACATATAGTGCCCAGACAAGCTTGGTCATGATACCATAGAAGATGCTAGAACAACTCTTGAATTAGCTCGGTATTTTCTTAAGTATGGGCCAAAGAAGGTTAGTATCTTTGACCAGTACTTTTGGCTTTCTTAATATTATGGGATTGGATCAGACATCCATTGTAGCTAAATGTTTTCCTGTGTCCTACCCTGTCTGCAGCTGCTCAGACCCAAGTAAACACACAGAGGCTTATATTAATTAAAACTGCTTAGACATTAGCTCAGGCCTACTACTGACTAGCTCTTATACATAAACTCAGCCCATTTCTGTTTTAATCTATAAGTCACGTGTTCTGTGCCTTTACCTGTTTGCCATTACATGCTGCTCCCTGGACAGCAGGCTGGCATCTCCTAACTCAGCCTTCCTCTTCCCAGAATTCTCCTTGTCTGCTTATCCTGCCTATATATACTTCCTGCCTGGCTACTGGCCAATCAGCATTTGGTTTATCAACCAATTAGAGCAACACATTCACAGCATACAGAACATCCCACAGGAATCCATAGATCATTATTTCTGTGCTTACCTTTCTTTACAAAACTAGCAATGTGATTAAGGTTAGAATTAAGACCTGTATCACTAACATAATATACTAAGTATATACAGCCTCTGAAGTTGGGCTTATCTATTTTTAAGTGTAGGCTATTCAGTATCTAGTTATATCAACTAGCAGTTGCTCTGAATAACTTGTTTCTAAATCTGTAAAATGGAAATATGTAGTTTGCTGAGGGCAGATAACTATAGATAAAGCTCTTAACATACTGCATTGAATATACTGAGCACCACACGGATGATGATCACTGAACTGATACTGTTTATGGTAATTATTGTACTCTCTTGACATACTGCATTGAATATACTGAGCACCACACGGATGATGATCACTGAACTGATACTGTTTATGGTAATTATTGTACTCTCTTGGAGTAGGTGCACATTCCATTGTTTGAGCAGCAGTTCAGTGGTTATAGATTCAAAAAGGACAGTTTCTGAAAGACCTTGTAAAGTTATTTTTGGTGGTGGTTTCCTTGAGGCACTGTCTTGCTATAAACCCAGCTGGCCTGTAATGTACTGTGTAGATACAGCCCAGACTGGCTTCAAATCTGTAGTGATCCTACTACCCTTACCATCCAACTGCTAGGATAGAAGGACCTGAAGGGACAAAAATGTGGGGGACAGAATGTTGGTTGAAGGTAAACTGAAAAAAGAAAGGTAAAGATACGTAATCAGATAATAATAGTGCAGCCCCATAGCCAGGTGGTGGTGGCACACACCTTTATTCCCAGCACCCGGGAGGCAGAGACAGGCAGACCTCTGTGAGTTTGAGGACAGCCTGGTCTACAGAGCTAGTTCCAGGATAGGCTCCAAAAGCTACACAGAAACCCTGTCTCGAAAAACAAAACAATAATAATAATAGTACAGCCCCATCTCTTTGGAGGCTGAGCCAGACAGACCCCGCAGACAGCTATACTCTTTAGGAAAGGAAAATGAAAAGGGAAAGAGTAAAGAAGGGGGAAAATAAGCAGTGTAAGAGAAAACTAAGCAGGGCCCAGCTGTCATGCCAAGTTGATACTGAGCATTAAATAAGGGTGGAATCAACATGAGGGCAGAGAGTTGGATGGGGATATAGAATATGAAAACTCTGATAGCTGGGGTTCAGTTTTGAGTCTCTCACATTTCTTGGCTCTCAGAACCCCATGCTGCCTCTGGTAGTTCCATCATGATAAGAGGTCCTGTTCTCCCCTCTGGATCTTTCTTCTTCCTTCCTTCCTTCCTTCCTTCCTTCCTTCCTTCCTTCCTTCCTTCCTTCCTTCCTTCCTTCCTTCCTTCCTTCCTTCCTTTCTTTTTAAGATTTATTTATTATGTATACAGTGCTCTGTCTGCATGCCAGAAGAGGGCACCAGATGGTTGGGAGCTACCATGCTAGGAATTGAACTCAGGACCTCTGCAAGAACAGCTAGTGTTCTTAACCACTGAGCCATCTCTCCAGCCCTGGATCTTTCTTTAGATAGTTGAATTACAGGTGCTGGCTCTGTCTGTAGGGAGTACTTCACAAGTGGAATCACAAATGCTAGTAATACCTCTGTGTGTTCTTTTAACTTTAGGGTTGTCAGTTCTGGTCCCACCGCTGTATAATCCTTCCAATGTCCGGTGGTCTGCTTGGAGTCTTAGTTTCTGTGAGGATATTGTACGAGGTCCTGTCACAAAATTTCCCGTTCCTTACTGCTCTGTCCAAGGTGGAGGTGACGGAGAGTCTCTCAGCTTCAGACTCTGCACTACTGCTCTCTCCAGTCTGCCGCCTGGGGTCGGCTGCTCTGATCCAGGTGCTGCGTTGTGTTCCAAGTTCTGCCCTGCACTCTTCCTGAGGTCTTGGTGGGTCCTTTGATCTGTGGGACAATAGCAGTGGTAGGGGAATGATGAGTGTTGTAGAGTTCTTGAGTTTTAGACCTTTTACCCTTCTGGAGTTGTCTGTAGGCTGCTGAGGCACTGACCTATGCTGATGGCTTTACAAAAACCAGGTTTAGCTTTTGCCAACTCTTCCCTGCTGCCCAGTATTCTCATCACTTGCTTCTACAATTGAAATCAGGATAAGTTCTTCCCAGAGCCATCAATCCATGACCTACCTACTGTTCGTGGTGAAACTGCCTCTGCCTCTCAATGTGCCAGCTCCTCTTGGGACACCTGACTGAATTGCACCTCCTTCACTTGTATCACGAATCTTAAAAGATCTTATTAAAAAAAAAAACAACCCAGAGCCAGATACTGGGGTGAAAACTGAGAGATCAGAGGAAAAGGACAAGCCACAGCAATCTCACCTTACCAATTCCTCAGCCTACAGAGAGAGTTACTTATTGTATACCCACACCTATATGCCTTTCTGTCCTTGCCCTCTTATTTCCTTTCCGCCCAGCTTTATCACTTCCTGTCTGTCTGTACAGACCTCCAGATCTCTATGGTTAACTAGTGCTGGGAATTAAAGGCTTTTGCTACCACACCTGGCTCTGTTCCCAGTGTGGCCTTGAACTCACAGAGATCCAGATGAAGCTCTGACTCCCGAATGCTAGGATTAAGAGCATGTGCTATCACTGCCTGACCTCTATGTTTAATATAGTGGCTGGCTTTTTCCTCTAATCCTCAGATAAGCTTTATTGGGGTGCACAAATAAAAATATCACCACATTCACTCTCTAAGAATGGTTATGATTTTTTAACAGACTTTACTAGGACACATGTTCTCATAGAGGAGCTCAGGAGTGGCTCCTCTGGGAATGGTGGGACCCAGGGAGACTCTAAAATAGGTTGCTGGCTTGGTTTGTTTTATCATTGAGATTTATTTATTTTATGTGTGTGAGTGTCTTTTGCCTGCATGGATGTGTGTGCATCATGTGCATGCCTGGTGCTGATGTAGGCCAGAAAAAGGGATGGGATTCCCTGGAAGTGGAGTTACAGATGGTTGTGAGCCACCATGTAGGTGCTAAGAATTGAACCCAGGTTCTCTGTAAGAGCAACAAGTGCTGTTTACCACTGAGCCATCTGTTGAACCCCAAGATAGGTTGTTTAAAAAAAAAATGTATCTCACTTCCCAAGTAGACTCCCACTTTATGAAGAAGAAAAAAAATCAATTAGACTTTTGATAGTTTTGTATTAATATACTGACTTTTTTGATGTTGCAGTAAAAGTCATTTTTCGTTTCTAAAAGTTACAGGTTTTCAGAGAAATATATTTTAAAGGACTAAGTAAGGAATGATGAGCCAAAATTTTCATCACTTTTCTACTCAGCCTCACTCCACTCTTTTAAAGCTTGTTCATGTGACATTAGTAGCTGGGACAGATTGCTGTTCTTGGCTAAGCAGTCATAAACCATCTGATACTATTGGTGCTAGCTTGTGCCTGAGGCAGTGGCACAGTCACAGTTCCAGAGAAACAGAATGTCACTTCAGTGGATTTTTTTCACCTCAAATTCTGTACAAAAACTTTTACCACTTCATTTTCTTATAGATTGCAGAGCTCAGTCTGGAAGCACTAATCATAAAGAACTGAGAGCAGCTAGTCAAGCATCAGGAAACCAGGGAGCAGCTACTAAGCACCCAAATATGAGGTGGGTCTCCATTTCAAATAAGAGCAAAGGAAAATAAAGATGTATTTCCTAATTTTCTGAATATGACCAATGTCTAAAATGATATTTTTCATTAAAAAAACACAAATTGTTTTGGACTAAGGATTATTAGAAGAGATGCTAGGTCCTTTAATGCCAGTATTCAGGAGGCAGAGGCAGATAGGTCTCTGTGAGTTAGAGGCCAGCCTGGTCTATGAGGCGAGTTCCAGGACAGCCTGGGTTATGCTGAGAGACTCTTTATCTTGAGGGAAGGGGAGGGGAGAAGAGAATGCTAGACTCGTTGGTATTTTGAAGTTAGAAAACTCAGCTTGTAGCCTTTAATGTAGATTGGAGAAACACACACACACACACACACACACACACACACACACACACACACACTCAAAAAGGGTTTGATTTCAGACCATAATGAGTGTGTCAGATCCTTAGGACTGTGGCTTAAATCTTGACAGATAGCTTTAGGTATACTTCTTGTTCATTTCCCCCCCTGTGACGGTAACACCATCTAATTTGATTTTCTGCAATGATGAAAATACTCTGGAGAATATGGGAAGTACTAATCACATATGACTAATGCAGTTGATTAACTGGGCTTTTAATTTAATTTTAATTAAATTTATATAGCTGAATGTTGCTAGTGACTACTATATTGGACAGCATTATAGGCACAAAAATTAACTAGCAAGCCATAGCCTAAAAATGACTATTCTTATTTTAATCTCTTTTTCTTTACAGTGTTTTAGACTGCCTGGACTCAATGGGTCATAAACTCCTTTTCTTGACTCGGGATATAGATGAGCTTTCTTCTTCTAGAAACTGTCAAACTATTAAGTGTTCTTCAAATAAAGAGGTAAATGATCTATTGTACCTTTGTAGTATGTATTCACAAAAGAGAAAGATGTAACCCTTTGTACAACCTATGGAAGTGCCAAGGTTTTTGCACCAGTAACCCTGGTGAATATGCCCAAGTCTGGCTTCTATCTCAGATCTTTCATGGAGCACTGTTAAGTCTGTCACTTCATAGTCTGTCTGCTTTGAGACCAGCACGCTTGGCCTTGCACGCCACTTAGAACTTCTGTTTCTGGTATATGGAGATGTTTGTTTTGAGCCTGACTTTATATTTTTATATTTTATCTGTCATTGTTCTATGTGTATGTAACAGGAGCCCCAGTATTCAGTTGTCTTCCCTATCTACCAGCACTGGGATTATAAATACACTACCGTTTCTGGCTTTTATTTATGTGGGGCCAAACTCAGGTCCTTGTGCTTGCTCAGCAAGCTGTTTATCCTCCTGAGCCCCTGAAATGTTTTTATTTGACAATTTATTAGGTATTTTTGGGGGGATATTTTGCCTGTGTATATGTCTGTCTGCCTGTGCGTAGTGCCTATGGAGCCCAGAAAAAGGTATCAGAATCCTGAGAGACTGGAGTTACAGGCAGTTATGGGTTCACATGTGAGGGCTGGGAATTGATTGAACCTAGGGCCTCTAGAGGAATAGCTAGTGCTCTTAACAACTAGGCCACCATTTTAGCCCCACAATTGTGGAAATAATGCATTTCCATCCTCCCCTCTACCTCTTCCAACTCTCCCATCAAATTAACAACCTCTTATTTAATATTATCGTTTTATATATATACAAACTTAAGTGCACACACATGTGTGTATCTCCCTTCTATTTAGTGTTGTTCATATGTGTTTAGGGCATGACCCGTTGGGATTGGATAACCTATCAGGGAGCTCATCCCTGGAGAAGACTGATTGTGCTTTTCCCAGCTTTCCCCAATCCAGATTGGCATGTCAGCTGGTACTGTCAATGTGCAGATACTGTTCAGGCAGCATATTGTTGAGAGTTCATAGGTGAGCTTTTCGGTCATGTTTAGAAGACACTGTTTTCAGCAAGCATCCTGGTCTTTGGTTCTTACGGTTTTTCTGTTCCCTCTTCTGCAATGTTTCCTGAGCCTTGGGTATAAGGGTTGTGATGCAGATGAATGAACTGGTGCTGGGACCCCACGGTCAGTTTTTCTCTGTATTCTGACCAGTTGTGGATTTCTGTTTGAGACAGTCTCTTTCATTTCAAGGTGCATGAGAACTTTGCCAAGTAGACTGGACTAGCTGGCTGCTGAGCTTCCAAATTCCTGCCTCTCTGCCTCCCATCTCACCATTACTAGGATTCTTTTCAGGCATGCGCCACTGTCACTAGTGTCTTATGTGGGTTCTTGGTATTGAACTTGGGGTTTTGTACTTGCAAGGAAAGTGGTTTACCAACTGAGCCATCTCCCAGCCTTCATTATTTTTTAATGGACTATGATTTTTAGGGAAGTTTTAGTCCATGGAAAAATTGCATGGAAAGTGTGTTTTCCATTTGCCCTTTGTCTGCATGTGCACATCTTCTGCCACAATCAACAGTCTACACTAGATTTTGTTGCCATCAATAAATCCATACCGATGTATCCTAGTCACCCAAAAGTCCATCATTTATATTAGAGCTGACTCTTTTTTGGTTTTTCGAGACAGGGTTTCTCTGTGTAGCTTTGTGCCTCTCCTGGAACTCACTTGGTAGCCCAGGCTGGCCTCGAACTCACAGAGATCCGCCTGGCTCTGCCTCCCGAGTGCTGGGATTAAAGACGTGCGCCGCCGCCGCCGCCACCACCACCCGGCTAGAGCTGACTCTTGATGTTGTAAGTATGCTATAAATTTTGACCAATGTTTGATGACATACATGTACCACTATAATATAGAGTAGTTTCACTACCCTAAATATCTTAGGATAAATGTGCTTTGCTAATTCTTTCTCCCTCTCCCTCTAGAACCCACTGATCTTTTCATTGGCTCAATAGTTTTGCCTTTTCCAGAATACCATATAGTTGTAATCATATATCAGGACACCTTTTAGATTGTTTTATTTTATTTATAAATGTACTTATTTCCTCAATGTCTTTTCAGTGCTTTTAATGGTTTTTTAAAATGATTTATTTTTTTAATGTGCATTGGTGTTTTTCCTGCATGTATGTCTGTGTGAGGATGTCCATTCCCTTGGAACTGAAGTTACAGACAGCTGTGAGATGCCATGTGGGTGCTGGGAATTAAACCTTGGTCCTCTAGAAGAACAGCCAGTGCTCTTAACCACTGAGCCATCTCTCCAGCCCTGGTTTCTGTTTTTAATGTCTGAATAATACTATACTGTTCATTCACCCACTAATAAGAGAGATAGCCGATTGTTTATAAGTTTTAACACTTATGGGGAAAGCTGCTAGAATATCTGTGTACAGCTTTTGGATGGCCATAAGCATTTAGATAATACAGTTAAACAATTGCATTTGTTTAATAGTGTCTCATAAGTTTCTTGATAGTGTGACATAAATCCCTTAAGCTCACCTCAACTGTTCTTTATTATCTTTTGACCTCTGATTCAATCATTGTAAATGACCTGTTTTTAAGACCACTGATGTTTTCTTTTCTGCTTGATTAAATCCATTCCAGTATAATTTTGCAGTGCTATTTGTTTAAATTTTCCAATCCAGAACATTGTTGTTGTTTTTTTAATCATTTTCTTTGTTGATATTCTCATTTGTTAATGTATCATTTTCATGATTTAGTTAGTTATCAATGTTCAAGCATCTTTATAACAATTCTTTCAGCCCTTTAAGCATCTTTTAGACAGTTATAATTCACCTTACGAGTGTGCAGTTTTCATATCCATGGAGTCAACCAATCATGAATTGGAAATAATAAGGAAAAGAATGACTGGACATGTGCAGACTTTGTCTTTCTTACTGTTTCTTAACAGTGCAGTAGAAAAACTACTTACACAGCATGTATATTCTCTTAAATAATATGTCCTCCAGAGATGGTAACTCAGTATACAAGAAATCAAATGCAAATATTATGTCATTTTATATTAAATAATAGAAGTAAATCTTAGAGATGGGAACTCAAAAGGTATGCAAGAAAGTCTATACAGATCAAGAGTGCAAATACCATGCCATTTTATATAAGAGACCTGGAGCTTAACACGGTGGTGTAATCTCAGTACTCAGAAGACAGACATTCACAAGTCTTCATATATCTCCAGATTCATTTTATGGAATTACATTTTCTTCGTTTACTTAGGCTGTTTCCTTGTCTCTTTGTATGCTTTGTGATTTTACTACTGAGACTTAGACATTTGAAAAAACAAACATTTCTGGTCTGAGGAGATGGCTCAGCATATAAAGCACTTGCCACACAAATGTAATTGCCAGGATTCAGATTCCCAGATCCTTGTATTATAGTGTTGTTCTGTTGCTATGATAAAAGACTCTGACCCAAAATAACCCAGGGAAGGTGATTTTATATTTCAATTTACAGGTGATAGTCTATCATTGAGGGAAGTCAGGGCAGGAACCTGAAGTAGAAACCCTGGAGGAAGGCTTCTTGCTGGTGTTCTCTAGCTCATGTTTAGCTTTCTTATATATCCTAGGACTACCAGCCCAAGGAGTGGTGTCACCCACAGTGTGCTGGGCCCTCCACAGGAATTGGCATGACCATTCTCCAGACATGCTCACAGTTTTCCTCTCATGACTATAGGCTACGTCAAACTGAAGATAAAAGGTGACAGAACACCATGGAAAAGCCAAGTGGTCCTAGTGGGACATGGGGAGAGGCAGAGATAAAGATGCCTGGAGCATGCTGACTTGCCAGACTAGCTGAAACTGAGAGCCCCAGCTTCAGTGAAATACCTTGCCTCAACATGACTGAGAATTACACCCTAATATCAACCTCAGGCCTCCACACCAATATGCACACATGTGTACATGCACCTGCACACATATATACCATAACATGAAAACATATATACACACATACATTCACAAAAAGAGAGAGAGATAACTGGTTTTCTGGACTGCTTCATGCAGCACCCCTACACAACTCAAGATTTGCGTTGTCTGGAATTGTACCTTTCTAACTGTCTCAAATTATCCTGGCAGTTTGTTGCTGCCTCTTGTTCACAGCCCATAATCTCTTACCTCCCGGCATCTTCCTGGGGAACCACATCTCTAGTATGTCCTGGGAATCTGTCCTTAATGATTTCTAAATAAGTCTCTAGTCCTGTCAGCTCTTCAGTCAGATGAGAAGAAACCAGTTTCTCTGGCAGCCCACAGGTTTTTCTAGAATAGTGGGCACACAGTCCAAGAAAGAATTCTCTCTGGAATGGGAAGTTACCACCCCCCACACACCCCATTAAGCAGCTGTTGATTCCGAGGGAGAGAGAGATGGGAACACAAACCATTGCAGTGTTGTTTCCCATTTACTAGCATGTCTTGCCTCCCAAGGGCTGGGGCTAGAGGCATATACCCCACCACTCTCAGCTTTCCAATACTTGGGGGGGAGGGGGAGGGAGGAGGAGGAGACGGTTGTTTGTTTGAGATTAATTTTTTTTAGTGTTATTTTTTATTTTTTTATGTGTATTAGTGTTTTTGCCTGCATGTATGTCTATGTGAGGGTGTCAGATCCCCTGGAATTAGAGTTACAAACAGTTGTGAGCTGTCATGTGAATGCTGGGAATTGAACCCAGGTCCTCTGGGAAAGCAGTCAGTACTCTTAACCACTGAGACATCTCTCCAGCCCCTGTTTGAGACTAATTTTATGGTGTTAGGAAGAAGAGAGGAATTTATAATATTGTTAGGAAAGGTTGGCATCTGTCATCTCTCTCTGCAAGAGCTTTACTTGACCTTTTTATTTTCATCTTTCAACACATCTACAAAGGGCACTACCTTTTTTCTGTATATTTCATGCTGCTTTCTGGCCACCAGTCTTATAGCCAGGTGTTATGGAATATCAAAGTTGTGACATTCTTTGCATTTGGTTGGACTTCTTCTTTCTAGGGGTGCTTCTATTTACAGTTCATCTAATTCTTTCAGGCACATTGATCAGTGACTCTCTTAAGCCTCCTTTTTTATTTTCTTTATTTACTGACTTGCAGCAATGTGTAATGATGAAGGCTTCTCTTGGAATTTATTTTCTTACAAGTGATTTGAAGGTTGTGTGGTAATCACTCTCTTAGAAATATTTAAAGTATGGGTCATGGCTTTTATGTGATACTAGAGGGTCAAACCCAAGTTCTTATGTATGTTAAGAGCTGTTCCACTATTCTATATTCCCAGCCCTTTTTATTTTGATACAAGGTCTCACTAAGTTGTCCAGCCTGGCCTTGAATTCAATCCATAACTTGGTCTTGAATTTGCTATCATCCTCAGCCTCTGTGTGGTTGGGATTATAAGCCTGTGCCTCCGGGCCCTGTTGCAAGCTGCCTTTAGAAAGAAAGCAAGTCTTATATCCCTAGAAGGGTGCGAGGTTCTACAGTACCAGGTTGATGTATGGAGTGGATATGAAGCAGTGGATTCCATCTTCCTGCTTCAGCAGAGATTCCTAGCATATGTTATTCTTGGACAGACAACATAGTATATGAAACTGGAAAGGCCAAGAAGCAGTGATTTAATGGCTTTTCTAGGAGACTGTGTGCTGTTACCATTTTTCTCTAGACCTGCAAGTCAGCTGTGTACTACTACTTTATGGTATAAGTAAAAGGCAATTGTTTATATTTATGTGGCCCCTGAGGGAGCTGAGTAGTACTGGGTTCCTAACTCATTTAGTCTGCGCTGTCTGCTCTCTTCAGGTACTTGAGCAAGCCAAGTGGAAGTCCCTTTGTTTCCCTTCAACAGTGTGCAGCTCTCTTCTGAACCCTTCCACCCATCTTTGCTGAGGAGCTGAAGAAAAGAGTAAGTAGGTGGGTTCTGCTAAACTGTGATAACTTACAGCCTTCCTTCATTAAGGAGAGTAATGCACACGGGATTAAATTCACATCCATTTCTCCAAATTATTTCAATATACATTAACATTTGAAAAACATGTTTTATAAAAATAGGAATGAGACTGAGTATATTGTTTTGCAACTTTGTTTTGTGTATGTGTTTAGTGTATATATGTACAGGTATGTAGGTGGGTGGGTTCATATGCCTGTGCATGCATAGGCAGAGACAAGGTCAGAAGCCATCATTAAATATCTTCTTTTATCACTTTTAGCCTTTTTTTTTTTTGAGTCAGGGTATCTCACTGAATCGGAGCTCACTGATTTGGACATTCTGTCTCTACTGCCAGCACTGGGATTAGAGGCACTCACGTTTTCATGTGGGTGCTGGGAACCTGAACTCAGGTCCTCAAGCAAGTACTTCATCCATTGAGCCATTGCTCTAGCCCCTTGTTGCGACTTTATTTTTTTTAATTTAATTTAAAATGTATCTTCTGTGTCATTACATAGTTTTTCTTATTTTTAAGATATGTAAGACATTCCACTGTGTGGTATACCTATTATTGAGAGTGTTTGTGTTTTTAATTTTCCCTATTATAAATAATGTTGGAGTGGACATCCTTGAGTACAGACTCTTTGTTTTTTTGTGGTGGTTGTTGTTGTTTTTTGAGACAGGTTCTTTATGTAGCCTGGCTGTCCTAGAACTCTCTGGATACCAGGCTGGTCTCAAACTCAGAGATCCTTCTGCTTCTGCCTCCCTAGTGTTGGGATTAAAGGCATGTGCCACCATGTTTGACTTGAATACAGATTTTTTATGTTTTTTATGCATGAATATTTAGTCTCCAAGTACATATGTATGTACCACATGCATGTCTGGTGCCCTTAGATGTCAGAAGGGGGCATCAGGTTCCCTGAATGAGTTACAGATGGTTGTAAACCACCATGTGGATGCTAGGAATTAAATCCAACTCTTCTGCAAGAGCAACACGTGCTCTTAACCACTGAGCTATCTCCCCAGCCCTATAACAGCTGTGGACTTTAGACATTTGAAAAGGTAAGCCATGCTTTGCCTTATGGTTTCAGTTCAGTTTCACATCCACCTCTTCAATTCTGTGTTTTTCCTGTAGACGAAGACCAAGTGGACAGAGATGTCAGCTGTCTATGTTGGGCCATTTTTCAAAAATTGTAACATTGGGGCTGTGAAGAAGACGTTTAACAGCTTGGGCCCAGTCCAGTCAATAACTCTTGTTCTTGAAACTTCTAGGGTAAGATGAGAAAATTAAGATTTTTTACTTTCTTAGAAAAATCAGATGATGGGGGCGCTGTGCGGCTAACAAATTAGTGAATTGAGCTTGTTCATCTCCAGCTCTCCAGCTCATCTCCAGATGGGGCTAGTACTTGACCCATATAATCGGTTTTTCCCAGAACTTATGTTTTTGTGCACTTACAATTTTTATTTTGCTTTGCTTAAAGAGAAATATATCATGTAGGCCAGACAAAAATATGTCTGCTGAAGACAGGTATGGTAGCACACGCCTTTAATCTCAGAACTCCAGGAGGCAGAGGCAGGAGGATCTCTGTGTGCTTGAAGCCAGTGTGGTCTCCATAGAGAGTTCCAGGACAGCCAGGGTTACATAGAGAGATCCTGTCTCAAAAAAGGAAAAACAACAAAATCCCTGCTGGTTGAATGAAGCCTTTGTTCTGACCTCACCTTTACATGATAAAAATATCCTTTAAAAAAAGAGTAGTTGGGGGTTGTGGCTCAGTGGTTAGGAGCATGTACTGCTCGTCTGAAGGACCTGAGTTCAACTCCTAGAACCCACATCAGGCAGTTCACAACCATCCCCAGGGGAATCAGACCCACACACAGATAGACACACATATACATAACTTAAAAAGAATAAATTTTAAAAATAATTTGAAAATAAAGAAAATGATGATACCGTTTAAAAAAAAATAGTGAAGCTACCTAGCCAGATGGTTTAGCAGATAAAGGCACTTGCTACCAAATTTGATGACCTGAATTTAATTTCTGAGGCTCACATTGGTGGAGAAGAGAACCAGTTTCCACAAGGGGTCCACTGATTTCTACATGCCAGCTATGGCACATGCACACACACAGACAGACACACAAACAAACTAAATAAATAAACATAATTTAAAAATTACAGAACTATAACTTCCCTATCTTAGGAAGTTGTATAGGTTTTAACTACACAGTAGGCCAATAGCTAGGATACAATAAAGGATGATTGATTTATAAAGGGTTGTGTGTGTGTGTGTGTGTGTGTGTGTGTGTGTGTGTGTGTGAAGAGAGAAAGAGAGAGAGAGAGAGAGAGAGAGAGAGAGAGAGAGAGACAGAGAGACTAGGGATTAAACCTAGAGCCTAAGCATGTTAGACAAGCACTCTGTCACTGAGCTACATTCTTTTTTCTTTCTTTCTTTCTTTCTTTTTTTTTTTTTTTTTTTGGTTTTTCGAGACAGGGTTTCTCTGTGTAGTTTTGCGCCTTTCCTGGAACTCGCTTTGTAGACCAGGCTGGCCTCGAACTCACAAAGATCTGCCTGCCTCTGCCTCCCAAGTGCTGGGATTAAAGGCATGTGCCACCACCGCCCGGCCACTGAGCTACATTCTTAACCCTTTTTATTTAGTTTTAGAGAGGATCTCATTGTGTAGCCTGTGTTGCTATAAGATATGCAGTCCTCCTGACTCAGCTTCTGAGTAGGTGGGGTTAGAGGTGTATGCTACCATGCACTACATAACACTCAACTTTGATTTTCATTTTCTGTTTTTGAAGGAAAACTGATACAGTGCATTGTAGGGGCACTGAACAAGGTAAGAGTTCTGCTGGCCTGCTTTTCTTTAATTCTTTAGTCTCTTGGAGTAAATTTTGTGTAGTGGATTTTTATTTATGTAAATGCTCTATAAAAGATTTTAATGATTTTAAAACTATTTCAATAAAAGGAAAAATATTTGTAATTATTTAAATACTTATATATCATCTTAAAATTTATATAATTCAAAAAACTTAAATCTCCATCTTTATGGTCATACCATCATTATTATATCATAAGTAAGTAAATGACTAAGGTTGACATCTGAAGCAATAGCATAAGCATAAAAGAAGATATGACAGGAATGAAAACCAGAAACAGCATAATAACATCTATAGAGCTGGGCATGGTGGCACCTGGAGGCAGAGGCAGAACAACCACTGCCCCGTCAAGGCGACCCTGATCTAGTTCCAGGTCAGCCAGGCCTACCTAGTGAGACTTTCTCCAGGAATAAGGGTTATCTATAGAACATTAGGGAGCAAGTAGTAAGGGTGGAGGCCTCCAGAGGGAGGACTAAATCAGCTGAATAGAGGAGTAGGAGAAAATGTCAGTACTTTCTTTTCCACCTTCAGAATGTGGAACTGAGGCAGCTCATAACCTGGTACAATAATAACGAATGAAAACATAAGGACTTCCAAAGTTACTTTTTCTGTTCCTATACCTAAAAATTTAAATATTATCTCTGAGAATAGACTTGGAATTAGGAAGTTTGTTGCAAGACTGTAACCATTTATGTCTTCTTGCTGGCTTTTCTGCTGGGTTTTTTGGGTTTTTTTTTTTTTTTTTTTTTTTTTTTTTTTGTATAATACATATATAACATGGAGTTTGCCTATCTAACCCTTTAAGTTCACATTAAGTACACTGATACTATACAGTCACCATGACCATCCTTCTCTGTAACTTTTCGTCATTCCAAATTGAAACTCTGTATAATTTTAAAGTTTCAATCTTGTAATACTTATGTGGCTTGTAAGATTTTTTTCCTATTTTGTAGACCGCCTTTTACAATTCAGTAGTCTTGATGTGTAAAAGCTTTTAATTTTGAGGAAATCCAGTTTGCCGTTTTTTTTTTCACCTTTGTTAATTGCCTTTGGTGTCATTTTCAAAAAATTGTCCAAAACAATGTAAAACTTTTCTATAGGAGGGCTTTTCTCTATGATGATATATGGCTCAGGTGATTACAGTGATTTAGCTACTTTGAGTCCTAAGATTTGGCCTAGCCAGCAGAAGAACTTAGCTTCCCAAGTGGACTGGAAAACTGCCTAAAAATCAAACTAATCAGACATCTGGGAATCCCTGCTTGTGACATACATGAATGACCTTAATGCTTTGTAATAAATATGAAGAGCAAGTTAGGTAGTGATGAATTTGTTAGTTTTCCTTACCATCACAATGGGCTTTGATTTTAAATGGAAAAATGAAAGTTACTGTCTGAAAACCAATTCCTGAACTTTGGTGATTTTACTTAAAAAGTTGACTGAGAATCTGCAATCCACTGCCTGTTTGGCCCAGCACGTTAAAAGGCATCCATTGTGGTTTGGGTCCCTTTCTCAGTCCCTTCCTCTAGCAGTTTGAGTTGGAAAGTAACAATGGTAAATAAACCCTTGGTCTTTCTGCAGCCTTACTTCTGTATACAGTATGAAGTCCTGGAAGCTGCTCAGCTGGCTATAGAAACCACGAATGGCATTCTGGTAGAAGGTCCCTACATCAGGGTAAGAGAGCCAAGGTTGGAGGCGGACCCCTTCATCTAATTGAGGTTTACCACAGCCCAGATGTAGGGACATCCTGGAGATGCCCAGGCATGAGACATTGTAATAAATGCCCTTAGTTAAGACTAAGTAACTTTCAATTTTATAAAGATCTGTCTGGCTAGACCAGGGTCTTCATTGTATTCTTTATCAAGTATCCTTATCCCTGGATGGTTTGTTGTGAGTGGCTATTCTGAGTCTGCCCATTCCTTTAGCTTTCAAGGGGGTGAGATGGTGGTATTGGGAAGTTCTTTTTGTACAAGTAAACAAGATTTCAATGGAGGCAGCAGACAGGGAACTGGAGAATATAGATTTATATGAAAGTATGTATTTTTTTTATCAATTAAATCCACAGTCAGTTCTGTGAAGCACTTATTGGCCTCCTTCTAGATTAGAAAGATGCATATTGACTTAGTGATATACAGCATGACAGAGGGTTAGTTAAAATGGTGACTTTGTACCACTAATACCATCTTTCCTTGGTTAGGTGCACAGGCATGTGACAGAATTCACCCTTGAGTGTGACACCCTTATGCATGAGCTTGCTGTGGATATCGCTATATGCTAATAAACCCTAATTGGCCACTACATGAGCTAGAGCAAGATTCTGAGAACCAAGCTACTATATATGTGGCTGGATTAGGTGAAACTTTTAAAGAACACCTGTTGGAGCACTCCAGCCTCTTTCCTGACCTGGAAGCTGTGATCCTGCCTAAAGATGTTAAAAGCAGAAAGCAAAAAAAAAAAAAAGAAAAGAAAAAAGAAAGCAAAAAAAAGAAAAAACTACTGTTTCTTGAGTAAGTTTATACCATTAAATGTAGCCTTGAAGGAGATTATAGATGGTAGTAAATGAGGTCAAAGAAGGGATTCACCAAACAAGCTTTCCTGGAGTAGACCAGGGTGGAGCTTCTAAATCTACCCTATTCTCACACCTTAGCCAGACCTTAGCTTATCTGTTGATCTGCTTTCTTGGCCCTCATTAACAAATGTTGGGATTTTTCCTACTTTCAGAGTTCACAACTCGTGACAGTGCCCAGGTAGCCCTTGAAATTCTCAAAGGCAAGGACTGGAAGTTGAAAGGCAGATATGCCCTAACCCCTAGGCACCTCCAGGCATGGCTCAAGGACATACATCCTGAACCAGCAATGCCTTCAGGATTTGGACTAGTTCCGCCTCTCTTGGAGAAGCAGGTCTTCAGGTAATGAGTGTGCTTTGGAGTCAGCAGGGAAGGTAGCTGCTGGGGTTTCTGGTTCTGGACCCTGGACTTCTGGTTCTGGAGCACAGCCAGGAAAGACTTGCTCATTGGCACTACATCCTTCAAGCTTTTTCTTGGTTTGTTTTTCTCGCCCTGGCCCCCATCTTATGTCACTCTCCAGCCTCCTCCAGCCCTAGCCATATTGGTTCTTCTCTCAGCTCAAATACTTTTGTTCCTTTGATAATAACCACTAAAACCCCATTCTTTTTCCTCAAGGTGGTTCTGTAAGGAACTCTGAGGGACCAGGGTGGGAGACTGGAGAGGTGGATAAGTCTTAGGTGAACTCGTTCAGGGCTTCCCAAATTTGGCTGTCTTGGCAAGACTTTTTTTGTTATTTCTACTTCTAAAGTTTAGGACTTACATTAAACTGTACAACATCAGACCTGAGATTAGGCAAGACTAAGGCAGAATTTTCATTTTAAAGGGAATGCATGTATAAAGAAGGCATATGTATGAGAGTGGAGGTAGGCTGTAAAGCTTAATGTAGTCTCATACTTAACAGATGAGGGGTAGAGATTAGAGCTGGTCAGTGACTCAGCCAAGATCACAGATACCCTTAATGGCAAAGGCAGGCAGGGAACCTCATCAGTGATATGGCTTCCTACCTTAGGGTCCTTTTGGAAGACCCATTTGAAAGAATCAACAGCAGCTGCTCTCTGTCACAGAGGTCCTAAGTCACTGAGGTCTGTAGAGGGCTGCTATTCAGAAAGGGATTTTTTTTCCCAGAGCTTCTTGTGGCTTTAGAACCAGAGGAAGTGCTTTAACTTCTCTAAAGGTGAACAGGAGGCTAAATGTTGACACTAACTTTGCTCCTAGACTCTGAAGGAGAACCACCCAAAGATAGTAGCCTGGCGCTGTGACTAGAGGATTGAAAAGCTCTACCACAGCCTGAGCCCAGGCACCCTCTGCCTCATCCTGCTGCTGGAACTAAGAAGTAAGGATTTGATGTGTTGTCCTTGGGATTCTGATCCCTGGAATTCATCTGTTCTCAAGAAGAGACCTTTAGTTAAATGATGTCGACACATAAAGAGGATTTACATGAGTTCTCATCACAGTTCCAAAAGGTAGACATTACGTTTCTATTTCACTTGTATGCTTAAACTTATTGGTCCTTCTGATGCAGCTTATCCCACCTTAAAATCAGAGGCAGAGGTCCTCTAAGCTGGGTAAGAAGAGCTACATATGACAGCAGAAGGACAAGATATCCCAACACTGGCCCAGCCAGCTGTGACCAGGCCTACCCTCCTTACATATCAGAAGTATGTTCTTGACTTCCCTGTTCTTTCCTGCATTGCCATCTCTGCTTTGGAGGGACAACAATTCTATTCCTCAATTCTAATTTTAAGCTTAACAAATACTGAGATAGGCTGTGTGGGTCTGGTTCAAGCTCCTATTATATATTTTTAACAAGTGGCCAAGCTACTTCCCCATCATAAGTCTAAGCTGGAAAAGGTACCTATAATCCCATGGATGGTGTCATACCTATAATCCCAGTATTTGGAAGATTGAAGCGAGAGTATGAATTCAAACCCAGTCCTGTAGTCCATTGTGAAAACATGTCTCAAAATAAAATCCTCTTGTGAGGGATTTTCAGTAAATCAGTGATTTCTTTCAAAACATAAAGTATGGTAAGTATTTTACTTAAAGAAAAATTAATATTAAATCCTAAAACATACATTATAGTTCATGAGTGTATGTGGTGTATGTGTGTGAAGGGCCTTTTTGGATTAGTTAGAAAATTATAGAACTATATAGAAAGATTCTCCCTTTCTAAGTTTTTCTTTGTCAGATTTATTCATTTATCTTTTGTGTGGGGGTGTGCATACATGTGCTCAGATTATCAGGCTCATTGGCAAATGCCTTTACCCATTGAGCCATCTTGCCAGCTCAAATTGTTTTGTTTCTTAAACATATCATAAAAACTGGGTTTAGTAGTGCACACCTATAATCACAGCACTTGGGAGATAGAGCAGAAAAAAGTTCAAGGCCAGTCTCAACTACATAAGTTTAGGCCACTGTGGTCTACATAAAGTCCTATGTCAAAAAGTAAAAAATATCTTAAGATTCTGATATTCTAGGAGATGTTGTAGTACAAATGATAGTTTAAGTAATATCTCCTTAATTTAGGGGAGTTTTCTTATATGGTCTTGTTGAAGTTCTTGTCTGTGCCATTGACTTAGGATTCCAGTCCCTCATCTGTACCTATAAGTTGTAGCCTTGGCCTTTTTGTTTTTTGGTTTTTTGAGACAGGTTCTCTCTACATAGCCCTGGCTGCTGGGATTAAAGGCATGACACCACACATGGCCAGATTTTGTCATTTCATGGTGTCTCACAATTTTTTGGATACCTTTCATGTAGTTTTGTTAATTCTTCATATTCTTTGCCAGTGTGGTCCAATTCTTTTTATTTTTTATGTGTATATACATGAGTTTGTGTATGTATATGCCACGAGTTTGACTGCATTAGAGGACAGAAGAGGGCAGTGGAACCCCTGGGGCTGTAGTTAGAGGCAGTTCTAAGCTACCTGATGTGAGCACTGGGAACCAAAACTGAACATGGGTCCTCTGCAAGAGCAGTGAGTGCTCACAATGCCTGAGCTCTCTCTCCATCCTCCTAATTCCTATACTTTATCTTCAAATCCGAATATTCTGTCTTCTAGATCTATTCTACTGATAGGGCTTTCCTGAATTTTCTAATTGGGTTATTGAGTTTTGCAATTTCATTATTTCTACCTCTTTACTAAATTCAGTTTTCAGATCTTGAACTGTCTTGTCATTTCATTCAGCCACATATTTATGTTTTCTTGGATTTATTCTTATCCTCCTAAGTTCATTGAGTTATTTCCTATTGTCTTCTTTAAGCGTTTGGATTCATTGATGTTTATAATTGTTCTTTTAAATTGTGTCCTGGGATTCATCTAGGTAGTTTTTACTGGAGAACATTTCTATAGGGCTAGTGAGTTATGAAAGAGACATAATGTCTTGGCCTTTCATATTTGTATTTTGCAATGTGACTTGGTCATGTAGACTTTGTTTGTTGGCTGTATGTCGGATTCTAGGCTGCCTCTGTTGATTGGAAGTTTTGTTTTGGTTTTGTTATTGCCCAAGCTTGGTTGATTTCAGATCAGGTATCAAGAATTGATAGTCAATCCTTCAGATACTCAATGTTGATTTTGGATTCAACAAACGGGTGATTCCAATTCAGTGGTAAGCAAGAAATGTGGATGGGATGGATGGCTATTGTACAAGCTGGCCTGGCGATGGATGCTGTTGCTGCCTGGACAGTCAGAGCACAGCACTCGGCCAGAGACTTATGCATACGATGGCTAGTTTGCAATGCTAGTTTCATCTATCTATTTGCGGTAAGCCCATGGTGTCTTGGGTGCTCACCAGGCTAAGCTGTGTATACTCACCAGAGTATAAGCTATGTAACTAAAGCTGGGCCTGAGGATTAGGAACATGGCAGCCAGGTGAGGTTCAGGTTACTTGGCTACGACACAGGATGGCTAGGCAATGGAGGATGGCACAAACAGGCAAGAGTCCTGGGGACTCAACAGACTGGGCCAGTGCACAGGATGTTTTATCTAGTCTAGGCCCGGAGGTCTGGTGTGGTGCAGGCAGGCAAGGGTCCAGGAGACTCACTAGACTGGGTTGGCACGTGGGAATCTGTCAGACCCTTAATAAGCAAGTATTGTGCTACGTACATAGACTTTGGGTCAGAATTCTTAGAATCCTTATTAAGCCAAAGATAATGACTCTTTTTAAGCAATTTTCCAAGGTCACAACTAGTAAGTGTAACTACTCACGCTTAGAACCATAATGATCTGACTCCAGAGCCATTCATTAAAGGTTAGTCCTTGTTAGACAGCAGCTTAACAGTTTGTGTTTTGCTCATTTTCTGCCTTCCTTGCCTCAAAGAGCTCCTTTAGCTCTCTTAATCCATCCCATGCATATTCACAAAAGGTGGCAGTAAACTAAGAGGTATCCGATGACTCTTCAGTTGTAAGCACTTTTAATGACATGCATCATTAAGTAATAGTATAAAGTTTTCAGATGCACTAACAAAGTCTTTAAATAAAGCGAAATACTAACCCCACTTTCTAAGGACTCTGAGGACACATTTCATTACTGAAACCTGGCTGTTCCTTACAGTATGACTTAAACGAGTTGTGTCTGAGCCTGTTTCTTTGCTTAGAAAATGGACTGAACATTTGTATCACTGAGCTGCTTTTAAGGATTAAAGAGACAGGTATTTAAACTGTACATACTTGATTTGTAAGAAGTGCCCAGAAAATGCTAGTCATTACTATGCTTCTCTAAGCCTTAGTGGTTTAGTAACTTAAATGTTTTAGAATTTTATAGTTAAGGGGGAAAAATGAGGCTTATTTGAAATGTGTCGTCCATCCATCTCTAGGATTTGAATCAGGCTTCTTCACTGAGCCCACTCCAGCAGGCAGCTTTCCATGAACCTGCCTCTTGGTGTATTGTACACACTTGCTTAAAACCTTACGTCCTTTTTCTTAGGCGCATACAGCCATTCATTTAGCCCTCTAAATAAAAACATGTCTTCATTCTTTATTGCAGCACTTTTAGATCACACCCTGGCTTAGGACTGATGAAAATAAAGGAGGAAGAAGAAAGTGACATCCCAGGCCTGGGAGTGTGAGTCTCCCCACACTTTTCCATATAGAGAATGTGACTAGGCTACAGCCCCTTCAAGAGGATGACAGCTTTTCCATCTAGCAGACAGCTATGGTAAAAAGTTGGGATACCAGCTGAAGTATATTGTCATGTGCAAAATTTCAATAAATGCCTAAAACTCAAAACATTTCTTCCTCTTAAGACATAAGAGGGAAAATGAGTGTTTTGTGTCTGAGTTTATTTACACAGATACTGATTGATTGCTGTAGTACTGCCATTAAAATGGCATATACTGCAAAGACCAAGAAAAGAAAATCCAGCCAGCTTGTCAAATTTCTGTAAGTAACTGGAGACACTTTTGATTCTCTGGCATCTGCTATACTAAACATCTGGCCAGAGCAAAGACAGTGGAAGACTGTTAGCTTTTATAGTTAGAACCCACTTCCATGTATGGGAATCCCTCCTTCCTGGGCTACAGCTGCAGCATCACTCTTCACCAGCAGGTGTCGCCATCACACCAGGGCAGCACTTGGAAACGCCAGTTTTGATGTTTTAATGTGACTAACTAGTAACATTGTTGGAAGATGAGACACAGGTCCACAGTTGCAAACCTGCTCCAGAGGAAGTCAACTAATCTGCCAGTCACCTAAAATCTTCCTTTCTACACTCAGATCTTGCAATTCCATCAGAAGAACTGAAGATAAGATGCTTGTACCAAAAAGTGCACAAAGTGATGAGTGTGCTGTGCACATGTGCCCCCTTCTAATCCCAACTTTTTACGTTATTGCTCAACTTAAGTTAAATATTATTGGTCCAGGCACAGAGATGCTAGTATCTCATAGAATTAGTATTTGGCTTTTTGAAACAGGGCCTTACTGTGTAGCCCTAGCTGTCCTAGAACATTATGTAGACTGCTCAAACTCAGAGGTCTACCTGTGTCTGCCTCCTGGGATCAAAGCCATTTGTCAGCACACTTGGCTCTCAGAATTACCATAGAGATAAATGAAGTTGAGTTCATAGTCATGCATGTGTGTGCATAGGGCTATAGAACAGTATTATAGTTTTGATTCCTGTTGCATAGGGGAAATGTACAAAGCTATGCATAGGATTGGAACCAAGCCTGGAATGTTGTATACCAAGATGTTAACAGTATTTCTCTCTGATTAGTAGGACTGGCAAATCATGTTTTACAAAATGCTTTGATGGAAGGTTCTATTTTAAAATAGAAAACAGCAACAACAAAAAACAAACAAAAAGCAGGCAGGCTTGGTGGTGCACACACTCTGGAGACAGAGGCAGGTCTCCAGTTTGAAAGCCAGGCCAGTCTATGTAGTGAGTTCCAAGCCACTGAAGGCTACATAGTGAGACCCTGCTTCCAGTAAAAACAAAACAACAACAAAAGAAAAAACGGTTCAGCATCATTACTTACTTTTATAGTTAGGAAAGAAATAATTCTGAAAATTTAGGGTTGGGCACATAGGGCAGTGTTCAGCCCTTAAATGAAGCCTCCATAAGATTGGACCATAAGTGGAACCAAGCACTAGAGTTTGATTTGACATCAACACACTGCTTCCTGAAGTTCTTCTGTCAGGAGGAAACTTGTGCCCACTTGAGCTTCCTTTCCAGCTGAGCTCTAAAGCAGTGGGCTTCAATTGAGATCTACCTTTTGAGGCTTCTGTCCTGAAAGACAGTCCCTCTAATGGACATGGAAAAGTGTGGGTTAGAACTTCAGTTCTGCTGCTGGGTATTTGGGTCATTTTGAGTCCATTTCCACAGCTGTGTAAGTTGAAGAAATACCTACTTTTAAGAATTATGAGACTTCAAAGATCTAGCTCGTTGGCCGGGCGGTGGTGGCACACGCCTTTAATCCCAGCACTCAGAAGGCAGAGGCAGGCGGATATCTGTGAGTTCGAGGCCAGCCTGGGCTACCAAGTGAGTTCCAGGAAAGGTGCAAAGCTACACAAGAGAAACCCTGTCTCGAGGAAAAAAAAAGATCTAGCTCGTGAAAAATCTCAAGAATAGTAGTAGACTGGGAACTATTTTCCTAAGACCCCATTTAAAATGGGGAAATCAGTACCTACACTTCATGGTTGGTAGGAAGATTAAGTACCAAAAGTCCAGCATGAGTAGTGCTGAGTAAGTAGCAAGCATTAGTGGCCTTTGCAAAGTGTTGCAAGAAGCTATTAAGGCGTTCTGAACTGGGCAAGATTATCTTCTTCAGCATGGATGAGGGTTTCCCCCTGGGCCCCCACTACAGAACTAAATGGACCTAGCCTTCAAACTTCTGAGACTTCTGCACACTGTGTTCTTCCAGCTGATGTCCCACCTTTTGGAAACTAAAGCTGCCAACTTGGCCTCTTGCAAAACACACATTCCATTCATAAGTGCGTTTGTGCATTGTTCCTCCCACACCCTTCTAGCAGCCAATGCTGAACTGCCAAGGCAGCTGCCTGAGGAGCAGGAAAAAGGCAACACCACAGGAAAAGGCAACTGGAGGTTTTTATGCAACTTGATTAAAGAGACTCTTCTCTATCCCTCTGGACTATTTTTAGTATACTTTCTTAGTAGAAGTCCATGCAAAAAATGCTCATCTGGTAATTGTATAACAATGACTTGCCAATCATTTAATATCTGCTTATAATCATACAGCACTGTTAACAGCACCCTAGTTGGCTATCTGCTACTCTCCAATCTGTAGGTCCCTTCTGTGCTTATTAAAAAGGACAAACCCAGAAGTCAATGGGAAGAGTGTGGAACAAGGGTAAAACTACACATTTTCTCAGGAATATCATGCTTACTAAGCCCTTTCCAACTGAAAAGGCTTATCTGATCACCATCCTGCACTTACAACATTTTAAGAGTTACCAAGAGGCTAGGAACCTTTGAGGAACCATCAGCACTTCCACAAAAGAAATGAGCAAGATGGCTGGCCAGTGCCATTCTTGAACAGACAACCAGAAAATACAAGAAAGGAACTAAGGGTCTTAAGTCTAGAACTTAAGAAGCTGATGGCCGTCTCAGAGTTCCTGTTACAATTTTTCCTCTCCCAATTTGGCACAATAGAAAGTTGAGCCCTTTTAGGGAGCAATGAGTGATAAAGGATCAAATGTCATGCCACACATTAAACTCTGCTCCTGCCCCCCAGTGTACCTAGCATTATTTTAGAGAATCTTAATAGGGGATGGTTGAGCACCATGAGGTATCATGGGTGTCTCATAAACTTTTCCTTAAACCCTAACACTGATGGAGATGCCTTTATTTTGCAGATGAATAAAAGATGAGCTTAATCACTACAAGCCTGATTAGACCTAGGGGGTCATTCATACACAGGGCTCAAGATTTGACTTTTCTCATGAGAATTGAGTTACTTAAGGTAAGAAAGATGATTTCAATAGTAGGCTTATAAACATTCACAGTATATGGAGATCATTACCTGCGTTTGGTTGGAGCTGGGCTCCTATCCTATATGGGTCATTTTCCCAAGCTGTTAATAGATCACAGCATCATAGGAAAAGTGGATAACTTAAGCCTCAGAATAAATTCACTGGTTTTTGTTTTCTGCAGAAATATCAATAGTCAGGTAAACAAATTTATTGAATCCAACAGCAGATAACCTTCAAATTAAAAACAACAACAAAAACAAAAAAAAATACTGTAGACATCAAAGACAAAAATGTGTATATCAAGTTACTATTCAAGGGGCTATTTGAGAGTGCAACAGTGCAGAGAATACAAAAGTATTAACTTTTGTCAAGTTTGTACAACCTCAAGAAACATATGCTGGTCACAAACCAAGAGGGATCCACAACGGTGGAGGGTCACATGAGCAGTGGACTCATCACCTCATCGGCTTAAGACAGGATATATATGAGACCAATTCAATCAAGCCCTGTTTACCTATTGCTTCAAATTCCCTCTTTAAAACCTAGAACCATATACTCAGTGCAGCAGGGAAGAGCAGTTAATCAGATTCTGAGGACTGGGGATCAGTATTAGAGGGAAGATACTTCTTCTATAGCAAATATATTTGTGCTGAGAGAAAAAGAGCAGCTGTTGAATGGCTTCTCTTGGCAATGCTCAAGATATGTGATGGAAGTAGGTATCTAAGAGCAGGCTGGGTTTCCAAGAGAAACAGAACACACCACTCCAACACTAGAATTAGAACTTGATTACTCAGCCAATCAAACCATCTCAGCATCGGCATCCTATGCTCAAGCATCATTCTTTTTTTTTTTAAAGGGGGGGGGGACCATCCCCAGCATGTAGTCCTGGGCCAACTGGTATGGGCTACTATTACAGCTTAACATAGGAATGTACTCTGAAGAGAAGTGGCAAGAACCTCCCCTCTACATGACCCAGAAGGGAGGATCAATGTCACATGTCCTTAAAAAGCCCTAATTGACATATTTTGATAATTTTGTCCTTTCAAGTATTTAAGCCAAATACTGCTTGAGTCCTCCAAGTAAGACTTTTGTCAGTTACCAAGTTGTTCAGGTCATCACTAGCCATCCTAACATACACAGGAGAATAAGAAATCTAAAGAAAGTGGAGGGTGGGGGCACTTTTTAACAGTAGTTTTCTTTCTGTTCCTTATGTAACTGTATAACTGGGTCTACCTGCTGCACTGAAGACCCCACTTGAAATATAGCAAACAATACATTCCAATGTACAGGTCTTTTGCTTCATTCGTTTTTTGGACTAGTCTTTTATCTCAGCAACTTCCCACCAATGGTCCAAGTACATAATCTATGGGGTCCCATGACCTGATCTGGCCTGAAGAGCAGGCCCTAGGAGACAGTACTGTTTCAAGCTAATACTGTGTGCAGCTTAACTCTTTACTTTGTGTCCATCCAATATGAACAATACTGCTTTGCACATTTTCTTGTATCTTTTCCTTAGCCCAAAGCTTTGACTGAAATTTGAATTTTCAGCCAGCTCTGGAGATTTTTTTCTTTATCAAATGGGTACATACAAACTTCTGGACCCATCCACACACATGTTGGCACATCTGCCACAGTAAAGAGAGCTGCTGAGGCAACCCCTAGAAGTACAGCAAAGTGTCATTAAGAATGATACATTCAAGTTTGGCAAGGCTAGGGGAAAGAAGTCAGTAAAGCAACCCTTTATCTCATACCAGCTTGCTAATAAATTACTAAAGAAATACCATGGAAACTCAAAAAGTCACTTGCCAAAAGTAAGCAGTTTCCCAACAGATTCTGTGTAGTAATGCTTAGATGTTGCAGAATTCCAAAATGGCACCATATATCGCACTTCCCTACATCACCCCAGTGTCACAAAGCTGGCTACCTGAGGGCAGACATTTGGCCTCCAGCCACTGCTGAAGCAAGCCTGTCTGAGGTTGAGTGAAGTGTTAACTACAACCCTTACACCTCGCTGTGAATCTCTTGGCAAAACAAACAACAAAAACCTACTGCACAGAGAAGCCCAAGTCCCTAACTGTTCCTTTCTCTGGTTTCTCAACAACAGGTCATTAAAAATACGATCACAAATAATTTCTAAATGACTGGGGTTGGAGAAACTGAGCAGTCAGTTAAAATCTACCCAGTGAGGAAGGGATCTCGTAGTTCCTTGAGTCCATGGGGCCCTTGGCTGCCTCCCTCTCCTGGCACTTCCCTGCACATAAACCCTTTCTTACCTGGGACACAAGTCTCCCCAGAACACTCCGCTGCTTCCTTCCTCATTGGACTTCTACCTAATTCAGAATTCGGAACAACTGGCTGGATGAGATCTTCCCCAAAGGCTGCAGTGTAGCTGTGCCCTGGGAAACTGCTGGGCCCCTGGATACTTACTCAAGGACTTTTGTCTTACTATGGCTAGAAGAAAGGAGCAACATCTGGCCCAACAGCCTCTTCGGCCTCTAGCACACTATCTTAAGTCTGTGGCTGACTTTCAGGTTTCTCATCTGTCCCTCAAGAAAGGACAATTGTCAGGCCTACAAAAATGCTCCGTGTCAATACCAATTTTAGGAAATAGGACTGTCATCTCCTTAAATAATCATCTTTATAAAGATAGGAGCCCAGAGCTGTAAGACTCGTAAAGAACTCAAAGCATGCAACTCTTGCCCATGGCGAGAAACATATACCCAGGATTTGGGGTAGACTAATTAAGGGAGAAAATTCCAAATATTTAATAGACATTTTTCATTGTATCAAGAGTATAAATATTTTTGTAACTTTTATTAAAAGATTCCCTTTTTAATCTGTTCCGAAGTGTTGGAAGCTGAACTGTACAAGCTCCTGTCACCCACCTTTCCAGTACAATTTTTTGAGGATATTTCTTAATGGGAAATTATCAAGAGGGTCCTCTAGTGGAACTAGGTAGGACAGAGTCAGCTCCTCAGGCCCTGGTGGCAGCTTGACCAAAGCTGGCCTTGCAGAGTGAACATGCAGAGTCTAGAGAACTGGTTCCTCCTTCCTGCAGGCAAATTCATTCAAGTTCTCTTTAGTGAAAATGTCCAAATTCATATACAATAGCCTCCATTTATGACACTCCCTGGCATCTTCTTAAACTACAGATCAAAGGCAGCTCCCTCTTATGGCCAGTTTTAGCAGACAAATAAAGGAATATAGATACATATATGTGTATATATATATTTTATAAAGGTAAAATATATACATATCTTATATATGTATATATACATACCTGGGGTAAGGGAAGGAGAGGAGGGTCATGTAAACCTAAACAGTCATCACATTACCCCAAATGAGCTTGACATTAACAAAAAGAGAATAAATAACTCCTGGGGGGTAATAAGTGACAACATGGGCGCAGCAAAGAGGGAGGGGCACACATGTAATGATTCAGTACACTCAGATCATTGGTTTGGCAGAGTTCAGGCCGGCCTCGGGCTTCTGCACTTGCCAGACAAGTAAGCTGATGATACTTAACAAAAACTAAAGAAAAAAAACCAAAACCGTTTGAAGCAGAGTTCCATGCCATAGCTTTCTTTTAGGTCAGCTGGCCGGCAGGCACACTTTTCTCACCACCCGGAACGGAAACTTTGGCTCCAAGGCAAATGAAAAAGAAAAAGAAAAAAAAACAAAACAAAACAGTATTTCCACTTATGACATGAAAATACAAAAACATCAAAGAAAACTATCAAAGAAGTCTACTTCCAGCAAAACTGAGGTAGCACTGCTTTCTCTGCATTCAACGCTTAAGTGGTTTTCAGTACAATGTGTTCTAACAAAACAAAACTGCTCACTTGACTGACAGGTACAGCATGGTGATGGATAAATTAAATATGAAATGCAATAGGTCAAAGAAGGAATGAGCAAGAAGTGAGGGAGGTAAGGGCTTTGGATAAATTAGCTTAAAGGGATGGGGTGGGGCGTCAGACTGCAAATGCTCTTGACTAGCCTTGGCCCTGGCTCTCCAAGAGCTCCCAACTGTCTGGAAATTAATGCAATGTGGCTAACAGTTAACACTGCTATTCATATCTGTGTAAAATTTTAAAATAATTATTACAACCTAAATTCAACCATGTAAACAGCACTACACACAGTACAGACCTGCCCTGAAAAATCATATGCAAAACTGAGATCTGGCACTGTATCATTTTGTAATGTTAATTCAACCTAACAGTCCCACTTCCCCACCCGGGCCTACACCCTCCCCGACAAAAACAAAACAAATCTAATAAATTTGTGCAAGAAATGGCAGGCTTATTCTATCTGAAGGCTTCAAAAAAAGGTACACAACATGTAGCCAGGTTCAAATATTTTGGGGGATTTCCCGCCCAAAAAAGAAATAACCAAAATAACCAAAAAAATGAAGAAAGTGCCTAAAACATGATACAGCATTTTAGAGCCCTTTCAAATACAAGGCAGAGAAAGGTGTAAAGTAGAAAATATCCGGATCTTCAGTAATTTCCAGAAAGGTCCAATTCCTCACTTGGCTGCAGGGCAGCAGGCAGATCCTCAGTGCTGCTCCTCTGGACACAAGCCCTCGGGCCCTGAGCTGAGTGCACCTCTCCCTTCCGCTTCTCTTTTCCTTCGCTCCATTTCCCACTCCACAAAGGTATCAAAGAGACTCGGCCAGGCCTCATCTTCGCTGTAGTTGCTGAGGTCGGGGCCAATCACCTGAGTGAAGTTAAGAAACATGTTCCAAGTGTCCCGGGAGATGCCCTTGATTCCCGAGGGGTTCTCTGTTAGGAAATTTAGCCACTGGTCCAATACAGGAGGATTGTTCTGGGTAAATACTAGTTTCCACAGGGCGATGGCTATTTCACGATGCAGTGACCGCTGCCCTTCTTCAGAGTCCAGGCCAAACTGAAATGTAAACCGGTAGAGATCCTTGAATTTATCTTCTTGTTTGGCTTCTGTTAAGAGGCTAGGGAACCGTGCACAGATCCCATCAATGCTGTCTGCACTTATTGCTTTACAGCCATCAAAAAACTCCTTCCTGCGACAGGTAGGAAAAGGTACAATTAGTAAGTAAAAATGATGCCATGGATGATGAGGCAAGACAGCCCAGTAACAACAGCTAACCCCCCAGTCCTCAAGAGACAGAGACAGGAGGATCTCGGAGTTCTAGGCCAGCCTGGTCTACGCAGTGTTCTACAGCTAAGGCTGAGTAGTCAGACCTTGCCTCAAAAATAAAGAGAGATAGATAGATAGACAGACAGACAGACAGACAGACAGACAAGATAGATGGATAGATTAAAAAAAAAAAAAAAAAAACAGCTGAAGAGATGTCTCAGCGGGTTACGAACACTGACTGCTTTTCCAAAGGAGCCCATTCAGTTCCTCTAACCGACATGGCAGCTCACAACTACCTGTAAGTCCAGTCCAGGGCATCTGACACTCTTTGCTGGCCTCCGAGGGTACCAGATATGCATACAGTGCAGACACATACAATGCAGGCAAGACACCCACACACAAAAAATGAGAGGAAGAAACAAATGAATACACATGGCTGTGAGCCTGGCAAGATGGCTCAGCAGGTAAATATACTTGTCACTAAGACTGATAACGTGAGTTTGATTCCAAGAGCCCATAAGGTAGAGAAAATCAATTCCCTCAAGTTGTCCTTTGGCCCCCTTACATTCAAAGCATGGCACATGTGCGTGCACACACAAAAAAACCCAAATATAGGTAGTTTTTAAAAGTTCTTTTAACTATTTTTGTTTCTGTTATTTTATAAGAGGGTCTCATTATGTAGCCCAAACTACCCTTGACTTCTTTATCCTTGTGCCTCAGCCTCCTGAGGGTTGGGTTTATAGACATGTACCACCACACCTAGCTGCATATGTCTTTTTTAACATGTATACAGTACTTTGCAGTTTACAACAGGGTTTCACACTTATCATCTCAGAGACTGTACAAGCTGCTGAAGTCTGAGGCATCTGATCTACTGAACAGGCCATATAGCTGTGTTTTAAAGTCCATCCTGCCAGGACAGGTATGGTGGTTTACCCCTTTAATCCCAGCACTTAAGAGGCAGGCAGATCTGGGAGTTTGAGGCCACCTTGGTCTACATATACAGTTCCAGACCACTAGGGCTATATATAGTGAGACCCCCATCTTTAAAAACAAAACATTAACAACAACAACAACAAAATAATGTCAGTTATTATTTAACCCTGCATTCTTCAAGCCCCGATCTGCCTTTTCTCTTTTTCTTTTCTTTCTTTCTTTTTTTTTTTTTCAAATTTCTTTTTTTGGTTTTTCAAGACAGGGTTTTTCCATGTAGTTTTGGTGCCTGTCCTGAATCTCGCTCTGTAGACCAGGCTGGCCTTGAACTCACAGAGATCCAACTGGCTCTGACTCCTGAGTGCCGGGATTAAAGGTGGGATTAAAGGCGTGCACCACCGCCGCCCAGCCTGCCATATCCTTATACATAAACAACCCCAATATGGATGCATAACTATGACAATTTGTACAACTACCACTTGATAATTGAGCCTAGCTGTCCTCGATGCACACAAGCCTGGCTGTAGAGGTGTATCCCCCAGAGGCACCTACTCTATGGGCACTAAAGTGCCTGGCAGACTACAGATAAATATCGAATGAGTGAACTGTCATGTAAAGGAGTAAGAGACAAGTTCTGGGCAGTTGTCAGTGGGGTTGAGCAGCAACTTAACAACAGGGTTCACACTGCTTAACTTCAGGCAGAGGGTTGGTACGCAGTGAGGCTGCCTCTTACTGCTATGATAGATTCAACTGTGACCTATCTATCAATCAGGCAGTGCTTTGTTCTGTGAGGAAAAAAACAGGATAGCATATATCAGACAAAGAAGCTTTACGGAGACACAAATCCCTGAGTCTTACCTACTGAGAAATCTATTCAGTAATTCTGCTACAGTGCCAGGCATGTGTTTAAAAAAATCCCTTAGTCGGGGCGGTGGTGGCGCACGCCTTTAATCCCAGCACTCGGGAGGCAGAGGCAGGCGGGGATCTCTGTGAGTTCGAGGCCAGCCTGGGCTACCAAGTGAGCTCCAGGAAAGGCGCAAAGCTACACAGAGAAACCCTGTCTCAAAAAAACAAAAAAAAAAAAAAAAAAAAAAAAAAAAAAAATCCCTTAGGAGAGTCTAGGGAGTTCTCTGGATCAGAACTAAAACTCAGAACTTAAGCTTTAGAGAAAATGGCCAGAAAAGGGAGGGGGGAACCACTTGCCCCAAACATATGAAGCCAGTTCAGTTCTTTCCTAGCTGGTACCACTACCCAATGTCACTTTCTTTCCTCCTCTGTTCACCTACTGACATGAAAGCATCTGGGACTAACCTGGTGAATTTGCACATGGTAGCAGCCTGGAACTTCCAGGCCAAGAGCAGCACTCGAAATTCCGTAGGATCAACACATAGGTCATTGCAAAAGCGCTCCATGCCTTCCTCCAAGATTGCATCCTCCCGCTCGTCCTTATAGCGCCTGAACAGTTCTTCCAACCTCTGCAAGGAAGACTCCTCAGTATTGGTCTTGGACTCCCTCCCAGCATCTCCAGAAGATGTTGGCAGCTGGCAGGCCTCAGCAGCAGCCTCTGCTTTCTTGGTCCCATTGACAAGGATATCCCCAGCTGGTTTGCCACAAGGTGGCACCTGTTCCTCACGGTGGCCAGCTCCGCGCCTGCTGTGTGACTTACTGCTGGGGTCCCGGTCTCCATTCTTGCTGCCCAAGGTTGATGAAGGATTCTTGCACTTGGTGACACACTGGCCCATGGTGGTGATGGCCTGGCCTCTAGAGTGGCCCCCTCTGGATCAGATGCCCTCGCTGCTGCTGGCCCGTGTACTTCAACATGCCATCAGTTAGAGGAGCCAGCCAACCTGGAAGGAAATTACAAAGTAGTCACCTATATGCAGAGGAGTGGGGTATAGACACCACACTCCAGAACTGTCCACCAGTGAACATATTTTACCCAGCTAACAATGAGCCAAGGGACATTACACCCCAAGACACCAAGGGCCAAGACACCCCTCCCCCATTACCTCTCCTGTAAATCATCTCTGTGCTCCTTGGAAATGGTGGCTAAGGGATATATGGAGAACAAGCATGGGAAATTCCTAGAAATCTTAAGGTAGCATGGGTTACAAGAAACTGATTCATTTGCAGAACACATCGGAGACTACAGTTCTGACAGAGTGTTCCAGGGGAAATAAGTCTTGTCAACTTTTGCCTTCACATAAGAAAGTTATCTGGACCTGAGTTAAGCCAGAAGACCACCACCTGGCTCTACACCTAATAATCTACACGTTCAAATTTTAACAAAGATTGTTGTTACAGTAGGTCTTTTCCTCCCAGCATAACATAAGCAACACATTGGAGTATAAATTACCTTGTCCTGGTAGCCATGGCAACTAATTGAGCAGAACAATACAGAAGTAGCTAAGTCTACAATAATTGTAGCAGGAATCTTAAAAGTTCTTATTAATAAAAACAAACATGGAGCCACATATTGGGGTGAACTGGAAGATCAGAGAGACAGAACAAGCCACAGCTAACCTCACCTGGCCATCTTCTCAGCTGATCTTGTTTCCTCAGACTGGATGCCTCTGAGTCCTCATCCAGAATGAATCTCAGCTGAACTGCTACTCCAAAGACTAAAAGCTTAACCAGCCAAATGCTGCTAGCTTCTGGTCTTCACGCCTTATATATCTTTCCTTTCACCATCACTCCCTGGGATTAAAGGTGTGTGTCACTTGCCTGGCTGTTTCCAGTGTGGCCTTGAACTCACAGAGATCCAGAGGGATTTCTGCCTCTGGAATGCTAGGATTAAAGGTGTGAGTGCCACCATTTTCTAGCCTTCTGTCTCTGACCCCAGATAAGTTTATTAGGGTACACAATATTTTGGGGAACACAATACCACCACAAATAATGGTAATGGATGGCACTGGTGACACTCCTTAGTAGAAGTCAAGGAGAGTTTGAGGGGCCTTGCCTCACAGACCTCACCACACGGCAGCCATTCCTTCTTCTCCCTGTTCTCCCTCAGATGTGAGGGTACATAAGGAGTAGAAAATTAACTGAAGGCAAGACTCCATGATAAAGCTTCCACATAATAAATACATTGTTTGGTTTTTCAGGCTGGATTCTGATGGAATAGGGAGAAGAGACCATATCCAAGCCACCTGTAATCTTATAATGGTCTGATGGGGAGGTAAAGAGTTACAATGTCAAAACTTCAAGCAGGGACCTAGCCAAATGCCCAAGGGAAGCGCATCTGGTCTCTGGATTCACACAGGTGTACTTCCTAGCTCTACCCTGCTCCACCCACCTCTATGGAGCCTCCACTCCAGGTACTTTCCCAACCTAGGTGTGTCTCCACACCCAATACAATCTCTAAGAGATAGAACTGCTCGATCAAAAGGCTACACTGACACTGAGCAAATTCTTCACTGTGAGTATTTGTTGTAACTTTTATATGAACTGCTAGAAATCTATGACAAAAGCAGAAGCAGCTTCTCTAATACAGTCTACTCAGGACTTGTGCTTAGCCATCAACTAGTTTGCTATAAGAAAAAAATCCATTTACAATTTAGTACTTGCAAAATCCTGCCAACTGCTAGAACAAGGGCAGCCACTGACACTGACTGCTGTTAGTTCTGGATCGGGAGCCACAAGGGTAACGAGGAAAGCAGACACCAGACAAAACTCAGTGGCAGTCCAGCATGGGCCTCCCACTTCTAAGGAGCCTCCATGGCCCTCCTTGGTTCAAATTCAGAGCTCTTCAGAGTCTGAGAATGGGGCAAAGGGTAGTTGTTAAGAAAGGCTAAAAAGATAAAAACAAAACAGCTTCTACCAAACAGTGCCTAGATGAGTTACCTTCAAGAGGAATTGTCTCTAAAAGGAAGCAGTGTAGTCATCTAAAAGGAACCACAACCATTCCTGTAGTTAAGGCAGACTCCTATCAGGGTGTGTCCTATTCTCCACCCTCAGAGACAAAAGACATGTCTACACATGCCCTCAAAAGAACTGCAGCTTCAATTTGCTTTAAACACACACACACACACACACACACACACACACACACACACACACACACACACAAAGACCCTTAAAAGTGCTTTGGCTGTGAAAAGTGACAGACCCAAGCATGGTTTCTCACAGGCTGTTCATACTTTGGGCATGTAGTAAGCCAGAGTGAAACCTATTCAAATTTCAAAAGGCAAGGGGTTAATTCTTGGAAGACCATGATACAAGAGAAGCAACTGTTCCAGCAGAATTCTCTCCAAACAAGGACTGTAGCATGTGGAAGGTCTGGTTTCCAGATTTGTGTTTCTAAAGACTGGATTGCTGAAAGAAACAAAAGGCCCAAACTTACACAAACCCCACATGCTCACAGACTGGCAACTCTAATTCCCAGGCTCGCTGACTCACCAGTGTTTGCTGCTCAGCTCCTGCTGCAGGAGACCCAGCCCCCGGGTGCGATAAGAGGATTTCCTGCCCTCCATCTGACCCACCTACCCAGACCACTCACCCCGCCCCCACTGGACAGATGCTTCAGTACTGCAGCTCCCTCCAAAGCTTGGCACCAAGGCCTAAAGGTAAGGGCAGGACAGATGGGGCTCCCATAGAAGTCTAAATCCCATTTACTCTGCTGAGTCTCCATGTCTTTAGATGACCTGAAGGCTTTTAACATACTCAGAGAAAAAGAGGGAGAAATCAATGTGGACAGATGATCAATCACCCAGTGACAGAAGGTCGGCTTTCTTCCATCATAGTTCCTTTCTTTGAAAGGTTCCCATTTTAGTGGGATGGAGTAGTGGTCTCAAGTGAGAGCCAGTGTTTTCTTATCTTCTGGTGGGTGCTGCTCCTGGGTTGCTCTTTGATTTCTCTTTTCTCTGGGCTTCTCCAGGCCAGGTCACAGCAACCAGCCCTGTGTTCAAGAGGCTGGCAGAACCTTCTTCAGTCTTTCAAAGCTGAAGGTCTCACTGGCTATTGGTTAAATGAGCCTTTGCTACGCAGCCAAGCTCTATACTAACTAAGCACTTTAAGAACATGATTAGCTCATGTGCCCTCCTCACCACAATTCCATTTAAAGACAGGGAAACTGAGGCTCTGCATACATACAGTAAATTTATCCAACATCACAGAACAAACAGAACCTGGAATGTTTAGTTCAAGAAATCACAACCTGTATAACTGAACCCACCCCTGGCAAAGGATCATGGGACAGCACACTGAGTAATGTTCAGAAGCAACAGCACAACAACCTCAGAATTGCAGATATTAACCATCAGCCACCAGAAAGAACACTACACTATCTGCACGCATGATCAAAGACATCCTTAGCACTGCCTTCCCCAGGGCCAGGCCAGCACAGCTGCCATGATTCCAACAAGTATGATGCCCTTGGGCTCAGAGCTCCCCATCCCAGATAGAGAGGAGATGTGCTAGAACTAGTCTACTTGTTCTAGACCTGCTCCACCACGTCAGTGTAGTGAAAGCTCTGTGACTAACTGAATTTCTCAAATCTACCCACATGATTACTGCACATAGTTAGTCAAGAAACAGATAATGTAAGTGGTCCAAACAGCCAGTCCTACCCCAAAGTCATTAGCTCAAGTCCTTCTAAAAAGCAGTCTCACAAGTGCTACTGAGATAGCTCAGGGATAAAGGTGCCTGTCACCAGGTTAGGGACAACCTGAGGATAATCCCCAGGACCTATATGGTAGAGAGGAAGGACAGACTTCTAAAAGTTGTCCCAGACTGCCACATAGAAGCCATGGTACATGAGCGCACGCGTGCACATGCACATACATACACACACACACACACACACACACACACACACACACACACACACACAAATAATTTTAAAATGTTATTAACAACAATAATAATAAAAGGCCAGGCATAGTAATGCATGTGTTTAATCCCAGCACTTGGGAAGCAGAGACAGGTAGATCTCTGAGTTCAAGGCCAGCCTGATCTACATACTGAGACCCAGTCTCAAAAAACAAAAACATTCTAATACCACATCACTGACTATTCAAAAGCTCCAAAGCCCCACCATGTGGAGAATCAGGCTCTCCACAGGAAGTGATTTCCTTGGGATTGATCCTCAATAAAAATCAAGCTGTGCCTGGGTGAATACTTTAAATTGTTAGCCATACCCTGTTCCTAACCTAAGTAGGCTTTCTCTTTCCTCTTTCATCCACTTCTATAGGTCCTGCAAAGACAGGCTCTCTAGCTTTCTAGGCAATTACACTCTGTTAATGGAGGTGTCCTCCCAGGTGGCTCTCCTCCCTCCCATTGCCACCTGCTGACAGCCTCTGCACAATCTAGATACTCCAGTGCCCAGTTTCCAAAAACAACACAATTATTAGTAATGAATACTCTTTTCTATCTGTTAGTATATGGTAACAGCAACATAGAAACATAGCTCTGTGAAACTAATGAGTTCCGGGAAATTAAATGGCGGCACACGAAGGTCAAGGAGCCTATCTAGGGAGGGAGAAAGTACAGTAATGGAAAGGCCGAGTGAATCACAATGATGGCATCTATTAACCAAACCTGTCAGCAGCTCATTCCACTGCACTTCAGAGGACTGTTGAGCAGAGGAAATGAGATAATCCATGTATTTGGTACATAGAAGCATTCAATGAAGTGTCCGCCTCTCTCTGTAATCATTATTATTACTGCTATCACAAAGTCACTGACAGACTCAAGCTTCCTTTACCACAGGAAGTATTCTTCAGTAGCCAGCCCAGCTCTACTATGGCAAGTCAAGTGTGTCTCAGAAGTGACTGCTCTCCTGCTTTAGCTATTGTGGCACAAATGGGTCAAACAGAGCCAAGGACACAGAGAGGTGGAGCAGGGCTGGAAAAAGAAGTGGAGGTGGCGGAACTGTTCACACATGCACTAACTGGGAAACCTAGTCTAAGCCTTTATACTCCCTGGGTATTTATTTACCAGACAAGAACTTGGTTCAGCTCACACTTGAGCAAGATCAGTCCCCAGCTTTTCTCCTTCAGTCTTAGCTCCAGCTGTTTCTGACTCCTTCCCTCCCTCCTCTCCACATCAGCCTCCAGAATCCTCCTCCCTCTGTGCCAGCCCTGGCTGCTGTGCCTGAGGAAAGACTTGGCTGCCTGCCCAGTTCAGTCCCAGCCTCAGGCGTGAAGCAGACACTACTAGGCCCCAAGGGCAATCCTCAGAGGCCTTGGGTCCCTGGAGTTCTCTAGCTCCAGCTGTGCCTATCTCTTTGGTAGTTCCATGAGGTAAGAACCAGGCAAGCGTCTTCAAGTGACTTACTCTTGGTTGTTGAGCCGACCCACAGTGAAGACCAACCCACAGATGGAGACAGGAAAAAAGGAGAGATAAGAGAACTACAAAGAAAACTTGAGAGAGACTCAGATATTGTGGGCCTGGGGCTACAGTTGCACTTTTATAACACGCCTAAGAAGTCAACTGCTATAACTTTTATATTAGGAAACTAAGGCTTCTTAATTGCTACACAATAGGACTACAAAATAAAACCAATCTGCCAGACTTCACTGGGATTTCACAGAGAGGCAGATCTTGTTTGGGTTCTTAAATAGCGATAGGCAGGAAATGGGAAGAGAGAAAACCAATATGGTTATTCTGTGTAATTAACATAGAGTAATAACTATATTTTAAAAATCATGCTGGACGGTGGTGGCGCATGCCTTTAATCCCAACATGCGGGGGAGGCAGAGGCAGGCAGATCTCTGTGAGTTCAAGGCCAGCCTGGTCTACAGAGCAAGATCCAGGACAGGCACCAAAACTACACAGAGAAAACCTATCTCGAAAAATGGGGGAAAAAATTATTACAGGGAGCTGAAGAGATTGGCCCATCAGTAAAGTGACAGTCACAAAAACATGAGGACTTCAGTTTGGATTCCCAGTACCCATGTAAAAGCTGGGCATGGTAGTCCATGTCTAACCCCAGTGTTGGGGGATAAAGACAGGGAAACTTCCTGGGGCTTCCAGGCCAGCCAGCCTAAGTGAATCAATAAGCTCCAGGTTCAATGATGGACCTTATCTCAGAAAATATGGTGGAGAATGACACCTGACACCTGACATTGACCTCTGACCTTTACACATGCACATATACATCACCCACACTTACACAAAGCACTGCATGTATTTATTAAGAATGATATGAACCAGCCGGGCGGTGGTGGCGCACGCCTTTAACCCCAGCACTCGGGAGGCAGAGGCAGGCGGATCTCTGTGAGTTCGAGGCCAGCCTGGGCTACCAAATGAGTCCCAGGAAAGGTGCAAAGCTACACAGAGAAACCCTGTCTCGAAAAACCAAAAAAAAAAAAAAAAAAAGAATGATATGAACCGTTACGTTTAACATATTATATCTCTGTAAGTTAGATAACATTTTCTTCATTCTATAAAAGAAGTAAATAAAATTCAGGGAGTAGGCTTGAGGTAACCAGGTTCTCGATCTCTATCCTGATCCCTCTCCTGGCCTTGCTTACTCTTCTCTGATATGATGTGTGCCAGGGCAATGACAATGTCCCGAGAAGAAAATGTTCTTTATCAACACGTGAGTGGATTCCAGAGGTTGAGGACACCTTGGAGGCTCATCCAAGACTCCCATAAACAATGCATCCCTTCAACAAATCACTTGGCCTCTCTGTGACTCTGACATTAAAATAAGGGGTCTAAATTTGTCTTTTCAAAGTATAATATTCTGGGGCTACCTTCGTCTTTTTTGGCATTTAAAAGAGACTGAAGTTGAAAATCTGGAACCTTCTGAAGACAAGAACTTGCCCTCCTTAATGAATGGCTCCCTTGCTTCTTCTTGTTCATACTCTCAGAGTCAAGCCCAGTAGAAGAAAAATAGGTGACTCCAATCTGAACAATGGGGTGACAGACATCTGGAGTTTGCAGCCTTCCCTTCCTTCATCACTTTTGTTTGAACTCTTAAGGGTCAGTATTCTCCATGGTAAACAGCCCAGAGCAAACTGTCTCTTTGATGTAGTTGATTGGGTCAGAAAGCCTGCTCAGAGGAAGTGTTGGCTGCTCATAGGGAGCCTGTGAAATGAGGAGCTAAAAAAACAGGAGGTGAATGCTATACCAAAAAACAGTGTCAGCAAGGTGTGTCAGCCCTGCCCTAAGACTGCCTTGACAGAAGGGAACAACGCAATGCCCTTCCCCATTTTGTTCCCACCTAGAGTCAGTCTATTCTACAGCCAGAAGCTACCAGTACACACCGGCATTCCCACGTAAGCAATACGAAATTCATGTTTCCAACTTCTATCTAGTTTGGAGAGCTAGCTGGGCCCATGGTCTTACTTCTCACTGAACATGCCAGACACTGAAGAACAGAATGTGAGCCATCCTCTAAACCCTAGGGAGTCTCTAGACAAGACTACAGGAGACAGACTCTTAGTCCCACCTGGCAGCTACAGGTTCTGAGTGACCTTTTCAAAAAAGACTGAAAAGTGGGCACTGTCCAGGTGTAAATGACTTCTAGAAACTTGCAGAGATAATGAGGAAAGACTGAGGGGACTGCTCCTCGCACTAGGAAATTGGGGCTTGAAGGAAGATCACCTTCAGAGATTAAGCATTACCAGAGCTACTTAGTGGGGAAAGCAGTTTCCTCCGCCCAAACAAACAGAACCTGTTTGTTTCTATGTTCGTGTTTTAAACGAGTCTTTGTCCTAAAATGCCCTACACTAGCAAACTCAAACTGCAGCTCTAGTCAGGGTTGGGAGGATCTGGATATCAACCAATCTCAAAAGTGCAAAAGGGAAGAGGCATGAAGGAAGGAAAGAGAAAATATGTTTAAAAGGAAACATACACACTACTTATATGTCTAGTAAATAACCTGGGTCACATGACTAACACCATCCAGCTTGGCACAAAGTCACTTATTTTTATTAGTTTGTCACTGGTCCTTAGGTGTCACACTTGAAATATAATCATACTGTCTAATGATGTTTTCATCAGTGATGGACAATGTCACAATGGTGGTCCCCTAAGATCCACCCCAATGCTGTGGAGAAACAGTGTTCACTTATTCATGATCATGTTGGCACAGATTAAGTACCCTACACTGCCAACTGTAAAAAAGTACAGCACATACAATTAAGTATAGTATATAACATTTAATAAAAAGGTTATGTTACTGGGCTACATATTTACAATGCTACCTTTTTGTTGTTAAAAGATTTCTATAAAACGGCATGTTGTGTGACTGGCAGCAAGATCATACATGTCACATGTATCATCTCCCCTGACTGCATCAAGATACCACATGAAGCCGGGCGGTGGTGGCGCACGCCTCTAATCCCAGCACTCAGGAGGCAGAGCCAAGCGGTTCTTTGTGAGTTCGAGGCCAGCCTGGTCTACAGAGTGAGATCCAGGAAAGGCACAAAGCTACGCAGGGAAACTCTGTCTCGAAAAAACCAAAAAAAAAAAAAGATACCACATGAAATGTGACCTATGCGTAAGGACACTCAATGGCATCCACACAATGACAAACTCACTCAGAATCCATCCCTTAGCAGCCAATGACTAGATACTACTGAGACTATATATCTATTTAAGGTCTGAAGACTAAAACCAGTGTTACTAGCTAGTCTGAGGGCTACTTGCCAAATACAAGCAAGCCAACACAGACACATACCACATAAACTTTCCAAAATGATATAATGAAGCATTTTGGTCTCCAAGCTTTAGAACTGAGTGGCATGTTTACCCAAAATAACCAAAATTGGGCCTTCTCATGTCACCGGCCCACAACTGGGTCTTTTGTTTTTTCCCCCCTACACAACTATTCTAAAGCAGGTCTAACTACCCCCATAAGTGCACAGGGAGGCAGTGGATTTCTAGGTTGGCCATTGTATTAGTTACCTTTCTAATTGGTGTTACCAAATACCTAAAGAAGGAACTCAAAGATTTATTTTGACTGTACTGGAAGATATGTCCACCACTGCAGTAGGAGTGTGAGATAGCAGCTCCTCATATGTTGGCAGATGAGGAAGTAAAGCGGTTAGACTGGAATCCAGAACACATATCACCTTCAAGCCTTGCCCCCAGGGACCACCTTCTGCTGGAGAGGCCGCAGTCCCAAAGGTTCCACAACCTCCCTAGTAGTGCCACCTGCTGGGCACCACATATTCAAATACATGAGCCTGTGGGGGACAACTGTAACAGTCACTCCTTTGTCATCAGTGTCCCTTGCCGACCCCCCTGCTTTCCCGATGGCATTGCTTGTTTAAAGGCAGAAGGCCTATACTCTGGCTCTATGGATGGTTTCCTTCCTTCCTGGGGATGGTACTTCAGTAGACCTCCCTGAAGGTGAACTGCTGATTAGACAGTCATTCCCTGCTTCCAGATAGCATACAGATATTTGTCACCCAGGAGGTTGGCATATTATAGCTAATTAGTCCTCAAACATCCAATTACCACATGAACTGTTCACTTTCTGGTCACCTTCTAAGGAATTCAGCTGAAAAGTAGTTAACTGAAGATGAGATTAGATTTTTGCATTTAGTAAAAGAAAAGAAAGGAAAATTGTGAAATGAGTCAAAAGACGAGGAAAGAACCTGATACAAAAAATGATAAATGACTGCCTGCAAATGCCTTAAAGGAATACTTGAAAGATCACAAATATACAGCTGAGGTTTCTAGAGTCATGTGGTTTCTAAGTAAGCCTCAAGTTTATCACACGGTAACTGATCAATTTCTTAATGCTTGCTCATTCTTTATAAAGAAAATCTAAATCCATTATAAGACCACACATACCAACTTCTTCCTAGAAGCCCCTGATGGAGGCTGGCTGCTAATGCACAGCAGACAGGAAGACAGAGGGACAAAAAGACCTGCACAGCATGAGAATTCTTCCTTTCAACCACATGAGTAACCGGGTCAGAAACGTCTCTGACTACTACCAATTCAGAAGTACTATATATATTTTCTAGAAAGTCCAGAAAATGGAGACAAATCTGTGCATGTATATGCACACGTGTGTGTTGGTGAAAGTCAATGAACTTTACATGGATTCTGGGGTTATTGAACTCAGGTCCCCAAGCTTGAAAAGCAAGAACTTTAATGACTAAGCTACCACCTTAACCCCTCAACAACAATTTTAAATATTGTTATCGCCACAAATGCTCCAGACCGCACATAACTCATAAGGTTAGTTATATCCTACTATTCAATCTGTCCAAATTCTTATACTGTACTCCAGAGGGAGCAAAGAGACTGAGACTCCCTGTGTTGAAACACTGTGCAGCTTAGTATCTCAATGAATGGGCACCATGATTTGTTGTTTTAATTTCTTACTCTCAGATGTTAACTTGCTCTCTATAATTCACTACTATAGGCATACTAGGGTAGTAAATAGAAAATGAAGTTAAAAACCAAAACAGTAATAATTATTTCCTGAGAATAAATTCCAAGAAGGGAAATTAATGGATCAAAGAATATGCAAAAACATTTTATATAAAGTCTATTCTAGCAATGGATACTTTCAACATACTGTATTTGCCGACTAATCCAGTTTCCCTTAAAAAAAAAAAAAAGATAAAAAAAAAAAAAAACTTTGCTGAAAGCATAGAAGATGTTATATTTATAGAAAAACATCCAGGCAGCAAGTAAAGAAGCGTCAGCTTTACTGTGAGCACAAGGACTTAAGAGATTTGTTAAATGATGGAACAAGAAACAAGAGGTTCATCAAATGATCGTCTTTCAGTTTCATCTCAATTTCCTCAATGTATTTTTTTTTTTAAGTACTAGACAAATTTACCTTTTCCACCCTCCCCAAAGTTAAGATGGTACCATCTGAAAGTCAAATGCATCCTCGTCCTCTTAGCACTGGGCTGAGAATCTGGCTCTTAGACTAACCAGAGTCACAGTGACTCTTACGAACATGGGACTGTGGAGCTTTGGAAGCAGAAAGTGGGCTGCATTTAGCCCACAGACCTGTCATACGGGCTTTTGAGCTATAGATGGAATCAAAGGACATTACAGAACCTAACAGAACCATGTATGCTTCCCCACTACCTAGCGTCTTTATCAGATAATTGTTCAAGCTTCACTACTAAGAAGTTCCCTGCCTCTCTCCCTAACTCCTGGGATAAGACTGTGCATATGTGGGATTCATAATGGAGCATGTGACCTAGGCCCACCACTGCCTTATACATTCCTGGTATTACCAGGGGTACACAGGCACCCAAGCCAAACACTGAAAATGGTCACCATACCACAGCTACCAGGGAAAGTAAAATGTCTATTAAAGAGGGTAGATGTGAAGATTAAACAGGCTCTCTTTACTGGGTGAGTTTCAAATCTAATGCATACAGAACTCAAAAATGAGATTCTTAGGTGGAAAGTAATACTGAGCAATTACAAACTGAGTTTTAACAACATCATTCACACCTGGAATCCAATGGCTTCAAGAATAGAGATCAAAGCCTAACTTTCATGAATATGCCAGTCAGTAAATTCCCTTTTACATTCCCCAGATATCAGCTTGTATCACAACTAAAGAGTTCTTACAAAGACACTTAATGTTTCTCAGATCTCCTACTTAGCAGCCCAGAAAGGAAGATCCAATGCTTAGATTCCTGATTGTTCCTGGACCAGCTTACGGAGCCACAATTTCAACCCAATACGTCATGGGTACTCTCAGCTGAACAACAGGAGCAATGATCCCTGGCCCATGAAAGCTGACAAATTCCATTACAACTAGGTGAGCCATTAGGGTACTATTTATATAAGATGGCATGACTAACAAGCTAAAAGAACTATCTTAGCCTTCCTCCAAATACACAGTTACAGAGTATTTACTCCTGCCTTCTACTGTAGAAACATTTTCTCTCTCCTTCATGTTCCTAAGGAAGAACCCCTCTTAACATCCAAGCATCAGGTAACGGGATGTAAAGCAAACTCTCCTGGAAGCCTCTGTACAATAATGACATAACCAATCTTCTTCTAGCTCAAAGGTATTTGATCTAAACCACATCCTATGAAACTGAAAAACCAGACAAGACCAGAATTCTTGGTTTCAATTACTATCACCCAAACAATTTCCCTACGGTAAGAGCCAATTTAGGAAGAATTCGGGTTTCTAAGACAGAGACTAGAAATGTTTGTGGTTTGTCTGTCTTTATTTTACACACACACACACACACACACACACACACACACACACACACAAAATATCCATATATATATATATCCTATGAGGGTTATATAAAGCTCTGTGTGTGTGTGTGTGTGTGTGTGTGTGTGTGTGTGTGTGTGTGTGTGTACACATACATATATACACACACGGGTTAAAACTATTTTGCTTTATTTTTATAACATTTATTTTCACAAATGCTTATATAGCACATGGATACATTAACATGCAGAGATAAACATACTTATATCAAGAGAGTCTAACATATGATAGAAAGCAACAAGCAACATGGTACTGCAGGCTTTGCAAAGTAAGGTATCTCTTGCTGGACATGGTGGTACATGCTTTTAATCCCAGCACTCAGGAGACAGAGGCTGGTGGATCTCTGTGAGTTCAGGGCTAGCCAAGAATACATAGTGAGACTCTGTCTCAAACAACAACAAAAACAAAAACAAAAGAGGCTACTCAGTTCTTGTCTATTTCCTGCCTAAATCACCACTACCTAAGTGTCAATGCAATGCTGTCTATTTTAGTTGCCCTGACAGGGCCTATTTTAGGAAAATCCAACATGAGAAAACTCCAAAAAGCAATAGAACCAAAGGCGCTCTCTTCTGGTCATCACTATGTTGGACAAACTAAGGGCAGCTACAGACCCAGAATAAATTGTGTATGTGAGTGCACACACATTTTGCACCTACTAACAGAGGGTTCATTGAGTTGCATGCAGCTTTCTGAACTATCATCAGTTTGCATGTACTTCAAGAACCACATCCAATCCTATCATTCCTGAAGTCCTACCTGTGCCTTCTACAAAGAACAGGACATGCTTTGTATGAAAAATAACTAGGTTTACACATCTCCACAGACACTATGCAACTCATGTTCTCACCTTAAGTTTGGGAAAAATCAAAAGATCGTTTCATACCAGATGTGTCTCAATTCAAATACTGCGATGGACTCAACCAATCTATATGTCATTGTATGCTAATCTGGGACAACACTTTTGTTTGTTTCGTCTTGGTTTTCTTCATTTTGATAGTTTGGATTTTCATTTGTTTTGCTTTGTTGTTTGTTTTTGTTTTGTTTTGCTTTTTGAGACAAGGTATCATGATGTAGCCTTAGCTAGCCTGAAAGTCAAGAGATCTCTGCCTTCCTCTGCCTCACAAGTGCTGGAACTAATTGTAGGTGTGTGCCACCACGCCCAGCTGCTTTTGTTTTTTGGTTTGCTTTTATAGATATAATTAGAGTCCAGGCTGACATTGAGTTCATGATCCTCCTGCCTCAGCTTCCCAAATGCTGTGATTACAGGACTGCAACACCAGTCAGGTTTCATTCTCTGAGAGTCTCGTTGTTGATTTATCTGATCCTCCAAACAGAACAAATTTTATCCTGTGTACCTCAGTTCCTAGGCACACAGCAAACACTTGATGAACCACTAATAGTGTGGTGGTTTGAATAAGAATGTCCCACGTAGACTTATATATTTGAATGCTTGATCCCCAGCTGGTGAGTTATTTAGGAAGGATTAGGAGGTGTGGCCTTGTTGAAGGAGGTGTGTCACTAGGGGTGGGCTTTGAGGCTTCAAAAACCCACACCAGGCCTAGTCTCTATCTCTGCCTATAATGTACAGATCAGATGTGAGCTCTCAGCAACATGCTTGCCTGCCACTGTGCTCCCTTTCCATGATCAGGGATTAAGCCCCTGAAACTGTAAGCAAGCCCCCAATTAAATGCTTTCATAAGTTGCCTTGATCATGGATCATGGTATCTATTCACAGCAATAAAACAGTAACCAAGACAAATAGTGAGTGTTCACAATGCACAAAGCACTAGTCTGTCACTTTACTGCACTCACTCATGATGAATCAGGCATGCTTAGCTCTTGCCCCAGAACAGTTATGCCCAACTAATCATATTTATACCAATTCTGACGAAATGATGTTAATAACAAAGAGAACTGAATCCTATGGATAGAAAACTCAATTTCACTTCTCAAGAGTTGGTTCTTAAGGTCATATTTCTTTGAGACCCCTTCCCACCAGTACTCTATCACCTTCAGAAAAAAGGAGGGAGTGGTTGTCTTATTGTTCCAATTATTCTCCACCTCATCAGTTTCTCAAATAATGTGATACGAATAGCTTCTTAACCAGTAGTAATATGGCTCCATCTCTCTCTTCACTTCATAAGCTAATTTTCACCTCTTATAATAAAATAGAGAATTTGAGACTGAAAACACAGAGTTCCATCTGTCTCTTCTGATCCATACATACCTCATTCCCCTGGATGAGGGGAGGGCATCACATTATTCACAGAAATCATTCCTGCCTCTTCTTTTACCAAAGGTGCAAGGCCAAAGGTTAAGTGAAGCCACAGACACACAACACTCTAGGAAGATTGGTGGAAACCTTCAGGGGCTGGCTACCCTCTCCAGCTCATATGTAAAAATATCTTATTTAAAGAAGTTCAAGACCGAGAGCCTAGTTTTGAATACTGTATATACTTACTTCAATAGGGATTCAACTACTGAAAACATGAAGGACTAGTGCCACTTTACAGTTCTTGAGATACTTGCTGCCACTATGTTACTCACAAAACTCCTTGATGCTGGGCGTGGTGGTGTACAGAAAGAGGCAGGCAGGTCACTGTGAGTTCCAGGACAAACAGGGCTACAGAGAAAGACCTTGTCTCAAAAAAAAATTTTTCCCCTGATGAGAGAGTGGCGTTTGATTTATCTTACTATGGCATGTACCTTGTCAAAGTAAGAGATGAGAGCAACACAGCTCTACCTCTTTGGATCCCCTAGAGACAATGAACTATGCTGTATATGGCAGCAAGAAAAGACCAAAAACTAAAGTCCTAAACAAAGCTTCCAAAGCCAGACATACTTGCCAAGAAGCAAAGAGCAGATTCCACCTCCACTGGCTGGCAGGCAGGCCCACACATTCTGCTTAGCCATGTGAAACAGCCGACTCTTGTTCTCCCCACCCCCAGGCCCACTTAGGATATTTGGGGTAGCAAGAGAATAGCAACACTGGTGACTTTTCTAGGAGATGTTGTATAAAAATAGAGCTTCCAATTTTAGGCCTAAAGTTGAAAAGAAAAATAGCCAGAATTAGAAGTTTGTTTTAACACAATACATCGCAAATTTCAAGTATTACAAGTTTAAGTGCTGGTGGCTGAGGAGGAGGTCACACCACCACAGCGCTCCTCAGTGAGTCAGCAAACAGTAAGGCTGGTTTAACAGTGCATATCCACCAGGGACAGAATTGAGAAGTCTACCGTGTGCGGTGATGGAAAACCAAACTGACTCCTCCTGTGCTTGTCCACAGTGCCGGAGCTGACACAGATGAATCTCGGCAGCAACTTACAAGACAAAAAAGTTAATAAACCTTTTTTGAGGTTGGTCAAAGAAGAAATGTTTGAAACGACTCATTTTTCAGAAATTAGTCAGTGTAACGGGGGTAGGGGGTATCTTCTAAACTAATTTTCTAAACTTCACCAACTTTTTGATTTCTGGATTTTAACACCCATTCTTCATCAACACACCTTATGTCGAAGCAAAAGCCAAATGCCTTCTTTTACAGCAAGCTGGTAGCTCTTCAGGTATGAGAATCACTCTGGCAGAACTGGGGAGAACAACAGAAGACCCAGAAAGACACCATCATGATAATAAAGGCCTCCAAAGGTTTGTGGGCGCCATAAATTACATAACAAATCCATTCTGCGAGGCAGCCAGGATTAACTCCCATTCATCCGCCGGGTTGACTCAGTATTGCCAATGGGCTTATCAAATGGAAGGCTCATTATCCACCACAGCTGAGCGAAGACACAGTGATTGGTCTCAGTGTGTAACAGCTTGCTGACATTAACTATTCAACCAGAAAAATCAATCTTACAAGTTTAAAAAAAAAGTCATTACTCCCTCCCACCCCAAGTAAGTTTTTCTGACTGAATTTGTAAGGATGTAATATGACATCTTACTATAACAGATGCATTATTATGTCTATTACATGTGCAGAGATGGGTGCATTTTATATGATTTACTTCCATGGAATTCATGGCCCATGATGACAGTCAAACATAATCAGCCCAGCACTTAGGAGGCAGAGGCAGGCAGATCACTGTGAGTTCGAGGCCAGCCTGGTCTACATGGCAAGTTCCAGGACTATGCAGAGAGATCCTGTCTTTAAAAAACAAAAACAAAAACAAAAAAAAGGGGGCTAGAGTGATGGCTCAGTGATTAAGAGCACCCACTGCTCTACCAGAGGACCCAGGTTCAATTCCCAGCACCCCACATGGCAGCTAACAACTGTCTGTAACTCCAAGATCTGACACCCTCACACAGACATACATACAGGTAAAACACCAATGCACATAAAATAAAAATAAATTGTTTTTTTTTTTTTAAAAAAAAAAAAAAAAAAGATCATACCCAGTACATAGAAGAGAAAGAACACTGCTGTCTTGGTGACAGTGTCTTAGACTGCAACCCCCAAGAAGGAAGAAGTGCGTGTAGTACATGAACAGAGCCATCTGACATCCAAGGATAGGTTCCTAAAGAATCCAACAGAGACTCTGAGGAAGCTGGAGAGGGGAAGGCGTAGGGGAGAGAAAACAAGAGAATACTTCATAGGAAGTATGTTCACACATGTGACATATGAACACAAAAGAGGACTACTTGGGAGGAGACAGAGGATCAAGAGAAGGGGGTGAGGGAGGGCAGTTAAGAAGAAGACAAATAAGAACAAGTGTAAAATGACAAACACAGATGAAAATGCCATAATGAAACCCATTACTTCACATGCTAACTCAAAATTAAAAGGGACAGCAACTACAGAAAAAATGAAAAATAAGTACCTACTATGTATCTGGTGCACTGCACAATCTGTCTTCAGGCTTGTGACTCTAGGTACTCTCCCAAACTGTCCACAAATACTTCCCTAAAGTTCTCTATGCACCAAGCACTGTGTGTAAAACATTTTACACGCAGTAAACAATGATATAACACTAACACTAGTATCTTGGGTTTTATTCTCACCACTTCACAGACTGAAGACTGAGGTACGAATTCTAAGTAACTGGCCAAAGGACCTGTGTTTTATTACTGCTTCTCAAAAGTAAGAGTAACAAGCTGGGTATGGTGGCATCTGCCTTTAACCTTAGCAGAAGCAGGTAGATCTCTGTGTGTTCAGGACCAGCATGCTATACATAGTAAGTTACAGGGTAGCCTAAGCTACACAGTGTGAGACCCTGTCTTAAAAACAAAACAAAACAAAAACCTCCCAAACAAGAGCTGTTTTTTATTTGGGGCACCTAAGTCCTTAAGCCTCTGAGGAGAGCTTGAAAGGGGGGTAGCAGCTTTCAAACTTTAACTGCAAACTGCAGCAAGAAATGGATTCTGGGGCTGGAGAGATGGCTCAGGGACTAACAACACTGGCTGCTCTTCCAGAGGACCCAAGTTTGATTCCCAGCACCCACATGGTAGCTCACAGCTATCTATAACTCCAGTTCCAGAGGACTTTGTAGCGTGAATCTTAAAAGTTCTTATTAATAAAATCAAACCCGAGGCCAGTTATTGGGGTCAATGCTGGTAGATCAGAGAGACAGAACAAGCCACAGCTATCTCACCTTGCCAGTTCCTCAGCTGGTCCTGTTTCCTCAGACTGGAAGCTTCTATGTCCTCATCCCAATGGCTCTCAGCTGAACTGCTGCTCAAAAGCCTGAAGCTTAACCAGCCAAATGCTTAACCAGCCAAATGCTTCTAGTTTTTGGTCCTCACGCCTTATATATCTTTCTGCTTTCTACCACCACTCTCTGGGATTAAAGGCTGGCTTTCTGGGATTAAAGGCGTGTGTCACCTTGCTTGGCTTTTTCCAATGTGGCCTTGAACTCACAGAGATCCAGAGGGATTTCTATCTCTGGAATGCTAGGATTAAAGGTGTGTGCTATCACTGCCTAACTAATGGCTTTTCTGTTCTCTGACCCCAGATAAGTTTATTAAGGTACACGATATTTTGGAGAACACAGTACCACCACATTTCCTCTCTTTTTGTCTAAAATTAAAGAAAGCTTGTAACTAATACAAGAAAAACTATCCAATAAGTATATACAATATATACAGCCAAAAATTACATTAATGATATCTAGTCCATTAACATTTGACAGATTCAGATAAAACCTCCATTATATATTTTAACAATGTCCAGTCCAGTAACATCTGATAAACTCAGACCAAAAAATTTTCATTACTTATCTTATTTAAAACAAGTAGTTCCTTTTTAAAAGTAGATTCCATAATCTTCCTTTTTATCTTATCATATCCATATTCTCTTTTTTCTTTTCATAATAGATTCAGTAGTCTATCTTTTGTCATTTTTATATCTTCCCCTTTTTCTTCAGTGTAGATTCAATGATCTACCTATTTATCCTATTATTTCTTTATCTTTTTTCTCAGAGTAGATTCGATGATCTATCTCATATCTATATTCTCTTTTTCTTTTTGCTTTCTAGGGGTGAAGATATCTTTAGGGAATCTTGAAAAGAAAATTTTTGGGTTAATCATCAAGTCCTGTATCATTTGTCCAGTCTCTGCATAATAGGAAAGTTCAGGGCTTGTTTCAAGTCCTTGTTCAAGTAGTCTGTCAGGCTGGATCATCTCAGCTAGTCCTCTAGAAATTGTCCTGACCAGTTTGTAGTCCAAAGTCGATTTTTCCATGGTGTTAATCAGCTTAATGGCTTTATCATAGTCCATGTGGAATCATCGTTGTAGGATCCTGTCATCTTTTTGAAGATTTCAAAGTCACTGTTAGGCGTGGTCATGGTTTCATGCAGACTCTTTTTTTTTTTTTTTTTTTTTTTTTTTGTGCCTCCTCTGTGGTCTGGAGCAACCACAGTCTGATAAATGTCTGTCTCTCGGAACCATGAACATTCTTCCCTAGAACAGAAAATCTTCACAGCAATTTTTCCCCACCATTTGTCTTGCCAAACTTTTCCAAACTGACCTTTGGTCCTGGCAATTCTTCTCTGAACCAGCAGCAGTAAACCCTTCGTCCCAGGTAGCAGCATCACCGCAATCACCAACATGATGAGAAGGAGCTGGCAACGTGGAGCAGTAGCCACTGTTTCCATGGTCCCACCACTGTTTGTGGTTCAGTCCAGGCCAAAGCTTCTCCCAAGCCTCCTAGGCCGGCCTCAAACTCGGGATCCTACTGCCTCTTCCTCCTTCAGCAAATCCTACCGGCGTGCTCCACCACAACCGGCTGAGTATAACTTGGGCCTGAGCTGGGGCTCACAAGGCCACAGGCAAACAGCTTTTTCATGAATTCATAACACGAACGTTGGGCGCCAGGACTTTACAACCCTCTTCTGGCCTCCTTGGGTACAAGGAGCACCATACAGGCAAGCATTCATACACATACATATATACTCTATATTCTGACCTAATACACACATGTAATACATGTGTAGCACAAAGATGCTTTCATGACACAATACTGACCGACTCTTGCTTCTGTGGTGTGTTCTGATTATTTCCTTTTCTAGTTTGTTTTCAAGTGTCAGTTATGACCCTCCAAGGAGAAATAACACACAGTTTGGAAAATCTCAAGGCCAGGCTTGAAGCTTCCCTATGTGTTAGACATGTTAAGTAATTTCCAGTTGCCATACCATTTCATCTTCCCAGATACCCATAAACGGGGTGTGTCTGCTGTCTCTATTTCATAGGTGAGGAAATAAACTTAGAAATAAAGCAATTTGCCAGGTATGGTGGCACAGTCTTATAATCCGAGCACTTGGAAGACTAACGCAGGACTTCAAGTTCCAGGTTACAGAGACTACCTTCAAAAAAGAAGAAGAAAGAAGGAGGAGGAGGAGGAGGAGGAGGAGGAGAAGGAGAAGGAGAAGAAGAAGAACAGCAGACAACTACTTCATATAAGCCCCTATTGTGTGACAAGAACAGGGACAGGAACCGAACATTCCATTTGTTCCCCTGGTCCCCAGCTTCCTTTCACATAGAAAGGCATCTACTTTCTGGCCAGTAGCCTGTAAGCAGAAATGATGCAAGGAGGTTCAGGCAGACGGGATTCTTCAGGTCTAAGCAATGGATTGGTTAGTGTCACGGCTGCCATCTAATCATCTGCTGGGGTGAACCAAGGTAATAACCAAGACAACACAGACAGTGCAGTACAAGCCAGTAGAATCTGCATGCCCTGGTCTCTGTGGGGCTTCACCTGCAGACTACTATAGAACACACAAGCAGTAAATTTTGTCAGATTATGTCAAACTTCCTCAGTAATACTACAGTAACTTCAGGCTTCTTGAGTGTGGTGCTCTCACAAGGGCTTTACCTACTTCCAATCTCACACTGCACAGGAGTGATCACACACAAACACAGTGTAGACATTCAATGTACCTGCTTAAAATCATTTACCAGGGCTGGGGACATGGTTCAATGGTATATAGTCCTCACCTTGCATGTGCAAGCCACTGGGTACAATCCCTAGTACTCCCCTCCCCCATTATAGATCCTGTTCACTACAGACTCACATCTAAACTCAAGAAGGCACACAAGACTCTTCTGGACCTAAACTCAGCTTCTGTCATCCTCCTCCTCTCTTTTCATTTCAGTTGCTCAGGCATATTAATGTACTAAAGTATTCTCCAAGATGCCATGGCCTTACCTGTCTCTACAGCTTTACTTTACTGTTAGCATTGCTAGGAATGCCTCCCCTTCCTGATCCTCTGATCTTGTTTCTTCAGCCCTAACTCAGATTTTCTCCTCACAGGATTCCTTGCTGCTGACCCGCTGGCACCTGCTTTGATATTATTGAGTCTTTGGAGCATTGATTTTACAAACCGTCTAATTGTTACTGTGTCGAGTATTTCTACCATGCTATAAGGTCCTTGGAGAACAAGATCTACTGAATCTATTAGGAAAAATACCTGGCAACATATAAGCACCTTTCTCTTCCTGAAACACCAAGTATTCAACCACTACAGAGCCTGTCAACTAGAACAGTGAGCTACATATAATTCCCTTGAACACAATGGTGAGAGAAAAACATTTTTGAGGCCAAGATTTTCTAGCTTACAAGATTGGTTTTGAGTTTCAGAAGTCCCCTATGAATGATACACATTCCATCTGGGAAAGTCAGTCCCTTGCTCATATATTTCTAACTGGAAAACTACAAAATCTGTTTCTTCTTAAGGAGAAATTATCTTGCATCTGTTTGGAAACCTTAAGCACTGTTAGAGTCTTATTTTGTTAAACTGCTGTGGCATCAAAATCTCTTCTATTTACTCAGATTTTGACAAGTACTAAATGCAGGGTCCTTCTAAATTTGTACGGAGCCAAGTACTGTGTGCAAATAGTAAATATGCAAATAAGAAGGGGAGGGGCTTAGGATGAGTTACTTACTGGTCGGGGGCACAGGATGGGACATTTCCTTACAAATGGGGAAAAGGCAACTGGAAAGGTTTTCACCTGTTGCATAACTTTATTAGCATTTTCTGCTGGGTCAAGCAGTGCCGGAGCACTGGATACTTCAAAAACAAATTCTCTGATAAATTAAGCAACTCTATTTCTTAGCTAAGGAAGAGTTCAAAGTGACAGTTAAGTCTCCAATTAATGTTTTTGTCTGATTTGAAACTGCCACAAAAGTTCAAGTTTCCAAAATCTCAAAAAGACTTATTTTTAATTCATTTATTGACTTCGCGGTGGTCAGAGGACAACTTCTAGAGTTGCCTCTCTCCTTCTACCACAAGCTGGCAAGTGCTTTACCCACTTGGCCATCTCAGTAAGCCCCAAGCTTTCTCCCAGAATGAAAAGATTCTGGATGAAGTGAGAAGACCGTAGTAAATGGTGCTGGAAATCAAGACATATTGATCCAATGGCAATTTCCCCAAGAACAGAAGGAAATGAACAAGTGTCTCTAGCCTCGAAAAGTCTTGCTGTAGAGCAAAGGCAACCACTACAACTCCCCTGCATCCTCTTTCAGATTTATCCAGGCTCACCAGCTGTCACCTCTATATAATGACTGCCTAGAGAATATAGCCTATTTCAGACATGCAATCTCTACCCTCAAAAGGTGGTCTTGGGATTTTTACATCCAAGAAAAAGGGCACATTGCCTGGTTTGGAATCCAAGAAAATTAAAATCTGCTCAAAGGATACTTGCTTAGAATAGATCTTAGTAGAAATTAAAATTTTTAATCCCCCAAAAAAACTATAGCCTGGAGTCTTTTCCCTTTCCTAGCCTGCCTTAATACAAGTCACAACCTTTCAGGAGACAGAACAGTATGAATGACAAAATCAAAATTATATGAAAATGGACACAGAGCACTAGCTCTCACCTCAGTTGGGAAACACCTGAGTTTCTCATTATGAAATCACACAGAGGGCTGGGGACATAGCTCAGTGGTAGGGTTCTTGTGTGACAGCTTAGCTGTTAAGTGCATGTGATAACTAATCTTGCTTGTCAACTTGACAAACCTGGAAGAAGGAAGCTCAGTTGAGGAATTGCCTCTATCAAATTGACCTGTGGCATTTTCTTGATTACTAGTTCATGTGGGAGGGCCCAGCTCACTAGGGGCGGTGCCACTCTTGGGCAAGTTGGCCTGGTCTGTACAAGAAAGGTAACTGAGCAAGCCAGTACACGTCATTTCTCCAGGGGTTCCTGCCTTGGCTTCCCTGGATGTCAGACATAAAGAGTAAGATTAAATAAGCCCTTTCCTCCTCAAATTGGTTATGGTCAGTGCTTAATTACAGCAACAGAAAGCAAACTAGACCATACCCTTGCTGTCAAGCCTGAAAAAGACAACTGATTCCCACAAATTGTCCTGACTTTAACATACTTTGGCACATGAATATACCACACACACACACACACACACCAAACAAATAAAATGTAAACTTTTTTAAAAGAACAAGATCATTTGCAAAATACCAACCAACCACCACAGGCAGCTAATAAAATATGATAGTGTTAAAACATCAGGAAAAAGTCAAGGGACTATGGGTAATTGAGGCTTTAAAGCATAAGCAAAACACAAGGAACACAGACTACATGTGGATGCAGCTTACTCAGCTTCTATTGTTTCACAGAAATTTGAGCTTTATATGGGGGTTTTCCTAGGTTAAGGGACAGCACCTCCCACAACAGGCTGATTTCCATCACTACCTCCCTGCCTCTCAAGATCTGTGTGGAATTAGGGCTTTAACACTGTTTCGGCCTTTGACTTGATTTTAGGGCACAAGCTACAGTGTCCCTTTAATGCAGTCACCACCAACAAGTAATGTACAGGTCACCTCTTAAAAGAGGCTGAGTCTAGACTTCTAAAACCTTAAATTTGGCTGCCAGATCCATGGTCAGGCTTTTTCTCCTTCCCCAGGTCCTAAACTTTTACCTTAGGGAGTCCCAACATCAGAGGGACTGAGCAATCCTGAGAGTGAGGGACCTGCTAAAAGTGAGGAGAAAATGACAATATTCACTGTTTCATTGTTAAAAATAAATAAATAAATAAAGGTACCACTTACTAACATCTGTAATATTTAAAATTCTACACAATGCATCCATGGGATTTGGGCAATATCTTTATTTTAAATTCTACACAATCTATCTATGGGTATTTCTGTCAGATTTGTCAGTCTGCTTGAGTCAGACAAGTTTTTAAATCTGCACAAACTTGGACCTGCCAATTCCACAAAGACACCATGACGTAAGGTGTGGCTCTGCACTACACTTACTCAGTATCTGAAGTTACAAGGCAGCCATTCCTATCCCACCCTTATTCTTTTATATGCCCATTACCAATGACCACCTGGTATTTTTCTTAAAAGCTTTAAAAAAAAAATTAGACCTACTGGGCATAGTAGCATGAGAGACAGAGCAAGTGGATCTCTGTGAATTTGAAGCCAGGATGGTCTATCTATATAGTGAGTTCCAAGCCAGCTAAAATATGCCTTCTATTATTCCACAGAAATTCGAACTTTATTTGATAGTTTTATTGGGGTTGTGGCATAGCACCTCTGTGTCTTAAGGGGGGGGGGGAATTTTTGACTATTCTTAGTACCATGTAGTCACAAGTGTGACATGTTAGTTCCATTTTCACACTACACATTAAAAAGTAGAACTGAAAGCATTCACCATGTACTCCCCAGAATCATCAACAGTACATGTACATATACATACGACCAGGGCCCTGGAGATGAACTTCCTTGCCTGGAATTATGAGAACAAGTAAGGTAGGGCTTTAACACTGTTTCGACGTTTGACTTGATTTTAGGGCACAAGTTACAGTGTCCCTTTAATGCAGTCACCACCAACAAGTAATGTACAGGTCACCTCTTAAAAGAGGCTGAGTCTAGACTTCCAAAACCTTAGCAGAGAAGGTGCTTGCCTCCAAGCCCAATGATCAGAGTTCAATCCCTGTAACTCCCAAGGGTGGGAAGAAACAACCAGTTTCCTCAAGTTGTCTTCTGACCTTCACACATGTACCCTGCCCTGAGCACACACAAAAACCATTTTGAAAAAATATTTTAACTAAAAAAAGTATAGCCAAAGCTACACTTAAAAACCAGTAAATTGGGGGCTGGAGAGATGGCTCAGAGGTTAAGAGCACTGACTGCTCTTCCAGAGGTCCTGAGTTCAATTCCCAGCACCCACATGGTGGCTCACAACCATCTGTAATGAGATCTGGCACCCTCTCCTGTCTACATAATAAATAAATAAATCTTTAAAAAAAAAAAAACAGTAAATTAATCCTAATCCTTTGCATCCCAGTTAAAAAAAGCACAGAGGGATGTGACTGCATAAAGACACAGCAACTAGTAGCAGAGTACAGACAGAGCAAAGGACACTATGTACATCAGTGGTCTCCTAGGACAGACTCTGCAGGAGTCTTAGGGACCTGGACTCAGTTCACCAATAAGTGAGCCTGAAGCAGGCCTGGGCTTTTCACTTTTCCCTACAAACAACAGGCACAACATGGTACTTAGCAGCTGATCTTCTCAGATAATCTGGACTGGCTAAAACAAATCTGTTTCCATCCAAAGTCTCAAGAAGGCTTGTCCAACTCACTGAACTTCAAGGCATATGGCCAAAGATAAAAATGTCTCCTGGATCAGCGTCCCAATTTTAGACCCAACAATATCTTCCACCTTTGTCCCCACTGCTAGACTCACACAGACTCTATAGCAATGGTTCTCAACCCATGGGTTGAGACCCCTTTTTGGGGAGTTGGGGGGTTGGGGGAGAGTGTCAAACGACCCTTTCACAGGGGTCACCTAAAACTATCCTGTATATCAGATATTTACATTATGATTCATAATAGTAGCAAAATTATAAAGTAGCAAGGAAAACAATTTTATGGTTGGGGGCCACCACAACATGAGGAACAATATTAAAGGGTCTCATCATTAGGAAGGTTGAGAACCACTGCTCTATAGGATTTCAGGGGAAGATTTTCCATATCTAATTTTTAGGACAGCTTTGGAAACAAGTTGGAAGTTTCCATTAGAGTCACTCATGTATTTATTTCTCAGATACCCAGAGGACAGGTTTTATTTTCAAGTGATAGATAACTACTGACCTAGCAATGCTTTACAGACTCAATTATAGGAGATAGAATAATATAGCCCCTTCTTAGGAGCTGCAATCCAGGTAAGATTAGCTACATATGTCATATAGCAATAATAATAATAATAATAATAATAATAATAAAGCTTTTTATATGACACATGTATCATGTTATTCGAATGCACTAACAATCATTACAACTATTTACTGTGATGAATTCCACTTGACACATATAGACCTGAGTCTTGGAGATGTGGCTCACCCAAATTCCAAGTGACAAGTGAAGTTCAGATTTACAACCAGAGCGCTAACTCTAGATTTGTGCTTTTAACCAATGATTATGTATATCCAAACATTTATCTTATTAAAAAGTAACATGGAGGCCGGGCGGTGGTGGCACACGCCTTTAATCCCAGCACTCGGGAGGCAGAGGCAGGCGGATCTCTGTGAGTTCGAGGCCAGCCTGGTCTCCAAAGTGAGTTCCAGGAAAGGCACAAAGCTACACAGAAAAACCCTGTCTCAAAAAACCAAAAAAAAAAGTAACATGGAACACATGCCTTTAATCCTATCACATGGGAAGAAGAGGCAGGCGGATCTCTGAGTTCAAGGCTAGCCTCATCTAAATAGTAAGCTCCAGGCAACCCAGGACTATATAGTGAGACTTTGTCTCAAATACATAAATAAATAAATAAACAAACAAATGTAATTAAGAGTAAGATGAAGGCTGTACCAACAAGTCACCTTGTTTCCGACATTGGGAGGTCTAGCATGAGTGCATCTGTGAAGTTCAGGAATATAGCACACTCTAGGAATGCTTTTCATACTATACTGAGTCTGCTTCTTATAATCCCAAACAAAGAATAGCTAGCATTACTCCAGAATTACTTAGCCTACAAAATGGGAGATCAAAGCCAGGTATGCTGGATCATATCTGTAATCCCAGCACTGGAGAGGATGAAGCAGGAAGATTGTTCTGTATTATTCTGATTGAGGCTTGACAGCCTGGACTACATAGTGAGTCTCAGGCTAGCCTGAGATACAGTTTGAAATTCTGTTTCAGAAAACAAGAAAAACACACAAATGGATAATTAAAGTGGAATAATAATAATAACAACAATAATAAATGGCTATCTCTGGTTTCTTCCAGTTTTTCAAACCCTTGAAATTTCCTGACATATCTTTCATTATGGGGGGGAAAGACACCTTGGATCACACCTGAATTTACAGGGTGATTTCAGGGTAGACCCTCAGAGGTTTCAAGGGAGGACTAGTCAAGCCAGGAAAACTTAAGCATGAAATCTCATTCTAGGTCCTATTTTCTCAGAGATGGGCAGTGGGAGACAAGAATTCAACCACCAAGAGCCAATAACCATGCATATATAATGAAATCTCAAAACCCAGAGTAATGTCTCTAACCATGCCCAGCTAGGAAACACACACACAAACACACCACCACCACCACCAACAACAACAACAACAACTACGAAGCACAATCAATCAATAAGGACTGAGAATTTTCAAGTTGGTGAGCACAGACACTTGCTGGAAGGGCGGTGTGACTGGTCTGCCTGGATCCCAAGGAATTAGAATTCCCCTAGGAACCTTAAAGGGGGTAATATCTGAAGCTCCAAGGGCAGCCAGAGGGAAAACTTTCAGGTAAAAAAAGAAACTTGTTCTAGGGAAGATTACAACCCTTCATTTGACTAGAGTGTGAAAACAGTGAGGAGGGGACCACAACTTGTTTAGTTATGCATATCTCTGGCCTTCTTTTTAATTAAAGTTTACCCTCAAATCAGGACCAATTGAATGGGGGTTGCAGGAGGGCAGGTGGTGTGAGGTTGCTGGATCTTTTTCACTCTCTCAAATGTGGCTACACTGAATAAATAAATATCCTGTTTGTTTGTGTATTTCATTTTGCTTTTCACTATTAATTTTGATCATTTAGTTTATTAGCTCGTTGGGGCACAGGGTATGATTAAGTCCATAAAGGCAGCACACATCTGGAGAGCAATAGATAGTGCACTTTCAAGTCATCTATTGCCCGCTACATCAATGTGGCTGCTCTGGAACAACGGGGCTCAAGTCATCCTTCTGCCTCAGTCTCCTAAGAGAACTACATACATAGACCAAAAGCATCTGCCTTCTTTTTGGAGGGTTGAGGGAAAGCATGGGTTCAACCCAAGGCTTTATATGAGTAAGCATATACAAGCTACATTCCCAGCCAAAGTAAGGCAGAATAGAAACACAATAAACATTAAAGGAATATGGAAAGGAAAAGAGCCCCCCAAGCCCCTGGATTGAGAAAATCAAAATTAAGTAGCTGGACTTGGTGGCACTTGCCTGGAATCCTAGTACTCCAGAGGCAAAGGTAGAGCCAGGAGCATCTCTATGAGAGTTTGAGGCCAGCCTGATCTACACAGTGAGTTCCAAGGACACCCAGTGCTATGTAGAGAGAACCTGTCTCAAAAAAACCAAAATAATAATAAATATCTCACAAACCATATTAAAGTAAAAATATGTCTTATTATATGTATTGTATATCACATGTGTGCCTGTGGGGGTCAGAAGGAGGCAGAGGAGCCCCGAAATTGAAGTTAAAGACAGTTGTGAGCTGCCATATGGATGCTGGGAACTGAACCTTGGTCCTCTGTAAAAGCAACAAGTGCTCTGGACTACTGTGCCACCTCTCCAGCACTGACTGTTTTTTTTTTAACCTGTTTTGTTGTTGTTGCTTAATTTGTTTAAGTTTATAGGTGTTTTGCCTGTATGCATGTATGAGCACATGTGTGCCTAGTGCCCAAAGAGGCAAAAGAAGGGATCAGATCACCTGGAAATGGAGTTACAAACAGTTGTTAAGATGCTAGGAATCGAACCTGGGTCCTCCAGAAGAGCAACAAGTGCCCTTTAACTGCAAGCTTGGCTAGGAATAAGTATACCCAAACATTCTTATTTAATTTTTAAATTTTTTGAACAATGTAATTTCAAAACCACTAAAACTATATATACAGCTACTGCTGACACTTTGGGGAGACTCTCAAAAAGTCCCTGGTCACACTTGTGTGTATATATATCATCTTTTCCCCAAACACCTCTTCCCTCTTCAATGCCAATTCTTGAGTCTATATTAAATTCTTTGTTAATAATCTAGATCTGCTTCATACAAACTTGTCCTGAAATTCTTTTCTACAGCACTTGGTTTCACCTGACCAGAGACTCCTGAAAAGAACCTCTCTGGATGCTACAGGGCTATAGCTACTGCTCCTGCTGCCATTGGCTGTTACAGACTTTATAAAAACAAAAACAAAAATAAAAATCAAAATAAATAAATAAATTGAAATCCTACCAGGCAGTGGTCGTAGTGGTGGTGGTGCACACCTTTTTAATCCCAGCACTTGGGAGGCAGAGGCAGGCAGATTTCTGAGTTCGAGGCCAGCCTGGTCTACAAATCGAGATCCAGGACAGCCAGAGCTGTTCCACAGACAAACCCTATATCAAAAAAACAAAGAGGAGGAGAAGGAATCCTAATTATCATACACTGCTTGAGTTCTATGAATCATGCTAGCATAATGTGAAACCTGACAGGGGAGTGGCTGTGGGAACCTCTGAACTTGTAGTCTAAAAGAAGTTAGGACAACTTGGGAATACCCACAGCTAGCATCTAAGTGGCACAATCTTGTAAGACTGAATCATTGGCATGTGGGGTCTGTGCTAATTCCAGACAGTATCAGAACTGAGTTGCTGGACACTCAATCACTGCCAGAAAACTGTTGGAACAATGTAGTTAGTAACCTAAGAAACAAATGCACGCATTAAAACCAACTTCACCAAAGCTCACAAGACACTTTACTGCTTGATGTAATCACAGAATCTATGCCTGTCATAAGTTCAAGAGTACTGTTTGCCATTTTCAATACTAGGAAATCAGGTCCTTCAGTCAGATCCACAAGTACCCTGTAGAAAAAAAATCTTTTAGAAGAAAAACTAGGGCTGGAGACATGGCTCAGTAGTTTAAGAGCATATACTGTTCTTCCACAGTACCTAAGTTCATTTCCAACACCCACATTGGGCTACTCACAACTGCCTGTAACACCAGCTCCAGGGATGCTCTCTTCACGCACTCATACACACATACACACACACACAAACACACACACACACACACACACACACACACACACACACACACATACAATTACACAGACACACATACAAAAATGAAAATAAACCATAGGGGTAAAAACACTAAAGAACTATTTGGACCTGCCAAAGAAAACACAGATGTTGTAGAAATACAGAGTTTAAAATGATTTTCTTCAATAGCTTTGGCTGTTATTTCACATTTGTAGTTGTTCCCAAAAGGTCAGTCAGGAGTTATCTCAAGCATTCACAAGGAACTGTTGCCACCTCCACAGCAATGCTGTTAAATAACAATAACCACCACCTAGTGTCTTTTTCATTATGCACTTTATCCAGACTAATGAGTCCAAGGACATTATTATATTTCTCATCTCACCAGCTTCTGATTTGTGAATTCAAGTTTTAAATAATAAAAATCTTTTTAAAAAATATATCAAGTCCTAAATGACAAAAAGAAAAAAAAAATAGTGGAAAAAAAATGACTCCAGCAGCCATAAGCAGCCCATCACAAATGCCCAATCAACTGCAGACTAGTATAGTCACACCATCCACAGCATCCCTATACTCTTCTCCACAGCAGAAACACACGTTCTCATGGAGACCAGGTCCCCAGCCCTCCTAGTGAGTGATGCTCCCTGGAGTTAGACAAGTCTCTTCCCACTATCCATACCTTTCCAGGATATCCCCACTTACAACTCTGGCTACTTCACCCACCTCAACTGAACTATACTCAATGCCTCCAGAAAAGTTGAGGATGACCCTGAACTTCTGATCCTCCTGCCTCGACCTAAGTTGAGTACTGAAGAGTATAGAACTACAAGTGTGGAACATGAAACCAGTACAGATGTTTTTGTTTTGTTTGGAACAGAGTCATGCTATAGAGCTCTGCCTCCAGGCTGGATCAAATTTGTAACAATCCTGCCTCAGCCCCCTGAGCATGGGGACTACAAGTATGTGATACTGTGTCTGGTTAAAGCAAATGTCCAGCTGAAGCCAGCACTTCTTAACAAGAAACGATGGCTTGTGTAAATACTATGGCTATTTACATCAAACTGTTGTCAATAAGGATGCTTGGGCTTTCCTACTTGGATTCTTCAGCAGGTCACTAGGAATACAACCATATACAATTCAGCATTTTGCACAGCTATTATTAAACCATGCCCACTAGTTATCTAAGAGCTTAGAAGCAAGGCATGGTGATACCATACAATTCCAACATCACTTAGGAGGGTGAGAGAGAAGATCTTTGAGTTTGAGGCCAGCCTGGGCTACATATGAAGACCCTGTTTCAGTAAACTGAAAGAATTCAGGGTGCTGAAGTCTCCACTCCTACTGGAATATAATTTGGTGCCTTGAGAACACACTCTGAGGAAACTCCAGCTTTCCATTTGCACACCCACACCCTCTGCTACAGTAGGGTACTCTCATTTCACTACTGAATCCTGCTTCATATATGCCACATTATAAGGCATTCTTGAAGAAAGAGTTAAGAACTGGTAACAAGGGGCTGGAAAGTTGGCTCACTGGTTGAGAGCACTTGGTTCTCTTGCAGAGGACCCAGGTTTGGTTCCCAGAACCCATATAATGGCTCACAATGGGCTGAAACTCCAATCCCAAGAGATCTGACAACCTCTTCTGGCCTCCTCAGACACAAGGCATGGAGGTAGTACACATACACACATGTAGGCAAGGCATTCGTATGCATAAAATAATAAATCTTTTTTTTTTAAAAAAAAGAATTGGTAACTAAATGCCTATAAGGACCTAAAAGAAACTGTGAAGCCAACTAAGACCAGAGTGGGTGAATTCTGCTTCCCATTCCTTGCTCTAATTTTCTCAATTTCTGTTTTCCAACTAAAATCATTGCTTTTCACTTATTTCATCCTCAGACCATGAAATCGCATATGGAAGCCCAACAGTCTCATAGGAACTTTTTGTAAAATGAAACTTTGGGGCAAGGAAAAAAAAAAAGAGCAAAATGCCCACATGCTCCTGCTCCAGGGGATCTCCTCAAACCTCAGCTAGGGAAAAAAAGCAGGGAGGGGCATTGTGGTAGCCAGGTGGTGCATGCTTTTTTTTTTTAATCTCAGTATTCAGGAGGCAGGAGGCAGAAGCAGGCAGATAGATCCCTGTAAGTTCCAGGACAGCCTGGGGTGCACAGAGATCCAGGCCAAGCCAGAGCTACACCAGATACTCTAAGGTTTTGCAGGGGTCTGACTTTTTCTTTCATCTTCCCAGACTAGATGAAGTAGAATTAACTGCATTCAATACAGTAAATGCTCTGACAACTACAACAAGGGGCAGATCTCTCCAACACACTGTCTCCTGGATTGACAGGCAGAAAGACCAACAACGGCTACAAGATGCTAAATAGCCCCTGAAAATGAAGTCCTGCCCTCCTGCAGAGTACTGTCAGAGATCTGCCAGTCATCAGAGCTGATCTAGATCTAACAGTCTCAGTGACAGCATTATTTCCAGTCAACAGGTCCTGAGGTTGAATGCTTCAGCAATGTGCAGCAGGACGGAAAGGGAACATGATGATGCTTACCAATGACGCTTACGCTGCTGTACAATGTAGGCTCCTGTGCTATCTATATCTCAGCCCCCAAACCCAACAATTCAACTCACAACTTAAAGATGTGGGCAAGGCCAAACTCTCAAGGAAGTAGAAGTCATCATCCACATGTTCCAATGTATGGTGTTTAAATAAGGTCGCATTTGCATATATCTTACAGACTGGACATTTTTCCCTCTTTCGACATAGCATAATTCCAAAGAATCAGTTTGCATCACTTTTTGGTGTTACTCTCACTCAAATCTCCTTTTTGGCCCCCAAAGAAATAAAACCTTTCATTGTCAGAAAAAGAAGTACAAGAACTAGTGATACTAGATGTGAACTAAGGGACAATCGACTAAAGTCAATCGACCTGGTCTGTTGTGGGAAGCGCTAAGAACACTGTTCCAACATTAGGAAGAACTGATCCTGGTACATTGGTCTGAACATCTGTAAACAGACACAAAGAGTAATTGTAAGTTATCAAGAGTTAGAGAAATGGTAGTCACCACATAATTACCATTGTTTCAATCTGAGTTACTACTTCTTCACCTCGAAACAACTGGCAGCCAGTGTACAATTAACTCTCCTCACCACAGAACACGTATCAAGACAGTAGTAAAATCAGATTAACTTTAAGCCATCTAAGGCAATGCAAAACAACTTACTCACAAATTCAAAGGCAAGTGGCACCAGCTGTTTTTTAGGTTTTCACCTTTCACTGGAATGTGTCTAAAAGCCCCCCAAACCTTAAGAAACAAATTGACTGGCACCATAGGTCAAAAGGCCAACTCAGCTCCAAGACTCCAAATTCACTTAGATTTGGATTCATTTCCCAAACACAATTACTGGTCAATGTAGGGATTAAAGGCTTCTCCCAGTGTTCACGTCCCTTCCTACCCATCTCTATCCCCTTCCAAAGCGTAGACTCCAACTGAGCAGGTGGCGCACACCTTTAATCCCAGCACTTGGGAAGCAGAGGCAGGCGGATCTTTGTGAGGTCGAGGCCAGCCTGGACTACAGAGCAGAGTGAGTTCCAGGAAAGGTGCCAGCCAAAGCTACACAGAGAAACCCTGTCTCGAAAAACAACAACAAAAAAACAAAAAGGTAGACTCCAAAGTGGTTGATGAAATGTCAGCCTAGACAATATTTTCATACTTGAGTTGTAATAAACCATTGAAATGAAGAGAAACAGTAGACTGCTTACTACCAAATGAGCACTGCATGCCGGCAGTCGGACATGGAAGTCAGGGGCAAGATCTTCAACCTGGCCTAAGTCATAGAGATGTACAGGCCTCTCTCATCTGCCACGTCCTCACAGTTCACATTAGTCACCTACTTACAAACGAAGATTTGCTGTTAGCATTCCGATAACAAGCTGTGTACCTTCCTTACCCCAGGACAACACAGAAAGCTCTCTCTACCCAAGTTAGTTCTGAGGAGCCACCTGCAGGTAGTATTACAGTACTAGAACCTAAACCAAGTCCACCGTTTCTGATTTGCCTTTACCGACATCAAAAGGTTTTATTCAGCATTTATAAGACTGAGTTTACTACAGCCTAAGCAACATTTATGTCTCTCAACTGCCTAGCTCAAAAGACTGATTAACACTCCCCTCATTTTTGTGAAGTTGAGAAGGAAAAAAATACTCATTTTCCATTTTAGCCTACTGTGATACAGCTCAAGAGGGCTAAATCAAGGTGATATCTTAAGCCTCTCAAGTGGACAATCTGTCCAAGATAAGGTTAAATTGAAGATGAATGCCCCCAAATGAAGGCAAAAGTACGTTACATCCCTGAGCTATATATGCCAACCCAAAGATGGTGACACAGTGGAAATAGGCCCCACAATGGTCTTTATCTAATGTGATCCTGAGTGAACTTTTAGCACCAACCTACCTCTCGGAATATTATTACTCACCAGGAGGCCCAGGCAAGAGCGGAACTATTGCAACACAAATCCTGCCTCCCCACAAAAAAAAAAAAAAAAATTGAAACTTAGCTCCGGATGGTCATTTGTAGATCAACATATTATTAACACATGCCCAATCCTTCAACCTTGAGTTCACACAGAGATGGAAGAGGTCAATACCAGCACACATTCAGAGTACTTATTATGCAATTTTAAATAGCAACATATACAGCAAAATATTTGATGGGAACAGGTGTGCCCTCAATTAAACATCCTGCTTATTCCTAAACACATAGCCCAAGTGACCACTGCTGCACCTCTCGACTGCTCTCAGCTGGGTGAGCTGCCTTTGTTTTTAATTACAATAGTCCAGCAGAACCTGCAAAAATAATGATAAAGGCCCTAGGAAAGGCAACAGAATTAGCCAAAAAATAGTTTTTCTATTTCTTCCTCCTCCTTACTCATATTTTGTCTACCTGAGTCCCAACTCCGCTTCTCTGACCCTACTTCATTCAACCTTTTACTCACTAAACTTACACTCCACCCCCACTCTCTTCTCCCCAGTCCCTAAAACTTGCCAAGTTCATTCCAGCAAGTTTCTGCACAAGCTGTTCCCTACACCTCCAAGAGTCCTCCCTTCATCTCTGCATGGCTGGCTCCTTTGCACTTAAAAGTGTTTCTGTTTAAGTGTCACTTGACAGGAAGGTTTCCCTTCACAATTGCATCCCAGTCACACTTTCTATCCCATCACTCACTTCCTTCAGCATTTCATCAAAATCAGATTTGCTTATTTATTATCTCTGTCCCCACCTCCCACTCTGATAAACTTCATGAGAGTAGACCCTTTGCTTGTGTTCATCTTTGTACACCCAGCATCTGAAACACTGACTAGTACTTAATAGCCAGTCTTAAATGGATGAATTTTGGACTTTTCATTCAATGGCAAACTAGGTTCCAAATGAATTAAAGTGCAACTAGAGGTAATTCTTTTATTCCTGTAAACCATCTAAACACTATAACTGCACAATCAAGGCATTAAGTATTCTGTTTTATCAGGCCTGAAGGCCCTCAAATACGATGGGACTCTCTTCCCAGAATCAGAAGAACATCTGTTATGATAATCCTAGTGATACTACACATCAAATTCAGTGACAGAGCAAAATGTATGCACTTTCTAGTCAAAAATTTAGCACTATTTCTTAAAGCATAAAGTTTCTTATAAGACAGTTCCATAATCAACAGGATTTTTTTTAAATGTATCAAGTGTAAAATAAGAATCACTAACACTTTACTCTGAGATCCCTATGAGAGGCTAGAAGAGGCACTACTTACTCGGTGGTTTTTTATTTGTTTTTTAAACAATATAAATATAAACAATAAATCTTTCCAATTATTCTTTCTTTCTTCAAACATTTCCATACCATTATGGATTTGCATTCTGCTAAAAACAAAACTATACATCACACTGTCTCCTATAAAACCACCTATACACAAAGCATTAGTTAAATAAGATAAAAATCAGTACAAGTCCATTGTCACTAAAGACAAGTGTGCCAGACACACAGATCGAGAAGGAGATAAAAGAGCTATTGTCCAATTGTAGAAACAAAAAAAGTAATATGGGGTTTTCTGTTCTCAGAAGTGCATCATGAAGTGTGGGTGGAGAGAAACACAGAAATCCAGAATTAGCCTAACATCAAATCATTTTTGGAAAGAGTTGACAACATGTAAATTCCTCACACATAAAGTATTTAGAGCGAGAGACCTTGATTCCTGGGCTATGATGCCATTTATGAATCCTTGCAAGAGCTCTGGAATTCCAGTATTCATAAAAGAAAATGCTCATTATAATCAGGAGCCAGGCGGCGTTGTGAGGTACTCCCCAATGTGACACAGACCATAACTGAAGTACTACAAAGCTTGCAGTTAGGAGCTGGGATAGAGGCTGAACACAAAATTCAAAAGAGGTAACCACAGCACTAAGTGCCACAAAGGGGAGAGGGTGACCACGACTGTCACCCAACCACAGAGAATTAAAGTAGACCCATGGGTGTGTATAGGGGAGGATAAGAGGTGGGAATGGAAAAAACAATACATGTGTCACCCCGTCCCACTTCCTAGACAGGATATAGGCAAAGCCTCCAACCCCATTTACCTCAGACACAGATGGTTATCGTTTGTTGCAAAGGTGCATAGAAAGGCCTTCAGGTCTGAGCCCCTTAATTCCAGGGCTGTTAACGATTACAGAGAAGAATGGGGGTGGGGAGGAAAATCAGGGAGGGAGCTGGAGATTCACCCGCCACCTCCCCCTTGGGCTCCTACCTCACGGCTCTTACCCTGGACTTTCAGTTCAGAGTCTGCAGCCTCTCCCCGGGCATCCACGGCCCCAGGTCCCCAGGCCCGGGATTGAGGGGTGCTGGCGATGGGCAGGCAGGGACAGTAGGTAAGTTTTCTGAGCCTTGCGCTTGACACGCCACAGGCTCCCCTCACAGCCTCTTCTTCCAGAGGGACCAGTCCAGACAAGGCGCTGATTTGCACTCCTCCCCTCCCACCACCACCCCCTTTCTCGAAGGAACCGAACCCCCGCCCCTTCATCTCTCAATGCTCCCCCCTTTTCCTCAACTCCCTCCCCCCCATCCAAACTCACAGCTGCTCCAGAGGTTCCTCCAGTCAAACCCTTTCTGGAAACGACGGCGGCCCGGCGGGTCCAAACCACCTACCATCCCCGCTTGCGTTTCCAGGCTCCCTATCGCCGCCGCCGCCGCCTTTTCTGCCACCGCGGCCGCCGCCTCCTCCTCATCTGCGGCCCACCGGCGGCGGCCGCCCCGAAGCCCCGCCCCCTCCATCGGCTCCTGCATCATCACTTCCGGTAACCCCGCCGGCCGCTGGCTCCAGGAGGGAGAGAATGGGAGAGGGGCGGGGACGGGAGCGAGGAGGGTGACGTCACGACGCACGCGCGGACGTCCGAAGCCGTCTCCAAGTAAGGGCAAGGAGAGGAGCGGCGGAGGGTGGGCTACGAGGAGCTGGGCCGGGCCATTTTCTAACTGGAAATGGGGGAAGGGGATAACGAAAGGGTGAAGGGAAAGCAGGGGGAGAGGGAGGTCGGCTGTTGTTGAGTGCGGCGAGGAGTGGGCTAGAGCTGGAAGTTTGAGGAGGTTGGAGACGACCTCTGACCTGGGTCTCATGCTTCCACAGCGGTCCGCCCCGGTGGTTTGGCCCGGCCTGGCCTACCGGACCTGCTGGATGGAGCTCGGTGTAGCCAAGGCTCGGCAGAGCTCCTGGCACCGCCTCCTCCCAGCCGGCTCCTGTGGGTGGGGGAAGGCAGGACTGACGCAGAGTGAGTGTAAGGATGGAGACGCCGGCTCCCGTCGCGGGGAACTGGGGAAAGGGGTTGGCTCCCCTGGGGCAGGGATGAGGTGAGGGTGTGGGGTTGCTAGGAGACGCGCCTGTGTGACCCCAGCCTCGCGAGGGCGGCTCGCTGGCCTCGCTGCTGGCCTCGGGAGACCTGCCTAAGGGAAGTGGCACGTGGGCGAGCCCTGGCATGGGACCCTTCAGACTTTTCGAATGTAAATGGAAGGCGACAGGGGCAGTTCTGGGAGGCTGGAGAGGTTCCTGCCTTGAGAAGGGCCACCCAAACGAACCCGGATGTAGTAGTCAGCCTTCAGGGGACCATGAAGGCTAGTTTCATTTACCGATGAGCAAACGAGAAAAAGAAGGAAGCCTTGATCGTGAACTTGTCATTAATAAGTAAATGAGTGCAGAAGATACAGCTGCCCCAAAGGCTGGAGTGGAAAGAAAGCCTCTCCGGAGTTTAAGAGAGAGGACGGGAGAAGGGAAGAACTGTCTTGGTGGGAAAAAGTGCTAAAGGGATAACGTTGGGAACAAAAGGCCGAAGAGATTGAAGGCTTGGAGTTGCAGAAACAAGGGTTTGGCCTTTGTATTACTACTTCCTGAAGTATAGTGATTGACCAGACCTTATTTACATTTTTTTTAAATTGCTGCTGGATAGAGAAGGTAGTTGAACCTCTGAAGAGGCTGTTTGCTGATGCCATAGGAGAGTGACGGCAGTGCTGGAAGGAGAAAATTGACTCAGAATATTGGGGAGCTTGGGCATACCGGGCTGACTGCTGAGCTGGATAGGAAGTGTGTGGAAGAGGGTGGAACCAGAGATGTTTCCCTAGAGAAAACAGTTTGGAAAGGAATAGTCTTAAGTTCTCTTGAAGGTATGTCAGAAGTCATTTTACAGCCCGAATGAAGATGTCCAGAAATGAAGTAGACAAGTTGGAAGAAAAGTCATGGGTGGAGATAATAAATGTAGACTTTATTCCTAGAGCTAGGAATGGGGAGTAGACAGGAAAGTTCACGAATTCCTTAGGTCTCCTCACATTTAAAGACCACCCAGAAGGGGTAGAAGCCGATAGGAAGCTCAACAAGAATAACACCTCAAAGATGAGGAGGTTCGCTTGATATCCTTAAACAATAGGATCAGCTCTCATGATCGTCCCATGAAGCCCTGACTTTTATCTTCCTGCTCTCTCAGCTGTCAGTGCTTTGGGACTTGTATACAAGTAGTCTGTGTGCATTACCTGATTTCTTGATATACAAGTAATTTGTGTGCTTTACCCGATTTCTTGATACACAAATAATCTGTGTGCTTTACCCGATTTCTTGATAAATGTTGGTTTACACGTCTGTCTTCCAAAAATACTGCTTCCTCTTTGTGTCTCTGTGGCTCCTAATACAGAGACTTGCCCATGGGGTCCAACAGTTTTGCTGTATCTGGATAGGAACACCTTATAATATACCAGTCTTATGTTTTGTTTTTTTGAGACAGAGTTCTCTGTGTAACAGCCCTGGCTGTCCTGGAACTTAACTCGCTCTGTAGACCAGACTAGCTTCAAACTCAAGAGGTCCACATACCCCTGCCTCCAGAGTGCTGGGATTAAAGGCATGGGCCACCACACATGGCTCTGCTCAACCTTGGAATTCTTTTTTCTTTTTCTTTTTTTGTTTCCCCTCTTTCCCCTCTTCCTATTTCCTCCCCCTCCCAACTTCCCCCACACACCCCACCTACTCCTTTTCCTCTGTTTCTCTTCAGATACAGGAGGGCCTCCTATGGATATCAGCCAGCCACGGTATATCAAGTTGTAGTGAGACTAGGCACCTCCTCTATTAAGGATGGATGAGGCTGGGCGGTGGTGGCACACGCCTTTAATCCCAGCACTCAGGAGGCAGAGCCAGGCAGATCTCTGAGTTCGAGGCCAGCCTGGTCTACAGAGCAAAATCCAGGACAGGCACCAAAACAACACAGAGAAACCCTGTCTCTAAAAAACAACAACAAAAAAAAAAAACCACAGTCAGAGATATCCCCTACTCTCACTATTAGGGAGTCTCACAAGACCAAGCTACACAACTGTAACATAGGCAGAAGGCCTAGGTCAGTCCCATGCAGGCTCCCAGGTTGTTGTTCAGTCTCTGTGAGCCCATGTTAGTAGGTCCTGTGGATTTTCTTGTGGTGCCCTTGACACACTGGGTCCTGCAATCTTTCCTCCCCATCTTCTGCAGGTTTCCCTGAACTCCTCCTATGTTTGGCTGTGTGGGTCTGCATCTGTTTCCATCAGCTGCTGGGTGAAGCCCCTCTGATGACAGTTGGGCCAGACACCAATCTATGAGTATAGCAGAATATCCCTAGAGATCATTTCATTGACTTTTTTTTTTTTTTTACCATTTATGTGTGGTTCTATCCTAGGTCTCTGGGTATCCCGCCTCTGGGTCCTAGCCCTCTGGGGGGAGCTTCCTTCAGGGTACGGGTCCCCAGCTGTGCCAGTCTTCAGGTGGTCACTCCCACAGTTTCTGTGCTGTCTTTACCTTAGCACATTTTGTAGGCAGGACAAATCGTAGGTCCAAGGGTTAGTGGCCGCGTTGGTGTCCCAGTCCCTCCACTGGAAGTCCCACCTGGTTCCAGGAGATGGCTGGTTCACAGCCTTGGAATTCTTATAAAGGGAGTTTTGTCCCTGCTGCTGCAGATGGCACTACCATTATAGTGAATCTCAATGGAAAGGCTATCAGCAGAATCAGAAGGCCTCGGTTTCATTCTTGGATCTGCAACTAATAGGTTGGCCTTGGAAAAGTTCCTTCTCTTCGAGCTGATAGGGTTGGCCTAGATTAAAAGCTGACAGATAATGCCAGCAAGCATATTGTTCAGTCCACACAACATGATTTAAGTTCTTTTTTTTTTTTTTAATCTGCTTGCCAGTTGTTAAAACGTGAGCATCAGAATACAGATTTTTGGCTTTGTTTGAAAAATTGGACAGTCTAACAACACCAGTCTGAAGTTCCTAGAGATCCCCACACAGCAGCAGCCAAAGCCAAAGAGTTGCTTGCATTTTGTATGTGGCTTATGTCCCAAGTGAGCCAGAGCATCTCTCCTTACTCCCACTCCCAAACCGACACTCATTTGTAATTGACTTAAGAACTGTGCTATCCATAGGTAGTGATTAGTCACATGTAACTAAATTTAAATAACAGTTCCTTAGACACATATTCCAGATGTCCAGTAGCTGCATGTGGTTAGTCTCTGCCCTATTGGATAGAACAGACAAAAAAAGTATTATCATAGAAAGTTGTTTTGTTCAGTGTTGGATTGAAGCACCAAAGGATTTAAGGACCCTGGGTACCAATCATTCCTCACAAATAAAGCCAGGCAGCCATTGTTCCTGATCTCAGGATAGTCTAGTAAAGAGCTCTTGGGCCCTACATATAAAGTTACTCATTTGATAACTAAAGAGTCCTTGGAGAATGTTCTGAAAACATGGTTCCCAATGCATAATGCTGTTGTCTTTCTAATAGTTGGATGTAGAGTCAGGTGCAAGAGATCTCCAACTGTGCCCAATGTTGTCGACAAAGCCCACTTGTTGTTTTGTTTCAAGACAGGGTTTCTCTGTGTAGCCTTGGCTGTCCTACAATTTGCTCCTTAAAGGCTGGCCTTGAATTCCTGAGTGCTGGGATTAAAGGTGTGCACCACCATGCCTCACATCCACCAAAGCCTTTTTTGCACGTTTCTACTCCAGTTTCTTAGAAGAATGTCACAAAGCAGGAATTTAAGTTAGTGTTTGGGCTCTCTGACTTCCCTACTTGCTATGAAGGGTTGAAGATACTGGCTGGAGAATTATGAATGAGTCTCTAACGTTGACTTGTTCCCAGTCCTCCCATATATCTCTCACACAGCTGACTTTGGGTTTTGAACATCTCTGGCTAACCATTGTCTTTGTTTCTTAAAATGTGCTGGCACGTGCCTATAATCCCAGCATTCAGGATGTAGCATTCTGGTGAGGAATAATATATCCATTTATTTTGAATTGAGGAACCATAAATGGATTTCCACTTAGAATTTCTGCCTTGAATAGGAAAGTATAAGTTGACTGGTTGATTGATATATCTCTCTTGCAATTCTGGGTTGGTCTCATGTATGCATATAATCTTGATGGGTGCTCCAGTGCTGTCGTGATACACTAATGGTTCCCAACATAAAAATAATTTCAACTTTTCAATGATGTGAAAATGATACATTCACTAGAGACTATACTTTGAATTTTAATCTTTTCCTGAGCTGGAAATAGTCCCGATGTTTCGGCAGCTTCCAGGCCCAGCTCCCAGTCAGGACAGTCAGGACCTAGTACTACCTGCAAGTCCAGGAACACCTGCAGTAGGATGCATATTTGCCTCTATTGCATTCCTTGGAATAGTTATTTTAAAAATCCTTCTGGTATGGGTAGTTTGAATTTCCCCTTTGTTCTGATGACTTCCCATGTTTCAGGATCTAACCTGTTTTCATTTTCCCTTTGATAAATGTATTATCTAGCTCCTTCCCTGGGTCCATCTCTTATACACCATATTCTTGTAATTTTTTGTATAAAAAATGCTGTTTCAGAGAATCGTTGTGGTATGAAGTACAATGAACGTATCCTGAGAATTGCACAACTGTGTGGTATCACTTCCCTCTTCAGATTCAAATAACAAAAAACTAAATGTAGGACAGGAAACCGTCGTGTGTGTGTGTGTGTGTGTGTGTGTGTGTGTGTGTGTGTGTATGAGATAGAGAGAGAGAGAGAGAGAGAGAGAGAGAGAGAGAGAGAAGAGAGAGAGAGAGAGAAGCCTGGGGACCAGGGACCTGTGGGGCACAGTTTGACTTGAAGATTGTTCATTTATAACAATAAAATCATTCAGTGTACCAGCCAGTGTCTGACAAAAAGCAGTGACTAGACAAGCTGTAGGAGAAAAGAGCATCAGTGGTAACGAGAACGAGATAAAGGAAGAGACATAGGAAGGAAAGCTTAGTGTTGGCACCTGTGTTATATTTCCAGTAAGAAGCACGCATTGTGGTCTGAAGATAAGCGATGTCTCCAGCAGGGTTATTTACTCATGCTGAAGAACAATAGCCCTTTACTGCACAGGGATTATTAATGATCAGAGGGAAGTAGCTTTAGGAAAATCCATTATTACCACAAAGCAGCAAATTCACCAACAGGCTACATACTTTTCCATTCTCTGCAGACAAAGCTTACCATAGATAAAAGGCCTCACTACTCTCATTTCCTCCTATTCAGGTAGCTTATGTGTTTACTTCCCAGTGCTAAGTATTTTAATGGAGTAGCCCATAAATAATCCTTACAACTCTGAAAACTGTTCTGTGGTTGTATATTACATTTTAAGAAACTGAGGCACCAATAAAGCTTGGTGATACAAACCTAGAATTCCAGCTGCTCTTGAGGAGCAAGAAGTTAAGGCTCTTCTTGGGTTCAAGACCAGTTTGGGCAACTTGGTGAGACCGTATCTCAGAATGAAAAGTCAAAGGACATTGGGGGATATAGTTCAGTACTGAAGTGTGTGCCCTGCACGCACAAGGCTTTGCATGTGCGATCCCCAGTGCTGCCAAAGAAGAAACTTCAACACTCCTGGAAACTGAGGCACAGGCTGAGCTCAGTGAAAGTGATTATTTGGGCATTATCAAAAGCATTTCAGGGCTGGGAGTGGTGGTGCACACCTTTGACCCCAGCACTCAGGAGGCAGGCAGAGGCAGGGAGATCTGTGTGAGTTTGCAGCCAGCCTGGTCTACATAACAAGTTCCAGGACACCCAGAGCTACATAATAGAGAGATCCTGTCTTAAAACACGTGAACAAAACCCAGCATTTCAGTTCCCCAAATGACAAGTGCTTTAAAGTAGAGGTTTCTGGGTTGTTTTTAAAATTAGATCATTGGATGCAATGTACCATTTCATTGACTTAGCTTCCTGGAAATGGGGCCTTTGGGGCTAGTGACAAACCATGACTGACCTTAAAAGAAGTGAGATTGTAGCCAGGCAGGTGCATGACTTTAATCCCAGCACTCAGGAGGCAGAGGTAGGTAGATTTCTGAATTCTAAAACAACTTGATCTAAAGGGTGAGTTCCAGGACAGCTAGGGCTATTCAGAGAAACCTTGTCTCAGAAAAAAAAAAAAGTGAGGGTTGTGTCACAGGTGAGACTTAACTCTCTTAAGAACCATAAGCCACTGGGCAGTGGTGGCGCACGCCTTTAATCCCAGCACTCAGAAGGCAGAGGCAGGCGGATCTCTGTAAGTTCGAGGCCAGCCTGATCTACAAAGCGAGATCCAGGACAGGCATCAAAAACTAAAAAAAATTAGCGTGTGATATATAGGGTAAGGTGGAGATGCTAGGGATGCACACAGGGACACTGCCATCGTCCCTGCATTAGAAAGATGCAATGATACCAGGCTAAGAGATAGGCAGAGAAAGCAGCAGGTGGGCAAAGAATATTTTGCCCATGTGATTTGGGGGCTTCACAAGGCAAGAAGGGATGCCATAGCCAAAGAGGCAGAGCAGCAGGACTGATTTTGTCTGGGTGAATTTCACAGTCTTCCCCATCCCCACCTGTGGGAGCCCACAGAGGCTTCCTAGTGAGCTCCAAGCTTGTTTTACACAGCAGGGCTGCATTAGGGGATGGCTTGACCACATGCGTGGTTACCAGGTGTTTGGGATGGTCTGCACTTGGCTGTGCTGGGTGGAGGTCTGTAGCACGAATCTTAAAAGGTCTTATTAATAAAAACAATCTAGAGCCAGGCATTGGGGTGAACGCCAAAAGATCAGAGAAACAGAACCAGCCACAGCTAACCTCACCTCGCCAGTTCCTCAGCTGATCTCGTTTCCTCAAACTGAAAGCCTTTGAGTCCTCATCCATAGTGAATCTCAGCTGAACTGCTGCTCAAAAGCCTAAAAGCTTAACCAGCTCTAGTTCTGGTCCTCAAGCCTTATATACCTTTCTACCTCCTGCCATCACTTCCTGGGATTAAAGGTGTGTGTCACCATGCCTGGCTGTTTCCAGTGTGGCTTTGAACTCACAGAGATCCAGATGGATCTCTGCCTCCAGAATGCTAAGATTAAAGGTATGTGTGCCACTATTTTCTGGCCTCTATGTCTATCCAGTGGCTGTTCTATCCTCTGACCCCAGATAAGTTTATTAGGATGCACAATATATTGGGGGACACAATATATCACCACAAAGGTCTTTTGCTCCACCCCTTGGCATTCCTTTAAAAGCCCTTTAGTAGAGACAGAAAGGGCTGGTGGGTTTTGACTCAGGCCCTCCTGAGGCTATCCTGTATTTCTATCTGTCTCTCTCCCTCTATATTTCTATCTAAATATTTCCCTCTTCTCCTTCCTCAAGAGCACCCTTGGGAAAAAGTGGGAGCTGGTCTCCTACACCCACCCTAAATCATGGAGTACTCGAGAGGGAAATTTTGACTATAGTGCAATGTGATGAAGGAAAAAAAGAAATCCTAGAGTCAGATCTTTCATAAAAGGAATGGATTTTTTTTTCTCTTTACCTCCTAGGCTTCAAAGTTGGGTTAATTTGCCCTTTCCCCTTTCCCTTTTTGTCCCTGTTTGTGCCGCAGCACTTTTTATTCAGGAGAAAGCAAAGCCTCATCCAGCAGCTGGAAGTTTGACATTCTTGAGACCAGAGTCACACTTCTATAAACTTCATCTGCAGAAGGGGAATTGTCTTTTAAACTCCTAAATGGGGACTGGAGAGATGACTCAGGGGTTAAAAGCATTTCTCTTCAGAGGACCCAGCACCCACACATGACGCACAACCACCTTTAAATCTAGTTCCTGGGGATCTGAATCCTCTTCTGACCTTGGGCTCCTGCGCTCACACCATGCACATACATACACTCAGGTGCACACACACATACTTTTTAAAAACTCTTACATGTTCATGCTGCAGTGAGCTTTCCAAAGTACTCCAGAGTTGGAGAAAACAGGGAAGCTGATGAGGCTCCTAGTGCTAGCAAATCTGTCTGTCGACCTCCTGTAAACCTAGATTGGGACATACCAAGGCCCTAGGCATTCCTGATAGGATATGTTTTTGGAGCCTCCCCAGATCCTTCCACTATACTCAAATCCTTCACAGCCAACAGCAAGATGAGTGCATGTTTTCACAGCTTTTGTTTTTATCTGTTTCTTGATTGATCACTGCCCATGATAAGTCCCATACTGACTCCAAAATGAAAACAAAGGCTTGTGATCAGACAAGGAAATAATCACTCAACTTTTGAGGCTCTTCATCTTGACTCTTCCTGTTAGCTAGGTGACGTTAGACCAATCTCACATTTCCTCCTCTATAAGAGAGATGGAATCATAAGCAGTGATGATATCGTTTGGCTCCAGCACATTTGTAACAATGTAAAGCAGAACATGTTGCTCCCACTTGCTTCATGTGTGTTCGAGTCTTCCTTTTCTCCTCCAGGCCTCCTCTCCCGTCAGTGCTGGATTGTGTTGACCTGTGGCCTCCCTGACAAGTCCTCACTTGAATTCACATTTCTCTTTGCTCTTGACCTGCCCCACAGCTTTGCTTCTGCTGCCCACTTCCCTGCACCACCCTCCTCTTAACTTCCCATTATTAGTCTCCTTCATTTCATTCAGAGCCCGGCTCAAATATATTGACCCCAAAATAGCTTCTGTTTTTGTTTGTTTCATTCAGAACATATTACTATATGAAATTCTTTGGTTTTCTTGTATATCATGTCTCTACCACTAGAAGATAAGCTTTCCCCAGACCCACATGGTCTTGGACATGGTAGGCATAGCCAATAAATGATGAATGGGTCAATAGATGGGATCCCTGGTGAAGGAGACTTAAGGTCTACAGGGTTGTAACAGTGTGGTGAGTCTTTTGTTTTCTCTTCTGTGATGCCAGCTCCCCTTGGAGTCAGAAGGATTATCACAGAGGACTGAAGAGCAGAGCATGCCAGCCAGGGTCACAGCCTCCTTTTAAGGGTACTGGTGTATAAAATGCTTTTTGAAGAAGTAACCGGGGCAAGTGGAGATTTGATAAAACATACCAAGGTGCAGAACATTCACTTGACTCGTTGTATGGGAAGATAATAGAATTCTATGGCTTCTTTTAATAGAATTATCTAGCTTCCTTTGTTGTAATGACTAAGCCCTTTAGAGCATGCAACAGATATTCAACAACATTTATCAAGATCAAGCAGTTTATTTACTTACTAACAACTTGGGCTCTGACTCTAGATTATAGGGTTTGAATACTGGCCCTGCCTATTTCTAGCTGTGTGACTTTGGGCACATTTAATTTCTCTTTTTATCAGGGTCTTCCTTTGTAGAATGAGGATAGAAGTAGCACCTGCCAACAGAATTGCTGTGATGTTTACAGAGTTGTATGTAAAGTACCTTGTAGAGTGTGAAGCCCACGGTAAACGCAAAGCAAATGTAGCTATTGTTATTGTAATGGCAGGACAAAGTTCCTGCTCTCCAGGAGTTAGCAGAAAAATCTAGGAAGAAAAAAACCCAAAACAACTGCAAAGAGCAATAGGTGGTTTATGCTGGGCCCTAGGGAGAGAGTGCTTGGGGTACTTGGTAGGGATTAGGTACCTCTCATGAGCAGAGAGGACTAGAAGAGGCTCTCTGAGTGGAAGGGTGAGCCAAGACAAGCATAGACTTGACAGTGAGACAGTCTTACTATGTACCTTTGGCTGACCTGGTACTCACATTGTAGCCCAGGCTGGCCCCAGACTTGTGGCAATCCTCCTACTTCAGCCTTCTGAATGCCGGGATTACAGGTTTGAGCACAATGCTCTGGTTAGAAATTTTCTGAATACATTTATTCCTAGCCTACCTACTGTTAGCATTCTGACCTGACCTGCATCCTGATGTAAATCCTCTTTTAAGGAAAAGCCCCTCCCTTCTTCCCCCCCCTTCCTTCCTTCCCCGCCATTAGGTTTACACACCTCCGCTTTCCCTCCCTTTCTCTTCTCTCTCTCTCTCTCTCTCTCTCTTTCTCTCTCTCTCTCTCTCTCTCTCTCTCTCTCTCTCTCTCTCTCTCTCTCTCTCTGTCTTTCTATTGTAATAAATTCTTCTCCACGTGGACATGTGCCTGGGTGTGAGTAACTTCCATCATGCCCGCCACCAGCCACTGTGTCTGCATGGCATGTTTCACCCACTTCGGGGCACCTTGGCTCTATGTGCCAAGGCTTGCACGCTGTATCATTACACCTACATCACACAAAAATCTATATCATGGGTGTAATGGGTCATTCCAGTATATATTAAAGTAAGACAACTAATGAATATGAGTGTTATGGATCTAAAATCACCTCTACAAGCAAATTTTGAGATATGTGCATTAGGGACCTCTCTCAACTGAGCACTAGAGGCCAAAACACTAGCAGCAAAATGTGCCAGACTTCTATAAAATATGTACTCAATGATAAATTTCATCTTAGTACTCTGCTTATACAGGCAGTGGGACTTTTGAAAAAGGAGTCACCTTCCAGTCACAATTATTTCCGTCACACCTACATTTTCTTCTTTCATCCTGGGATTTGGAAGTTAAAGAGATGAAAAGGAACAAATATTTCAAGTAGTATCAAGAATAAATATCATAGAACTTTGAAGAAATTCCTTAAGAATAGACTTCATGACCATTTTAGATTCAAACTCTGACTTCTAAGCTGAATATCCCTTATTTTGCCAAAGGGGAACTCCCAGCAGACCTCACTACTGTATCAGATCAACCCTTGACCAACCATAAATAAGGATAAAAGCTGCCTGTATTGCATTAATCATGAGAAGAATGTTGGTCCCAAGCCATCAAATCCTTGGGTAAGGAAACCTTCAGGAAATGGCAGCTTTTGTAAATGAGTTGCTTTCTAAGATCAATGAGAAAAACCCAAAAAGAAAAGCACTTTAATAAAATTTTTATGCATGACTGGTTCAGTTTGAGAATCTGAAACTTTCTGTAGCATGAGAGATATTTCATGTTTTCAGGAAACATTTGTTGAATTCCTAGTATGTAACCTTTCTAGGTGCAGAGAATCTAGCAGTAAATAAGATAGATGTAATAACTGTCCCCATAAAGATGAGAGTCTATTGGAGGACTATAGACACTAACAAACTAGAACTTGAGTGATGAGCCCTATAAAGAACAACTATCAAGATTCATTTGATTCCTAACCCAGAGTGTGTTAAGGAGAGACTAGGGAGTGTGAAGAATTTTCTGAGACATCTATGTTTTCATGAGGAGCTAAAGGATGAATAGAAATTGGTCAAGTTTAAAAAAAAAAAGATCAGGTCAGGTGTTGTAGCTCACACCTTTAATCTCAGCACTTAGGAAGCAGAGGTAGGTAGAGCTCTGTGAATCTCATGCCAGCCAGGTCTACCTAGGGCATTTTTTTCTTGGTATTTTCTCTCAAAAGCTGTATACTGAAACCTTGTCTTTAATTTAAAAAAAAGAGGGGGGGGTTAGTAAAGAGGGAACAATATGGGTGTGCACCCCAAGTCAAGAAGATCATAGTCCCACCTCCACCCCAAGAACTGATAGAAACCCAGTAAGAAAACAGAAAATGATGAAAGATGTGTTTTTCTCTTTTCTTGACTTTTCTTTCAAGACATAGAAGTGATAGGCTAGACCTGCTCACGTGCTTGGTAGTAAAGATAGCTTTTGACTTTTCTCTCTGGCAGTCTTTGTTACTTGAGTTTTCTGGGTCACCTGATGTTGGAGAATCATCACCTATCTTCCTCATTGGATTAGTTTTCAAAACACACACTAATTAAAGTCTTTTCAAAATAGTCTTATTAAGTGTCAATTGTTAGCACTCATTGAGTAACCTAATTGTAGGTCTTGTGTGTCATGTTATGGCTTATGATCAGAGTTCTTAAAGTAGTATAAGAAAACCAATTAAAGTCAGGCTTTGAGAAATTTGCTAGGGTATTAATACGTTTGACCTTCGATTTCCTCTGCCAGTACCTGAAAGCCAAGGAAGTTTCATCTGTTAATGACAGGGAAGTGAAGCAATCACTAGCTGATGCGACTGCCCCTCACAGGAACTGACTCACGTATTTTCAGATGAAACTGTGGAGTTTTAGGGAGAGCCAGAAACTCAGAAACCTGTTTCCTTACCAGGAAAAATGTCATCATCTCATCTGACTTTTTATTACCCACGATGTTCTCACTTGGTTTTTATGAATTCCTTTTAAGCATTTTTTCTGTGAAGCATCATTGATGGTGTTAGTATAACTTTGATTCTTTAAACACTTGGGTGGGGGAAGTGGTGCTTTCAAGCTTTCCATCAAATGGGTAAGCATTGGTTCACTCCTTGTTGCTCAAGAAAAGTCACCAGGGTCCAGTAAATAGGAGGGGCAGTCATCTTCAAAGAAGAAATTCTCTATAAGGTGGATTCCTTGAAGGCACTTGGAATTTCTAGATGTACATACCCAATCCTGCTCCCATCATTGTATAGCAGCTGGGATTCTCATAAGCTAAGGACCATCCCTCTAGCATTTCAGCCCCAGGTAGGGAGTTGGAAATGGATTATGTTCCTAAATGGCAGCCTTCAGCCTCCTCCCTGATCCTGATAAGCTTGTTTGAAAAAAAAAATCTCTGGACTTACAGATGTGTCCGAGTACCTGGCTCTGCTGCTTCCTCTCCAGATCTGTCTTCGCAGCCTGTCCTCTTGTCTAAGACAGCATAATAGTCATCATTCTAAATCAGACTGAGAACTCCAAGGATTCATCTTTTTTTCCCTTGGTATTTTCTCTCAATTTTTACAAACAGAAATATGAAGAAATAGGCTTAAATTGTGTATAAGCTATAAAAATGCCCATCAAGCCAGGCAGTGATGGTGCATGCCTTTAATCTCAGCACTCGGGAGGCAGAGGCAGGCAAATTTCTGAGTTCAGGGCCAACCTAGTCTACAGAGAGAGGTCTGGGACAGCCAAAGGTAAACAGAGAAACCCTGTCTCAATAAAACAAACAAACAAACAAAATGTCCATCAACAGAATAGACAAGTGCATTGGGATTTCTTGGTACAGTCAAGTGACCTGCAGCAGTGATGTCAGAACTAGAGTTCAGTGTGGATGAGTCCTGCAAATTCAACTGAAGGGGGGTGCGGGGAACGACGATGGATACCCAAACTTGAAGGACCTATATGAAGTTCTAAGCTTGTAAAACTGTCTTGTATAATAAATGTAAAGGATTCATGACAATGGTAAACAAGAGAATAGTACTTTGAACAAAAGGAAAAGAGAGGGCTGCACATGATAATATATGCCTTTAATCTTAGCACCCTGGAAACAGAGAGAGGCAGTTCTTTGTGAGTTCAAGGCCAGCCTGATCCACATAGAGAGTCCCAGGCCAGCCAAGGCTAAATAATGAGATCCTGTCTCAAGAGAGAGGGGGCGGGGGATTGATTTAGAAAGAGTCTGGAGGGGGGGGGGGGGGGCACGGGACAGAACACGACACACGACGACATGGGTTTCCATAATTTGTTCTTCAAGGCTTATTGTATGTAGCTGTCACGTTATTCTCTTGTATTTTTGTGTCTATTCATATTCTATGAAATATTTCATAAAAATAAAAGTACTCAGTTCTCATTTGGCAACACCCACTGGAACTAAAATTGGTGTTCGTAGAAAAAGCCAGAGGGGTCAGAAGATCTTTAGCCATGAGAAAGATCTTTAGTTGTACAGTTCTTATTGGTCAAGAAGGTAATTTTGAGAAATGTTTTCTAAACTAAGAGAAATTACAATGTCTGGGTAAAGCTGAGACTTGAGACTGACCCTACTTGACTTATTTGGTAACCACAGTTTTAAAAATGATAACTGTCATTTTAGAATTTCATGTTATAGAAGCATGAAATGCCACTGTTTTTAAAGATGTATCCCGAGCTAGCTGGAACTCATGATCTTCCTCGGCCTTCTAAGTGCTGAGATTACAGTACAGGCCTGTGCTCCCCTGCCTGGTCCTGCTGCCTACACGACAGAAGGGCTGCCATCTCCAGGCCCTCCTTTCCAGATGGCTGCTGCTGCTCAGCGCTGACTACCAAATACTACCTTTACTTGCTTGGTGGAGATAGGAGGATCTGGAGTTAGAAGTCACGAGCCTCCATCTCTACAACCAAACAGAACAAGTTCTGGGCCAGCCAAGGCCACACAGTGAGACCCTGTCTCAACAAAACAAACTAAAATATGCCTTCCAGGCATTCAGGTTAGCGACATAAATTTCCCAGAACAGAAACTAAAATCATTTCCAAGGTCAGCCTGGTTTTTAAAAAATATAAATGTGAATTTGGTCTTGCCATGATTGTAAAAATGGGTTCATAGCAGACAGCAAACTAGGCAGCCCTCAACCTCAGGTACAGGTCTGCAATCCTAGGACTCAGGGGCTTGAGACGGATGGTTTGAAGCCAATCTGGCTTACAATTGGCATTCCAGGCCAAACAGGACTAGCTTGCGAGACTGTCTCAAAGTCATAAAGCCGGGAGGAGAGAGCAAAGGAGATGTCTCATTGATGTTTCTACTATGTCATTCTGGTAATGCTACCCACAGACCTGTTGAGAAGGAACAGCTATGTCTAGACTCTTCTAAAATCTTGATTCCAGAACTATACATCTCACTGCCTACTCCTTCCAACTGCGTTTGTATGCAGCTTTTCCTCCTCCTCTTCCGGAAGGTCTGAAGATGACAACAGCAACCCGACAAGAAGTCCTCGGCCTCTACCGGAGCATTTTCAGGCTTGCACGGAAGTGGCGGGCAGCGTCAGGGCAGATGGAGGACACCGTCAAAGAAAAGCAGTACATACTAAGTGAAGCCAGAACCCTGTTCCAGAAAAACAAAAATGTAAGTAGGCCCATCTGGAGGTGGCAAGGAGCAGAGAATCTTCTTGTGGTATTTGTTCATTTCTTTCCTACCTTAACTGAAGAAGACTCATCAACTCCCAGAGCTGGGAAGGGTCCATCATGCAGCTTGGGTAGGCTTGCCAGTTCAGCCGACTCCTAGAAAGTTAAGCCCAGCCAGTTTCAGTCTTTTGGATGAACCAGGTCTCAGTCCAGCCAGTAAATAGCTTAGCATCCTCAGAAGATGCTGTGAGCCAGGTGACAGAAGTCATGCCAGTGAGAGCTGGTCCTCACATACAGATGGCCAGCCACTCCCAGAGGTGGTATGCAGTAGAATGTTTTTTCTCAATCCAAAAACCAATCAAAGCCTTCTGACTATAAACCCATTTATAATGTGGAAAAAGACACAGGGCTCCTTTCATAACTTAGCTACATACTCTTTGGCCAACAGAGTGGTAGCCCAGAAAACAGGACTTCTACTACCTAGTTAAGAGAACCAAACACCCAGACACCAGCCATCCAGTTTCGAGTCACCCTGACAAACCATCCAGCACTGGCTGCCATCCCCTTGGGAGAACTGCCTGACACCAAGGACAGAAGGTGACTGTCAGTACTCAGCTCCTCTTTGCCCACTTCTGCTTGGTGTCTTCCAAACAACTTAGTGTCCTATGTCTTTCTGGTTGTGTTTTCTCTACACCACCTTCTACTACCTGCCGACTAAAGGGTAGCCTCTGTGCTGAAGCCACTTTTGAATGCTCAGACTTGGTTATTTTCTTTTCTTTTTGTTTTTCTTTTTTTTTTTTTTTTTTTTTTTTTTTTTTTTTTTTTGAAATAGTGTCGGATGTCCTGGAACTCATTATGTAGACCAGGCTGGCCTCGAACTCAGAGATTCCCCTGTCTCTGCCTTCCTCATGCTGGGATTAAAGGCGTGCTCCACCAGGCCTGGCCCAGCCTCCGTTTCTGACCACCCACCTGAAGGACCTCACCTGGGTCTAGTCATCCATTTACAAGCCCTGTCCCCTACCTCCCTCCCCCCACCTTTTTTCTTTTCTTGTAGTTACTATCGCCTGCTGTCACTCGGAAACTCTTTGTTCTTAGTCCTCGTTCAAGTATCCCACCAAGTGCCTAATACTAGACTAGATATTTGGTATATATATAATAATCAAAATAAGGTCCCTCGGATAGATTTGTTAGATGGAAAGAAATAGAATTAAAGACAAAAGCCACCAAAAAAAACCCTCATATTCTAAAGTACCTTCTCTTCTAGGAATGCCTGAAGTCTCCATGCTTTATTGTTTTGTATTTAGTTTTTAAATATTTTTTATGTAATTTTATATTTAATATATATATGGCTGTCCTATGACTCACAGACATCCAACCACCAACCAGCCTCCTCTCCCAGTGATAGGATTAAAGGTGTGTGTACTTTTAAAATTCCCATACATGTACACAATATATTTTGACAATATTCACCCATAAACTTTTCCCAGATTTACCGTACCCACCCCCCACTTCATGTCTTTTTTTTTTTTCAATAAACTTGAGCCCAGTTTGTGCTGCCCATGGACTCGTGGATGTGGGGCTGTCCACCTGAGCATGTCTGACCTACAGGACCACACCCTTAAAGAGAAATGACTCACAGTCTCCTAGTCGCCCTCAGCTGCCAATAGCTCCTCAGCTGGGGCGGAGCCTTGTGAACGCCTCTCCCATCTATGCTGGAATGTTGACTGGCTTGATCTGGTGTAGGTCTTATACAGGCAAGGACAGCCGCAGTGAGCTCATGAATGCAGCAGGCCTGTCATATCCAGAAGACACTGTATTTGAACTCAAAATCCTCTTGCCTCTACTTCAGAGTGCTGAAATTATAGGCATGTGCCACCCATCGAGCTTCCCACTATGCCTTTTTTGTGTCTTCACATATCATGTATCTGCTCAGATAATGTCTTTGATAGCTGAAGGCAGAGGTCATAACCCAATGGGTCTGGCCTGGTGCTGGGGATACTGTGGCATGTAACCAGTACACCTGTGAAGGCACACTTGTCTGGTAACTACTCAAGACTAGGTCTTTGTTTATTTCAAAGTCATTCTTGAGCTTCGACCTGGATTGGCCAAGGATGAGACAGAGAGGGTGGTGTGTGCATGTCACACAAAATCATGCAGTAGCTGTGAATGGCTGAATTTGGAGAACTCCAGCCCAAGCTCGTTTAGATGATGACTGGAGTTCTAGAAGCCCAACTCCTTTAGCTACATCTTTGTCAGGGGGCTTTTCTT